>NC_141537.1:148504141-149704141 GCF_021556685.1 Rattus norvegicus | reverse complement strand
AAGAGAAAAGGCCCGGGAGTCGAAATGCAAGTGAAACCTCTGGCTGTGAAAAAGGAGACAGAGTCCTACCCAGGAATGAGGCTTCAGCCTACAGAGGAGCAGCAGGAAATTCCTGTCGGTCCGAAACACCAGAACTCCACTCAGAGACATTCTCAGGAAGAAAGCTGGTTACAGAGCTTACAGGCAGCAGTCAACCTTCTGCACAAACGTCATCATCACAAAAGAGACAGTGAAGAGGAACAGGGGGATGTGTGTATTACGTCTGTGCCTCTAGGACTGTGTGTGTTTATAGGGGAGAGGAGAGAGGAGTACAGGTTCGTGGCAGCTGCCAGCGGTCTTTATTTAAGAACCATGCAAACAAGTTTCATAGAAGTAGAGTGGCCATAGCACAAGGGAGGAGAGTGTGGCAGTCTCCAAAGCTAGACAGTTTGCCTTCTGCCCTGGCATCTCAAATAGGGCTGATGGTTTGACAGGAGCTCGACTATGGACAGACCTAAAGATCAAGAGAGTCTTGTGCTGGTAGGCCCCTATATGTATCTGATACCTTCCACCACCCAGTCCCCAACTATCACAACGCACAGATATACATGCACAATGGACAGAATGTTGCCCTTCGCTGACACACCTGGATACCGGAGGCAGGCCGGGGGTTCAGACAGTGTCTTTTGCTGTTGCTAGGCAAGAAAAGGGAGATGCAGGGCCCAAGGCAGCTGTCCCTTTTCAATCACAGCCAGAGAACAGGAGCCATCACACTTGGAGCCCTGTCTTGCTATGTCATCAGGGACTAGGTTCATCCTAGTCCTGCTTTTGTCAGAACCAGGACTCATGAAGACTCGGCAATCCTGCTCCCTGGAGGCTCCTGACACACCTAGATCACCGCCTTTTCTGCGTTGGTCTCTCTAAAGTCCGTTCCCGCTATGCACTGCAACTTCCTTGGCCCTGGTTTGTAGACCCTCCACCTAAAAACATATGAGCTAGCCAGGTCTGGCAGGTGAGGATCGCTCTTTCTCCGAGGGAAGACAGACAAAAGCGCTACCCAGGACCCGTGCCTCCGCAGCTGCCTCTCCACATTTCCAGCACTTTGGCTCGGACAGGCCTAATTGAAGTGAGTCCTTGCGAGAGGGACGCACTTGGCCACCCCGGGACTAAAGGCACCAGGGAGCCCTGAACTGCCTTCATTTAAGGGAGACCCCATCGGCCTGCGTGCGTGCTGTGCCTAGATGCAAGGAGCTGGGCCCCTGGCTGAGCTGCAAGGCTCTCCTTTCTTTTTCAAATGTGGGCTCTTGGTCTTGCGCATGCGCACAGGCGTCTGGGAAAAATGGGTCCCTAGCACCGAGCTGAGAGGGGTGTAACTCCAGCCTGCTGTAGCCTCGGGCTCAGGCTTCTCTGGAAGGTGCTGCAGTCCTGCCAGCGACCCCAGAGGACCCCAGCACGACTCTCTTCGGTGTCAACCCCGAACGATGGACTCTGCAGTGTCCCGTGGACATTCTGGAAGACTTTGTACCCTCTCCTTGGCGAAGGTTCACTGTTCCTGGTGGTCTTCTTTCTCCTGTGACTAGTTCTCGCGGGAAATCCATGTTGACCTAGGCCTCCACAAGGTCTGCAACTCCCTGGGAATCACTTTCCTCAACCTCCCTGGGCCCCAACTCAAGGCACCCATCACCTGCAGGGTTCAACCCCTCCACGAGGCTCCCGGAAGACATTGTAAGTGTCAAGGCCAGACACTGTGCTGAATGCACTTTTGCTAGAGCCACGCAGCCGACTGTAGTCATGCTGAACCCTGTGTAAAGTCCATTCTGAGAACCTACTATGGGGTGATTCCTGGCCCACAGTGCACCTAGGAAATCATTGCCCTCTCCTGGGACGCTCCCGCTAGACGGTGCCTCCCATGGGAGCAAGAGCAATCCTGCCAGCGTCTAGTTCTCTGTCCCAGTGTGGCCTAGAAACACAGCGGGGCATCTTTCTTGGGGCGACCCCAGGCTCCTGCCCCGGAGCTCTATGTTGCCAGAGGTGCCTTCTGTACACCCCCAGGGAGACACTGTCCCGAGAAAAAGGGTCGTTCCCTGGACCTACTGAATCTTGCCTTTGGACACCTCCAATCCAACCCAGAATTCTCAGAAGCCAGCGCCAGGCTCTGTCCAAAAGCTCGGGAAGGAAAGCGGGCCAGCTGCAAGAGAAAAGGCCCGGGAGTCGAAATGCAAATGAAACCTCTGGCTGTGACAAAGGAGACAGAGTCCTACCCAGGAATGAGGCTTCAGCCTACAGAGGAGCAGCAGGAAATTACTGTCGGTCCCAAACACCAGAACTCCACTCAGAGACATTCTCAGGAAGAAAGCTGGCTACACAGCTTAGAGGCAGCAGTCAACCTTCTGCACAAACGTCATCATCCCAAAAGAGACAGTGCAGAGGAACAACGGGATGTGTGTATTACGTCTGTGCCTCTAGCACTGTGTGTGTTTCTAGGGGAGAGGAGATAGGAGTGCACGTTCGTGTCAGCTCTCAGCGGTCCTTCTTTAAGAGGCATGCAAACGAGTTTCATAGAAGTAGAGAGGCCATAGCACGAGGAAGGAGAGGGTGGCAGTCTCCAAAGCTAGACAGTTTGCCTTCTGCCCTGGCATCTCAAATAGGGCTGATGGTTTGACAGGAGCTCGACTATGGACAGACCTAAAGATCAAGGGAGTCTTGTGCTGGTAGGCCCCTATATGTATCTGATACCTTCCACCACCCAGTCCCCAACTATCACAACGCACAGATATACATGCACAATGGACAGAATGTTGCCCTTCGCTGACACACCTGGATACCGGAGGCAGGCCGGGGGTTCAGACAGTGTCTTTTGCTCTTGCTAGGCAAGAGAAGGGAGATGGAGGGCCAAAGGCAGCTGTCCTTTTCAATCACAGCCAGAGGGCAGGAGCCATGACATTTGGAGCCCTGTCTTGCTATCTCATCAGGGCCTAGGTTCATCCTAGTCCTGCTTTTGTCAGAACCAGTACTCATGAAGACTCGGCAATCCTGCTCCCTGGAGGCTCCTGACACACCTAGATCACCGCCCTTTCTGCGTTGGTCTCTCTAAAGTCCGTTCCCGCTATGCACTGCAACTTCCTTGGCCCTGGTTTGTAGACCCTCCACCTAAAAACATATGAGCTAGCCAGGTCTGGGAGGTGAGGATCGCTCTTTCTCCGAGGGAAGACAGACAAAAGCGCTACCCAGGACCCGTGCCTCCGCAGCTGCCTCTCCACATTTCCAGCACTTTGGCTCGGACAGGCCTAATTGAAGTGAGTCCTTGCGAGAGGGACGCACTTGGCCACCCAGGGACTAAAGGCACCAGGGAGCCCTGAACTGCCTTCATTTAAGGGAGACCCCATCGGCCTGCGTGCGTGCTGTGCCTAGATGCAAGGAGCTGGGCCCCTGGCTGAGCTGCAAGGCTCTCCTTTCTTTTTCAAATGTGGGCTCTTGGTCTTGCGCATGCGCACAGGCGTCTGGGAAAAATGGGTCCCTAGCACCGAGCTGAGAGGGGTGTAACTCCAGCCTGCTGTAGCCTCGGGCTCAGGCTTCTCTGGAAGGTGCTGCAGTCCTGCCAGCGACCCCAGAGGACCCCAGCACGACTCTCTTCGGTGTCAACCCCGAACGATGGACTCTGCAGTGTCCCGTGGACATTCTGGAAGACTTTGTACCCTCTCCTTGGCGAAGGTTCACTGTTCCTGGTGGTCTTCTTTCTCCTGTGACTAGTTCTCGCGGGAAATCCATGTTGACCTAGGCCTCCACAAGGTCTGCAACTCCCTGGGAATCACTTTCCTCAACCTCCCTGGGCCCCAACTCAAGGCACCCACCACCTGCAGGGTTCAACTCCTCCACGAGGCTCCCGGAAGACATTGTAAGTGTCAAGGCCAGACACTGTGCTGAATGCACTTTTGCTAGAGCCACGCAGCCGACTGTAGTCATGCTGAACCCTGTGGAAAGTCCATTCTGAGAACCTACTATGGGGTGATTCCTGGCCCACAGTGCACCTAGGAAATCATTGCCCTCTCCTGGGACGCTCCCGCTAGATGGTGCCTCCCATGGGAGCAAGAGCAATCCTGCCAGCGTCTAGTTCTCTGTCCCAGTGTGGCCTGGAAACACAGCGGGGCATCTTTCTTGGGGCGACACCAGGCTCCTGCTCCGGGGCTCTATGTTGCCAGAGGTGCCTTCTGTACACCCCCAGGGAGACACTGTCCCGAGAAAAAGGGTCGTTCCCTGGACCTACTGAATCTTGCCTTTGGACACCTCCAATCCAACCCAGAATTCTCAGAAGCCAGTGCCAGGCTCTGTCCAAAAGCTCGGGAAGGAAAGCGGGCCAGCTGCAAGAGAAAAGGCCCGGGAGTCGAAATGCAAGTGAAACCTCTGGCTGTTACAAAGGAGACAGAGTCCTACCCAGGAATGAGGCTTCAGCCTACAGAGGAGCAGCAGGAAATTACTGTCGGTCCCAAACACCAGAACTCCACTCAGAGACATTCTCAGGAAGAAAGCTGGCTACACAGCTTAGAGGCAGCAGTCAACCTTCTGCACAAACGTCATCATCCCAAAAGAGACAGTGCAGAGGAACAACGGGATGTGTGTATTACGTCTGTGCCTCTAGCACTGTGTGTGTTTCTAGGGGAGAGGAGATAGGAGTGCACGTTCGTGTCAGCTCTCAGCGGTCCTTCTTTAAGAGGCATGCAAACGAGTTTCATAGAAGTAGAGAGGCCATAGCACGAGGAAGGAGAGGGTGGCAGTCTCCAAAGCTAGACAGTTTGCCTTCTGCCCTGGCATCTCAAATAGGGCTGATGGTTTGACAGGAGCTCGACTATGGACAGACCTAAAGATCAAGGGAGTCTTGTGCTGGTAGGCCCCTATATGTATCTGATACCTTCCACCACCCAGTCCCCAACTATCACAACGCACAGATATACATGCACAATGGACAGAATGTTGCCGTTCGCTGACACACCTGGATACCGGAGGCAGGCCGGGGGTTCAGACAGTGTCTTTTGCTCTTGCTAGGCAAGAGAAGGGAGATGGAGGGCCAAAGGCAGCTGTCCCTTTTCAATCACAGCCAGAGGGCAGGAGCCATGACATTTGGAGCCCTGTCTTGCTATCTCATCAGGGCCTAGGTTCATCCTAGTCCTGCTTTTGTCAGAACCAGGACTCATGAAGACTCGGCAATCCTGCTCCCTGGAGGCTCCTGACACACCTAGATCACCGCCCTTTCTGCGTTGGTCTCTCTAAAGTCCGTTCCCGCTATGCACTGCAACTTCCTTGGCCCTGGTTTGTAGACCCTCCACCTAAAAACATATGAGCTAGCCAGGTCTGGGAGGTGAGGATCGCTCTTTCTCCGAGGGAAGACAGACAAAAGCGCTACCCAGGACCCGTGCCTCCGCAGCTGCCTCTCCACATTTCCAGCACTTTGGCTCGGACAGGCCTAATTGAAATGAGTCCTTGCGAGAGGGACGCACTTGGCCACCCCGGGACTAAAGGCACCAGGGAGCCCTGAACTGCCTTCATTTAAGGGAGACCCCATCGGCCTGCGTGCGTGCTGTGCCTAGATGCAAGGAGCTGGGCCCCTGGCTGAGCTGCAAGGCTCTCCTTTCTTTTTCAAATGTGGGCTCTTGGTCTTGCGCATGCGCACAGGCGTCTGGGAAAAATGGGTCCCTAGCACCGAGCTGAGAGGGGTGTAACTCCAGCCTGCTGTAGCCTCGGGCTCAGGCTTCTCTGGAAGGTGCTGCAGTCCTGCCAGCGACCCCAGAGGACCCCAGCACGACTCTCTTCGGTGTCAACCCCGAACGATGGACTCTGCAGTGTCCCGTGGACATTCTGGAAGACTTTGTACCCTCTCCTTGGCGAAGGTTCACTGTTCCTGGTGGTCTTCTTTCTCCTGTGACTAGTTCTCGCGGGAAATCCATGTTGACCTAGGCCTCCACAAGGTCTGCAACTCCCTGGGAATCACTTTCCTCAACCTCCCTGGGCCCCAACTCAAGGCACCCACCACCTGCTGGGTTCAACTCCTCCACGAGGCTTCCGGAAGACACTGTAAGTGTCAAGGCCAGACACTGTGCTGAATGCACTTTTGCTAGAGCCACGCAGCCGACTGTAGTCATGCTGAACCCTGTGGAAAGTCCATTCTGAGAACCTACTATGGGGTGATTCCTGGCCCACAGTGCACCTAGGAAATCATTGCCCTCTCCTGGGACGCTCCCGCTAGACGGTGCCTCCCATGGGAGCAAGAGCAATCCTGCCAGCGTCTAGTTCTCTGTCCCAGTTTGGCCTAGAAACACAGCGGGGCATCTTTCTTGGGGCGACCCCAGGCTCCTGCCCCGGAGCTCTATGTTGCCAGAGGTGCCTTCTGTACACCCCCAGGGAGACACTGTCCCGAGAAAAAGGGTCGTTCCCTGGACCTACTGAATCTTGCCTTTGGACACCTCCAATCCAACCCAGAATTCACAGAAGCCAGCGCCAGGCTCTGTCCAAAAGCTCGGGAAGGAAAGCGGGCCAGCTGCAAGAGAAAAGGCCCGGGAGTCGAAATGCAAGTGAAACCTCTGGCTGTGACAAAGGAGACAGAGTCCTACCCAGGAATGAGGCTTCAGCCTACAGAGGAGCAGCAGGAAATTACTGTCGGTCCCAAACACCAGAACTCCACTCAGAGACATTCTCAGGAAGAAAGCTGGCTACACAGCTTAGAGGCAGCAGTCAACCTTCTGCACAAACGTCATCATCCCAAAAGAGACAGTGCAGAGGAACAACGGGATGTGTGTATTACGTCTGTGCCTCTAGCACTGTGTGTGTTTCTAGGGGAGAGGAGATAGGAGTGCACGTTCGTGTCAGCTCTCAGCGGTCCTTCTTTAAGAGGCATGCAAACGAGTTTCATAGAAGTAGAGAGGCCATAGCACGAGGAAGGAGAGGGTGGCAGTCTCCAAAGCTAGACAGTTTGCCTTCTGCCCTGGCATCTCAAATAGGGCTGATGGTTTGACAGGAGCTCGACTATGGACAGACCTAAAGATCAAGGGAGTCTTGTGCTGGTAGGCCCCTATATGTATCGGATACCTTCCACCACCCAGTCCCCAACTATCACAACGCACAGATATACATGCACAATGGACAGAATGTTGCCCTTCGCTGACACACCTGGATACCGGAGGCAGGCCGGGGGTTCAGACAGTGTCTTTTGCTCTTGCTAGGCAAGAGAAGGGAGATGGAGGGCCAAAGGCAGCTGTCCCTTTTCAATCACAGCCAGAGGGCAGGAGCCATGACATTTGGAGCCCTATCTTGCTATCTCATCAGGGCCTAGGTTCATCCTAGTCCTGCTTTTGTCAGAACCAGGACTCATGAAGACTCGGCAATCCTGCTCCCTGGAGGCTCCTGACACACCTAGATCACCGCCCTTTCTGCGTTGGTCTCTCTAAAGTCCGTTCCCGCTATGCACTGCAACTTCCTTGGCCCTGGTTTGTAGACCCTCCACCTAAAAACATATGAGCTAGCCAGGTCTGGCAGGTGAGGATCGCTCTTCCTCCCAGGGAAGACAGACAAAAGCGCTGCCCAGGACCCGTGCCTCCGCAGATGCCTTTCCACATTTCCAGCACTGGGCTCGGATAGGCCTAATTGAAGTGAGTCCATGCGAGAGGGCCGCACTTTGCCACCCTGGGCCTAAAGGCACCAGGGAGCCCTCAACTGCCTTCATTTAAGAGCGACCCCATCAGCCTGCGTGCTTGCTGTGCCTAGATGCAAGGAGCTGGGGCCCTTGCTGAGCTGCAAGGCTCTCCTTTCTTTTTCAAATGTGGGCTCTTGGTCTTGCGCATGCGCACAGGCGTCTGGGAAAAATGGGTCCCTAGCACCGAGCTGAGAGGGGTGTAACTCCAGCCTGCTGCAGCCTCTGGCTCAGGCTTCTCTGGAAGGTGCTGCAGTCCTGCCAGCGACCCCAGAGGACCCCAGCACGACTCTCTTCGGTGTCAACCCCGAACGATGGACTCTGCAGTGTCCCGTGGACATTCTGGAAGACTTTGTACCCTCTCCTTGGCGAAGGTTCACTGTTCCTGGTGGTCTTCTTTCTCCTGTGACTAGTTCTCGCGGGAAATCCATGTTGACCTAGGCCTCCACAAGGTCTGCAACTCCCTGGGAATCACTTTCCTCAACCTCCCTGGGCCCCAACTCAAGGCACCCACCACCTGCAGGGTTCAACTCCTCCACGAGGCTCCCGGAAGACATTGTAAGTGTCAAGGCCAGACACTGTGCTGAATGCACTTTTGCTAGAGCCACGCAGCCGACTGTAGTCATGCTGAACCCTGTGGAAAGTCCATTCTGAGAACCTACTATGGGGTGATTCCTGGCCCACAGTGCACCTAGGAAATCATTGCCCTCTCCTGGGACGCTCCCGCTAGATGGTGCCTCCCATGGGAGCAAGAGCAATCCTGCCAGCGTCTAGTTCTCTGTCCCAGTGTGGCCTAGAAACACAGCGGGGCATCTTTCTTGGGGCGACACCAGGCTCCTGCTCCGGGGCTCTATGTTGCCAGAGGTGCCTTCTGTACACCCCCAGGGAGACACTGTCCCGAGAAAAAGGGTCGTTCCCTGGACCTACTGAATCTTGCCTTTGGACACCTCCAATCCAACCCAGAATTCTCAGAAGCCAGTGCCAGGCTCTGTCCAAAAGCTCGGGAAGGAAAGCGGGCCAGCTGCAAGAGAAAAGGCCCGGGAGTCGAAATGCAAGTGAAACCTCTGGCTGTTACAAAGGAGACAGAGTCCTACCCAGGAATGAGGCTTCAGCCTACAGAGGAGCAGCAGGAAATTACTGTCGGTCCCAAACACCAGAACTCCACTCAGAGACATTCTCAGGAAGAAAGCTGGCTACACAGCTTAGAGGCAGCAGTCAACCTTCTGCACAAACGTCATCATCCCAAAAGAGACAGTGCAGAGGAACAACGGGATGTGTGTATTACGTCTGTGCCTCTAGCACTGTGTGTGTTTCTAGGGGAGAGGAGATAGGAGTGCACGTTCGTGTCAGCTCTCAGCGGTCCTTCTTTAAGAGGCATGCAAACGAGTTTCATAGAAGTAGAGAGGCCATAGCACGAGGAAGGAGAGGGTGGCAGTCTCCAAAGCTAGACAGTTTGCCTTCTGCCCTGGCATCTCAAATAGGGCTGATGGTTTGACAGGAGCTCGACTATGGACAGACCTAAAGATCAAGGGAGTCTTGTGCTGGTAGGCCCCTATATGTATCTGATACCTTCCACCACCCAGTCCCCAACTATCACAACGCACAGATATACATGCACAATGGACAGAATGTTGCCCTTCGCTGACACACCTGGATACCGGAGGCAGGCCGGGGGTTCAGACAGTGTCTTTTGCTCTTGCTAGGCAAGAGAAGGGAGATGGAGGGCCAAAGGCAGCTGTCCCTTTTCAATCACAGCCAGAGGGCAGGAGCCATGACATTTGGAGCCCTGTCTTGCTATCTCATCAGGGCCTAGGTTCATCCTAGTCCTGCTTTTGTCAGAACCAGGACTCATGAAGACTCGGCAATCCTGCTCCCTGGAGGCTCCTGACACACCTAGATCACCGCCCTTTCTGCGTTGGTCTCTCTAAAGTCCGTTCCCGCTATGCACTGCAACTTCCTTGGCCCTGGTTTGTAGACCCTCCACCTAAAAACATATGAGCTAGCCAGGTCTGGGAGGTGAGGATCGCTCTTTCTCCGAGGGAAGACAGACAAAAGCGCTACCCAGGACCCGTGCCTCCGCAGCTGCCTCTCCACATTTCCAGCACTTTGGCTCGGACAGGCCTAATTGAAGTGAGTCCTTGCGAGAGGGACGCACTTGGCCACCCAGGGACTAAAGGCACCAGGGAGCCCTGAACTGCCTTCATTTAAGGGAGACCCCATCGGCCTGCGTGCGTGCTGTGCCTAGATGCAAGGAGCTGGGCCCCTGGCTGAGCTGCAAGGCTCTCCTTTCTTTTTCAAATGTGGGCTCTTGGTCTTGCGCATGCGCACAGGCGTCTGGGAAAAATGGGTCCCTAGCACCGAGCTGAGAGGGGTGTAACTCCAGCCTGCTGTAGCCTCGGGCTCAGGCTTCTCTGGAAGGTGCTGCAGTCCTGCCAGCGACCCCAGAGGACCCCAGCACGACTCTCTTCGGTGTCAACCCCGAACGATGGACTCTGCAGTGTCCCGTGGACATTCTGGAAGACTTTGTACCCTCTCCTTGGCGAAGGTTCACTGTTCCTGGTGGTCTTCTTTCTCCTGTGACTAGTTCTCGCGGGAAATCCATGTTGACCTAGGCCTCCACAAGGTCTGCAACTCCCTGGGAATCACTTTCCTCAACCTCCCTGGGCCCCAACTCAAGGCACCCACCACCTGCAGGGTTCAACTCCTCCACGAGGCTCCCGGAAGACATTGTAAGTGTCAAGGCCAGACACTGTGCTGAATGCACTTTTGCTAGAGCCACGCAGCCGACTGTAGTCATGCTGAACCCTGTGGAAAGTCCATTCTGAGAACCTACTATGGGGTGATTCCTGGCCCACAGTGCACCTAGGAAATCATTGCCCTCTCCTGGGACGCTCCCGCTAGATGGTGCCTCCCATGGGAGCAAGAGCAATCCTGCCAGCGTCTAGTTCTCTGTCCCAGTGTGGCCTGGAAACACAGCGGGGCATCTTTCTTGGGGCGACACCAGGCTCCTGCTCCGGGGCTCTATGTTGCCAGAGGTGCCTTCTGTACACCCCCAGGGAGACACTGTCCCGAGAAAAAGGGTCGTTCCCTGGACCTACTGAATCTTGCCTTTGGACACCTCCAATCCAACCCAGAATTCTCAGAAGCCAGTGCCAGGCTCTGTCCAAAAGCTCGGGAAGGAAAGCGGGCCAGCTGCAAGAGAAAAGGCCCGGGAGTCGAAATGCAAGTGAAACCTCTGGCTGTGACAAAGGAGACAGAGTCCTACCCAGGAATGAGGCTTCAGCCTACAGAGGAGCAGCAGGAAATTACTGTCGGTCCCAAACACCAGAACTCCACTCAGAGACATTCTCAGGAAGAAAGCTGGCTACACAGCTTAGAGGCAGCAGTCAACCTTCTGCACAAACGTCATCATCCCAAAAGAGACAGTGCAGAGGAACAACGGGATGTGTGTATTACGTCTGTGCCTCTAGCACTGTGTGTGTTTCTAGGGGAGAGGAGATAGGAGTGCACGTTCGTGTCAGCTCTCAGCGGTCCTTCTTTAAGAGGCATGCAAACGAGTTTCATAGAAGTAGAGAGGCCATAGCACGAGGAAGGAGAGGGTGGCAGTCTCCAAAGCTAGACAGTTTGCCTTCTGCCCTGGCATCTCAAATAGGGCTGATGGTTTGACAGGAGCTCGACTATGGACAGACCTAAAGATCAAGGGAGTCTTGTGCTGGTAGGCCCCTATATGTATCTGATACCTTCCACCACCCAGTCCCCAACTATCACAACGCACAGATATACATGCACAATGGACAGAATGTTGCCCTTCGCTGACACACCTGGATACCGGAGGCAGGCCGGGGGTTCAGACAGTGTCTTTTGCTCTTGCTAGGCAAGAGAAGGGAGATGGAGGGCCAAAGGCAGCTGTCCCTTTTCAATCACAGCCAGAGGGCAGGAGCCATGACATTTGGAGCCCTGTCTTGCTATCTCATCAGGGCCTAGGTTCATCCTAGTCCTGCTTTTGTCAGAACCAGGACTCATGAAGACTCGGCAATCCTGCTCCCTGGAGGCTCCTGACACACCTAGATCACCGCCCTTTCTGCGTTGGTCTCTCTAAAGTCCGTTCCCGCTATGCACTGCAACTTCCTTGGCCCTGGTTTGTAGACCCTCCACCTAAAAACATATGAGCTAGCCAGGTCTGGGAGGTGAGGATCGCTCTTTCTCCGAGGGAAGACAGACAAAAGCGCTACCCAGGACCCGTGCCTCCGCAGCTGCCTCTCCACATTTCCAGCACTTTGGCTCGGACAGGCCTAATTGAAATGAGTCCTTGCGAGAGGGACGCACTTGGCCACCCCGGGACTAAAGGCACCAGGGAGCCCTGAACTGCCTTCATTTAAGGGAGACCCCATCGGCCTGCGTGCGTGCTGTGCCTAGATGCAAGGAGCTGGGCCCCTGGCTGAGCTGCAAGGCTCTCCTTTCTTTTTCAAATGTGGGCTCTTGGTCTTGCGCATGCGCACAGGCGTCTGGGAAAAATGGGTCCCTAGCACCGAGCTGAGAGGGGTGTAACTCCAGCCTGCTGCAGCCTCGGGCTCAGGGTTCTCTGGAAGGTGCTGCAGTCCTGCCAGCGACCCCAGAGGACCCCAGCACGACTCTCTTCGGTGTCAACCCCGAACGATGGACTCTGCAGTGTCCCGTGGACATTCTGGAAGACTTTGTACCCTCTCCTTGGCGAAGGTTCACTGTTCCTGGTGGTCTTCTTTCTCCTGTGACTAGTTCTCGCGGGAAATCCATGTTGACCTAGGCCTCCACAAGGTCTGCAACTCCCTGGGAATCACTTTCCTCAACCTCCCTGGGCCCCAACTCAAGGCACCCACCACCTGCTGGGTTCAACTCCTCCACGAGGCTTCCGGAAGACACTGTAAGTGTCAAGGCCAGACACTGTGCTGAATGCACTTTTGCTAGAGCCACGCAGCCGACTGTAGTCATGCTGAACCCTGTGGAAAGTCCATTCTGAGAACCTACTATGGGGTGATTCCTGGCCCACAGTGCACCTAGGAAATCATTGCCCTCTCCTGGGACGCTCCCGCTAGACGGTGCCTCCCATGGGAGCAAGAGCAATCCTGCCAGCGTCTAGTTCTCTGTCCCAGTTTGGCCTAGAAACACAGCGGGGCATCTTTCTTGGGGCGACCCCAGGCTCCTGCCCCGGAGCTCTATGTTGCCAGAGGTGCCTTCTGTACACCCCCAGGGAGACACTGTCCCGAGAAAAAGGGTCGTTCCCTGGACCTACTGAATCTTGCCTTTGGACACCTCCAATCCAACCCAGAATTCACAGAAGCCAGCGCCAGGCTCTGTCCAAAAGCTCGGGAAGGAAAGCGGGCCAGCTGCAAGAGAAAAGGCCCGGGAGTCGAAATGCAAGTGAAACCTCTGGCTGTGACAAAGGAGACAGAGTCCTACCCAGGAATGAGGCTTCAGCCTACAGAGGAGCAGCAGGAAATTACTGTCGGTCCCAAACACCAGAACTCCACTCAGAGACATTCTCAGGAAGAAAGCTGGCTACACAGCTTAGAGGCAGCAGTCAACCTTCTGCACAAACGTCATCATCCCAAAAGAGACAGTGCAGAGGAACAACGGGATGTGTGTATTACGTCTGTGCCTCTAGCACTGTGTGTGTTTCTAGGGGAGAGGAGATAGGAGTGCACGTTCGTGTCAGCTCTCAGCGGTCCTTCTTTAAGAGGCATGCAAACGAGTTTCATAGAAGTAGAGAGGCCATAGCACGAGGAAGGAGAGGGTGGCAGTCTCCAAAGCTAGACAGTTTGCCTTCTGCCCTGGCATCTCAAATAGGGCTGATGGTTTGACAGGAGCTCGACTATGGACAGACCTAAAGATCAAGGGAGTCTTGTGCTGGTAGGCCCCTATATGTATCGGATACCTTCCACCACCCAGTCCCCAACTATCACAACGCACAGATATACATGCACAATGGACAGAATGTTGCCCTTCGCTGACACACCTGGATACCGGAGGCAGGCCGGGGGTTCAGACAGTGTCTTTTGCTCTTGCTAGGCAAGAGAAGGGAGATGGAGGGCCAAAGGCAGCTGTCCCTTTTCAATCACAGCCAGAGGGCAGGAGCCATGACATTTGGAGCCCTATCTTGCTATCTCATCAGGGCCTAGGTTCATCCTAGTCCTGCTTTTGTCAGAACCAGGACTCATGAAGACTCGGCAATCCTGCTCCCTGGAGGCTCCTGACACACCTAGATCACCGCCCTTTCTGCGTTGGTCTCTCTAAAGTCCGTTCCCGCTATGCACTGCAACTTCCTTGGCCCTGGTTTGTAGACCCTCCACCTAAAAACATATGAGCTAGCCAGGTCTGGCAGGTGAGGATCGCTCTTCCTCCCAGGGAAGACAGACAAAAGCGCTGCCCAGGACCCGTGCCTCCGCAGATGCCTTTCCACATTTCCAGCACTGGGCTCGGATAGGCCTAATTGAAGTGAGTCCATGCGAGAGGGCCGCACTTTGCCACCCTGGGCCTAAAGGCACCAGGGAGCCCTCAACTGCCTTCATTTAAGAGCGACCCCATCAGCCTGCGTGCTTGCTGTGCCTAGATGCAAGGAGCTGGGGCCCTTGCTGAGCTGCAAGGCTCTCCTTTCTTTTTCAAATGTGGGCTCTTGGTCTTGCGCATGCGCACAGGCGTCTGGGAAAAATGGGTCCCTAGCACCGAGCTGAGAGGGGTGTAACTCCAGCCTGCTGCAGCCTCTGGCTCAGGCTTCTCTGGAAGGTGCTGCAGTCCTGCCAGCGACCCCAGAGGACCCCAGCACGACTCTCTTCGGTGTCAACCCCGAACGATGGACTCTGCAGTCTCCCGTGGACATTCTGGAAGACTTTGTACCCTCTCCTTGGCGAAGGTTCACTGTTCCTGGTGGTCTTCTTTCTCCTGTGACTAGTTCTCGCGGGAAATCCATGTTGACCTAGGCCTCCACAAGGTCTGCAACTCCCTGGGAATCACTTTCCTCAACCTCCCTGGGCCCCAACTCAAGGCACCCACCACCTGCAGGGTTCAACTCCTCCACGAGGCTCCCGGAAGACATTGTAAGTGTCAAGGCCAGACACTGTGCTGAATGCACTTTTGCTAGAGCCACGCAGCCGACTGTAGTCATGCTGAACCCTGTGGAAAGTCCATTCTGAGAACCTACTATGGGGTGATTCCTGGCCCACAGTGCACCTAGGAAATCATTGCCCTCTCCTGGGACGCTCCCGCTAGATGGTGCCTCCCATGGGAGCAAGAGCAATCCTGCCAGCGTCTAGTTCTCTGTCCCAGTGTGGCCTAGAAACACAGCGGGGCATCTTTCTTGGGGCGACACCAGGCTCCTGCTCCGGGGCTCTATGTTGCCAGAGGTGCCTTCTGTACACCCCCAGGGAGACACTGTCCCGAGAAAAAGGGTCGTTCCCTGGACCTACTGAATCTTGCCTTTGGACACCTCCAATCCAACCCAGAATTCTCAGAAGCCAGTGCCAGGCTCTGTCCAAAAGCTCGGGAAGGAAAGCGGGCCAGCTGCAAGAGAAAAGGCCCGGGAGTCGAAATGCAAGTGAAACCTCTGGCTGTGACAAAGGAGACAGAGTCCTACCCAGGAATGAGGCTTCAGCCTACAGAGGAGCAGCAGGAAATTACTGTCGGTCCCAAACACCAGAACTCCACTCAGAGACATTCTCAGGAAGAAAGCTGGCTACACAGCTTAGAGGCAGCAGTCAACCTTCTGCACAAACGTCATCATCCCAAAAGAGACAGTGCAGAGGAACAACGGGATGTGTGTATTACGTCTGTGCCTCTAGCACTGTGTGTGTTTCTAGGGGAGAGGAGATAGGAGTGCACGTTCGTGTCAGCTCTCAGCGGTCCTTCTTTAAGAGGCATGCAAACGAGTTTCATAGAAGTAGAGAGGCCATAGCACGAGGAAGGAGAGGGTGGCAGTCTCCAAAGCTAGACAGTTTGCCTTCTGCCCTGGCATCTCAAATAGGGCTGATGGTTTGACAGGAGCTCGACTATGGACAGACCTAAAGATCAAGGGAGTCTTGTGCTGGTAGGCCCCTATATGTATCTGATACCTTCCACCACCCAGTCCCCAACTATCACAACGCACAGATATACATGCACAATGGACAGAATGTTGCCCTTCGCTGACACACCTGGATACCGGAGGCAGGCCGGGGGTTCAGACAGTGTCTTTTGCTCTTGCTAGGCAAGAGAAGGGGGATGGAGGGCCAAAGGCAGCTGTCCCTTTTCAATCACAGCCAGAGGGCAGGAGCCATGACATTTGGAGCCCTGTCTTGCTATCTCATCAGGGCCTAGGTTCATCCTAGTCCTGCTTTTGTCAGAACCAGGACTCATGAAGACTCGGCAATCCTGCTCCCTGGAGGCTCCTGACACACCTAGATCACCGCCCTTTCTGCGTTGGTCTCTCTAAAGTCCGTTCCCGCTATGCACTGCAACTTCCTTGGCCCTGGTTTGTAGACCCTCCACCTAAAAACATATGAGCTAGCCAGGTCTGGGAGGTGAGGATCGCTCTTTCTCCGAGGGAAGACAGACAAAAGCGCTACCCAGGACCCGTGCCTCCGCAGCTGCCTCTCCACATTTCCAGCACTTTGGCTCGGACAGGCCTAATTGAAGTGAGTCCTTGCGAGAGGGACGCACTTGGCCACCCAGGGACTAAAGGCACCAGGGAGCCCTGAACTGCCTTCATTTAAGGGAGACCCCATCGGCCTGCGTGCGTGCTGTGCCTAGATGCAAGGAGCTGGGCCCCTGGCTGAGCTGCAAGGCTCTCCTTTCTTTTTCAAATGTGGGCTCTTGGTCTTGCGCATGCGCACAGGCGTCTGGGAAAAATGGGTCCCTAGCACCGAGCTGAGAGGGGTGTAACTCCAGCCTGCTGTAGCCTCGGGCTCAGGCTTCTCTGGAAGGTGCTGCAGTCCTGCCAGCGACCCCAGAGGACCCCAGCACGACTCTCTTCGGTGTCAACCCCGAACGATGGACTCTGCAGTGTCCCGTGGACATTCTGGAAGACTTTGTACCCTCTCCTTGGCGAAGGTTCACTGTTCCTGGTGGTCTTCTTTCTCCTGTGACTAGTTCTCGCGGGAAATCCATGTTGACCTAGGCCTCCACAAGGTCTGCAACTCCCTGGGAATCACTTTCCTCAACCTCCCTGGGCCCCAACTCAAGGCACCCACCACCTGCAGGGTTCAACTCCTCCACGAGGCTCCCGGAAGACATTGTAAGTGTCAAGGCCAGACACTGTGCTGAATGCACTTTTGCTAGAGCCACGCAGCCGACTGTAGTCATGCTGAACCCTGTGGAAAGTCCATTCTGAGAACCTACTATGGGGTGATTCCTGGCCCACAGTGCACCTAGGAAATCATTGCCCTCTCCTGGGACGCTCCCGCTAGATGGTGCCTCCCATGGGAGCAAGAGCAATCCTGCCAGCGTCTAGTTCTCTGTCCCAGTGTGGCCTGGAAACACAGCGGGGCATCTTTCTTGGGGCGACACCAGGCTCCTGCTCCGGGGCTCTATGTTGCCAGAGGTGCCTTCTGTACACCCCCAGGGAGACACTGTCCCGAGAAAAAGGGTCGTTCCCTGGACCTACTGAATCTTGCCTTTGGACACCTCCAATCCAACCCAGAATTCTCAGAAGCCAGTGCCAGGCTCTGTCCAAAAGCTCGGGAAGGAAAGCGGGCCAGCTGCAAGAGAAAAGGCCCGGGAGTCGAAATGCAAGTGAAACCTCTGGCTGTGACAAAGGAGACAGAGTCCTACCCAGGAATGAGGCTTCAGCCTACAGAGGAGCAGCAGGAAATTACTGTCGGTCCCAAACACCAGAACTCCACTCAGAGACATTCTCAGGAAGAAAGCTGGCTACACAGCTTAGAGGCAGCAGTCAACCTTCTGCACAAACGTCATCATCCCAAAAGAGACAGTGCAGAGGAACAACGGGATGTGTGTATTACGTCTGTGCCTCTAGCACTGTGTGTGTTTCTAGGGGAGAGGAGATAGGAGTGCACGTTCGTGTCAGCTCTCAGCGGTCCTTCTTTAAGAGGCATGCAAACGAGTTTCATAGAAGTAGAGAGGCCATAGCACGAGGAAGGAGAGGGTGGCAGTCTCCAAAGCTAGACAGTTTGCCTTCTGCCCTGGCATCTCAAATAGGGCTGATGGTTTGACAGGAGCTCGACTATGGACAGACCTAAAGATCAAGGGAGTCTTGTGCTGGTAGGCCCCTATATGTATCTGATACCTTCCACCACCCAGTCCCCAACTATCACAACGCACAGATATACATGCACAATGGACAGAATGTTGCCCTTCGCTGACACACCTGGATACCGGAGGCAGGCCGGGGGTTCAGACAGTGTCTTTTGCTCTTGCTAGGCAAGAGAAGGGAGATGGAGGGCCAAAGGCAGCTGTCCCTTTTCAATCACAGCCAGAGGGCAGGAGCCATGACATTTGGAGCCCTGTCTTGCTATCTCATCAGGGCCTAGGTTCATCCTAGTCCTGCTTTTGTCAGAACCAGGACTCATGAAGACTCGGCAATCCTGCTCCCTGGAGGCTCCTGACACACCTAGATCACCGCCCTTTCTGCGTTGGTCTCTCTAAAGTCCGTTCCCGCTATGCACTGCAACTTCCTTGGCCCTGGTTTGTAGACCCTCCACCTAAAAACATATGAGCTAGCCAGGTCTGGGAGGTGAGGATCGCTCTTTCTCCGAGGGAAGACAGACAAAAGCGCTACCCAGGACCCGTGCCTCCGCAGCTGCCTCTCCACATTTCCAGCACTTTGGCTCGGACAGGCCTAATTGAAATGAGTCCTTGCGAGAGGGACGCACTTGGCCACCCCGGGATTAAAGGCACCAGGTAGCCCTGAACTGCCTTCATTTAAGGGAGACCCCATCGGCCTGCGTGCGTGCTGTGCCTAGATGCAAGGAGCTGGGCCCCTGGCTGAGCTGCAAGGCTCTCCTTTCTTTTTCAAATGTGGGCTCTTGGTCTTGCGCATGCGCACAGGCGTCTGGGAAAAATGGGTCCCTAGCACCGAGCTGAGAGGGGTGTAACTCCAGCCTGCTGTAGCCTCGGGCTCAGGCTTCTCTGGAAGGTGCTGCAGTCCTGCCAGCGACCCCAGAGGACCCCAGCACGACTCTCTTCGGTGTCAACCCCGAACGATGGACTCTGCAGTGTCCCGTGGACATTCTGGAAGACTTTGTACCCTCTCCTTGGCGAAGGTTCACTGTTCCTGGTGGTCTTCTTTCTCCTGTGACTAGTTCTCGCGGGAAATCCATGTTGACCTAGGCCTCCACAAGGTCTGCAACTCCCTGGGAATCACTTTCCTCAACCTCCCTGGGCCCCAACTCAAGGCACCCACCACCTGCAGGGTTCAACCCCTCCACGAGGCTCCTGGAAGACATTGTAAGTGTCAAGGCCAGACACTGTGCTGAATGCACTTTTGCTAGAGCCACGCAGCCGACTGTAGTCATGCTGAACCCTGTGGAAAGTCCATTCTGAGAACCTACTATGGGGTGATTCCTGGCCCACAGTGCACCTAGGAAATCATTGCCCTCTCCTGGGACGCTCCCGCTAGACGGTGCCTCCCATGGGAGCAAGAGCAATCCTGCCAGTGTCTAGTTCTCTGTCCCATTGTGGCCTAGAAACACAGCGGGGCATCTTTCTTGGGGCGACCCCAGGCTCCTGCCCCGGAGGTCTATGTTGCCAGAGGTGCCTTCTGTACACCCCCAGGGAGACACTGTCCCGAGAAAAAGGGTCGTTCCCTGGACCTACTGAATCTTGCCTTTGGACACCTCCAATCCAACCCAGAATTCTCAGAAGCCAGCGCCAGGCTCTGTCCAAAAGCTCGGGAAGGAAAGCGGGCCAGCTGCAAGAGAAAAGGCCCGGGAGTCGAAATGCAAGTGAAACCTCTGGCTGTGACAAAGGAGACAGAGTCCTACCCAGGAATGAGGCTTCAGCCTACAGAGGAGCAGCAGGAAATTACTGTCGGTCCCAAACACCAGAACTCCACTCAGAGACATTCTCAGGAAGAAAGCTGGCTACACAGCTTAGAGGCAGCAGTCAACCTTCTGCACAAACGTCATCATCCCAAAAGAGACAGTGCAGAGGAACAACGGGATGTGTGTATTACGTCTGTGCCTCTAGGACTGTGTGTGTTTATAGGGGAGAGGAGAGAGGAGTACAGGTTCGTGGCAGCTGCCAGCGGTCTTTATTTAAGAACCATGCAAACAAGTTTCATAGAAGTAGAGTGGCCATAGCACAAGGGAGGAGAGTGTGGCAGTCTCCAAAGCTAGACAGTTTGCCTTCTGCCCTGGCATCTCAAATAGGGCTGATGGTTTGTCAGCAGATCGACTATTGTCAGACCTAAGGTTCAAGGGAGTCTTGTGCTGGTAGGCCCCTATATGTATCTGATACCTTCCACCACCCTCTCCCCAACTATCATAAAGCACAGATATACATGCACAATCGACAGAATGTTGCCCTTCGCTGACACACCTGGATACCGGAGGCAGGCCGGGGGTTCAGACAGTGTCTTTTGCTGTTGCTAGGCAAGAGAAGGGAGATGGAGGGCCCAAGGCAGCTGTCCCTTTTCAATCACAGCCAGAGAACAGGAGCCATCACACTTGGAGCCCTGTCTTGCTATGTCATCAGGGACTAGGTTCATCCTAGTCCTGCTTTTGTCAGAACCAGGACTCATGAAGACTCGGCAATCCTGCTCCCTGGAGGCTCCTGACACACCTAGATCACCGCCCTTTCTGCGTTGGTCTCTCTAAAGTCCGTTCCCGCTATGCACTGCAACTTCCTTGGCCCTGGTTTGTAGACCCTCCACCTAAAAACATATGAGCTAGCCAGGTCTGGCAGGTGAGGATCGCTCTTCCTCCCAGGGAAGACAGACAAAAGCGCTGCCCAGGACCCGTGCCTCCGCAGATGCCTCTCCACATTTCCAGCACTGGGCTCGGATAGGCCTAATTGAAGTGAGTCCATGCGAGAGGGCCGCACTTTGCCACCCTGGGCCTAAAGGCACCAGGGAGCCCTCAACTGCCTTCATTTAAGAGCGACCCCATCAGCCTGCTTGCTTGCTGTGCCTAGATGCAAGGAGCTGGGGCCCTTGCTGAGCTGCAGGGCTCTCCTTTCTTTTTCAAATGTGGGCTCTTGGTCTTGCGCATGCGCACAGGCGTCTGGGAAAAATGGGTCCCTAGCACCGAGCTGAGAGGGGTGTAACTCCAGCCTGCTGCAGCTTCTGGCTCAGGCTTCTCTGGAAGGTGCTGCAGTCCTGCCAGCGACCCCAGAGGACCCCAGCACGACTCTCTTCGGTGTCAACCCCGAACGATGGACTCTGCAGTGTCCCGTGGACATTCTGGAAGACTTTGTACCCTCTCCTTGGCGAAGGTTCACTGTTCCTGGTGGTCTTCTTTCTCCTGTGACTAGTTCTCGCGGGAAATCCATGTTGACCTAGGCCTCCACAAGGTCTGCAACTCCCTGGGAATCACTTTCCTCAACCTCCCTGGGCCCCAACTCAAGGCACCCACCACCTGCAGGGTTCAACTCCTCCACGAGGCTCCCGGAAGACATTGTAAGTGTCAAGGCCAGACACTGTGCTGAATGCACTTTTGCTAGAGCCACGCAGCCGACTGTAGTCATGCTGAACCCTGTGGAAAGTCCATTCTGAGAACCTACTATGGGGTGATTCCTGGCCCACAGTGCACCTAGGAAATCATTGCCCTCTCCTGGGACGCTCCCGCTAGACGGTGCCTCCCATGGGAGCAAGAGCAATCCTGCCAGCGTCTAGTTCTCTGTCCCAGTGTGGCCTAGAAACACAGCGGGGCATCTTTCTTGGGGCGACCCCAGGCTCCTGCTCCGGGGCTCTATGTTGCCAGAGGTGCCTTCTGTACACCCCCAGGGAGACACTGTCCCGAGAAAAAGGGTCGTTCCCTGGACCTACTGAATCTTGCCTTTGGACACCTCCAATCCAACCCAGAATTCTCAGAAGCCAGTGCCAGGCTCTGTCCAAAAGCTCGGGAAGGAAAGCGGGCCAGCTGCAAGAGAAAAGGCCCGGGGACGAAATGCAAGTGAAACCTCTGGCTGTGACAAAGGAGACAGAGTCCTACCCAGGAATGAGGCTTCAGCCTACAGAGGAGCAGCAGGAAATTACTGTCGGTCCCAAACACCAGAACTCCACTCAGAGACATTCTCAGGAAGAAAGCTGGCTACACAGCTTAGAGGCAGCAGTCAACCTTCTGCACAAACGTCATCATCCCAAAAGAGACAGTGCAGAGGAACAACGGGATGTGTGTATTACGTCTGTGCCTCTAGGACTGTGTGTGTTTCTAGGGGAGAGGAGATAGGAGTGCACGTTCGTGTCAGCTCTCAGCGGTCCTTCTTTAAGAGGCATGCAAACGAGTTTCATAGAAGTAGAGAGGCCATAGCACGAGGAAGGAGAGGGTGGCAGTCTCCAAAGCTAGACAGTTTGCCTTCTGCCCTGGCATCTCAAATAGAGCTGATGGTTTGACAGGAGCTCGACTATGGACAGACCTAAAGATCAAGGGAGTCTTGTGCTGGTAGGCCCCTATATGTATCTGATACCTTCCACCACCCAGTCCCCAACTATCACAACGCACAGATATACATGCACAATGGACAGAATGTTGCCCTTCGCTGACACACCTGGATACCGGAGGCAGGCCGGGGGTTCAGACAGTGTCTTTTGCTCTTGCTAGGCAAGAGAAGGGAGATGGAGGGCCCAAGGCAGCTGTCCCTTTTCAATCACAGCCAGAGGGCAGGAGCCATGACATTTGGAGCCCTGTCTTGCTATCTCATCAGGGCCTAGGTTCATCCTAGTCCTGCTTTTGTCAGAACCAGGACTCATGAAGACTCGGCAATCCTGCTCCCTGGAGGCTCCTGACACACCTAGATCACCGCCCTTTCTGCGTTGGTCTCTCTAAAGTCCGTTCCCGCTATGCACTGCAACTTCCTTGGCCCTGGTTTGTAGACCCTCCACCTAAAAACATATGAGCTAGCCAGGTCTGGGAGGTGAGGATCGCTCTTTCTCCAAGGGAAGACAGACAAAAGCGCTACCCAGGACACGTGCCTCCGCAGCTGCCTCTCCACATTTCCAGCACTTTGGCTCGGACAGGCCTAATTGAAGTGAGTCCTTGCGAGAGGGACGCACTTGGCCACCCAGGGACTAAAGGCACCAGGGAGCCCTGAACTGCCTTCATTTAAGGGAGACCCCATCGGCCTGCGTGCGTGCTGTGCCTAGATGCAAGGAGCTGGGCCCCTGGCTGAGCTGCAAGGCTCTCCTTTCTTTTTCAAATGTGGGCTCTTGGTCTTGCGCATGCGCACAGGCGTCTGGGAAAAATGGGTCCCTAGCACCGAGCTGAGAGGGGTGTAACTCCAGCCTGCTGCAGCCTCGGGCTCAGGCTTCTCTGGAAGGTGCTGCAGTCCTGCCAGCGACCCCAGAGGACCCCAGCACGACTCTCTTCGGTGTCAACCCCGAACGATGGACTCTGCAGTGTCCCGTGGACATTCTGGAAGACTTTGTACCCTCTCCTTGGCGAAGGTTCACTGTTCCTGGTGGTCTTCTTTCTCCTGTGACTAGTTCTCGCGGGAAATCCATGTTGACCTAGGCCTCCACAAGGTCTGCAACTCCCTGGGAATCACTTTCCTCAACCTCCCTGGGCCCCAACTCAAGGCACCCACCACCTGCTGGGTTCAACTCCTCCAGGAGGCTTCCGGAAGACACTGTAAGTGTCAAGGCCAGACACTGTGCTGAATGCACTTTTGCTAGAGCCACGCAGCCGACTGTAGTCATGCTGAACCCTGTGGAAAGTCCATTCTGAGAACCTACTATGGGGTGATTCCTGGCCCACAGTGCACCTAGGAAATCATTGCCCTCTCCTGGGACGCTCCCGCTAGACGGTGCCTCCCATGGGAGCAAGAGCAATCCTGCCAGCGTCTAGTTCTCTGTCCCAGTGTGGCCTAGAAACACAGCGGGGCATCTTTCTTGGGGCGACCCCAGGCTCCTGCCCCGGAGCTCTATGTTGCCAGAGGTGCCTTCTGTACACCCCCAGGGAGACACTGTCCCGAGAAAAAGGGTCGTTCCCTGGACCTACTGAATCTTGCCTTTGGACACCTCCAATCCAACCCAGAATTCTCAGAAGCCAGCGCCAGGCTCTGTCCAAAAGCTCGGGAAGGAAAGCGGGCCAGCTGCAAGAGAAAAGGCCCGGGAGTCGAAATGCAAGTGAAACCTCTGGCTGTGACAAAGGAGACAGAGTCCTACCCAGGAATGAGGCTTCAGCCTACAGAGGAGCAGCAGGAAATTACTGTCGGTCCCAAACACCAGAACTCCACTCAGAGACATTCTCAGGAAGAAAGCTGGCTACACAGCTTAGAGGCAGCAGTCAACCTCTGCACAAACGTCATCATCCCAAAAGAGACAGTGCAGAGGAACAACGGGATGTGTGTATTACGTCTGTGCCTCTAGCACTGTGTGTGTTTCTAGGGGAGAGGAGATAGGAGTGCACGTTCGTGTCAGCTCTCAGCGGTCCTTCTTTAAGAGGCATGCAAACGAGTTTCATAGATGTAGAGAGGCCATAGCACGAGGAAGGAGAGGCTGGCAGTCTCCAAAGCTAGACAGTTTGCCTTCTGCCCTGGCATCTCAAATAGGGCTGATGGTTTGACAGGAGCTCGACTATGGACAGACCTAAAGATCAAGGGAGTCTTGTGCTGGTAGGCCCCTATATGTATCTGATACCTTCCACCACCCAGTCCCCAACTATCACAACGCACAGATATACATGCACAATGGACAGAATGTTGCCCTTCGCTGACACACCTGGATACCGGAGGCAGGCCGGGGGTTCAGACAGTGTCTTTTGCTCCTGCTAGGCAAGAGAAGGGAGATGGAGGGCCAAAGGCAGCTGTCCCTTTTCAATCACAGCCAGAGGGCAGGAGCCATGACATTTGGAGCCCTATCTTGCTATCTCATCAGGGCCTAGGTTCATCCTAGTCCTGCTTTTGTCAGAACCAGGACTCATGAAGACTCGGCAATCCTGCTCCCTGGAGGCTCCTGACACACCTAGATCACCGCCCTTTCTGCGTTGGTCTCTCTAAAGTCCGTTCCCGCTATGCACTGCAACTTCCTTGGCCCTGGTTTGTAGACCCTCCACCTAAAAACATATGAGCTAGCCAGGTCTGGCAGGTGAGGATCGCTCTTCCTCCCAGGGAAGACAGACAAAAGCGCTGCCCAGGACCCGTGCCTCCGCAGATGCCTTTCCACATTTCCAGCACTGGGCTCGGATAGGCCTAATTGAAGTGAGTCCTTGCGAGAGGGCCGCACTTTGCCACCCTGGGCCTAAAGGCACCAGGGAGCCCTCAACTGCCTTCATTTAAGAGCGACCCCATCAGCCTGCGTGCTTGCTGTGCCTAGATGCAAGGAGCTGGGGCCCTTGCTGAGCTGCAAGGCTCTCCTTTCTTTTTCAAATGTGGGCTCTTGGTCTTGCGCATGCGCACAGGCGTCTGGGAAAAATGGGTCCCTAGCACCGAGCTGAGAGGGGTGTAACTCCAGCCTGCTGCAGCCTCTGGCTCAGGCTTCTCTGGAAGGTGCTGCAGTCCTGCCAGCGACCCCAGAGGACCCCAGCACGACTCTCTTCGGTGTCAACCCCGAACGATGGACTCTGCAGTGTCCCGTGGACATTCTGGAAGACTTTGTACCCTCTCCTTGGCGAAGGTTCACTGTTCCTGGTGGTCTTCTTTCTCCTGTGACTAGTTCTCGCGGGAAATCCATGTTGACCTAGGCCTCCACAAGGTCTGCAACTCCCTGGGAATCACTTTCCTCAACCTCCCTGGGCCCCAACTCAAGGCACCCACCACCTGCTGGGTTCAACTCCTCCACGAGGCTCCCGGAAGACATTGTAAGTGTCAAGGACAGACACTGTGCTGAATGCACTTTTGCTAGAGCCACGCAGCCGACTGTAGTCATGCTGAACCCTGTGGAAAGTCCATTCTGAGAACCTACTATGGGGTGATTCCTGGCCCACAGTGCACCTAGGAAATCATTGCCCTCTCCTGGGACGCTCCCGCTAGACGGTGCCTCCCATGGGAGCAAGAGCAATCCTGCCAGCGTCTAGTTCTCTGTCCCAGTGTGGCCTAGAAACACAGCGGGGCATCTTTCTTGGGGCGACCCCAGGCTCCTGCTCCGGGGCTCTATGTTGCCAGAGGTGCCTTCTGTACACCCCCAGGGAGACACTGTCCCGAGAAAAAGGGTCGTTCCCTGGACCTACTGAATCTTGCCTTTGGACACCTCCAATCCAACCCAGAATTCTCAGAAGCCAGTGCCAGGCTCTGTCCAAAAGCTCGGGAAGGAAAGCGGGCCAGCTGCAAGAGAAAAGGCCCGGGGGTCGAAATGCAAGTGAAACCTCTGGCTGTGACAAAGGAGACAGAGTCCTACCCAGGAATGAGGCTTCAGCCTACAGAGGAGCAGCAGGAAATTACTGTCGGTCCCAAACACCAGAACTCCACTCAGAGACATTCTCAGGAAGAAAGCTGGCTACACAGCTTAGAGGCAGCAGTCAACCTTCTGCACAAACGTCATCATCCCAAAAGAGACAGTGCAGAGGAACAACGGGATGTGTGTATTACGTCTGTGCCTCTAGGACTGTGTGTGTTTCTAGGGGAGAGGAGATAGGAGTGCACGTTCGTGTCAGCTCTCAGCGGTCCTTCTTTAAGAGGCATGCAAACGAGTTTCATAGAAGTAGAGAGGCCATAGCACGAGGAAGGAGAGGGTGGCAGTCTCCAAAGCTAGACAGTTTGCCTTCTGCCCTGGCATCTCAAATAGGGCTGATGGTTTGACAGGAGCTCGACTATGGACAGACCTAAAGATCAAGGGAGTCTTGTGCTGGTAGGCCCCTATATGTATCTGATACCTTCCACCACCCAGTCCCCAACTATCACAACGCACAGATATACATGCACAATGGACAGAATGTTGCCCTTCGCTGACACACCTGGATACCGGAGGCAGGCCGGGGGTTCAGACAGTGTCTTTTGCTCCTGCTAGGCAAGAGAAGGGAGATGGAGGGCCAAAGGCAGCTGTCCCTTTTCAATCACAGCCAGAGGGCAGGAGCCATGACATTTGGAGCCCTGTCTTGCTATCTCATCAGGGCCTAGGTTCATCCTAGTCCTGCTTTTGTCAGAACCAGGACTCATGAAGACTCGGCAATCCTGCTCCCTGGAGGCTCCTGACACACCTAGATCACCGCCCTTTCTGCGTTGGTCTCTCTAAAGTCCGTTCCCGCTATGCACTGCAACTTCCTTGGCCCTGGTTTGTAGATCCTCCACCTAAAAACATATGAGCTAGCGAGGTCTGGCAGGTGAGGATCGCTCTTCCTCCCAGGGAAGACAGACAAAAGCGCTGCCCAGGACCCGTGCCTCCGCAGATGCCTTTCCACATTTCCAGCACTGGGCTCGGATAGGCCTAATTGAAGTGAGTCCATGCGAGAGGGCCGCACTTTGCCACCCTGGGCCTAAAGGCACCAGGGAGCCCTCAACTGCCTTCATTTAAGAGCGACCCCATCAGCCTGCGTGCTTGCTGTGCCTAGATGCAAGGAGCTGGGGCCCTTGCTGAGCTGCAAGGCTCTCCTTTCTTTTTCAAATGTGGGCTCTTGGTCTTGCGCATGCGCACAGGCGTCTGGGAAAAATGGGTCCCTAGCACCGAGCTGAGAGGGGTGTAACTCCAGCCTGCTGCAGCCTCGGGCTCAGGCTTCTCTGGAAGGTGCTGCAGTCCTGCCAGCGACCCCAGAGGACCCCAGCACGACTCTCTTCGGTGTCAACCCCGAACGATGGACTCTGCAGTGTCCCGTGGACATTCTGGAAGACTTTGTACCCTCTCCTTGGCGAAGGTTCACTGTTCCTGGTGGTCTTCTTTCTCCTGTGACTAGTTCTCGCGGGAAATCCATGTTGACCTAGGCCTCCACAAGGTCTGCAACTCCCTGGGAATCACTTTCCTCAACCTCCCTGGGCCCCAACTCAAGGCACCCACCACCTGCAGGGTTCAACTCCTCCACGAGGCTCCCGGAAGACATTGTAAGTGTCAAGGCCAGACACTGTGCTGAATGCACTTTTGCTAGAGCCACGCAGCCGACTGTAGTCATGCTGAACCCTGTGGAAAGTCCATTCTGAGAACCTACTATGGGGTGATTCCTGGCCCACAGTGCACCTAGGAAATCATTGCCCTCTCCTGGGACGCTCCCGCTAGACGGTGCCTCCCATGGGAGCAAGAGCAATCCTGCCAGCGTCTAGTTCTCTGTCCCAGTGTGGCCTAGAAACACAGCGGGGCATCTTTCTTGGGGCGACCCCAGGCTCCTGCTCCGGGGCTCTATGTTGCCAGAGGTGCCTTCTGTACACCCCCAGGGAGACACTGTCCCGAGAAAAAGGGTCGTTCCCTGGACCTACTGAATCTTGCCTTTGGACACCTCCAATCCAACCCAGAATTCTCAGAAGCCAGTGCCAGGCTCTGTCCAAAAGCTCGGGAAGGAAAGCGGGCCAGCTGCAAGAGAAAAGGCCCGGGAGTCGAAATGCAAGTGAAACCTCTGGCTGTGACAAAGGAGACAGAGTCCTACCCAGGAATGAGGCTTCAGCCTACAGAGGAGCAGCAGGAAATTACTGTCGGTCCCAAACACCAGAACTCCACTCAGAGACATTCTCAGGAAGAAAGCTGGCTACACAGCTTAGAGGCAGCAGTCAACCTTCTGCACAAACGTCATCATCCCAAAAGAGACAGTGCAGAGGAACAACGGGATGTGTGTATTACATCTGTGCCTCTAGGACTGTGTGTGTTTCTAGGGGAGAGGAGATAGGAGTGCACGTTCGTGTCAGCTCTCAGCGGTCCTTCTTTAAGAGGCATGCAAACGAGTTTCATAGAAGTAGAGAGGCCATAGCACGAGGAAGGAGAGGGTGGCAGTCTCCAAAGCTAGACAGTTTGCCTTCTGCCCTGGCATCTCAAATAGGGCTGATGGTTTGACAGGAGCTCGACTATGGACAGACCTAAAGATCAAGGGAGTCTTGTGCTGGTAGGCCCCTATATGTATCTGATACCTTCCACCACCCAGTCCCCAACTATCACAACGCACAGATATACATGCACAATGGACAGAATGTTGCCCTTCGCTGACACACCTGGATACCGGAGGCAGGCCGGGGGTTCAGACAGTGTCTTTTGCTCTTGCTAGGCAAGAGAAGGGAGATGGAGGGCCCAAGGCAGCTGTCCCTTTTCAATCACAGCCAGAGGGCAGGAGCCATGACATTTGGAGCCCTGTCTTGCTATCTCATCAGGGCCTAGGTTCATCCTAGTCCTGCTTTTGTCAGAACCAGGACTCATGAAGACTCGGCAATCCTGCTCCCTGGAGGCTCCTGACACACCTAGATCACCGCCCTTTCTGCGTTGGTCTCTCTAAAGTCCGTTCCCGCTATGCACTGCAACTTCCTTGGCCCTGGTTTGTAGACCCTCCACCTAAAAACATATGAGCTAGCCAGGTCTGGGAGGTGAGGATCGCTCTTTCTCCGAGGGAAGACAGACAAAAGCGCTACCCAGGACACGTGCCTCCGCAGCTGCCTCTCCACATTTCCAGCACTTTGGCTCGGACAGGCCTAATTGAAGTGAGTCCTTGCGAGAGGGACGCACTTGGCCACCCAGGGACTAAAGGCACCAGGGAGCCCTGAACTGCCTTCATTTAAGGGAGACCCCATCGGCCTGCGTGCGTGCTGTGCCTAGATGCAAGGAGCTGGGCCCGTGGCTGAGCTGCAAGGCTCTCCTTTCTTTTTCAAATGTGGGCTCTTGGTCTTGCGCATGCGCACAGGCGTCTGGGAAAAATGGGTCCCTAGCACCGAGCTGAGAGGGGTGTAACTCCAGCCTGCTGCAGCCTCGGGCTCAGGCTTCTCTGGAAGGTGCTGCAGTCCTGCCAGCGACCCCAGAGGACCCCAGCACGACTCTCTTCGGTGTCAACCCCGAACGATGGACTCTGCAGTGTCCCGTGGACATTCTGGAAGACTTTGTACCCTCTCCTTGGCGAAGGTTCACTGTTCCTGGTGGTCTTCTTTCTCCTGTGACTAGTTCTCGCGGGAAATCCATGTTGACCTAGGCCTCCACAAGGTCTGCAACTCCCTGGGAATCACTTTCCTCAACCTCCCTGGGCCCCAAATCAAGGCACCCACCACCTGCTGGGTTCAACTCCTCCAGGAGGCTTCCGGAAGACACTGTAAGTGTCAAGGCCAGACACTGTGCTGAATGCACTTTTGCTAGAGCCACGCAGCCGACTGTAGTCATGCTGAACCCTGTGGAAAGTCCATTCTGAGAACCTACTATGGGGTGATTCCTGGCCCACAGTGCACCTAGGAAATCATTGCCCTCTCCTGGGACGCTCCCGCTAGACGGTGCCTCCCATGGGAGCAAGAGCAATCCTGCCAGCGTCTAGTTCTCTGTCCCAGTGTGGCCTAGAAACACAGCGGGGCATCTTTCTTGGGGCGACCCCAGGCTCCTGCCCCGGAGCTCTATGTTGCCAGAGGTGCCTTCTGTACACCCCCAGGGAGACACTGTCCCGAGAAAAAGGGTCGTTCCCTGGACCTACTGAATCTTGCCTTTGGACACCTCCAATCCAACCCAGAATTCTCAGAAGCCAGCGCCAGGCTCTGTCCAAAAGCTCGGGAAGGAAAGCGGGCCAGCTGCAAGAGAAAAGGCCCGGGAGTCGAAATGCAAGTGAAACCTCTGGCTGTGACAAAGGAGACAGAGTCCTACCCAGGAATGAGGCTTCAGCCTACAGAGGAGCAGCAGGAAATTACTGTCGGTCCCAAACACCAGAACTCCACTCAGAGACATTCTCAGGAAGAAAGCTGGCTACACAGCTTAGAGGCAGCAGTCAACCTCTGCACAAACGTCATCATCCCAAAAGAGACAGTGCAGAGGAACAACGGGATGTGTGTATTACGTCTGTGCCTCTAGGACTGTGTGTGTTTCTAGGGGAGAGGAGATAGGAGTGCACGTTCGTGTCAGCTCTCAGCGGTCCTTCTTTAAGAGGCATGCAAACGAGTTTCATAGAAGTAGAGAGGCCATAGCACGAGGAAGGAGAGGGTGGCAGTCTCCAAAGCTAGACAGTTTGCCTTCTGCCCTGGCATCTCAAATAGGGCTGATGGTTTGACAGGAGCTCGACTATGGACAGACCTAAAGATCAAGGGAGTCTTGTGCTGGTAGGCCCCTATAGGTATCTGATACCTTCCACCACCCAGTCCCCAACTATCACAACGCACAGATATACATGCACAATGGACAGAATGTTGCCCTTCGCTGACACACCTGGATACCGGAGGCAGGCCGGGGGTTCAGACAGTGTCTTTTGCTCCTGCTAGGCAAGAGAAGGGAGATGGAGGGCCAAAGGCAGCTGTCCCTTTTCAATCACAGCCAGAGGGCAGGAGCCATGACATTTGGAGCCCTATCTTGCTATCTCATCAGGGCCTAGGTTCATCCTAGTCCTGCTTTTGTCAGAACCAGGACTCATGAAGACTCGGCAATCCTGCTCCCTGGAGGCTCCTGACACACCTAGATCACCGCCCTTTCTGCGTTGGTCTCTCTAAAGTCCGTTCCCGCTATGCACTGCAACTTCCTTGGCCCTGGTTTGTAGACCCTCCACCTAAAAACATATGAGCTAGCCAGGTCTGGCAGGTGAGGATCGCTCTTCCTCCCAGGGAAGACAGACAAAAGCGCTGCCCAGGACCCGTGCCTCCGCAGATGCCTTTCCACATTTCCAGCACTGGGCTCGGATAGGCCTAATTGAAGTGAGTCCTTGCGAGAGGGCCGCACTTTGCCACCCTGGGCCTCAAGGCACCAGGGAGCCCTCAACTGCCTTCATTTAAGAGCGACCCCATCAGCCTGCGTGCTTGCTGTGCCTAGATGCAAGGAGCTGGGGCCCTTGCTGAGCTGCAAGGCTCTCCTTTCTTTTTCAAATGTGGGCTCTTGGTCTTGCGCATGCGCACAGGCGTCTGGGAAAAATGGGTCCCTAGCACCGAGCTGAGAGGGGTGTAACTGCAGCCTGCTGCAGCCTCTGGCTCAGGCTTCTCTGGAAGGTGCTGCAGTCCTGCCAGCGACCCCAGAGGACCCCAGCACGACTCTCTTCGGTGTCAACCCCGAACGATGGACTCTGCAGTGTCCCGTGGACATTCTGGAAGACTTTGTACCCTCTCCTTGGCGAAGGTTCACTGTTCCTGGTGGTCTTCTTTCTCCTGTGACTAGTTCTCGCGGGAAATCCATGTTGACCTAGGCCTCCACAAGGTCTGCAACTCCCTGGGAATCACTTTCCTCAACCTCCCTGGGCCCCAACTCAAGGCACCCACCACCTGCAGGGTTCAACTCCTCCACGAGGCTCCCGGAAGACATTGTAAGTGTCAAGGACAGACACTGTGCTGAATGCACTTTTGCTAGAGCCACGCAGCCGACTGTAGTCATGCTGAACCCTGTGGAAAGTCCATTCTGAGAACCTACTATGGGGTGATTCCTGGCCCACAGTGCACCTAGGAAATCATTGCCCTCTCCTGGGACGCTCCCGCTAGATGGTGCCTCCCATGGGAGCAAGAGCAATCCTGCCAGCGTCTAGTTCTCTGTCCCAGTGTGGCCTAGAAACACAGCGGGGCATCTTTCTTGGGGCGACACCAGGCTCCTGCTCCGGGGCTCTATGTTGCCAGAGGTGCCTTCTGTACACCCCCAGGGAGACACTGTCCCGAGAAAAAGGGTCGTTCCCTGGACCTACTGAATCTTGCCTTTGGACACCTCCAATCCAACCCAGAATTCTCAGAAGCCAGTGCCAGGCTCTGTCCAAAAGCTCGGGAAGGAAAGCGGGCCAGCTGCAAGAGAAAAGGCCCGGGAGTCGAAATGCAAGTGAAACCTCTGGCTGTGACAAAGGAGACAGAGTCCTACCCAGGAATGAGGCTTCAGCCTACAGAGGAGCAGCAGGAAATTACTGTCGGTCCCAAACACCAGAACTCCACTCAGAGACATTCTCAGGAAGAAAGCTGGCTACACAGCTTAGAGGCAGCAGTCAACCTTCTGCACAAACGTCATCATCCCAAAAGAGACAGTGCAGAGGAACAACGGGATGTGTGTATTACGTCTGTGCCTCTAGGACTGTGTGTGTTTCTAGGGGAGAGGAGATAGGAGTGCACGTTCGTGTCAGCTCTCAGCGGTCCTTCTTTAAGAGGCATGCAAACGAGTTTCATAGAAGTAGAGAGGCCATAGCACGAGGAAGGAGAGGGTGGCAGTCTCCAAAGCTAGACAGTTTGCCTTCTGCCCTGGCATCTCAAATAGGGCTGATGGTTTGACAGGAGCTCGACTATGGACAGACCTAAAGATCAAGGGAGTCTTGTGCTGGTAGGCCCCTATATGTATCTGATACCTTCCACCACCCAGTCCCCAACTATCACAACGCACAGATATACATGCACAATGGACAGAATGTTGCCCTTCGCTGACACACCTGGATACCGGAGGCAGGCCGGGGGTTCAGACAGTGTCTTTTGCTCTTGCTAGGCAAGAGAAGGGAGATGGAGGGCCAAAGGCAGCTGTCCCTTTTCAATCACAGCCAGAGGGCAGGAGCCATGACATTTGGAGCCCTGTCTTGCTATCTCATCAGGGCCTAGGTTCATCCTAGTCCTGCTTTTGTCAGAACCAGGACTCATGAAGACTCGGCAATCCTGCTCCCTGGAGGCTCCTGACACACCTAGATCACCGCCCTTTCTGCGTTGGTCTCTCTAAAGTCCGTTCCCGCTATGCACTGCAACTTCCTTGGCCCTGGTTTGTAGACCCTCCACCTAAAAACATATGAGCTAGCCAGGTCTGGCAGGTGAGGATCGCTCTTCCTCCCAGGGAAGACAGACAAAAGCGCTGCCCAGGACCCGTGCCTCCGCAGATGCCTTTCCACATTTCCAGCACTGGGCTCGGATAGGCCTAATTGAAGTGAGTCCATGCGAGAGGGCCGCACTTTGCCACCCTGGGCCTAAAGGCACCAGGGAGCCCTCAACTGCCTTCATTTAAGAGCGACCCCATCAGCCTGCGTGCTTGCTGTGCCTAGATGCAAGGAGCTGGGGCCCTTGCTGAGCTGCAAGGCTCTCCTTTCTTTTTCAAATGTGGGCTCTTGGTCTTGCGCATGCGCACAGGCGTCTGGGAAAAATGGGTCCCTAGCACCGAGCTGAGAGGGGTGTAACTCCAGCCTGCTGCAGCCTCTGGCTCAGGCTTCTCTGGAAGGTGCTGCAGTCCTGCCAGCGACCCCAGAGGACCCCAGCACGACTCTCTTCGGTGTCAACCCCGAACGATGGACTCTGCAGTGTCCCGTGGACATTCTGGAAGACTTTGTACCCTCTCCTTGGCGAAGGTTCACTGTTCCTGGTGGTCTTCTTTCTCCTGTGACTAGTTCTCGCGGGAAATCCATGTTGACCTAGGCCTCCACAAGGTCTGCAACTCCCTGGGAATCACTTTCCTCAACCTCCCTGGGCCCCAACTCAAGGCACCCACCACCTGCAGGGTTCAACTCCTCCACGAGGCTCCCGGAAGACATTGTAAGTGTCAAGGACAGACACTGTGCTGAATGCACTTTTGCTAGAGCCACGCAGCCGACTGTAGTCATGCTGAACCCTGTGGAAAGTCCATTCTGAGAACCTACTATGGGGTGATTCCTGGCCCACAGTGCACCTAGGAAATCATTGCCCTCTCCTGGGACGCTCCCGCTAGATGGTGCCTCCCATGGGAGCAAGAGCAATCCTGCCAGCGTCTAGTTCTCTGTCCCAGTGTGGCCTAGAAACACAGCGGGGCATCTTTCTTGGGGCGACACCAGGCTCCTGCTCCGGGGCTCTATGTTGCCAGAGGTGCCTTCTGTACACCCCCAGGGAGACACTGTCCCGAGAAAAAGGGTCGTTCCCTGGACCTACTGAATCTTGCCTTTGGACACCTCCAATCCAACCCAGAATTCTCAGAAGCCAGTGCCAGGCTCTGTCCAAAAGCTCGGGAAGGAAAGCGGGCCAGCTGCAAGAGAAAAGGCCCGGGAGTCGAAATGCAAGTGAAACCTCTGGCTGTGACAAAGGAGACAGAGTCCTACCCAGGAATGAGGCTTCAGCCTACAGAGGAGCAGCAGGAAATTACTGTCGGTCCCAAACACCAGAACTCCACTCAGAGACATTCTCAGGAAGAAAGCTGGCTACACAGCTTAGAGGCAGCAGTCAACCTTCTGCACAAACGTCATCATCCCAAAAGAGACAGTGCAGAGGAACAACGGGATGTGTGTATTACGTCTGTGCCTCTAGCACTGTGTGTGTTTCTAGGGGAGAGGAGATAGGAGTGCACGTTCGTGTCAGCTCTCAGCGGTCCTTCTTTAAGAGGCATGCAAACGAGTTTCATAGAAGTAGAGAGGCCATAGCACGAGGAAGGAGAGGGTGGCAGTCTCCAAAGCTAGACAGTTTGCCTTCTGCCCTGGCATCTCAAATAGGGCTGATGGTTTGACAGGAGCTCGACTATGGACAGACCTAAAGATCAAGGGAGTCTTGTGCTGGTAGGCCCCTATATGTATCTGATACCTTCCACCACCCAGTCCCCAACTATCACAACGCACAGATATACATGCACAATGGACAGAATGTTGCCCTTCGCTGACACACCTGGATACCGGAGGCAGGCCGGGGGTTCAGACAGTGTCTTTTGCTCTTGCTAGGCAAGAGAAGGGAGATGGAGGGCCAAAGGCAGCTGTCCCTTTTCAATCACAGCCAGAGGGCAGGAGCCATGACATTTGGAGCCCTGTCTTGCTATCTCATCAGGGCCTAGGTTCATCCTAGTCCTGCTTTTGTCAGAACCAGGACTCATGAAGACTCGGCAATCCTGCTCCCTGGAGGCTCCTGACACACCTAGATCACCGCCCTTTCTGCGTTGGTCTCTCTAAAGTCCGTTCCCGCTATGCACTGCAACTTCCTTGGCCCTGGTTTGTAGACCCTCCACCTAAAAACATATGAGCTAGCCAGGTCTGGCAGGTGAGGATCGCTCTTCCTCCCAGGGAAGACAGACAAAAGCGCTGCCCAGGACCCGTGCCTCCGCAGATGCCTTTCCACATTTCCAGCACTGGGCTCGGATAGGCCTAATTGAAGTGAGTCCATGCGAGAGGGCCGCACTTTGCCACCCTGGGCCTAAAGGCACCAGGGAGCCCTCAACTGCCTTCATTTAAGAGCGACCCCATCAGCCTGCGTGCTTGCTGTGCCTAGATGCAAGGAGCTGGGGCCCTTGCTGAGCTGCAAGGCTCTCCTTTCTTTTTCAAATGTGGGCTCTTGGTCTTGCGCATGCGCACAGGCGTCTGGGAAAAATGGGTCCCTAGCACCGAGCTGAGAGGGGTGTAACTCCAGCCTGCTGCAGCCTCTGGCTCAGGCTTCTCTGGAAGGTGCTGCAGTCCTGCCAGCGACCCCAGAGGACCCCAGCACGACTCTCTTCGGTGTCAACCCCGAACGATGGACTCTGCAGTGTCCCGTGGACATTCTGGAAGACTTTGTACCCTCTCCTTGGCGAAGGTTCACTGTTCCTGGTGGTCTTCTTTCTCCTGTGACTAGTTCTCGCGGGAAATCCATGTTGACCTAGGCCTCCACAAGGTCTGCAACTCCCTGGGAATCACTTTCCTCAACCTCCCTGGGCCCCAACTCAAGGCACCCACCACCTGCAGGGTTCAACTCCTCCACGAGGCTCCCGGAAGACATTGTAAGTGTCAAGGACAGACACTGTGCTGAATGCACTTTTGCTAGAGCCACGCAGCCGACTGTAGTCATGCTGAACCCTGTGGAAAGTCCATTCTGAGAACCTACTATGGGGTGATTCCTGGCCCACAGTGCACCTAGGAAATCATTGCCCTCTCCTGGGACGCTCCCGCTAGATGGTGCCTCCCATGGGAGCAAGAGCAATCCTGCCAGCGTCTAGTTCTCTGTCCCAGTGTGGCCTAGAAACACAGCGGGGCATCTTTCTTGGGGCGACACCAGGCTCCTGCTCCGGGGCTCTATGTTGCCAGAGGTGCCTTCTGTACACCCCCAGGGAGACACTGTCCCGAGAAAAAGGGTCGTTCCCTGGACCTACTGAATCTTGCCTTTGGACACCTCCAATCCAACCCAGAATTCTCAGAAGCCAGTGCCAGGCTCTGTCCAAAAGCTCGGGAAGGAAAGCGGGCCAGCTGCAAGAGAAAAGGCCCGGGAGTCGAAATGCAAGTGAAACCTCTGGCTGTGACAAAGGAGACAGAGTCCTACCCAGGAATGAGGCTTCAGCCTACAGAGGAGCAGCAGGAAATTACTGTCGGTCCCAAACACCAGAACTCCACTCAGAGACATTCTCAGGAAGAAAGCTGGCTACACAGCTTAGAGGCAGCAGTCAACCTTCTGCACAAACGTCATCATCCCAAAAGAGACAGTGCAGAGGAACAACGGGATGTGTGTATTACGTCTGTGCCTCTAGGACTGTGTGTGTTTCTAGGGGAGAGGAGATAGGAGTGCACGTTCGTGTCAGCTCTCAGCGGTCCTTCTTTAAGAGGCATGCAAACGAGTTTCATAGAAGTAGAGAGGCCATAGCACGAGGAAGGAGAGGGTGGCAGTCTCCAAAGCTAGACAGTTTGCCTTCTGCCCTGGCATCTCAAATAGGGCTGATGGTTTGACAGGAGCTCGACTATGGACAGACCTAAAGATCAAGGGAGTCTTGTGCTGGTAGGCCCCTATATGTATCTGATACCTTCCACCACCCAGTCCCCAACTATCACAACGCACAGATATACATGCACAATGGACAGAATGTTGCCCTTCGCTGACACACCTGGATACCGGAGGCAGGCCGGGGGTTCAGACAGTGTCTTTTGCTCTTGCTAGGCAAGAGAAGGGAGATGGAGGGCCAAAGGCAGCTGTCCCTTTTCAATCACAGCCAGAGGGCAGGAGCCATGACATTTGGAGCCCTGTCTTGCTATCTCATCAGGGCCTAGGTTCATCCTAGTCCTGCTTTTGTCAGAACCAGGACTCATGAAGACTCGGCAATCCTGCTCCCTGGAGGCTCCTGACACACCTAGATCACCGCCCTTTCTGCGTTGGTCTCTCTAAAGTCCGTTCCCGCTATGCACTGCAACTTCCTTGGCCCTGGTTTGTAGACCCTCCACCTAAAAACATATGAGCTAGCCAGGTCTGGCAGGTGAGGATCGCTCTTCCTCCCAGGGAAGACAGACAAAAGCGCTGCCCAGGACCCGTGCCTCCGCAGATGCCTTTCCACATTTCCAGCACTGGGCTCGGATAGGCCTAATTGAAGTGAGTCCATGCGAGAGGGCCGCACTTTGCCACCCTGGGCCTAAAGGCACCAGGGAGCCCTCAACTGCCTTCATTTAAGAGCGACCCCATCAGCCTGCGTGCTTGCTGTGCCTAGATGCAAGGAGCTGGGGCCCTTGCTGAGCTGCAAGGCTCTCCTTTCTTTTTCAAATGTGGGCTCTTGGTCTTGCGCATGCGCACAGGCGTCTGGGAAAAATGGGTCCCTAGCACCGAGCTGAGAGGGGTGTAACTCCAGCCTGCTGCAGCCTCTGGCTCAGGCTTCTCTGGAAGGTGCTGCAGTCCTGCCAGCGACCCCAGAGGACCCCAGCACGACTCTCTTCGGTGTCAACCCCGAACGATGGACTCTGCAGTGTCCCGTGGACATTCTGGAAGACTTTGTACCCTCTCCTTGGCGAAGGTTCACTGTTCCTGGTGGTCTTCTTTCTCCTGTGACTAGTTCTCGCGGGAAATCCATGTTGACCTAGGCCTCCACAAGGTCTGCAACTCCCTGGGAATCACTTTCCTCAACCTCCCTGGGCCCCAACTCAAGGCACCCACCACCTGCAGGGTTCAACTCCTCCACGAGGCTCCCGGAAGACATTGTAAGTGTCAAGGACAGACACTGTGCTGAATGCACTTTTGCTAGAGCCACGCAGCCGACTGTAGTCATGCTGAACCCTGTGGAAAGTCCATTCTGAGAACCTACTATGGGGTGATTCCTGGCCCACAGTGCACCTAGGAAATCATTGCCCTCTCCTGGGACGCTCCCGCTAGATGGTGCCTCCCATGGGAGCAAGAGCAATCCTGCCAGCGTCTAGTTCTCTGTCCCAGTGTGGCCTAGAAACACAGCGGGGCATCTTTCTTGGGGCGACACCAGGCTCCTGCTCCGGGGCTCTATGTTGCCAGAGGTGCCTTCTGTACACCCCCAGGGAGACACTGTCCCGAGAAAAAGGGTCGTTCCCTGGACCTACTGAATCTTGCCTTTGGACACCTCCAATCCAACCCAGAATTCTCAGAAGCCAGTGCCAGGCTCTGTCCAAAAGCTCGGGAAGGAAAGCGGGCCAGCTGCAAGAGAAAAGGCCCGGGAGTCGAAATGCAAGTGAAACCTCTGGCTGTGACAAAGGAGACAGAGTCCTACCCAGGAATGAGGCTTCAGCCTACAGAGGAGCAGCAGGAAATTACTGTCGGTCCCAAACACCAGAACTCCACTCAGAGACATTCTCAGGAAGAAAGCTGGCTACACAGCTTAGAGGCAGCAGTCAACCTTCTGCACAAACGTCATCATCCCAAAAGAGACAGTGCAGAGGAACAACGGGATGTGTGTATTACGTCTGTGCCTCTAGCACTGTGTGTGTTTCTAGGGGAGAGGAGATAGGAGTGCACGTTCGTGTCAGCTCTCAGCGGTCCTTCTTTAAGAGGCATGCAAACGAGTTTCATAGAAGTAGAGAGGCCATAGCACGAGGAAGGAGAGGGTGGCAGTCTCCAAAGCTAGACAGTTTGCCTTCTGCCCTGGCATCTCAAATAGGGCTGATGGTTTGACAGGAGCTCGACTATGGACAGACCTAAAGATCAAGGGAGTCTTGTGCTGGTAGGCCCCTATATGTATCTGATACCTTCCACCACCCAGTCCCCAACTATCACAACGCACAGATATACATGCACAATGGACAGAATGTTGCCCTTCGCTGACACACCTGGATACCGGAGGCAGGCCGGGGGTTCAGACAGTGTCTTTTGCTCTTGCTAGGCAAGAGAAGGGAGATGGAGGGCCAAAGGCAGCTGTCCCTTTTCAATCACAGCCAGAGGGCAGGAGCCATGACATTTGGAGCCCTGTCTTGCTATCTCATCAGGGCCTAGGTTCATCCTAGTCCTGCTTTTGTCAGAACCAGGACTCATGAAGACTCGGCAATCCTGCTCCCTGGAGGCTCCTGACACACCTAGATCACCGCCCTTTCTGCGTTGGTCTCTCTAAAGTCCGTTCCCGCTATGCACTGCAACTTCCTTGGCCCTGGTTTGTAGACCCTCCACCTAAAAACATATGAGCTAGCCAGGTCTGGCAGGTGAGGATCGCTCTTCCTCCCAGGGAAGACAGACAAAAGCGCTGCCCAGGACCCGTGCCTCCGCAGATGCCTTTCCACATTTCCAGCACTGGGCTCGGATAGGCCTAATTGAAGTGAGTCCATGCGAGAGGGCCGCACTTTGCCACCCTGGGCCTAAAGGCACCAGGGAGCCCTCAACTGCCTTCATTTAAGAGCGACCCCATCAGCCTGCGTGCTTGCTGTGCCTAGATGCAAGGAGCTGGGGCCCTTGCTGAGCTGCAAGGCTCTCCTTTCTTTTTCAAATGTGGGCTCTTGGTCTTGCGCATGCGCACAGGCGTCTGGGAAAAATGGGTCCCTAGCACCGAGCTGAGAGGGGTGTAACTCCAGCCTGCTGCAGCCTCTGGCTCAGGCTTCTCTGGAAGGTGCTGCAGTCCTGCCAGCGACCCCAGAGGACCCCAGCACGACTCTCTTCGGTGTCAACCCCGAACGATGGACTCTGCAGTGTCCCGTGGACATTCTGGAAGACTTTGTACCCTCTCCTTGGCGAAGGTTCACTGTTCCTGGTGGTCTTCTTTCTCCTGTGACTAGTTCTCGCGGGAAATCCATGTTGACCTAGGCCTCCACAAGGTCTGCAACTCCCTGGGAATCACTTTCCTCAACCTCCCTGGGCCCCAACTCAAGGCACCCACCACCTGCAGGGTTCAACTCCTCCACGAGGCTCCCGGAAGACATTGTAAGTGTCAAGGACAGACACTGTGCTGAATGCACTTTTGCTAGAGCCACGCAGCCGACTGTAGTCATGCTGAACCCTGTGGAAAGTCCATTCTGAGAACCTACTATGGGGTGATTCCTGGCCCACAGTGCACCTAGGAAATCATTGCCCTCTCCTGGGACGCTCCCGCTAGATGGTGCCTCCCATGGGAGCAAGAGCAATCCTGCCAGCGTCTAGTTCTCTGTCCCAGTGTGGCCTAGAAACACAGCGGGGCATCTTTCTTGGGGCGACACCAGGCTCCTGCTCCGGGGCTCTATGTTGCCAGAGGTGCCTTCTGTACACCCCCAGGGAGACACTGTCCCGAGAAAAAGGGTCGTTCCCTGGACCTACTGAATCTTGCCTTTGGACACCTCCAATCCAACCCAGAATTCTCAGAAGCCAGTGCCAGGCTCTGTCCAAAAGCTCGGGAAGGAAAGCGGGCCAGCTGCAAGAGAAAAGGCCCGGGAGTCGAAATGCAAGTGAAACCTCTGGCTGTGACAAAGGAGACAGAGTCCTACCCAGGAATGAGGCTTCAGCCTACAGAGGAGCAGCAGGAAATTACTGTCGGTCCCAAACACCAGAACTCCACTCAGAGACATTCTCAGGAAGAAAGCTGGCTACACAGCTTAGAGGCAGCAGTCAACCTTCTGCACAAACGTCATCATCCCAAAAGAGACAGTGCAGAGGAACAACGGGATGTGTGTATTACGTCTGTGCCTCTAGGACTGTGTGTGTTTCTAGGGGAGAGGAGATAGGAGTGCACGTTCGTGTCAGCTCTCAGCGGTCCTTCTTTAAGAGGCATGCAAACGAGTTTCATAGAAGTAGAGAGGCCATAGCACGAGGAAGGAGAGGGTGGCAGTCTCCAAAGCTAGACAGTTTGCCTTCTGCCCTGGCATCTCAAATAGGGCTGATGGTTTGACAGGAGCTCGACTATGGACAGACCTAAAGATCAAGGGAGTCTTGTGCTGGTAGGCCCCTATATGTATCTGATACCTTCCACCACCCAGTCCCCAACTATCACAACGCACAGATATACATGCACAATGGACAGAATGTTGCCCTTCGCTGACACACCTGGATACCGGAGGCAGGCCGGGGGTTCAGACAGTGTCTTTTGCTCTTGCTAGGCAAGAGAAGGGAGATGGAGGGCCAAAGGCAGCTGTCCCTTTTCAATCACAGCCAGAGGGCAGGAGCCATGACATTTGGAGCCCTGTCTTGCTATCTCATCAGGGCCTAGGTTCATCCTAGTCCTGCTTTTGTCAGAACCAGGACTCATGAAGACTCGGCAATCCTGCTCCCTGGAGGCTCCTGACACACCTAGATCACCGCCCTTTCTGCGTTGGTCTCTCTAAAGTCCGTTCCCGCTATGCACTGCAACTTCCTTGGCCCTGGTTTGTAGACCCTCCACCTAAAAACATATGAGCTAGCCAGGTCTGGGAGGTGAGGATCGCTCTTTCTCCGAGGGAAGACAGACAAAAGCGCTGCCCAGGACCCGTGACTCCGCAGCTGCCTCTCCACATTTCCAGCACTTTGGCTCGGACAGGCCTAATTGAAGTGAGTCCTTGCGAGAGGGACGCACTTGGCCACCCAGGGACTAAAGGCACCAGGGAGCCCTGAACTGCCTTCATTTAAGGGAGACCCCATTGGCCTGCGTGCGTGCTGTGCCTAGATGCAAGGAGCTGGGCCCCTGGCTGAGCTGCAAGGCTCTCCTTTCTTTTTCAAATGTGGGCTCTTGGTCTTGCGCATGCGCACAGGCGTCTGGGAAAAATGGGTCCCTAGCACCGAGCTGAGAGGGGTGTAACTCCAGCCTGCTGCAGCCTCCGGCTCAGGCTTCTCTGGAAGGTGCTGCAGTCCTGCCAGCGACCCCAGAGGACCCCAGCACGACTCTCTTCGGTGTCAACCCCGAACGATGGACTCTGCAGTGTCCCGTGGACATTCTGGAAGACTTTGTACCCTCTCCTTGGCGAAGGTTCACTGTTCCTGGTGGTCTTCTTTCTCCTGTGACTAGTTCTCGCGGGAAATCCATGTTGACCTAGGCCTCCACAAGGTCTGCAACTCCCTGGGAATCACTTTCCTCAACCTCCCTGGGCCCCAACTCAAGGCACCCACCACCTGCAGGGTTCAACTCCTCCACGAGGCTCCCGGAAGACATTGTAAGTGTCAAGGCCAGACACTGTGCTGAATGCACTTTGGCTAGAGCCACGCAGCCGACTGTAGTCATGCTGAACCCTGTGGAAAGTCCATTCTGAGAACCTACTATGGGGTGATTCCTGGCCCACAGTGCACCTAGGAAATCATTGCCCTCTCCTGGGACGCTCCCGCTAGACGGTGCCTCCCATGGGAGCAAGAGCAATCCTGCCAGCGTCTAGTTCTCTGTCCCAGTGTGGCCTAGAAACTCAGCGGGGCATCTTTCTTGGGGCGACCCCAGGCTCCTGCCCCGGAGCTCTATGTTGCCAGAGGTGCCTTCTGTACACCCCCAGGGAGACACTGTCCCGAGAAAAAGGGTCGTTCCCTGGACCTACTGAATCTTGCCTTTGGACACCTCCAATCCAACCCAGAATTCTCAGAAGCCAGCGCCAGGCTCTGTCCAAAAGCTCGGGAAGGAAAGCGGGCCAGCTGCAAGAGAAAAGGCCCGGGAGTCGAAATGCAAGTGAAACCTCTGGCTGTGACAAAGGAGACAGAGTCCTACCCAGGAATGAGGCTTCAGCCTACAGAGGAGCAGCAGGAAATTACTGTCGGTCCCAAACACCAGAACTCCACTCAGAGACATTCTCAGGAAGAAAGCTGGCTACACAGCTTAGAGGCAGCAGTCAACCTTCTGCACAAACGTCATCATCCCAAAAGAGACAGTGCAGAGGAACAACGGGATGTGTGTATTACGTCTGTGCCTCTAGGACTGTGCGTGTTTCTAGGGGAGAGGAGATAGGAGTGCACGTTCGTGTCAGCTCTCAGCGGTCCTTCTTTAAGAGGCATGCAAACGAGTTTCATAGATGTAGAGAGGCCATAGCACGAGGAAGGAGAGGGTGGCAGTCTCCAAAGCTAGACAGTTTGCCTTCTGCCCTGGCATCTCAAATAGGGCTGATGGTTTGACAGGAGCTCGACTATGGACAGACCTAAAGATCAAGGGAGTCTTGTGCTGGTAGGCCCCTATATGTATCTGATACCTTCCACCACCCAGTCCCCAACTATCACAACGCACAGATATACATGCACAATGGACAGAATGTTGCCCTTCGCTGACACACCTGGATACCGGAGGCAGGCCGGGGGTTCAGACAGTGTCTTTTGCTCCTGCTAGGCAAGAGAAGGGAGATGGAGGGCCAAAGGCAGCTGTCCCTTTTCAATCACAGCCAGAGGGCAGGAGCCATGACATTTGGAGCCCTGTCTTGCTATCTCATCAGGGCCTAGGTTCATCCTAGTCCTGCTTTTGTCAGAACCAGGACTCATGAAGACTCGGCAATCCTGCTCCCTGGAGGCTCCTGACACACCTAGATCACCGCCCTTTCTGCGTTGGTCTCTCTAAAGTCCGTTCCCGCTATGCACTGCAACTTCCTTGGCCCTGGTTTGTAGACCCTCCACCTAAAAACATATGAGCTAGCCAGGTCTGGCAGGTGAGGATCGCTCTTCCTCCCAGGGAAGACAGACAAAAGCGCTGCCCAGGACCCGTGCCTCCGCAGATGCCTTTCCACATTTCCAGCACTGGGCTCGGATAGGCCTAATTGAAGTGAGTCCATGCGAGAGGGCCGCACTTTGCCACCCTGGGCCTAAAGGCACCAGGGAGCCCTCAACTGCCTTCATTTAAGAGCGACCCCATCAGCCTGCGTGCTTGCTGTGCCTAGATGCAAGGAGCTGGGGCCCTTGCTGAGCTGCAAGGCTCTCCTTTCTTTTTCAAATGTGGGCTCTTGGTCTTGCGCATGCGCACAGGCGTCTGGGAAAAATGGGTCCCTAGCACCGAGCTGAGAGGGGTGTAACTCCAGCCTGCTGCAGCCTCTGGCTCAGGCTTCTCTGGAAGGTGCTGCAGTCCTGCCAGCGACCCTAGAGGACCCCAGCACGACTCTCTTCGGTGTCAACCCCGAACGATGGACTCTGCAGTGTCCCGTGGACATTCTGGAAGACTTTGTACCCTCTCCTTGGCGAAGGTTCACTGTTCCTGGTGGTCTTCTTTCTCCTGTGACTAGTTCTCGCGGGAAATCCATGTTGACCTAGGCCTCCACAAGGTCTGCAACTCCCTGGGAATCACTTTCCTCAACCTCCCTGGGCCCCAACTCAAGGCACCCACCACCTGCAGGGTTCAACTCCTCCACGAGGCTCCCGGAAGACATTGTAAGTGTCAAGGACAGACACTGTGCTGAATGCACTTTTGCTAGAGCCACGCAGCCGACTGTAGTCATGCTGAACCCTGTGGAAAGTCCATTCTGAGAACCTACTATGGGGTGATTCCTGGCCCACAGTGCACCTAGGAAATCATTGCCCTCTCCTGGGACGCTCCCGCTAGATGGTGCCTCCCATGGGAGCAAGAGCAATCCTGCCAGCGTCTAGTTCTCTGTCCCAGTGTGGCCTAGAAACACAGCGGGGCATCTTTCTTGGGGCGACACCAGGCTCCTGCTCCGGGGCTCTATGTTGCCAGAGGTGCCTTCTGTACACCCCCAGGGAGACACTGTCCCGAGAAAAAGGGTCGTTCCCTGGACCTACTGAATCTTGCCTTTGGACACCTCCAATCCAACCCAGAATTCTCAGAAGCCAGTGCCAGGTTCTGTCCAAAAGCTCGGGAAGGAAAGCGGGCCAGCTGCAAGAGAAAAGGCCCGGGAGTCGAAATGCAAGTGAAACCTCTGGCTGTGACAAAGGAGACAGAGTCCTACCCAGGAATGAGGCTTCAGCCTACAGAGGAGCAGCAGGAAATTACTGTCGGTCCCAAACACCAGAACTCCACTCAGAGACATTCTCAGGAAGAAAGCTGGCTACACAGCTTAGAGGCAGCAGTCAACCTTCTGCACAAACGTCATCATCCCAAAAGAGACAGTGCAGAGGAACAACGGGATGTGTGTATTACGTCTGTGCCTCTAGGACTGTGTGTGTTTCTAGGGGAGAGGAGATAGGAGTGCACGTTCGTGTCAGCTCTCAGCGGTCCTTCTTTAAGAGGCATGCAAACGAGTTTCATAGAAGTAGAGAGGCCATAGCACGAGGAAGGAGAGGGTGGCAGTCTCCAAAGCTAGACAGTTTGCCTTCTGCCCTGGCATCTCAAATAGGGCTGATGGTTTGACAGGAGCTCGACTATGGACAGACCTAAAGATCAAGGGAGTCTTGTGCTGGTAGGCCCCTATATGTATCTGATACCTTCCACCACCCAGTCCCCAACTATCACAACGCACAGATATACATGCACAATGGACAGAATGTTGCCCTTCGCTGACACACCTGGATACCGGAGGCAGGCCGGGGGTTCAGACAGTGTCTTTTGCTCTTGCTAGGCAAGAGAAGGGAGATGGAGGGCCAAAGGCAGCTGTCCCTTTTCAATCACAGCCAGAGGGCAGGAGCCATGACATTTGGAGCCCTGTCTTGCTATCTCATCAGGGCCTAGGTTCATCCTAGTCCTGCTTTTGTCAGAACCAGGACTCATGAAGACTCGGCAATCCTGCTCCCTGGAGGCTCCTGACACACCTAGATCACCGCCCTTTCTGCGTTGGTCTCTCTAAAGTCCGTTCCCGCTATGCACTGCAACTTCCTTGGCCCTGGTTTGTAGACCCTCCACCTAAAAACATATGAGCTAGCCAGGTCTGGCAGGTGAGGATCGCTCTTCCTCCCAGGGAAGACAGACAAAAGCGCTGCCCAGGACCCGTGCCTCCGCAGATGCCTTTCCACATTTCCAGCACTGGGCTCGGATAGGCCTAATTGAAGTGAGTCCATGCGAGAGGGCCGCACTTTGCCACCCTGGGCCTAAAGGCACCAGGGAGCCCTCAACTGCCTTCATTTAAGAGCGACCCCATCAGCCTGCGTGCTTGCTGTGCCTAGATGCAAGGAGCTGGGGCCCTTGCTGAGCTGCAAGGCTCTCCTTTCTTTTTCAAATGTGGGCTCTTGGTCTTGCGCATGCGCACAGGCGTCTGGGAAAAATGGGTCCCTAGCACCGAGCTGAGAGGGGTGTAACTCCAGCCTGCTGCAGCCTCTGGCTCAGGCTTCTCTGGAAGGTGCTGCAGTCCTGCCAGCGACCCCAGAGGACCCCAGCACGACTCTCTTCGGTGTCAACCCCGAACGATGGACTCTGCAGTGTCCCGTGGACATTCTGGAAGACTTTGTACCCTCTCCTTGGCGAAGGTTCACTGTTCCTGGTGGTCTTCTTTCTCCTGTGACTAGTTCTCGCGGGAAATCCATGTTGACCTAGGCCTCCACAAGGTCTGCAACTCCCTGGGAATCACTTTCCTCAACCTCCCTGGGCCCCAACTCAAGGCACCCACCACCTGCAGGGTTCAACTCCTCCACGAGGCTCCCGGAAGACATTGTAAGTGTCAAGGACAGACACTGTGCTGAATGCACTTTTGCTAGAGCCACGCAGCCGACTGTAGTCATGCTGAACCCTGTGGAAAGTCCATTCTGAGAACCTACTATGGGGTGATTCCTGGCCCACAGTGCACCTAGGAAATCATTGCCCTCTCCTGGGACGCTCCCGCTAGATGGTGCCTCCCATGGGAGCAAGAGCAATCCTGCCAGCGTCTAGTTCTCTGTCCCAGTGTGGCCTAGAAACACAGCGGGGCATCTTTCTTGGGGCGACACCAGGCTCCTGCTCCGGGGCTCTATGTTGCCAGAGGTGCCTTCTGTACACCCCCAGGGAGACACTGTCCCGAGAAAAAGGGTCGTTCCCTGGACCTACTGAATCTTGCCTTTGGACACCTCCAATCCAACCCAGAATTCTCAGAAGCCAGTGCCAGGCTCTGTCCAAAAGCTCGGGAAGGAAAGCGGGCCAGCTGCAAGAGAAAAGGCCCGGGAGTCGAAATGCAAGTGAAACCTCTGGCTGTGACAAAGGAGACAGAGTCCTACCCAGGAATGAGGCTTCAGCCTACAGAGGAGCAGCAGGAAATTACTGTCGGTCCCAAACACCAGAACTCCACTCAGAGACATTCTCAGGAAGAAAGCTGGCTACACAGCTTAGAGGCAGCAGTCAACCTTCTGCACAAACGTCATCATCCCAAAAGAGACAGTGCAGAGGAACAACGGGATGTGTGTATTACGTCTGTGCCTCTAGGACTGTGTGTGTTTCTAGGGGAGAGGAGATAGGAGTGCACGTTCGTGTCAGCTCTCAGCGGTCCTTCTTTAAGAGGCATGCAAACGAGTTTCATAGAAGTAGAGAGGCCATAGCACGAGGAAGGAGAGGGTGGCAGTCTCCAAAGCTAGACAGTTTGCCTTCTGCCCTGGCATCTCAAATAGGGCTGATGGTTTGACAGGAGCTCGACTATGGACAGACCTAAAGATCAAGGGAGTCTTGTGCTGGTAGGCCCCTATATGTATCTGATACCTTCCACCACCCAGTCCCCAACTATCACAACGCACAGATATACATGCACAATGGACAGAATGTTGCCCTTCGCTGACACACCTGGATACCGGAGGCAGGCCGGGGGTTCAGACAGTGTCTTTTGCTCTTGCTAGGCAAGAGAAGGGAGATGGAGGGCCAAAGGCAGCTGTCCCTTTTCAATCACAGCCAGAGGGCAGGAGCCATGACATTTGGAGCCCTGTCTTGCTATCTCATCAGGGCCTAGGTTCATCCTAGTCCTGCTTTTGTCAGAACCAGGACTCATGAAGACTCGGCAATCCTGCTCCCTGGAGGCTCCTGACACACCTAGATCACCGCCCTTTCTGCGTTGGTCTCTCTAAAGTCCGTTCCCGCTATGCACTGCAACTTCCTTGGCCCTGGTTTGTAGACCCTCCACCTAAAAACATATGAGCTAGCCAGGTCTGGCAGGTGAGGATCGCTCTTCCTCCCAGGGAAGACAGACAAAAGCGCTGCCCAGGACCCGTGCCTCCGCAGATGCCTTTCCACATTTCCAGCACTGGGCTCGGATAGGCCTAATTGAAGTGAGTCCATGCGAGAGGGCCGCACTTTGCCACCCTGGGCCTAAAGGCACCAGGGAGCCCTCAACTGCCTTCATTTAAGAGCGACCCCATCAGCCTGCGTGCTTGCTGTGCCTAGATGCAAGGAGCTGGGGCCCTTGCTGAGCTGCAAGGCTCTCCTTTCTTTTTCAAATGTGGGCTCTTGGTCTTGCGCATGCGCACAGGCGTCTGGGAAAAATGGGTCCCTAGCACCGAGCTGAGAGGGGTGTAACTCCAGCCTGCTGCAGCCTCTGGCTCAGGCTTCTCTGGAAGGTGCTGCAGTCCTGCCAGCGACCCCAGAGGACCCCAGCACGACTCTCTTCGGTGTCAACCCCGAACGATGGACTCTGCAGTGTCCCGTGGACATTCTGGAAGACTTTGTACCCTCTCCTTGGCGAAGGTTCACTGTTCCTGGTGGTCTTCTTTCTCCTGTGACTAGTTCTCGCGGGAAATCCATGTTGACCTAGGCCTCCACAAGGTCTGCAACTCCCTGGGAATCACTTTCCTCAACCTCCCTGGGCCCCAACTCAAGGCACCCACCACCTGCAGGGTTCAACTCCTCCACGAGGCTCCCGGAAGACATTGTAAGTGTCAAGGACAGACACTGTGCTGAATGCACTTTTGCTAGAGCCACGCAGCCGACTGTAGTCATGCTGAACCCTGTGGAAAGTCCATTCTGAGAACCTACTATGGGGTGATTCCTGGCCCACAGTGCACCTAGGAAATCATTGCCCTCTCCTGGGACGCTCCCGCTAGATGGTGCCTCCCATGGGAGCAAGAGCAATCCTGCCAGCGTCTAGTTCTCTGTCCCAGTGTGGCCTAGAAACACAGCGGGGCATCTTTCTTGGGGCGACACCAGGCTCCTGCTCCGGGGCTCTATGTTGCCAGAGGTGCCTTCTGTACACCCCCAGGGAGACACTGTCCCGAGAAAAAGGGTCGTTCCCTGGACCTACTGAATCTTGCCTTTGGACACCTCCAATCCAACCCAGAATTCTCAGAAGCCAGTGCCAGGCTCTGTCCAAAAGCTCGGGAAGGAAAGCGGGCCAGCTGCAAGAGAAAAGGCCCGGGAGTCGAAATGCAAGTGAAACCTCTGGCTGTGACAAAGGAGACAGAGTCCTACCCAGGAATGAGGCTTCAGCCTACAGAGGAGCAGCAGGAAATTACTGTCGGTCCCAAACACCAGAACTCCACTCAGAGACATTCTCAGGAAGAAAGCTGGCTACACAGCTTAGAGGCAGCAGTCAACCTTCTGCACAAACGTCATCATCCCAAAAGAGACAGTGCAGAGGAACAACGGGATGTGTGTATTACGTCTGTGCCTCTAGGACTGTGTGTGTTTCTAGGGGAGAGGAGATAGGAGTGCACGTTCGTGTCAGCTCTCAGCGGTCCTTCTTTAAGAGGCATGCAAACGAGTTTCATAGAAGTAGAGAGGCCATAGCACGAGGAAGGAGAGGGTGGCAGTCTCCAAAGCTAGACAGTTTGCCTTCTGCCCTGGCATCTCAAATAGGGCTGATGGTTTGACAGGAGCTCGACTATGGACAGACCTAAAGATCAAGGGAGTCTTGTGCTGGTAGGCCCCTATATGTATCTGATACCTTCCACCACCCAGTCCCCAACTATCACAACGCACAGATATACATGCACAATGGACAGAATGTTGCCCTTCGCTGACACACCTGGATACCGGAGGCAGGCCGGGGGTTCAGACAGTGTCTTTTGCTCTTGCTAGGCAAGAGAAGGGAGATGGAGGGCCAAAGGCAGCTGTCCCTTTTCAATCACAGCCAGAGGGCAGGAGCCATGACATTTGGAGCCCTGTCTTGCTATGTCATCAGGGACTAGGTTCATCCTAGTCCTGCTTTTGTCAGAACCAGGACTCATGAAGACTCGGCAATCCTGCTCCCTGGAGGCTCCTGACACACCTAGATCACCGCCCTTTCTGCGTTGGTCTCTCTAAAGTCCGTTCCCGCTATGCACTGCAACTTCCTTGGCCCTGGTTTGTAGACCCTCCACCTAAAAACATATGAGCTAGCCAGGTCTGGCAGGTGAGGATCGCTCTTCCTCCCAGGGAAGACAGACAAAAGCGCTGCCCAGGACCCGTGCCTCCGCAGATGCCTTTCCACATTTCCAGCACTGGGCTCGGATAGGCCTAATTGAAGTGAGTCCATGCGAGAGGGCCGCACTTTGCCACCCTGGGCCTAAAGGCACCAGGGAGCCCTCAACTGCCTTCATTTAAGAGCGACCCCATCAGCCTGCGTGCTTGCTGTGCCTAGATGCAAGGAGCTGGGGCCCTTGCTGAGCTGCAAGGCTCTCCTTTCTTTTTCAAATGTGGGCTCTTGGTCTTGCGCATGCGCACAGGCGTCTGGGAAAAATGGGTCCCTAGCACCGAGCTGAGAGGGGTGTAACTCCAGCCTGCTGCAGCCTCTGGCTCAGGCTTCTCTGGAAGGTGCTGCAGTCCTGCCAGCGACCCCAGAGGACCCCAGCACGACTCTCTTCGGTGTCAACCCCGAACGATGGACTCTGCAGTGTACCGTGGACATTCTGGAAGACTTTGTACCCTCTCCTTGGCGAAGGTTCACTGTTCCTGGTGGTCTTCTTTCTCCTGTGACTAGTTCTCGCGGGAAATCCATGTTGACCTAGGCCTCCACAAGGTCTGCAACTCCCTGGGAATCACTTTCCTCAACCTCCCTGGGCCCCAACTCAAGGCACCCACCACCTGCAGGGTTCAACTCCTCCACGAGGCTCCCGGAAGACATTGTAAGTGTCAAGGACAGACACTGTGCTGAATGCACTTTTGCTAGAGCCACGCAGCCGACTGTAGTCATGCTGAACCCTGTGGAAAGTCCATTCTGAGAACCTACTATGGGGTGATTCCTGGCCCACAGTGCACCTAGGAAATCATTGCCCTCTCCTGGGACGCTCCCGCTAGATGGTGCCTCCCATGGGAGCAAGAGCAATCCTGCCAGCGTCTAGTTCTCTGTCCCAGTGTGGCCTAGAAACACAGCGGGGCATCTTTCTTGGGGCGACACCAGGCTCCTGCTCCGGGGCTCTATGTTGCCAGAGGTGCCTTCTGTACACCCCCAGGGAGACACTGTCCCGAGAAAAAGGGTCGTTCCCTGGACCTACTGAATCTTGCCTTTGGACACCTCCAATCCAACCCAGAATTCTCAGAAGCCAGTGCCAGGCTCTGTCCAAAAGCTCGGGAAGGAAAGCGGGCCAGCTGCAAGAGAAAAGGCCCGGGAGTCGAAATGCAAGTGAAACCTCTGGCTGTGACAAAGGAGACAGAGTCCTACCCAGGAATGAGGCTTCAGCCTACAGAGGAGCAGCAGGAAATTACTGTCGGTCCCAAACACCAGAACTCCACTCAGAGACATTCTCAGGAAGAAAGCTGGCTACACAGCTTAGAGGCAGCAGTCAACCTTCTGCACAAACGTCATCATCCCAAAAGAGACAGTGCAGAGGAACAACGGGATGTGTGTATTACGTCTGTGCCTCTAGGACTGTGTGTGTTTCTAGGGGAGAGGAGATAGGAGTGCACGTTCGTGTCAGCTCTCAGCGGTCCTTCTTTAAGAGGCATGCAAACGAGTTTCATAGAAGTAGAGAGGCCATAGCACGAGGAAGGAGAGGGTGGCAGTCTCCAAAGCTAGACAGTTTGCCTTCTGCCCTGGCATCTCAAATAGGGCTGATGGTTTGACAGGAGCTCGACTATGGACAGACCTAAAGATCAAGGGAGTCTTGTGCTGGTAGGCCCCTATATGTATCTGATACCTTCCACCACCCAGTCCCCAACTATCACAACGCACAGATATACATGCACAATGGACAGAATGTTGCCCTTCGCTGACACACCTGGATACCGGAGGCAGGCCGGGGGTTCAGACAGTGTCTTTTGCTCTTGCTAGGCAAGAGAAGGGAGATGGAGGGCCAAAGGCAGCTGTCCCTTTTCAATCACAGCCAGAGGGCAGGAGCCATGACATTTGGAGCCCTGTCTTGCTATGTCATCAGGGACTAGGTTCATCCTAGTCCTGCTTTTGTCAGAACCAGGACTCATGAAGACTCGGCAATCCTGCTCCCTGGAGGCTCCTGACACACCTAGATCACCGCCCTTTCTGCGTTGGTCTCTCTAAAGTCCGTTCCCGCTATGCACTGCAACTTCCTTGGCCCTGGTTTGTAGACCCTCCACCTAAAAACATATGAGCTAGCCAGGTCTGGCAGGTGAGGATCGCTCTTCCTCCCAGGGAAGACAGACAAAAGCGCTGCCCAGGACCCGTGCCTCCGCAGATGCCTTTCCACATTTCCAGCACTGGGCTCGGATAGGCCTAATTGAAGTGAGTCCATGCGAGAGGGCCGCACTTTGCCACCCTGGGCCTAAAGGCACCAGGGAGCCCTCAACTGCCTTCATTTAAGAGCGACCCCATCAGCCTGCGTGCTTGCTGTGCCTAGATGCAAGGAGCTGGGGCCCTTGCTGAGCTGCAAGGCTCTCCTTTCTTTTTCAAATGTGGGCTCTTGGTCTTGCGCATGCGCACAGGCGTCTGGGAAAAATGGGTCCCTAGCACCGAGCTGAGAGGGGTGTAACTCCAGCCTGCTGCAGCCTCTGGCTCAGGCTTCTCTGGAAGGTGCTGCAGTCCTGCCAGCGACCCCAGAGGACCCCAGCACGACTCTCTTCGGTGTCAACCCCGAACGATGGACTCTGCAGTGTACCGTGGACATTCTGGAAGACTTTGTACCCTCTCCTTGGCGAAGGTTCACTGTTCCTGGTGGTCTTCTTTCTCCTGTGACTAGTTCTCGCGGGAAATCCATGTTGACCTAGGCCTCCACAAGGTCTGCAACTCCCTGGGAATCACTTTCCTCAACCTCCCTGGGCCCCAACTCAAGGCACCCACCACCTGCAGGGTTCAACTCCTCCACGAGGCTCCCGGAAGACATTGTAAGTGTCAAGGACAGACACTGTGCTGAATGCACTTTTGCTAGAGCCACGCAGCCGACTGTAGTCATGCTGAACCCTGTGGAAAGTCCATTCTGAGAACCTACTATGGGGTGATTCCTGGCCCACAGTGCACCTAGGAAATCATTGCCCTCTCCTGGGACGCTCCCGCTAGATGGTGCCTCCCATGGGAGCAAGAGCAATCCTGCCAGCGTCTAGTTCTCTGTCCCAGTGTGGCCTAGAAACACAGCGGGGCATCTTTCTTGGGGCGACACCAGGCTCCTGCTCCGGGGCTCTATGTTGCCAGAGGTGCCTTCTGTACACCCCCAGGGAGACACTGTCCCGAGAAAAAGGGTCGTTCCCTGGACCTACTGAATCTTGCCTTTGGACACCTCCAATCCAACCCAGAATTCTCAGAAGCCAGTGCCAGGCTCTGTCCAAAAGCTCGGGAAGGAAAGCGGGCCAGCTGCAAGAGAAAAGGCCCGGGAGTCGAAATGCAAGTGAAACCTCTGGCTGTGACAAAGGAGACAGAGTCCTACCCAGGAATGAGGCTTCAGCCTACAGAGGAGCAGCAGGAAATTACTGTCGGTCCCAAACACCAGAACTCCACTCAGAGACATTCTCAGGAAGAAAGCTGGCTACACAGCTTAGAGGCAGCAGTCAACCTTCTGCACAAACGTCATCATCCCAAAAGAGACAGTGCAGAGGAACAACGGGATGTGTGTATTACGTCTGTGCCTCTAGGACTGTGTGTGTTTCTAGGGGAGAGGAGATAGGAGTGCACGTTCGTGTCAGCTCTCAGCGGTCCTTCTTTAAGAGGCATGCAAACGAGTTTCATAGAAGTAGAGAGGCCATAGCACGAGGAAGGAGAGGGTGGCAGTCTCCAAAGCTAGACAGTTTGCCTTCTGCCCTGGCATCTCAAATAGGGCTGATGGTTTGACAGGAGCTCGACTATGGACAGACCTAAAGATCAAGGGAGTCTTGTGCTGGTAGGCCCCTATATGTATCTGATACCTTCCACCACCCAGTCCCCAACTATCACAACGCACAGATATACATGCACAATGGACAGAATGTTGCCCTTCGCTGACACACCTGGATACCGGAGGCAGGCCGGGGGTTCAGACAGTGTCTTTTGCTCTTGCTAGGCAAGAGAAGGGAGATGGAGGGCCAAAGGCAGCTGTCCCTTTTCAATCACAGCCAGAGGGCAGGAGCCATGACATTTGGAGCCCTGTCTTGCTATGTCATCAGGGACTAGGTTCATCCTAGTCCTGCTTTTGTCAGAACCAGGACTCATGAAGACTCGGCAATCCTGCTCCCTGGAGGCTCCTGACACACCTAGATCACCGCCCTTTCTGCGTTGGTCTCTCTAAAGTCCGTTCCCGCTATGCACTGCAACTTCCTTGGCCCTGGTTTGTAGACCCTCCACCTAAAAACATATGAGCTAGCCAGGTCTGGCAGGTGAGGATCGCTCTTCCTCCCAGGGAAGACAGACAAAAGCGCTGCCCAGGACCCGTGCCTCCGCAGATGCCTTTCCACATTTCCAGCACTGGGCTCGGATAGGCCTAATTGAAGTGAGTCCATGCGAGAGGGCCGCACTTTGCCACCCTGGGCCTAAAGGCACCAGGGAGCCCTCAACTGCCTTCATTTAAGAGCGACCCCATCAGCCTGCGTGCTTGCTGTGCCTAGATGCAAGGAGCTGGGGCCCTTGCTGAGCTGCAAGGCTCTCCTTTCTTTTTCAAATGTGGGCTCTTGGTCTTGCGCATGCGCACAGGCGTCTGGGAAAAATGGGTCCCTAGCACCGAGCTGAGAGGGGTGTAACTCCAGCCTGCTGCAGCCTCTGGCTCAGGCTTCTCTGGAAGGTGCTGCAGTCCTGCCAGCGACCCCAGAGGACCCCAGCACGACTCTCTTCGGTGTCAACCCCGAACGATGGACTCTGCAGTGTACCGTGGACATTCTGGAAGACTTTGTACCCTCTCCTTGGCGAAGGTTCACTGTTCCTGGTGGTCTTCTTTCTCCTGTGACTAGTTCTCGCGGGAAATCCATGTTGACCTAGGCCTCCACAAGGTCTGCAACTCCCTGGGAATCACTTTCCTCAACCTCCCTGGGCCCCAACTCAAGGCACCCACCACCTGCAGGGTTCAACTCCTCCACGAGGCTCCCGGAAGACATTGTAAGTGTCAAGGACAGACACTGTGCTGAATGCACTTTTGCTAGAGCCACGCAGCCGACTGTAGTCATGCTGAACCCTGTGGAAAGTCCATTCTGAGAACCTACTATGGGGTGATTCCTGGCCCACAGTGCACCTAGGAAATCATTGCCCTCTCCTGGGACGCTCCCGCTAGATGGTGCCTCCCATGGGAGCAAGAGCAATCCTGCCAGCGTCTAGTTCTCTGTCCCAGTGTGGCCTAGAAACACAGCGGGGCATCTTTCTTGGGGCGACACCAGGCTCCTGCTCCGGGGCTCTATGTTGCCAGAGGTGCCTTCTGTACACCCCCAGGGAGACACTGTCCCGAGAAAAAGGGTCGTTCCCTGGACCTACTGAATCTTGCCTTTGGACACCTCCAATCCAACCCAGAATTCACAGAAGCCAGTGCCAGGCTCTGTCCAAAAGCTCGGGAAGGAAAGCGGGCCAGCTGCAAGAGAAAAGGCCCGGGAGTCGAAATGCAAGTGAAACCTCTGGCTGTGACAAAGGAGACAGAGTCCTACCCAGGAATGAGGCTTCAGCCTACAGAGGAGCAGCAGGAAATTACTGTCGGTCCCAAACACCAGAACTCCACTCAGAGACATTCTCAGGAAGAAAGCTGGCTACACAGCTTAGAGGCAGCAGTCAACCTTCTGCACAAACGTCATCATCCCAAAAGAGACAGTGCAGAGGAACAACGGGATGTGTGTATTACGTCTGTGCTCTAGGACTGTGTGTGTTTCTAGGGGAGAGGAGATAGGAGTGCACGTTCGTGTCAGCTCTCAGCGGTCCTTCTTTAAGAGGCATGCAAACGAGTTTCATAGAAGTAGAGAGGCCATAGCACGAGGAAGGAGAGGGTGGCAGTCTCCAAAGCTAGACAGTTTGCCTTCTGCCCTGGCATCTCAAATAGGGCTGATGGTTTGACAGGAGCTCGACTATGGACAGACCTAAAGATCAAGGGAGTCTTGTGCTGGTAGGCCCCTATATGTATCTGATACCTTCCACCACCCAGTCCCCAACTATCACAACGCACAGATATACATGCACAATGGACAGAATGTTGCCCTTCGCTGACACACCTGGATACCGGAGGCAGGCCGGGGGTTCAGACAGTGTCTTTTGCTCTTGCTAGGCAAGAGAAGGGAGATGGAGGGCCCAAGGCAGCTGTCCCTTTTCAATCACAGCCAGAGGGCAGGAGCCATGACATTTGGAGCCCTGTCTTGCTATCTCATCAGGGCCTAGGTTCTTCCTAGTCCTGCTTTTGTCAGAACCAGGACTCATGAAGACTCGGCAATCCTGCTCCCTGGAGGCTCCTGACACACCTAGATCACCGCCCTTTCTGCGTTGGTCTCTCTAAAGTCCGTTCCCGCTATGCACTGCAACTTCCTTGGCCCTGGTTTGTAGACCCTCCACCTAAAAACATATGAGCTAGCCAGGTCTGGGAGGTGAGGATCGCTCTTTCTCCGAGGGAAGACAGACAAAAGCGCTACCCAGGACCCGTGCCTCCGCAGCTGCCTCTCCACATTTCCAGCACTTTGGCTCGGACAGGCCTAATTGAAGTGAGTCCTTGCGAGAGGGACGCACTTGGCCACCCAGGGACTAAAGGCACCAGGGAGCCCTGAACTGCCTTCATTTAAGGGAGACCCCATCGGCCTGCGTGCGTGCTGTGCCTAGATGCAAGGAGCTGGGCCCCTGGCTGAGCTGCAAGGCTCTCCTTTCTTTTTCAAATGTGGGCTCTTGGTCTTGCGCATGCGCACAGGCGTCTGGGAAAAATGGGTCCCTAGCACCGAGCTGAGAGGGGTGTAACTCCAGCCTGCTGCAGCCTCGGGCTCAGGCTTCTCTGGAAGGTGCTGCAGTCCTGCCAGCGACCCCAGAGGACCCCAGCACGACTCTCTTCGGTGTCAACCCCGAACGATGGACTCTGCAGTGTCCCGTGGACATTCTGGAAGACTTTGTACCCTCTCCTTGGCGAAGGTTCACTGTTCCTGGTGGTCTTCTTTCTCCTGTGACTAGTTCTCGCGGGAAATCCATGTTGACCTAGGCCTCCACAAGGTCTGCAACTCCCTGGGAATCACTTTCCTCAACCTCCCTGGGCCCCAACTCAAGGCACCCACCACCTGCAGGGTTCAACTCCTCCACGAGGCTCCCGGAAGACATTGTAAGTGTCAAGGACAGACACTGTGCTGAATGCACTTTTGCTAGAGCCACGCAGCCGACTGTAGTCATGCTGAACCCTGTGGAAAGTCCATTCTGAGAACCTACTATGGGGTGATTCCTGGCCCACAGTGCACCTAGGAAATCATTGCCCTCTCCTGGGACGCTCCCGCTAGATGGTGCCTCCCATGGGAGCAAGAGCAATCCTGCCAGCGTCTAGTTCTCTGTCCCAGTGTGGCCTAGAAACACAGCGGGGCATCTTTCTTGGGGCGACACCAGGCTCCTGCTCCGGGGCTCTATGTTGCCAGAGGTGCCTTCTGTACACCCCCAGGGAGACACTGTCCCGAGAAAAAGGGTCGTTCCCTGGACCTACTGAATCTTGCCTTTGGACACCTCCAATCCAACCCAGAATTCTCAGAAGCCAGTGCCAGGCTCTGTCCAAAAGCTCGGGAAGGAAAGCGGGCCAGCTGCAAGAGAAAAGGCCCGGGGGTCGAAATGCAAGTGAAACCTCTGGCTGTGACAAAGGAGACAGAGTCCTACCCAGGAATGAGGCTTCAGCCTACAGAGGAGCAGCAGGAAATTACTGTCGGTCCCAAACACCAGAACTCCACTCAGAGACATTCTCAGGAAGAAAGCTGGCTACACAGCTTAGAGGCAGCAGTCAACCTTCTGCACAAACGTCATCATCCCAAAAGAGACAGTGCAGAGGAACAACGGGATGTGTGTATTACGTCTGTGCTCTAGGACTGTGTGTGTTTCTAGGGGAGAGGAGATAGGAGTGCACGTTCGTGTCAGCTCTCAGCGGTCCTTCTTTAAGAGGCATGCAAACGAGTTTCATAGAAGTAGAGAGGCCATAGCACGAGGAAGGAGAGGGTGGCAGTCTCCAAAGCTAGACAGTTTGCCTTCTGCCCTGGCATCTCAAATAGGGCTGATGGTTTGACAGGAGCTCGACTATGGACAGACCTAAAGATCAAGGGAGTCTTGTGCTGGTAGGCCCCTATATGTATCTGATACCTTCCACCACCCAGTCCCCAACTATCACAACGCACAGATATACATGCACAATGGACAGAATGTTGCCCTTCGCTGACACACCTGGATACCGGAGGCAGGCCGGGGGTTCAGACAGTGTCTTTTGCTCTTGCTAGGCAAGAGAAGGGAGATGGAGGGCCCAAGGCAGCTGTCCCTTTTCAATCACAGCCAGAGGGCAGGAGCCATGACATTTGGAGCCCTGTCTTGCTATCTCATCAGGGCCTAGGTTCTTCCTAGTCCTGCTTTTGTCAGAACCAGGACTCATGAAGACTCGGCAATCCTGCTCCCTGGAGGCTCCTGACACACCTAGATCACCGCCCTTTCTGCGTTGGTCTCTCTAAAGTCCGTTCCCGCTATGCACTGCAACTTCCTTGGCCCTGGTTTGTAGACCCTCCACCTAAAAACATATGAGCTAGCCAGGTCTGGGAGGTGAGGATCGCTCTTTCTCCGAGGGAAGACAGACAAAAGCGCTACCCAGGACCCGTGCCTCCGCAGCTGCCTCTCCACATTTCCAGCACTTTGGCTCGGACAGGCCTAATTGAAGTGAGTCCTTGCGAGAGGGACGCACTTGGCCACCCAGGGACTAAAGGCACCAGGGAGCCCTGAACTGCCTTCATTTAAGGGAGACCCCATCGGCCTGCGTGCGTGCTGTGCCTAGATGCAAGGAGCTGGGCCCCTGGCTGAGCTGCAAGGCTCTCCTTTCTTTTTCAAATGTGGGCTCTTGGTCTTGCGCATGCGCACAGGCGTCTGGGAAAAATGGGTCCCTAGCACCGAGCTGAGAGGGGTGTAACTCCAGCCTGCTGCAGCCTCGGGCTCAGGCTTCTCTGGAAGGTGCTGCAGTCCTGCCAGCGACCCCAGAGGACCCCAGCACGACTCTCTTCGGTGTCAACCCCGAACGATGGACTCTGCAGTGTCCCGTGGACATTCTGGAAGACTTTGTACCCTCTCCTTGGCGAAGGTTCACTGTTCCTGGTGGTCTTCTTTCTCCTGTGACTAGTTCTCGCGGGAAATCCATGTTGACCTAGGCCTCCACAAGGTCTGCAACTCCCTGGGAATCACTTTCCTCAACCTCCCTGGGCCCCAACTCAAGGCACCCACCACCTGCAGGGTTCAACTCCTCCACGAGGCTCCCGGAAGACATTGTAAGTGTCAAGGACAGACACTGTGCTGAATGCACTTTTGCTAGAGCCACGCAGCCGACTGTAGTCATGCTGAACCCTGTGGAAAGTCCATTCTGAGAACCTACTATGGGGTGATTCCTGGCCCACAGTGCACCTAGGAAATCATTGCCCTCTCCTGGGACGCTCCCGCTAGATGGTGCCTCCCATGGGAGCAAGAGCAATCCTGCCAGCGTCTAGTTCTCTGTCCCAGTGTGGCCTAGAAACACAGCGGGGCATCTTTCTTGGGGCGACACCAGGCTCCTGCTCCGGGGCTCTATGTTGCCAGAGGTGCCTTCTGTACACCCCCAGGGAGACACTGTCCCGAGAAAAAGGGTCGTTCCCTGGACCTACTGAATCTTGCCTTTGGACACCTCCAATCCAACCCAGAATTCTCAGAAGCCAGTGCCAGGCTCTGTCCAAAAGCTCGGGAAGGAAAGCGGGCCAGCTGCAAGAGAAAAGGCCCGGGGGTCGAAATGCAAGTGAAACCTCTGGCTGTGACAAAGGAGACAGAGTCCTACCCAGGAATGAGGCTTCAGCCTACAGAGGAGCAGCAGGAAATTACTGTCGGTCCCAAACACCAGAACTCCACTCAGAGACATTCTCAGGAAGAAAGCTGGCTACACAGCTTAGAGGCAGCAGTCAACCTTCTGCACAAACGTCATCATCCCAAAAGAGACAGTGCAGAGGAACAACGGGATGTGTGTATTACGTCTGTGCCTCTAGGACTGTGTGTGTTTCTAGGGGAGAGGAGATAGGAGTGCACGTTCGTGTCAGCTCTCAGCGGTCCTTCTTTAAGAGGCATGCAAACGAGTTTCATAGAAGTAGAGAGGCCATAGCACGAGGAAGGAGAGGGTGGCAGTCTCCAAAGCTAGACAGTTTGCCTTCTGCCCTGGCATCTCAAATAGGGCTGATGGTTTGACAGGAGCTCGACTATGGACAGACCTAAAGATCAAGGGAGTCTTGTGCTGGTAGGCCCCTATATGTATCTGATACCTTCCACCACCCAGTCCCCAACTATCACAACGCACAGATATACATGCACAATGGACAGAATGTTGCCCTTCGCTGACACACCTGGATACCGGAGGCAGGCCGGGGGTTCAGACAGTGTCTTTTGCTCTTGCTAGGCAAGAGAAGGGAGATGGAGGGCCAAAGGCAGCTGTCCCTTTTCAATCACAGCCAGAGGGCAGGAGCCATGACATTTGGAGCCCTGTCTTGCTATCTCATCAGGGCCTAGGTTCATCCTAGTCCTGCTTTTGTCAGAACCAGGACTCATGAAGACTCGGCAATCCTGCTCCCTGGAGGCTCCTGACACACCTAGATCACCGCCCTTTCTGCGTTGGTCTCTCTAAAGTCCGTTCCCGCTATGCACTGCAACTTCCTTGGCCCTGGTTTGTAGACCCTCCACCTAAAAACATATGAGCTAGCCAGGTCTGGGAGGTGAGGATCGCTCTTTCTCCGAGGGAAGACAGACAAAAGCGCTACCCAGGACCCGTGCCTCCGCAGCTGCCTCTCCACATTTCCAGCACTTTGGCTCGGACAGGCCTAATTGAAGTGAGTCCTTGCGAGAGGGACGCACTTGGCCACCCAGGGACTAAAGGCACCAGGGAGCCCTGAACTGCCTTCATTTAAGGGAGACCCCATCGGCCTGCGTGCGTGCTGTGCCTAGATGCAAGGAGCTGGGCCCCTGGCTGAGCTGCAAGGCTCTCCTTTCTTTTTCAAATGTGGGCTCTTGGTCTTGCGCATGCGCACAGGCGTCTGGGAAAAATGGGTCCCTAGCACCGAGCTGAGAGGGGTGTAACTCCAGCCTGCTGCAGCCTCTGGCTCAGGCTTCTCTGGAAGGTGCTGCAGTCCTGCCAGCGACCCCAGAGGACCCCAGCACGACTCTCTTCGGTGTCAACCCCGAACGATGGACTCTGCAGTCTCCCGTGGACATTCTGGAAGACTTTGTACCCTCTCCTTGGCGAAGGTTCACTGTTCCTGGTGGTCTTCTTTCTCCTGTGACTAGTTCTCGCGGGAAATCCATGTTGACCTAGGCCTCCACAAGGTCTGCAACTCCCTGGGAATCACTTTCCTCAACCTCCCTGGGCCCCAACTCAAGGCACCCACCACCTGCAGGGTTCAACTCCTCCACGAGGCTCCCGGAAGACATTGTAAGTGTCAAGGCCAGACACTGTGCTGAATGCACTTTTGCTAGAGCCACGCAGCCGACTGTAGTCATGCTGAACCCTGTGGAAAGTCCATTCTGAGAACCTACTATGGGGTGATTCCTGGCCCACAGTGCACCTAGGAAATCATTGCCCTCTCCTGGGACGCTCCCGCTAGATGGTGCCTCCCATGGGAGCAAGAGCAATCCTGCCAGCGTCTAGTTCTCTGTCCCAGTGTGGCCTAGAAACACAGCGGGGCATCTTTCTTGGGGCGACACCAGGCTCCTGCTCCGGGGCTCTATGTTGCCAGAGGTGCCTTCTGTACACCCCCAGGGAGACACTGTCCCGAGAAAAAGGGTCGTTCCCTGGACCTACTGAATCTTGCCTTTGGACACCTCCAATCCAACCCAGAATTCTCAGAAGCCAGTGCCAGGCTCTGTCCAAAAGCTCGGGAAGGAAAGCGGGCCAGCTGCAAGAGAAAAGGCCCGGGAGTCGAAATGCAAGTGAAACCTCTGGCTGTGACAAAGGAGACAGAGTCCTACCCAGGAATGAGGCTTCAGCCTACAGAGGAGCAGCAGGAAATTACTGTCGGTCCCAAACACCAGAACTCCACTCAGAGACATTCTCAGGAAGAAAGCTGGCTACACAGCTTAGAGGCAGCAGTCAACCTTCTGCACAAACGTCATCATCCCAAAAGAGACAGTGCAGAGGAACAACGGGATGTGTGTATTACGTCTGTGCCTCTAGCACTGTGTGTGTTTCTAGGGGAGAGGAGATAGGAGTGCACGTTCGTGTCAGCTCTCAGCGGTCCTTCTTTAAGAGGCATGCAAACGAGTTTCATAGAAGTAGAGAGGCCATAGCACGAGGAAGGAGAGGGTGGCAGTCTCCAAAGCTAGACAGTTTGCCTTCTGCCCTGGCATCTCAAATAGGGCTGATGGTTTGACAGGAGCTCGACTATGGACAGACCTAAAGATCAAGGGAGTCTTGTGCTGGTAGGCCCCTATATGTATCTGATACCTTCCACCACCCAGTCCCCAACTATCACAACGCACAGATATACATGCACAATGGACAGAATGTTGCCCTTCGCTGACACACCTGGATACCGGAGGCAGGCCGGGGGTTCAGACAGTGTCTTTTGCTCTTGCTAGGCAAGAGAAGGGAGATGGAGGGCCAAAGGCAGCTGTCCCTTTTCAATCACAGCCAGAGGGCAGGAGCCATGACATTTGGAGCCCTGTCTTGCTATGTCATCAGGGACTAGGTTCATCCTAGTCCTGCTTTTGTCAGAACCAGGACTCATGAAGACTCGGCAATCCTGCTCCCTGGAGGCTCCTGACACACCTAGATCACCGCCCTTTCTGCGTTGGTCTCTCTAAAGTCCGTTCCCGCTATGCACTGCAACTTCCTTGGCCCTGGTTTGTAGACCCTCCACCTAAAAACATATGAGCTAGCCAGGTCTGGCAGGTGAGGATCGCTCTTCCTCCCAGGGAAGACAGACAAAAGCGCTGCCCAGGACCCGTGCCTCCGCAGATGCCTTTCCACATTTCCAGCACTGGGCTCGGATAGGCCTAATTGAAGTGAGTCCATGCGAGAGGGCCGCACTTTGCCACCCTGGGCCTAAAGGCACCAGGGAGCCCTCAACTGCCTTCATTTAAGAGCGACCCCATCAGCCTGCGTGCTTGCTGTGCCTAGATGCAAGGAGCTGGGGCCCTTGCTGAGCTGCAAGGCTCTCCTTTCTTTTTCAAATGTGGGCTCTTGGTCTTGCGCATGCGCACAGGCGTCTGGGAAAAATGGGTCCCTAGCACCGAGCTGAGAGGGGTGTAACTCCAGCCTGCTGCAGCCTCTGGCTCAGGCTTCTCTGGAAGGTGCTGCAGTCCTGCCAGCGACCCCAGAGGACCCCAGCACGACTCTCTTCGGTGTCAACCCCGAACGATGGACTCTGCAGTGTACCGTGGACATTCTGGAAGACTTTGTACCCTCTCCTTGGCGAAGGTTCACTGTTCCTGGTGGTCTTCTTTCTCCTGTGACTAGTTCTCGCGGGAAATCCATGTTGACCTAGGCCTCCACAAGGTCTGCAACTCCCTGGGAATCACTTTCCTCAACCTCCCTGGGCCCCAACTCAAGGCACCCACCACCTGCAGGGTTCAACTCCTCCACGAGGCTCCCGGAAGACATTGTAAGTGTCAAGGACAGACACTGTGCTGAATGCACTTTTGCTAGAGCCACGCAGCCGACTGTAGTCATGCTGAACCCTGTGGAAAGTCCATTCTGAGAACCTACTATGGGGTGATTCCTGGCCCACAGTGCACCTAGGAAATCATTGCCCTCTCCTGGGACGCTCCCGCTAGATGGTGCCTCCCATGGGAGCAAGAGCAATCCTGCCAGCGTCTAGTTCTCTGTCCCAGTGTGGCCTAGAAACACAGCGGGGCATCTTTCTTGGGGCGACACCAGGCTCCTGCTCCGGGGCTCTATGTTGCCAGAGGTGCCTTCTGTACACCCCCAGGGAGACACTGTCCCGAGAAAAAGGGTCGTTCCCTGGACCTACTGAATCTTGCCTTTGGACACCTCCAATCCAACCCAGAATTCACAGAAGCCAGTGCCAGGCTCTGTCCAAAAGCTCGGGAAGGAAAGCGGGCCAGCTGCAAGAGAAAAGGCCCGGGAGTCGAAATGCAAGTGAAACCTCTGGCTGTGACAAAGGAGACAGAGTCCTACCCAGGAATGAGGCTTCAGCCTACAGAGGAGCAGCAGGAAATTACTGTCGGTCCCAAACACCAGAACTCCACTCAGAGACATTCTCAGGAAGAAAGCTGGCTACACAGCTTAGAGGCAGCAGTCAACCTTCTGCACAAACGTCATCATCCCAAAAGAGACAGTGCAGAGGAACAACGGGATGTGTGTATTACGTCTGTGCCTCTAGGACTGTGTGTGTTTCTAGGGGAGAGGAGATAGGAGTGCACGTTCGTGTCAGCTCTCAGCGGTCCTTCTTTAAGAGGCATGCAAACGAGTTTCATAGAAGTAGAGAGGCCATAGCACGAGGAAGGAGAGGGTGGCAGTCTCCAAAGCTAGACAGTTTGCCTTCTGCCCTGGCATCTCAAATAGGGCTGATGGTTTGACAGGAGCTCGACTATGGACAGACCTAAAGATCAAGGGAGTCTTGTGCTGGTAGGCCCCTATATGTATCTGATACCTTCCACCACCCAGTCCCCAACTATCACAACGCACAGATATACATGCACAATGGACAGAATGTTGCCCTTCGCTGACACACCTGGATACCGGAGGCAGGCCGGGGGTTCAGACAGTGTCTTTTGCTCTTGCTAGGCAAGAGAAGGGAGATGGAGGGCCCAAGGCAGCTGTCCCTTTTCAATCACAGCCAGAGGGCAGGAGCCATGACATTTGGAGCCCTGTCTTGCTATCTCATCAGGGCCTAGGTTCTTCCTAGTCCTGCTTTTGTCAGAACCAGGACTCATGAAGACTCGGCAATCCTGCTCCCTGGAGGCTCCTGACACACCTAGATCACCGCCCTTTCTGCGTTGGTCTCTCTAAAGTCCGTTCCCGCTATGCACTGCAACTTCCTTGGCCCTGGTTTGTAGACCCTCCACCTAAAAACATATGAGCTAGCCAGGTCTGGGAGGTGAGGATCGCTCTTTCTCCGAGGGAAGACAGACAAAAGCGCTACCCAGGACCCGTGCCTCCGCAGCTGCCTCTCCACATTTCCAGCACTTTGGCTCGGACAGGCCTAATTGAAGTGAGTCCTTGCGAGAGGGACGCACTTGGCCACCCAGGGACTAAAGGCACCAGGGAGCACTGAACTGCCTTCATTTAAGGGAGACCCCATCGGCCTGCGTGCGTGCTGTGCCTAGATGCAAGGAGCTGGGCCCCTGGCTGAGCTGCAAGGCTCTCCTTTCTTTTTCAAATGTGGGCTCTTGGTCTTGCGCATGCGCACAGGCGTCTGGGAAAAATGGGTCCCTAGCACCGAGCTGAGAGGGGTGTAACTCCAGCCTGCTGCAGCCTCGGGCTCAGGCTTCTCTGGAAGGTGCTGCAGTCCTGCCAGCGACCCCAGAGGACCCCAGCACGACTCTCTTCGGTGTCAACCCCGAACGATGGACTCTGCAGTGTCCCGTGGACATTCTGGAAGACTTTGTACCCTCTCCTTGGCGAAGGTTCACTGTTCCTGGTGGTCTTCTTTCTCCTGTGACTAGTTCTCGCGGGAAATCCATGTTGACCTAGGCCTCCACAAGGTCTGCAACTCCCTGGGAATCACTTTCCTCAACCTCCCTGGGCCCCAACTCAAGGCACCCACCACCTGCAGGGTTCAACTCCTCCACGAGGCTCCCGGAAGACATTGTAAGTGTCAAGGCCAGACACTGTGCTGAATGCACTTTTGCTAGAGCCACGCAGCCGACTGTAGTCATGCTGAACCCTGTGGAAAGTCCATTCTGAGAACCTACTATGGGGTGATTCCTGGCCCACAGTGCACCTAGGAAATCATTGCCCTCTCCTGGGACGCTCCCGCTAGATGGTGCCTCCCATGGGAGCAAGAGCAATCCTGCCAGCGTCTAGTTCTCTGTCCCAGTGTGGCCTAGAAACACAGCGGGGCATCTTTCTTGGGGCGACACCAGGCTCCTGCTCCGGGGCTCTATGTTGCCAGAGGTGCCTTCTGTACACCCCCAGGGAGACACTGTCCCGAGAAAAAGGGTCGTTCCCTGGACCTACTGAATCTTGCCTTTGGACACCTCCAATCCAACCCAGAATTCTCAGAAGCCAGTGCCAGGCTCTGTCCAAAAGCTCGGGAAGGAAAGCGGGCCAGCTGCAAGAGAAAAGGCCCGGGGGTCGAAATGCAAGTGAAACCTCTGGCTGTGACAAAGGAGACAGAGTCCTACCCAGGAATGAGGCTTCAGCCTACAGAGGAGCAGCAGGAAATTACTGTCGGTCCCAAACACCAGAACTCCACTCAGAGACATTCTCAGGAAGAAAGCTGGCTACACAGCTTAGAGGCAGCAGTCAACCTTCTGCACAAACGTCATCATCCCAAAAGAGACAGTGCAGAGGAACAACGGGATGTGTGTATTACGTCTGTGCCTCTAGGACTGTGTGTGTTTCTAGGGGAGAGGAGATAGGAGTGCACGTTCGTGTCAGCTCTCAGCGGTCCTTCTTTAAGAGGCATGCAAACGAGTTTCATAGAAGTAGAGAGGCCATAGCACGAGGAAGGAGAGGGTGGCAGTCTCCAAAGCTAGACAGTTTGCCTTCTGCCCTGGCATCTCAAATAGGGCTGATGGTTTGACAGGAGCTCGACTATGGACAGACCTAAAGATCAAGGGAGTCTTGTGCTGGTAGGCCCCTATATGTATCTGATACCTTCCACCACCCAGTCCCCAACTATCACAACGCACAGATATACATGCACAATGGACAGAATGTTGCCCTTCGCTGACACACCTGGATACCGGAGGCAGGCCGGGGGTTCAGACAGTGTCTTTTGCTCTTGCTAGGCAAGAGAAGGGAGATGGAGGGCCCAAGGCAGCTGTCCCTTTTCAATCACAGCCAGAGGGCAGGAGCCATGACATTTGGAGCCCTGTCTTGCTATCTCATCAGGGCCTAGGTTCATCCTAGTCCTGCTTTTGTCAGAACCAGGACTCATGAAGACTCGGCAATCCTGCTCCCTGGAGGCTCCTGACACACCTAGATCACCGCCCTTTCTGCGTTGGTCTCTCTAAAGTCCGTTCCCGCTATGCACTGCAACTTCCTTGGCCCTGGTTTGTAGACCCTCCACCTAAAAACATATGAGCTAGCCAGGTCTGGGAGGTGAGGATCGCTCTTTCTCCGAGGGAAGACAGACAAAAGCGCTACCCAGGACCCGTGCCTCCGCAGCTGCCTCTCCACATTTCCAGCACTTTGGCTCGGACAGGCCTAATTGAAGTGAGTCCTTGCGAGAGGGACGCACTTGGCCACCCAGGGACTAAAGGCACCAGGGAGCCCTGAACTGCCTTCATTTAAGGGAGACCCCATCGGCCTGCGTGCGTGCTGTGCCTAGATGCAAGGAGCTGGGCCCCTGGCTGAGCTGCAAGGCTCTCCTTTCTTTTTCAAATGTGGGCTCTTGGTCTTGCGCATGCGCACAGGCGTCTGGGAAAAATGGGTCCCTAGCACCGAGCTGAGAGGGGTGTAACTCCAGCCTGCTGCAGCCTCTGGCTCAGGCTTCTCTGGAAGGTGCTGCAGTCCTGCCAGCGACCCCAGAGGACCCCAGCACGACTCTCTTCGGTGTCAACCCCGAACGATGGACTCTGCAGTCTCCCGTGGACATTCTGGAAGACTTTGTACCCTCTCCTTGGCGAAGGTTCACTGTTCCTGGTGGTCTTCTTTCTCCTGTGACTAGTTCTCGCGGGAAATCCATGTTGACCTAGGCCTCCACAAGGTCTGCAACTCCCTGGGAATCACTTTCCTCAACCTCCCTGGGCCCCAACTCAAGGCACCCACCACCTGCAGGGTTCAACTCCTCCACGAGGCTCCCGGAAGACATTGTAAGTGTCAAGGCCAGACACTGTGCTGAATGCACTTTTGCTAGAGCCACGCAGCCGACTGTAGTCATGCTGAACCCTGTGGAAAGTCCATTCTGAGAACCTACTATGGGGTGATTCCTGGCCCACAGTGCACCTAGGAAATCATTGCCCTCTCCTGGGACGCTCCCGCTAGATGGTGCCTCCCATGGGAGCAAGAGCAATCCTGCCAGCGTCTAGTTCTCTGTCCCAGTGTGGCCTAGAAACACAGCGGGGCATCTTTCTTGGGGCGACACCAGGCTCCTGCTCCGGGGCTCTATGTTGCCAGAGGTGCCTTCTGTACACCCCCAGGGAGACACTGTCCCGAGAAAAAGGGTCGTTCCCTGGACCTACTGAATCTTGCCTTTGGACACCTCCAATCCAACCCAGAATTCTCAGAAGCCAGTGCCAGGCTCTGTCCAAAAGCTCGGGAAGGAAAGCGGGCCAGCTGCAAGAGAAAAGGCCCGGGAGTCGAAATGCAAGTGAAACCTCTGGCTGTGACAAAGGAGACAGAGTCCTACCCAGGAATGAGGCTTCAGCCTACAGAGGAGCAGCAGGAAATTACTGTCGGTCCCAAACACCAGAACTCCACTCAGAGACATTCTCAGGAAGAAAGCTGGCTACACAGCTTAGAGGCAGCAGTCAACCTTCTGCACAAACGTCATCATCCCAAAAGAGACAGTGCAGAGGAACAACGGGATGTGTGTATTACGTCTGTGCCTCTAGCACTGTGTGTGTTTCTAGGGGAGAGGAGATAGGAGTGCACGTTCGTGTCAGCTCTCAGCGGTCCTTCTTTAAGAGGCATGCAAACGAGTTTCATAGAAGTAGAGAGGCCATAGCACGAGGAAGGAGAGGGTGGCAGTCTCCAAAGCTAGACAGTTTGCCTTCTGCCCTGGCATCTCAAATAGGGCTGATGGTTTGACAGGAGCTCGACTATGGACAGACCTAAAGATCAAGGGAGTCTTGTGCTGGTAGGCCCCTATATGTATCTGATACCTTCCACCACCCAGTCCCCAACTATCACAACGCACAGATATACATGCACAATGGACAGAATGTTGCCCTTCGCTGACACACCTGGATACCGGAGGCAGGCCGGGGGTTCAGACAGTGTCTTTTGCTCTTGCTAGGCAAGAGAAGGGAGATGGAGGGCCAAAGGCAGCTGTCCCTTTTCAATCACAGCCAGAGGGCAGGAGCCATGACATTTGGAGCCCTGTCTTGCTATCTCATCAGGGCCTAGGTTCATCCTAGTCCTGCTTTTGTCAGAACCAGGACTCATGAAGACTCGGCAATCCTGCTCCCTGGAGGCTCCTGACACACCTAGATCACCGCCCTTTCTGCGTTGGTCTCTCTAAAGTCCGTTCCCGCTATGCACTGCAACTTCCTTGGCCCTGGTTTGTAGACCCTCCACCTAAAAACATATGAGCTAGCCAGGTCTGGGAGGTGAGGATCGCTCTTTCTCCGAGGGAAGACAGACAAAAGCGCTACCCAGGACACGTGCCTCCGCAGCTGCCTCTCCACATTTCCAGCACTTTGGCTCGGACAGGCCTAATTGAAGTGAGTCCTTGCGAGAGGGACGCACTTGGCCACCCAGGGACTAAAGGCACCAGGGAGCCCTGAACTGCCTTCATTTAAGGGAGACCCCATCGGCCTGCGTGCGTGGTGTGCCTAGATGCAAGGAGCTGGGCCCCTGGCTGAGCTGCAAGGCTCTCCTTTCTTTTTCAAATGTGGGCTCTTGGTCTTGCGCATGCGCACAGGCGTCTGGGAAAAATGGGTCCCTAGCACCGAGCTGAGAGGGGTGTAACTCCAGCCTGCTGTAGCCTCGGGCTCAGGCTTCTCTGGAAGGTGCTGCAGTCCTGCCAGCGACCCCAGAGGACCCCAGCACGACTCTCTTCGGTGTCAACCCCGAACGATGGACTCTGCAGTGTCCCGTGGACATTCTGGAAGACTTTGTACCCTCTCCTTGGCGAAGGTTCACTGTTCCTGGTGGTCTTCTTTCTCCTGTGACTAGTTCTCGCGGGAAATCCATGTTGACCTAGGCCTCCACAAGGTCTGCAACTCCCTGGGAATCACTTTCCTCAACCTCCCTGGGCCCCAACTCAAGGCACCCACCACCTGCAGGGTTCAACTCCTCCACGAGGCTCCCGGAAGACATTGTAAGTGTCAAGGCCAGACACTGTGCTGAATGCACTTTTGCTAGAGCCACGCAGCCGACTGTAGTCATGCTGAACCCTGTGGAAAGTCCATTCTGAGAACCTACTATGGGGTGATTCCTGGCCCACAGTGCACCTAGGAAATCATTGCCCTCTCCTGGGACGCTCCCGCTAGATGGTGCCTCCCATGGGAGCAAGAGCAATCCTGCCAGCGTCTAGTTCTCTGTCCCAGTGTGGCCTGGAAACACAGCGGGGCATCTTGTTGGGGCGACACCAGGCTCCTGCTCCGGGGCTCTATGTTGCCAGAGGTGCCTTCTGTACACCCCCAGGGAGACACTGTCCCGAGAAAAAGGGTCGTTCCCTGGACCTACTGAATCTTGCCTTTGGACACCTCCAATCCAACCCAGAATTCTCAGAAGCCAGTGCCAGGCTCTGTCCAAAAGCTCGGGAAGGAAAGCGGGCCAGCTGCAAGAGAAAAGGCCCGGGAGTCGAAATGCAAGTGAAACCTCTGGCTGTGACAAAGGAGACAGAGTCCTACCCAGGAATGAGGCTTCAGCCTACAGAGGAGCAGCAGGAAATTACTGTCGGTCCCAAACACCAGAACTCCACTCAGAGACATTCTCAGGAAGAAAGCTGGCTACACAGCTTAGAGGCAGCAGTCAACCTTCTGCACAAACGTCATCATCCCAAAAGAGACAGTGCAGAGGAACAACGGGATGTGTGTATTACGTCTGTGCCTCTAGCACTGTGTGTGTTTCTAGGGGAGAGGAGATAGGAGTGCACGTTCGTGTCAGCTCTCAGCGGTCCTTCTTTAAGAGGCATGCAAACGAGTTTCATAGAAGTAGAGAGGCCATAGCACGAGGAAGGAGAGGGTGGCAGTCTCCAAAGCTAGACAGTTTGCCTTCTGCCCTGGCATCTCAAATAGGGCTGATGGTTTGACAGGAGCTCGACTATGGACAGACCTAAAGATCAAGGGAGTCTTGTGCTGGTAGGCCCCTATATGTATCTGATACCTTCCACCACCCAGTCCCCAACTATCACAACGCACAGATATACATGCACAATGGACAGAATGTTGCCCTTCGCTGACACACCTGGATACCGGAGGCAGGCCGGGGGTTCAGACAGTGTCTTTTGCTCTTGCTAGGCAAGAGAAGGGAGATGGAGGGCCAAAGGCAGCTGTCCCTTTTCAATCACAGCCAGAGGGCAGGAGCCATGACATTTGGAGCCCTGTCTTGCTATCTCATCAGGGCCTAGGTTCATCCTAGTCCTGCTTTTGTCAGAACCAGGACTCATGAAGACTCGGCAATCCTGCTCCCTGGAGGCTCCTGACACACCTAGATCACCGCCCTTTCTGCGTTGGTCTCTCTAAAGTCCGTTCCCGCTATGCACTGCAACTTCCTTGGCCCTGGTTTGTAGACCCTCCACCTAAAAACATATGAGCTAGCCAGGTCTGGGAGGTGAGGATCGCTCTTTCTCCGAGGGAAGACAGACAAAAGCGCTACCCAGGACCCGTGCCTCCGCAGCTGCCTCTCCACATTTCCAGCACTTTGGCTCGGACAGGCCTAATTGAAATGAGTCCTTGCGAGAGGGACGCACTTGGCCACCCCGGGATTAAAGGCACCAGGTAGCCCTGAACTGCCTTCATTTAAGGGAGACCCCATCGGCCTGCGTGCGTGCTGTGCCTAGATGCAAGGAGCTGGGCCCCTGGCTGAGCTGCAAGGCTCTCCTTTCTTTTTCAAATGTGGGCTCTTGGTCTTGCGCATGCGCACAGGCGTCTGGGAAAAATGGGTCCCTAGCACCGAGCTGAGAGGGGTGTAACTCCAGCCTGCTGTAGCCTCGGGCTCAGGCTTCTCTGGAAGGTGCTGCAGTCCTGCCAGCGACCCCAGAGGACCCCAGCACGACTCTCTTCGGTGTCAACCCCGAACGATGGACTCTGCAGTGTCCCGTGGACATTCTGGAAGACTTTGTACCCTCTCCTTGGCGAAGGTTCACTGTTCCTGGTGGTCTTCTTTCTCCTGTGACTAGTTCTCGCGGGAAATCCATGTTGACCTAGGCCTCCACAAGGTCTGCAACTCCCTGGGAATCACTTTCCTCAACCTCCCTGGGCCCCAACTCAAGGCACCCACCACCTGCAGGGTTCAACCCCTCCACGAGGCTCCTGGAAGACATTGTAAGTGTCAAGGCCAGACACTGTGCTGAATGCACTTTTGCTAGAGCCACGCAGCCGACTGTAGTCATGCTGAACCCTGTGGAAAGTCCATTCTGAGAACCTACTATGGGGTGATTCCTGGCCCACAGTGCACCTAGGAAATCATTGCCCTCTCCTGGGACGCTCCCGCTAGACGGTGCCTCCCATGGGAGCAAGAGCAATCCTGCCAGCGTCTAGTTCTCTGTCCCAGTGTGGCCTAGAAACACAGCGGGGCATCTTTCTTGGGGCGACACCAGGCTCCTGCTCCGGGGCTCTATGTTGCCAGAGGTGCCTTCTGTACACCCCCAGGGAGACACTGTCCCGAGAAAAAGGGTCGTTCCCTGGACCTACTGAATCTTGCCTTTGGACACCTCCAATCCAACCCAGAATTCTCAGAAGCCAGTGCCAGGCTCTGTCCAAAAGCTCGGGAAGGAAAGCGGGCCAGCTGCAAGAGAAAAGGCCCGGGAGTCGAAATGCAAGTGAAACCTCTGGCTGTGACAAAGGAGACAGAGTCCTACCCAGGAATGAGGCTTCAGCCTACAGAGGAGCAGCAGGAAATTACTGTCGGTCCCAAACACCAGAACTCCACTCAGAGACATTCTCAGGAAGAAAGCTGGCTACACAGCTTAGAGGCAGCAGTCAACCTTCTGCACAAACGTCATCATCCCAAAAGAGACAGTGCAGAGGAACAACGGGATGTGTGTATTACGTCTGTGCCTCTAGCACTGTGTGTGTTTCTAGGGGAGAGGAGATAGGAGTGCACGTTCGTGTCAGCTCTCAGCGGTCCTTCTTTAAGAGGCATGCAAACGAGTTTCATAGAAGTAGAGAGGCCATAGCACGAGGAAGGAGAGGGTGGCAGTCTCCAAAGCTAGACAGTTTGCCTTCTGCCCTGGCATCTCAAATAGGGCTGATGGTTTGACAGGAGCTCGACTATGGACAGACCTAAAGATCAAGGGAGTCTTGTGCTGGTAGGCCCCTATATGTATCTGATACCTTCCACCACCCAGTCCCCAACTATCACAACGCACAGATATACATGCACAATGGACAGAATGTTGCCCTTCGCTGACACACCTGGATACCGGAGGCAGGCCGGGGGTTCAGACAGTGTCTTTTGCTCTTGCTAGGCAAGAGAAGGGAGATGGAGGGCCAAAGGCAGCTGTCCCTTTTCAATCACAGCCAGAGGGCAGGAGCCATGACATTTGGAGCCCTGTCTTGCTATCTCATCAGGGCCTAGGTTCATCCTAGTCCTGCTTTTGTCAGAACCAGGACTCATGAAGACTCGGCAATCCTGCTCCCTGGAGGCTCCTGACACACCTAGATCACCGCCCTTTCTGCGTTGGTCTCTCTAAAGTCCGTTCCCGCTATGCACTGCAACTTCCTTGGCCCTGGTTTGTAGACCCTCCACCTAAAAACATATGAGCTAGCCAGGTCTGGGAGGTGAGGATCGCTCTTTCTCCGAGGGAAGACAGACAAAAGCGCTACCCAGGACACGTGCCTCCGCAGCTGCCTCTCCACATTTCCAGCACTTTGGCTCGGACAGGCCTAATTGAAGTGAGTCCTTGCGAGAGGGACGCACTTGGCCACCCAGGGACTAAAGGCACCAGGGAGCCCTGAACTGCCTTCATTTAAGGGAGACCCCATCGGCCTGCGTGCGTGGTGTGCCTAGATGCAAGGAGCTGGGCCCCTGGCTGAGCTGCAAGGCTCTCCTTTCTTTTTCAAATGTGGGCTCTTGGTCTTGCGCATGCGCACAGGCGTCTGGGAAAAATGGGTCCCTAGCACCGAGCTGAGAGGGGTGTAACTCCAGCCTGCTGTAGCCTCGGGCTCAGGCTTCTCTGGAAGGTGCTGCAGTCCTGCCAGCGACCCCAGAGGACCCCAGCACGACTCTCTTCGGTGTCAACCCCGAACGATGGACTCTGCAGTGTCCCGTGGACATTCTGGAAGACTTTGTACCCTCTCCTTGGCGAAGGTTCACTGTTCCTGGTGGTCTTCTTTCTCCTGTGACTAGTTCTCGCGGGAAATCCATGTTGACCTAGGCCTCCACAAGGTCTGCAACTCCCTGGGAATCACTTTCCTCAACCTCCCTGGGCCCCAACTCAAGGCACCCACCACCTGCAGGGTTCAACTCCTCCACGAGGCTCCCGGAAGACATTGTAAGTGTCAAGGCCAGACACTGTGCTGAATGCACTTTTGCTAGAGCCACGCAGCCGACTGTAGTCATGCTGAACCCTGTGGAAAGTCCATTCTGAGAACCTACTATGGGGTGATTCCTGGCCCACAGTGCACCTAGGAAATCATTGCCCTCTCCTGGGACGCTCCCGCTAGATGGTGCCTCCCATGGGAGCAAGAGCAATCCTGCCAGCGTCTAGTTCTCTGTCCCAGTGTGGCCTGGAAACACAGCGGGGCATCTTGTTGGGGCGACACCAGGCTCCTGCTCCGGGGCTCTATGTTGCCAGAGGTGCCTTCTGTACACCCCCAGGGAGACACTGTCCCGAGAAAAAGGGTCGTTCCCTGGACCTACTGAATCTTGCCTTTGGACACCTCCAATCCAACCCAGAATTCTCAGAAGCCAGTGCCAGGCTCTGTCCAAAAGCTCGGGAAGGAAAGCGGGCCAGCTGCAAGAGAAAAGGCCCGGGAGTCGAAATGCAAGTGAAACCTCTGGCTGTGACAAAGGAGACAGAGTCCTACCCAGGAATGAGGCTTCAGCCTACAGAGGAGCAGCAGGAAATTACTGTCGGTCCCAAACACCAGAACTCCACTCAGAGACATTCTCAGGAAGAAAGCTGGCTACACAGCTTAGAGGCAGCAGTCAACCTTCTGCACAAACGTCATCATCCCAAAAGAGACAGTGCAGAGGAACAACGGGATGTGTGTATTACGTCTGTGCCTCTAGCACTGTGTGTGTTTCTAGGGGAGAGGAGATAGGAGTGCACGTTCGTGTCAGCTCTCAGCGGTCCTTCTTTAAGAGGCATGCAAACGAGTTTCATAGAAGTAGAGAGGCCATAGCACGAGGAAGGAGAGGGTGGCAGTCTCCAAAGCTAGACAGTTTGCCTTCTGCCCTGGCATCTCAAATAGGGCTGATGGTTTGACAGGAGCTCGACTATGGACAGACCTAAAGATCAAGGGAGTCTTGTGCTGGTAGGCCCCTATATGTATCTGATACCTTCCACCACCCAGTCCCCAACTATCACAACGCACAGATATACATGCACAATGGACAGAATGTTGCCCTTCGCTGACACACCTGGATACCGGAGGCAGGCCGGGGGTTCAGACAGTGTCTTTTGCTCTTGCTAGGCAAGAGAAGGGAGATGGAGGGCCAAAGGCAGCTGTCCCTTTTCAATCACAGCCAGAGGGCAGGAGCCATGACATTTGGAGCCCTGTCTTGCTATCTCATCAGGGCCTAGGTTCATCCTAGTCCTGCTTTTGTCAGAACCAGGACTCATGAAGACTCGGCAATCCTGCTCCCTGGAGGCTCCTGACACACCTAGATCACCGCCCTTTCTGCGTTGGTCTCTCTAAAGTCCGTTCCCGCTATGCACTGCAACTTCCTTGGCCCTGGTTTGTAGACCCTCCACCTAAAAACATATGAGCTAGCCAGGTCTGGGAGGTGAGGATCGCTCTTTCTCCGAGGGAAGACAGACAAAAGCGCTACCCAGGACCCGTGCCTCCGCAGCTGCCTCTCCACATTTCCAGCACTTTGGCTCGGACAGGCCTAATTGAAATGAGTCCTTGCGAGAGGGACGCACTTGGCCACCCCGGGATTAAAGGCACCAGGTAGCCCTGAACTGCCTTCATTTAAGGGAGACCCCATCGGCCTGCGTGCGTGCTGTGCCTAGATGCAAGGAGCTGGGCCCCTGGCTGAGCTGCAAGGCTCTCCTTTCTTTTTCAAATGTGGGCTCTTGGTCTTGCGCATGCGCACAGGCGTCTGGGAAAAATGGGTCCCTAGCACCGAGCTGAGAGGGGTGTAACTCCAGCCTGCTGTAGCCTCGGGCTCAGGCTTCTCTGGAAGGTGCTGCAGTCCTGCCAGCGACCCCAGAGGACCCCAGCACGACTCTCTTCGGTGTCAACCCCGAACGATGGACTCTGCAGTGTCCCGTGGACATTCTGGAAGACTTTGTACCCTCTCCTTGGCGAAGGTTCACTGTTCCTGGTGGTCTTCTTTCTCCTGTGACTAGTTCTCGCGGGAAATCCATGTTGACCTAGGCCTCCACAAGGTCTGCAACTCCCTGGGAATCACTTTCCTCAACCTCCCTGGGCCCCAACTCAAGGCACCCACCACCTGCAGGGTTCAACCCCTCCACGAGGCTCCTGGAAGACATTGTAAGTGTCAAGGCCAGACACTGTGCTGAATGCACTTTTGCTAGAGCCACGCAGCCGACTGTAGTCATGCTGAACCCTGTGGAAAGTCCATTCTGAGAACCTACTATGGGGTGATTCCTGGCCCACAGTGCACCTAGGAAATCATTGCCCTCTCCTGGGACGCTCCCGCTAGACGGTGCCTCCCATGGGAGCAAGAGCAATCCTGCCAGCGTCTAGTTCTCTGTCCCATTGTGGCCTAGAAACACAGCGGGGCATCTTTCTTGGGGCGACCCCAGGCTCCTGCCCCGGAGGTCTATGTTGCCAGAGGTGCCTTCTGTACACCCCCAGGGAGACACTGTCCCGAGAAAAAGGGTCGTTCCCTGGACCTACTGAATCTTGCCTTTGGACACCTCCAATCCAACCCAGAATTCTCAGAAGCCACCGCCAGGCTCTGTCCAAAAGCTGGGGAAGGAAAGCGGGCCAGCTGCAAGAGAAAAGGCCCGGGAGTCGAAATGCAAGTGAAACCTCTGGCTGTGACAAAGGAGACAGAGTCCTACCCAGGAATGAGGCTTCAGCCTACAGAGGAGCAGCAGGAAATTACTGTCGGTCCCAAACACCAGAACTCCACTCAGAGACATTCTCAGGAAGAAAGCTGGCTACACAGCTTAGAGGCAGCAGTCAACCTTCTGCACAAACGTCATCATCCCAAAAGAGACAGTGCAGAGGAACAACGGGATGTGTGTATTACGTCTGTGCCTCTAGGACTGTGTGTGTTTCTAGGGGAGAGGAGAGAGGAGTACAGGTTCGTGGCAGCTGCCAGCGGTCTTTATTTAAGAACCATGCAAACAAGTTTCATAGAAGTAGAGTGGCCATAGCACAAGGGAGGAGAGTGTGGCAGTCTCCAAAGCTAGACAGTTTGCCTTCTGCCCTGGCATCTCAAATAGGGCTGATGGTTTGTCAGCAGATCGACTATTGTCAGACCTAAGGTTCAAGGGAGTCTTGTGCTGGTAGGCCCCTATATGTATCTGATACCTTCCACCACCCTCTCCCCAACTATCATAAAGCACAGATATACATGCACAATCGACAGAATGTTGCCCTTCGCTGACACACCTGGATACCGGAGGCAGGCCGGGGGTTCAGACAGTGTCTTTTGCTGTTGCTAGGCAAGAGAAGGGAGATGGAGGGCCCAAGGCAGCTGTCCCTTTTCAATCACAGCCAGAGAACAGGAGCCATCACACTTGGAGCCCTGTCTTGCTATGTCATCAGGGACTAGGTTCATCCTAGTCCTGCTTTTGTCAGAACCAGGACTCATGAAGACTCGGCAATCCTGCTCCCTGGAGGCTCCTGACACACCTAGATCACCGCCCTTTCTGCGTTGGTCTCTCTAAAGTCCGTTCCCGCTATGCACTGCAACTTCCTTCACCCTGGTTTGTAGACCCTCCACCTAAAAACATATGAGCTAGCCAGGTCTGGCAGGTGAGGATCGCTCTTCCTCCCAGGGAAGACAGACAAAAGCGCTGCCCAGGACCCGTGCCTCCGCAGATGCCTTTCCACATTTCCAGCACTGGGCTCGGATAGGCCTAATTGAAGTGAGTCCATGCGAGAGGGCCGCACTTTGCCACCCTGGGCCTAAAGGCACCAGGGAGCCCTCAACTGCCTTCATTTAAGAGCGACCCCATCAGCCTGCGTGCTTGCTGTGCCTAGATGCAAGGAGCTGGGGCCCTTGCTGAGCTGCAAGGCTCTCCTTTCTTTTTCAAATGTGGGCTCTTGGTCTTGCGCATGCGCACAGGCGTCTGGGAAAAATGGGTCCCTAGCACCGAGCTGAGAGGGGTGTAACTCCAGCCTGCTGCAGCCTCTGGCTCAGGCTTCTCTGGAAGGTGCTGCAGTCCTGCCAGCGACCCCAGAGGACCCCAGCACGACTCTCTTCGGTGTCAACCCCGAACGATGGACTCTGCAGTCTCCCGTGGACATTCTGGAAGACTTTGTACCCTCTCCTTGGCGAAGGTTCACTGTTCCTGGTGGTCTTCTTTCTCCTGTGACTAGTTCTCGCGGGAAATCCATGTTGACCTAGGCCTCCACAAGGTCTGCAACTCCCTGGGAATCACTTTCCTCAACCTCCCTGGGCCCCAACTCAAGGCACCCACCACCTGCAGGGTTCAACTCCTCCACGAGGCTCCCGGAAGACATTGTAAGTGTCAAGGCCAGACACTGTGCTGAATGCACTTTTGCTAGAGCCACGCAGCCGACTGTAGTCATGCTGAACCCTGTGGAAAGTCCATTCTGAGAACCTACTATGGGGTGATTCCTGGCCCACAGTGCACCTAGGAAATCATTGCCCTCTCCTGGGACGCTCCCGCTAGATGGTGCCTCCCATGGGAGCAAGAGCAATCCTGCCAGCGTCTAGTTCTCTGTCCCAGTGTGGCCTAGAAACACAGCGGGGCATCTTTCTTGGGGCGACACCAGGCTCCTGCTCCGGGGCTCTATGTTGCCAGAGGTGCCTTCTGTACACCCCCAGGGAGACACTGTCCCGAGAAAAAGGGTCGTTCCCTGGACCTACTGAATCTTGCCTTTGGACACCTCCAATCCAACCCAGAATTCTCAGAAGCCAGTGCCAGGCTCTGTCCAAAAGCTCGGGAAGGAAAGCGGGCCAGCTGCAAGAGAAAAGGCCCGGGGGTCGAAATGCAAGTGAAACCTCTGGCTGTGACAAAGGAGACAGAGTCCTACCCAGGAATGAGGCTTCAGCCTACAGAGGAGCAGCAGGAAATTACTGTCGGTCCCAAACACCAGAACTCCACTCAGAGACATTCTCAGGAAGAAAGCTGGCTACACAGCTTAGAGGCAGCAGTCAACCTTCTGCACAAACGTCATCATCCCAAAAGAGACAGTGCAGAGGAACAACGGGATGTGTGTATTACGTCTGTGCCTCTAGCACTGTGTGTGTTTCTAGGGGAGAGGAGATAGGAGTGCACGTTCGTGTCAGCTCTCAGCGGTCCTTCTTTAAGAGGCATGCAAACGAGTTTCATAGAAGTAGAGAGGCCATAGCACGAGGAAGGAGAGGGTGGCAGTCTCCAAAGCTAGACAGTTTGCCTTCTGCCCTGGCATCTCAAATAGGGCTGATGGTTTGACAGGAGCTCGACTATGGACAGACCTAAAGATCAAGGGAGTCTTGTGCTGGTAGGCCCCTATATGTATCTGATACCTTCCACCACCCAGTCCCCAACTATCACAACGCACAGATATACATGCACAATGGACAGAATGTTGCCCTTCGCTGACACACCTGGATACCGGAGGCAGGCCGGGGGTTCAGACAGTGTCTTTTGCTCTTGCTAGGCAAGAGAAGGGAGATGGAGGGCCAAAGGCAGCTGTCCCTTTTCAATCACAGCCAGAGGGCAGGAGCCATGACATTTGGAGCCCTGTCTTGCTATCTCATCAGGGCCTAGGTTCATCCTAGTCCTGCTTTTGTCAGAACCAGGACTCATGAAGACTCGGCAATCCTGCTCCCTGGAGGCTCCTGACACACCTAGATCACCGCCCTTTCTGCGTTGGTCTCTCTAAAGTCCGTTCCCGCTATGCACTGCAACTTCCTTGGCCCTGGTTTGTAGACCCTCCACCTAAAAACATATGAGCTAGCCAGGTCTGGGAGGTGAGGATCGCTCTTTCTCCGAGGGAAGACAGACAAAAGCGCTACCCAGGACCCGTGCCTCCGCAGCTGCCTCTCCACATTTCCAGCACTTTGGCTCGGACAGGCCTAATTGAAGTGAGTCCTTGCGAGAGGGACGCACTTGGCCACCCAGGGACTAAAGGCACCAGGGAGCCCTGAACTGCCTTCATTTAAGGGAGACCCCATCGGCCTGCGTGCGTGCTGTGCCTAGATGCAAGGAGCTGGGCCCCTGGCTGAGCTGCAAGGCTCTCCTTTCTTTTTCAAATGTGGGTTCTTGGTCTTGCGCATGCGCACAGGCGTCTGGGAAAAATGGGTCCCTTGCACCAAGCTGAGAGGGGTGTAACTCCAGCCTGCTGCAGCCTCGGGCTCAGGCTTCTCTGGAAGGTGCTGCAGTCCTGCCAGCGACCCCAGAGGACCCCAGCACGACTCTCTTCGGTGTCAACCCCGAACGATGGACTCTGCAGTGTCCCGTGGACATTCTGGAAGACTTTGTACCCTCTCCTTGGCGAAGGTTCACTGTTCCTGGTGGTCTTCTTTCTCCTGTGACTAGTTCTCGCGGGAAATCCATGTTGACCTAGGCCTCCACAAGGTCTGCAACTCCCTGGGAATCACTTTCCTCAACCTCCCTGGGCCCCAACTCAAGGCACCCACCATCTGCAGGGTTCAACTCCTCCACGAGGCTCCCGGAAGACATTGTAAGTGTCAAGGACAGACACTGTGCTGAATGCACTTTTGCTAGAGCCACGCAGCCGACTGTAGTCATGCTGAACCCTGTGGAAAGTCCATTCTGAGAACCTACTATGGGGTGATTCCTGGCCCACAGTGCACCTAGGAAATCATTGCCCTCTCCTGGGACGCTCCCGCTAGACGGTGCCTCCCATGGGAGCAAGAGCAATCCTGCCAGCGTCTAGTTCTCTGTCCCAGTGTGGCCTAGAAACACAGCGGGGCATCTTTCTTGGGGCGACCCCAGGCTCCTGCTCCGGGGCTCTATGTTGCCAGAGGTGCCTTCTGTACACCCCCAGGGAGACACTGTCCCGAGAAAAAGGGTCGTTCCCTGGACCTACTGAATCTTGCCTTTGGACACCTCCAATCCAACCCAGAATTCTCAGAAGTCAGTGCCAGGCTCTGTCCAAAAGCTCGGGAAGGAAAGCGGGCCAGCTGCAAGAGAAAAGGCCCGGGGGTCGAAATGCAAGTGAAACCTCTGGCTGTGACAAAGGAGACAGAGTCCTACCCAGGAATGAGGCTTCAGCCTACAGAGGAGCAGCAGGAAATTACTGTCGGTCCCAAACACCAGAACTCCACTCAGAGACATTCTCAGGAAGAAAGCTGGCTACACAGCTTAGAGGCAGCAGTCAACCTTCTGCACAAACGTCATCATCCCAAAAGAGACAGTGCAGAGGAACAACGGGATGTGTGTATTACGTCTGTGCCTCTAGGACTGTGTGTGTTTCTAGGGGAGAGGAGATAGGAGTGCACGTTCGTGTCAGCTCTCAGCGGTCCTTCTTTAAGAGGCATGCAAACGAGTTTCATAGAAGTAGAGAGGCCATAGCACGAGGAAGGAGAGGGTGGCAGTCTCCAAAGCTAGACAGTTTGCCTTCTGCCCTGGCATCTCAAATAGAGCTGATGGTTTGACAGGAGCTCGACTATGGACAGACCTAAAGATCAAGGGAGTCTTGTGCTGGTAGGCCCCTATATGTATCTGATACCTTCCACCACCCAGTCCCCAACTATCACAACGCACAGATATACATGCACAATGGACAGAATGTTGCCCTTCGCTGACACACCTGGATACCGGAGGCAGGCCGGGGGTTCAGACAGTGTCTTTTGCTCTTGCTAGGCAAGAGAAGGGAGATGGAGGGCCCAAGGCAGCTGTCCCTTTTCAATCACAGCCAGAGGGCAGGAGCCATGACATTTGGAGCCCTGTCTTGCTATCTCATCAGGGCCTAGGTTCATCCTAGTCCTGCTTTTGTCAGAACCAGGACTCATGAAGACTCGGCAATCCTGCTCCCTGGAGGCTCCTGACACACCTAGATCACCGCCCTTTCTGCGTTGGTCTCTCTAAAGTCCGTTCCCGCTATGCACTGCAACTTCCTTGGCCCTGGTTTGTAGACCCTCCACCTAAAAACATATGAGCTAGCCAGGTCTGGCAGGTGAGGATCGCTCTTCCTCCCAGGGAAGACAGACAAAAGCGCTGCCCAGGACCCGTGCCTCCGCAGATGCCTTTCCACATTTCCAGCACTGGGCTCGGATAGGCCTAATTGAAGTGAGTCCTTGCGAGAGGGCCGCACTTTGCCACCCTGGGCCTAAAGGCACCAGGGAGCCCTCAACTGCCTTCATTTAAGAGCGACCCCATCAGCCTGCGTGCTTGCTGTGCCTAGATGCAAGGAGCTGGGGCCCTTGCTGAGCTGCAAGGCTCTCCTTTCTTTTTCAAATGTGGGCTCTTGGTCTTGCGCATGCGCACAGGCGTCTGGGAAAAATGGGTCCCTAGCACCGAGCTGAGAGGGGTGTAACTCCAGCCTGCTGCAGCCTCTGGCTCAGGCTTCTCTGGAAGGTGCTGCAGTCCTGCCAGCGACCCCAGAGGACCCCAGCACGACTCTCTTCGGTGTCAACCCCGAACGATGGACTCTGCAGTGTCCCGTGGACATTCTGGAAGACTTTGTACCCTCTCCTTGGCGAAGGTTCACTGTTCCTGGTGGTCTTCTTTCTCCTGTGACTAGTTCTCGCGGGAAATCCATGTTGACCTAGGCCTCCACAAGGTCTGCAACTCCCTGGGAATCACTTTCCTCAACCTCCCTGGGCCCCAACTCAAGGCACCCACCACCTGCAGGGTTCAACTCCTCCACGAGGCTCCCGGAAGACATTGTAAGTGTCAAGGACAGACACTGTGCTGAATGCACTTTTGCTAGAGCCACGCAGCCGACTGTAGTCATGCTGAACCCTGTGGAAAGTCCATTCTGAGAACCTACTATGGGGTGATTCCTGGCCCACAGTGCACCTAGGAAATCATTGCCCTCTCCTGGGACGCTCCCGCTAGACGGTGCCTCCCATGGGAGCAAGAGCAATCCTGCCAGCGTCTAGTTCTCTGTCCCAGTGTGGCCTAGAAACACAGCGGGGCATCTTTCTTGGGGCGACCCCAGGCTCCTGCTCCGGGGCTCTATGTTGCCAGAGGTGCCTTCTGTACACCCCCAGGGAGACACTGTCCCGAGAAAAAGGGTCGTTCCCTGGACCTACTGAATCTTGCCTTTGGACACCTCCAATCCAACCCAGAATTCTCAGAAGCCAGTGCCAGGCTCTGTCCAAAAGCTCGGGAAGGAAAGCGGGCCAGCTGCAAGAGAAAAGGCCCGGGAGTCGAAATGCAAGTGAAACCTCTGGCTGTGACAAAGGAGACAGAGTCCTACCCAGGAATGAGGCTTCAGCCTACAGAGGAGCAGCAGGAAATTACTGTCGGTCCCAAACACCAGAACTCCACTCAGAGACATTCTCAGGAAGAAAGCTGGCTACACAGCTTAGAGGCAGCAGTCAACCTTCTGCACAAACGTCATCATCCCAAAAGAGACAGTGCAGAGGAACAACGGGATGTGTGTATTACGTCTGTGCCTCTAGGACTGTGTGTGTTTCTAGGGGAGAGGAGATAGGAGTGCACGTTCGTGTCAGCTCTCAGCGGTCCTTCTTTAAGAGGCATGCAAACGAGTTTCATAGAAGTAGAGAGGCCATAGCACGAGGAAGGAGAGGGTGGCAGTCTCCAAAGCTAGACAGTTTGCCTTCTGCCCTGGCATCTCAAATAGGGCTGATGGTTTGACAGGAGCTCGACTATGGACAGACCTAAAGATCAAGGGAGTCTTGTGCTGGTAGGCCCCTATAGGTATCTGATACCTTCCACCACCCAGTCCCCAACTATCACAACGCACAGATATACATGCACAATGGACAGAATGTTGCCCTTCGCTGACACACCTGGATACCGGAGGCAGGCCGGGGGTTCAGACAGTGTCTTTTGCTCCTGCTAGGCAAGAGAAGGGAGATGGAGGGCCAAAGGCAGCTGTCCCTTTTCAATCACAGCCAGAGGGCAGGAGCCATGACATTTGGAGCCCTATCTTGCTATCTCATCAGGGCCTAGGTTCATCCTAGTCCTGCTTTTGTCAGAACCAGGACTCATGAAGACTCGGCAATCCTGCTCCCTGGAGGCTCCTGACACACCTAGATCACCGCCCTTTCTGCGTTGGTCTCTCTAAAGTCCGTTCCCGCTATGCACTGCAACTTCCTTGGCCCTGGTTTGTAGACCCTCCACCTAAAAACATATGAGCTAGCCAGGTCTGGCAGGTGAGGATCGCTCTTCCTCCCAGGGAAGACAGACAAAAGCGCTGCCCAGGACCCGTGCCTCCGCAGATGCCTTTCCACATTTCCAGCACTGGGCTCGGATAGGCCTAATTGAAGTGAGTCCTTGCGAGAGGGCCGCACTTTGCCACCCTGGGCCTAAAGGCACCAGGGAGCCCTCAACTGCCTTCATTTAAGAGCGACCCCATCAGCCTGCGTGCTTGCTGTGCCTAGATGCAAGGAGCTGGGGCCCTTGCTGAGCTGCAAGGCTCTCCTTTCTTTTTCAAATGTGGGCTCTTGGTCTTGCGCATGCGCACAGGCGTCTGGGAAAAATGGGTCCCTAGCACCGAGCTGAGAGGGGTGTAACTCCAGCCTGCTGCAGCCTCTGGCTCAGGCTTCTCTGGAAGGTGCTGCAGTCCTGCCAGCGACCCCAGAGGACCCCAGCACGACTCTCTTCGGTGTCAACCCCGAACGATGGACTCTGCAGTGTCCCGTGGACATTCTGGAAGACTTTGTACCCTCTCCTTGGCGAAGGTTCACTGTTCCTGGTGGTCTTCTTTCTCCTGTGACTAGTTCTCGCGGGAAATCCATGTTGACCTAGGCCTCCACAAGGTCTGCAACTCCCTGGGAATCACTTTCCTCAACCTCCCTGGGCCCCAACTCAAGGCACCCACCACCTGCAGGGTTCAACTCCTCCACGAGGCTCCCGGAAGACATTGTAAGTGTCAAGGACAGACACTGTGCTGAATGCACTTTTGCTAGAGCCACGCAGCCGACTGTAGTCATGCTGAACCCTGTGGAAAGTCCATTCTGAGAACCTACTATGGGGTGATTCCTGGCCCACAGTGCACCTAGGAAATCATTGCCCTCTCCTGGGACGCTCCCGCTAGACGGTGCCTCCCATGGGAGCAAGAGCAATCCTGCCAGCGTCTAGTTCTCTGTCCCAGTGTGGCCTAGAAACACAGCGGGGCATCTTTCTTGGGGCGACCCCAGGCTCCTGCTCCGGGGCTCTATGTTGCCAGAGGTGCCTTCTGTACACCCCCAGGGAGACACTGTCCCGAGAAAAAGGGTCGTTCCCTGGACCTACTGAATCTTGCCTTTGGACACCTCCAATCCAACCCAGAATTCTCAGAAGCCAGTGCCAGGCTCTGTCCAAAAGCTCGGGAAGGAAAGCGGGCCAGCTGCAAGAGAAAAGGCCCGGGAGTCGAAATGCAAGTGAAACCTCTGGCTGTGACAAAGGAGACAGAGTCCTACCCAGGAATGAGGCTTCAGCCTACAGAGGAGCAGCAGGAAATTACTGTCGGTCCCAAACACCAGAACTCCACTCAGAGACATTCTCAGGAAGAAAGCTGGCTACACAGCTTAGAGGCAGCAGTCAACCTTCTGCACAAACGTCATCATCCCAAAAGAGACAGTGCAGAGGAACAACGGGATGTGTGTATTACGTCTGTGCCTCTAGGACTGTGTGTGTTTCTAGGGGAGAGGAGATAGGAGTGCACGTTCGTGTCAGCTCTCAGCGGTCCTTCTTTAAGAGGCATGCAAACGAGTTTCATAGAAGTAGAGAGGCCATAGCACGAGGAAGGAGAGGGTGGCAGTCTCCAAAGCTAGACAGTTTGCCTTCTGCCCTGGCATCTCAAATAGGGCTGATGGTTTGACAGGAGCTCGACTATGGACAGACCTAAAGATCAAGGGAGTCTTGTGCTGGTAGGCCCCTATATGTATCTGATACCTTCCACCACCCAGTCCCCAACTATCACAACGCACAGATATACATGCACAATGGACGGAATGTTGCCCTTCGCTGACACACCTGGATACCGGAGGCAGGCCGGGGGTTCAGACAGTGTCTTTTGCTCTTGCTAGGCAAGAGAAGGGAGATGGAGGGCCCAAGGCAGCTGTCCCTTTTCAATCACAGCCAGAGGGCAGGAGCCATGACATTTGGAGCCCTGTCTTGCTATCTCATCAGGGCCTAGGTTCATCCTAGTCCTGCTTTTGTCAGAACCAGGACTCATGAAGACTCGGCAATCCTGCTCCCTGGAGGCTCCTGACACACCTAGATCACCGCCCTTTCTGCGTTGGTCTCTCTAAAGTCCGTTCCCGCTATGCACTGCAACTTCCTTGGCCCTGGTTTGTAGACCCTCCACCTAAAAACATATGAGCTAGCCAGGTCTGGGAGGTGAGGATCGCTCTTTCTCCGAGGGAAGACAGACAAAAGCGCTACCCAGGACACGTGCCTCCGCAGCTGCCTCTCCACATTTCCAGCACTTTGGCTCGGACAGGCCTAATTGAAGTGAGTCCTTGCGAGAGGGACGCACTTGGCCACCCAGGGACTAAAGGCACCAGGGAGCCCTGAACTGCCTTCATTTAAGGGAGACCCCATCGGCCTGCGTGCGTGCTGTGCCTAGATGCAAGGAGCTGGGCCCCTGGCTGAGCTGCAAGGCTCTCCTTTCTTTTTCAAATGTGGGCTCTTGGTCTTGCGCATGCGCACAGGCGTCTGGGAAAAATGGGTCCCTAGCACCGAGCTGAGAGGGGTGTAACTCCAGCCTGCTGCAGCCTCGGGCTCAGGCTTCTCTGGAAGGTGCTGCAGTCCTGCCAGCGACCCCAGAGGACCCCAGCACGACTCTCTTCGGTGTCAACCCCGAACGATGGACTCTGCAGTGTCCCGTGGACATTCTGGAAGACTTTGTACCCTCTCCTTGGCGAAGGTTCACTGTTCCTGGTGGTCTTCTTTCTCCTGTGACTAGTTCTCGCGGGAAATCCATGTTGACCTAGGCCTCCACAAGGTCTGCAACTCCCTGGGAATCACTTTCCTCAACCTCCCTGGGCCCCAACTCAAGGCACCCACCACCTGCTGGGTTCAACTCCTCCAGGAGGCTTCCGGAAGACACTGTAAGTGTCAAGGCCAGACACTGTGCTGAATGCACTTTTGCTAGAGCCACGCAGCCGACTGTAGTCATGCTGAACCCTGTGGAAAGTCCATTCTGAGAACCTACTATGGGGTGATTCCTGGCCCACAGTGCACCTAGGAAATCATTGCCCTCTCCTGGGACGCTCCCGCTAGACGGTGCCTCCCATGGGAGCAAGAGCAATCCTGCCAGCGTCTAGTTCTCTGTCCCAGTGTGGCCTAGAAACACAGCGGGGCATCTTTCTTGGGGCGACCCCAGGCTCCTGCCCCGGAGCTCTATGTTGCCAGAGGTGCCTTCTGTACACCCCCAGGGAGACACTGTCCCGAGAAAAAGGGTCGTTCCCTGGACCTACTGAATCTTGCCTTTGGACACCTCCAATCCAACCCAGAATTCTCAGAAGCCAGCGCCAGGCTCTGTCCAAAAGCTCGGGAAGGAAAGCGGGCCAGCTGCAAGAGAAAAGGCCCGGGAGTCGAAATGCAAGTGAAACCTCTGGCTGTGACAAAGGAGACAGAGTCCTACCCAGGAATGAGGCTTCAGCCTACAGAGGAGCAGCAGGAAATTACTGTCGGTCCCAAACACCAGAACTCCACTCAGAGACATTCTCAGGAAGAAAGCTGGCTACACAGCTTAGAGGCAGCAGTCAACCTCTGCACAAACGTCATCATCCCAAAAGAGACAGTGCAGAGGAACAACGGGATGTGTGTATTACGTCTGTGCCTCTAGGACTGTGTGTGTTTCTAGGGGAGAGGAGATAGGAGTGCACGTTCGTGTCAGCTCTCAGCGGTCCTTCTTTAAGAGGCATGCAAACGAGTTTCATAGAAGTAGAGAGGCCATAGCACGAGGAAGGAGAGGGTGGCAGTCTCCAAAGCTAGACAGTTTGCCTTCTGCCCTGGCATCTCAAATAGGGCTGATGGTTTGACAGGAGCTCGACTATGGACAGACCTAAAGATCAAGGGAGTCTTGTGCTGGTAGGCCCCTATAGGTATCTGATACCTTCCACCACCCAGTCCCCAACTATCACAACGCACAGATATACATGCACAATGGACAGAATGTTGCCCTTCGCTGACACACCTGGATACCGGAGGCAGGCCGGGGGTTCAGACAGTGTCTTTTGCTCCTGCTAGGCAAGAGAAGGGAGATGGAGGGCCAAAGGCAGCTGTCCCTTTTCAATCACAGCCAGAGGGCAGGAGCCATGACATTTGGAGCCCTATCTTGCTATCTCATCAGGGCCTAGGTTCATCCTAGTCCTGCTTTTGTCAGAACCAGGACTCATGAAGACTCGGCAATCCTGCTCCCTGGAGGCTCCTGACACACCTAGATCACCGCCCTTTCTGCGTTGGTCTCTCTAAAGTCCGTTCCCGCTATGCACTGCAACTTCCTTGGCCCTGGTTTGTAGACCCTCCACCTAAAAACATATGAGCTAGCCAGGTCTGGCAGGTGAGGATCGCTCTTCCTCCCAGGGAAGACAGACAAAAGCGCTGCCCAGGACCCGTGCCTCCGCAGATGCCTTTCCACATTTCCAGCACTGGGCTCGGATAGGCCTAATTGAAGTGAGTCCTTGCGAGAGGGCCGCACTTTGCCACCCTGGGCCTAAAGGCACCAGGGAGCCCTCAACTGCCTTCATTTAAGAGCGACCCCATCAGCCTGCGTGCTTGCTGTGCCTAGATGCAAGGAGCTGGGGCCCTTGCTGAGCTGCAAGGCTCTCCTTTCTTTTTCAAATGTGGGCTCTTGGTCTTGCGCATGCGCACAGGCGTCTGGGAAAAATGGGTCCCTAGCACCGAGCTGAGAGGGGTGTAACTCCAGCCTGCTGCAGCCTCTGGCTCAGGCTTCTCTGGAAGGTGCTGCAGTCCTGCCAGCGACCCCAGAGGACCCCAGCACGACTCTCTTCGGTGTCAACCCCGAACGATGGACTCTGCAGTGTCCCGTGGACATTCTGGAAGACTTTGTACCCTCTCCTTGGCGAAGGTTCACTGTTCCTGGTGGTCTTCTTTCTCCTGTGACTAGTTCTCGCGGGAAATCCATGTTGACCTAGGCCTCCACAAGGTCTGCAACTCCCTGGGAATCACTTTCCTCAACCTCCCTGGGCCCCAACTCAAGGCACCCACCACCTGCAGGGTTCAACTCCTCCACGAGGCTCCCGGAAGACATTGTAAGTGTCAAGGACAGACACTGTGCTGAATGCACTTTTGCTAGAGCCACGCAGCCGACTGTAGTCATGCTGAACCCTGTGGAAAGTCCATTCTGAGAACCTACTATGGGGTGATTCCTGGCCCACAGTGCACCTAGGAAATCATTGCCCTCTCCTGGGACGCTCCCGCTAGATGGTGCCTCCCATGGGAGCAAGAGCAATCCTGCCAGCGTCTAGTTCTCTGTCCCAGTGTGGCCTAGAAACACAGCGGGGCATCTTTCTTGGGGCGACACCAGGCTCCTGCTCCGGGGCTCTATGTTGCCAGAGGTGCCTTCTGTACACCCCCAGGGAGACACTGTCCCGAGAAAAAGGGTCGTTCCCTGGACCTACTGAATCTTGCCTTTGGACACCTCCAATCCAACCCAGAATTCTCAGAAGCCAGCGCCAGGCTCTGTCCAAAAGCTCGGGAAGGAAAGCGGGCCAGCTGCAAGAGAAAAGGCCCGGGAGTCGAAATGCAAGTGAAACCTCTGGCTGTGACAAAGGAGACAGAGTCCTACCCAGGAATGAGGCTTCAGCCTACAGAGGAGCAGCAGGAAATTACTGTCGGTCCCAAACACCAGAACTCCACTCAGAGACATTCTCAGGAAGAAAGCTGGCTACACAGCTTAGAGGCAGCAGTCAACCTCTGCACAAACGTCATCATCCCAAAAGAGACAGTGCAGAGGAACAACGGGATGTGTGTATTACGTCTGTGCCTCTAGGACTGTGTGTGTTTCTAGGGGAGAGGAGATAGGAGTGCACGTTCGTGTCAGCTCTCAGCGGTCCTTCTTTAAGAGGCATGCAAACGAGTTTCATAGAAGTAGAGAGGCCATAGCACGAGGAAGGAGAGGGTGGCAGTCTCCAAAGCTAGACAGTTTGCCTTCTGCCCTGGCATCTCAAATAGGGCTGATGGTTTGACAGGAGCTCGACTATGGACAGACCTAAAGATCAAGGGAGTCTTGTGCTGGTAGGCCCCTATAGGTATCTGATACCTTCCACCACCCAGTCCCCAACTATCACAACGCACAGATATACATGCACAATGGACAGAATGTTGCCCTTCGCTGACACACCTGGATACCGGAGGCAGGCCGGGGGTTCAGACAGTGTCTTTTGCTCCTGCTAGGCAAGAGAAGGGAGATGGAGGGCCAAAGGCAGCTGTCCCTTTTCAATCACAGCCAGAGGGCAGGAGCCATGACATTTGGAGCCCTATCTTGCTATCTCATCAGGGCCTAGGTTCATCCTAGTCCTGCTTTTGTCAGAACCAGGACTCATGAAGACTCGGCAATCCTGCTCCCTGGAGGCTCCTGACACACCTAGATCACCGCCCTTTCTGCGTTGGTCTCTCTAAAGTCCGTTCCCGCTATGCACTGCAACTTCCTTGGCCCTGGTTTGTAGACCCTCCACCTAAAAACATATGAGCTAGCCAGGTCTGGCAGGTGAGGATCGCTCTTCCTCCCAGGGAAGACAGACAAAAGCGCTGCCCAGGACCCGTGCCTCCGCAGATGCCTTTCCACATTTCCAGCACTGGGCTCGGATAGGCCTAATTGAAGTGAGTCCTTGCGAGAGGGCCGCACTTTGCCACCCTGGGCCTAAAGGCACCAGGGAGCCCTCAACTGCCTTCATTTAAGGGAGACCCCATCGGCCTGCGTGCGTGCTGTGCCTAGATGCAAGGAGCTGGGCCCCTGGCTGAGCTGAAAGGCTCTCCTTTCTTTTTCAAATGTGGGCTCTTGGTCTTGCGCATGCGCACAGGCGTCTGGGAAAAATGGGTCCCTAGCACCGAGCTGAGAGGGGTGTAACTCCAGCCTGCTGCAGCCTCGGGCTCAGGCTTCTCTGGAAGGTGCTGCAGTCCTGCCAGCGACCCCAGAGGACCCCAGCACGACTCTCTTCGGTGTCAACCCCGAACGATGGACTCTGCAGTGTCCCGTGGACATTCTGGAAGACTTTGTACCCTCTCCTTGGCGAAGGTTCACTGTTCCTGGTGGTCTTCTTTCTCCTGTGACTAGTTCTCGCGGGAAATCCATGTTGACCTAGGCCTCCACAAGGTCTGCAACTCCCTGGGAATCACTTTCCTCAACCTCCCTGGGCCCCAACTCAAGGCACCCACCACCTGCTGGGTTCAACTCCTCCAGGAGGCTTCCGGAAGACACTGTAAGTGTCAAGGCCAGACACTGTGCTGAATGCACTTTTGCTAGAGCCACGCAGCCGACTGTAGTCATGCTGAACCCTGTGGAAAGTCCATTCTGAGAACCTACTATGGGGTGATTCCTGGCCCACAGTGCACCTAGGAAATCATTGCCCTCTCCTGGGACGCTCCCGCTAGACGGTGCCTCCCATGGGAGCAAGAGCAATCCTGCCAGCGTCTAGTTCTCTGTCCCAGTGTGGCCTAGAAACACAGCGGGGCATCTTTCTTGGGGCGACCCCAGGCTCCTGCCCCGGAGCTCTATGTTGCCAGAGGTGCCTTCTGTACACCCCCAGGGAGACACTGTCCCGAGAAAAAGGGTCGTTCCCTGGACCTACTGAATCTTGCCTTTGGACACCTCCAATCCAACCCAGAATTCTCAGAAGCCAGCGCCAGGCTCTGTCCAAAAGCTCGGGAAGGAAAGCGGGCCAGCTGCAAGAGAAAAGGCCCGGGAGTCGAAATGCAAGTGAAACCTCTGGCTGTGACAAAGGAGACAGAGTCCTACCCAGGAATGAGGCTTCAGCCTACAGAGGAGCAGCAGGAAATTACTGTCGGTCCCAAACACCAGAACTCCACTCAGAGACATTCTCAGGAAGAAAGCTGGCTACACAGCTTAGAGGCAGCAGTCAACCTCTGCACAAACGTCATCATCCCAAAAGAGACAGTGCAGAGGAACAACGGGATGTGTGTATTACGTCTGTGCCTCTAGGACTGTGTGTGTTTCTAGGGGAGAGGAGATAGGAGTGCACGTTCGTGTCAGCTCTCAGCGGTCCTTCTTTAAGAGGCATGCAAACGAGTTTCATAGAAGTAGAGAGGCCATAGCACGAGGAAGGAGAGGGTGGCAGTCTCCAAAGCTAGACAGTTTGCCTTCTGCCCTGGCATCTCAAATAGGGCTGATGGTTTGACAGGAGCTCGACTATGGACAGACCTAAAGATCAAGGGAGTCTTGTGCTGGTAGGCCCCTATAGGTATCTGATACCTTCCACCACCCAGTCCCCAACTATCACAACGCACAGATATACATGCACAATGGACAGAATGTTGCCCTTCGCTGACACACCTGGATACCGGAGGCAGGCCGGGGGTTCAGACAGTGTCTTTTGCTCCTGCTAGGCAAGAGAAGGGAGATGGAGGGCCAAAGGCAGCTGTCCCTTTTCAATCACAGCCAGAGGGCAGGAGCCATGACATTTGGAGCCCTATCTTGCTATCTCATCAGGGCCTAGGTTCATCCTAGTCCTGCTTTTGTCAGAACCAGGACTCATGAAGACTCGGCAATCCTGCTCCCTGGAGGCTCCTGACACACCTAGATCACCGCCCTTTCTGCGTTGGTCTCTCTAAAGTCCGTTCCCGCTATGCACTGCAACTTCCTTGGCCCTGGTTTGTAGACCCTCCACCTAAAAACATATGAGCTAGCCAGGTCTGGCAGGTGAGGATCGCTCTTCCTCCCAGGGAAGACAGACAAAAGCGCTGCCCAGGACCCGTGCCTCCGCAGATGCCTTTCCACATTTCCAGCACTGGGCTCGGATAGGCCTAATTGAAGTGAGTCCTTGCGAGAGGGCCGCACTTTGCCACCCTGGGCCTAAAGGCACCAGGGAGCCCTCAACTGCCTTCATTTAAGAGCGACCCCATCAGCCTGCGTGCTTGCTGTGCCTAGATGCAAGGAGCTGGGGCCCTTGCTGAGCTGCAAGGCTCTCCTTTCTTTTTCAAATGTGGGCTCTTGGTCTTGCGCATGCGCACAGGCGTCTGGGAAAAATGGGTCCCTAGCACCGAGCTGAGAGGGGTGTAACTCCAGCCTGCTGCAGCCTCGGGCTCAGGCTTCTCTGGAAGGTGCTGCAGTCCTGCCAGCGACCCCAGAGGACCCCAGCACGACTCTCTTCGGTGTCAACCCCGAACGATGGACTCTGCAGTGTCCCGTGGACATTCTGGAAGACTTTGTACCCTCTCCTTGGCGAAGGTTCACTGTTCCTGGTGGTCTTCTTTCTCCTGTGACTAGTTCTCGCGGGAAATCCATGTTGACCTAGGCCTCCACAAGGTCTGCAACTCCCTGGGAATCACTTTCCTCAACCTCCCTGGGCCCCAACTCAAGGCACCCACCACCTGCAGGGTTCAACTCCTCCACGAGGCTCCCGGAAGACATTGTAAGTGTCAAGGACAGACACTGTGCTGAATGCACTTTTGCTAGAGCCACGCAGCCGACTGTAGTCATGCTGAACCCTGTGGAAAGTCCATTCTGAGAACCTACTATGGGGTGATTCCTGGCCCACAGTGCACCTAGGAAATCATTGCCCTCTCCTGGGACGCTCCCGCTAGATGGTGCCTCCCATGGGAGCAAGAGCAATCCTGCCAGCGTCTAGTTCTCTGTCCCAGTGTGGCCTAGAAACACAGCGGGGCATCTTTCTTGGGGCGACACCAGGCTCCTGCTCCGGGGCTCTATGTTGCCAGAGGTGCCTTCTGTACACCCCCAGGGAGACACTGTCCCGAGAAAAAGGGTCGTTCCCTGGACCTACTGAATCTTGCCTTTGGACACCTCCAATCCAACCCAGAATTCTCAGAAGCCAGTGCCAGGCTCTGTCCAAAAGCTCGGGAAGGAAAGCGGGCCAGCTGCAAGAGAAAAGGCCCGGGAGTCGAAATGCAAGTGAAACCTCTGGCTGTGACAAAGGAGACAGAGTCCTACCCAGGAATGAGGCTTCAGCCTACAGAGGAGCAGCAGGAAATTACTGTCGGTCCCAAACACCAGAACTCCACTCAGAGACATTCTCAGGAAGAAAGCTGGCTACACAGCTTAGAGGCAGCAGTCAACCTTCTGCACAAACGTCATCATCCCAAAAGAGACAGTGCAGAGGAACAACGGGATGTGTGTATTACGTCTGTGCCTCTAGGACTGTGTGTGTTTCTAGGGGAGAGGAGATAGGAGTGCACGTTCGTGTCAGCTCTCAGCGGTCCTTCTTTAAGAGGCATGCAAACGAGTTTCATAGAAGTAGAGAGGCCATAGCACGAGGAAGGAGAGGGTGGCAGTCTCCAAAGCTAGACAGTTTGCCTTCTGCCCTGGCATCTCAAATAGGGCTGATGGTTTGACAGGAGCTCGACTATGGACAGACCTAAAGATCAAGGGAGTCTTGTGCTGGTAGGCCCCTATAGGTATCTGATACCTTCCACCACCCAGTCCCCAACTATCACAACGCACAGATATACATGCACAATGGACAGAATGTTGCCCTTCGCTGACACACCTGGATACCGGAGGCAGGCCGGGGGTTCAGACAGTGTCTTTTGCTCCTGCTAGGCAAGAGAAGGGAGATGGAGGGCCAAAGGCAGCTGTCCCTTTTCAATCACAGCCAGAGGGCAGGAGCCATGACATTTGGAGCCCTATCTTGCTATCTCATCAGGGCCTAGGTTCATCCTAGTCCTGCTTTTGTCAGAACCAGGACTCATGAAGACTCGGCAATCCTGCTCCCTGGAGGCTCCTGACACACCTAGATCACCGCCCTTTCTGCGTTGGTCTCTCTAAAGTCCGTTCCCGCTATGCACTGCAACTTCCTTGGCCCTGGTTTGTAGACCCTCCACCTAAAAACATATGAGCTAGCCAGGTCTGGCAGGTGAGGATCGCTCTTCCTCCCAGGGAAGACAGACAAAAGCGCTGCCCAGGACCCGTGCCTCCGCAGATGCCTTTCCACATTTCCAGCACTGGGCTCGGATAGGCCTAATTGAAGTGAGTCCTTGCGAGAGGGCCGCACTTTGCCACCCTGGGCCTAAAGGCACCAGGGAGCCCTCAACTGCCTTCATTTAAGGGAGACCCCATCGGCCTGCGTGCGTGCTGTGCCTAGATGCAAGGAGCTGGGCCCCTGGCTGAGCTGCAAGGCTCTCCTTTCTTTTTCAAATGTGGGCTCTTGGTCTTGCGCATGCGCACAGGCGTCTGGGAAAAATGGGTCCCTAGCACCGAGCTGAGAGGGGTGTAACTCCAGCCTGCTGCAGCCTCGGGCTCAGGCTTCTCTGGAAGGTGCTGCAGTCCTGCCAGCGACCCCAGAGGACCCCAGCACGACTCTCTTCGGTGTCAACCCCGAACGATGGACTCTGCAGTGTCCCGTGGACATTCTGGAAGACTTTGTACCCTCTCCTTGGCGAAGGTTCACTGTTCCTGGTGGTCTTCTTTCTCCTGTGACTAGTTCTCGCGGGAAATCCATGTTGACCTAGGCCTCCACAAGGTCTGCAACTCCCTGGGAATCACTTTCCTCAACCTCCCTGGGCCCCAACTCAAGGCACCCACCACCTGCTGGGTTCAACTCCTCCAGGAGGCTTCCGGAAGACACTGTAAGTGTCAAGGCCAGACACTGTGCTGAATGCACTTTTGCTAGAGCCACGCAGCCGACTGTAGTCATGCTGAACCCTGTGGAAAGTCCATTCTGAGAACCTACTATGGGGTGATTCCTGGCCCACAGTGCACCTAGGAAATCATTGCCCTCTCCTGGGACGCTCCCGCTAGACGGTGCCTCCCATGGGAGCAAGAGCAATCCTGCCAGCGTCTAGTTCTCTGTCCCAGTGTGGCCTAGAAACACAGCGGGGCATCTTTCTTGGGGCGACCCCAGGCTCCTGCCCCGGAGCTCTATGTTGCCAGAGGTGCCTTCTGTACACCCCCAGGGAGACACTGTCCCGAGAAAAAGGGTCGTTCCCTGGACCTACTGAATCTTGCCTTTGGACACCTCCAATCCAACCCAGAATTCTCAGAAGCCAGCGCCAGGCTCTGTCCAAAAGCTCGGGAAGGAAAGCGGGCCAGCTGCAAGAGAAAAGGCCCGGGAGTCGAAATGCAAGTGAAACCTCTGGCTGTGACAAAGGAGACAGAGTCCTACCCAGGAATGAGGCTTCAGCCTACAGAGGAGCAGCAGGAAATTACTGTCGGTCCCAAACACCAGAACTCCACTCAGAGACATTCTCAGGAAGAAAGCTGGCTACACAGCTTAGAGGCAGCAGTCAACCTCTGCACAAACGTCATCATCCCAAAAGAGACAGTGCAGAGGAACAACGGGATGTGTGTATTACGTCTGTGCCTCTAGGACTGTGTGTGTTTCTAGGGGAGAGGAGATAGGAGTGCACGTTCGTGTCAGCTCTCAGCGGTCCTTCTTTAAGAGGCATGCAAACGAGTTTCATAGAAGTAGAGAGGCCATAGCACGAGGAAGGAGAGGGTGGCAGTCTCCAAAGCTAGACAGTTTGCCTTCTGCCCTGGCATCTCAAATAGGGCTGATGGTTTGACAGGAGCTCGACTATGGACAGACCTAAAGATCAAGGGAGTCTTGTGCTGGTAGGCCCCTATAGGTATCTGATACCTTCCACCACCCAGTCCCCAACTATCACAACGCACAGATATACATGCACAATGGACAGAATGTTGCCCTTCGCTGACACACCTGGATACCGGAGGCAGGCCGGGGGTTCAGACAGTGTCTTTTGCTCCTGCTAGGCAAGAGAAGGGAGATGGAGGGCCAAAGGCAGCTGTCCCTTTTCAATCACAGCCAGAGGGCAGGAGCCATGACATTTGGAGCCCTATCTTGCTATCTCATCAGGGCCTAGGTTCATCCTAGTCCTGCTTTTGTCAGAACCAGGACTCATGAAGACTCGGCAATCCTGCTCCCTGGAGGCTCCTGACACACCTAGATCACCGCCCTTTCTGCGTTGGTCTCTCTAAAGTCCGTTCCCGCTATGCACTGCAACTTCCTTGGCCCTGGTTTGTAGACCCTCCACCTAAAAACATATGAGCTAGCCAGGTCTGGCAGGTGAGGATCGCTCTTCCTCCCAGGGAAGACAGACAAAAGCGCTGCCCAGGACCCGTGCCTCCGCAGATGCCTTTCCACATTTCCAGCACTGGGCTCGGATAGGCCTAATTGAAGTGAGTCCTTGCGAGAGGGCCGCACTTTGCCACCCTGGGCCTAAAGGCACCAGGGAGCCCTCAACTGCCTTCATTTAAGAGCGACCCCATCAGCCTGCGTGCTTGCTGTGCCTAGATGCAAGGAGCTGGGGCCCTTGCTGAGCTGCAAGGCTCTCCTTTCTTTTTCAAATGTGGGCTCTTGGTCTTGCGCATGCGCACAGGCGTCTGGGAAAAATGGGTCCCTAGCACCGAGCTGAGAGGGGTGTAACTCCAGCCTGCTGCAGCCTCTGGCTCAGGCTTCTCTGGAAGGTGCTGCAGTCCTGCCAGCGACCCCAGAGGACCCCAGCACGACTCTCTTCGGTGTCAACCCCGAACGATGGACTCTGCAGTGTCCCGTGGACATTCTGGAAGACTTTGTACCCTCTCCTTGGCGAAGGTTCACTGTTCCTGGTGGTCTTCTTTCTCCTGTGACTAGTTCTCGCGGGAAATCCATGTTGACCTAGGCCTCCACAAGGTCTGCAACTCCCTGGGAATCACTTTCCTCAACCTCCCTGGGCCCCAACTCAAGGCACCCACCACCTGCAGGGTTCAACTCCTCCACGAGGCTCCCGGAAGACATTGTAAGTGTCAAGGACAGACACTGTGCTGAATGCACTTTTGCTAGAGCCACGCAGCCGACTGTAGTCATGCTGAACCCTGTGGAAAGTCCATTCTGAGAACCTACTATGGGGTGATTCCTGGCCCACAGTGCACCTAGGAAATCATTGCCCTCTCCTGGGACGCTCCCGCTAGATGGTGCCTCCCATGGGAGCAAGAGCAATCCTGCCAGCGTCTAGTTCTCTGTCCCAGTGTGGCCTAGAAACACAGCGGGGCATCTTTCTTGGGGCGACACCAGGCTCCTGCTCCGGGGCTCTATGTTGCCAGAGGTGCCTTCTGTACACCCCCAGGGAGACACTGTCCCGAGAAAAAGGGTCGTTCCCTGGACCTACTGAATCTTGCCTTTGGACACCTCCAATCCAACCCAGAATTCTCAGAAGCCAGCGCCAGGCTCTGTCCAAAAGCTCGGGAAGGAAAGCGGGCCAGCTGCAAGAGAAAAGGCCCGGGAGTCGAAATGCAAGTGAAACCTCTGGCTGTGACAAAGGAGACAGAGTCCTACCCAGGAATGAGGCTTCAGCCTACAGAGGAGCAGCAGGAAATTACTGTCGGTCCCAAACACCAGAACTCCACTCAGAGACATTCTCAGGAAGAAAGCTGGCTACACAGCTTAGAGGCAGCAGTCAACCTCTGCACAAACGTCATCATCCCAAAAGAGACAGTGCAGAGGAACAACGGGATGTGTGTATTACGTCTGTGCCTCTAGGACTGTGTGTGTTTCTAGGGGAGAGGAGATAGGAGTGCACGTTCGTGTCAGCTCTCAGCGGTCCTTCTTTAAGAGGCATGCAAACGAGTTTCATAGAAGTAGAGAGGCCATAGCACGAGGAAGGAGAGGGTGGCAGTCTCCAAAGCTAGACAGTTTGCCTTCTGCCCTGGCATCTCAAATAGGGCTGATGGTTTGACAGGAGCTCGACTATGGACAGACCTAAAGATCAAGGGAGTCTTGTGCTGGTAGGCCCCTATAGGTATCTGATACCTTCCACCACCCAGTCCCCAACTATCACAACGCACAGATATACATGCACAATGGACAGAATGTTGCCCTTCGCTGACACACCTGGATACCGGAGGCAGGCCGGGGGTTCAGACAGTGTCTTTTGCTCCTGCTAGGCAAGAGAAGGGAGATGGAGGGCCAAAGGCAGCTGTCCCTTTTCAATCACAGCCAGAGGGCAGGAGCCATGACATTTGGAGCCCTATCTTGCTATCTCATCAGGGCCTAGGTTCATCCTAGTCCTGCTTTTGTCAGAACCAGGACTCATGAAGACTCGGCAATCCTGCTCCCTGGAGGCTCCTGACACACCTAGATCACCGCCCTTTCTGCGTTGGTCTCTCTAAAGTCCGTTCCCGCTATGCACTGCAACTTCCTTGGCCCTGGTTTGTAGACCCTCCACCTAAAAACATATGAGCTAGCCAGGTCTGGCAGGTGAGGATCGCTCTTCCTCCCAGGGAAGACAGACAAAAGCGCTGCCCAGGACCCGTGCCTCCGCAGATGCCTTTCCACATTTCCAGCACTGGGCTCGGATAGGCCTAATTGAAGTGAGTCCTTGCGAGAGGGCCGCACTTTGCCACCCTGGGCCTAAAGGCACCAGGGAGCCCTCAACTGCCTTCATTTAAGAGCGACCCCATCAGCCTGCGTGCTTGCTGTGCCTAGATGCAAGGAGCTGGGGCCCTTGCTGAGCTGCAAGGCTCTCCTTTCTTTTTCAAATGTGGGCTCTTGGTCTTGCGCATGCGCACAGGCGTCTGGGAAAAATGGGTCCCTAGCACCGAGCTGAGAGGGGTGTAACTCCAGCCTGCTGCAGCCTCTGGCTCAGGCTTCTCTGGAAGGTGCTGCAGTCCTGCCAGCGACCCCAGAGGACCCCAGCACGACTCTCTTCGGTGTCAACCCCGAACGATGGACTCTGCAGTGTCCCGTGGACATTCTGGAAGACTTTGTACCCTCTCCTTGGCGAAGGTTCACTGTTCCTGGTGGTCTTCTTTCTCCTGTGACTAGTTCTCGCGGGAAATCCATGTTGACCTAGGCCTCCACAAGGTCTGCAACTCCCTGGGAATCACTTTCCTCAACCTCCCTGGGCCCCAACTCAAGGCACCCACCACCTGCAGGGTTCAACTCCTCCACGAGGCTCCCGGAAGACATTGTAAGTGTCAAGGACAGACACTGTGCTGAATGCACTTTTGCTAGAGCCACGCAGCCGACTGTAGTCATGCTGAACCCTGTGGAAAGTCCATTCTGAGAACCTACTATGGGGTGATTCCTGGCCCACAGTGCACCTAGGAAATCATTGCCCTCTCCTGGGACGCTCCCGCTAGACGGTGCCTCCCATGGGAGCAAGAGCAATCCTGCCAGCGTCTAGTTCTCTGTCCCAGTGTGGCCTAGAAACACAGCGGGGCATCTTTCTTGGGGCGACCCCAGGCTCCTGCTCCGGGGCTCTATGTTGCCAGAGGTGCCTTCTGTACACCCCCAGGGAGACACTGTCCCGAGAAAAAGGGTCGTTCCCTGGACCTACTGAATCTTGCCTTTGGACACCTCCAATCCAACCCAGAATTCTCAGAAGCCAGTGCCAGGCTCTGTCCAAAAGCTCGGGAAGGAAAGCGGGCCAGCTGCAAGAGAAAAGGCCCGGGGGTCGAAATGCAAGTGAAACCTCTGGCTGTGACAAAGGAGACAGAGTCCTACCCAGGAATGAGGCTTCAGCCTACAGAGGAGCAGCAGGAAATTACTGTCGGTCCCAAACACCAGAACTCCACTCAGAGACATTCTCAGGAAGAAAGCTGGCTACACAGCTTAGAGGCAGCAGTCAACCTTCTGCACAAACGTCATCATCCCAAAAGAGACAGTGCAGAGGAACAACGGGATGTGTGTATTACGTCTGTGCCTCTAGGACTGTGTGTGTTTCTAGGGGAGAGGAGATAGGAGTGCACGTTCGTGTCAGCTCTCAGCGGTCCTTCTTTAAGAGGCATGCAAACGAGTTTCATAGAAGTAGAGAGGCCATAGCACGAGGAAGGAGAGGGTGGCAGTCTCCAAAGCTAGACAGTTTGCCTTCTGCCCTGGCATCTCAAATAGGGCTGATGGTTTGACAGGAGCTCGACTATGGACAGACCTAAAGATCAAGGGAGTCTTGTGCTGGTAGGCCCCTATATGTATCTGATACCTTCCACCACCCAGTCCCCAACTATCACAACGCACAGATATACATGCACAATGGACAGAATGTTGCCCTTCGCTGACACACCTGGATACCGGAGGCAGGCCGGGGGTTCAGACAGTGTCTTTTGCTCCTGCTAGGCAAGAGAAGGGAGATGGAGGGCCAAAGGCAGCTGTCCCTTTTCAATCACAGCCAGAGGGCAGGAGCCATGACATTTGGAGCCCTGTCTTGCTATCTCATCAGGGCCTAGGTTCATCCTAGTCCTGCTTTTGTCAGAACCAGGACTCATGAAGACTCGGCAATCCTGCTCCCTGGAGGCTCCTGACACACCTAGATCACCGCCCTTTCTGCGTTGGTCTCTCTAAAGTCCGTTCCCGCTATGCACTGCAACTTCCTTGGCCCTGGTTTGTAGATCCTCCACCTAAAAACATATGAGCTAGCGAGGTCTGGCAGGTGAGGATCGCTCTTCCTCCCAGGGAAGACAGACAAAAGCGCTGCCCAGGACCCGTGCCTCCGCAGATGCCTTTCCACATTTACAGCACTGGGCTCGGATAGGCCTAATTGAAGTGAGTCCATGCGAGAGGGCCGCACTTTGCCACCCTGGGCCTAAAGGCACCAGGGAGCCTTCAACTGCCTTCATTTAAGAGCGACCCCATCAGCCTGCGTGCTTGCTGTGCCTAGATGCAAGGAGCTGGGGCCCTTGCTGAGCTGCAAGGCTCTCCTTTCTTTTTCAAATGTGGGCTCTTGGTCTTGCGCATGCGCACAGGCGTCTGGGAAAAATGGGTCCCTAGCACCGAGCTGAGAGGGGTGTAACTCCAGCCTGCTGCAGCCTCGGGCTCAGGCTTCTCTGGAAGGTGCTGCAGTCCTGCCAGCGACCCCAGAGGACCCCAGCACGACTCTCTTCGGTGTCAACCCCGAACGATGGACTCTGCAGTGTCCCGTGGACATTCTGGAAGACTTTGTACCCTCTCCTTGGCGAAGGTTCACTGTTCCTGGTGGTCTTCTTTCTCCTGTGACTAGTTCTCGCGGGAAATCCATGTTGACCTAGGCCTCCACAAGGTCTGCAACTCCCTGGGAATCACTTTCCTCAACCTCCCTGGGCCCCAACTCAAGGCACCCACCACCTGCAGGGTTCAACTCCTCCACGAGGCTCCCGGAAGACATTGTAAGTGTCAAGGCCAGACACTGTGCTGAATGCACTTTTGCTAGAGCCACGCAGCCGACTGTAGTCATGCTGAACCCTGTGGAAAGTCCATTCTGAGAACCTACTATGGGGTGATTCCTGGCCCACAGTGCACCTAGGAAATCATTGCCCTCTCCTGGGACGCTCCCGCTAGACGGTGCCTCCCATGGGAGCAAGAGCAATCCTGCCAGCGTCTAGTTCTCTGTCCCAGTGTGGCCTAGAAACACAGCGGGGCATCTTTCTTGGGGCGACCCCAGGCTCCTGCTCCGGGGCTCTATGTTGCCAGAGGTGCCTTCTGTACACCCCCAGGGAGACACTGTCCCGAGAAAAAGGGTCGTTCCCTGGACCTACTGAATCTTGCCTTTGGACACCTCCAATCCAACCCAGAATTCTCAGAAGCCAGTGCCAGGCTCTGTCCAAAAGCTCGGGAAGGAAAGCGGGCCAGCTGCAAGAGAAAAGGCCCGGGAGTCGAAATGCAAGTGAAACCTCTGGCTGTGACAAAGGAGACAGAGTCCTACCCAGGAATGAGGCTTCAGCCTACAGAGGAGCAGCAGGAAATTACTGTCGGTCCCAAACACCAGAACTCCACTCAGAGACATTCTCAGGAAGAAAGCTGGCTACACAGCTTAGAGGCAGCAGTCAACCTTCTGCACAAACGTCATCATCCCAAAAGAGACAGTGCAGAGGAACAACGGGATGTGTGTATTACGTCTGTGCCTCTAGGACTGTGTGTGTTTCTAGGGGAGAGGAGATAGGAGTGCACGTTCGTGTCAGCTCTCAGCGGTCCTTCTTTAAGAGGCATGCAAACGAGTTTCATAGAAGTAGAGAGGCCATAGCACGAGGAAGGAGAGGGTGGCAGTCTCCAAAGCTAGACAGTTTGCCTTCTGCCCTGGCATCTCAAATAGGGCTGATGGTTTGACAGGAGCTCGACTATGGACAGACCTAAAGATCAAGGGAGTCTTGTGCTGGTAGGCCCCTATATGTATCTGATACCTTCCACCACCCAGTCCCCAACTATCACAACGCACAGATATACATGCACAATGGACGGAATGTTGCCCTTCGCTGACACACCTGGATACCGGAGGCAGGCCGGGGGTTCAGACAGTGTCTTTTGCTCTTGCTAGGCAAGAGAAGGGAGATGGAGGGCCCAAGGCAGCTGTCCCTTTTCAATCACAGCCAGAGGGCAGGAGCCATGACATTTGGAGCCCTGTCTTGCTATCTCATCAGGGCCTAGGTTCATCCTAGTCCTGCTTTTGTCAGAACCAGGACTCATGAAGACTCGGCAATCCTGCTCCCTGGAGGCTCCTGACACACCTAGATCACCGCCCTTTCTGCGTTGGTCTCTCTAAAGTCCGTTCCCGCTATGCACTGCAACTTCCTTGGCCCTGGTTTGTAGACCCTCCACCTAAAAACATATGAGCTAGCCAGGTCTGGGAGGTGAGGATCGCTCTTTCTCCGAGGGAAGACAGACAAAAGCGCTACCCAGGACACGTGCCTCCGCAGCTGCCTCTCCACATTTCCAGCACTTTGGCTCGGACAGGCCTAATTGAAGTGAGTCCTTGCGAGAGGGACGCACTTGGCCACCCAGGGACTAAAGGCACCAGGGAGCCCTGAACTGCCTTCATTTAAGGGAGACCCCATCGGCCTGCGTGCGTGCTGTGCCTAGATGCAAGGAGCTGGGCCCCTGGCTGAGCTGCAAGGCTCTCCTTTCTTTTTCAAATGTGGGCTCTTGGTCTTGCGCATGCGCACAGGCGTCTGGGAAAAATGGGTCCCTAGCACCGAGCTGAGAGGGGTGTAACTCCAGCCTGCTGCAGCCTCGGGCTCAGGCTTCTCTGGAAGGTGCTGCAGTCCTGCCAGCGACCCCAGAGGACCCCAGCACGACTCTCTTCGGTGTCAACCCCGAACGATGGACTCTGCAGTGTCCCGTGGACATTCTGGAAGACTTTGTACCCTCTCCTTGGCGAAGGTTCACTGTTCCTGGTGGTCTTCTTTCTCCTGTGACTAGTTCTCGCGGGAAATCCATGTTGACCTAGGCCTCCACAAGGTCTGCAACTCCCTGGGAATCACTTTCCTCAACCTCCCTGGGCCCCAACTCAAGGCACCCACCACCTGCTGGGTTCAACTCCTCCAGGAGGCTTCCGGAAGACACTGTAAGTGTCAAGGCCAGACACTGTGCTGAATGCACTTTTGCTAGAGCCACGCAGCCGACTGTAGTCATGCTGAACCCTGTGGAAAGTCCATTCTGAGAACCTACTATGGGGTGATTCCTGGCCCACAGTGCACCTAGGAAATCATTGCCCTCTCCTGGGACGCTCCCGCTAGACGGTGCCTCCCATGGGAGCAAGAGCAATCCTGCCAGCGTCTAGTTCTCTGTCCCAGTGTGGCCTAGAAACACAGCGGGGCATCTTTCTTGGGGCGACCCCAGGCTCCTGCCCCGGAGCTCTATGTTGCCAGAGGTGCCTTCTGTACACCCCCAGGGAGACACTGTCCCGAGAAAAAGGGTCGTTCCCTGGACCTACTGAATCTTGCCTTTGGACACCTCCAATCCAACCCAGAATTCTCAGAAGCCAGCGCCAGGCTCTGTCCAAAAGCTCGGGAAGGAAAGCGGGCCAGCTGCAAGAGAAAAGGCCCGGGAGTCGAAATGCAAGTGAAACCTCTGGCTGTGACAAAGGAGACAGAGTCCTACCCAGGAATGAGGCTTCAGCCTACAGAGGAGCAGCAGGAAATTACTGTCGGTCCCAAACACCAGAACTCCACTCAGAGACATTCTCAGGAAGAAAGCTGGCTACACAGCTTAGAGGCAGCAGTCAACCTCTGCACAAACGTCATCATCCCAAAAGAGACAGTGCAGAGGAACAACGGGATGTGTGTATTACGTCTGTGCCTCTAGGACTGTGTGTGTTTCTAGGGGAGAGGAGATAGGAGTGCACGTTCGTGTCAGCTCTCAGCGGTCCTTCTTTAAGAGGCATGCAAACGAGTTTCATAGAAGTAGAGAGGCCATAGCACGAGGAAGGAGAGGGTGGCAGTCTCCAAAGCTAGACAGTTTGCCTTCTGCCCTGGCATCTCAAATAGGGCTGATGGTTTGACAGGAGCTCGACTATGGACAGACCTAAAGATCAAGGGAGTCTTGTGCTGGTAGGCCCCTATAGGTATCTGATACCTTCCACCACCCAGTCCCCAACTATCACAACGCACAGATATACATGCACAATGGACAGAATGTTGCCCTTCGCTGACACACCTGGATACCGGAGGCAGGCCGGGGGTTCAGACAGTGTCTTTTGCTCCTGCTAGGCAAGAGAAGGGAGATGGAGGGCCAAAGGCAGCTGTCCCTTTTCAATCACAGCCAGAGGGCAGGAGCCATGACATTTGGAGCCCTATCTTGCTATCTCATCAGGGCCTAGGTTCATCCTAGTCCTGCTTTTGTCAGAACCAGGACTCATGAAGACTCGGCAATCCTGCTCCCTGGAGGCTCCTGACACACCTAGATCACCGCCCTTTCTGCGTTGGTCTCTCTAAAGTCCGTTCCCGCTATGCACTGCAACTTCCTTGGCCCTGGTTTGTAGACCCTCCACCTAAAAACATATGAGCTAGCCAGGTCTGGCAGGTGAGGATCGCTCTTCCTCCCAGGGAAGACAGACAAAAGCGCTGCCCAGGACCCGTGCCTCCGCAGATGCCTTTCCACATTTCCAGCACTGGGCTCGGATAGGCCTAATTGAAGTGAGTCCTTGCGAGAGGGCCGCACTTTGCCACCCTGGGCCTAAAGGCACCAGGGAGCCCTCAACTGCCTTCATTTAAGAGCGACCCCATCAGCCTGCGTGCTTGCTGTGCCTAGATGCAAGGAGCTGGGGCCCTTGCTGAGCTGCAAGGCTCTCCTTTCTTTTTCAAATGTGGGCTCTTGGTCTTGCGCATGCGCACAGGCGTCTGGGAAAAATGGGTCCCTAGCACCGAGCTGAGAGGGGTGTAACTCCAGCCTGCTGCAGCCTCTGGCTCAGGCTTCTCTGGAAGGTGCTGCAGTCCTGCCAGCGACCCCAGAGGACCCCAGCACGACTCTCTTCGGTGTCAACCCCGAACGATGGACTCTGCAGTGTCCCGTGGACATTCTGGAAGACTTTGTACCCTCTCCTTGGCGAAGGTTCACTGTTCCTGGTGGTCTTCTTTCTCCTGTGACTAGTTCTCGCGGGAAATCCATGTTGACCTAGGCCTCCACAAGGTCTGCAACTCCCTGGGAATCACTTTCCTCAACCTCCCTGGGCCCCAACTCAAGGCACCCACCACCTGCAGGGTTCAACTCCTCCACGAGGCTCCCGGAAGACATTGTAAGTGTCAAGGACAGACACTGTGCTGAATGCACTTTTGCTAGAGCCACGCAGCCGACTGTAGTCATGCTGAACCCTGTGGAAAGTCCATTCTGAGAACCTACTATGGGGTGATTCCTGGCCCACAGTGCACCTAGGAAATCATTGCCCTCTCCTGGGACGCTCCCGCTAGATGGTGCCTCCCATGGGAGCAAGAGCAATCCTGCCAGCGTCTAGTTCTCTGTCCCAGTGTGGCCTAGAAACACAGCGGGGCATCTTTCTTGGGGCGACACCAGGCTCCTGCTCCGGGGCTCTATGTTGCCAGAGGTGCCTTCTGTACACCCCCAGGGAGACACTGTCCCGAGAAAAAGGGTCGTTCCCTGGACCTACTGAATCTTGCCTTTGGACACCTCCAATCCAACCCAGAATTCTCAGAAGCCAGTGCCAGGCTCTGTCCAAAAGCTCGGGAAGGAAAGCGGGCCAGCTGCAAGAGAAAAGGCCCGGGAGTCGAAATGCAAGTGAAACCTCTGGCTGTGACAAAGGAGACAGAGTCCTACCCAGGAATGAGGCTTCAGCCTACAGAGGAGCAGCAGGAAATTACTGTCGGTCCCAAACACCAGAACTCCACTCAGAGACATTCTCAGGAAGAAAGCTGGCTACACAGCTTAGAGGCAGCAGTCAACCTTCTGCACAAACGTCATCATCCCAAAAGAGACAGTGCAGAGGAACAACGGGATGTGTGTATTACGTCTGTGCCTCTAGGACTGTGTGTGTTTCTAGGGGAGAGGAGATAGGAGTGCACGTTCGTGTCAGCTCTCAGCGGTCCTTCTTTAAGAGGCATGCAAACGAGTTTCATAGAAGTAGAGAGGCCATAGCACGAGGAAGGAGAGGGTGGCAGTCTCCAAAGCTAGACAGTTTGCCTTCTGCCCTGGCATCTCAAATAGGGCTGATGGTTTGACAGGAGCTCGACTATGGACAGACCTAAAGATCAAGGGAGTCTTGTGCTGGTAGGCCCCTATATGTATCTGATACCTTCCACCACCCAGTCCCCAACTATCACAACGCACAGATATACATGCACAATGGACAGAATGTTGCCCTTCGCTGACACACCTGGATACCGGAGGCAGGCCGGGGGTTCAGACAGTGTCTTTTGCTCTTGCTAGGCAAGAGAAGGGAGATGGAGGGCCAAAGGCAGCTGTCCCTTTTCAATCACAGCCAGAGGGCAGGAGCCATGACATTTGGAGCCCTGTCTTGCTATCTCATCAGGGCCTAGGTTCATCCTAGTCCTGCTTTTGTCAGAACCAGGACTCATGAAGACTCGGCAATCCTGCTCCCTGGAGGCTCCTGACACACCTAGATCACCGCCCTTTCTGCGTTGGTCTCTCTAAAGTCCGTTCCCGCTATGCACTGCAACTTCCTTGGCCCTGGTTTGTAGACCCTCCACCTAAAAACATATGAGCTAGCCAGGTCTGGCAGGTGAGGATCGCTCTTCCTCCCAGGGAAGACAGACAAAAGCGCTGCCCAGGACCCGTGCCTCCGCAGATGCCTTTCCACATTTCCAGCACTGGGCTCGGATAGGCCTAATTGAAGTGAGTCCATGCGAGAGGGCCGCACTTTGCCACCCTGGGCCTAAAGGCACCAGGGAGCCCTCAACTGCCTTCATTTAAGAGCGACCCCATCAGCCTGCGTGCTTGCTGTGCCTAGATGCAAGGAGCTGGGGCCCTTGCTGAGCTGCAAGGCTCTCCTTTCTTTTTCAAATGTGGGCTCTTGGTCTTGCGCATGCGCACAGGCGTCTGGGAAAAATGGGTCCCTAGCACCGAGCTGAGAGGGGTGTAACTCCAGCCTGCTGCAGCCTCTGGCTCAGGCTTCTCTGGAAGGTGCTGCAGTCCTGCCAGCGACCCCAGAGGACCCCAGCACGACTCACTTCGGTGTCAACCCCGAACGATGGACTCTGCAGTGTCCCGTGGACATTCTGGAAGACTTTGTACCCTCTCCTTGGCGAAGGTTCACTGTTCCTGGTGGTCTTCTTTCTCCTGTGACTAGTTCTCGCGGGAAATCCATGTTGACCTAGGCCTCCACAAGGTCTGCAACTCCCTGGGAATCACTTTCCTCAACCTCCCTGGGCCCCAACTCAAGGCACCCACCACCTGCAGGGTTCAACTCCTCCACGAGGCTCCCGGAAGACATTGTAAGTGTCAAGGACAGACACTGTGCTGAATGCACTTTTGCTAGAGCCACGCAGCCGACTGTAGTCATGCTGAACCCTGTGGAAAGTCCATTCTGAGAACCTACTATGGGGTGATTCCTGGCCCACAGTGCACCTAGGAAATCATTGCCCTCTCCTGGGACGCTCCCGCTAGATGGTGCCTCCCATGGGAGCAAGAGCAATCCTGCCAGCGTCTAGTTCTCTGTCCCAGTGTGGCCTAGAAACACAGCGGGGCATCTTTCTTGGGGCGACACCAGGCTCCTGCTCCGGGGCTCTATGTTGCCAGAGGTGCCTTCTGTACACCCCCAGGGAGACACTGTCCCGAGAAAAAGGGTCGTTCCCTGGACCTACTGAATCTTGCCTTTGGACACCTCCAATCCAACCCAGAATTCTCAGAAGCCAGTGCCAGGCTCTGTCCAAAAGCTCGGGAAGGAAAGCGGGCCAGCTGCAAGAGAAAAGGCCCGGGAGTCGAAATGCAAGTGAAACCTCTGGCTGTGACAAAGGAGACAGAGTCCTACCCAGGAATGAGGCTTCAGCCTACAGAGGAGCAGCAGGAAATTACTGTCGGTCCCAAACACCAGAACTCCACTCAGAGACATTCTCAGGAAGAAAGCTGGCTACACAGCTTAGAGGCAGCAGTCAACCTTCTGCACAAACGTCATCATCCCAAAAGAGACAGTGCAGAGGAACAACGGGATGTGTGTATTACGTCTGTGCCTCTAGGACTGTGTGTGTTTCTAGGGGAGAGGAGATAGGAGTGCACGTTCGTGTCAGCTCTCAGCGGTCCTTCTTTAAGAGGCATGCAAACGAGTTTCATAGAAGTAGAGAGGCCATAGCACGAGGAAGGAGAGGGTGGCAGTCTCCAAAGCTAGACAGTTTGCCTTCTGCCCTGGCATCTCAAATAGGGCTGATGGTTTGACAGGAGCTCGACTATGGACAGACCTAAAGATCAAGGGAGTCTTGTGCTGGTAGGCCCCTATATGTATCTGATACCTTCCACCACCCAGTCCCCAACTATCACAACGCACAGATATACATGCACAATGGACAGAATGTTGCCCTTCGCTGACACACCTGGATACCGGAGGCAGGCCGGGGGTTCAGACAGTGTCTTTTGCTCTTGCTAGGCAAGAGAAGGGAGATGGAGGGCCAAAGGCAGCTGTCCCTTTTCAATCACAGCCAGAGGGCAGGAGCCATGACATTTGGAGCCCTGTCTTGCTATCTCATCAGGGCCTAGGTTCATCCTAGTCCTGCTTTTGTCAGAACCAGGACTCATGAAGACTCGGCAATCCTGCTCCCTGGAGGCTCCTGACACACCTAGATCACCGCCCTTTCTGCGTTGGTCTCTCTAAAGTCCGTTCCCGCTATGCACTGCAACTTCCTTGGCCCTGGTTTGTAGACCCTCCACCTAAAAACATATGAGCTAGCCAGGTCTGGCAGGTGAGGATCGCTCTTCCTCCCAGGGAAGACAGACAAAAGCGCTGCCCAGGACCCGTGCCTCCGCAGATGCCTTTCCACATTTCCAGCACTGGGCTCGGATAGGCCTAATTGAAGTGAGTCCATGCGAGAGGGCCGCACTTTGCCACCCTGGGCCTAAAGGCACCAGGGAGCCCTCAACTGCCTTCATTTAAGAGCGACCCCATCAGCCTGCGTGCTTGCTGTGCCTAGATGCAAGGAGCTGGGGCCCTTGCTGAGCTGCAAGGCTCTCCTTTCTTTTTCAAATGTGGGCTCTTGGTCTTGCGCATGCGCACAGGCGTCTGGGAAAAATGGGTCCCTAGCACCGAGCTGAGAGGGGTGTAACTCCAGCCTGCTGCAGCCTCTGGCTCAGGCTTCTCTGGAAGGTGCTGCAGTCCTGCCAGCGACCCCAGAGGACCCCAGCACGACTCACTTCGGTGTCAACCCCGAACGATGGACTCTGCAGTGTCCCGTGGACATTCTGGAAGACTTTGTACCCTCTCCTTGGCGAAGGTTCACTGTTCCTGGTGGTCTTCTTTCTCCTGTGACTAGTTCTCGCGGGAAATCCATGTTGACCTAGGCCTCCACAAGGTCTGCAACTCCCTGGGAATCACTTTCCTCAACCTCCCTGGGCCCCAACTCAAGGCACCCACCACCTGCAGGGTTCAACTCCTCCACGAGGCTCCCGGAAGACATTGTAAGTGTCAAGGACAGACACTGTGCTGAATGCACTTTTGCTAGAGCCACGCAGCCGACTGTAGTCATGCTGAACCCTGTGGAAAGTCCATTCTGAGAACCTACTATGGGGTGATTCCTGGCCCACAGTGCACCTAGGAAATCATTGCCCTCTCCTGGGACGCTCCCGCTAGATGGTGCCTCCCATGGGAGCAAGAGCAATCCTGCCAGCGTCTAGTTCTCTGTCCCAGTGTGGCCTAGAAACACAGCGGGGCATCTTTCTTGGGGCGACACCAGGCTCCTGCTCCGGGGCTCTATGTTGCCAGAGGTGCCTTCTGTACACCCCCAGGGAGACACTGTCCCGAGAAAAAGGGTCGTTCCCTGGACCTACTGAATCTTGCCTTTGGACACCTCCAATCCAACCCAGAATTCTCAGAAGCCAGTGCCAGGCTCTGTCCAAAAGCTCGGGAAGGAAAGCGGGCCAGCTGCAAGAGAAAAGGCCCGGGAGTCGAAATGCAAGTGAAACCTCTGGCTGTGACAAAGGAGACAGAGTCCTACCCAGGAATGAGGCTTCAGCCTACAGAGGAGCAGCAGGAAATTACTGTCGGTCCCAAACACCAGAACTCCACTCAGAGACATTCTCAGGAAGAAAGCTGGCTACACAGCTTAGAGGCAGCAGTCAACCTTCTGCACAAACGTCATCATCCCAAAAGAGACAGTGCAGAGGAACAACGGGATGTGTGTATTACGTCTGTGCCTCTAGGACTGTGTGTGTTTCTAGGGGAGAGGAGATAGGAGTGCACGTTCGTGTCAGCTCTCAGCGGTCCTTCTTTAAGAGGCATGCAAACGAGTTTCATAGAAGTAGAGAGGCCATAGCACGAGGAAGGAGAGGGTGGCAGTCTCCAAAGCTAGACAGTTTGCCTTCTGCCCTGGCATCTCAAATAGGGCTGATGGTTTGACAGGAGCTCGACTATGGACAGACCTAAAGATCAAGGGAGTCTTGTGCTGGTAGGCCCCTATATGTATCTGATACCTTCCACCACCCAGTCCCCAACTATCACAACGCACAGATATACATGCACAATGGACAGAATGTTGCCCTTCGCTGACACACCTGGATACCGGAGGCAGGCCGGGGGTTCAGACAGTGTCTTTTGCTCTTGCTAGGCAAGAGAAGGGAGATGGAGGGCCAAAGGCAGCTGTCCCTTTTCAATCACAGCCAGAGGGCAGGAGCCATGACATTTGGAGCCCTGTCTTGCTATCTCATCAGGGCCTAGGTTCATCCTAGTCCTGCTTTTGTCAGAACCAGGACTCATGAAGACTCGGCAATCCTGCTCCCTGGAGGCTCCTGACACACCTAGATCACCGCCCTTTCTGCGTTGGTCTCTCTAAAGTCCGTTCCCGCTATGCACTGCAACTTCCTTGGCCCTGGTTTGTAGACCCTCCACCTAAAAACATATGAGCTAGCCAGGTCTGGCAGGTGAGGATCGCTCTTCCTCCCAGGGAAGACAGACAAAAGCGCTGCCCAGGACCCGTGCCTCCGCAGATGCCTTTCCACATTTCCAGCACTGGGCTCGGATAGGCCTAATTGAAGTGAGTCCATGCGAGAGGGCCGCACTTTGCCACCCTGGGCCTAAAGGCACCAGGGAGCCCTCAACTGCCTTCATTTAAGAGCGACCCCATCAGCCTGCGTGCTTGCTGTGCCTAGATGCAAGGAGCTGGGGCCCTTGCTGAGCTGCAAGGCTCTCCTTTCTTTTTCAAATGTGGGCTCTTGGTCTTGCGCATGCGCACAGGCGTCTGGGAAAAATGGGTCCCTAGCACCGAGCTGAGAGGGGTGTAACTCCAGCCTGCTGCAGCCTCTGGCTCAGGCTTCTCTGGAAGGTGCTGCAGTCCTGCCAGCGACCCCAGAGGACCCCAGCACGACTCTCTTCGGTGTCAACCCCGAACGATGGACTCTGCAGTGTCCCGTGGACATTCTGGAAGACTTTGTACCCTCTCCTTGGCGAAGGTTCACTGTTCCTGGTGGTCTTCTTTCTCCTGTGACTAGTTCTCGCGGGAAATCCATGTTGACCTAGGCCTCCACAAGGTCTGCAACTCCCTGGGAATCACTTTCCTCAACCTCCCTGGGCCCCAACTCAAGGCACCCACCACCTGCAGGGTTCAACTCCTCCACGAGGCTCCCGGAAGACATTGTAAGTGTCAAGGACAGACACTGTGCTGAATGCACTTTTGCTAGAGCCACGCAGCCGACTGTAGTCATGCTGAACCCTGTGGAAAGTCCATTCTGAGAACCTACTATGGGGTGATTCCTGGCCCACAGTGCACCTAGGAAATCATTGCCCTCTCCTGGGACGCTCCCGCTAGATGGTGCCTCCCATGGGAGCAAGAGCAATCCTGCCAGCGTCTAGTTCTCTGTCCCAGTGTGGCCTAGAAACACAGCGGGGCATCTTTCTTGGGGCGACACCAGGCTCCTGCTCCAGGGCTCTATGTTGCCAGAGGTGCCTTCTGTACACCCCCAGGGAGACACTGTCCCGAGAAAAAGGGTCGTTCCCTGGACCTACTGAATCTTGCCTTTGGACACCTCCAATCCAACCCAGAATTCTCAGAAGCCAGTGCCAGGCTCTGTCCAAAAGCTCGGGAAGGAAAGCGGGCCAGCTGCAAGAGAAAAGGCCCGGGAGTCGAAATGCAAGTGAAACCTCTGGCTGTGACAAAGGAGACAGAGTCCTACCCAGGAATGAGGCTTCAGCCTACAGAGGAGCAGCAGGAAATTACTGTCGGTCCCAAACACCAGAACTCCACTCAGAGACATTCTCAGGAAGAAAGCTGGCTACACAGCTTAGAGGCAGCAGTCAACCTTCTGCACAAACGTCATCATCCCAAAAGAGACAGTGCAGAGGAACAACGGGATGTGTGTATTACGTCTGTGCCTCTAGGACTGTGTGTGTTTCTAGGGGAGAGGAGATAGGAGTGCACGTTCGTGTCAGCTCTCAGCGGTCCTTCTTTAAGAGGCATGCAAACGAGTTTCATAGAAGTAGAGAGGCCATAGCACGAGGAAGGAGAGGGTGGCAGTCTCCAAAGCTAGACAGTTTGCCTTCTGCCCTGGCATCTCAAATAGGGCTGATGGTTTGACAGGAGCTCGACTATGGACAGACCTAAAGATCAAGGGAGTCTTGTGCTGGTAGGCCCCTATATGTATCTGATACCTTCCACCACCCAGTCCCCAACTATCACAACGCACAGATATACATGCACAATGGACAGAATGTTGCCCTTCGCTGACACACCTGGATACCGGAGGCAGGCCGGGGGTTCAGACAGTGTCTTTTGCTCTTGCTAGGCAAGAGAAGGGAGATGGAGGGCCAAAGGCAGCTGTCCCTTTTCAATCACAGCCAGAGGGCAGGAGCCATGACATTTGGAGCCCTGTCTTGCTATCTCATCAGGGCCTAGGTTCATCCTAGTCCTGCTTTTGTCAGAACCAGGACTCATGAAGACTCGGCAATCCTGCTCCCTGGAGGCTCCTGACACACCTAGATCACCGCCCTTTCTGCGTTGGTCTCTCTAAAGTCCGTTCCCGCTATGCACTGCAACTTCCTTGGCCCTGGTTTGTAGACCCTCCACCTAAAAACATATGAGCTAGCCAGGTCTGGGAGGTGAGGATCGCTCTTTCTCCGAGGGAAGACAGACAAAAGCGCTGCCCAGGACCCGTGACTCCGCAGCTGCCTCTCCACATTTCCAGCACTTTGGCTCGGACAGGCCTAATTGAAGTGAGTCCTTGCGAGAGGGACGCACTTGGCCACCCAGGGACTAAAGGCACCAGGGAGCCCTGAACTGCCTTCATTTAAGGGAGACCCCATTGGCCTGCGTGCGTGCTGTGCCTAGATGCAAGGAGCTGGGCCCCTGGCTGAGCTGCAAGGCTCTCCTTTCTTTTTCAAATGTGGGCTCTTGGTCTTGCGCATGCGCACAGGCGTCTGGGAAAAATGGGTCCCTAGCACCGAGCTGAGAGGGGTGTAACTCCAGCCTGCTGCAGCCTCGGGCTCAGGCTTCTCTGGAAGGTGCTGCAGTCCTGCCAGCGACCCCAGAGGACCCCAGCACGACTCTCTTCGGTGTCAACCCCGAACGATGGACTCTGCAGTGTCCCGTGGACATTCTGGAAGACTTTGTACCCTCTCCTTGGCGAAGGTTCACTGTTCCTGGTGGTCTTCTTTCTCCTGTGACTAGTTCTCGCGGGAAATCCATGTTGACCTAGGCCTCCACAAGGTCTGCAACTCCCTGGGAATCACTTTCCTCAACCTCCCTGGGCCCCAACTCAAGGCACCCACCACCTGCAGGGTTCAACTCCTCCACGAGGCTCCCGGAAGACATTGTAAGTGTCAAGGCCAGACACTGTGCTGAATGCACTTTGGCTAGAGCCACGCAGCCGACTGTAGTCATGCTGAACCCTGTGGAAAGTCCATTCTGAGAACCTACTATGGGGTGATTCCTGGCCCACAGTGCACCTAGGAAATCATTGCCCTCTCCTGGGACGCTCCCGCTAGACGGTGCCTCCCATGGGAGCAAGAGCAATCCTGCCAGCGTCTAGTTCTCTGTCCCAGTGTGGCCTAGAAACACAGCGGGGCATCTTTCTTGGGGCGACCCCAGGCTCCTGCCCCGGAGCTCTATGTTGCCAGAGGTGCCTTCTGTACACCCCCAGGGAGACACTGTCCCGAGAAAAAGGGTCGTTCCCTGGACCTACTGAATCTTGCCTTTGGACACCTCCAATCCAACCCAGAATTCTCAGAAGCCAGCGCCAGGCTCTGTCCAAAAGCTCGGGAAGGAAAGCGGGCCAGCTGCAAGAGAAAAGGCCCGGGAGTCGAAATGCAAGTGAAACCTCTGGCTGTGACAAAGGAGACAGAGTCCTACCCAGGAATGAGGCTTCAGCCTACAGAGGAGCAGCAGGAAATTACTGTCGGTCCCAAACACCAGAACTCCACTCAGAGACATTCTCAGGAAGAAAGCTGGCTACACAGCTTAGAGGCAGCAGTCAACCTTCTGCACAAACGTCATCATCCCAAAAGAGACAGTGCAGAGGAACAACGGGATGTGTGTATTACGTCTGTGCCTCTAGGACTGTGCGTGTTTCTAGGGGAGAGGAGATAGGAGTGCACGTTCGTGTCAGCTCTCAGCGGTCCTTCTTTAAGAGGCATGCAAACGAGTTTCATAGATGTAGAGAGGCCATAGCACGAGGAAGGAGAGGGTGGCAGTCTCCAAAGCTAGACAGTTTGCCTTCTGCCCTGGCATCTCAAATAGGGCTGATGGTTTGACAGGAGCTCGACTATGGACAGACCTAAAGATCAAGGGAGTCTTGTGCTGGTAGGCCCCTATATGTATCTGATACCTTCCACCACCCAGTCCCCAACTATCACAACGCACAGATATACATGCACAATGGACAGAATGTTGCCCTTCGCTGACACACCTGGATACCGGAGGCAGGCCGGGGGTTCAGACAGTGTCTTTTGCTCCTGCTAGGCAAGAGAAGGGAGATGGAGGGCCAAAGGCAGCTGTCCCTTTTCAATCACAGCCAGAGGGCAGGAGCCATGACATTTGGAGCCCTGTCTTGCTATCTCATCAGGGCCTAGGTTCATCCTAGTCCTGCTTTTGTCAGAACCAGGACTCATGAAGACTCGGCAATCCTGCTCCCTGGAGGCTCCTGACACACCTAGATCACCGCCCTTTCTGCGTTGGTCTCTCTAAAGTCCGTTCCCGCTATGCACTGCAACTTCCTTGGCCCTGGTTTGTAGACCCTCCACCTAAAAACATATGAGCTAGCCAGGTCTGGCAGGTGAGGATCGCTCTTCCTCCCAGGGAAGACAGACAAAAGCGCTGCCCAGGACCCGTGCCTCCGCAGATGCCTTTCCACATTTCCAGCACTGGGCTCGGATAGGCCTAATTGAAGTGAGTCCATGCGAGAGGGCCGCACTTTGCCACCCTGGGCCTAAAGGCACCAGGGAGCCCTCAACTGCCTTCATTTAAGAGCGACCCCATCAGCCTGCGTGCTTGCTGTGCCTAGATGCAAGGAGCTGGGGCCCTTGCTGAGCTGCAAGGCTCTCCTTTCTTTTTCAAATGTGGGCTCTTGGTCTTGCGCATGCGCACAGGCGTCTGGGAAAAATGGGTCCCTAGCACCGAGCTGAGAGGGGTGTAACTCCAGCCTGCTGCAGCCTCTGGCTCAGGCTTCTCTGGAAGGTGCTGCAGTCCTGCCAGCGACCCTAGAGGACCCCAGCACGACTCTCTTCGGTGTCAACCCCGAACGATGGACTCTGCAGTGTCCCGTGGACATTCTGGAAGACTTTGTACCCTCTCCTTGGCGAAGGTTCACTGTTCCTGGTGGTCTTCTTTCTCCTGTGACTAGTTCTCGCGGGAAATCCATGTTGACCTAGGCCTCCACAAGGTCTGCAACTCCCTGGGAATCACTTTCCTCAACCTCCCTGGGCCCCAACTCAAGGCACCCACCACCTGCAGGGTTCAACTCCTCCACGAGGCTCCCGGAAGACATTGTAAGTGTCAAGGACAGACACTGTGCTGAATGCACTTTTGCTAGAGCCACGCAGCCGACTGTAGTCATGCTGAACCCTGTGGAAAGTCCATTCTGAGAACCTACTATGGGGTGATTCCTGGCCCACAGTGCACCTAGGAAATCATTGCCCTCTCCTGGGACGCTCCCGCTAGATGGTGCCTCCCATGGGAGCAAGAGCAATCCTGCCAGCGTCTAGTTCTCTGTCCCAGTGTGGCCTAGAAACACAGCGGGGCATCTTTCTTGGGGCGACACCAGGCTCCTGCTCCGGGGCTCTATGTTGCCAGAGGTGCCTTCTGTACACCCCCAGGGAGACACTGTCCCGAGAAAAAGGGTCGTTCCCTGGACCTACTGAATCTTGCCTTTGGACACCTCCAATCCAACCCAGAATTCTCAGAAGCCAGTGCCAGGCTCTGTCCAAAAGCTCGGGAAGGAAAGCGGGCCAGCTGCAAGAGAAAAGGCCCGGGAGTCGAAATGCAAGTGAAACCTCTGGCTGTGACAAAGGAGACAGAGTCCTACCCAGGAATGAGGCTTCAGCCTACAGAGGAGCAGCAGGAAATTACTGTCGGTCCCAAACACCAGAACTCCACTCAGAGACATTCTCAGGAAGAAAGCTGGCTACACAGCTTAGAGGCAGCAGTCAACCTTCTGCACAAACGTCATCATCCCAAAAGAGACAGTGCAGAGGAACAACGGGATGTGTGTATTACGTCTGTGCCTCTAGGACTGTGTGTGTTTCTAGGGGAGAGGAGATAGGAGTGCACGTTCGTGTCAGCTCTCAGCGGTCCTTCTTTAAGAGGCATGCAAACGAGTTTCATAGAAGTAGAGAGGCCATAGCACGAGGAAGGAGAGGGTGGCAGTCTCCAAAGCTAGACAGTTTGCCTTCTGCCCTGGCATCTCAAATAGGGCTGATGGTTTGACAGGAGCTCGACTATGGACAGACCTAAAGATCAAGGGAGTCTTGTGCTGGTAGGCCCCTATATGTATCTGATACCTTCCACCACCCAGTCCCCAACTATCACAACGCACAGATATACATGCACAATGGACAGAATGTTGCCCTTCGCTGACACACCTGGATACCGGAGGCAGGCCGGGGGTTCAGACAGTGTCTTTTGCTCTTGCTAGGCAAGAGAAGGGAGATGGAGGGCCAAAGGCAGCTGTCCCTTTTCAATCACAGCCAGAGGGCAGGAGCCATGACATTTGGAGCCCTGTCTTGCTATCTCATCAGGGCCTAGGTTCATCCTAGTCCTGCTTTTGTCAGAACCAGGACTCATGAAGACTCGGCAATCCTGCTCCCTGGAGGCTCCTGACACACCTAGATCACCGCCCTTTCTGCGTTGGTCTCTCTAAAGTCCGTTCCCGCTATGCACTGCAACTTCCTTGGCCCTGGTTTGTAGACCCTCCACCTAAAAACATATGAGCTAGCCAGGTCTGGCAGGTGAGGATCGCTCTTCCTCCCAGGGAAGACAGACAAAAGCGCTGCCCAGGACCCGTGCCTCCGCAGATGCCTTTCCACATTTCCAGCACTGGGCTCGGATAGGCCTAATTGAAGTGAGTCCATGCGAGAGGGCCGCACTTTGCCACCCTGGGCCTAAAGGCACCAGGGAGCCCTCAACTGCCTTCATTTAAGAGCGACCCCATCAGCCTGCGTGCTTGCTGTGCCTAGATGCAAGGAGCTGGGGCCCTTGCTGAGCTGCAAGGCTCTCCTTTCTTTTTCAAATGTGGGCTCTTGGTCTTGCGCATGCGCACAGGCGTCTGGGAAAAATGGGTCCCTAGCACCGAGCTGAGAGGGGTGTAACTCCAGCCTGCTGCAGCCTCTGGCTCAGGCTTCTCTGGAAGGTGCTGCAGTCCTGCCAGCGACCCCAGAGGACCCCAGCACGACTCTCTTCGGTGTCAACCCCGAACGATGGACTCTGCAGTGTCCCGTGGACATTCTGGAAGACTTTGTACCCTCTCCTTGGCGAAGGTTCACTGTTCCTGGTGGTCTTCTTTCTCCTGTGACTAGTTCTCGCGGGAAATCCATGTTGACCTAGGCCTCCACAAGGTCTGCAACTCCCTGGGAATCACTTTCCTCAACCTCCCTGGGCCCCAACTCAAGGCACCCACCACCTGCAGGGTTCAACTCCTCCACGAGGCTCCCGGAAGACATTGTAAGTGTCAAGGACAGACACTGTGCTGAATGCACTTTTGCTAGAGCCACGCAGCCGACTGTAGTCATGCTGAACCCTGTGGAAAGTCCATTCTGAGAACCTACTATGGGGTGATTCCTGGCCCACAGTGCACCTAGGAAATCATTGCCCTCTCCTGGGACGCTCCCGCTAGATGGTGCCTCCCATGGGAGCAAGAGCAATCCTGCCAGCGTCTAGTTCTCTGTCCCAGTGTGGCCTAGAAACACAGCGGGGCATCTTTCTTGGGGCGACACCAGGCTCCTGCTCCGGGGCTCTATGTTGCCAGAGGTGCCTTCTGTACACCCCCAGGGAGACACTGTCCCGAGAAAAAGGGTCGTTCCCTGGACCTACTGAATCTTGCCTTTGGACACCTCCAATCCAACCCAGAATTCTCAGAAGCCAGTGCCAGGCTCTGTCCAAAAGCTCGGGAAGGAAAGCGGGCCAGCTGCAAGAGAAAAGGCCCGGGAGTCGAAATGCAAGTGAAACCTCTGGCTGTGACAAAGGAGACAGAGTCCTACCCAGGAATGAGGCTTCAGCCTACAGAGGAGCAGCAGGAAATTACTGTCGGTCCCAAACACCAGAACTCCACTCAGAGACATTCTCAGGAAGAAAGCTGGCTACACAGCTTAGAGGCAGCAGTCAACCTTCTGCACAAACGTCATCATCCCAAAAGAGACAGTGCAGAGGAACAACGGGATGTGTGTATTACGTCTGTGCCTCTAGGACTGTGTGTGTTTCTAGGGGAGAGGAGATAGGAGTGCACGTTCGTGTCAGCTCTCAGCGGTCCTTCTTTAAGAGGCATGCAAACGAGTTTCATAGAAGTAGAGAGGCCATAGCACGAGGAAGGAGAGGGTGGCAGTCTCCAAAGCTAGACAGTTTGCCTTCTGCCCTGGCATCTCAAATAGGGCTGATGGTTTGACAGGAGCTCGACTATGGACAGACCTAAAGATCAAGGGAGTCTTGTGCTGGTAGGCCCCTATATGTATCTGATACCTTCCACCACCCAGTCCCCAACTATCACAACGCACAGATATACATGCACAATGGACAGAATGTTGCCCTTCGCTGACACACCTGGATACCGGAGGCAGGCCGGGGGTTCAGACAGTGTCTTTTGCTCTTGCTAGGCAAGAGAAGGGAGATGGAGGGCCAAAGGCAGCTGTCCCTTTTCAATCACAGCCAGAGGGCAGGAGCCATGACATTTGGAGCCCTGTCTTGCTATCTCATCAGGGCCTAGGTTCATCCTAGTCCTGCTTTTGTCAGAACCAGGACTCATGAAGACTCGGCAATCCTGCTCCCTGGAGGCTCCTGACACACCTAGATCACCGCCCTTTCTGCGTTGGTCTCTCTAAAGTCCGTTCCCGCTATGCACTGCAACTTCCTTGGCCCTGGTTTGTAGACCCTCCACCTAAAAACATATGAGCTAGCCAGGTCTGGGAGGTGAGGATCGCTCTTTCTCCGAGGGAAGACAGACAAAAGCGCTGCCCAGGACCCGTGACTCCGCAGCTGCCTCTCCACATTTCCAGCACTTTGGCTCGGACAGGCCTAATTGAAGTGAGTCCTTGCGAGAGGGACGCACTTGGCCACCCAGGGACTAAAGGCACCAGGGAGCCCTGAACTGCCTTCATTTAAGGGAGACCCCATTGGCCTGCGTGCGTGCTGTGCCTAGATGCAAGGAGCTGGGCCCCTGGCTGAGCTGCAAGGCTCTCCTTTCTTTTTCAAATGTGGGCTCTTGGTCTTGCGCATGCGCACAGGCGTCTGGGAAAAATGGGTCCCTAGCACCGAGCTGAGAGGGGTGTAACTCCAGCCTGCTGCAGCCTCGGGCTCAGGCTTCTCTGGAAGGTGCTGCAGTCCTGCCAGCGACCCCAGAGGACCCCAGCACGACTCTCTTCGGTGTCAACCCCGAACGATGGACTCTGCAGTGTCCCGTGGACATTCTGGAAGACTTTGTACCCTCTCCTTGGCGAAGGTTCACTGTTCCTGGTGGTCTTCTTTCTCCTGTGACTAGTTCTCGCGGGAAATCCATGTTGACCTAGGCCTCCACAAGGTCTGCAACTCCCTGGGAATCACTTTCCTCAACCTCCCTGGGCCCCAACTCAAGGCACCCACCACCTGCAGGGTTCAACTCCTCCACGAGGCTCCCGGAAGACATTGTAAGTGTCAAGGCCAGACACTGTGCTGAATGCACTTTGGCTAGAGCCACGCAGCCGACTGTAGTCATGCTGAACCCTGTGGAAAGTCCATTCTGAGAACCTACTATGGGGTGATTCCTGGCCCACAGTGCACCTAGGAAATCATTGCCCTCTCCTGGGACGCTCCCGCTAGACGGTGCCTCCCATGGGAGCAAGAGCAATCCTGCCAGCGTCTAGTTCTCTGTCCCAGTGTGGCCTAGAAACACAGCGGGGCATCTTTCTTGGGGCGACCCCAGGCTCCTGCCCCGGAGCTCTATGTTGCCAGAGGTGCCTTCTGTACACCCCCAGGGAGACACTGTCCCGAGAAAAAGGGTCGTTCCCTGGACCTACTGAATCTTGCCTTTGGACACCTCCAATCCAACCCAGAATTCTCAGAAGCCAGCGCCAGGCTCTGTCCAAAAGCTCGGGAAGGAAAGCGGGCCAGCTGCAAGAGAAAAGGCCCGGGAGTCGAAATGCAAGTGAAACCTCTGGCTGTGACAAAGGAGACAGAGTCCTACCCAGGAATGAGGCTTCAGCCTACAGAGGAGCAGCAGGAAATTACTGTCGGTCCCAAACACCAGAACTCCACTCAGAGACATTCTCAGGAAGAAAGCTGGCTACACAGCTTAGAGGCAGCAGTCAACCTTCTGCACAAACGTCATCATCCCAAAAGAGACAGTGCAGAGGAACAACGGGATGTGTGTATTACGTCTGTGCCTCTAGGACTGTGCGTGTTTCTAGGGGAGAGGAGATAGGAGTGCACGTTCGTGTCAGCTCTCAGCGGTCCTTCTTTAAGAGGCATGCAAACGAGTTTCATAGATGTAGAGAGGCCATAGCACGAGGAAGGAGAGGGTGGCAGTCTCCAAAGCTAGACAGTTTGCCTTCTGCCCTGGCATCTCAAATAGGGCTGATGGTTTGACAGGAGCTCGACTATGGACAGACCTAAAGATCAAGGGAGTCTTGTGCTGGTAGGCCCCTATATGTATCTGATACCTTCCACCACCCAGTCCCCAACTATCACAACGCACAGATATACATGCACAATGGACAGAATGTTGCCCTTCGCTGACACACCTGGATACCGGAGGCAGGCCGGGGGTTCAGACAGTGTCTTTTGCTCCTGCTAGGCAAGAGAAGGGAGATGGAGGGCCAAAGGCAGCTGTCCCTTTTCAATCACAGCCAGAGGGCAGGAGCCATGACATTTGGAGCCCTGTCTTGCTATCTCATCAGGGCCTAGGTTCATCCTAGTCCTGCTTTTGTCAGAACCAGGACTCATGAAGACTCGGCAATCCTGCTCCCTGGAGGCTCCTGACACACCTAGATCACCGCCCTTTCTGCGTTGGTCTCTCTAAAGTCCGTTCCCGCTATGCACTGCAACTTCCTTGGCCCTGGTTTGTAGACCCTCCACCTAAAAACATATGAGCTAGCCAGGTCTGGCAGGTGAGGATCGCTCTTCCTCCCAGGGAAGACAGACAAAAGCGCTGCCCAGGACCCGTGCCTCCGCAGATGCCTTTCCACATTTCCAGCACTGGGCTCGGATAGGCCTAATTGAAGTGAGTCCATGCGAGAGGGCCGCACTTTGCCACCCTGGGCCTAAAGGCACCAGGGAGCCCTCAACTGCCTTCATTTAAGAGCGACCCCATCAGCCTGCGTGCTTGCTGTGCCTAGATGCAAGGAGCTGGGGCCCTTGCTGAGCTGCAAGGCTCTCCTTTCTTTTTCAAATGTGGGCTCTTGGTCTTGCGCATGCGCACAGGCGTCTGGGAAAAATGGGTCCCTAGCACCGAGCTGAGAGGGGTGTAACTCCAGCCTGCTGCAGCCTCTGGCTCAGGCTTCTCTGGAAGGTGCTGCAGTCCTGCCAGCGACCCTAGAGGACCCCAGCACGACTCTCTTCGGTGTCAACCCCGAACGATGGACTCTGCAGTGTCCCGTGGACATTCTGGAAGACTTTGTACCCTCTCCTTGGCGAAGGTTCACTGTTCCTGGTGGTCTTCTTTCTCCTGTGACTAGTTCTCGCGGGAAATCCATGTTGACCTAGGCCTCCACAAGGTCTGCAACTCCCTGGGAATCACTTTCCTCAACCTCCCTGGGCCCCAACTCAAGGCACCCACCACCTGCAGGGTTCAACTCCTCCACGAGGCTCCCGGAAGACATTGTAAGTGTCAAGGACAGACACTGTGCTGAATGCACTTTTGCTAGAGCCACGCAGCCGACTGTAGTCATGCTGAACCCTGTGGAAAGTCCATTCTGAGAACCTACTATGGGGTGATTCCTGGCCCACAGTGCACCTAGGAAATCATTGCCCTCTCCTGGGACGCTCCCGCTAGATGGTGCCTCCCATGGGAGCAAGAGCAATCCTGCCAGCGTCTAGTTCTCTGTCCCAGTGTGGCCTAGAAACACAGCGGGGCATCTTTCTTGGGGCGACACCAGGCTCCTGCTCCGGGGCTCTATGTTGCCAGAGGTGCCTTCTGTACACCCCCAGGGAGACACTGTCCCGAGAAAAAGGGTCGTTCCCTGGACCTACTGAATCTTGCCTTTGGACACCTCCAATCCAACCCAGAATTCTCAGAAGCCAGTGCCAGGCTCTGTCCAAAAGCTCGGGAAGGAAAGCGGGCCAGCTGCAAGAGAAAAGGCCCGGGAGTCGAAATGCAAGTGAAACCTCTGGCTGTGACAAAGGAGACAGAGTCCTACCCAGGAATGAGGCTTCAGCCTACAGAGGAGCAGCAGGAAATTACTGTCGGTCCCAAACACCAGAACTCCACTCAGAGACATTCTCAGGAAGAAAGCTGGCTACACAGCTTAGAGGCAGCAGTCAACCTTCTGCACAAACGTCATCATCCCAAAAGAGACAGTGCAGAGGAACAACGGGATGTGTGTATTACGTCTGTGCCTCTAGGACTGTGTGTGTTTCTAGGGGAGAGGAGATAGGAGTGCACGTTCGTGTCAGCTCTCAGCGGTCCTTCTTTAAGAGGCATGCAAACGAGTTTCATAGAAGTAGAGAGGCCATAGCACGAGGAAGGAGAGGGTGGCAGTCTCCAAAGCTAGACAGTTTGCCTTCTGCCCTGGCATCTCAAATAGGGCTGATGGTTTGACAGGAGCTCGACTATGGACAGACCTAAAGATCAAGGGAGTCTTGTGCTGGTAGGCCCCTATATGTATCTGATACCTTCCACCACCCAGTCCCCAACTATCACAACGCACAGATATACATGCACAATGGACAGAATGTTGCCCTTCGCTGACACACCTGGATACCGGAGGCAGGCCGGGGGTTCAGACAGTGTCTTTTGCTCTTGCTAGGCAAGAGAAGGGAGATGGAGGGCCAAAGGCAGCTGTCCCTTTTCAATCACAGCCAGAGGGCAGGAGCCATGACATTTGGAGCCCTGTCTTGCTATCTCATCAGGGCCTAGGTTCATCCTAGTCCTGCTTTTGTCAGAACCAGGACTCATGAAGACTCGGCAATCCTGCTCCCTGGAGGCTCCTGACACACCTAGATCACCGCCCTTTCTGCGTTGGTCTCTCTAAAGTCCGTTCCCGCTATGCACTGCAACTTCCTTGGCCCTGGTTTGTAGACCCTCCACCTAAAAACATATGAGCTAGCCAGGTCTGGCAGGTGAGGATCGCTCTTCCTCCCAGGGAAGACAGACAAAAGCGCTGCCCAGGACCCGTGCCTCCGCAGATGCCTTTCCACATTTCCAGCACTGGGCTCGGATAGGCCTAATTGAAGTGAGTCCATGCGAGAGGGCCGCACTTTGCCACCCTGGGCCTAAAGGCACCAGGGAGCCCTCAACTGCCTTCATTTAAGAGCGACCCCATCAGCCTGCGTGCTTGCTGTGCCTAGATGCAAGGAGCTGGGGCCCTTGCTGAGCTGCAAGGCTCTCCTTTCTTTTTCAAATGTGGGCTCTTGGTCTTGCGCATGCGCACAGGCGTCTGGGAAAAATGGGTCCCTAGCACCGAGCTGAGAGGGGTGTAACTCCAGCCTGCTGCAGCCTCTGGCTCAGGCTTCTCTGGAAGGTGCTGCAGTCCTGCCAGCGACCCCAGAGGACCCCAGCACGACTCTCTTCGGTGTCAACCCCGAACGATGGACTCTGCAGTGTCCCGTGGACATTCTGGAAGACTTTGTACCCTCTCCTTGGCGAAGGTTCACTGTTCCTGGTGGTCTTCTTTCTCCTGTGACTAGTTCTCGCGGGAAATCCATGTTGACCTAGGCCTCCACAAGGTCTGCAACTCCCTGGGAATCACTTTCCTCAACCTCCCTGGGCCCCAACTCAAGGCACCCACCACCTGCAGGGTTCAACTCCTCCACGAGGCTCCCGGAAGACATTGTAAGTGTCAAGGACAGACACTGTGCTGAATGCACTTTTGCTAGAGCCACGCAGCCGACTGTAGTCATGCTGAACCCTGTGGAAAGTCCATTCTGAGAACCTACTATGGGGTGATTCCTGGCCCACAGTGCACCTAGGAAATCATTGCCCTCTCCTGGGACGCTCCCGCTAGATGGTGCCTCCCATGGGAGCAAGAGCAATCCTGCCAGCGTCTAGTTCTCTGTCCCAGTGTGGCCTAGAAACACAGCGGGGCATCTTTCTTGGGGCGACACCAGGCTCCTGCTCCGGGGCTCTATGTTGCCAGAGGTGCCTTCTGTACACCCCCAGGGAGACACTGTCCCGAGAAAAAGGGTCGTTCCCTGGACCTACTGAATCTTGCCTTTGGACACCTCCAATCCAACCCAGAATTCTCAGAAGCCAGTGCCAGGCTCTGTCCAAAAGCTCGGGAAGGAAAGCGGGCCAGCTGCAAGAGAAAAGGCCCGGGAGTCGAAATGCAAGTGAAACCTCTGGCTGTGACAAAGGAGACAGAGTCCTACCCAGGAATGAGGCTTCAGCCTACAGAGGAGCAGCAGGAAATTACTGTCGGTCCCAAACACCAGAACTCCACTCAGAGACATTCTCAGGAAGAAAGCTGGCTACACAGCTTAGAGGCAGCAGTCAACCTTCTGCACAAACGTCATCATCCCAAAAGAGACAGTGCAGAGGAACAACGGGATGTGTGTATTACGTCTGTGCCTCTAGGACTGTGTGTGTTTCTAGGGGAGAGGAGATAGGAGTGCACGTTCGTGTCAGCTCTCAGCGGTCCTTCTTTAAGAGGCATGCAAACGAGTTTCATAGAAGTAGAGAGGCCATAGCACGAGGAAGGAGAGGGTGGCAGTCTCCAAAGCTAGACAGTTTGCCTTCTGCCCTGGCATCTCAAATAGGGCTGATGGTTTGACAGGAGCTCGACTATGGACAGACCTAAAGATCAAGGGAGTCTTGTGCTGGTAGGCCCCTATATGTATCTGATACCTTCCACCACCCAGTCCCCAACTATCACAACGCACAGATATACATGCACAATGGACAGAATGTTGCCCTTCGCTGACACACCTGGATACCGGAGGCAGGCCGGGGGTTCAGACAGTGTCTTTTGCTCTTGCTAGGCAAGAGAAGGGAGATGGAGGGCCAAAGGCAGCTGTCCCTTTTCAATCACAGCCAGAGGGCAGGAGCCATGACATTTGGAGCCCTGTCTTGCTATGTCATCAGGGACTAGGTTCATCCTAGTCCTGCTTTTGTCAGAACCAGGACTCATGAAGACTCGGCAATCCTGCTCCCTGGAGGCTCCTGACACACCTAGATCACCGCCCTTTCTGCGTTGGTCTCTCTAAAGTCCGTTCCCGCTATGCACTGCAACTTCCTTGGCCCTGGTTTGTAGACCCTCCACCTAAAAACATATGAGCTAGCCAGGTCTGGCAGGTGAGGATCGCTCTTCCTCCCAGGGAAGACAGACAAAAGCGCTGCCCAGGACCCGTGCCTCCGCAGATGCCTTTCCACATTTCCAGCACTGGGCTCGGATAGGCCTAATTGAAGTGAGTCCATGCGAGAGGGCCGCACTTTGCCACCCTGGGCCTAAAGGCACCAGGGAGCCCTCAACTGCCTTCATTTAAGAGCGACCCCATCAGCCTGCGTGCTTGCTGTGCCTAGATGCAAGGAGCTGGGGCCCTTGCTGAGCTGCAAGGCTCTCCTTTCTTTTTCAAATGTGGGCTCTTGGTCTTGCGCATGCGCACAGGCGTCTGGGAAAAATGGGTCCCTAGCACCGAGCTGAGAGGGGTGTAACTCCAGCCTGCTGCAGCCTCTGGCTCAGGCTTCTCTGGAAGGTGCTGCAGTCCTGCCAGCGACCCCAGAGGACCCCAGCACGACTCTCTTCGGTGTCAACCCCGAACGATGGACTCTGCAGTGTCCCGTGGACATTCTGGAAGACTTTGTACCCTCTCCTTGGCGAAGGTTCACTGTTCCTGGTGGTCTTCTTTCTCCTGTGACTAGTTCTCGCGGGAAATCCATGTTGACCTAGGCCTCCACAAGGTCTGCAACTCCCTGGGAATCACTTTCCTCAACCTCCCTGGGCCCCAACTCAAGGCACCCACCACCTGCAGGGTTCAACTCCTCCACGAGGCTCCCGGAAGACATTGTAAGTGTCAAGGACAGACACTGTGCTGAATGCACTTTTGCTAGAGCCACGCAGCCGACTGTAGTCATGCTGAACCCTGTGGAAAGTCCATTCTGAGAACCTACTATGGGGTGATTCCTGGCCCACAGTGCACCTAGGAAATCATTGCCCTCTCCTGGGACGCTCCCGCTAGATGGTGCCTCCCATGGGAGCAAGAGCAATCCTGCCAGCGTCTAGTTCTCTGTCCCAGTGTGGCCTAGAAACACAGCGGGGCATCTTTCTTGGGGCGACACCAGGCTCCTGCTCCGGGGCTCTATGTTGCCAGAGGTGCCTTCTGTACACCCCCAGGGAGACACTGTCCCGAGAAAAAGGGTCGTTCCCTGGACCTACTGAATCTTGCCTTTGGACACCTCCAATCCAACCCAGAATTCTCAGAAGCCAGTGCCAGGCTCTGTCCAAAAGCTCGGGAAGGAAAGCGGGCCAGCTGCAAGAGAAAAGGCCCGGGAGTCGAAATGCAAGTGAAACCTCTGGCTGTGACAAAGGAGACAGAGTCCTACCCAGGAATGAGGCTTCAGCCTACAGAGGAGCAGCAGGAAATTACTGTCGGTCCCAAACACCAGAACTCCACTCAGAGACATTCTCAGGAAGAAAGCTGGCTACACAGCTTAGAGGCAGCAGTCAACCTTCTGCACAAACGTCATCATCCCAAAAGAGACAGTGCAGAGGAACAACGGGATGTGTGTATTACGTCTGTGCCTCTAGGACTGTGTGTGTTTCTAGGGGAGAGGAGATAGGAGTGCACGTTCGTGTCAGCTCTCAGCGGTCCTTCTTTAAGAGGCATGCAAACGAGTTTCATAGAAGTAGAGAGGCCATAGCACGAGGAAGGAGAGGGTGGCAGTCTCCAAAGCTAGACAGTTTGCCTTCTGCCCTGGCATCTCAAATAGGGCTGATGGTTTGACAGGAGCTCGACTATGGACAGACCTAAAGATCAAGGGAGTCTTGTGCTGGTAGGCCCCTATATGTATCTGATACCTTCCACCACCCAGTCCCCAACTATCACAACGCACAGATATACATGCACAATGGACAGAATGTTGCCCTTCGCTGACACACCTGGATACCGGAGGCAGGCCGGGGGTTCAGACAGTGTCTTTTGCTCTTGCTAGGCAAGAGAAGGGAGATGGAGGGCCAAAGGCAGCTGTCCCTTTTCAATCACAGCCAGAGGGCAGGAGCCATGACATTTGGAGCCCTGTCTTGCTATCTCATCAGGGCCTAGGTTCATCCTAGTCCTGCTTTTGTCAGAACCAGGACTCATGAAGACTCGGCAATCCTGCTCCCTGGAGGCTCCTGACACACCTAGATCACCGCCCTTTCTGCGTTGGTCTCTCTAAAGTCCGTTCCCGCTATGCACTGCAACTTCCTTGGCCCTGGTTTGTAGACCCTCCACCTAAAAACATATGAGCTAGCCAGGTCTGGCAGGTGAGGATCGCTCTTCCTCCCAGGGAAGACAGACAAAAGCGCTGCCCAGGACCCGTGCCTCCGCAGATGCCTTTCCACATTTCCAGCACTGGGCTCGGATAGGCCTAATTGAAGTGAGTCCATGCGAGAGGGCCGCACTTTGCCACCCTGGGCCTAAAGGCACCAGGGAGCCCTCAACTGCCTTCATTTAAGAGCGACCCCATCAGCCTGCGTGCTTGCTGTGCCTAGATGCAAGGAGCTGGGGCCCTTGCTGAGCTGCAAGGCTCTCCTTTCTTTTTCAAATGTGGGCTCTTGGTCTTGCGCATGCGCACAGGCGTCTGGGAAAAATGGGTCCCTAGCACCGAGCTGAGAGGGGTGTAACTCCAGCCTGCTGCAGCCTCTGGCTCAGGCTTCTCTGGAAGGTGCTGCAGTCCTGCCAGCGACCCCAGAGGACCCCAGCACGACTCTCTTCGGTGTCAACCCCGAACGATGGACTCTGCAGTGTCCCGTGGACATTCTGGAAGACTTTGTACCCTCTCCTTGGCGAAGGTTCACTGTTCCTGGTGGTCTTCTTTCTCCTGTGACTAGTTCTCGCGGGAAATCCATGTTGACCTAGGCCTCCACAAGGTCTGCAACTCCCTGGGAATCACTTTCCTCAACCTCCCTGGGCCCCAACTCAAGGCACCCACCACCTGCAGGGTTCAACTCCTCCACGAGGCTCCCGGAAGACATTGTAAGTGTCAAGGACAGACACTGTGCTGAATGCACTTTTGCTAGAGCCACGCAGCCGACTGTAGTCATGCTGAACCCTGTGGAAAGTCCATTCTGAGAACCTACTATGGGGTGATTCCTGGCCCACAGTGCACCTAGGAAATCATTGCCCTCTCCTGGGACGCTCCCGCTAGATGGTGCCTCCCATGGGAGCAAGAGCAATCCTGCCAGCGTCTAGTTCTCTGTCCCAGTGTGGCCTAGAAACACAGCGGGGCATCTTTCTTGGGGCGACACCAGGCTCCTGCTCCGGGGCTCTATGTTGCCAGAGGTGCCTTCTGTACACCCCCAGGGAGACACTGTCCCGAGAAAAAGGGTCGTTCCCTGGACCTACTGAATCTTGCCTTTGGACACCTCCAATCCAACCCAGAATTCTCAGAAGCCAGTGCCAGGCTCTGTCCAAAAGCTCGGGAAGGAAAGCGGGCCAGCTGCAAGAGAAAAGGCCCGGGAGTCGAAATGCAAGTGAAACCTCTGGCTGTGACAAAGGAGACAGAGTCCTACCCAGGAATGAGGCTTCAGCCTACAGAGGAGCAGCAGGAAATTACTGTCGGTCCCAAACACCAGAACTCCACTCAGAGACATTCTCAGGAAGAAAGCTGGCTACACAGCTTAGAGGCAGCAGTCAACCTTCTGCACAAACGTCATCATCCCAAAAGAGACAGTGCAGAGGAACAACGGGATGTGTGTATTACGTCTGTGCCTCTAGGACTGTGTGTGTTTCTAGGGGAGAGGAGATAGGAGTGCACGTTCGTGTCAGCTCTCAGCGGTCCTTCTTTAAGAGGCATGCAAACGAGTTTCATAGAAGTAGAGAGGCCATAGCACGAGGAAGGAGAGGGTGGCAGTCTCCAAAGCTAGACAGTTTGCCTTCTGCCCTGGCATCTCAAATAGGGCTGATGGTTTGACAGGAGCTCGACTATGGACAGACCTAAAGATCAAGGGAGTCTTGTGCTGGTAGGCCCCTATATGTATCTGATACCTTCCACCACCCAGTCCCCAACTATCACAACGCACAGATATACATGCACAATGGACAGAATGTTGCCCTTCGCTGACACACCTGGATACCGGAGGCAGGCCGGGGGTTCAGACAGTGTCTTTTGCTCTTGCTAGGCAAGAGAAGGGAGATGGAGGGCCAAAGGCAGCTGTCCCTTTTCAATCACAGCCAGAGGGCAGGAGCCATGACATTTGGAGCCCTGTCTTGCTATGTCATCAGGGACTAGGTTCATCCTAGTCCTGCTTTTGTCAGAACCAGGACTCATGAAGACTCGGCAATCCTGCTCCCTGGAGGCTCCTGACACACCTAGATCACCGCCCTTTCTGCGTTGGTCTCTCTAAAGTCCGTTCCCGCTATGCACTGCAACTTCCTTGGCCCTGGTTTGTAGACCCTCCACCTAAAAACATATGAGCTAGCCAGGTCTGGCAGGTGAGGATCGCTCTTCCTCCCAGGGAAGACAGACAAAAGCGCTGCCCAGGACCCGTGCCTCCGCAGATGCCTTTCCACATTTCCAGCACTGGGCTCGGATAGGCCTAATTGAAGTGAGTCCATGCGAGAGGGCCGCACTTTGCCACCCTGGGCCTAAAGGCACCAGGGAGCCCTCAACTGCCTTCATTTAAGAGCGACCCCATCAGCCTGCGTGCTTGCTGTGCCTAGATGCAAGGAGCTGGGGCCCTTGCTGAGCTGCAAGGCTCTCCTTTCTTTTTCAAATGTGGGCTCTTGGTCTTGCGCATGCGCACAGGCGTCTGGGAAAAATGGGTCCCTAGCACCGAGCTGAGAGGGGTGTAACTCCAGCCTGCTGCAGCCTCTGGCTCAGGCTTCTCTGGAAGGTGCTGCAGTCCTGCCAGCGACCCCAGAGGACCCCAGCACGACTCTCTTCGGTGTCAACCCCGAACGATGGACTCTGCAGTGTCCCGTGGACATTCTGGAAGACTTTGTACCCTCTCCTTGGCGAAGGTTCACTGTTCCTGGTGGTCTTCTTTCTCCTGTGACTAGTTCTCGCGGGAAATCCATGTTGACCTAGGCCTCCACAAGGTCTGCAACTCCCTGGGAATCACTTTCCTCAACCTCCCTGGGCCCCAACTCAAGGCACCCACCACCTGCAGGGTTCAACTCCTCCACGAGGCTCCCGGAAGACATTGTAAGTGTCAAGGACAGACACTGTGCTGAATGCACTTTTGCTAGAGCCACGCAGCCGACTGTAGTCATGCTGAACCCTGTGGAAAGTCCATTCTGAGAACCTACTATGGGGTGATTCCTGGCCCACAGTGCACCTAGGAAATCATTGCCCTCTCCTGGGACGCTCCCGCTAGATGGTGCCTCCCATGGGAGCAAGAGCAATCCTGCCAGCGTCTAGTTCTCTGTCCCAGTGTGGCCTAGAAACACAGCGGGGCATCTTTCTTGGGGCGACACCAGGCTCCTGCTCCGGGGCTCTATGTTGCCAGAGGTGCCTTCTGTACACCCCCAGGGAGACACTGTCCCGAGAAAAAGGGTCGTTCCCTGGACCTACTGAATCTTGCCTTTGGACACCTCCAATCCAACCCAGAATTCTCAGAAGCCAGTGCCAGGCTCTGTCCAAAAGCTCGGGAAGGAAAGCGGGCCAGCTGCAAGAGAAAAGGCCCGGGAGTCGAAATGCAAGTGAAACCTCTGGCTGTGACAAAGGAGACAGAGTCCTACCCAGGAATGAGGCTTCAGCCTACAGAGGAGCAGCAGGAAATTACTGTCGGTCCCAAACACCAGAACTCCACTCAGAGACATTCTCAGGAAGAAAGCTGGCTACACAGCTTAGAGGCAGCAGTCAACCTTCTGCACAAACGTCATCATCCCAAAAGAGACAGTGCAGAGGAACAACGGGATGTGTGTATTACGTCTGTGCCTCTAGGACTGTGTGTGTTTCTAGGGGAGAGGAGATAGGAGTGCACGTTCGTGTCAGCTCTCAGCGGTCCTTCTTTAAGAGGCATGCAAACGAGTTTCATAGAAGTAGAGAGGCCATAGCACGAGGAAGGAGAGGGTGGCAGTCTCCAAAGCTAGACAGTTTGCCTTCTGCCCTGGCATCTCAAATAGGGCTGATGGTTTGACAGGAGCTCGACTATGGACAGACCTAAAGATCAAGGGAGTCTTGTGCTGGTAGGCCCCTATATGTATCTGATACCTTCCACCACCCAGTCCCCAACTATCACAACGCACAGATATACATGCACAATGGACAGAATGTTGCCCTTCGCTGACACACCTGGATACCGGAGGCAGGCCGGGGGTTCAGACAGTGTCTTTTGCTCTTGCTAGGCAAGAGAAGGGAGATGGAGGGCCCAAGGCAGCTGTCCCTTTTCAATCACAGCCAGAGGGCAGGAGCCATGACATTTGGAGCCCTGTCTTGCTATCTCATCAGGGCCTAGGTTCATCCTAGTCCTGCTTTTGTCAGAACCAGGACTCATGAAGACTCGGCAATCCTGCTCCCTGGAGGCTCCTGACACACCTAGATCACCGCCCTTTCTGCGTTGGTCTCTCTAAAGTCCGTTCCCGCTATGCACTGCAACTTCCTTGGCCCTGGTTTGTAGACCCTCCACCTAAAAACATATGAGCTAGCCAGGTCTGGGAGGTGAGGATCGCTCTTTCTCCGAGGGAAGACAGACAAAAGCGCTACCCAGGACCCGTGCCTCCGCAGCTGCCTCTCCACATTTCCAGCACTTTGGCTCGGACAGGCCTAATTGAAGTGAGTCCTTGCGAGAGGGACGCACTTGGCCACCCAGGGACTAAAGGCACCAGGGAGCCCTGAACTGCCTTCATTTAAGGGAGACCCCATCGGCCTGCGTGCGTGCTGTGCCTAGATGCAAGGAGCTGGGCCCCTGGCTGAGCTGCAAGGCTCTCCTTTCTTTTTCAAATGTGGGCTCTTGGTCTTGCGCATGCGCACAGGCGTCTGGGAAAAATGGGTCCCTAGCACCGAGCTGAGAGGGGTGTAACTCCAGCCTGCTGCAGCCTCGGGCTCAGGCTTCTCTGGAAGGTGCTGCAGTCCTGCCAGCGACCCCAGAGGACCCCAGCACGACTCTCTTCGGTGTCAACCCCGAACGATGGACTCTGCAGTGTCCCGTGGACATTCTGGAAGACTTTGTACCCTCTCCTTGGCGAAGGTTCACTGTTCCTGGTGGTCTTCTTTCTCCTGTGACTAGTTCTCGCGGGAAATCCATGTTGACCTAGGCCTCCACAAGGTCTGCAACTCCCTGGGAATCACTTTCCTCAACCTCCCTGGGCCCCAACTCAAGGCACCCACCACCTGCAGGGTTCAACCCCTCCACGAGGCTCCCGGAAGACATTGTAAGTGTCAAGGACAGACACTGTGCTGAATGCACTTTTGCTAGAGCCACGCAGCCGACTGTAGTCATGCTGAACCCTGTGGAAAGTCCATTCTGAGAACCTACTATGGGGTGATTCCTGGCCCACAGTGCACCTAGGAAATCATTGCCCTCTCCTGGGACGCTCCCGCTAGACGGTGCCTCCCATGGGAGCAAGAGCAATCCTGCCAGCGTCTAGTTCTCTGTCCCAGTGTGGCCTAGAAACACAGCGGGGCATCTTTCTTGGGGCGACCCCAGGCTCCTGCTCCGGGGCTCTATGTTGCCAGAGGTGCCTTCTGTACACCCCCAGGGAGACACTGTCCCGAGAAAAAGGGTCGTTCCCTGGACCTACTGAATCTTGCCTTTGGACACCTCCAATCCAACCCAGAATTCTCAGAAGCCAGTGCCAGGCTCTGTCCAAAAGCTCGGGAAGGAAAGCGGGCCAGCTGCAAGAGAAAAGGCCCGGGGGTCGAAATGCAAGTGAAACCTCTGGCTGTGACAAAGGAGACAGAGTCCTACCCAGGAATGAGGCTTCAGCCTACAGAGGAGCAGCAGGAAATTACTGTCGGTCCCAAACACCAGAACTCCACTCAGAGACATTCTCAGGAAGAAAGCTGGCTACACAGCTTAGAGGCAGCAGTCAACCTTCTGCACAAACGTCATCATCCCAAAAGAGACAGTGCAGAGGAACAACGGGATGTGTGTATTACGTCTGTGCCTCTAGGACTGTGTGTGTTTCTAGGGGAGAGGAGATAGGAGTGCACGTTCGTGTCAGCTCTCAGCGGTCCTTCTTTAAGAGGCATGCAAACGAGTTTCATAGAAGTAGAGAGGCCATAGCACGAGGAAGGAGAGGGTGGCAGTCTCCAAAGCTAGACAGTTTGCCTTCTGCCCTGGCATCTCAAATAGGGCTGATGGTTTGACAGGAGCTCGACTATGGACAGACCTAAAGATCAAGGGAGTCTTGTGCTGGTAGGCCCCTATATGTATCTGATACCTTCCACCACCCAGTCCCCAACTATCACAACGCACAGATATACATGCACAATGGACAGAATGTTGCCCTTCGCTGACACACCTGGATACCGGAGGCAGGCCGGGGGTTCAGACAGTGTCTTTTGCTCTTGCTAGGCAAGAGAAGGGAGATGGAGGGCCCAAGGCAGCTGTCCCTTTTCAATCACAGCCAGAGGGCAGGAGCCATGACATTTGGAGCCCTGTCTTGCTATCTCATCAGGGCCTAGGTTCATCCTAGTCCTGCTTTTGTCAGAACTAGGACTCATGAAGACTCGGCAATCCTGCTCCCTGGAGGCTCCTGACACACCTAGATCACCGCCCTTTCTGCGTTGGTCTCTCTAAAGTCCGTTCCCGCTATGCACTGCAACTTCCTTGGCCCTGGTTTGTAGACCCTCCACCTAAAAACATATGAGCTAGCCAGGTCTGGGAGGTGAGGATCGCTCTTTCTCCGAGGGAAGACAGACAAAAGCGCTACCCAGGACCCGTGCCTCCGCAGCTGCCTCTCCACATTTCCAGCACTTTGGCTCGGACAGGCCTAATTGAAATGAGTCCTTGCGAGAGGGACGCACTTGGCCACCCCGGGACTAAAGGCACCAGGTAGCCCTGAACTGCCTTCATTTAAGGGAGACCCCATCGGCCTGCGTGCGTGCTGTGCCTAGATGCAAGGAGCTGGGCCCCTGGCTGAGCTGCAAGGCTCTCCTTTCTTTTTCAAATGTGGGCTCTTGGTCTTGCGCATGCGCACAGGCGTCTGGGAAAAATGGGTCCCTAGCACCGAGCTGAGAGGGGTGTAACTCCAGCCTGCTGTAGCCTCGGGCTCAGGCTTCTCTGGAAGGTGCTGCAGTCCTGCCAGCGACCCCAGAGGACCCCAGCACGACTCTCTTCGGTGTCAACCCCGAACGATGGACTCTGCAGTGTCCCGTGGACATTCTGGAAGACTTTGTACCCTCTCCTTGGCGAAGGTTCACTGTTCCTGGTGGTCTTCTTTCTCTGTGACTAGTTCTCGCGGGAAATCCATGTTGACCTAGGCCTCCACAAGGTCTGCAACTCCCTGGGAATCACTTTCCTCAACCTCCCTGGGCCCCAACTCAAGGCACCCACCACCTGCTGGGTTCAACCCCTCCACGAGGCTCCCGGAAGACATTGTAAGTGTCAAGGCCAGACACTGTGCTGAATGCACTTTTGCTAGAGCCACGCAGCCGACTGTAGTCATGCTGAACCCTGTGTAAAGTCCATTCTGAGAACCTACTATGGGGTGATTCCTGGCCCACAGTGCACCTAGGAAATCATTGCCCTCTCCTGGGACGCTCCCGCTAGACGGTGCCTCCCATGGGAGCAAGAGCAATCCTGCCAGCGTCTAGTTCTCTGTCCCAGTGTGGCCTAGAAACACAGCGGGGCATCTTTCTTGGGGCGACCCCAGGCTCCTGCCCCGGAGCTCTATGTTGCCAGAGGTGCCTTCTGTACACCCCCAGGGAGACACTGTCCCGAGAAAAAGGGTCGTTCCCTGGACCTACTGAATCTTGCCTTTGGACACCTCCAATCCAACCCAGGATTCTCAGAAGCCAGTGCCAGGCTCTGTCCAAAAGCTCGGGAAGGAAAGCGGGCCAGCTGCAAGAGAAAAGGCCCGGGGGTCGAAATGCAAGTGAAACCTCTGGCTGTGACAAAGGAGACAGAGTCCTACCCAGGAATGAGGCTTCAGCCTACAGAGGAGCAGCAGGAAATTACTGTCGGTCCCAAACACCAGAACTCCACTCAGAGACATTCTCAGGAAGAAAGCTGGCTACACAGCTTAGAGGCAGCAGTCAACCTTCTGCACAAACGTCATCATCCCAAAAGAGACAGTGCAGAGGAACAACGGGATGTGTGTATTACGTCTGTGCCTCTAGGACTGTGTGTGTTTCTAGGGGAGAGGAGATAGGAGTGCACGTTCGTGTCAGCTCTCAGCGGTCCTTCTTTAAGAGGCATGCAAACGAGTTTCATAGAAGTAGAGAGGCCATAGCACGAGGAAGGAGAGGGTGGCAGTCTCCAAAGCTAGACAGTTTGCCTTCTGCCCTGGCATCTCAAATAGGGCTGATGGTTTGACAGGAGCTCGACTATGGACAGACCTAAAGATCAAGGGAGTCTTGTGCTGGTAGGCCCCTATATGTATCTGATACCTTCCACCACCCAGTCCCCAACTATCACAACGCACAGATATACATGCACAATGGACAGAATGTTGCCCTTCGCTGACACACCTGGATACCGGAGGCAGGCCGGGGGTTCAGACAGTGTCTTTTGCTCTTGCTAGGCAAGAGAAGGGAGATGGAGGGCCCAAGGCAGCTGTCCCTTTTCAATCACAGCCAGAGGGCAGGAGCCATGACATTTGGAGCCCTGTCTTGCTATCTCATCAGGGCCTAGGTTCATCCTAGTCCTGCTTTTGTCAGAACTAGGACTCATGAAGACTCGGCAATCCTGCTCCCTGGAGGCTCCTGACACACCTAGATCACCGCCCTTTCTGCGTTGGTCTCTCTAAAGTCCGTTCCCGCTATGCACTGCAACTTCCTTGGCCCTGGTTTGTAGACCCTCCACCTAAAAACATATGAGCTAGCCAGGTCTGGGAGGTGAGGATCGCTCTTTCTCCGAGGGAAGACAGACAAAAGCGCTACCCAGGACCCGTGCCTCCGCAGCTGCCTCTCCACATTTCCAGCACTTTGGCTCGGACAGGCCTAATTGAAATGAGTCCTTGCGAGAGGGACGCACTTGGCCACCCCGGGACTAAAGGCACCAGGTAGCCCTGAACTGCCTTCATTTAAGGGAGACCCCATCGGCCTGCGTGCGTGCTGTGCCTAGATGCAAGGAGCTGGGCCCCTGGCTGAGCTGCAAGGCTCTCCTTTCTTTTTCAAATGTGGGCTCTTGGTCTTGCGCATGCGCACAGGCGTCTGGGAAAAATGGGTCCCTAGCACCGAGCTGAGAGGGGTGTAACTCCAGCCTGCTGTAGCCTCGGGCTCAGGCTTCTCTGGAAGGTGCTGCAGTCCTGCCAGCGACCCCAGAGGACCCCAGCACGACTCTCTTCGGTGTCAACCCCGAACGATGGACTCTGCAGTGTCCCGTGGACATTCTGGAAGACTTTGTACCCTCTCCTTGGCGAAGGTTCACTGTTCCTGGTGGTCTTCTTTCTCTGTGACTAGTTCTCGCGGGAAATCCATGTTGACCTAGGCCTCCACAAGGTCTGCAACTCCCTGGGAATCACTTTCCTCAACCTCCCTGGGCCCCAACTCAAGGCACCCACCACCTGCTGGGTTCAACCCCTCCACGAGGCTCCCGGAAGACATTGTAAGTGTCAAGGCCAGACACTGTGCTGAATGCACTTTTGCTAGAGCCACGCAGCCGACTGTAGTCATGCTGAACCCTGTGTAAAGTCCATTCTGAGAACCTACTATGGGGTGATTCCTGGCCCACAGTGCACCTAGGAAATCATTGCCCTCTCCTGGGACGCTCCCGCTAGACGGTGCCTCCCATGGGAGCAAGAGCAATCCTGCCAGCGTCTAGTTCTCTGTCCCAGTGTGGCCTAGAAACACAGCGGGGCATCTTTCTTGGGGCGACCCCAGGCTCCTGCCCCGGAGCTCTATGTTGCCAGAGGTGCCTTCTGTACACCCCCAGGGAGACACTGTCCCGAGAAAAAGGGTCGTTCCCTGGACCTACTGAATCTTGCCTTTGGACACCTCCAATCCAACCCAGGATTCTCAGAAGCCAGTGCCAGGCTCTGTCCAAAAGCTGGGGAAGGAAAGCGGGCCAGCTGCAAGAGAAAAGGCCCGGGAGTCGAAATGCAAGTGAAACCTCTGGCTGTGACAAAGGAGACAGAGTCCTACCCAGGAATGAGGCTTCAGCCTACAGAGGAGCAGCAGGAAATTACTGTCGGTCCCAAACACCAGAACTCCACTCAGAGACATTCTCAGGAAGAAAGCTGGCTACACAGCTTAGAGGCAGCAGTCAACCTTCTGCACAAACGTCATCATCCCAAAAGAGACAGTGCAGAGGAACAACGGGATGTGTGTATTACGTCTGTGCCTCTAGGACTGTGTGTGTTTATAGGGGAGAGGAGAGAGGAGTACAGGTTCGTGGCAGCTGCCAGCGGTCTTTATTTAAGAACCATGCAAACAAGTTTCATAGAAGTAGAGTGGCCATAGCACAAGGGAGGAGAGTGTGGCAGTCTCCAAAGCTAGACAGTTTGCCTTCTGCCCTGGCATCTCAAATAGGGCTGATGGTTTGTCAGCAGATCGACTATTGTCAGACCTAAGGTTCAAGGGAGTCTTGTGCTGGTAGGCCCCTATATGTATCTGATACCTTCCACCACCCTCTCCCCAACTATCATAAAGCACAGATATACATGCACAATCGACAGAATGTTGCCCTTCGCTGACACACCTGGATACCGGAGGCAGGCCGGGGGTTCAGACAGTGTCTTTTGCTCTTGCTAGGCAAGAGAAGGGAGATGGAGGGCCCAAGGCAGCTGTCCCTTTTCAATCACAGCCAGAGAACAGGAGCCATCACACTTGGAGCCCTGTCTTGCTATGTCATCAGGGACTAGGTTCATCCTAGTCCTGCTTTTGTCAGAACCAGGACTCATGAAGACTCGGCAATCCTGCTCCCTGGAGGCTCCTGACACACCTAGATCACCGCCCTTTCTGCGTTGGTCTCTCTAAAGTCCGTTCCCGCTATGCACTGCAACTTCCTTGGCCCTGGTTTGTAGACCCTCCACCTAAAAACATATGAGCTAGCCAGGTCTGGCAGGTGAGGATCGCTCTTCCTCCCAGGGAAGACAGACAAAAGCGCTGCCCAGGACCCGTGCCTCCGCAGATGCCTCTCCACATTTCCAGCACTGGGCTCGGATAGGCCTAATTGAAGTGAGTCCATGCGAGAGGGCCGCACTTTGTCACCCTGGGCCTAAAGGCACCAGGGAGCCCTCAACTGCCTTCATTTAAGAGCGACCCCATCAGCCTGCGTGCTTGCTGTGCCTAGATGCAAGGAGCTGGGGCCCTTGCTGAGCTGCAGGGCTCTCCTTTCTTTTTCAAATGTGGGCTCTTGGTCTTGCGCATGCGCACAGGCGTCTGGGAAAAATGGGTCCCTAGCACCGAGCTGAGAGGGGTGTAACTCCAGCCTGCTGCAGCCTCTGGCTCAGGCTTCTCTGGAAGGTGCTGCAGTCCTGCCAGCGACCCCAGAGGACCCCAGCACGACTCTCTTCGGTGTCAACCCGAACGATGGACTCTGCAGTGTCCCGTGGACATTCTGGAAGACTTTGTACCCTCTCCTTGGCGAAGGTTCACTGTTCCTGGTGGTCTTCTTTCTCCTGTGACTAGTTCTCGCGGGAAATCCATGTTGACCTAGGCCTCCACAAGGTCTGCAACTCCCTGGGAATCACTTTCCTCAACCTCCCTGGGCCCCAACTCAAGGCACCCACCACCTGCAGGGTTCAACTCCTCCACGAGGCTCCTGGAAGACATTGTAAGTGTCAAGGCCAGACACTGTGCTGAATGCACTTTTGCTAGAGCCACGCAGCCGACTGTAGTCATGCTGAACCCTGTGGAAAGTCCATTCTGAGAACCTACTATGGGGTGATTCCTGGCCCACAGTGCACCTAGGAAATCATTGCCCTCTTCTGGGACGCTCCCGCTAGATGGTGCCTCCCATGGGAGCAAGAGCAATCCTGCCAGCGTCTAGTTCTCTGTCCCAGTGTGGCCTAGAAACACAGCGGGGCATCTTTCTTGGGGCGACCCCAGGCTCCTGCTCCGGGGCTCTATGTTGCCAGAGGTGCCTTCTGTACACCCCCAGGGAGACACTGTCCCGAGAAAAAGGGTCGTTCCCTGGACCTACTGAATCTTGCCTTTGGACATCTCCAATCCAACCCAGAATTCTCAGAAGCCAGTGCCAGGCTCTGTCCAAAAGCTCGGGAAGGAAAGCGGGCCAGCTGCAAGAGAAAAGGCCCGGGGGTCGAAATGCAAGTGAAACCTCTGGCTGTGACAAAGGAGACAGAGTCCTACCCAGGAATGAGGCTTCAGCCTACAGAGGAGCAGCAGGAAATTACTGTCGGTCCCAAACACCAGAACTCCACTCAGAGACATTCTCAGGAAGAAAGCTGGCTACACAGCTTAGAGGCAGCAGTCAACCTTCTGCACAAACGTCATCATCCCAAAAGAGACAGTGCAGAGGAACAACGGGATGTGTGTATTACGTCTGTGCCTCTAGGACTGTGTGTGTTTCTAGGGGAGAGGAGATAGGAGTGCACGTTCGTGTCAGCTCTCAGCGGTCCTTCTTTAAGAGGCATGCAAACGAGTTTCATAGAAGTAGAGAGGCCATAGCACGAGGAAGGAGAGGGTGGCAGTCTCCAAAGCTAGACAGTTTGCCTTCTGCCCTGGCATCTCAAATAGGGCTGATGGTTTGACAGGAGCTGGACTATGGACAGACCTAAAGATCAAGGGAGTCTTGTGCTGGTAGGCCCCTATATGTATCTGATACCTTCCACCACCCAGTCCCCAACTATCACAACGCACAGATATACATGCACAATGGACAGAATGTTGCCCTTCGCTGACACACCTGGATACCGGAGGCAGGCCGGGGGTTCAGACAGTGTCTTTTGCTCTTGCTAGGCAAGAGAAGGGAGATGGAGGGCCAAAGGCTGCTGTCCCTTTTCAATCACAGCCAGAGGGCAGGAGCCATGACATTTGGAGCCCTGTCTTGCTATCTCATCAGGGCCTAGGTTCATCCTAGTCCTGCTTTTGTCAGAACCAGGACTCATGAAGACTCGGCAATCCTGCTCCCTGGAGGCTCCTGACACACCTAGATCACCGCCCTTTCTGCGTTGGTCTCTCTAAAGTCCGTTCCCGCTATGCACTGCAACTTCCTTGGCCCTGGTTTGTAGACCCTCCACCTAAAAACATATGAGCTAGCCAGGTCTGGGAGGTGAGGATCGCTCTTTCTCCGAGGGAAGACAGACAAAAGCGCTACCCAGGACCCGTGCCTCCGCAGCTGCCTCTCCACATTTCCAGCACTTTGGCTCGGACAGGCCTAATTGAAATGAGTCCTTGCGAGAGGGACGCACTTGGCCACCCCGGGACTAAAGGCACCAGGGAGCCCTGAACTGCCTTCATTTAAGGGAGACCCCATCGGCCTGCGTGCCTGCTGTGCCTAGATGCAAGGAGCTGGGCCCCTGGCTGAGCTGCAAGGCTCTCCTTTCTTTTTCAAATGAGGGCTCTTGGTCTTGCGCATGCGCACAGGCGTCTGGGAAAAATGGGTCCCTAGCACCGAGCTGAGAGGGGTGTAACTCCAGCCTGCTGCAGCCTCGGGCTCAGGCTTCTCTGGAAGGTGCTGCAGTCCTGCCAGCGACCCCAGAGGACCCCAGCACGACTCTCTTCGGTGTCAACCCCGAACGATGGACTCTGCAGTGTCCCGTGGACATTCTGGAAGACTTTGTACCCTCTCCTTGGCGAAGGTTCACTGTTCCTGGTGGTCTTCTTTCTCCTGTGACTAGTTCTCGCGGGAAATCCATGTTGACCTAGGCCTCCACAAGGTCTGCAACTCCCTGGGAATCACTTTCCTCAACCTCCCTGGGCCCCAACTCAAGGCACCCACCACCTGCAGGGTTCAACTCCTCCACGAGGCTCCCGGAAGACATTGTAAGTGTCAAGGACAGACACTGTGCTGAATGCACTTTTGCTAGAGCCACGCAGCCGACTGTAGTCATGCTGAACCCTGTGGAAAGTCCATTCTGAGAACCTACTATGGGGTGATTCCTGGCCCACAGTGCACCTAGGAAATCATTGCCCTCTTCTGGGACGCTCCCGCTAGATGGTGCCTCCCATGGGAGCAAGAGCAATCCTGCCAGCGTCTAGTTCTCTGTCCCAGTGTGGCCTAGAAACACAGCGGGGCATCTTTCTTGGGGCGACACCAGGCTCCTGCTCCGGGGCTCTATGTTGCCAGAGGTGCCTTCTGTACACCCCCAGGGAGACACTGTCCCGAGAAAAAGGGTCGTTCCCTGGACCTACTGAATCTTGCCTTTGGACATCTCCAATCCAACCCAGAATTCTCAGAAGCCAGTGCCAGGCTCTGTCCAAAAGCTCGGGAAGGAAAGCGGGCCAGCTGCAAGAGAAAAGGCCCGGGGGTCGAAATGCAAGTGAAACCTCTGGCTGTGACAAAGGAGACAGAGTCCTACCCAGGAATGAGGCTTCAGCCTACAGAGGAGCAGCAGGAAATTACTGTCGGTCCCAAACACCAGAACTCCACTCAGAGACATTCTCAGGAAGAAAGCTGGCTACACAGCTTAGAGGCAGCAGTCAACCTTCTGCACAAACGTCATCATCCCAAAAGAGACAGTGCAGAGGAACAACGGGATGTGTGTATTACGTCTGTGCCTCTAGGACTGTGTGTGTTTCTAGGGGAGAGGAGATAGGAGTGCACGTTCGTGTCAGCTCTCAGCGGTCCTTCTTTAAGAGGCATGCAAACGAGTTTCATAGAAGTAGAGAGGCCATAGCACGAGGAAGGAGAGGGTGGCAGTCTCCAAAGCTAGACAGTTTGCCTTCTGCCCTGGCATCTCAAATAGGGCTGATGGTTTGACAGGAGCTCGACTATGGACAGACCTAAAGATCAAGGGAGTCTTGTGCTGGTAGGCCCCTATATGTATCTGATACCTTCCACCACCCAGTCCCCAACTATCACAACGCACAGATATACATGCACAATGGACAGAATGTTGCCCTTCGCTGACACACCTGGATACCGGAGGCAGGCCGGGGGTTCAGACAGTGTCTTTTGCTCTTGCTAGGCAAGAGAAGGGAGATGGAGGGCCAAAGGCAGCTGTCCCTTTTCAATCACAGCCAGAGGGCAGGAGCCATGACATTTGGAGCCCTGTCTTGCTATCTCATCAGGGCCTAGGTTCATCCTAGTCCTGCTTTTGTCAGAACCAGGACTCATGAAGACTCGGCAATCCTGCTCCCTGGAGGCTCCTGACACACCTAGATCACCGCCCTTTCTGCGTTGGTCTCTCTAAAGTCCGTTCCCGCTATGCACTGCAACTTCCTTGGCCCTGGTTTGTAGACCCTCCACCTAAAAACATATGAGCTAGCCAGGTCTGGGAGGTGAGGATCGCTCTTTCTCCGAGGGAAGACAGACAAAAGCGCTACCCAGGACCCGTGCCTCCGCAGCTGCCTCTCCACATTTCCAGCACTTTGGCTCGGACAGGCCTAATTGAAATGAGTCCTTGCGAGAGGGACGCACTTGGCCACCCCGGGACTAAAGGCACCAGGGAGCCCTGAACTGCCTTCATTTAAGGGAGACCCCATCGGCCTGCGTGCGTGCTGTGCCTAGATGCAAGGAGCTGGGCCCCTGGCTGAGCTGCAAGGCTCTCCTTTCTTTTTCAAATGAGGGCTCTTGGTCTTGCGCATGCGCACAGGCGTCTGGGAAAAATGGGTCCCTAGCACCGAGCTGAGAGGGGTGTAACTCCAGCCTGCTGCAGCCTCGGGCTCAGGCTTCTCTGGAAGGTGCTGCAGTCCTGCCAGCGACCCCAGAGGACCCCAGCACGACTCTCTTCGGTGTCAACCCCGAACGATGGACTCTGCAGTGTCCCGTGGACATTCTGGAAGACTTTGTACCCTCTCCTTGGCGAAGGTTCACTGTTCCTGGTGGTCTTCTTTCTCCTGTGACTAGTTCTCGCGGGAAATCCATGTTGACCTAGGCCTCCACAAGGTCTGCAACTCCCTGGGAATCACTTTCCTCAACCTCCCTGGGCCCCAACTCAAGGCACCCACCACCTGCAGGGTTCAACTCCTCCACGAGGCTCCCGGAAGACATTGTAAGTGTCAAGGACAGACACTGTGCTGAATGCACTTTTGCTAGAGCCACGCAGCCGACTGTAGTCATGCTGAACCCTGTGGAAAGTCCATTCTGAGAACCTACTATGGGGTGATTCCTGGCCCACAGTGCACCTAGGAAATCATTGCCCTCTCCTGGGACGTTCCCGCTAGACGGTGCCTCCCATGGGAGCAAGAGCAATCCTGCCAGCGTCTAGTTCTCTGTCCCAGTGTGGCCTAGAAACACAGCGGGGCATCTTTCTTGGGGCGACCCCAGGCTCCTGCTCCGGGGCTCTATGTTGCCAGAGGTGCCTTCTGTACACCCCCAGGGAGACACTGTCCCGAGAAAAAGGGTCGTTCCCTGGACCTACTGAATCTTGCCTTTGGACACCTCCAATCCAACCCAGAATTCTCAGAAGCCAGTGCCAGGCTCTGTCCAAAAGCTCGGGAAGGAAAGCGGGCCAGCTGCAAGAGAAAAGGCCCGGGGGTCGAAATGCAAGTGAAACCTCTGGCTGTGACAAAGGAGACAGAGTCCTACCCAGGAATGAGGCTTCAGCCTACAGAGGAGCAGCAGGAAATTACTGTCGGTCCCAAACACCAGAACTCCACTCAGAGACATTCTCAGGAAGAAAGCTGGCTACACAGCTTAGAGGCAGCAGTCAACCTTCTGCACAAACGTCATCATCCCAAAAGAGACAGTGCAGAGGAACAACGGGATGTGTGTATTACGTCTGTGCCTCTAGGACTGTGTGTGTTTCTAGGGGAGAGGAGATAGGAGTGCACGTTCGTGTCAGCTCTCAGCGGTCCTTCTTTAAGAGGCATGCAAACGAGTTTCATAGAAGTAGAGAGGCCATAGCACGAGGAAGGAGAGGGTGGCAGTCTCCAAAGCTAGACAGTTTGCCTTCTGCCCTGGCATCTCAAATAGGGCTGATGGTTTGACAGGAGCTCGACTATGGACAGACCTAAAGATCAAGGGAGTCTTGTGCTGGTAGGCCCCTATATGTATCTGATACCTTCCACCACCCAGTCCCCAACTATCACAACGCACAGATATACATGCACAATGGACAGAATGTTGCCCTTCGCTGACACACCTGGATACCGGAGGCAGGCCGGGGGTTCAGACAGTGTCTTTTGCTCTTGCTAGGCAAGAGAAGGGAGATGGAGGGCCAAAGGCAGCTGTCCCTTTTCAATCACAGCCAGAGGGCAGGAGCCATGACATTTGGAGCCCTGTCTTGCTATCTCATCAGGGCCTAGGTTCATCCTAGTCCTGCTTTTGTCAGAACCAGGACTCATGAAGACTCGGCAATCCTGCTCCCTGGAGGCTCCTGACACACCTAGATCACCGCCCTTTCTGCGTTGGTCTCTCTAAAGTCCGTTCCCGCTATGCACTGCAACTTCCTTGGCCCTGGTTTGTAGACCCTCCACCTAAAAACATATGAGCTAGCCAGGTCTGGGAGGTGAGGATCGCTCTTTCTCCGAGGGAAGACAGACAAAAGCGCTACCCAGGATCCGTGCCTCCGCAGCTGCCTCTCCACATTTCCAGCACTTTGGCTCGGACAGGCCTAATTGAAGTGAGTCCTTGCGAGAGGGACGCACTTGGCCACCCAGGGACTAAAGGCACCAGGGAGCCCTGAACTGCCTTCATTTAAGGGAGACCCCATCGGCCTGCGTGCGTGCTGTGCCTAGATGCAAGGAGCTGGGCCCCTGGCTGAGCTGCAAGGCTCTCCTTTCTTTTTCAAATGTGGGCTCTTGGTCTTGCGCATGCGCACAGGCGTCTGGGAAAAATGGGTCCCTAGCACCGAGCTGAGAGGGGTGTAACTCCAGCCTGCTGCAGCCTCGGGCTCAGGCTTCTCTGGAAGGTGCTGCAGTCCTGCCAGCGACCCCAGAGGACCCCAGCACGACTCTCTTCGGTGTCAACCCCGAACGATGGACTCTGCAGTGTCCCGTGGACATTCTGGAAGACTTTGTACCCTCTCCTTGGCGAAGGTTCACTGTTCCTGGTGGTCTTCTTTCTCCTGTGACTAGTTCTCGCGGGAAATCCATGTTGACCTAGGCCTCCACAAGGTCTGCAACTCCCTGGGAATCACTTTCCTCAACCTCCCTGGGCCCCAACTCAAGGCACCCACCACCTGCAGGGTTCAACTCCTCCAGGAGGCTCCCGGAAGACATTGTAAGTGTCAAGGCCAGACACTGTGCTGAATGCACTTTTGCTAGAGCCACGCAGCCGACTGTAGTCATGCTGAACCCTGTGGAAAGTCCATTCTGAGAACCTACTATGGGGTGATTCCTGGCCCACAGTGCACCTAGGAAATCATTGCCCTCTCCTGGGACGCTCACGCTAGACGGTGCCTCCCATGGGAGCAAGAGCAATCCTGCCAGCGTCTAGTTCTCTGTCCCAGTGTGGCCTAGAAACACAGCGGGGCATCTTTCTTGGGGCGACCCCAGGCTCCTGCTCCGGGGCTCTATGTTGCCAGAGGTGCCTTCTGTACACCCCCAGGGAGACACTGTCCCGAGAAAAAGGGTCGTTCCCTGGACCTACTGAATCTTGCCTTTGGACACCTCCAATCCAACCCAGAATTCTCAAAAGCCAGTGCCAGGCTCTGTCCAAAAGCTCGGGAAGGAAAGCGGGCCAGCTGCAAGAGAAAAGGCCCGGGAGTCGAAATGCAAGTGAAACCTCTGGCTGTGACAAAGGAGACAGAGTCCTACCCAGGAATGAGGCTTCAGCCTACAGAGGAGCAGCAGGAAATTACTGTCGGTCCCAAACACCAGAACTCCACTCAGAGACATTCTCAGGAAGAAAGCTGGCTACACAGCTTAGAGGCAGCAGTCAACCTTCTGCACAAACGTCATCATCCCAAAAGAGACAGTGCAGAGGAACAACGGGATGTGTGTATTACGTCTGTGCCTCTAGGACTGTGCGTGTTTCTAGGGGAGAGGAGATAGGAGTGCACGTTCGTGTCAGCTCTCAGCGGTCCTTCTTTAAGAGGCATGCAAACGAGTTTCATAGAAGTAGAGAGGCCATAGCACGAGGAAGGAGAGGGTGGCAGTCTCCAAAGCTAGACAGTTTGCCTTCTGCCCTGGCATCTCAAATAGGGCTGATGGTTTGACAGGAGCTCGACTATGGACAGACCTAAAGATCAAGAGAGTCTTGTGCTGGTAGGCCCCTATATGTATCTGATACCTTCCACCACCCAGTCCCCAACTATCACAACGCACAGATATACATGCACAATGGACAGAATGTTGCCCTTCGCTGACACACCTGGATACCGGAGGCAGGCCGGGGGTTCAGACAGTGTCTTTTGCTCTTGCTAGGCAAGAGAAGGGAGATGGAGGGCCAAAGGCAGCTGTCCCTTTTCAATCACAGCCAGAGGGCAGGAGCCATGACATTTGGAGCCCTGTCTTGCTATCTCATCAGGGCCTAGGTTCATCCTAGTCCTGCTTTTGTCAGAACCAGGACTCATGAAGACTCGGCAATCCTGCTCCCTGGAGGCTCCTGACACACCTAGATCACCGCCCTTTCTGCGTTGGTCTCTCTAAAGTCCGTTCCCGCTATGCACTGCAACTTCATTGGCCCTGGTTTGTAGACCCTCCACCTAAAAACATATGAGCTAGCCAGGTCTGGGAGGTGAGGATCGCTCTTTCTCCGAGGGAAGACAGACAAAAGCGCTACCCAGGACCCGTGCCTCCGCAGCTGCCTCTCCACATTTCCAGCACTTTGGCTCGGACAGGCCTAATTGAAGTGAGTCCTTGCGAGAGGGACGCACTTGGCCACCACGGGACTAAAGGCACCAGGGAGCCCTGAACTGCCTTCATTTAAGGGCGACCCCATCGGCCTGCGTGCCTGCTGTGCCTAGATGCAAGGAGCTGGGCCCCTGGCTGAGCTGCAAGGCTCTCCTTTCTTTTTCAAATGTGGGCTCTTGGTCTTGCGCATGCGCACAGGCGTCTGGGAAAAATGGGTCCCTAGCACCGAGCTGAGAGGGGTGTAACTCCAGCCTGCTGCAGCCTCGGGCTCAGGCTTCTCTGGAAGGTGCTGCAGTCCTGCCAGCGACCCCAGAGGACCCCAGCACGACTCTCTTCGGTGTCAACCCCGAACGATGGACTCTGCAGTGTCCCGTGGACATTCTGGAAGACTTTGTACCCTCTCCTTGGCGAAGGTTCACTGTTCCTGGTGGTCTTCTTTCTCCTGTGACTAGTTCTCGCGGGAAATCCATGTTGACCTAGGCCTCCACAAGGTCTGCAACTCCCTGGGAATCACTTTCCTCAACCTCCCTGGGCCCCAACTCAAGGCACCCACCACCTGCAGGGTTCAACTCCTCCACGAGGCTCCCGGAAGACATTGTAAGTGTCAAGGCCAGACACTGTGCTGAATGCACTTTTGCTAGAGCCACGCAGCCGACTGTAGTCATGCTGAACCCTGTGGAAAGTCCATTCTGAGAACCTACTATGGGGTGATTCCTGGCCCACAGTGCACCTAGGAAATCATTGCCCTCTCCTGGGACGCTAGACGGTGCCTCCCATGGGAGCAAGAGCAATCCTGCCAGCGTCTAGTTCTCTGTCCCAGTGTGGCCTAGAAACACAGCGGGGCATCTTTCTTGGGGCGACCCCAGGCTCCTGCTCCGGGGCTCTATGTTGCCAGAGGTGCCTTCTGTACACCCCCAGGGAGACACTGTCCCGAGAAAAAGGGTCGTTCCCTGGACCTACTGAATCTTGCCTTTGGACACCTCCAATCCAACCCAGAATTCTCAGAAGCCAGTGCCAGGCTCTGTCCAAAAGCTCGGGAAGGAAAGCGGGCCAGCTGCAAGAGAAAAGGCCCGGGGGTCGAAATGCAAGTGAAACCTCTGGCTGTGACAAAGGAGACAGAGTCCTACCCAGGAATGAGGCTTCAGCCTACAGAGGAGCAGCAGGAAATTACTGTCGGTCCCAAACACCAGAACTCCACTCAGAGACATTCTCAGGAAGAAAGCTGGCTACACAGCTTAGAGGCAGCAGTCAACCTTCTGCACAAACGTCATCATCCCAAAAGAGACAGTGCAGAGGAACAACGGGATGTGTGTATTACGTCTGTGCCTCTAGGACTGTGTGTGTTTCTAGGGGAGAGGAGAAAGGAGTGCACGTTCGTGTCAGCTCTCAGCGGTCCTTCTTTAAGAGGCATGCAAACGAGTTTCATAGAAGTAGAGAGGCCATAGCACGAGGAAGGAGAGGGTGGCAGTCTCCAAAGCTAGACAGTTTGCCTTCTGCCCTGGCATCTCAAATAGGGCTGATGGTTTGACAGGAGCTCGACTATGGACAGACCTAAAGATCAAGGGAGTCTTGTGCTGGTAGGCCCCTATATGTATCTGATACCTTCCACCACCCAGTCCCCAACTATCACAACGCACAGATATACATGCACAATGGACAGAATGTTGCCCTTCGCTGACACACCTGGATACCGGAGGCAGGCCGGGGGTTCAGACAGTGTCTTTTGCTCTTGCTAGGCAAGAGAAGGGAGATGGAGGGCCAAAGGCAGCTGTCCCTTTTCAATCACAGCCAGAGGGCAGGAGCCATGACATTTGGAGCCCTGTCTTGCTATCTCATCAGGGCCTAGGTTCATCCTAGTCCTGCTTTTGTCAGAACCAGGACTCATGAAGACTCGGCAATCCTGCTCCCTGGAGGCTCCTGACACACCTAGATCACCGCCCTTTCTGCGTTGGTCTCTCTAAAGTCCGTTCCCGCTATGCACTGCAACTTCCTTGGCCCTGGTTTGTAGACCCTCCACCTAAAAACATATGAGCTAGCCAGGTCTGGGAGGTGAGGATCGCTCTTTCTCCGAGGGAAGACAGACAAAAGCGCTACCCAGGACCCGTGCCTCCGCAGCTGCCTCTCCACATTTCCAGCACTTTGGCTCGGACAGGCCTAATTGAAGTGAGTCCTTGCGAGAGGGACGCACTTGGCCACCCAGGGACTAAAGGCACCAGGGAGCCCTGAACTGCCTTCATTTAAGGGAGACCCCATCGGCCTGCGTGCGTGCTGTGCCTAGATGCAAGGAGCTGGGCCCCTGGCTGAGCTGCAAGGCTCTCCTTTCTTTTTCAAATGTGGGCTCTTGGTCTTGCGCATGCGCACAGGCGTCTGGGAAAAATGGGTCCCTAGCACCGAGCTGAGAGGGGTGTAACTCCAGCCTGCTGCAGCCTCGGGCTCAGGCTTCTCTGGAAGGTGCTGCAGTCCTGCCAGCGACCCCAGAGGACCCCAGCACGACTCTCTTCGGTGTCAACCCCGAACGATGGACTCTGCAGTGTCCCGTGGACATTCTGGAAGACTTTGTACCCTCTCCTTGGCGAAGGTTCACCGTTCCTGGTGGTCTTCTTTCTCCTGTGACTAGTTCTCGCGGGAAATCCATGTTGACCTAGGCCTCCACAAGGTCTGCAACTCCCTGGGAATCACTTTCCTCAACCTCCCTGGGCCCCAACTCAAGGCACCCACCACCTGCAGGGTTCAACTCCTCCAGGAGGCTCCCGGAAGACATTGTAAGTGTCAAGGCCAGACACTGTGCTGAATGCACTTTTGCTAGAGCCACGCAGCCGACTGTAGTCATGCTGAACCCTGTGGAAAGTCCATTCTGAGAACCTACTATGGGGTGATTCCTGGCCCACAGTGCACCTAGGAAATCATTGCCCTCTCCTGGGACGCTCCCGCTAGACGGTGCCTCCCATGGGAGCAAGAGCAATCCTGCCAGCGTCTAGTTCTCTGTCCCAGTGTGGCCTAGAAACACAGCGGGGCATCTTTCTTGGGGCGACCCCAGGCTCCTGCTCCGGGGCTCTATGTTGCCAGAGGTGCCTTCTGTACACCCCCAGGGAGACACTGTCCCGAGAAAAAGGGTCGTTCCCTGGACCTACTGAATCTTGCCTTTGGACACCTCCAATCCAACCCAGAATTCTCAGAAGCCAGCGCCAGGCTCTGTCCAAAAGCTCGGGAAGGAAAGCGGGCCAGCTGCAAGAGAAAAGGCCCGGGAGTCGAAATGCAAGTGAAACCTCTGGCTGTGACAAAGGAGACAGAGTCCTACCCAGGAATGAGGCTTCAGCCTACAGAGGAGCAGCAGGAAATTACTGTCGGTCCCAAACACCAGAACTCCACTCAGAGACATTCTCAGGAAGAAAGCTGGCTACACAGCTTAGAGGCAGCAGTCAACCTTCTGCACAAACGTCATCATCCCAAAAGAGACAGTGCAGAGGAACAACGGGATGTGTGTATTACGTCTGTGCCTCTAGGACTGTGCGTGTTTCTAGGGGAGAGGAGATAGGAGTGCACGTTCGTGTCAGCTCTCAGCGGTCCTTCTTTAAGAGGCATGCAAACGAGTTTCATAGAAGTAGAGAGGCCATAGCACGAGGAAGGAGAGGGTGGCAGTCTCCAAAGCTAGACAGTTTGCCTTCTGCCCTGGCATCTCAAATAGGGCTGATGGTTTGACAGGAGCTCGACTATGGACAGACCTAAAGATCAAGAGAGTCTTGTGCTGGTAGGCCCCTATATGTATCTGATACCTTCCACCACCCAGTCCCCAACTATCACAACGCACAGATATACATGCACAATGGACAGAATGTTGCCCTTCGCTGACACACCTGGATACCGGAGGCAGGCCGGGGGTTCAGACAGTGTCTTTTGCTCTTGCTAGGCAAGAGAAGGGAGATGGAGGGCCAAAGGCAGCTGTCCCTTTTCAATCACAGCCAGAGGGCAGGAGCCATGACATTTGGAGCCCTGTCTTGCTATCTCATCAGGGCCTAGGTTCATCCTAGTCCTGCTTTTGTCAGAACCAGGACTCATGAAGACTCGGCAATCCTGCTCCCTGGAGGCTCCTGACACACCTAGATCACCGCCCTTTCTGCGTTGGTCTCTCTAAAGTCCGTTCCCGCTATGCACTGCAACTTCATTGGCCCTGGTTTGTAGACCCTCCACCTAAAAACATATGAGCTAGCCAGGTCTGGGAGGTGAGGATCGCTCTTTCTCCGAGGGAAGACAGACAAAAGCGCTACCCAGGACCCGTGCCTCCGCAGCTGCCTCTCCACATTTCCAGCACTTTGGCTCGGACAGGCCTAATTGAAGTGAGTCCTTGCGAGAGGGACGCACTTGGCCACCACGGGACTAAAGGCACCAGGGAGCCCTGAACTGCCTTCATTTAAGGGCGACCCGATCGGCCTGCGTGCCTGCTGTGCCTAGATGCAAGGAGCTGGGCCCCTGGCTGAGCTGCAAGGCTCTCCTTTCTTTTTCAAATGTGGGCTCTTGGTCTTGCGCATGCGCACAGGCGTCTGGGAAAAATGGGTCCCTAGCACCGAGCTGAGAGGGGTGTAACTCCAGCCTGCTGCAGCCTCTGGCTCAGGCTTCTCTGGAAGGTGCTGCAGTCCTGCCAGCGACCCCAGAGGACCCCAGCACGACCCTCTTCGGTGTCAACCCCGAACGATGGACTCTGCAGTGTCCCGTGGACATTCTGGAAGACTTTGTACCCTCTCCTTGGCGAAGGTTCACCGTTCCTGGTGGTCTTCTTTCTCCTGTGACTAGTTCTCGCGGGAAATCCATGTTGACCTAGGCCTCCACAAGGTCTGCAACTCCCTGGGAATCACTTTCCTCAACCTCCCTGGGCCCCAACTCAAGGCACCCACCACCTGCTGGGTTCAACTCCTCCACGAGGCTTCCGGAAGACACTGTAAGTGTCAAGGCCAGACACTGTGCTGAATGCACTTTTGCTAGAGCCACGCAGCCGACTGTAGTCATGCTGAACCCTGTGGAAAGTCCATTCTGAGAACCTACTATGGGTGATTCCTGGCCCACAGTGCACCTAGGAAATCATTGCCCTCTCCTGGGACGCTCCCGCTAGACGGTGCCTCCCATGGGAGCAAGAGCAATCCTGCCAGCGTCTAGTTCTCTGTCCCAGTGTGGCCTAGAAACACAGCGGGGCATCTTTCTTGGGGCGACCCCAGGCTCCTGCCCCGGAGCTCTATGTTGCCAGAGGTGCCTTCTGTACACCCCCAGGGAGACACTGTCCCGAGAAAAAGGGTCGTTCCCTGGACCTACTGAATCTTGCCTTTGGACACCTCCAATCCAACCCAGAATTCTCAGAAGCCAGTGCCAGGCTCTGTCCAAAAGCTCGGGAAGGAAAGCGGGCCAGCTGCAAGAGAAAAGGCCCGGGGGTCGAAATGCAAGTGAAACCTCTGGCTGTGACAAAGGAGACAGAGTCCTTCCCAGGAATGAGGCTTCAGCCTACAGAGGAGCAGCAGGAAATTACTGTCGGTCCCAAACACCAGAACTCCACTCAGAGACATTCTCAGGAAGAAAGCTGGCTACACAGCTTAGAGGCAGCAGTCAACCTTCTGCACAAACGTCATCATCCCAAAAGAGACAGTGCAGAGGAACAACGGGATGTGTGTATTACGTCTGTGCCTCTAGGACTGTGCGTGTTTCTAGGGGAGAGGAGATAGGAGTGCACGTTCGTGTCAGCTCTCAGCGGTCCTTCTTTAAGAGGCATGCAAACGAGTTTCATAGAAGTAGAGAGGCCATAGCACGAGGAAGGAGAGGGTGGCAGTCTCCAAAGCTAGACAGTTTGCCTTCTGCCCTGGCATCTCAAATAGGGCTGATGGTTTGACAGGAGCTCGACTATGGACAGACCTAAAGATCAAGAGAGTCTTGTGCTGGTAGGCCCCTATATGTATCTGATACCTTCCACCACCCAGTCCCCAACTATCACAACGCACAGATATACATGCACAATGGACAGAATGTTGCCCTTCGCTGACACACCTGGATACCGGAGGCAGGCCGGGGGTTCAGACAGTGTCTTTTGCTCTTGCTAGGCAAGAGAAGGGAGATGGAGGGCCAAAGGCAGCTGTCCCTTTTCAATCACAGCCAGAGGGCAGGAGCCATGACATTTGGAGCCCTGTCTTGCTATCTCATCAGGGCCTAGGTTCATCCTAGTCCTGCTTTTGTCAGAACCAGGACTCATGAAGACTCGGCAATCCTGCTCCCTGGAGGCTCCTGACACACCTAGATCACCGCCCTTTCTGCGTTGGTCTCTCTAAAGTCCGTTCCCGCTATGCACTGCAACTTCATTGGCCCTGGTTTGTAGACCCTCCACCTAAAAACATATGAGCTAGCCAGGTCTGGGAGGTGAGGATCGCTCTTTCTCCGAGGGAAGACAGACAAAAGCGCTACCCAGGACCCGTGCCTCCGCAGCTGCCTCTCCACATTTCCAGCACTTTGGCTCGGACAGGCCTAATTGAAGTGAGTCCTTGCGAGAGGGACGCACTTGGCCACCACGGGACTAAAGGCACCAGGGAGCCCTGAACTGCCTTCATTTAAGGGCGACCCGATCGGCCTGCGTGCCTGCTGTGCCTAGATGCAAGGAGCTGGGCCCCTGGCTGAGCTGCAAGGCTCTCCTTTCTTTTTCAAATGTGGGCTCTTGGTCTTGCGCATGCGCACAGGCGTCTGGGAAAAATGGGTCCCTAGCACCGAGCTGAGAGGGGTGTAACTCCAGCCTGCTGCAGCCTCTGGCTCAGGCTTCTCTGGAAGGTGCTGCAGTCCTGCCAGCGACCCCAGAGGACCCCAGCACGACCCTCTTCGGTGTCAACCCCGAACGATGGACTCTGCAGTGTCCCGTGGACATTCTGGAAGACTTTGTACCCTCTCCTTGGCGAAGGTTCACCGTTCCTGGTGGTCTTCTTTCTCCTGTGACTAGTTCTCGCGGGAAATCCATGTTGACCTAGGCCTCCACAAGGTCTGCAACTCCCTGGGAATCACTTTCCTCAACCTCCCTGGGCCCCAACTCAAGGCACCCACCACCTGCTGGGTTCAACTCCTCCACGAGGCTTCCGGAAGACACTGTAAGTGTCAAGGCCAGACACTGTGCTGAATGCACTTTTGCTAGAGCCACGCAGCCGACTGTAGTCATGCTGAACCCTGTGGAAAGTCCATTCTGAGAACCTACTATGGGTGATTCCTGGCCCACAGTGCACCTAGGAAATCATTGCCCTCTCCTGGGACGCTCCCGCTAGACGGTGCCTCCCATGGGAGCAAGAGCAATCCTGCCAGCGTCTAGTTCTCTGTCCCAGTGTGGCCTAGAAACACAGCGGGGCATCTTTCTTGGGGCGACCCCAGGCTCCTGCCCCGGAGCTCTATGTTGCCAGAGGTGCCTTCTGTACACCCCCAGGGAGACACTGTCCCGAGAAAAAGGGTCGTTCCCTGGACCTACTGAATCTTGCCTTTGGACACCTCCAATCCAACCCAGAATTCTCAGAAGCCAGTGCCAGGCTCTGTCCAAAAGCTCGGGAAGGAAAGCGGGCCAGCTGCAAGAGAAAAGGCCCGGGGGTCGAAATGCAAGTGAAACCTCTGGCTGTGACAAAGGAGACAGAGTCCTACCCAGGAATGAGGCTTCAGCCTACAGAGGAGCAGCAGGAAATTACTGTCGGTCCCAAACACCAGAACTCCACTCAGAGACATTCTCAGGAAGAAAGCTGGCTACACAGCTTAGAGGCAGCAGTCAACCTTCTGCACAAACGTCATCATCCCAAAAGAGACAGTGCAGAGGAACAACGGGATGTGTGTATTACGTCTGTGCCTCTAGGACTGTGCGTGTTTCTAGGGGAGAGGAGATAGGAGTGCACGTTCGTGTCAGCTCTCAGCGGTCCTTCTTTAAGAGGCATGCAAACGAGTTTCATAGAAGTAGAGAGGCCATAGCACGAGGAAGGAGAGGGTGGCAGTCTCCAAAGCTAGACAGTTTGCCTTCTGCCCTGGCATCTCAAATAGGGCTGATGGTTTGACAGGAGCTCGACTATGGACAGACCTAAAGATCAAGGGAGTCTTGTGCTGGTAGGCCCCTATATGTATCTGATACCTTCCACCACCCAGTCCCCAACTATCACAACGCACAGATATACATGCACAATGGACAGAATGTTGCCCTTCGCTGACACACCTGGATACCGGAGGCAGGCCGGGGGTTCAGACAGTGTCTTTTGCTCTTGCTAGGCAAGAGAAGGGAGATGGAGGGCCAAAGGCAGCTGTCCCTTTTCAATCACAGCCAGAGGGCAGGAGCCATGACATTTGGAGCCCTGTCTTGCTATCTCATCAGGGCCTAGGTTCATCCTAGTCCTGCTTTTGTCAGAACCAGGACTCATGAAGACTCGGCAATCCTGCTCCCTGGAGGCTCCTGACACACCTAGATCACCGCCCTTTCTGCGTTGGTCTCTCTAAAGTCCGTTCCCGCTATGCACTGCAACTTCATTGGCCCTGGTTTGTAGACCCTCCACCTAAAAACATATGAGCTAGCCAGGTCTGGGAGGTGAGGATCGCTCTTTCTCCGAGGGAAGACAGACAAAAGCGCTACCCAGGACCCGTGCCTCCGCAGCTGCCTCTCCACATTTCCAGCACTTTGGCTCGGACAGGCCTAATTGAAGTGAGTCCTTGCGAGAGGGACGCACTTGGCCACCACGGGACTAAAGGCACCAGGGAGCCCTGAACTGCCTTCATTTAAGGGCGACCCGATCGGCCTGCGTGCCTGCTGTGCCTAGATGCAAGGAGCTGGGCCCCTGGCTGAGCTGCAAGGCTCTCCTTTCTTTTTCAAATGTGGGCTCTTGGTCTTGCGCATGCGCACAGGCGTCTGGGAAAAATGGGTCCCTAGCACCGAGCTGAGAGGGGTGTAACTCCAGCCTGCTGCAGCCTCGGGCTCAGGCTTCTCTGGAAGGTGCTGCAGTCCTGCCAGCGACCCCAGAGGACCCCAGGACGACCCTCTTCGGTGTCAACCCCGAACGATGGACTCTGCAGTGTCCCGTGGACATTCTGGAAGACTTTGTACCCTCTCCTTGGCGAAGGTTCACCGTTCCTGGTGGTCTTCTTTCTCCTGTGACTAGTTCTCGCGGGAAATCCATGTTGACCTAGGCCTCCACAAGGTCTGCAACTCCCTGGGAATCACTTTCCTCAACCTCCCTGGGCCCCAACTCAAGGCACCCACCACCTGCTGGGTTCAACTCCTCCACGAGGCTTCCGGAAGACACTGTAAGTGTCAAGGCCAGACACTGTGCTGAATGCACTTTTGCTAGAGCCACGCAGCCGACTGTAGTCATGCTGAACCCTGTGGAAAGTCCATTCTGAGAACCTACTATGGGTGATTCCTGGCCCACAGTGCACCTAGGAAATCATTGCCCTCTCCTGGGACGCTCCCGCTAGACGGTGCCTCCCATGGGAGCAAGAGCAATCCTGCCAGCGTCTAGTTCTCTGTCCCAGTGTGGCCTAGAAACACAGCGGGGCATCTTTCTTGGGGCGACCCCAGGCTCCTGCCCCGGAGCTCTATGTTGCCAGAGGTGCCTTCTGTACACCCCCAGGGAGACACTGTCCCGAGAAAAAGGGTCGTTCCCTGGACCTACTGAATCTTGCCTTTGGACACCTCCAATCCAACCCAGAATTCTCAGAAGCCAGTGCCAGGCTCTGTCCAAAAGCTCGGGAAGGAAAGCGGGCCAGCTGCAAGAGAAAAGGCCCGGGGGTCGAAATGCAAGTGAAACCTCTGGCTGTGACAAAGGAGACAGAGTCCTACCCAGGAATGAGGCTTCAGCCTACAGAGGAGCAGCAGGAAATTACTGTCGGTCCCAAACACCAGAACTCCACTCAGAGACATTCTCAGGAAGAAAGCTGGCTACACAGCTTAGAGGCAGCAGTCAACCTTCTGCACAAACGTCATCATCCCAAAAGAGACAGTGCAGAGGAACAACGGGATGTGTGTATTACGTCTGTGCCTCTAGGACTGTGTGTGTTTCTAGGGGAGAGGAGATAGGAGTGCACGTTCGTGTCAGCTCTCAGCGGTCCTTCTTTAAGAGGCATGCAAACGAGTTTCATAGAAGTAGAGAGGCCATAGCACGAGGAAGGAGAGGGTGGCAGTCTCCAAAGCTAGACAGTTTGCCTTCTGCCCTGGCATCTCAAATAGGGCTGATGGTTTGACAGGAGCTCGACTATGGACAGACCTAAAGATCAAGGGAGTCTTGTGCTGGTAGGCCCCTATATGTATCTGATACCTTCCACCACCCAGTCCCCAACTATCACAACGCACAGATATACATGCACAATGGACAGAATGTTGCCCTTCGCTGACACACCTGGATACCGGAGGCAGGCCGGGGTTTCAGACAGTGTCTTTTGCTCTTGCTAGGCAAGAGAAGGGAGATGGAGGGCCAAAGGCAGCTGTCCCTTTTCAATCACAGCCAGAGGGCAGGAGCCATGACATTTGGAGCCCTGTCTTGCTATCTCATCAGGGCCTAGGTTCATCCTAGTCCTGCTTTTGTCAGAACCAGGACTCATGAAGACTCGGCAATCCTGCTCCCTGGAGGCTCCTGACACACCTAGATCACCGCCCTTTCTGCGTTGGTCTCTCTAAAGTCCGTTCCCGCTATGCACTGCAACTTCCTTGGCCCTGGTTTGTAGACCCTCCACCTAAAAACATATGAGCTAGCCAGGTCTGGGAGGTGAGGATCGCTCTTTCTCCGAGGGAAGACAGACAAAAGCGCTACCCAGGACCCGTGCCTCCGCAGCTGCCTCTCCACATTTCCAGCACTTTGGCTCGGACAGGCCTAATTGAAGTGAGTCCTTGCGAGAGGGACGCACTTGGCCACCCAGGGACTAAAGGCACCAGGGAGCCCTGAACTGCCTTCATTTAAGGGAGACCCCATCGGCCTGCGTGCGTGCTGTGCCTAGATGCAAGGAGCTGGGCCCCTGGCTGAGCTGCAAGGCTCTCCTTTCTTTTTCAAATGTGGGCTCTTGGTCTTGCGCATGCGCACAGGCGTCTGGGAAAAATGGGTCCCTAGCACCGAGCTGAGAGGGGTGTAACTCCAGCCTGCTGCAGCCTCGGGCTCAGGCTTCTCTGGAAGGTGCTGCAGTCCTGCCAGCGACCCCAGAGGACCCCAGCACGACCCTCTTCGGTGTCAACCCCGAACGATGGACTCTGCAGTGTCCCGTGGACATTCTGGAAGACTTTGTACCCTCTCCTTGGCGAAGGTTCACCGTTCCTGGTGGTCTTCTTTCTCCTGTGACTAGTTCTCGCGGGAAATCCATGTTGACCTAGGCCTCCACAAGGTCTGCAACTCCCTGGGAATCACTTTCCTCAACCTCCCTGGGCCCCAACTCAAGGCACCCACCACCTGCTGGGTTCAACTCCTCCACGAGGCTTCCGGAAGACACTCTAAGTGTCAAGGCCAGACACTGTGCTGAATGCACTTTTGCTAGAGCCACGCAGCCGACTGTAGTCATGCTGAACCCTGTGGAAAGTCCATTCTGAGAACCTACTATGGGTGATTCCTGGCCCACAGTGCACCTAGGAAATCATTGCCCTCTCCTGGGACGCTCCCGCTAGACGGTGCCTCCCATGGGAGCAAGAGCAATCCTGCCAGCGTCTAGTTCTCTGTCCCAGTGTGGCCTAGAAACACAGCGGGGCATCTTTCTTGGGGCGACCCCAGGCTCCTGCCCCGGAGCTCTATGTTGCCAGAGGTGCCTTCTGTACACCCCCAGGGAGACACTGTCCCGAGAAAAAGGGTCGTTCCCTGGACCTACTGAATCTTGCCTTTGGACACCTCCAATCCAACCCAGAATTCTCTGAAGCCAGCGCCAGGCTCTGTCCAAAAGCTCGGGAAGGAAAGCGGGCCAGCTGCAAGAGAAAAGGCCCGGGAGTCGAAATGCAAGTGAAACCTCTGGCTGTGACAAAGGAGACAGAGTCCTACCCAGGAATGAGGCTTCAGCCTACAGAGGAGCAGCAGGAAATTACTGTCGGTCCCAAACACCAGAACTCCACTCAGAGACATTCTCAGGAAGAAAGCTGGCTACACAGCTTAGAGGCAGCAGTCAACCTTCTGCACAAAGGTCATCATCCCAAAAGAGACAGTGCAGAGGAACAACGGGATGTGTGTATTACGTCTGTGCCTCTAGGACTGTGTGTGTTTCCAGGGGAGAGGAGATAGGAGTGCACGTTCGTGTCAGCTCTCAGCGGTCCTTCTTTAAGAGGCATGCAAACGAGTTTCTTAGAAGTAGAGAGGCCATAGCACGAGGAAGGAGAGGGTGGCAGTCTCCAAAGCTAGACAGTTTGCCTTCTGCCCTGGCATCTCAAATAGGGCTGATGGTTTGACAGGAGCTCGACTATGGACAGACCTAAAGATCAAGGGAGTCTTGTGCTGGTAGGCCCCTATATGTATCTGATACCTTCCACCACCCAGTCCCCAACTATCACAACGCACAGATATACATGCACAATGGACAGAATGTTGCCCTTCGCTGACACACCTGGATACCGGAGGCAGGCCGGGGGTTCAGACAGTGTCTTTTGCTCTTGCTAGGCAAGAGAAGGGAGATGGAGGGCCAAAGGCAGCTGTCCCTTTTCAATCACACCAGAGGGCAGGAGCCATGACATTTGGAGCCCTATCTTGCTATCTCATCAGGGCCTAGGTTCATCCTAGTCCTGCTTTTGTCAGAACCAGGACTCATGAAGACTCGGCAATCCTGCTCCCTGGAGGCTCCTGACACACCTAGATCACCGCCCTTTCTGCGTTGGTCTCTCTAAAGTCCGTTCCCGCTATGCACTGCAACTTCCTTGGCCCTGGTTTGTAGACCCTCCACCAAAAACATATGAGCTAGCCAGGTCTGGCAGGTGAGGATCGCTCTTCCTCCCAGGGAAGACAGACAAAAGCGCTGCCCAGGACCCGTGCCTCCGCAGATGCCTTTCCACATTTCCAGCACTGGGCTCGGATAGGCCTAATTGAAGTGAGTCCATGCGAGAGGGCCGCACTTTGCCACCCTGGGCCTAAAGGCACCAGGGAGCCCTCAACTGCCTTCATTTAAGAGCGACCCCATCAGCCTGCGTGCTTGCTGTGCCTAGATGCAAGGAGCTGGGGCCCTTGCTGAGCTGCAAGGCTCTCCTTTCTTTTTCAAATGTGGGCTCTTGGTCTTGCGCATGCGCACAGGCGTCTGGGAAAAATGGGTCCCTAGCACCGAGCTGAGAGGGGTGTAACTCCAGCCTGCTGCAGCCTCTGGCTCAGGCTTCTCTGGAAGGTGCTGCAGTCCTGCCAGCGACCCCAGAAGACCCCAGCACGACTCTCTTCGGTGTCAACCCCGAACGATGGACTCTGCAGTGTCCCGTGGACATTCTGGAAGACTTTGTACCCTCTCCTTGGCGAAGGTTCACTGTTCCTGGTGGTCTTCTTTCTCCTGTGACTAGTTCTCGCGGGAAATCCATGTTGACCTAGGCCTCCACAAGGTCTGCAACTCCCTGGGAATCACTTTCCTCAACCTCCCTGGGCCCCAACTCAAGGCACCAACCACCTGCTGGGTTCAACTCCTCCACGAGGCTTCCGGAAGACACTGTAAGTGTCAAGGCCAGACACTGTGCTGAATGCACTTTTGCTAGAGCCACGCAGCCGACTGTAGTCATGCTGAACCCTGTGGAAAGTCCATTCTGAGAACCTACTATGGGTGATTCCTGGCCCACAGTGCACCTAGGAAATCATTGCCCTCTCCTGGGACGCTCCCGCTAGACGGTGCCTCCCATGGGAGCAAGAGCAATCCTGCCAGCGTCTAGTTCTCTGTCCCAGTGTGGCCTAGAAACACAGCGGGGCATCTTTCTTGGGGCGACCCCAGGCTCCTGCCCCGGAGCTCTATGTTGCCAGAGGTGCCTTCTGTACACCCCCAGGGAGACACTGTCCCGAGAAAAAGGGTCGTTCCCTGGACCTACTGAATCTTGCCTTTGGACACCTCCAATCCAACCCAGAATTCTCAGAAGCCAGCGCCAGGCTCTGTCCAAAAGCTCGGGAAGGAAAGCGGGCCAGCTGCAAGAGAAAAGGCCCGTGAGTCGAAATGCAAGTGAAACCTCTGGCTGTGACAAAGGAGACAGAGTCCTACCCAGGAATGAGGCTTCAGCCTACAGAGGAGCAGCAGGAAATTACTGTCGGTCCCAAACACCAGAACTCCACTCAGAGACATTCTCAGGAAGAAAGCTGGCTACACAGCTTAGAGGCAGCAGTCAACCTTCTGCACAAACGTCATCATCCCAAAAGAGACAGTGCAGAGGAACAACGGGATGTGTGTATTACGTCTGTGCCTCTAGGACTGTGTGTGTTTCTAGGGGAGAGGAGATAGGAGTGCACGTTCGTGTCAGCTCTCAGCGGTCCTTCTTTAAGAGGCATGCAAACGAGTTTCATAGAAGTAGAGAGGCCATAGCACGAGGAAGGAGAGGGTGGCAGTCTCCAAAGCTAGACAGTTTGCCTTCTGCCCTGGCATCTCAAATAGGGCTGATGGTTTGACAGGAGCTCGACTATGGACAGACCTAAAGATCAAGGGAGTCTTGTGCTGGTAGGCCCCTATATGTATCTGATACCTTCCACCACCCAGTCCCCAACTATCACAACGCACAGATATACATGCACAATGGACAGAATGTTGCCCTTCGCTGACACACCTGGATACCGGAGGCAGGCCGGGGGTTCAGACAGTGTCTTTTGCTCTTGCTAGGCAAGAGAAGGGAGAAGGAGGGCCAAAGGCAGCTGTCCCTTTTCAATCACAGCCAGAGGGCAGGAGCCATGACATTTGGAGCCCTATCTTGCTATCTCATCAGGGTCTAGGTTCATCCTAGTCCTGCTTTTGTCAGAACCAGGACTCATGAAGACTCGGCAATCCTGCTCCCTGGAGGCTCCTGACACAACTAGATCACCGCCCTTTCTGCGTTGGTCTCTCTAAAGTCCGTTCCCGCTATGCACTGCAACTTCCTTGGCCCTGGTTTGTAGACCCTCCACCTAAAAACATATGAGCTAGCCAGGTCTGGCAGGTGAGGATCGCTCTTCCTCCCAGGGAAGACAGACAAAAGCGCTGCCCAGGACCCGTGCCTCCGCAGATGCCTTTCCACATTTCCAGCACTGGGCTCGGATAGGCCTAATTGAAGTGAGTCCATGCGAGAGGGCCGCACTTTGCCACCCTGGGCCTAAAGGCACCAGGGAGCCCTCAACTGCCTTCATTTAAGAGCGACCCCATCAGCCTGCGTGCTTGCTGTGCCTAGATGCAAGGAGCTGGGGCCCTTGCTGAGCTGCAAGGCTCTCCTTTCTTTTTCAAATGTGGGCTCTTGGTCTTGCGCATGCGCACAGGCGTCTGGGAAAAATGGGTCCCTAGCACCGAGCTGAGAGGGGTGTAACTCCAGCCTGCTGCAGCCTCTGGCTCAGGCTTCTCTGGAAGGTGCTGCAGTCCTGCCAGCGACCCCAGAGGACCCCAGCACGACTCTCTTCGGTGTCAACCCCGAACGATGGACTCTGCAGTGTCCCGTGGACATTCTGGAAGACTTTGTACCCTCTCCTTGGCGAAGGTTCACTGTTCCTGGTGGTCTTCTTTCTCCTGTGACTAGTTCTCGCGGGAAATCCATGTTGACCTAGGCCTCCACAAGGTCTGCAACTCCCTGGGAATCACTTTCCTCAACCTCCCTGGGCCCCAACTCAACGCACCCACCACCTGCAGGGTTCAACTCCTCCACGAGGCTCCCGGAAGACATTGTAAGTGTCAAGGACAGACACTGTGCTGAATGCACTTTTGCTAGAGCCACGCAGCCGACTGTAGTCATGCTGAACCCTGTGGAAAGTCCATTCTGAGAACCTACTATGGGGTGATTCCTGGCCCAAAGTGCACCTAGGAAATCATTGCCCTCTCCTGGGACGCTCCCGCTAGATGGTGCCTCCCATGGGAGCAAGAGCAATCTGCCAGCGTCTAGTTCTCTGTCCCAGTGTGGCCTAGAAACACAGCGGGGCATCTTTCTTGGGGCGACACCAGGCTCCTGCTCCGGGGCTCTATGTTGCCAGAGGTGCCTTCTGTACACCCCCAGGGAGACACTGTCCCGAGAAAAAGGGTCGTTCCCTGGACCTACTGAATCTTGCCTTTGGACACCTCCAATCCAACCCAGAATTCTCAGAAGCCAGTGCCAGGCTCTGTCCAAAAGCTCGGGAAGGAAAGCGGGCCAGCTGCAAGAGAAAAGGCCCGGGGGTCGAAATGCAAGTGAAACCTCTGGCTGTGACAAAGGAGACAGAGTCCTACCCAGGAATGAGGCTTCAGCCTACAGAGGAGCAGCAGGAAATTACTGTCGGTCCCAAACACCAGAACTCCACTCAGAGACATTCTCAGGAAGAAAGCTGGCTACACAGCTTAGAGGCAGCAGTCAACCTTCTGCACAAACGTCATCATCCCAAAAGAGACAGTGCAGAGGAACAACGGGATGTGTGTATTACGTCTGTGCCTCTAGGACTGTGTGTGTTTCTAGGGGAGAGGAGATAGGAGTGCACGTTCGTGTCAGCTCTCAGCGGTCCTTCTTTAAGAGGCATGCAAACGAGTTTCATAGAAGTAGAGAGGCCATAGCACGAGGAAGGAGAGGGTGGCAGTCTCCAAAGCTAGACAGTTTGCCTTCTGCCCTGGCATCTCAAATAGGGCTGATGGTTTGACAGGAGCTCGACTATGGACAGACCTAAAGATCAAGGGAGTCTTGTGCTGGTAGGCCCCTATATGTATCTGATACCTTCCACCACCCAGTCCCCAACTATCACAACGCACAGATATACATGCACAATGGACAGAATGTTGCCCTTCGCTGACACACCTGGATACCGGAGGCAGGCCGGGGGTTCAGACAGTGTCTTTTGCTCTTGCTAGGCAAGAGAAGGGAGATGGAGGGCCAAAGGCAGCTGTCCCTTTTCAATCACAGCCAGAGGGCAGGAGCCATGACATTTGGAGCCCTGTCTTGCTATCTCATCAGGGCCTAGGTTCATCCTAGTCCTGCTTTTGTCAGAACCAGGACTCATGAAGACTCGGCAATCCTGCTCCCTGGAGGCTCCTGACACACCTAGATCACCGCCCTTTCTGCGTTGGTCTCTCTAAAGTCCGTTCCCGCTATGCACTGCAACTTCCTTGGCCCTGGTTTGTAGACCCTCCACCTAAAAACATATGAGCTAGCCAGGTCTGGGAGGTGAGGATCGCTCTTTCTCCGAGGGAAGACAGACAAAAGCGCTACCCAGGACCCGTGCCTCCGCAGCTGCCTCTCCACATTTCCAGCACTTTGGCTCGGACAGGCCTAATTGAAGTGAGTCCTTGCGAGAGGGACGCACTTGGCCACCCAGGGACTAAAGGCACCAGGGAGCCCTGAACTGCCTTCATTTAAGGGAGACCCCATCGGCCTGCGTGCGTGCTGTGCCTAGATGCAAGGAGCTGGGCCCCTGGCTGAGCTGCAAGGCTCTCCTTTCTTTTTCAAATGTGGGCTCTTGGTCTTGCGCATGCGCACAGGCGTCTGGGAAAAATGGGTCCCTAGCACCGAGCTGAGAGGGGTGTAACTCCAGCCTGCTGCAGCCTCGGGCTCAGGCTTCTCTGGAAGGTGCTGCAGTCCTGCCAGCGACCCCAGAGGACCCCAGCACGACTCTCTTCGGTGTCAACCCCGAACGATGGACTCTGCAGTGTCCCGTGGACATTCTGGAAGACTTTGTACCCTCTCCTTGGCGAAGGTTCACTGTTCCTGGTGGTCTTCTTTCTCCTGTGACTAGTTCTCGCGGGAAATCCATGTTGACCTAGGCCTCCACAAGGTCTGCAACTCCCTGGGAATCACTTTCCTCAACCTCCCTGGGCCCCAACTCAAGGCACCCACCACCTGCAGGGTTCAACTCCTCCACGAGGCTCCCGGAAGACATTGTAAGTGTCAAGGCCAGACACTGTGCTGAATGCACTTTTGCTAGAGCCACGCAGCCGACTGTAGTCATGCTGAACCCTGTGGAAAGTCCATTCTGAGAACCTACTATGGGGTGATTCCTGGCCCACAGTGCACCTAGGAAATCATTGCCCTCTCCTGGGACGCTCCCGCTAGACGGTGCCTCCCATGGGAGCAAGAGCAATCCTGCCAGCGTCTAGTTCTCTGTCCCAGTGTGGCCTAGAAACACAGCGGGGCATCTTTCTTGGGGCGACCCCAGGCTCCTGCTCCGGGGCTCTATGTTGCCAGAGGTGCCTTCTGTACACCCCCAGGGAGACACTGTCCCGAGAAAAAGGGTCGTTCCCTGGACCTACTGAATCTTGCCTTTGGACACCTCCAATCCAACCCAGAATTCTCAGAAGCCAGTGCCAGGCTCTGTCCAAAAGCTCGGGAAGGAAAGCGGGCCAGCTGCAAGAGAAAAGGCCCGGGAGTCGAAATGCAAGTGAAACCTCTGGCTGTGACAAAGGAGACAGAGTCCTACCCAGGAATGAGGCTTCAGCCTACAGAGGAGCAGCAGGAAATTACTGTCGGTCCCAAACACCAGAACTCCACTCAGAGACATTCTCAGGAAGAAAGCTGGCTACACAGCTTAGAGGCAGCAGTCAACCTTCTGCACAAAGGTCATCATCCCAAAAGAGACAGTGCAGAGGAACAACGGGATGTGTGTATTACGTCTGTGCCTCTAGGACTGTGCGTGTTTCTAGGGGAGAGGAGATAGGAGTGCACGTTCGTGTCAGCTCTCAGCGGTCCTTCTTTAAGAGGCATGCAAACGAGTTTCATAGAAGTAGAGAGGCCATAGCACGAGGAAGGAGAGGGTGGCAGTCTCCAAAGCTAGACAGTTTGCCTTCTGCCCTGGCATCTCAAATAGGGCTGATGGTTTGACAGGAGCTCGACTATGGACAGACCTAAAGATCAAGAGAGTCTTGTGCTGGTAGGCCCCTATATGTATCTGATACCTTCCACCACCCAGTCCCCAACTATCACAACGCACAGATATACATGCACAATGGACAGAATGTTGCCCTTCGCTGACACACCTGGATACCGGAGGCAGGCCGGGGGTTCAGACAGTGTCTTTTGCTCTTGCTAGGCAAGAGAAGGGAGATGGAGGGCCAAAGGCAGCTGTCCCTTTTCAATCACAGCCAGAGGGCAGGAGCCATGACATTTGGAGCCCTGTCTTGCTATGTCATCAGGGACTAGGTTCATCCTAGTCCTGCTTTTGTCAGAACCAGGACTCATGAAGACTCGGCAATCCTGCTCCCTGGAGGCTCCTGACACACCTAGATCACCGCCCTTTCTGCGTTGGTCTCTCTAAAGTCCGTTCCCGCTATGCACTGCAACTTCCTTGGCCCTGGTTTGTAGACCCTCCACCTAAAAACATATGAGCTAGCCAGGTCTGGCAGGTGAGGATCGCTCTTCCTCCCAGGGAAGACAGACAAAAGCGCTGCCCAGGACCCGTGCCTCCGCAGATGCCTCTCCACATTTCCAGCACTGGGCTCGGATAGGCCTAATTGAAGTGAGTCCATGCGAGAGGGCCGCACTTTGCCACCCTGGGCCTAAAGGCACCAGGGAGCCCTCAACTGCCTTCATTTAAGAGCGACCCCATCAGCCTGCGTGCTTGCTGTGCCTAGATGCAAGGAGCTGGGGCCCTTGCTGAGCTGCAGGGCTCTCCTTTCTTTTTCAAATGTGGGCTCTTGGTCTTGCGCATGCGCACAGGCGTCTGGGAAAAATGGGTCCCTAGCACCGAGCTGAGAGGGGTGTAACTCCAGCCTGCTGCAGCCTCTGGCTCAGGCTTCTCTGGAAGGTGCTGCAGTCCTGCCAGCGACCCCAGAGGACCCCAGCACGACTCTCTTCGGTGTCAACCCCGAACGATGGACTCTGCAGTGTCCCGTGGACATTCTGGAAGACTTTGTACCCTCTCCTTGGCGAAGGTTCACTGTTCCTGGTGGTCTTCTTTCTCCTGTGACTAGTTCTCGCGGGAAATCCATGTTGACCTAGGCCTCCACAAGGTCTGCAACTCCCTGGGAATCACTTTCCTCAACCTCCCTGGGCCCCAACTCAAGGCACCCACCACCTGCAGGGTTCAACTCCTCCACGAGGCTCCTGGAAGACATTGTAAGTGTCAAGGCCAGACACTGTGCTGAATGCACTTTTGCTAGAGCCACGCAGCCGACTGTAGTCATGCTGAACCCTGTGGAAAGTCCATTCTGAGAACCTACTATGGGGTGATTCCTGGCCCACAGTGCACCTAGGAAATCATTGCCCTCTTCTGGGACGCTCCCGCTAGATGGTGCCTCCCATGGGAGCAAGAGCAATCCTGCCAGCGTCTAGTTCTCTGTCCCAGTGTGGCCTAGAAACACAGCGGGGCATCTTTCTTGGGGCGACACCAGGCTCCTGCTCCGGGGCTCTATGTTGCCAGAGGTGCCTTCTGTACACCCCCAGGGAGACACTGTCCCGAGAAAAAGGGTCGTTCCCTGGACCTACTGAATCTTGCCTTTGGACATCTCCAATCCAACCCAGAATTCTCAGAAGCCAGTGCCAGGCTCTGTCCAAAAGCTCGGGAAGGAAAGCGGGCCAGCTGCAAGAGAAAAGGCCCGGGGGTCGAAATGCAAGTGAAACCTCTGGCTGTGACAAAGGAGACAGAGTCCTACCCAGGAATGAGGCTTCAGCCTACAGAGGAGCAGCAGGAAATTACTGTCGGTCCCAAACACCAGAACTCCACTCAGAGACATTCTCAGGAAGAAAGCTGGCTACACAGCTTAGAGGCAGCAGTCAACCTTCTGCACAAACGTCATCATCCCAAAAGAGACAGTGCAGAGGAACAACGGGATGTGTGTATTACGTCTGTGCCTCTAGGACTGTGTGTGTTTCTAGGGGAGAGGAGATAGGAGTGCACGTTCGTGTCAGCTCTCAGCGGTCCTTCTTTAAGAGGCATGCAAACGAGTTTCATAGAAGTAGAGAGGCCATAGCACGAGGAAGGAGAGGGTGGCAGTCTCCAAAGCTAGACAGTTTGCCTTCTGCCCTGGCATCTCAAATAGGGCTGATGGTTTGACAGGAGCTCGACTATGGACAGACCTAAAGATCAAGGGAGTCTTGTGCTGGTAGGCCCCTATATGTATCTGATACCTTCCACCACCCAGTCCCCAACTATCACAACGCACAGATATACATGCACAATGGACAGAATGTTGCCCTTCGCTGACACACCTGGATACCGGAGGCAGGCCGGGGGTTCAGACAGTGTCTTTTGCTCTTGCTAGGCAAGAGAAGGGAGATGGAGGGCCAAAGGCAGCTGTCCCTTTTCAATCACAGCCAGAGGGCAGGAGCCATGACATTTGGAGCCCTGTCTTGCTATCTCATCAGGGCCTAGGTTCATCCTAGTCCTGCTTTTGTCAGAACCAGGACTCATGAAGACTCGGCAATCCTGCTCCCTGGAGGCTCCTGACACACCTAGATCACCGCCCTTTCTGCGTTGGTCTCTCTAAAGTCCGTTCCCGCTATGCACTGCAACTTCCTTGGCCCTGGTTTGTAGACCCTCCACCTAAAAACATATGAGCTAGCCAGGTCTGGGAGGTGAGGATCGCTCTTTCTCCGAGGGAAGACAGACAAAAGCGCTACCCAGGACCCGTGCCTCCGCAGCTGCCTCTCCACATTTCCAGCACTTTGGCTCGGACAGGCCTAATTGAAATGAGTCCTTGCGAGAGGGACGCACTTGGCCACCCCGGGACTAAAGGCACCAGGGAGCCCTGAACTGCCTTCATTTAAGGGAGACCCCATCGGCCTGCGTGCGTGCTGTGCCTAGATGCAAGGAGCTGGGCCCCTGGCTGAGCTGCAAGGCTCTCCTTTCTTTTTCAAATGTGGGCTCTTGGTCTTGCGCATGCGCACAGGCGTCTGGGAAAAATGGGTCCCTAGCACCGAGCTGAGAGGGGTGTAACTCCAGCCTGCTGCAGCCTCGGGCTCAGGCTTCTCTGGAAGGTGCTGCAGTCCTGCCAGCGACCCCAGAGGACCCCAGCACGACTCTCTTCGGTGTCAACCCCGAACGATGGACTCTGCAGTGTCCCGTGGACATTCTGGAAGACTTTGTACCCTCTCCTTGGCGAAGGTTCACTGTTCCTGGTGGTCTTCTTTCTCCTGTGACTAGTTCTCGCGGGAAATCCATGTTGACCTAGGCCTCCACAAGGTCTGCAACTCCCTGGGAATCACTTTCCTCAACCTCCCTGGGCCCCAACTCAAGGCACCCACCACCTGCAGGGTTCAACTCCTCCACGAGGCTCCCGGAAGACATTGTAAGTGTCAAGGCCAGACACTGTGCTGAATGCACTTTTGCTAGAGCCACGCAGCCGACTGTAGTCATGCTGAACCCTGTGGAAAGTCCATTCTGAGAACCTACTATGGGGTGATTCCTGGCCCACAGTGCACCTAGGAAATCATTGCCCTCTCCTGGGACGCTCCCGCTAGACGGTGCCTCCCATGGGAGCAAGAGCAATCCTGCCAGCGTCTAGTTCTCTGTCCCAGTGTGGCCTAGAAACACAGCGGGGCATCTTTCTTGGGGCGACCCCAGGCTCCTGCTCCGGGGCTCTATGTTGCCAGAGGTGCCTTCTGTACACCCCCAGGGAGACACTGTCCCGAGAAAAAGGGTCGTTCCCTGGACCTACTGAATCTTGCCTTTGGACATCTCCAATCCAACCCAGAATTCTCAGAAGCCAGTGCCAGGCTCTGTCCAAAAGCTCGGGAAGGAAAGCGGGCCAGCTGCAAGAGAAAAGGCCCGGGGGTCGAAATGCAAGTGAAACCTCTGGCTGTGACAAAGGAGACAGAGTCCTACCCAGGAATGAGGCTTCAGCCTACAGAGGAGCAGCAGGAAATTACTGTCGGTCCCAAACACCAGAACTCCACTCAGAGACATTCTCAGGAAGAAAGCTGGCTACACAGCTTAGAGGCAGCAGTCAACCTTCTGCACAAACGTCATCATCCCAAAAGAGACAGTGCAGAGGAACAACGGGATGTGTGTATTACGTCTGTGCCTCTAGGACTGTGTGTGTTTCTAGGGGAGAGGAGATAGGAGTGCACGTTCGTGTCAGCTCTCAGCGGTCCTTCTTTAAGAGGCATGCAAACGAGTTTCATAGAAGTAGAGAGGCCATAGCACGAGGAAGGAGAGGGTGGCAGTCTCCAAAGCTAGACAGTTTGCCTTCTGCCCTGGCATCTCAAATAGGGCTGATGGTTTGACAGGAGCTCGACTATGGACAGACCTAAAGATCAAGGGAGTCTTGTGCTGGTAGGCCCCTATATGTATCTGATACCTTCCACCACCCAGTCCCCAACTATCACAACGCACAGATATACATGCACAATGGACAGAATGTTGCCCTTCGCTGACACACCTGGATACCGGAGGCAGGCCGGGGGTTCAGACAGTGTCTTTTGCTCTTGCTAGGCAAGAGAAGGGAGATGGAGGGCCAAAGGCAGCTGTCCCTTTTCAATCACAGCCAGAGGGCAGGAGCCATGACATTTGGAGCCCTGTCTTGCTATCTCATCAGGGCCTAGGTTCATCCTAGTCCTGCTTTTGTCAGAACCAGGACTCATGAAGACTCGGCAATCCTGCTCCCTGGAGGCTCCTGACACACCTAGATCACCGCCCTTTCTGCGTTGGTCTCTCTAAAGTCCGTTCCCGCTATGCACTGCAACTTCCTTGGCCCTGGTTTGTAGACCCTCCACCTAAAAACATATGAGCTAGCCAGGTCTGGGAGGTGAGGATCGCTCTTTCTCCGAGGGAAGACAGACAAAAGCGCTACCCAGGACCCGTGCCTCCGCAGCTGCCTCTCCACATTTCCAGCACTTTGGCTCGGACAGGCCTAATTGAAATGAGTCCTTGCGAGAGGGACGCACTTGGCCACCCCGGGACTAAAGGCACCAGGGAGCCCTGAACTGCCTTCATTTAAGGGAGACCCCATCGGCCTGCGTGCGTGCTGTGCCTAGATGCAAGGAGCTGGGCCCCTGGCTGAGCTGCAAGGCTCTCCTTTCTTTTTCAAATGTGGGCTCTTGGTCTTGCGCATGCGCACAGGCGTCTGGGAAAAATGGGTCCCTAGCACCGAGCTGAGAGGGGTGTAACTCCAGCCTGCTGCAGCCTCGGGCTCAGGCTTCTCTGGAAGGTGCTGCAGTCCTGCCAGCGACCCCAGAGGACCCCAGCACGACTCTCTTCGGTGTCAACCCCGAACGATGGACTCTGCAGTGTCCCGTGGACATTCTGGAAGACTTTGTACCCTCTCCTTGGCGAAGGTTCACTGTTCCTGGTGGTCTTCTTTCTCCTGTGACTAGTTCTCGCGGGAAATCCATGTTGACCTAGGCCTCCACAAGGTCTGCAACTCCCTGGGAATCACTTTCCTCAACCTCCCTGGGCCCCAACTCAAGGCACCCACCACCTGCAGGGTTCAACTCCTCCACGAGGCTCCCGGAAGACATTGTAAGTGTCAAGGCCAGACACTGTGCTGAATGCACTTTTGCTAGAGCCACGCAGCCGACTGTAGTCATGCTGAACCCTGTGGAAAGTCCATTCTGAGAACCTACTATGGGGTGATTCCTGGCCCACAGTGCACCTAGGAAATCATTGCCCTCTCCTGGGACGCTCCCGCTAGACGGTGCCTCCCATGGGAGCAAGAGCAATCCTGCCAGCGTCTAGTTCTCTGTCCCAGTGTGGCCTAGAAACACAGCGGGGCATCTTTCTTGGGGCGACCCCAGGCTCCTGCTCCGGGGCTCTATGTTGCCAGAGGTGCCTTCTGTACACCCCCAGGGAGACACTGTCCCGAGAAAAAGGGTCGTTCCCTGGACCTACTGAATCTTGCCTTTGGACACCTCCAATCCAACCCAGAATTCTCAGAAGCCAGTGCCAGGCTCTGTCCAAAAGCTCGGGAAGGAAAGCGGGCCAGCTGCAAGAGAAAAGGCCCGGGGGTCGAAATGCAAGTGAAACCTCTGGCTGTGACAAAGGAGACAGAGTCCTACCCAGGAATGAGGCTTCAGCCTACAGAGGAGCAGCAGGAAATTACTGTCGGTCCCAAACACCAGAACTCCACTCAGAGACATTCTCAGGAAGAAAGCTGGCTACACAGCTTAGAGGCAGCAGTCAACCTTCTGCACAAACGTCATCATCCCAAAAGAGACAGTGCAGAGGAACAACGGGATGTGTGTATTACGTCTGTGCCTCTAGGACTGTGTGTGTTTCTAGGGGAGAGGAGATAGGAGTGCACGTTCGTGTCAGCTCTCAGCGGTCCTTCTTTAAGAGGCATGCAAACGAGTTTCATAGAAGTAGAGAGGCCATAGCACGAGGAAGGAGAGGGTGGCAGTCTCCAAAGCTAGACAGTTTGCCTTCTGCCCTGGCATCTCAAATAGGGCTGATGGTTTGACAGGAGCTCGACTATGGACAGACCTAAAGATCAAGGGAGTCTTGTGCTGGTAGGCCCCTATATGTATCTGATACCTTCCACCACCCAGTCCCCAACTATCACAACGCACAGATATACATGCACAATGGACAGAATGTTGCCCTTCGCTGACACACCTGGATACCGGAGGCAGGCCGGGGTTTCAGACAGTGTCTTTTGCTCTTGCTAGGCAAGAGAAGGGAGATGGAGGGCCAAAGGCAGCTGTCCCTTTTCAATCACAGCCAGAGGGCAGGGGCCATGACATTTGGAGCCCTGTCTTGCTATCTCATCAGGGCCTAGGTTCATCCTAGTCCTGCTTTTGTCAGAACCAGGACTCATGAAGACTCGGCAATCCTGCTCCCTGGAGGCTCCTGACACACCTAGATCACCGCCCTTTCTGCGTTGGTCTCTCTAAAGTCCGTTCCCGCTATGCACTGCAACTTCCTTGGCCCTGGTTTGTAGACCCTCCACCTAAAAACATATGAGCTAGCCAGGTCTGGGAGGTGAGGATCGCTCCTTCTCCGAGGGAAGACAGACAAAAGCGCTACCCAGGACCCGTGCCTCCGCAGCTGCCTCTCCACATTTCCAGCACTTTGGCTCGGACAGGCCTAATTGAAGTGAGTCCTTGCGAGAGGGACGCACTTGGCCACCCAGGGACTAAAGGCACCAGGGAGCCCTGAACTGCCTTCATTTAAGGGAGACCCCATCGGCCTGCGTGCGTGCTGTGCCTAGATGCAAGGAGCTGGGCCCCTGGCTGAGCTGCAAGGCTCTCCTTTCTTTTTCAAATGTGGGCTCTTGGTCTTGCGCATGCGCACAGGCGTCTGGGAAAAATGGGTCCCTAGCACCGAGCTGAGAGGGGTGTAACTCCAGCCTGCTGCAGCCTCTGGCTCAGGCTTCTCTGGAAGGTGCTGCAGTCCTGCCAGCGACCCCAGAGGACCCCAGCACGACTCTCTTCGGTGTCAACCCCGAACGATGGACTCTGCAGTGTCCCGTGGACATTCTGGAAGACTTTGTACCCTCTCCTTGGCGAAGGTTCACTGTTCCTGGTGGTCTTCTTTCTCCTGTGACTAGTTCTCGCGGGAAATCCATGTTGACCTAGGCCTCCACAAGGTCTGCAACTCCCTGGGAATCACTTTCCTCAACCTCCCTGGGCCCCAACTCAAGGCACCCACCACCTGCAGGGTTCAACTCCTCCACGAGGCTCCTGGAAGACATTGTAAGTGTCAAGGCCAGACACTGTGCTGAATGCACTTTTGCTAGAGCCACGCAGCCGACTGTAGTCATGCTGAACCCTGTGGAAAGTCCATTCTGAGAACCTACTATGGGGTGATTCCTGGCCCACAGTGCACCTAGGAAATCATTGCCCTCTTCTGGGACGCTCCCGCTAGATGGTGCCTCCCATGGGAGCAAGAGCAATCCTGCCAGCGTCTAGTTCTCTGTCCCAGTGTGGCCTAGAAACACAGCGGGGCATCTTTCTTGGGGCGACACCAGGCTCCTGCTCCAGGGCTCTATGTTGCCAGAGGTGCCTTCTGTACACCCCCAGGGAGACACTGTCCCGAGAAAAAGGGTCGTTCCCTGGACCTACTGAATCTTGCCTTTGGACACCTCCAATCCAACCCAGAATTCTCAGAAGCCAGTGCCAGGCTCTGTCCAAAAGCTCGGGAAGGAAAGCGGGCCAGCTGATAGAGAAAAGGCCAGGGAGTCGAAATGCAAGTGAAACCTCTGGCTGTGACAAAGGAGACAGAGTCCTACCCAGGAATGAGGCTTCAGCCTACAGAGGAGCAGCAGGAAATTACTGTCGGTCCCAAACACCAGAACTCCACTCAGAGACATTCTCAGGAAGAAAGCTGGCTACACAGCTTAGAGGCAGCAGTCAACCTTCTGCACAAACGTCATCATCCCAAAAGAGACAGTGCAGAGGAACAACGGGATGTGTGTATTACGTCTGTGCCTCTAGGACTGTGTGTGTTTCTAGGGGAGAGGAGATAGGAGTGCACGTTCGTGTCAGCTCTCAGCGGTCCTTCTTTAAGAGGCATGCAAACGAGTTTCTTAGAAGTAGAGAGGCCATAGCACGAGGAAGGAGAGGGTGGCAGTCTCCAAAGCTAGACAGTTTGCCTTCTGCCCTGGCATCTCAAATAGGGCTGATGGTTTGACAGGAGCTCGACTATGGACAGACCTAAAGATCAAGAGAGTCTTGTGCTGGTAGGCCCCTATATGTATCTGATACCTTCCACCACCCAGTCCCCAACTATCACAACGCACAGATATACATGCACAATGGACAGAATGTTGCCCTTCGCTGACACACCTGGATACCGGAGGCAGGCCGGGGGTTCAGACAGTGTCTTTTGCTCTTGCTAGGCAAGAGAAGGGAGATGGAGGGCCAAAGGCAGCTGTCCCTTTTCAATCACAGCCAGAGGGCAGGAGCCATGACATTTGGAGCCCTGTCTTGCTATCTCATCAGGGCCTAGGTTCATCCTAGTCCTGCTTTTGTCAGAACCAGGACTCATGAAGACTCGGCAATCCTGCTCCCTGGAGGCTCCTGACACACCTAGATCACCGCCCTTTCTGCGTTGGTCTCTCTAAAGTCCGTTCCCGCTATGCACTGCAACTTCCTTGGCCCTGGTTTGTAGACCCTCCACCTAAAAACATATGAGCTAGCCAGGTCTGGGAGGTGAGGATCGCTCTTTCTCCGAGGGAAGACAGACAAAAGCGCTACCCAGGACCCGTGCCTCCGCAGCTGCCTCTCCACATTTCCAGCACTTTGGCTCGGACAGGCCTAATTGAAATGAGTCCTTGCGAGAGGGACGCACTTGGCCACCCCGGGACTAAAGGCACCAGGGAGCCCTGAACTGCCTTCATTTAAGGGAGACCCCATCGGCCTGCGTGCGTGCTGTGCCTAGATGCAAGGAGCTGGGCCCCTGGCTGAGCTGCAAGGCTCTCCTTTCTTTTTCAAATGTGGGCTCTTGGTCTTGCGCATGCGCACAGGCGTCTGGGAAAAATGGGTCCCTAGCACCGAGCTGAGAGGGGTGTAACTCCAGCCTGCTGCAGCCTCGGGCTCAGGCTTCTCTGGAAGGTGCTGCAGTCCTGCCAGCGACCCCAGAGGACCCCAGCACGACTCTCTTCGGTGTCAACCCCGAACGATGGACTCTGCAGTGTCCCGTGGACATTCTGGAAGACTTTGTACCCTCTCCTTGGCGAAGGTTCACTGTTCCTGGTGGTCTTCTTTCTCCTGTGACTAGTTCTCGCGGGAAATCCATGTTGACCTAGGCCTCCACAAGGTCTGCAACTCCCTGGGAATCACTTTCCTCAACCTCCCTGGGCCCCAACTCAAGGCACCCACCACCTGCAGGGTTCAACTCCTCCACGAGGCTCCCGGAAGACATTGTTAGTGTCAAGGCCAGACACTGTGCTGAATGCACTTTTGCTAGAGCCACGCAGCCGACTGTAGTCATGCTGAACCCTGTGGAAAGTCCATTCTGAGAACCTACTATGGGGTGATTCCTGGCCCACAGTGCACCTAGGAAATCATTGCCCTCTCCTGGGACGCTCCCGCTAGACGGTGCCTCCCATGGGAGCAAGAGCAATCCTGCCAGCGTCTAGTTCTCTGTCCCAGTGTGGCCTAGAAACACAGCGGGGCATCTTTCTTGGGGCGACCCCAGGCTCCTGCTCCGGGGCTCTATGTTGCCAGAGGTGCCTTCTGTACACCCCCAGGGAGACACTGTCCCGAGAAAAAGGGTCGTTCCCTGGACCTACTGAATCTTGCCTTTGGACACCTCCAATCCAACCCAGAATTCTCAGAAGCCAGTGCCAGGCTCTGTCCAAAAGCTCGGGAAGGAAAGCGGGCCAGCTGCAAGAGAAAAGGCCCGGGGGTCGAAATGCAAGTGAAACCTCTGGCTGTGACAAAGGAGACAGAGTCCTACCCAGGAATGAGGCTTCAGCCTACAGAGGAGCAGCAGGAAATTACTGTCGGTCCCAAACACCAGAACTCCACTCAGAGACATTCTCAGGAAGAAAGCTGGCTACACAGCTTAGAGGCAGCAGTCAACCTTCTGCACAAACGTCATCATCCCAAAAGAGACAGTGCAGAGGAACAACGGGATGTGTGTATTACGTCTGTGCCTCTAGGACTGTGTGTGTTTCTAGGGGAGAGGAGATAGGAGTGCACGTTCGTGTCAGCTCTCAGCGGTCCTTCTTTAAGAGGCATGCAAACGAGTTTCATAGAAGTAGAGAGGCCATAGCACGAGGAAGGAGAGGGTGGCAGTCTCCAAAGCTAGACAGTTTGCCTTCTGCCCTGGCATCTCAAATAGGGCTGATGGTTTGACAGGAGCTCGACTATGGACAGACCTAAAGATCAAGGGAGTCTTGTGCTGGTAGGCCCCTATATGTATCTGATACCTTCCACCACCCAGTCCCCAACTATCACAACGCACAGATATACATGCACAATGGACAGAATGTTGCCCTTCGCTGACACACCTGGATACCGGAGGCAGGCCGGGGGTTCAGACAGTGTCTTTTGCTCTTGCTAGGCAAGAGAAGGGAGATGGAGGGCCAAAAGCAGCTGTCCCTTTTCAATCACAGCCAGAGGGCAGGAGCCATGACATTTGGAGCCCTGTCTTGCTATCTCATCAGGGCCTAGGTTCATCCTAGTCCTGCTTTTGTCAGAACCAGGACTCATGAAGACTCGGCAATCCTGCTCCCTGGAGGCTCCTGACACACCTAGATCACCGCCCTTTCTGCGTTGGTCTCTCTAAAGTCCGTTCCCGCTATGCACTGCAACTTCCTTGGCCCTGGTTTGTAGACCCTCCACCTAAAAACATATGAGCTAGCCAGGTCTGGGAGGTGAGGATCGCTCTTTCTCCGAGGGAAGACAGACAAAAGCGCTACCCAGGACCCGTGCCTCCGCAGCTGCCTCTCCACATTTCCAGCACTTTGGCTCGGACAGGCCTAATTGAAGTGAGTCCTTGCGAGAGGGACGCACTTGGCCACCCAGGGACTAAAGGCACCAGGGAGCCCTGAACTGCCTTCATTTAAGGGAGACCCCATCGGCCTGCGTGCGTGCTGTGCCTAGATGCAAGGAGCTGGGCCCCTGGCTGAGCTGCAAGGCTCTCCTTTCTTTTTCAAATGTGGGCTCTTGGTCTTGCGCATGCGCACAGGCGTCTGGGAAAAATGGGTCCCTAGCACCGAGCTGAGAGGGGTGTAACTCCAGCCTGCTGCAGCCTCTGGCTCAGGCTTCTCTGGAAGGTGCTGCAGTCCTGCCAGCGACCCCAGAGGACCCCAGCACGACTCTCTTCGGTGTCAACCCCGAACGATGGACTCTGCAGTGTCCCGTGGACATTCTGGAAGACTTTGTACCCTCTCCTTGGCGAAGGTTCACTGTTCCTGGTGGTCTTCTTTCTCCTGTGACTAGTTCTCGCGGGAAATCCATGTTGACCTAGGCCTCCACAAGGTCTGCAACTCCCTGGGAATCACTTTCCTCAACCTCCCTGGGCCCCAACTCAAGGCACCCACCACCTGCAGGGTTCAACTCCTCCACGAGGCTCCTGGAAGACATTGTAAGTGTCAAGGCCAGACACTGTGCTGAATGCACTTTTGCTAGAGCCACGCAGCCGACTGTAGTCATGCTGAACCCTGTGGAAAGTCCATTCTGAGAACCTACTATGGGGTGATTCCTGGCCCACAGTGCACCTAGGAAATCATTGCCCTCTTCTGGGACGCTCCCGCTAGATGGTGCCTCCCATGGGAGCAAGAGCAATCCTGCCAGCGTCTAGTTCTCTGTCCCAGTGTGGCCTAGAAACACAGCGGGGCATCTTTCTTGGGGCGACACCAGGCTCCTGCTCCGGGGCTCTATGTTGCCAGAGGTGCCTTCTGTACACCCCCAGGGAGACACTGTCCCGAGAAAAAGGGTCGTTCCCTGGACCTACTGAATCTTGCCTTTGGACACCTCCAATCCAACCCAGAATTCTCAGAAGCCAGTGCCAGGCTCTGTCCAAAAGCTCGGGAAGGAAAGCGGGCCAGCTGATAGAGAAAAGGCCAGGGAGTCGAAATGCAAGTGAAACCTCTGGCTGTGACAAAGGAGACAGAGTCCTACCCAGGAATGAGGCTTCAGCCTACAGAGGAGCAGCAGGAAATTACTGTCGGTCCCAAACACCAGAACTCCACTCAGAGACATTCTCAGGAAGAAAGCTGGCTACACAGCTTAGAGGCAGCAGTCAACCTTCTGCACAAACGTCATCATCCCAAAAGAGACAGTGCAGAGGAACAACGGGATGTGTGTATTACGTCTGTGCCTCTAGGACTGTGTGTGTTTCTAGGGGAGAGGAGATAGGAGTGCACGTTCGTGTCAGCTCTCAGCGGTCCTTCTTTAAGAGGCATGCAAACGAGTTTCATAGAAGTAGAGAGGCCATAGCACGAGGAAGGAGAGGGTGGCAGTCTCCAAAGCTAGACAGTTTGCCTTCTGCCCTGGCATCTCAAATAGGGCTGATGGTTTGACAGGAGCTCGACTATGGACAGACCTAAAGATCAAGAGAGTCTTGTGCTGGTAGGCCCCTATATGTATCTGATACCTTCCACCACCCAGTCCCCAACTATCACAACGCACAGATATACATGCACAATGGACAGAATGTTGCCCTTCGCTGACACACCTGGATACCGGAGGCAGGCCGGGGGTTCAGACAGTGTCTTTTGCTCTTGCTAGGCAAGAGAAGGGAGATGGAGGGCCAAAGGCAGCTGTCCCTTTTCAATCACAGCCAGAGGGCAGGAGCCATGACATTTGGAGCCCTGTCTTGCTATCTCATCAGGGCCTAGGTTCATCCTAGTCCTGCTTTTGTCAGAACCAGGACTCATGAAGACTCGGCAATCCTGCTCCCTGGAGGCTCCTGACACACCTAGATCACCGCCCTTTCTGCGTTGGTCTCTCTAAAGTCCGTTCCCGCTATGCACTGCAACTTCCTTGGCCCTGGTTTGTAGACCCTCCACCTAAAAACATATGAGCTAGCCAGGTCTGGGAGGTGAGGATCGCTCTTTCTCCGAGGGAAGACAGACAAAAGCGCTACCCAGGACCCGTGCCTCCGCAGCTGCCTCTCCACATTTCCAGCACTTTGGCTCGGACAGGCCTAATTGAAATGAGTCCTTGCGAGAGGGACGCACTTGGCCACCCCGGGACTAAAGGCACCAGGGAGCCCTGAACTGCCTTCATTTAAGGGAGACCCCATCGGCCTGCGTGCGTGCTGTGCCTAGATGCAAGGAGCTGGGCCCCTGGCTGAGCTGCAAGGCTCTCCTTTCTTTTTCAAATGTGGGCTCTTGGTCTTGCGCATGCGCACAGGCGTCTGGGAAAAATGGGTCCCTAGCACCGAGCTGAGAGGGGTGTAACTCCAGCCTGCTGCAGCCTCGGGCTCAGGCTTCTCTGGAAGGTGCTGCAGTCCTGCCAGCGACCCCAGAGGACCCCAGCACGACTCTCTTCGGTGTCAACCCCGAACGATGGACTCTGCAGTGTCCCGTGGACATTCTGGAAGACTTTGTACCCTCTCCTTGGCGAAGGTTCACTGTTCCTGGTGGTCTTCTTTCTCCTGTGACTAGTTCTCGCGGGAAATCCATGTTGACCTAGGCCTCCACAAGGTCTGCAACTCCCTGGGAATCACTTTCCTCAACCTCCCTGGGCCCCAACTCAAGGCACCCACCACCTGCAGGGTTCAACTCCTCCACGAGGCTCCCGGAAGACATTGTAAGTGTCAAGGCCAGACACTGTGCTGAATGCACTTTTGCTAGAGCCACGCAGCCGACTGTAGTCATGCTGAACCCTGTGGAAAGTCCATTCTGAGAACCTACTATGGGGTGATTCCTGGCCCACAGTGCACCTAGGAAATCATTGCCCTCTCCTGGGACGCTCCCGCTAGACGGTGCCTCCCATGGGAGCAAGAGCAATCCTGCCAGCGTCTAGTTCTCTGTCCCAGTGTGGCCTAGAAACACAGCGGGGCATCTTTCTTGGGGCGACCCCAGGCTCCTGCTCCGGGGCTCTATGTTGCCAGAGGTGCCTTCTGTACACCCCCAGGGAGACACTGTCCCGAGAAAAAGGGTCGTTCCCTGGACCTACTGAATCTTGCCTTTGGACACCTCCAATCCAACCCAGAATTCTCAGAAGCCAGTGCCAGGCTCTGTCCAAAAGCTCGGGAAGGAAAGCGGGCCAGCTGCAAGAGAAAAGGCCCGGGGGTCGAAATGCAAGTGAAACCTCTGGCTGTGACAAAGGAGACAGAGTCCTACCCAGGAATGAGGCTTCAGCCTACAGAGGAGCAGCAGGAAATTACTGTCGGTCCCAAACACCAGAACTCCACTCAGAGACATTCTCAGGAAGAAAGCTGGCTACACAGCTTAGAGGCAGCAGTCAACCTTCTGCACAAACGTCATCATCCCAAAAGAGACAGTGCAGAGGAACAACGGGATGTGTGTATTACGTCTGTGCCTCTAGGACTGTGTGTGTTTCTAGGGGAGAGGAGATAGGAGTGCACGTTCGTGTCAGCTCTCAGCGGTCCTTCTTTAAGAGGCATGCAAACGAGTTTCATAGAAGTAGAGAGGCCATAGCACGAGGAAGGAGAGGGTGGCAGTCTCCAAAGCTAGACAGTTTGCCTTCTGCCCTGGCATCTCAAATAGGGCTGATGGTTTGACAGGAGCTCGACTATGGACAGACCTAAAGATCAAGAGAGTCTTGTGCTGGTAGGCCCCTATATGTATCTGATACCTTCCACCACCCAGTCCCCAACTATCACAACGCACAGATATACATGCACAATGGACAGAATGTTGCCCTTCGCTGACACACCTGGATACCGGAGGCAGGCCGGGGGTTCAGACAGTGTCTTTTGCTCTTGCTAGGCAAGAGAAGGGAGATGGAGGGCCAAAGGCAGCTGTCCCTTTTCAATCACAGCCAGAGGGCAGGAGCCATGACATTTGGAGCCCTGTCTTGCTATCTCATCAGGGCCTAGGTTCATCCTAGTCCTGCTTTTGTCAGAACCAGGACTCATGAAGACTCGGCAATCCTGCTCCCTGGAGGCTCCTGACACACCTAGATCACCGCCCTTTCTGCGTTGGTCTCTCTAAAGTCCGTTCCCGCTATGCACTGCAACTTCCTTGGCCCTGGTTTGTAGACCCTCCACCTAAAAACATATGAGCTAGCCAGGTCTGGGAGGTGAGGATCGCTCTTTCTCCGAGGGAAGACAGACAAAAGCGCTACCCAGGACCCGTGCCTCCGCAGCTGCCTCTCCACATTTCCAGCACTTTGGCTCGGACAGGCCTAATTGAAGTGAGTCCTTGCGAGAGGGACGCACTTGGCCACCCAGGGACTAAAGGCACCAGGGAGCCCTGAACTGCCTTCATTTAAGGGAGACCCCATCGGCCTGCGTGCGTGCTGTGCCTAGATGCAAGGAGCTGGGCCCCTGGCTGAGCTGCAAGGCTCTCCTTTCTTTTTCAAATGTGGGCTCTTGGTCTTGCGCATGCGCACAGGCGTCTGGGAAAAATGGGTCCCTAGCACCGAGCTGAGAGGGGTGTAACTCCAGCCTGCTGCAGCCTCTGGCTCAGGCTTCTCTGGAAGGTGCTGCAGTCCTGCCAGCGACCCCAGAGGACCCCAGCACGACTCTCTTCGGTGTCAACCCCGAACGATGGACTCTGCAGTGTCCCGTGGACATTCTGGAAGACTTTGTACCCTCTCCTTGGCGAAGGTTCACTGTTCCTGGTGGTCTTCTTTCTCCTGTGACTAGTTCTCGCGGGAAATCCATGTTGACCTAGGCCTCCACAAGGTCTGCAACTCCCTGGGAATCACTTTCCTCAACCTCCCTGGGCCCCAACTCAAGGCACCCACCACCTGCAGGGTTCAACTCCTCCACGAGGCTCCTGGAAGACATTGTAAGTGTCAAGGCCAGACACTGTGCTGAATGCACTTTTGCTAGAGCCACGCAGCCGACTGTAGTCATGCTGAACCCTGTGGAAAGTCCATTCTGAGAACCTACTATGGGGTGATTCCTGGCCCACAGTGCACCTAGGAAATCATTGCCCTCTTCTGGGACGCTCCCGGTAGATGGTGCCTCCCATGGGAGCAAGAGCAATCCTGCCAGCGTCTAGTTCTCTGTCCCAGTGTGGCCTAGAAACACAGCGGGGCATCTTTCTTGGGGCGACACCAGGCTCCTGCTCCGGGGCTCTATGTTGCCAGAGGTGCCTTCTGTACACCCCCAGGGAGACACTGTCCCGAGAAAAAGGGTCGTTCCCTGGACCTACTGAATCTTGCCTTTGGACACCTCCAATCCAACCCAGAATTCTCAGAAGCCAGTGCCAGGCTCTGTCCAAAAGCTCGGGAAGGAAAGCGGGCCAGCTGATAGAGAAAAGGCCAGGGAGTCGAAATGCAAGTGAAACCTCTGGCTGTGACAAAGGAGACAGAGTCCTACCCAGGAATGAGGCTTCAGCCTACAGAGGAGCAGCAGGAAATTACTGTCGGTCCCAAACACCAGAACTCCACTCAGAGACATTCTCAGGAAGAAAGCTGGCTACACAGCTTAGAGGCAGCAGTCAACCTTCTGCACAAACGTCATCATCCCAAAAGAGACAGTGCAGAGGAACAACGGGATGTGTGTATTACGTCTGTGCCTCTAGGACTGTGTGTGTTTCTAGGGGAGAGGAGATAGGAGTGCACGTTCGTGTCAGCTCTCAGCGGTCCTTCTTTAAGAGGCATGCAAACGAGTTTCATAGAAGTAGAGAGGCCATAGCACGAGGAAGGAGAGGGTGGCAGTCTCCAAAGCTAGACAGTTTGCCTTCTGCCCTGGCATCTCAAATAGGGCTGATGGTTTGACAGGAGCTCGACTATGGACAGACCTAAAGATCAAGAGAGTCTTGTGCTGGTAGGCCCCTATATGTATCTGATACCTTCCACCACCCAGTCCCCAACTATCACAACGCACAGATATACATGCACAATGGACAGAATGTTGCCCTTCGCTGACACACCTGGATACCGGAGGCAGGCCGGGGGTTCAGACAGTGTCTTTTGCTCTTGCTAGGCAAGAGAAGGGAGATGGAGGGCCAAAGGCAGCTGTCCCTTTTCAATCACAGCCAGAGGGCAGGAGCCATGACATTTGGAGCCCTGTCTTGCTATCTCATCAGGGCCTAGGTTCATCCTAGTCCTGCTTTTGTCAGAACCAGGACTCATGAAGACTCGGCAATCCTGCTCCCTGGAGGCTCCTGACACACCTAGATCACCGCCCTTTCTGCGTTGGTCTCTCTAAAGTCCGTTCCCGCTATGCACTGCAACTTCCTTGGCCCTGGTTTGTAGACCCTCCACCTAAAAACATATGAGCTAGCCAGGTCTGGGAGGTGAGGATCGCTCTTTCTCCGAGGGAAGACAGACAAAAGCGCTACCCAGGACCCGTGCCTCCGCAGCTGCCTCTCCACATTTCCAGCACTTTGGCTCGGACAGGCCTAATTGAAATGAGTCCTTGCGAGAGGGACGCACTTGGCCACCCCGGGACTAAAGGCACCAGGGAGCCCTGAACTGCCTTCATTTAAGGGAGACCCCATCGGCCTGCGTGCGTGCTGTGCCTAGATGCAAGGAGCTGGGCCCCTGGCTGAGCTGCAAGGCTCTCCTTTCTTTTTCAAATGTGGGCTCTTGGTCTTGCGCATGCGCACAGGCGTCTGGGAAAAATGGGTCCCTAGCACCGAGCTGAGAGGGGTGTAACTCCAGCCTGCTGCAGCCTCGGGCTCAGGCTTCTCTGGAAGGTGCTGCAGTCCTGCCAGCGACCCCAGAGGACCCCAGCACGACTCTCTTCGGTGTCAACCCCGAACGATGGACTCTGCAGTGTCCCGTGGACATTCTGGAAGACTTTGTACCCTCTCCTTGGCGAAGGTTCACTGTTCCTGGTGGTCTTCTTTCTCCTGTGACTAGTTCTCGCGGGAAATCCATGTTGACCTAGGCCTCCACAAGGTCTGCAACTCCCTGGGAATCACTTTCCTCAACCTCCCTGGGCCCCAACTCAAGGCACCCACCACCTGCAGGGTTCAACTCCTCCACGAGGCTCCCGGAAGACATTGTAAGTGTCAAGGCCAGACACTGTGCTGAATGCACTTTTGCTAGAGCCACGCAGCCGACTGTAGTCATGCTGAACCCTGTGGAAAGTCCATTCTGAGAACCTACTATGGGGTGATTCCTGGCCCACAGTGCACCTAGGAAATCATTGCCCTCTCCTGGGACGCTCCCGCTAGACGGTGCCTCCCATGGGAGCAAGAGCAATCCTGCCAGCGTCTAGTTCTCTGTCCCAGTGTGGCCTAGAAACACAGCGGGGCATCTTTCTTGGGGCGACCCCAGGCTCCTGCTCCGGGGCTCTATGTTGCCAGAGGTGCCTTCTGTACACCCCCAGGGAGACACTGTCCCGAGAAAAAGGGTCGTTCCCTGGACCTACTGAATCTTGCCTTTGGACACCTCCAATCCAACCCAGAATTCTCAGAAGCCAGTGCCAGGCTCTGTCCAAAAGCTCGGGAAGGAAAGCGGGCCAGCTGCAAGAGAAAAGGCCCGGGGGTCGAAATGCAAGTGAAACCTCTGGCTGTGACAAAGGAGACAGAGTCCTACCCAGGAATGAGGCTTCAGCCTACAGAGGAGCAGCAGGAAATTACTGTCGGTCCCAAACACCAGAACTCCACTCAGAGACATTCTCAGGAAGAAAGCTGGCTACACAGCTTAGAGGCAGCAGTCAACCTTCTGCACAAACGTCATCATCCCAAAAGAGACAGTGCAGAGGAACAACGGGATGTGTGTATTACGTCTGTGCCTCTAGGACTGTGTGTGTTTCTAGGGGAGAGGAGATAGGAGTGCACGTTCGTGTCAGCTCTCAGCGGTCCTTCTTTAAGAGGCATGCAAACGAGTTTCATAGAAGTAGAGAGGCCATAGCACGAGGAAGGAGAGGGTGGCAGTCTCCAAAGCTAGACAGTTTGCCTTCTGCCCTGGCATCTCAAATAGGGCTGATGGTTTGACAGGAGCTCGACTATGGACAGACCTAAAGATCAAGGGAGTCTTGTGCTGGTAGGCCCCTATATGTATCTGATACCTTCCACCACCCAGTCCCCAACTATCACAACGCACAGATATACATGCACAATGGACAGAATGTTGCCCTTCGCTGACACACCTGGATACCGGAGGCAGGCCGGGGGTTCAGACAGTGTCTTTTGCTCTTGCTAGGCAAGAGAAGGGAGATGGAGGGCCAAAGGCAGCTGTCCCTTTTCAATCACAGCCAGAGGGCAGGAGCCATGACATTTGGAGCCCTGTCTTGCTATCTCATCAGGGCCTAGGTTCATCCTAGTCCTGCTTTTGTCAGAACCAGGACTCATGAAGACTCGGCAATCCTGCTCCCTGGAGGCTCCTGACACACCTAGATCACCGCCCTTTCTGCGTTGGTCTCTCTAAAGTCCGTTCCCGCTATGCACTGCAACTTCCTTGGCCCTGGTTTGTAGACCCTCCACCTAAAAACATATGAGCTAGCCAGGTCTGGGAGGTGAGGATCGCTCTTTCTCCGAGGGAAGACAGACAAAAGCGCTACCCAGGACCCGTGCCTCCGCAGCTGCCTCTCCACATTTCCAGCACTTTGGCTCGGACAGGCCTAATTGAAGTGAGTCCTTGCGAGAGGGACGCACTTGGCCACCCAGGGACTAAAGGCACCAGGGAGCCCTGAACTGCCTTCATTTAAGGGAGACCCCATCGGCCTGCGTGCGTGCTGTGCCTAGATGCAAGGAGCTGGGCCCCTGGCTGAGCTGCAAGGCTCTCCTTTCTTTTTCAAATGTGGGCTCTTGGTCTTGCGCATGCGCACAGGCGTCTGGGAAAAATGGGTCCCTAGCACCGAGCTGAGAGGGGTGTAACTCCAGCCTGCTGCAGCCTCGGGCTCAGGCTTCTCTGGAAGGTGCTGCAGTCCTGCCAGCGACCCCAGAGGACCCCAGCACGACTCTCTTCGGTGTCAACCCCGAACGATGGACTCTGCAGTGTCCCGTGGACATTCTGGAAGACTTTGTACCCTCTCCTTGGCGAAGGTTCACTGTTCCTGGTGGTCTTCTTTCTCCTGTGACTAGTTCTCGCGGGAAATCCATGTTGACCTAGGCCTCCACAAGGTCTGCAACTCCCTGGGAATCACTTTCCTCAACCTCCCTGGGCCCCAACTCAAGGCACCCACCACCTGCAGGGTTCAACTCCTCCAGGAGGCTCCCGGAAGACATTGTAAGTGTCAAGGCCAGACACTGTGCTGAATGCACTTTTGCTAGAGCCACGCAGCCGACTGTAGTCATGCTGAACCCTGTGGAAAGTCCATTCTGAGAACCTACTATGGGGTGATTCCTGGCCCACAGTGCACCTAGGAAATCATTGCCCTCTTCTGGGACGCTCCCGCTAGACGGTGCCTCCCATGGGAGCAAGAGCAATCCTGCCAGCGTCTAGTTCTCTGTCCCAGTGTGGCCTAGAAACACAGCGGGGCATCTTTCTTGGGGCGACACCAGGCTCCTGCTCCGGGGCTCTATGTTGCCAGAGGTGCCTTCTGTACACCCCCAGGGAGACACTGTCCCGAGAAAAAGGGTCGTTCCCTGGACCTACTGAATCTTGCCTTTGGACACCTCCAATCCAACCCAGAATTCTCAGAAGCCAGTGCCAGGCTCTGTCCAAAAGCTCGGGAAGGAAAGCGGGCCAGCTGATAGAGAAAAGGCCAGGGAGTCGAAATGCAAGTGAAACCTCTGGCTGTGACAAAGGAGACAGAGTCCTACCCAGGAATGAGGCTTCAGCCTACAGAGGAGCAGCAGGAAATTACTGTCGGTCCCAAACACCAGAACTCCACTCAGAGACATTCTCAGGAAGAAAGCTGGCTACACAGCTTAGAGGCAGCAGTCAACCTTCTGCACAAACGTCATCATCCCAAAAGAGACAGTGCAGAGGAACAACGGGATGTGTGTATTACGTCTGTGCCTCTAGGACTGTGTGTGTTTCTAGGGGAGAGGAGATAGGAGTGCACGTTCGTGTCAGCTCTCAGCGGTCCTTCTTTAAGAGGCATGCAAACGAGTTTCTTAGAAGTAGAGAGGCCATAGCACGAGGAAGGAGAGGGTGGCAGTCTCCAAAGCTAGACAGTTTGCCTTCTGCCCTGGCATCTCAAATAGGGCTGATGGTTTGACAGGAGCTCGACTATGGACAGACCTAAAGATCAAGAGAGTCTTGTGCTGGTAGGCCCCTATATGTATCTGATACCTTCCACCACCCAGTCCCCAACTATCACAACGCACAGATATACATGCACAATGGACAGAATGTTGCCCTTCGCTGACACACCTGGATACCGGAGGCAGGCCGGGGGTTCAGACAGTGTCTTTTGCTCTTGCTAGGCAAGAGAAGGGAGATGGAGGGCCAAAGGCAGCTGTCCCTTTTCAATCACAGCCAGAGGGCAGGAGCCATGACATTTGGAGCCCTGTCTTGCTATCTCATCAGGGCCTAGGTTCATCCTAGTCCTGCTTTTGTCAGAACCAGGACTCATGAAGACTCGGCAATCCTGCTCCCTGGAGGCTCCTGACACACCTAGATCACCGCCCTTTCTGCGTTGGTCTCTCTAAAGTCCGTTCCCGCTATGCACTGCAACTTCCTTGGCCCTGGTTTGTAGACCCTCCACCTAAAAACATATGAGCTAGCCAGGTCTGGGAGGTGAGGATCGCTCTTTCTCCGAGGGAAGACAGACAAAAGCGCTACCCAGGACCCGTGCCTCCGCAGCTGCCTCTCCACATTTCCAGCACTTTGGCTCGGACAGGCCTAATTGAAATGAGTCCTTGCGAGAGGGACGCACTTGGCCACCCCGGGACTAAAGGCACCAGGGAGCCCTGAACTGCCTTCATTTAAGGGAGACCCCATCGGCCTGCGTGCGTGCTGTGCCTAGATGCAAGGAGCTGGGCCCCTGGCTGAGCTGCAAGGCTCTCCTTTCTTTTTCAAATGTGGGCTCTTGGTCTTGCGCATGCGCACAGGCGTCTGGGAAAAATGGGTCCCTAGCACCGAGCTGAGAGGGGTGTAACTCCAGCCTGCTGCAGCCTCGGGCTCAGGCTTCTCTGGAAGGTGCTGCAGTCCTGCCAGCGACCCCAGAGGACCCCAGCACGACTCTCTTCGGTGTCAACCCCGAACGATGGACTCTGCAGTGTCCCGTGGACATTCTGGAAGACTTTGTACCCTCTCCTTGGCGAAGGTTCACTGTTCCTGGTGGTCTTCTTTCTCCTGTGACTAGTTCTCGCGGGAAATCCATGTTGACCTAGGCCTCCACAAGGTCTGCAACTCCCTGGGAATCACTTTCCTCAACCTCCCTGGGCCCCAACTCAAGGCACCCACCACCTGCAGGGTTCAACTCCTCCACGAGGCTCCCGGAAGACATTGTAAGTGTCAAGGCCAGACACTGTGCTGAATGCACTTTTGCTAGAGCCACGCAGCCGACTGTAGTCATGCTGAACCCTGTGGAAAGTCCATTCTGAGAACCTACTATGGGGTGATTCCTGGCCCACAGTGCACCTAGGAAATCATTGCCCCCTCCTGGGACTCTCCCGCTAGACGGTGCCTCCCATGGGAGCAAGAGCAATCCTGCCAGCGTCTAGTTCTCTGTCCCAGTGTGGCCTAGAAACACAGCGGGGCATCTTTCTTGGGGCGACCCCAGGCTCCTGCCCCGGGGCTCTATGTTGCCAGAGGTGCCTTCTGTACACCCCCAGGGAGACACTGTCCCGAGAAAAAGGGTCGTTCCCTGGACCTACTGAATCTTGCCTTTGGACACCTCCAATCCAACCCAGAATTCTCAGAAGCCAGTGCCAGGCTCTGTCCAAAAGCTCGGGAAGGAAAGCGGGCCAGCTGCAAGAGAAAAGGCCCGGGGGTCGAAATGCAAGTGACACCTCTGGCTGTGACAAAGGAGACAGAGTCCTACCCAGGAATGAGGCTTCAGCCTACAGAGGAGCAGCAGGAAATTACTGTCGGTCCCAAACACCAGAACTCCACTCAGAGACATTCTCAGGAAGAAAGCTGGCTACACAGCTTAGAGGCAGCAGTCAACCTTCTGCACAAACGTCATCATCCCAAAAGAGACAGTGCAGAGGAACAACGGGATGTGTGTATTACGTCTGTGCCTCTAGGACTGTGTGTGTTTCTAGGGGAGAGGAGATAGGAGTGCACGTTCGTGTCAGCTCTCAGCGGTCCTTCTTTAAGAGGCATGCAAACGAGTTTCATAGAAGTAGAGAGGCCATAGCACGAGGAAGGAGAGGGTGGCAGTCTCCAAAGCTAGACAGTTTGCCTTCTGCCCTGGCATCTCAAATAGGGCTGATGGTTTGACAGGAGCTCGACTATGGACAGACCTAAAGATCAAGAGAGTCTTGTGCTGGTAGGCCCCTATATGTATCTGATACCTTCCACCACCCAGTCCCCAACTATCACAACGCACAGATATACATGCACAATGGACAGAATGTTGCCCTTCGCTGACACACCTGGATACCGGAGGCAGGCCGGGGGTTCAGACAGTGTCTTTTGCTCTTGCTAGGCAAGAGAAGGGAGATGGAGGGCCAAAGGCAGCTGTCCCTTTTCAATCACAGCCAGAGGGCAGGAGCCATGACATTTGGAGCCCTGTCTTGCTATCTCATCAGGGCCTAGGTTCATCCTAGTCCTGCTTTTGTCAGAACCAGGACTCATGAAGACTCGGCAATCCTGCTCCCTGGAGGCTCCTGACACACCTAGATCACCGCCCTTTCTGCGTTGGTCTCTCTAAAGTCCGTTCCCGCTATGCACTGCAACTTCCTTGGCCCTGGTTTGTAGACCCTCCACCTAAAAACATATGAGCTAGCCAGGTCTGGGAGGTGAGGATCGCTCTTTCTCCGAGGGAAGACAGACAAAAGCGCTACCCAGGACCCGTGCCTCCGCAGCTGCCTCTCCACATTTCCAGCACTTTGGCTCGGACAGGCCTAATTGAAATGAGTCCTTGCGAGAGGGACGCACTTGGCCACCCCGGGACTAAAGGCACCAGGGAGCCCTGAACTGCCTTCATTTAAGGGAGACCCCATCGGCCTGCGTGCGTGCTGTGCCTAGATGCAAGGAGCTGGGCCCCTGGCTGAGCTGCAAGGCTCTCCTTTCTTTTTCAAATGTGGGCTCTTGGTCTTGCGCATGCGCACAGGCGTCTGGGAAAAATGGGTCCCTAGCACCGAGCTGAGAGGGGTGTAACTCCAGCCTGCTGCAGCCTCGGGCTCAGGCTTCTCTGGAAGGTGCTGCAGTCCTGCCAGCGACCCCAGAGGACCCCAGCACGACTCTCTTCGGTGTCAACCCCGAACGATGGACTCTGCAGTGTCCCGTGGACATTCTGGAAGACTTTGTACCCTCTCCTTGGCGAAGGTTCACTGTTCCTGGTGGTCTTCTTTCTCCTGTGACTAGTTCTCGCGGGAAATCCATGTTGACCTAGGCCTCCACAAGGTCTGCAACTCCCTGGGAATCACTTTCCTCAACCTCCCTGGGCCCCAACTCAAGGCACCCACCACCTGCAGGGTTCAACTCCTCCACGAGGCTCCCGGAAGACATTGTAAGTGTCAAGGCCAGACACTGTGCTGAATGCACTTTTGCTAGAGCCACGCAGCCGACTGTAGTCATGCTGAACCCTGTGGAAAGTCCATTCTGAGAACCTACTATGGGGTGATTCCTGGCCCACAGTGCACCTAGGAAATCATTGCCCTCTCCTGGGACGCTCCCGCTAGACGGTGCCTCCCATGGGAGCAAGAGCAATCCTGCCAGCGTCTAGTTCTCTGTCCCAGTGTGGCCTAGAAACACAGCGGGGCATCTTTCTTGGGGCGACCCCAGGCTCCTGCTCCGGGGCTCTATGTTGCCAGAGGTGCCTTCTGTACACCCCCAGGGAGACACTGTCCCGAGAAAAAGGGTCTTTCCCTGGACCTACTGAATCTTGCCTTTGGACACCTCCAATCCAACCCAGAATTCTCAGAAGCCAGTGCCAGGCTCTGTCCAAAAGCTCGGGAAGGAAAGCGGGCCAGCTGCAAGAGAAAAGGCCCGGGGGTCGAAATGCAAGTGAAACCTCTGGCTGTGACAAAGGAGACAGAGTCCTACCCAGGAATGAGGCTTCAGCCTACAGAGGAGCAGCAGGAAATTACTGTCGGTCCCAAACACCAGAACTCCACTCAGAGACATTCTCAGGAAGAAAGCTGGCTACACAGCTTAGAGGCAGCAGTCAACCTTCTGCACAAACGTCATCATCCCAAAAGAGACAGTGCAGAGGAACAACGGGATGTGTGTATTACGTCTGTGCCTCTAGGACTGTGTGTGTTTCTAGGGGAGAGGAGATAGGAGTGCACGTTCGTGTCAGCTCTCAGCGGTCCTTCTTTAAGAGGCATGCAAACGAGTTTCATAGAAGTAGAGAGGCCATAGCACGAGGAAGGAGAGGGTGGCAGTCTCCAAAGCTAGACAGTTTGCCTTCTGCCCTGGCATCTCAAATAGGGCTGATGGTTTGACAGGAGCTCGACTATGGACAGACCTAAAGATCAAGGGAGTCTTGTGCTGGTAGGCCCCTATATGTATCTGATACCTTCCACCACCCAGTCCCCAACTATCACAACGCACAGATATACATGCACAATGGACAGAATGTTGCCCTTCGCTGACACACCTGGATACCGGAGGCAGGCCGGGGGTTCAGACAGTGTCTTTTGCTCTTGCTAGGCAAGAGAAGGGAGATGGAGGGCCAAAGGCAGCTGTCCCTTTTCAATCACAGCCAGAGGGCAGGAGCCATGACATTTGGAGCCCTGTCTTGCTATCTCATCAGGGCCTAGGTTCATCCTAGTCCTGCTTTTGTCAGAACCAGGACTCATGAAGACTCGGCAATCCTGCTCCCTGGAGGCTCCTGACACACCTAGATCACCGCCCTTTCTGCGTTGGTCTCTCTAAAGTCCGTTCCCGCTATGCACTGCAACTTCCTTGGCCCTGGTTTGTAGACCCTCCACCTAAAAACATATGAGCTAGCCAGGTCTGGGAGGTGAGGATCGCTCTTTCTCCGAGGGAAGACAGACAAAATCGCTACCCAGGACCCGTGCCTCCGCAGCTGCCTCTCCACATTTCCAGCACTTTGGCTCGGACAGGCCTAATTGAAGTGAGTCCTTGCGAGAGGGACGCACTTGGCCACCCAGGGACTAAAGGCACCAGGGAGCCCTGAACTGCCTTCATTTAAGGGAGACCCCATCGGCCTGCGTGCGTGCTGTGCCTAGATGCAAGGAGCTGGGCCCCTGGCTGAGCTGCAAGGCTCTCCTTTCTTTTTCAAATGTGGGCTCTTGGTCTTGCGCATGCGCACAGGCGTCTGGGAAAAATGGGTCCCTAGCACCGAGCTGAGAGGGGTGTAACTCCAGCCTGCTGCAGCCTCGGGCTCAGGCTTCTCTGGAAGGTGCTGCAGTCCTGCCAGCGACCCCAGAGGACCCCAGCACGACTCTCTTCGGTGTCAACCCCGAACGATGGACTCTGCAGTGTCCCGTGGACATTCTGGAAGACTTTGTACCCTCTCCTTGGCGAAGGTTCACTGTTCCTGGTGGTCTTCTTTCTCCTGTGACTAGTTCTCGCGGGAAATCCATGTTGACCTAGGCCTCCACAAGGTCTGCAACTCCCTGGGAATCACTTTCCTCAACCTCCCTGGGCCCCAACTCAAGGCACCCACCACCTGCAGGGTTCAACTCCTCCAGGAGGCTCCCGGAAGACATTGTAAGTGTCAAGGCCAGACACTGTGCTGAATGCACTTTTGCTAGAGCCACGCAGCCGACTGTAGTCATGCTGAACCCTGTGGAAAGTCCATTCTGAGAACCTACTATGGGGTGATTCCTGGCCCACAGTGCACCTAGGAAATCATTGCCCTCTTCTGGGACGCTCCCGCTAGACGGTGCCTCCCATGGGAGCAAGAGCAATCCTGCCAGCGTCTAGTTCTCTGTCCCAGTGTGGCCTAGAAACACAGCGGGGCATCTTTCTTGGGGCGACACCAGGCTCCTGCTCCGGGGCTCTATGTTGCCAGAGGTGCCTTCTGTACACCCCCAGGGAGACACTGTCCCGAGAAAAAGGGTCGTTCCCTGGACCTACTGAATCTTGCCTTTGGACACCTCCAATCCAACCCAGAATTCTCAGAAGCCAGTGCCAGGCTCTGTCCAAAAGCTCGGGAAGGAAAGCGGGCCAGCTGATAGAGAAAAGGCCAGGGAGTCGAAATGCAAGTGAAACCTCTGGCTGTGACAAAGGAGACAGAGTCCTACCCAGGAATGAGGCTTCAGCCTACAGAGGAGCAGCAGGAAATTACTGTCGGTCCCAAACACCAGAACTCCACTCAGAGACATTCTCAGGAAGAAAGCTGGCTACACAGCTTAGAGGCAGCAGTCAACCTTCTGCACAAACGTCATCATCCCAAAAGAGACAGTGCAGAGGAACAACGGGATGTGTGTATTACGTCTGTGCCTCTAGGACTGTGTGTGTTTCTAGGGGAGAGGAGATAGGAGTGCACGTTCGTGTCAGCTCTCAGCGGTCCTTCTTTAAGAGGCATGCAAACGAGTTTCTTAGAAGTAGAGAGGCCATAGCACGAGGAAGGAGAGGGTGGCAGTCTCCAAAGCTAGACAGTTTGCCTTCTGCCCTGGCATCTCAAATAGGGCTGATGGTTTGACAGGAGCTCGACTATGGACAGACCTAAAGATCAAGAGAGTCTTGTGCTGGTAGGCCCCTATATGTATCTGATACCTTCCACCACCCAGTCCCCAACTATCACAACGCACAGATATACATGCACAATGGACAGAATGTTGCCCTTCGCTGACACACCTGGATACCGGAGGCAGGCCGGGGGTTCAGACAGTGTCTTTTGCTCTTGCTAGGCAAGAGAAGGGAGATGGAGGGCCAAAGGCAGCTGTCCCTTTTCAATCACAGCCAGAGGGCAGGAGCCATGACATTTGGAGCCCTGTCTTGCTATCTCATCAGGGCCTAGGTTCATCCTAGTCCTGCTTTTGTCAGAACCAGGACTCATGAAGACTCGGCAATCCTGCTCCCTGGAGGCTCCTGACACACCTAGATCACCGCCCTTTCTGCGTTGGTCTCTCTAAAGTCCGTTCCCGCTATGCACTGCAACTTCCTTGGCCCTGGTTTGTAGACCCTCCACCTAAAAACATATGAGCTAGCCAGGTCTGGGAGGTGAGGATCGCTCTTTCTCCGAGGGAAGACAGACAAAAGCGCTACCCAGGACCCGTGCCTCCGCAGCTGCCTCTCCACATTTCCAGCACTTTGGCTCGGACAGGCCTAATTGAAATGAGTCCTTGCGAGAGGGACGCACTTGGCCACCCCGGGACTAAAGGCACCAGGGAGCCCTGAACTGCCTTCATTTAAGGGAGACCCCATCGGCCTGCGTGCGTGCTGTGCCTAGATGCAAGGAGCTGGGCCCCTGGCTGAGCTGCAAGGCTCTCCTTTCTTTTTCAAATGTGGGCTCTTGGTCTTGCGCATGCGCACAGGCGTCTGGGAAAAATGGGTCCCTAGCACCGAGCTGAGAGGGGTGTAACTCCAGCCTGCTGCAGCCTCGGGCTCAGGCTTCTCTGGAAGGTGCTGCAGTCCTGCCAGCGACCCCAGAGGACCCCAGCACGACTCTCTTCGGTGTCAACCCCGAACGATGGACTCTGCAGTGTCCCGTGGACATTCTGGAAGACTTTGTACCCTCTCCTTGGCGAAGGTTCACTGTTCCTGGTGGTCTTCTTTCTCCTGTGACTAGTTCTCGCGGGAAATCCATGTTGACCTAGGCCTCCACAAGGTCTGCAACTCCCTGGGAATCACTTTCCTCAACCTCCCTGGGCCCCAACTCAAGGCACCCACCACCTGCAGGGTTCAACTCCTCCACGAGGCTCCCGGAAGACATTGTAAGTGTCAAGGCCAGACACTGTGCTGAATGCACTTTTGCTAGAGCCACGCAGCCGACTGTAGTCATGCTGAACCCTGTGGAAAGTCCATTCTGAGAACCTACTATGGGGTGATTCCTGGCCCACAGTGCACCTAGGAAATCATTGCCCCCTCCTGGGACTCTCCCGCTAGACGGTGCCTCCCATGGGAGCAAGAGCAATCCTGCCAGCGTCTAGTTCTCTGTCCCAGTGTGGCCTAGAAACACAGCGGGGCATCTTTCTTGGGGCGACCCCAGGCTCCTGCTCCGGGGCTCTATGTTGCCAGAGGTGCCTTCTGTACACCCCCAGGGAGACACTGTCCCGAGAAAAAGGGTCGTTCCCTGGACCTACTGAATCTTGCCTTTGGACACCTCCAATCCAACCCAGAATTCTCAGAAGCCAGTGCCAGGCTCTGTCCAAAAGCTCGGGAAGGAAAGCGGGCCAGCTGCAAGAGAAAAGGCCCGGGGGTCGAAATGCAAGTGACACCTCTGGCTGTGACAAAGGAGACAGAGTCCTACCCAGGAATGAGGCTTCAGCCTACAGAGGAGCAGCAGGAAATTACTGTCGGTCCCAAACACCAGAACTCCACTCAGAGACATTCTCAGGAAGAAAGCTGGCTACACAGCTTAGAGGCAGCAGTCAACCTTCTGCACAAACGTCATCATCCCAAAAGAGACAGTGCAGAGGAACAACGGGATGTGTGTATTACGTCTGTGCCTCTAGGACTGTGTGTGTTTCTAGGGGAGAGGAGATAGGAGTGCACGTTCGTGTCAGCTCTCAGCGGTCCTTCTTTAAGAGGCATGCAAACGAGTTTCATAGAAGTAGAGAGGCCATAGCACGAGGAAGGAGAGGGTGGCAGTCTCCAAAGCTAGACAGTTTGCCTTCTGCCCTGGCATCTCAAATAGGGCTGATGGTTTGACAGGAGCTCGACTATGGACAGACCTAAAGATCAAGGGAGTCTTGTGCTGGTAGGCCCCTATATGTATCTGATACCTTCCACCACCCAGTCCCCAACTATCACAACGCACAGATATACATGCACAATGGACAGAATGTTGCCCTTCGCTGACACACCTGGATACCGGAGGCAGGCCGGGGGTTCAGACAGTGTCTTTTGCTCTTGCTAGGCAAGAGAAGGGAGATGGAGGGCCAAAGGCAGCTGTCCCTTTTCAATCACAGCCAGAGGGCAGGAGCCATGACATTTGGAGCCCTGTCTTGCTATCTCATCAGGGCCTAGGTTCATCCTAGTCCTGCTTTTGTCAGAACCAGGACTCATGAAGACTCGGCAATCCTGCTCCCTGGAGGCTCCTGACACACCTAGATCACCGCCCTTTCTGCGTTGGTCTCTCTAAAGTCCGTTCCCGCTATGCACTGCAACTTCCTTGGCCCTGGTTTGTAGACCCTCCACCTAAAAACATATGAGCTAGCCAGGTCTGGGAGGTGAGGATCGCTCTTTCTCCGAGGGAAGACAGACAAAAGCGCTACCCAGGACCCGTGCCTCCGCAGCTGCCTCTCCACATTTCCAGCACTTTGGCTCGGACAGGCCTAATTGAAGTGAGTCCTTGCGAGAGGGACGCACTTGGCCACCCCGGGACTAAAGGCACCAGGGAGCCCTGAACTGCCTTCATTTAAGGGCGACCCCATCGGCCTGCGTGCCTGCTGTGCCTAGATGCAAGGAGCTGGGCCCCTGGCTGAGCTGCAAGGCTCTCCTTTCTTTTTCAAATGTGGGCTCTTGGTCTTGCGCATGCGCACAGGCGTCTGGGAAAAATGGGTCCCTAGCACCGAGCTGAGAGGGGTGTAACTCCAGCCTGCTGCAGCCTCTGGCTCAGGCTTCTCTGGAAGGTGCTGCAGTCCTGCCAGCGACCCCAGAGGACCCCAGCACGACTCTCTTCGGTGTCAACCCCGAACGATGGACTCTGCAGTGTCCCGTGGACATTCTGGAAGACTTTGTACCCTCTCCTTGGCGAAGGTTCACTGTTCCTGGTGGTCTTCTTTCTCCTGTGACTAGTTCTCGCGGGAAATCCATGTTGACCTAGGCCTCCACAAGGTCTGCAACTCCCTGGGAATCACTTTCCTCAACCTCCCTGGGCCCCAACTCAAGGCACCCACCACCTGCAGGGTTCAACTCCTCCACGAGGCTCCCGGAAGACATTGTAAGTGTCAAGGCCAGACAATGTGCTGAATGCACTTTTGCTAGAGCCACGCAGCCGACTGTAGTCATGCTGAACCCTGTGGAAAGTCCATTCTGAGAACCTACTATGGGGTGATTCCTGGCCCACAGTGCACCTAGGAAATCATTGCCCTCTCCTGGGACGCTCCCGCTAGACGGTGCCTCCCATGGGAGCAAGAGCAATCCTGCCAGCGTCTAGTTCTCTGTCCCAGTGTGGCCTAGAAACACAGCGGGGCATCTTTCTTGGGGCGACCCCAGGCTCCTGCTCCGGGGCTCTATGTTGCCAGAGGTGCCTTCTGTACACCCCCAGGGAGACACTGTCCCGAGAAAAAGGGTCGTTCCCTGGACCTACTGAATCTTGCCTTTGGACACCTCCAATCCAACCCAGAATTCTCAGAAGCCAGTGCCAGGCTCTGTCCAAAAGCTCGGGAAGGAAAGCGGGCCAGCTGCAAGAGAAAAGGCCCGGGGGTCGAAATGCAAGTGAAACCTCTGGCTGTGACAAAGGAGACAGAGTCCTACCCAGGAATGAGGCTTCAGCCTACAGAGGAGCAGCAGGAAATTACTGTCGGTCCCAAACACCAGAACTCCACTCAGAGACATTCTCAGGAAGAAAGCTGGCTACACAGCTTAGAGGCAGCAGTCAACCTTCTGCACAAACGTCATCATCCCAAAAGAGACAGTGCAGAGGAACAACGGGATGTGTGTATTACGTCTGTGCCTCTAGGACTGTGTGTGTTTCTAGGGGAGAGGAGATAGGAGTGCACGTTCGTGTCAGCTCTCAGCGGTCCTTCTTTAAGAGGCATGCAAACGAGTTTCATAGAAGTAGAGAGGCCATAGCACGAGGAAGGAGAGGGTGGCAGTCTCCAAAGCTAGACAGTTTGCCTTCTGCCCTGGCATCTCAAATAGGGCTGATGGTTTGACAGGAGCTCGACTATGGACAGACCTAAAGATCAAGGGAGTCTTGTGCTGGTAGGCCCCTATATGTATCTGATACCTTCCACCACCCAGTCCCCAACTATCACAACGCACAGATATACATGCACAATGGACAGAATGTTGCCCTTCGCTGACACACCTGGATACCGGAGGCAGGCCGGGGGTTCAGACAGTGTCTTTTGCTCTTGCTAGGCAAGAGAAGGGAGATGGAGGGCCAAAGGCAGCTGTCCCTTTTCAATCACAGCCAGAGGGCAGGAGCCATGACATTTGGAGCCCTGTCTTGCTATCTCATCAGGGCCTAGGTTCATCCTAGTCCTGCTTTTGTCAGAACCAGGACTCATGAAGACTCGGCAATCCTGCTCCCTGGAGGCTCCTGACACACCTAGATCACCGCCCTTTCTGCGTTGGTCTCTCTAAAGTCCGTTCCCGCTATGCACTGCAACTTCCTTGGCCCTGGTTTGTAGACCCTCCACCTAAAAACATATGAGCTAGCCAGGTCTGGGAGGTGAGGATCGCTCTTTCTCCGAGGGAAGACAGACAAAAGCGCTACCCAGGACCCGTGCCTCCGCAGCTGCCTCTCCACATTTCCAGCACTTTGGCTCGGACAGGCCTAATTGAAGTGAGTCCTTGCGAGAGGGACGCACTTGGCCACCCAGGGACTAAAGGCACCAGGGAGCCCTGAACTGCCTTCATTTAAGGGAGACCCCATCGGCCTGCGTGCGTGCTGTGCCTAGATGCAAGGAGCTGGGCCCCTGGCTGAGCTGCAAGGCTCTCCTTTCTTTTTCAAATGTGGGCTCTTGGTCTTGCGCATACGCACAGGCGTCTGGGAAAAATGGGTCCCTAGCACCGAGCTGAGAGGGGTGTAACTCCAGCCTGCTGCAGCCTCGGGCTCAGGCTTCTCTGGAAGGTGCTGCAGTCCTGCCAGCGACCCCAGAGGACCCCAGCACGACTCTCTTCGGTGTCAACCCCGAACGATGGACTCTGCAGTGTCCCGTGGACATTCTGGAAGACTTTGTACCCTCTCCTTGGCGAAGGTTCACTGTTCCTGGTGGTCTTCTTTCTCCTGTGACTAGTTCTCGCGGGAAATCCATGTTGACCTAGGCCTCCACAAGGTCTGCAACTCCCTGGGAATCACTTTCCTCAACCTCCCTGGGCCCCAACTCAAGGCACCCACCACCTGCAGGGTTCAACTCCTCCACGAGGCTCCCGGAAGACATTGTAAGTGTCAAGGCCAGACACTGTGCTGAATGCACTTTTGCTAGAGCCACGCAGCCGACTGTAGTCATGCTGAACCCTGTGGAAAGTCCATTCTGAGAACCTACTATGGGGTGATTCCTGGCCCACAGTGCACCTAGGAAATCATTGCCCTCTCCTGGGACGCTCCCGCTAGACGGTGCCTCCCATGGGAGCAAGAGCAATCCTGCCAGCGTCTAGTTCTCTGTCCCAGTGTGGCCTAGAAACACAGCGGGGCATCTTTCTTGGGGCGACCCCAGGCTCCTGCTCCGGGGCTCTATGTTGCCAGAGGTGCCTTCTGTACACCCCCAGGGAGACACTGTCCCGAGAAAAAGGGTCGTTCCCTGGACCTACTGAATCTTGCCTTTGGACACCTCCAATCCAACCCAGAATTCTCAGAAGCCAGTGCCAGGCTCTGTCCAAAAGCTCGGGAAGGAAAGCGGGCCAGCTGCAAGAGAAAAGGCCCGGGAGTCGAAATGCAAGTGAAACCTCTGGCTGTGACAAAGGAGACAGAGTCCTACCCAGGAATGAGGCTTCAGCCTACAGAGGAGCAGCAGGAAATTACTGTCGGTCCCAAACACCAGAACTCCACTCAGAGACATTCTCAGGAAGAAAGCTGGCTACACAGCTTAGAGGCAGCAGTCAACCTTCTGCACAAACGTCATCATCCCAAAAGAGACAGTGCAGAGGAACAACGGGATGTGTGTATTACGTCTGTGCCTCTAGGACTGTGCGTGTTTCTAGGGGAGAGGAGATAGGAGTGCACGTTCGTGTCAGCTCTCAGCGGTCCTTCTTTAAGAGGCATGCAAACGAGTTTCATAGAAGTAGAGAGGCCATAGCACGAGGAAGGAGAGGGTGGCAGTCTCCAAAGCTAGACAGTTTGCCTTCTGCCCTGGCATCTCAAATAGGGCTGATGGTTTGACAGGAGCTCGACTATGGACAGACCTAAAGATCAAGAGAGTCTTGTGCTGGTAGGCCCCTATATGTATCTGATACCTTCCACCACCCAGTCCCCAACTATCACAACGCACAGATATACATGCACAATGGACAGAATGTTGCCCTTCGCTGACACACCTGGATACCGGAGGCAGGCCGGGGTTTCAGACAGTGTCTTTTGCTCTTGCTAGGCAAGAGAAGGGAGATGGAGGGCCAAAGGCAGCTGTCCCTTTTCAATCACAGCCAGAGGGCAGGGGCCATGACATTTGGAGCCCTGTCTTGCTATCTCATCAGGGCCTAGGTTCATCCTAGTCCTGCTTTTGTCAGAACCAGGACTCATGAAGACTCGGCAATCCTGCTCCCTGGAGGCTCCTGACACACCTAGATCACCGCCCTTTCTGCGTTGGTCTCTCTAAAGTCCGTTCCCGCTATGCACTGCAACTTCCTTGGCCCTGGTTTGTAGACCCTCCAACTAAAAACATATGAGATAGCCAGGTCTGGGAGGTGAGGATCGCTCTTTCTCCAAGGGAAGACAGACAAAAGCGCTACCCAGGACCCGTGCCTCCGCAGCTGCCTCTCCACATTTCCAGCACTTTGGCTTGGACAGGCCTAATTGAAGTGAGTCCTTGCGAGAGGGACGCACTTGGCCACCACGGGACTAAAGGCACCAGGGAGCCCTGAACTGCCTTCATTTAAGGGCGACCCCATCGGCCTGCGTGCGTGCTGTGCCTAGATGCAAGGAGCTGGGCCCCTGGCTGAGCTGCAAGGCTCTCCTTTCTTTTTCAAATGTGGGCTCTTGGTCTTGCGCATGCGCACAGGCGTCTGGGAAAAATGGGTCTCTAGCACCGAGCTGAGAGGGGTGTAACTCCAGCCTGCTGCAGCCTCGGGCTCAGGCTTCTCTGGAAGGTGCTGCAGTCCTGCCAGCGACCCCAGAGGACCCCAGCACGACTCTCTTCGGTGTCAACCCCGAACGATGGACTCTGCAGTGTCCCGTGGACATTCTGGAAGACTTTGTACCCTCTCCTTGGCGAAGGTTCACTGTTCCTGGTGGTCTTCTTTCTCCTGTAACTAGTTCTCGCGGGAAATCCATGTTGACCTAGGCCTCCACAAGGTCTGCAACTCCCTGGGAATCACTTTCCTCAACCTCCCTGGGCCCCAACTCAAGGCACCCACCACCTGCAGGGTTCAACTCCTCCACGAGGCTCCCGGAAGACATTGTAAGTGTCAAGGCCAGACACTGTGCTGAATGCACTTTTGCTAGAGCCACGCAGCCGACTGTAGTCATGCTGAACCCTGTGGAAAGTCCATTCTGAGAACCTACTATGGGGTGATTCCTGGCCCACAGTGCACCTAGGAAATCATTGCCCTCTCCTGGGACGCTCCCGCTAGACGGTGCCTCCCATGGGAGCAAGAGCAATCCTGCCAGCATCTAGTTCTCTGTCCCAGTGTGGCCTAGAAACACAGCGGGGCATCTTTCTTGGGGCGACCCCAGGCTCCTGCTCCGGGGCTCTATGTTGCCAGAGGTGCCTTCTGTACACCCCCAGGGAGACACTGTCCCGAGAAAAAGGGTCGTTCCCTGGACCTACTGAATCTTGCCTTTGGACACCTCCAATCCAACCCAGAATTCTCAGAAGCCAGTGCCAGGCTCTGTCCAAAAGCTCGGGAAGGAAAGCGGGCCAGCTGCAAGAGAAAAGGCCCGGGAGTCGAAATGCAAGTGAAACCTCTGGCTGTGACAAAGGAGACAGAGTCCTACCCAGGAATGAGGCTTCAGCCTACAGAGGAGCAGCAGGAAATTACTGTCGGTCCCAAACACCAGAACTCCACTCAGAGACATTCTCAGGAAGAAAGCTGGCTACACAGCTTAGAGGCAGCAGTCAACCTTCTGCACAAACGTCATCATCCCAAAAGAGACAGTGCAGAGGAACAACGGGATGTGTGTATTACGTCTGTGCCTCTAGGACTGTGTGTGTTTCTAGGGGAGAGGAGATAGGAGTGCACGTTCGTGTCAGCTCTCAGCGGTCCTTCTTTAAGAGGCATGCAAACGAGTTTCTTAGAAGTAGAGAGGCCATAGCACGAGGAAGGAGAGGGTGGCAGTCTCCAAAGCTAGACAGTTTGCCTTCTGCCCTGGCATCTCAAATAGGGCTGATTGTTTGACAGGAGCTCGACTATGGACAGACCTAAAGATCAAGAGAGTCTTGTGCTGGTAGGCCCCTATATGTATCTGATACCTTCCACCACCCAGTCCCCAACTATCACAACGCACAGATATACATGCACAATGGACAGAATGTTGCCCTTCGCTGACACACCTGGATACCGGAGGCAGGCCGGGGGTTCAGACAGTGTCTTTTGCTCTTGCTAGGCAAGAGAAGGGAGATGGAGGGCCAAAGGCAGCTGTCCCTTTTCAATCACAGCCAGAGGGCAGGAGCCATGACATTTGGAGCCCTGTCCTGCTATCTCATCAGGGCCTAGGTTCATCCTAGTCCTGCTTTTGTCAGAACCAGGACTCATGAAGACTCGGCAATCCTGCTCCCTGGAGGCTCCTGACACACCTAGATCACCGCCCTTTCTGCGTTGGTCTCTCTAAAGTCCGTTCCCGCTATGCACTGCAACTTCCTTGGCCCTGGTTTGTAGACCCTCCACCTAAAAACATATGAGCTAGCCAGGTCTGGGAGGTGAGGATCGCTCTTTCTCCGAGGGAAGACAGACAAAAGCGCTACCCAGGACCCGTGCCTCCGCAGCTGCCTCTCCACATTTCCAGCACTTTGGCTCGGACAGGCCTAATTGAAATGAGTCCTTGCGAGAGGGACGCACTTGGCCACCCCGGGACTAAAGGCACCAGGGAGCCCTGAACTGCCTTCATTTAAGGGAGACCCCATCGGCCTGCGTGCGTGCTGTGCCTAGATGCAAGGAGCTGGGCCCCTGGCTGAGCTGCAAGGCTCTCCTTTCTTTTTCAAATGTGGGCTCTTGGTCTTGCGCATGCGCACAGGCGTCTGGGAAAAATGGGTCCCTAGCACCGAGCTGAGAGGGGTGTAACTCCAGCCTGCTGCAGCCTCGGGCTCAGGCTTCTCTGGAAGGTGCTGCAGTCCTGCCAGCGACCCCAGAGGACCCCAGCACGACTCTCTTCGGTGTCAACCCCGAACGATGGACAATGCAGTGTCCCGTGGACATTCTGGAAGACTTTGTACCCTCTCCTTGGCGAAGGTTCACTGTTCCTGGTGGTCTTCTTTCTCCTGTGACTAGTTCTCGCGGGAAATCCATGTTGACCTAGGCCTCCACAAGGTCTGCAACTCCCTGGGAATCACTTTCCTCAACCTCCCTGGGCCCCAACTCAAGGCACCCACCACCTGCAGGGTTCAACTCCTCCACGAGGCTCCCGGAAGACATTGTAAGTGTCAAGGCCAGACACTGTGCTGAATGCACTTTTGCTAGAGCCACGCAGCCGACTGTAGTCATGCTGAACCCTGTGGAAAGTCCATTCTGAGAACCTACTATGGGGTGATTCCTGGCCCACAGTGCACCTAGGAAATCATTGCCCTCTCCTGGGACTCACCCGCTAGACGGTGCCTCCCATGGGAGCAAGAGCAATCCTGCCAGCGTCTAGTTCTCTGTCCCAGTGTGGCCTAGAAACACAGCGGGGCATCTTTCTTGGGGCGACCCCAGGCTCCTGCTCCGGGGCTCTATGTTGCCAGAGGTGCCTTCTGTACACCCCCAGGGAGACACTGTCCCGAGAAAAAGGGTCGTTCCCTGGACCTACTGAATCTTGCCTTTGGACACCTCCAATCCAACCCAGAATTCTCAGAAGCCAGTGCCAGGCTCTGTCCAAAAGCTCGGGAAGGAAAGCGGGCCAGCTGCAAGAGAAAAGGCCCGGGGGTCGAAATGCAAGTGAAACCTCTGGCTGTGACAAAGGAGACAGAGTCCTACCCAGGAATGAGGCTTCAGCCTACAGAGGAGCAGCAGGAAATTACTGTCGGTCCCAAACACCAGAACTCCACTCAGAGACATTCTCAGGAAGAAAGCTGGCTACACAGCTTAGAGGCAGCAGTCAACCTTCTGCACAAACGTCATCATCCCAAAAGAGACAGTGCAGAGGAACAACGGGATGTGTGTATTACGTCTGTGCCTCTAGGACTGTGTGTGTTTCTAGGGGAGAGGAGATAGGAGTGCACGTTCGTGTCAGCTCTCAGCGGTCCTTCTTTAAGAGGCATGCAAACGAGTTTCATAGAAGTAGAGAGGCCATAGCACGAGGAAGGAGAGGGTGGCAGTCTCCAAAGCTAGACAGTTTGCCTTCTGCCCTGGCATCTCAAATAGGGCTGATGGTTTGACAGGAGCTCGACTATGGACAGACCTAAAGATCAAGGGAGTCTTGTGCTGGTAGGCCCCTATATGTATCTGATACCTTCCACCACCCAGTCCCCAACTATCACAACGCACAGATATACATGCACAATGGACAGAATGTTGCCCTTCGCTGACACACCTGGATACCGGAGGCAGGCCGGGGGTTCAGACAGTGTCTTTTGCTCTTGCTAGGCAAGAGAAGGGAGATGGAGGGCCAAAGGCAGCTGTCCCTTTTCAATCACAGCCAGAGGGCAGGAGCCATGACATTTGGAGCCCTGTCTTGCTATCTCATCAGGGCCTAGGTTCATCCTAGTCCTGCTTTTGTCAGAACCAGGACTCATGAAGACTCGGCAATCCTGCTCCCTGGAGGCTCCTGACACACCTAGATCACCGCCCTTTCTCGTTGGTCTCTCTAAAGTCCGTTCCCGCTATGCACTGCAACTTCCTTGGCCCTGGTTTGTAGACCCTCCACCTAAAAACATATGAGCTAGCCAGGTCTGGGAGGTGAGGATCGCTCTTTCTCCGAGGGAAGACAGACAAAAGCGCTACCCAGGATCCGTGCCTCCGCAGCTGCCTCTCCACATTTCCAGCACTTTGGCTCGGACCGGCCTAATTGAAGTGAGTCCTTGCGAGAGGGACGCACTTGGCCACCCAGGGACTAAAGGCACCAGGGAGCCCTGAACTGCCTTCATTTAAGGGAGACCCCATCGGCCTGCGTGCGTGCTGTGCCTAGATGCAAGGAGCTGGGCCCCTGGCTGAGCTGCAAGGCTCTCCTTTCTTTTTCAAATGTGGGCTCTTGGTCTTGCGCATGCGCACAGGCGTCTGGGAAAAATGGGTCCCTAGCAGCGAGCTGAGAGGGGTGTAACTCCAGCCTGCTGCAGCCTCGGGCTCAGGCTTCTCTGGAAGGTGCTGCAGTCCTGCCAGCGACCCCAGAGGACCCCAGCACGACTCTCTTCGGTGTCAACCCCGAACGATGGACTCTGCAGTGTCCCGTGGACATTCTGGAAGACTTTGTACCCTCTCCTTGGCGAAGGTTCACTGTTCCTGGTGGTCTTCTTTCTCCTGTGACTAGTTCTCGCGGGAAATCCATGTTGACCTAGGCCTCCACAAGGTCTGCAACTCCCTGGGAATCACTTTCCTCAACCTCCCTGGGCCCCAACTCAAGGCACCCACCACCTGCAGGGTTCAACTCCTCCACGAGGCTCCCGGAAGACATTGTAAGTGTCAAGGCCAGACACTGTGCTGAATGCACTTTTGCTAGAGCCACGCAGCCGACTGTAGTCATGCTGAACCCTGTGGAAAGTCCATTCTGAGAACCTACTATGGGGTGATTCCTGGCCCACAGTGCACCTAGGAAATCATTGCCCTCTCCTGGGACGCTCCCGCTAGACGGTGCCTCCCATGGGAGCAAGAGCAATCCTGCCAGCGTCTAGTTCTCTGTCCCAGTGTGGCCTAGAAACACAGCGGGGCATCTTTCTTGGGGCGACCCCAGGCTCCTGCTCCGGGGCTCTATGTTGCCAGAGGTGCCTTCTGTACACCCCCAGGGAGACACTGTCCCGAGAAAAAGGGTCGTTCCCTGGACCTACTGAATCTTTTTTGGACACCTCCAATCCAACCCAGAATTCTCAGAAGCCAGTGCCAGGCTCTGTCCAAAAGCTCGGGAAGGAAAGCGGGCCAGCTGCAAGAGAAAAGGCCCGGGAGTCGAAATGCAAGTGAAACCTCTGGCTGTGACAAAGGAGACAGAGTCCTACCCAGGAATGAGGCTTCAGCCTACAGAGGAGCAGCAGGAAATTACTGTCGGTCCCAAACACCAGAACTCCACTCAGAGACATTCTCAGGAAGAAAGCTGGCTACACAGCTTAGAGGCAGCAGTCAACCTTCTGCACGAACGTCATCATCCCAAAAGAGACAGTGCAGAGGAACAACGGGATGTGTGTATTACGTCTGTGCCTCTAGGACTGTGCGTGTTTCTAGGGGAGAGGAGATAGGAGTGCACGTTCGTGTCAGCTCTCAGCGGTCCTTCTTTAAGAGGCATGCAAACGAGTTTCATAGAAGTAGAGAGGCCATAGCACGAGGAAGGAGAGGGTGGCAGTCTCCAAAGCTAGACAGTTTGCCTTCTGCCCTGGCATCTCAAATAGGGCTGATGGTTTGACAGGAGCTCGACTATGGACAGACCTAAAGATCAAGAGAGTCTTGTGCTGGTAGGCCCCTATATGTATCTGATACCTTCCACCACCCAGTCCCCAACTATCACAACGCACAGATATACATGCACAATGGACAGAATGTTGCCCTTCGCTGACACACCTGGATACCGGAGGCAGGCCGGGGGTTCAGACAGTGTCTTTTGCTCTTGCTAGGCAAGAGAAGGGAGATGGAGGGCCAAAGGCAGCTGTCCCTTTTCAATCACAGCCAGAGGGCAGGAGCCATGACATTTGGAGCCCTGTCTTGCTATCTCATCAGGGCCTAGGTTCATCCTAGTCCTGCTTTTGTCAGAACCAGGACTCATGAAGACTCGGCAATCCTGCTCCCTGGAGGCTCCTGACACACCTAGATCACCGCCCTTTCTGCGTTGGTCTCTCTAAAGTCCGTTCCCGCTATGCACTGCAACTTCCTTGGCCCTGGTTTGTAGACCCTCCACCTAAAAACATATGAGATAGCCAGGTCTGGGAGGTGAGGATCGCTCTTTCTCCGAGGGAAGACAGACAAAAGCGCTACCCAGGACCCGTGCCTCCGCAGCTGCCTCTCCACATTTCCAGCACTTTGGCTCGGACAGGCCTAATTGAAGTGAGTCCTTGCGAGAGGGACGCACTTGGCCACCACGGGACTAAAGGCACCAGGGAGCCCTGAACTGCCTTCATTTAAGGGCGACCCCATCGGCCTGCGTGCGTGCTGTGCCTAGATGCAAGGAGCTGGGCCCCTGGCTGAGCTGCAAGGCTCTCCTTTCTTTTTCTAATGTGGGCTCTTGGTCTTGCGCATGCGCACAGGCGTCTGGGAAAAAATGGGTCTCTAGCACCGAGCTGAGAGGGGTGTAACTCCAGCCTGCTGCAGCCTCGGGCTCAGGCTTCTCTGGAAGGTGCTGCAGTCCTGCCAGCGACCCCAGAGGACCCCAGCACGACTCTCTTCGGTGTCAACCCCGAACGATGGACTCTGCAGTGTCCCGTGGACATTCTGGAAGACTTTGTACCCTCTCCTTGGCGAAGGTTCACTGTTCCTGGTGGTCTTCTTTCTCCTGTAACTAGTTCTCGCGGGAAATCCATGTTGACCTAGGCCTCCACAAGGTCTGCAACTCCCTGGGAATCACTTTCCTCAACCTCCCTGGGCCCCAACTCAAGGCACCCACCACCTGCAGGGTTCAACTCCTCCACGAGGCTCCCGGAAGACATTGTAAGTGTCAAGGACAGACACTGTGCTGAATGCACTTTTGCTAGAGCCACGCAGCCGACTGTAGTCATGCTGAACCCTGTGGAAAGTCCATTCTGAGAACCTACTATGGGGTGATTCCTGGCCCACAGTGCACCTAGGAAATCATTGCCCTCTCCTGGGACGCTCCCGCTAGACGGTGCCTCCCATGGGAGCAAGAGCAATCCTGCCAGCATCTAGTTCTCTGTCCCAGTGTGGCCTAGAAACACAGCGGGGCATCTTTCTTGGGGCGACCCCAGGCTCCTGCTCCGGGGCTCTATGTTGCCAGAGGTGCCTTCTGTACACCCCCAGGGAGACACTGTCCCGAGAAAAAGGGACGTTCCCTGGACCTACTGAATCTTGCCTTTGGACACCTCCAATCCAACCCAGAATTCTCAGAAGCCAGTGCCAGGCTCTGTCCAAAAGCTCGGGAAGGAAAGCGGGCCAGCTGCAAGAGAAAAGGCCCGGGAGTCGAAATGCAAGTGAAACCTCTGGCTGTGACAAAGGAGACAGAGTCCTACCCAGGAATGAGGCTTCAGCCTACAGAGGAGCAGCAGGAAATTACTGTCGGTCCCAAACACCAGAACTCCACTCAGAGACATTCTCAGGAAGAAAGCTGGCTACACAGCTTAGAGGCAGCAGTCAACCTTCTGCACAAACGTCATCATCCCAAAAGAGACAGTGCAGAGGAACAACGGGATGTGTGTATTACGTCTGTGCCTCTAGGACTGTGTGTGTTTCTAGGGGAGAGGAGATAGGAGTGCACGTTCGTGTCAGCTCTCAGCGGTCCTTCTTTAAGAGGCATGCAAATGAGTTTCATAGAAGTAGAGAGACCATAGCACGAGGAAGGAGAGGGTGGCAGTCTCCAAAGCTAGACAGTTTGCCTTCTGCCCTGGCATCTCAAATAGGGCTGATGGTTTGACAGGAGCTCGACTATGGACAGACCTAAAGATCAAGAGAGTCTTGTGCTGGTAGGCCCCTATATGTATCTGATACCTTCCACCACCCAGTCCCCAACTATCACAACGCACAGATATACATGCACAATGGACAGAATGTTGCCCTTCGCTGACACACCTGGATACCGGAGGCAGGCCGGGGGTTCAGACAGTGTCTTTTGCTCTTGCTAGGCAAGAGAAGGGAGATGGAGGGCCAAAGGCAGCTGTCCCTTTTCAATCACAGCCATAGGGCAGGAGCCATGACATTTGGAGCCCTGTCTTGCTATCTCATCAGGGCCTAGGTTCATCCTAGTCCTGCTTTTGTCAGAACCAGGACTCATGAAGACTCGGCAATCCTGCTCCCTGGAGGCTCCTGACACACCTAGATCACCGCCCTTTCTGCGTTGGTCTCTCTAAAGTCCGTTCCCGCTATGCACTGCAACTTCCTTGGCCCTGGTTTGTAGACCCTCCACCTAAAAACATATGAGCTAGCCAGGTCTGGGAGGTGAGGATCGCTCTTTCTCCGAGGGAAGACAGACAAAAGCGCTACCCAGGACCCGTGCCTCCGCAGCTGCCTCTCCACATTTCCAGCACTTTGGCTCGGACAGGCCTAATTGAAGTGAGTCCTTGCGAGAGGGACGCACTTGGCCACCCAGGGACTAAAGACACCAGGGAGCCCTGAACTGCCTTCATTTATGGGCGACCCCATCGGCCTGCGTGCGTGCTGTGCCTAGATGCAAGGAGCTGGGCCCCTGGCTGAGCTGCAAGGCTCTCCTTTCCTTTTCAAATGTGGGCTCTTGGTCTTGCGCATGCGCACAGGCGTCTGGGAAAAATGGGTCCCTAGCACCGAGCTGAGAGGGGTGTAACTCCAGCCTGCTGCAGCCTCGGGCTCAGGCTTCTCTGGAAGGTGCTGCAGTCCTGCCAGCGACCCCAGAGGACCCCAGCACGACTCTCGTCGGTGTCAACTCCGAACGATGGACTCTGCAGTGTCCCGTGGACATTCTGGAAGACTTTGTACCCTCTCCTTGGCGAAGGTTCACTGTTCCTGGTGGTCTTCTTTCTCCTGTGACTAGTTCTCGCGGGAAATCCATGTTGACCTAGGCCTCCACAAGGTCTGCAACTCCCTGGGAATCACTTTCCTCAACCTCCCTGGGCCCCAACTCAAGGCACCCACCACCTGCTGGGTTCAACTCCTCCACGAGGCTCCCGGAAGACATTGTAAGTGTCAAGGCCATTCACTGTGCTGAATGCACTTTTGCTAGAGCCACGCAGCCGACTGTAGTCATGCTGAACCCTGTGGAAAGTCCATTCTGAGAACCTACTATGGGGTGATTCCTGGCCCACAGTGCACCTAGGAAATCATTGCCCTCTCCTGGGACGCTCCCGCTAGACGGTGCCTCCCATGGGAGCAAGAGCAATCCTGCCAGCGTCTAGTTCTCTGTCCCAGTGTGGCCTAGAAACACAGCGGGGCATCTTTCTTGGGGCGACCCCAGGCTCCTGCCCCGGGGCTCTGTGTTGCCAGAGGTGCCTTCTGTACACCCCCAGGGAGACACTGTCCCGAGAAAAAGGGTCGTTCCCTGGACCTACTGAATCTTGCCTTTGGACACCTCCAATCCAACCCAGAATTCTCAGAAGCCAGCGCCAGGCTCTGTCCAAAAGCTCGGGAAGGAAAGCGGGCCAGCTGCAAGAGAAAAGGCCCGGGAGTCGAAATGCAAGTGAAACCTCTGGCTGTGACAAAGGAGACAGAGTCCTACCCAGGAATGAGGCTTCAGCCTACAGAGGAGCAGCAGGAAATTACTGTCGGTCCCAAACACCAGAACTCCATTCAGAGACATTCTCAGGAAGAAAGCTGGCTACACAGCTTACAGGCAGCAGTCAACCTTCTGCACAAACGTCATCATCCCAAAAGAGACAGTGCAGAGGAACAACGGGATGTGTGTATTACGTCTGTGCCTCTAGGACTGTGTGTGTTTCTAGGGGAGAGGAGATAGGAGTGCACGTTCGTGTCAGCTCTCAGCGGTCCTTCTTTAAGAGGCATGCAAACGAGTTTCATAGAAGTAGAGAGGCCATAGCACGAGGAAGGAGAGGGTGGCAGTCTCCAAAGCTAGACAGTTTGCCTTCTGCCCTGGCATCTCAAATAGGGCTGATGGTTTGAAAGGAGCTCGACTATGGACAGACCTAAAGATCAAGGGAGTCTTGTGCTGGTAGGCCCCTATATGTATCGGATACCTTCCACCACCCAGTCCCCAACTATCACAACGCACAGATATACATGCACAATGGACAGAATGTTGCCCTTCGCTGACACACCTGGATACCGGAGGCAGGCCGGGGGTTCAGACAGTGTCTTTTGCTCTTGCTAGGCAAGAGAAGGGAGATGGAGGGCCAAAGGCAGCTGTCCCTTTTCAATCACAGCCAGAGGGCAGGAGCCATGACATTTGGAGCCCTGTCTTGCTATCTCATCAGGGCCTAGGTTCATCCTAGTCCTGCTTTTGTCAGAACCAGGACTCATGAAGACTCGGCAATCCTGCTAGCTGGAGGCTACTGACACACCTAGATCACCGCCCTTTCTGCGTTGGTCTCTCTAAAGTCCGTTCCCGCTATGCACTGCAACTTCCTTGGCCCTGGTTTGTAGACCCTCCACCTAAAAACATATGAGCTAGCCAGGTCTGGGAGGTGAGGATCGCTCTTTCTCCGAGGGAAGACAGACAAAAGCGCTACCCAGGACCCGTGCCTCCGCAGCTGCCTCTCCACATTTCCAGCACTGGGGCTCGGACAGGCCTAATTGAAGTGAGTCCTTGCGAGAGGGACGCACTTGGCCACCCAGGGACTAAAGGCACCAGGGAGCCCTGAACTGCCTTCATTTAAGGGAGACCCCATCGGCCTGTGTGCGTGCTGTGCCTAGATGCAAGGAGCTGGGCCCCTGGCTGAGCTGCAAGGCTCTCCTTTCTTTTTCAAATGTGGGCTCTTGGTCTTGCGCATGCGCACAGGCGTCTGGGAAAAATGGGTCCCTAGCACCGAGCTGAGAGGGGTGTAACTCCAGCCTGCTGCAGCCTCGGGCTCAGGCTTCTCTGGAAGGTGCTGCAGTCCTGCCAGCGACCCCAGAGGACCCCAGCACGACTCTCTTCGGTGTCAACCCCGAACGATGGACTCTGCAGTGTCCCGTGGACATTCTGGAAGACTTTGTACCCTCTCCTTGGCGAAGGTTCACTGTTCCTGGTGGTCTTCTTTCTCCTGTGACTAGTTCTCGCGGGAAATCCATGTTGACCTAGGCCTCCACAAGGTCTGCAACTCCCTGGGAATCACTTTCCTCAACCTCCCTGGGCCCCAACTCAAGGCACCCACCACCTGCAGGGTTCAACTCCTCCACGAGGCTCCCGGAAGACATTGTAAGTGTCAAGGCCAGACACTGTGCTGAATGCACTTTTGCTAGAGCCACGCAGTCGACTGTAGTCATGCTGAACCCTGTGGAAAGTCCATTCTGAGAACCTACTATGGGGTGATTCCTGGCCCACAGTGCACCTAGGAAATCATTGCCCTCTTCTGGGACGCTCCCGCTAGACGGTGCCTCCCATGGGAGCAAGAGCAATCCTGCCAGCGTCTAGTTCTCTGTCCCAGTGTGGCCTAGAAACACAGCGGGGCATCTTTCTTGGGGCGACACCAGGCTCCTGCTCCGGGGCTCTATGTTGCCAGAGGTGCCTTCTGTACACCCCCAGGGAGACACTGTCCCGAGAAAAAGGGTCGTTCCCTGGACCTACTGAATCTTGCCTTTGGACACCTCCAATCCAACCCAGAATTCTCAGAAGCCAGTGCCAGGCTCTGTCCAAAAGCTCGGGAAGGAAAGCGGGCCAGCTGATAGAGAAAAGGCCAGGGAGTCGAAATGCAAGTGAAACCTCTGGCTGTGACAAAGGAGACAGAGTCCTACCCAGGAATGAGGCTTCAGCCTACAGAGGAGCAGCAGGAAATTACTGTCGGTCCCAAACACCAGAACTCCACTCAGAGACATTCTCAGGAAGAAAGCTGGCTACACAGCTTAGAGGCAGCAGTCAACCTTCTGCACAAACGTCATCATCCCAAAAGAGACAGTGCAGAGGAACAACGGGATGTGTGTATTACGTCTGTGCCTCTAGGACTGTGTGTGTTTCTAGGGGAGAGGAGATAGGAGTGCACGTTCGTGTCAGCTCTCAGCGGTCCTTCTTTAAGAGGCATGCAAACGAGTTTCTTAGAAGTAGAGAGGCCATAGCACGAGGAAGGAGAGGGTGGCAGTCTCCAAAGCTAGACAGTTTGCCTTCTGCCCTGGCATCTCAAATAGGGCTGATTGTTTGACAGGAGCTCGACTATGGACAGACCTAAAGATCAAGAGAGTCTTGTGCTGGTAGGCCCCTATATGTATCTGATACCTTCCACCACCCAGTCCCCAACTATCACAACGCACAGATATACATGCACAATGGACAGAATGTTGCCCTTCGCTGACACACCTGGATACCGGAGGCAGGCCGGGGGTTCAGACAGTGTCTTTTGCTCTTGCTAGGCAAGAGAAGGGAGATGGAGGGCCAAAGGCAGCTGTCCCTTTTCAATCACAGCCAGAGGGCAGGAGCCATGACATTTGGAGCCCTGTCTTGCTATCTCATCAGGGCCTAGGTTCATCCTAGTCCTGCTTTTGTCAGAACCAGGACTCATGAAGACTCGGCAATCCTGCTCCCTGGAGGCTCCTGACACACCTAGATCACCGCCCTTTCTCGTTGGTCTCTCTAAAGTCCGTTCCCGCTATGCACTGCAACTTCCTTGGCCCTGGTTTGTAGACCCTCCACCTAAAAACATATGAGCTAGCCAGGTCTGGGAGGTGAGGATCGCTCTTTCTCCGAGGGAAGACAGACAAAAGCGCTACCCAGGATCCGTGCCTCCGCAGCTGCCTCTCCACATTTCCAGCACTTTGGCTCGGACCGGCCTAATTGAAGTGAGTCCTTGCGAGAGGGACGCACTTGGCCACCCAGGGACTAAAGGCACCAGGGAGCCCTGAACTGCCTTCATTTAAGGGAGACCCCATCGGCCTGCGTGCGTGCTGTGCCTAGATGCAAGGAGCTGGGCCCCTGGCTGAGCTGCAAGGCTCTCCTTTCTTTTTCAAATGTGGGCTCTTGGTCTTGCGCATGCGCACAGGCGTCTGGGAAAAATGGGTCCCTAGCAGCGAGCTGAGAGGGGTGTAACTCCAGCCTGCTGCAGCCTCGGGCTCAGGCTTCTCTGGAAGGTGCTGCAGTCCTGCCAGCGACCCCAGAGGACCCCAGCACGACTCTCTTCGGTGTCAACCCCGAACGATGGACTCTGCAGTGTCCCGTGGACATTCTGGAAGACTTTGTACCCTCTCCTTGGCGAAGGTTCACTGTTCCTGGTGGTCTTCTTTCTCCTGTGACTAGTTCTCGCGGGAAATCCATGTTGACCTAGGCCTCCACAAGGTCTGCAACTCCCTGGGAATCACTTTCCTCAACCTCCCTGGGCCCCAACTCAAGGCACCCACCACCTGCAGGGTTCAACTCCTCCACGAGGCTCCCGGAAGACATTGTAAGTGTCAAGGCCAGACACTGTGCTGAATGCACTTTTGCTAGAGCCACGCAGCCGACTGTAGTCATGCTGAACCCTGTGGAAAGTCCATTCTGAGAACCTACTATGGGGTGATTCCTGGCCCACAGTGCACCTAGGAAATCATTGCCCTCTCCTGGGACGCTCCCGCTAGACGGTGCCTCCCATGGGAGCAAGAGCAATCCTGCCAGCGTCTAGTTCTCTGTCCCAGTGTGGCCTAGAAACACAGCGGGGCATCTTTCTTGGGGCGACCCCAGGCTCCTGCTCCGGGGCTCTATGTTGCCAGAGGTGCCTTCTGTACACCCCCAGGGAGACACTGTCCCGAGAAAAAGGGTCGTTCCCTGGACCTACTGAATCTTTTTTGGACACCTCCAATCCAACCCAGAATTCTCAGAAGCCAGTGCCAGGCTCTGTCCAAAAGCTCGGGAAGGAAAGCGGGCCAGCTGCAAGAGAAAAGGCCCGGGAGTCGAAATGCAAGTGAAACCTCTGGCTGTGACAAAGGAGACAGAGTCCTACCCAGGAATGAGGCTTCAGCCTACAGAGGAGCAGCAGGAAATTACTGTCGGTCCCAAACACCAGAACTCCACTCAGAGACATTCTCAGGAAGAAAGCTGGCTACACAGCTTAGAGGCAGCAGTCAACCTTCTGCACGAACGTCATCATCCCAAAAGAGACAGTGCAGAGGAACAACGGGATGTGTGTATTACGTCTGTGCCTCTAGGACTGTGCGTGTTTCTAGGGGAGAGGAGATAGGAGTGCACGTTCGTGTCAGCTCTCAGCGGTCCTTCTTTAAGAGGCATGCAAACGAGTTTCATAGAAGTAGAGAGGCCATAGCACGAGGAAGGAGAGGGTGGCAGTCTCCAAAGCTAGACAGTTTGCCTTCTGCCCTGGCATCTCAAATAGGGCTGATGGTTTGACAGGAGCTCGACTATGGACAGACCTAAAGATCAAGAGAGTCTTGTGCTGGTAGGCCCCTATATGTATCTGATACCTTCCACCACCCAGTCCCCAACTATCACAACGCACAGATATACATGCACAATGGACAGAATGTTGCCCTTCGCTGACACACCTGGATACCGGAGGCAGGCCGGGGGTTCAGACAGTGTCTTTTGCTCTTGCTAGGCAAGAGAAGGGAGATGGAGGGCCAAAGGCAGCTGTCCCTTTTCAATCACAGCCAGAGGGCAGGAGCCATGACATTTGGAGCCCTGTCTTGCTATCTCATCAGGGCCTAGGTTCATCCTAGTCCTGCTTTTGTCAGAACCAGGACTCATGAAGACTCGGCAATCCTGCTCCCTGGAGGCTCCTGACACACCTAGATCACCGCCCTTTCTGCGTTGGTCTCTCTAAAGTCCGTTCCCGCTATGCACTGCAACTTCCTTGGCCCTGGTTTGTAGACCCTCCACCTAAAAACATATGAGATAGCCAGGTCTGGGAGGTGAGGATCGCTCTTTCTCCGAGGGAAGACAGACAAAAGCGCTACCCAGGACCCGTGCCTCCGCAGCTGCCTCTCCACATTTCCAGCACTTTGGCTCGGACAGGCCTAATTGAAGTGAGTCCTTGCGAGAGGGACGCACTTGGCCACCACGGGACTAAAGGCACCAGGGAGCCCTGAACTGCCTTCATTTAAGGGCGACCCCATCGGCCTGCGTGCGTGCTGTGCCTAGATGCAAGGAGCTGGGCCCCTGGCTGAGCTGCAAGGCTCTCCTTTCTTTTTCTAATGTGGGCTCTTGGTCTTGCGCATGCGCACAGGCGTCTGGGAAAAAATGGGTCTCTAGCACCGAGCTGAGAGGGGTGTAACTCCAGCCTGCTGCAGCCTCGGGCTCAGGCTTCTCTGGAAGGTGCTGCAGTCCTGCCAGCGACCCCAGAGGACCCCAGCACGACTCTCTTCGGTGTCAACCCCGAACGATGGACTCTGCAGTGTCCCGTGGACATTCTGGAAGACTTTGTACCCTCTCCTTGGCGAAGGTTCACTGTTCCTGGTGGTCTTCTTTCTCCTGTAACTAGTTCTCGCGGGAAATCCATGTTGACCTAGGCCTCCACAAGGTCTGCAACTCCCTGGGAATCACTTTCCTCAACCTCCCTGGGCCCCAACTCAAGGCACCCACCACCTGCAGGGTTCAACTCCTCCACGAGGCTCCCGGAAGACATTGTAAGTGTCAAGGACAGACACTGTGCTGAATGCACTTTTGCTAGAGCCACGCAGCCGACTGTAGTCATGCTGAACCCTGTGGAAAGTCCATTCTGAGAACCTACTATGGGGTGATTCCTGGCCCACAGTGCACCTAGGAAATCATTGCCCTCTCCTGGGACGCTCCCGCTAGACGGTGCCTCCCATGGGAGCAAGAGCAATCCTGCCAGCATCTAGTTCTCTGTCCCAGTGTGGCCTAGAAACACAGCGGGGCATCTTTCTTGGGGCGACCCCAGGCTCCTGCTCCGGGGCTCTATGTTGCCAGAGGTGCCTTCTGTACACCCCCAGGGAGACACTGTCCCGAGAAAAAGGGACGTTCCCTGGACCTACTGAATCTTGCCTTTGGACACCTCCAATCCAACCCAGAATTCTCAGAAGCCAGTGCCAGGCTCTGTCCAAAAGCTCGGGAAGGAAAGCGGGCCAGCTGCAAGAGAAAAGGCCCGGGAGTCGAAATGCAAGTGAAACCTCTGGCTGTGACAAAGGAGACAGAGTCCTACCCAGGAATGAGGCTTCAGCCTACAGAGGAGCAGCAGGAAATTACTGTCGGTCCCAAACACCAGAACTCCACTCAGAGACATTCTCAGGAAGAAAGCTGGCTACACAGCTTAGAGGCAGCAGTCAACCTTCTGCACAAACGTCATCATCCCAAAAGAGACAGTGCAGAGGAACAACGGGATGTGTGTATTACGTCTGTGCCTCTAGGACTGTGTGTGTTTCTAGGGGAGAGGAGATAGGAGTGCACGTTCGTGTCAGCTCTCAGCGGTCCTTCTTTAAGAGGCATGCAAATGAGTTTCATAGAAGTAGAGAGACCATAGCACGAGGAAGGAGAGGGTGGCAGTCTCCAAAGCTAGACAGTTTGCCTTCTGCCCTGGCATCTCAAATAGGGCTGATGGTTTGACAGGAGCTCGACTATGGACAGACCTAAAGATCAAGAGAGTCTTGTGCTGGTAGGCCCCTATATGTATCTGATACCTTCCACCACCCAGTCCCCAACTATCACAACGCACAGATATACATGCACAATGGACAGAATGTTGCCCTTCGCTGACACACCTGGATACCGGAGGCAGGCCGGGGGTTCAGACAGTGTCTTTTGCTCTTGCTAGGCAAGAGAAGGGAGATGGAGGGCCAAAGGCAGCTGTCCCTTTTCAATCACAGCCATAGGGCAGGAGCCATGACATTTGGAGCCCTGTCTTGCTATCTCATCAGGGCCTAGGTTCATCCTAGTCCTGCTTTTGTCAGAACCAGGACTCATGAAGACTCGGCAATCCTGCTCCCTGGAGGCTCCTGACACACCTAGATCACCGCCCTTTCTGCGTTGGTCTCTCTAAAGTCCGTTCCCGCTATGCACTGCAACTTCCTTGGCCCTGGTTTGTAGACCCTCCACCTAAAAACATATGAGCTAGCCAGGTCTGGGAGGTGAGGATCGCTCTTTCTCCGAGGGAAGACAGACAAAAGCGCTACCCAGGACCCGTGCCTCCGCAGCTGCCTCTCCACATTTCCAGCACTTTGGCTCGGACAGGCCTAATTGAAGTGAGTCCTTGCGAGAGGGACGCACTTGGCCACCCAGGGACTAAAGACACCAGGGAGCCCTGAACTGCCTTCATTTATGGGCGACCCCATCGGCCTGCGTGCGTGCTGTGCCTAGATGCAAGGAGCTGGGCCCCTGGCTGAGCTGCAAGGCTCTCCTTTCCTTTTCAAATGTGGGCTCTTGGTCTTGCGCATGCGCACAGGCGTCTGGGAAAAATGGGTCCCTAGCACCGAGCTGAGAGGGGTGTAACTCCAGCCTGCTGCAGCCTCGGGCTCAGGCTTCTCTGGAAGGTGCTGCAGTCCTGCCAGCGACCCCAGAGGACCCCAGCACGACTCTCGTCGGTGTCAACTCCGAACGATGGACTCTGCAGTGTCCCGTGGACATTCTGGAAGACTTTGTACCCTCTCCTTGGCGAAGGTTCACTGTTCCTGGTGGTCTTCTTTCTCCTGTGACTAGTTCTCGCGGGAAATCCATGTTGACCTAGGCCTCCACAAGGTCTGCAACTCCCTGGGAATCACTTTCCTCAACCTCCCTGGGCCCCAACTCAAGGCACCCACCACCTGCTGGGTTCAACTCCTCCACGAGGCTCCCGGAAGACATTGTAAGTGTCAAGGCCATTCACTGTGCTGAATGCACTTTTGCTAGAGCCACGCAGCCGACTGTAGTCATGCTGAACCCTGTGGAAAGTCCATTCTGAGAACCTACTATGGGGTGATTCCTGGCCCACAGTGCACCTAGGAAATCATTGCCCTCTCCTGGGACGCTCCCGCTAGACGGTGCCTCCCATGGGAGCAAGAGCAATCCTGCCAGCGTCTAGTTCTCTGTCCCAGTGTGGCCTAGAAACACAGCGGGGCATCTTTCTTGGGGCGACCCCAGGCTCCTGCCCCGGGGCTCTATGTTGCCAGAGGTGCCTTCTGTACACCCCCAGGGAGACACTGTCCCGAGAAAAAGGGTCGTTCCCTGGACCTACTGAATCTTGCCTTTGGACACCTCCAATCCAACCCAGAATTCTCAGAAGCCAGCGCCAGGCTCTGTCCAAAAGCTCGGGAAGGAAAGCGGGCCAGCTGCAAGAGAAAAGGCCCGGGAGTCGAAATGCAAGTGAAACCTCTGGCTGTGACAAAGGAGACAGAGTCCTACCCAGGAATGAGGCTTCAGCCTACAGAGGAGCAGCAGGAAATTACTGTCGGTCCCAAACACCAGAACTCCATTCAGAGACATTCTCAGGAAGAAAGCTGGCTACACAGCTTACAGGCAGCAGTCAACCTTCTGCACAAACGTCATCATCCCAAAAGAGACAGTGCAGAGGAACAACGGGATGTGTGTATTACGTCTGTGCCTCTAGGACTGTGTGTGTTTCTAGGGGAGAGGAGATAGGAGTGCACGTTCGTGTCAGCTCTCAGCGGTCCTTCTTTAAGAGGCATGCAAACGAGTTTCATAGAAGTAGAGAGGCCATAGCACGAGGAAGGAGAGGGTGGCAGTCTCCAAAGCTAGACAGTTTGCCTTCTGCCCTGGCATCTCAAATAGGGCTGATGGTTTGAAAGGAGCTCGACTATGGACAGACCTAAAGATCAAGGGAGTCTTGTGCTGGTAGGCCCCTATATGTATCGGATACCTTCCACCACCCAGTCCCCAACTATCACAACGCACAGATATACATGCACAATGGACAGAATGTTGCCCTTCGCTGACACACCTGGATACCGGAGGCAGGCCGGGGGTTCAGACAGTGTCTTTTGCTCTTGCTAGGCAAGAGAAGGGAGATGGAGGGCCAAAGGCAGCTGTCCCTTTTCAATCACAGCCAGAGGGCAGGAGCCATGACATTTGGAGCCCTGTCTTGCTATCTCATCAGGGCCTAGGTTCATCCTAGTCCTGCTTTTGTCAGAACCAGGACTCATGAAGACTCGGCAATCCTGCTAGCTGGAGGCTACTGACACACCTAGATCACCGCCCTTTCTGCGTTGGTCTCTCTAAAGTCCGTTCCCGCTATGCACTGCAACTTCCTTGGCCCTGGTTTGTAGACCCTCCACCTAAAAACATATGAGCTAGCCAGGTCTGGGAGGTGAGGATCGCTCTTTCTCCGAGGGAAGACAGACAAAAGCGCTACCCAGGACCCGTGCCTCCGCAGCTGCCTCTCCACATTTCCAGCACTGGGGCTCGGACAGGCCTAATTGAAGTGAGTCCTTGCGAGAGGGACGCACTTGGCCACCCAGGGACTAAAGGCACCAGGGAGCCCTGAACTGCCTTCATTTAAGGGAGACCCCATCGGCCTGCGTGCGTGCTGTGCCTAGATGCAAGGAGCTGGGCCCCTGGCTGAGCTGCAAGGCTCTCCTTTCTTTTTCAAATGTGGGCTCTTGGTCTTGCGCATGCGCACAGGCGTCTGGGAAAAATGGGTCTCTAGCACCGAGCTGAGAGGGGTGTAACTCCAGCCTGCTGCAGCCTCGGGCTCAGGCTTCTCTGGAAGGTGCTGCAGTCCTGCCAGCGACCCCAGAGGACCCCAGCACGACTCTCTTCGGTGTCAACCCCGAACGATGGACTCTGCAGTGTCCCGTGGACATTCTGGAAGACTTTGTACCCTCTCCTTGGCGAAGGTTCACTGTTCCTGGTGGTCTTCTTTCTCCTGTAACTAGTTCTCGCGGGAAATCCATGTTGACCTAGGCCTCCACAAGGTCTGCAACTCCCTGGGAATCACTTTCCTCAACCTCCCTGGGCCCCAACTCAAGGCACCCACCACCTGCAGGGTTCAACTCCTCCACGAGGCTCCCGGAAGACATTGTAAGTGTCAAGGCCAGACACTGTGCTGAATGCACTTTTGCTAGAGCCACGCAGCCGACTGTAGTCATGCTGAACCCTGTGGAAAGTCCATTCTGAGAACCTACTATGGGGTGATTCCTGGCCCACAGTGCACCTAGGAAATCATTGCCCTCTCCTGGGACGCTCCCGCTAGACGGTGCCTCCCATGGGAGCAAGAGCAAACCTGCCAGCATCTAGTTCTCTGTCCCAGTGTGGCCTAGAAACACAGCGGGGCATCTTTCTTGGGGCGACCCCAGGCTCCTGCTCCGGGGCTCTATGTTGCCAGAGGTGCCTTCTGTACACCCCCAGGGAGACACTGTCCCGAGAAAAAGGGTCGTTCCCTGGACCTACTGAATCTTGCCTTTGGACACCTCCAATCCAACCCAGAATTCTCAGAAGCCAGTGCCAGGCTCTGTCCAAAAGCTCGGGAAGGAAAGCGGGCCAGCTGCAAGAGAAAAGGCCCGGGAGTCGAAATGCAAGTGAAACCTCTGGCTGTGACAAAGGAGACAGAGTCCTACCCAGGAATGAGGCTTCAGCCTACAGAGGAGCAGCAGGAAATTACTGTCGGTCCCAAACACCAGAACTCCACTCAGAGACATTCTCAGGAAGAAAGCTGGCTACACAGCTTAGAGGCAGCAGTCAACCTTCTGCACAAACGTCATCATCCCAAAAGAGACAGTGCAGAGGAACAACGGGATGTGTGTATTACGTCTGTGCCTCTAGGACTGTGTGTGTTTCTAGGGGAGAGGAGATAGGAGTGCACGTTCGTGTCAGCTCTCAGCGGTCCTTCTTTAAGAGGCATGCAAACGAGTTTCATAGAAGTAGAGAGGCCATAGCACGAGGAAGGAGAGGGTGGCAGTCTCCAAAGCTAGACAGTTTGCCTTCTGCCCTGGCATCTCAAATAGGGCTGATGGTTTGACAGGAGCTCGACTATGGACAGACCTAAAGATCAAGGGAGTCTTGTGCTGGTAGGCCCCTATATGTATCGGATACCTTCCACCACCCAGTCCCCAACTATCACAACGCACAGATATACATGCACAATGGACAGAATGTTGCCCTTCGCTGACACACCTGGATACCGGAGGCAGGCCGGGGGTTCAGACAGTGTCTTTTGCTCTTGCTAGGCAAGAGAAGGGAGATGGAGGGCCCAAGGCAGCTGTCCCTTTTCAATCACAGCCAGAGGGCAGGAGCCATGACATTTGGAGCCCTGTCTTGCTATCTCATCAGGGCCTAGGTTCATCCTAGTCCTGCTTTTGTCAGAACCAGGACTCATGAAGACTCGGCAATCCTGCTCCCTGGAGGCTCCTGACACACCTAGATCACCGCCCTTTCTGCGTTGGTCTCTCTAAAGTCCGTTCCCGCTATGCACTGCAACTTCCTTGGCCCTGGTTTGTAGACCCTCCACCTAAAAACATATGAGCTAGCCAGGTCTGGGAGGTGAGGATCGCTCTTTCTCCGAGGGAAGACAGACAAAAGCGCTACCCAGGACACGTGCCTCCGCAGCTGCCTCTCCACATTTCCAGCACTTTGGCTCGGACAGGCCTAATTGAAGTGAGTCCTTTCGAGAGGGACGCACTTGGCCACCCAGGGACTAAAGACACCAGGGAGCCCTGAACTGCCTTCATTTATGGGCGACCCCATCGGCCTGCGTGCGTGCTGTGCCTAGATGCAAGGAGCTGGGCCCCTGGCTGAGCTGCAAGGCTCTCCTTTCCTTTTCAAATGTGGGCTCTTGGTCTTGCGCATGCGCACAGGCGTCTGGGAAAAATGGGTCCCTAGCACCGAGCTGAGAGGGGTGTAACTCCAGCCTGCTGCAGCCTCGGGCTCAGGCTTCTCTGGAAGGTGCTGCAGTCCTGCCAGCGACCCCAGAGGACCCCAGCACGACTCTCGTCGGTGTCAACTCCGAACGATGGACTCTGCAGTGTCCCGTGGACATTCTGGAAGACTTTGTACCCTCTCCTTGGCGAAGGTTCACTGTTCCTGGTGGTCTTCTTTCTCCTGTGACTAGTTCTCGCGGGAAATCCATGTTGACCTAGGCCTCCACAAGGTCTGCAACTCCCTGGGAATCACTTTCCTCAACCTCCCTGGGCCCCAACTCAAGGCACCCACCACCTGCTGGGTTCAACTCCTCCACGAGGCTCCCGGAAGACATTGTAACTGTCAAGGCCATTCACTGTGCTGAATGCACTTTTGCTAGAGCCACGCAGCCGACTGTAGTCATGCTGAACCCTGTGGAAAGTCCATTCTGAGAACCTACTATGGGGTGATTCCTGGCCCACAGTGCACCTAGGAAATCATTGCCCTCTCCTGGGACGCTCCCGCTAGACGGTGCCTCCCATGGGAGCAAGAGCAATCCTGCCAGCGTCTAGTTCTCTGTCCCAGTGTGGCCTAGAAACACAGCGGGGCATCTTTCTTGGGGCGACCCCAGGCTCCTGCCCCGGGGCTCTATGTTGCCAGAGGTGCCTTCTGTACACCCCCAGGGAGACACTGTCCCGAGAAAAAGGGTCGTTCCCTGGACCTACTGAATCTTGCCTTTGGACACCTCCAATCCAACCCAGAATTCTCAGAAGCCAGCGCCAGGCTCTGTCCAAAAGCTCGGGAAGGAAAGCGGGCCAGCTGCAAGAGAAAAGGCCCGGGAGTCGAAATGCAAGTGAAACCTCTGGCTGTGACAAAGGAGACAGAGTCCTACCCAGGAATGAGGCTTCAGCCTACAGAGGAGCAGCAGGAAATTACTGTCGGTCCCAAACACCAGAACTCCATTCAGAGACATTCTCAGGAAGAAAGCTGGCTACACAGCTTACAGGCAGCAGTCAACCTTCTGCACAAACGTCATCATCCCAAAAGAGACAGTGCAGAGGAACAACGGGATGTGTGTATTACGTCTGTGCCTCTAGGACTGTGTGTGTTTCTAGGGGAGAGGAGATAGGAGTGCACGTTCGTGTCAGCTCTCAGCGGTCCTTCTTTAAGAGGCATGCAAACGAGTTTCATAGAAGTAGAGAGGCCATAGCACGAGGAAGGAGAGGGTGGCAGTCTCCAAAGCTAGACAGTTTGCCTTCTGCCCTGGCATCTCAAATAGGGCTGATGGTTTGAAAGGAGCTCGACTATGGACAGACCTAAAGATCAAGGGAGTCTTGTGCTGGTAGGCCCCTATATGTATCGGATACCTTCCACCACCCAGTCCCCAACTATCACAACGCACAGATATACATGCACAATGGACAGAATGTTGCCCTTCGCTGACACACCTGGATACCGGAGGCAGGCCGGGGGTTCAGACAGTGTCTTTTGCTCTTGCTAGGCAAGAGAAGGGAGATGGAGGGCCAAAGGCAGCTGTCCCTTTTCAATCACAGCCAGAGGGCAGGAGCCATGACATTTGGAGCCCTGTCTTGCTATCTCATCAGGGCCTAGGTTCATCCTAGTCCTGCTTTTGTCAGAACCAGGACTCATGAAGACTCGGCAATCCTGCTAGCTGGAGGCTACTGACACACCTAGATCACCGCCCTTTCTGCGTTGGTCTCTCTAAAGTCCGTTCCCGCTATGCACTGCAACTTCCTTGGCCCTGGTTTGTAGACCCTCCACCTAAAAACATATGAGCTAGCCAGGTCTGGGAGGTGAGGATCGCTCTTTCTCCGAGGGAAGACAGACAAAAGCGCTACCCAGGACCCGTGCCTCCGCAGCTGCCTCTCCACATTTCCAGCACTGGGGCTCGGACAGGCCTAATTGAAGTGAGTCCTTGCGAGAGGGACGCACTTGGCCACCCAGGGACTAAAGGCACCAGGGAGCCCTGAACTGCCTTCATTTAAGGGAGACCCCATCGGCCTGCGTGCGTGCTGTGCCTAGATGCAAGGAGCTGGGCCCCTGGCTGAGCTGCAAGGCTCTCCTTTCTTTTTCAAATGTGGGCTCTTGGTCTTGCGCATGCGCACAGGCGTCTGGGAAAAATGGGTCTCTAGCACCGAGCTGAGAGGGGTGTAACTCCAGCCTGCTGCAGCCTCGGGCTCAGGCTTCTCTGGAAGGTGCTGCAGTCCTGCCAGCGACCCCAGAGGACCCCAGCACGACTCTCTTCGGTGTCAACCCCGAACGATGGACTCTGCAGTGTCCCGTGGACATTCTGGAAGACTTTGTACCCTCTCCTTGGCGAAGGTTCACTGTTCCTGGTGGTCTTCTTTCTCCTGTAACTAGTTCTCGCGGGAAATCCATGTTGACCTAGGCCTCCACAAGGTCTGCAACTCCCTGGGAATCACTTTCCTCAACCTCCCTGGGCCCCAACTCAAGGCACCCACCACCTGCAGGGTTCAACTCCTCCACGAGGCTCCCGGAAGACATTGTAAGTGTCAAGGCCAGACACTGTGCTGAATGCACTTTTGCTAGAGCCACGCAGCCGACTGTAGTCATGCTGAACCCTGTGGAAAGTCCATTCTGAGAACCTACTATGGGGTGATTCCTGGCCCACAGTGCACCTAGGAAATCATTGCCCTCTCCTGGGACGCTCCCGCTAGACGGTGCCTCCCATGGGAGCAAGAGCAATCCTGCCAGCATCTAGTTCTCTGTCCCAGTGTGGCCTAGAAACACAGCGGGGCATCTTTCTTGGGGCGACCCCAGGCTCCTGCTCCGGGGCTCTATGTTGCCAGAGGTGCCTTCTGTACACCCCCAGGGAGACACTGTCCCGAGAAAAAGGGTCGTTCCCTGGACCTACTGAATCTTGCCTTTGGACACCTCCAATCCAACCCAGAATTCTCAGAAGCCAGTGCCAGGCTCTGTCCAAAAGCTCGGGAAGGAAAGCGGGCCAGCTGCAAGAGAAAAGGCCCGGGAGTCGAAATGCAAGTGAAAACTCTGGCTGTGACAAAGGAGACAGAGTCCTACCCAGGAATGAGGCTTCAGCCTACAGAGGAGCAGCAGGAAATTACTGTCGGTCCCAAACACCAGAACTCCACTCAGAGACATTCTCAGGAAGAAAGCTGGCTACACAGCTTAGAGGCAGCAGTCAACCTTCTGCACAAATGTCATCATACCAAAAGAGACAGTGCAGAGGAACAACGGGATGTGTGTATTACGTCTGTGCCTCTAGGACTGTGTGTGTTTCTAGGGGAGAGGAGATAGGAGTGCACGTTCGTGTCAGCTCTCAGCGGTCCTTCTTTAAGAGGCATGCAAACGAGTTTCATAGAAGTAGAGAGGCCATAGCACGAGGAAGGAGAGGGTGGCAGTCTCCAAAGCTAGACAGTTTGCCTTCTGCCCTGGCATCTCAAATAGGGCTGATGGTTTGACAGGAGCTCGACTATGGACAGACCTAAAGATCAAGAGAGTCTTGTGCTGGTAGGCCCCTATATGTATCTGATACCTTCCACCACCCAGTCCCCAACTATCACAACGCACAGATATACATGCACAATGGACAGAATGTTGCCCTTCGCTGACACACCTGGATACCGGAGGCAGGCCGGGGTTTCAGACAGTGTCTTTTGCTCTTGCTAGGCAAGAGAAGGGAGATGGAGGGCCAAAGGCAGCTGTCCCTTTTCAATCACAGCCAGAGGGCAGGGGCCATGACATTTGGAGCCCTGTCTTGCTATCTCATCAGGGCCTAGGTTCATCCTAGTCCTGCTTTTGTCAGAACCAGGACTCATGAAGACTCGGCAATCCTGCTCCCTGGAGGCTCCTGACACACCTAGATCACCGCCCTTTCTGCGTTGGTCTCTCTAAAGTCCGTTCCCGCTATGCACTGCAACTTCCTTGGCCCTGGTTTGTAGACCCTCCACCTAAAAACATATGAGCTAGCCAGGTCTGGGAGGTGAGGATCGCTCTTTCTCCGAGGGAAGACAGACAAAAGCGCTACCCAGGACCCGTGCCTCCGCAGCTGCCTCTCCACATTTCCAGCACTTTGGCTCGGACAGGCCTAATTGAAATGAGTCCTTGCGAGAGGGACGCACTTGGCCACCACGGGACTAAAGGCACCAGGGAGCCCTGAACTGCCTTCATTTAAGGGAGACCCCATCGGCCTGTGTGCGTGCTGTGCCTAGATGCAAGGAGCTGGGCCCCTGGCTGAGCTGCAAGGCTCTCCTTTCTTTTTCAAATGTGGGCTCTTGGTCTTGCGCATGCGCACAGGCGTCTGGGAAAAATGGGTCCCTAGCACCGAGCTGAGAGGGGTGTAACTCCAGCCTGCTGCAGCCTCTGGCTCAGGCTTCTCTGGAAGGTGCTGCAGTCCTGCCAGCGACCCCAGAGGACCCCAGCACGACTCTCTTCGGTGTCAACCCCGAACGATGGACTCTGCAGTGTCCCGTGGACATTCTGGAAGACTTTGTACCCTCTCCTTGGCGAAGGTTCACTGTTCCTGGTTGTCTTCTTTCTCCTGTGACTAGTTCTCGCGGGAAATCCATGTTGACCTAGGCCTCCACAAGGTCTGCAACTCCCTGGGAATCACTTTCCTCAACCTCCCTGGGCCCCAACTCAAGGCACCCACCATCTGCTGGGTTCAACTCCTCCACGAGGCTTCCGGAAGACACTGTAAGTGTCAAGGCCAGACACTGTGCTGAATGCACTTTTGCTAGAGCCACGCAGCCGACTGTAGTCATGCTGAACCCTGTGGAAAGTCCATTCTGAGAACCTACTATGGGGTGATTCCTGGCCCACAGTGCACCTAGGAAATCATTGCCCTCTCCTGGGACGCTCCCGCTAGACGGTGCCTCCCATGGGAGCAAGAGCAATCCTGCCAGCGTCTAGTTCTCTGTCCCAGTGTGGCCTAGAAACACAGCGGGGCATCCTTCTTGGGGCGACCCCAGGCTCCTGCTCCGGGGCTCTATGTTGCCAGAGGTGCCTTCTGTACACCCTCAGGGAGACACTGTCCCGAGAAAAAGGGTCGTTCCCTGGACCTACTGAATCTTGCCTTTGGACACCTCCAATCCAACCCAGAATTCTCAGAAGCCAGTGCCAGGCTCTGTCCAAAAGCTCGGGAAGGAAAGCGGGCCAGCTGCAAGAGAAAAGGCCCGGGAGTCGAAATGCAAGTGAAACCTCTGGCTGTGACAAAGGAGACAGAGTCCTACCCAGGAATGAGGCTTCAGCCTACAGAGGAGCAGCAGGAAATTACTGTCGGTCCCAAACACCAGAACTCCACTCAGAGACATTCTCAGGAAGAAAGCTGGCTACACAGCTTAGAGGCAGCAGTCAACCTTCTGCACAAACGTCATCATCCCAAAAGAGACAGTGCAGAGGAACAACGGGATGTGTGTATTACGTCTGTGCCTCTAGGACTGTGTGTGTTTCTAGGGGAGAGGAGATAGGAGTGCACGTTCGTGTCAGCTCTCAGCGGTCCTTCTTTAAGAGGCATGCAAACGAGTTTCATAGAAGTAGAGAGGCCATAGCACGAGGAAGGAGAGGGTGGCAGTCTCCAAAGCTAGACAGTTTGCCTTCTGCCCTGGCATCTCAAATAGGGCTGATGGTTTGACACGAGCTCGACTATGGACAGACCTAAAGATCAAGAGAGTCTTGTGCTGGTAGGCCCCTATATGTATCTGATACCTTCCACCACCCAGTCCCCAACTATCACAACGCACAGATATACATGCACAATGGACAGAATGTTGCCCTTCGCTGACACACCTGGATACCGGAGGCAGGCCGGGTTTCAGACAGTGTCTTTTGCTCTTGCTAGGCAAGAGAAGGGAGATGGAGGGCCAAAGGCAGCTGTCCCTTTTCAATCACAGCCAGAGGGCAGGGGCCATGACATTTGGAGCCCTGTCTTGCTATCTCATCAGGGCCTAGGTTCATCCTAGTCCTGCTTTTGTCAGAACCAGGACTCATGAAGACTCGGCAATCCTGCTCCCTGGAGGCTCCTGACACACCTAGATCACCGCCCTTTCTGCGTTGGTCTCTCTAAAGTCCGTTCCCGCTATGCACTGCAACTTCCTTGGCCCTGGTTTGTAGACCCTCCACCTAAAAACATATGAGCTAGCCAGGTCTGGGAGGTGAGGATCGCTCTTTCTCCGAGGGAAGACAGACAAAAGCGCTACCCAGGACCCGTGCCTCCGCAGCTGCCTCTCCACATTTCCAGCACTTTGGCTCGGACAGGCCTAATTGAAGTGAGTCCTTGCGAGAGGGACGCACTTGGCCACCCCGGGACTAAAGGCACCAGGGAGCCCTGAACTGCCTTCATTTATGGGCGACCCCATCGGCCTGCGTGCGTGCTGTGCCTAGATGCAAGGAGCTGGGCCCCTGGCTGAGCTGCAAGGCTCTCCTTTCTTTTTCAAATGTGGGCTCTTGGTCTTGCGCATGCGCACAGGCGTCTGGGAAATATGGGTCCCTAGCACCGAGCTGAGAGGGGTGTAACTCCAGCCTGCTGCAGCCTCGGCCTCAGGCTTCTCTGGAAGGTGCTGCAGTCCTGCCAGCGACCCCAGAGGACCCCAGCACGACTCTCGTCGGTGTCAACTCCGAACGATGGACTCTGCAGTGTCCCGTGGACATTCTGGAAGACTTTGTACCCTCTCCTTGGCGAAGGTTCACTGTTCCTGGTGGTCTTCTTTCTCCTGTGACTAGTTCTCGCGGGAAATCCATGTTGACCTAGGCCTCCACAAGGTGTGCAACTCCCTGGGAATCACTTTCCTCAACCTCCCTGGGCCCCAACTCAAGGCACCCACCACCTGCGGGGTTCAACTCCTCCACGAGGCTCCCGGAAGACATTGTAAGTGTCAATGCCATTCACTGTGCTGAATGCACTTTTGCTAGAGCCACGCAGCCGACTGTATTCATGCTGAACCCTGTGGAAAGTCCATTCTGAGAACCTACTATGGGGTGATTCCTGGCCCACAGTGCACCTAGGAAATCATTGCCCTCTCCTGGGACGCTCCCGCTAGACGGTGCCTCCCATGGGAGCAAGAGCAATCCTGCCAGCGTCTAGTTCTCTGTCCCAGTGTGGCCTAGAAACACAGCGGGGCATCTTTCTTGGGGCGACCCCAGGCTCCTGCTCCGGGGCTCTATGTTGCCAGAGGTGCCTTCTGTACACCCTCAGGGAGACACTGTCCCGAGAAAAAGGGCCGTTCCCTGGACCTACTGAATCTTGCCTTTGGACACCTCCAATCCAACCCAGAATTCTCAGAAGCCAGCGCCAGGCTCTGTCCAAAAGCTCGGGAAGGAAAGCGGGCCAGCTGCAAGAGAAAAGGCCCGGGAGTCGAAATGCAAGTGAAACCTCTGGCTGTGACAAAGGAGACAGAGTCCTACCCAGGAATGAGGCTTCAGCCTACAGAGGAGCAGCAGGAAATTACTGTCGGTCCCAAACACCAGAACTCCACTCAGAGACATTCTCAGGAAGAAAGCTGGCTACACAGCTTAGAGGCAGCAGTCAACCTTCTGCACAAACGTCATCATCCCAAAAGAGACAGTGCAGAGGAACAACGGGATGTGTGTATTACGTCTGTGCCTCTAGGACTGTGTGTGTTTCTAGGGGAGAGGAGATAGGAGTGCACGTTCGTGTCAGCTCTCAGCGGTCCTTCTTTAAGAGGCATGCAAACGAGTTTCATAGAAGTAGAGAGGCCATAGCACGAGGAAGGAGAGGGTGGCAGTCTCCAAAGCTAGACAGTTTGCCTTCTGCCCTGGCATCTCAAATAGGGCTGATGGTTTGACAGGAGCTCGACTATGGACAGACCTAAAGATCAAGAGAGTCTTGTGCTGGTAGGCCCCTATATGTATCTGATACCTTCCACCACCCAGTCCCCAACTATCACAACGCACAGATATACATGCACAATGGACAGAATGTTGCCCTTCGCTGACACACCTGGATACCGGAGGCAGGCCGGGGTTTCAGACAGTGTCTTTTGCTCTTGCTAGGCAAGAGAAGGGAGATGGAGGGCCAAAGGCAGCTGTCCCTTTTCAATCACAGCCAGAGGGCAGGAGCCATGACATTTGGAGCCCTGTCTTGCTATCTCATCAGGGCCTAGGTTCATCCTAGTCCTGCTTTTGTCAGAACCAGGACTCATGAAGACTCGGCAATCCTGCTCCCTGGAGGCTCCTGACACACCTAGATCACCGCCCTTTCTGCGTTGGTCTCTCTAAAGTCCGTTCCCGCTATGCACTGCAACTTCCTTGGCCCTGGTTTGTAGACCCTCCACCTAAAAACATATGAGCTAGCCAGGTCTGGGAGGTGAGGATCGCTCTTTCTCCGAGGGAAGACAGACAAAAGCGCTACCCAGGACCCGTGCCTGCGCAGCTACCTCTCCACATTTCCAGCACTTTGGCTCGGACAGGCCTAATTGAAGTGAGTCCTTGCGAGAGGGACGCACTTGGCCACCACGGGACTAAAGGCACCAGGGAGCCCTGAACTGCCTTCATTTAAGGGCGACCCCATCGGCCTGCGTGCGTGCTGTGCCTAGATGCAAGGAGCTGGGCCCCTGGCTGAGCTGCAAGGCTCTCCTTTCTTTTTCAAATGTGGGCTCTTGGTCTTGCGCATGCGCACAGGCGTCTGGGAAAAATGGGTCTCTAGCACCGAGCTGAGAGGGGTGTAACTCCAGCCTGCTGCAGCCTCGGGCTCAGGCTTCTCTGGAAGGTGCTGCAGTCCTGCCAGCGACCCCAGAGGACCCCAGCACGACTCTCTTCGGTGTCAACCCCGAACGATGGACTCTGCAGTGTCCCGTGGACATTCTGGAAGACTTTGTACCCTCTCCTTGGCGAAGGTTCACTGTTCCTGGTGGTCTTCTTTCTCCTGTGACTAGTTCTCGCGGGAAATCCATGTTGACCTAGGCCTCCACAAGGTCTGCAACTCCCTGGGAATCACTTTCCTCAACCTCCCTGGGCCCCAACTCAAGGCACCCACCACCTGCTGGGTTCAACTCCTCCACGAGGCTTCCGGAAGACACTGTAAGTGTCAAGGCCAGACACTGTGCTGAATGCACTTTTGCTAGAGCCACGCAGCCGACTGTAGTCATGCTGAACCCTGTGGAAAGTCCATTCTGAGAACCTACTATGGGGTGATTCCTGGCCCACAGTGCACCTAGGAAATCATTGCCCTCTCCTGGGACGCTCCCGCTAGACGGTGCCTCCCATGGGAGCAAGAGCAATCCTGCCAGCGTCTAGTTCTCTGTCCCAGTGTGGCCTAGAAACACAGCGGGGCATCTTTCTTGGGGCGACCCCAGGCTCCTGCTCCGGGGCTCTATGTTGCCAGAGGTGCCTTCTGTACACCCCCAGGGAGACACTGTCCCGAGAAAAAGGGTCGTTCCCTGGACCTACTGAATCTTGCCTTTGGACACCTCCAATCCAACCCAGAATTCTCAGAAGCCAGTGCCAGGCTCTGTCCAAAAGCTCGGGAAGGAAAGCGGGCCAGCTGCAAGAGAAAAGGCCCGGGAGTCGAAATGCAAGTGAAACCTCTGGCTGTGACAAAGGAGACAGAGTCCTACCCAGGAATGAGGCTTCAGCCTACAGAGGAGCAGCAGGAAATTACTGTCGGTCCCAAACACCAGAACTCCACTCAGAGACATTCTCAGGAAGAAAGCTGGCTACACAGCTTAGAGGCAGCAGTCAACCTTCTGCACAAACGTCATCATCCCAAAAGAGACAGTGCAGAGGAACAACGGGATGTGTGTATTACGTCTGTGCCTCTAGGACTGTGTGTGTTTCTAGGGGAGAGGAGATAGGAGTGCACGTTCGTGTCAGCTCTCAGCGGTCCTTCTTTAAGAGGCATGCAAACGAGTTTCATAGAAGTAGAGAGGCCATAGCACGAGGAAGGAGAGGGTGGCAGTCTCCAAAGCTAGACAGTTTGCCTTCTGCCCTGGCATCTCAAATAGGGCTGATGGTTTGACAGGAGCTCGACTATGGACAGACCTAAAGATCAAGAGAGTCTTGTGCTGGTAGGCCCCTATATGTATCTGATACCTTCCACCACCCAGTCCCCAACTATCACAACGCACAGATATACATGCACAATGGACAGAATGTTGCCCTTCGCTGACACACCTGGATACCGGAGGCAGGCCGGGGGTTCAGACAGTGTCTTTTGCTCTTGCTAGGCAAGAGAAGGGAGATGGAGGGCCAAAGGCAGCTGTCCCTTTTCAATCACAGCCAGAGGGCAGGGGCCATGACATTTGGAGCCCTGTCTTGCTATCTCATCAGGGCCTAGGTTCATCCTAGTCCTGCTTTTGTCAGAACCAGGACTCATGAAGACTCGGCAATCCTGCTCCCTGGAGGCTCCTGACACACCTAGATCACCGCCCTTTCTGCGTTGGTCTCTCTAAAGTCCGTTCCCGCTATGCACTGCAACTTCCTTGGCCCTGGTTTGTAGACCCTCCACCTAAAAACATATGAGCTAGCCAGGTCTGGGAGGTGAGGATCGCTCTTTCTCCGAGGGAAGACAGACAAAAGCGCTACCCAGGACCCGTGCCTCCGCAGCTGCCTCTCCACATTTCCAGCACTGGGGCTCGGACAGGCCTAATTGAAGTGAGTCCTTGCGAGAGGGACGCACTTGGCCACCCAGGGACTAAAGGCACCAGGGAGCCCTGAACTGCCTTCATTTAAGGGAGACCCCATCGGCCTGCGTGCGTGCTGTGCCTAGATGCAAGGAGCTGGGCCCCTGGCTGAGCTGCAAGGCTCTCCTTTCTTTTTCAAATGTGGGCTCTTGGTCTTGCGCATGCGCACAGGCGTCTGGGAAAAATGGGTCTGTAGCACCGAGCTGAGAGGGGTGTAACTCCAGCCTGCTGCAGCCTCGGGCTCAGGCTTCTCTGGAAGGTGCTGCAGTCCTGCCAGCGATCCCAGAGGACCCCAGCACGACTCTCTTCGGTGTCAACCCCGAACGATGGACTCTGCAGTGTCCCGTGGACATTCTGGAAGACTTTGTACCCTCTCCTTGGCGAAGGTTCACTGTTCCTGGTGGTCTTCTTTCTCCTGTAACTAGTTCTCGCGGGAAATCCATGTTGACCTAGGCCTCCACAAGGTCTGCAACTCCCTGGGAATCACTTTCCTCAACCTCCCTGGGCCCCAACTCAAGGCACCCACCACCTGCAGGGTTCAACTCCTCCACGAGGCTCCCGGAAGACATTGTAAGTGTCAAGGCCAGACACTGTGCTGAATGCACTTTTGCTAGAGCCACGCAGCCGACTGTAGTCATGCTGAACCCTGTGGAAAGTCCATTCTGAGAACCTACTATGGGGTGATTCCTGGCCCACAGTGCACCTAGGAAATCATTGCCCTCTCCTGGGACGCTCCCGCTAGACGGTGCCTCCCATGGGAGCAAGAGCAATCCTGCCAGCATCTAGTTCTCTGTCCCAGTGTGGCCTAGAAACACAGCGGGGCATCTTTCTTGGGGCGACCCCAGGCTCCTGCTCCGGGGCTCTATGTTGCCAGAGGTGCCTTCTGTACACCCCCAGGGAGACACTGTCCCGAGAAAAAGGGTCGTTCCCTGGACCTACTGAATCTTGCCTTTGGACACCTCCAATCCAACCCAGAATTCTCAGAAGCCAGTGCCAGGCTCTGTCCAAAAGCTCGGGAAGGAAAGCGGGCCAGCTGCAAGAGAAAAGGCCCGGGAGTCGAAATGCAAGTGAAACCTCTGGCTGTGACAAAGGAGACAGAGTCCTACCCAGGAATGAGGCTTCAGCCTACAGAGGAGCAGCAGGAAATTACTGTCGGTCCCAAACACCAGAACTCCACTCAGAGACATTCTCAGGAAGAAAGCTGGCTACACAGCTTAGAGGCAGCAGTCAACCTTCTGCACAAACGTCATCATCCCAAAAGAGACAGTGCAGAGGAACAACGGGATGTGTGTATTACGTCTGTGCCTCTAGGACTGTGTGTGTTTCTAGGGGAGAGGAGATAGGAGTGCACGTTCGTGTCAGCTCTCAGCGGTCCTTCTTTAAGAGGCATGCAAACGAGTTTCATAGAAGTAGAGAGGCCATAGCACGAGGAAGGAGAGGGTGGCAGTCTCCAAAGCTAGACAGTTTGCCTTCTGCCCTGGCATCTCAAATAGGGCTGATGGTTTGACAGGAGCTCGACTATGGACAGACCTAAAGATCAAGAGAGTCTTGTGCTGGTAGGCCCCTATATGTATCTGATACCTTCCACCACCCAGTCCCCAACTATCACAACGCACAGATATACATGCACAATGGACAGAATGTTGCCCTTCGCTGACACACCTGGATACCGGAGGCAGGCCGGGGTTTCAGACAGTGTCTTTTGCTCTTGCTAGGCAAGAGAAGGGAGATGGAGGGCCAAAGGCAGCTGTCCCTTTTCAATCACAGCCAGAGGGCAGGGGCCATGACATTTGGAGCCCTGTCTTGCTATCTCATCAGGGCCTAGGTTCATCCTAGTCCTGCTTTTGTCAGAACCAGGACTCATGAAGACTCGGCAATCCTGCTCCCTGGAGGCTCCTGACACACCTAGATCACCGCCCTTTCTGCGTTGGTCTCTCTAAAGTCCGTTCCCGCTATGCACTGCAACTTCCTTGGCCCTGGTTTGTAGACCCTCCACCTAAAAACATATGAGCTAGCCAGGTCTGGGAGGTGAGGATCGCTCTTTCTCCGAGGGAAGACAGACAAAAGCGCTACCCAGGACCCGTGCCTCCGCAGCTGCCTCTCCACATTTCCAGCACTTTGGCTCGGACAGGCCTAATTGAAATGAGTCCTTGCGAGAGGGACGCACTTGGCCACCACGGGACTAAAGGCACCAGGGAGCCCTGAACTGCCTTCATTTAAGGGAGACCCCATCGGCCTGTGTGCGTGCTGTGCCTAGATGCAAGGAGCTGGGCCCCTGGCTGAGCTGCAAGGCTCTCCTTTCTTTTTCAAATGTGGGCTCTTGGTCTTGCGCATGCGCACAGGCGTCTGGGAAAAATGGGTCCCTAGCACCGAGCTGAGAGGGGTGTAACTCCAGCCTGCTGCAGCCTCTGGCTCAGGCTTCTCTGGAAGGTGCTGCAGTCCTGCCAGCGACCCCAGAGGACCCCAGCACGACTCTCTTCGGTGTCAACCCCGAACGATGGACTCTGCAGTGTCCCGTGGACATTCTGGAAGACTTTGTACCCTCTCCTTGGCGAAGGTTCACTGTTCCTGGTGGTCTTCTTTCTCCTGTGACTAGTTCTCGCGGGAAATCCATGTTGACCTAGGCCTCCACAAGGTCTGCAACTCCCTGGGAATCACTTTCCTCAACCTCCCTGGGCCCCAACTCAAGGCACCCACCATCTGCTGGGTTCAACTCCTCCACGAGGCTTCCGGAAGACACTGTAAGTGTCAAGGCCAGACACTGTGCTGAATGCACTTTTGCTAGAGCCACGCAGCCGACTGTAGTCATGCTGAACCCTGTGGAAAGTCCATTCTGAGAACCTACTATGGGGTGATTCCTGGCCCACAGTGCACCTAGGAAATCATTGCCCTCTCCTGGGACGCTCCCGCTAGACGGTGCCTCCCATGGGAGCAAGAGCAATCCTGCCAGCGTCTAGTTCTCTGTCCCAGTGTGGCCTAGAAACACAGCGGGGCATCCTTCTTGGGGCGACCCCAGGCTCCTGCTCCGGGGCTCTATGTTGCCAGAGGTGCCTTCTGTACACCCTCAGGGAGACACTGTCCCGAGAAAAAGGGTCGTTCCCTGGACCTACTGAATCTTGCCTTTGGACACCTCCAATCCAACCCAGAATTCTCAGAAGCCAGTGCCAGGCTCTGTCCAAAAGCTCGGGAAGGAAAGCGGGCCAGCTGCAAGAGAAAAGGCCCGGGAGTCGAAATGCAAGTGAAACCTCTGGCTGTGACAAAGGAGACAGAGTCCTACCCAGGAATGAGGCTTCAGCCTACAGAGGAGCAGCAGGAAATTACTGTCGGTCCCAAACACCAGAACTCCACTCAGAGACATTCTCAGGAAGAAAGCTGGCTACACAGCTTAGAGGCAGCAGTCAACCTTCTGCACAAACGTCATCATCCCAAAAGAGACAGTGCAGAGGAACAACGGGATGTGTGTATTACGTCTGTGCCTCTAGGACTGTGTGTGTTTCTAGGGGAGAGGAGATAGGAGTGCACGTTCGTGTCAGCTCTCAGCGGTCCTTCTTTAAGAGGCATGCAAACGAGTTTCATAGAAGTAGAGAGGCCATAGCACGAGGAAGGAGAGGGTGGCAGTCTCCAAAGCTAGACAGTTTGCCTTCTGCCCTGGCATCTCAAATAGGGCTGATGGTTTGACACGAGCTCGACTATGGACAGACCTAAAGATCAAGAGAGTCTTGTGCTGGTAGGCCCCTATATGTATCTGATACCTTCCACCACCCAGTCCCCAACTATCACAACGCACAGATATACATGCACAATGGACAGAATGTTGCCCTTCGCTGACACACCTGGATACCGGAGGCAGGCCGGGGTTTCAGACAGTGTCTTTTGCTCTTGCTAGGCAAGAGAAGGGAGATGGAGGGCCAAAGGCAGCTGTCCCTTTTCAATCACAGCCAGAGGGCAGGGGCCATGACATTTGGAGCCCTGTCTTGCTATCTCATCAGGGCCTAGGTTCATCCTAGTCCTGCTTTTGTCAGAACCAGGACTCATGAAGACTCGGCAATCCTGCTCCCTGGAGGCTCCTGACACACCTAGATCACCGCCCTTTCTGCGTTGGTCTCTCTAAAGTCCGTTCCCGCTATGCACTGCAACTTCCTTGGCCCTGGTTTGTAGACCCTCCACCTAAAAACATATGAGCTAGCCAGGTCTGGGAGGTGAGGATCGCTCTTTCTCCGAGGGAAGACAGACAAAAGCGCTACCCAGGACCCGTGCCTCCGCAGCTGCCTCTCCACATTTCCAGCACTTTGGCTCGGACAGGCCTAATTGAAGTGAGTCCTTGCGAGAGGGACGCACTTGGCCACCCCGGGACTAAAGGCACCAGGGAGCCCTGAACTGCCTTCATTTATGGGCGACCCCATCGGCCTGCGTGCGTGCTGTGCCTAGATGCAAGGAGCTGGGCCCCTGGCTGAGCTGCAAGGCTCTCCTTTCTTTTTCAAATGTGGGCTCTTGGTCTTGCGCATGCGCACAGGCGTCTGGGAAATATGGGTCCCTAGCACCGAGCTGAGAGGGGTGTAACTCCAGCCTGCTGCAGCCTCGGCCTCAGGCTTCTCTGGAAGGTGCTGCAGTCCTGCCAGCGACCCCAGAGGACCCCAGCACGACTCTCGTCGGTGTCAACTCCGAACGATGGACTCTGCAGTGTCCCGTGGACATTCTGGAAGACTTTGTACCCTCTCCTTGGCGAAGGTTCACTGTTCCTGGTGGTCTTCTTTCTCCTGTGACTAGTTCTCGCGGGAAATCCATGTTGACCTAGGCCTCCACAAGGTGTGCAACTACCTGGGAATCACTTTCCTCAACCTCCCTGGGCCCCAACTCAAGGCACCCACCACCTGCGGGGTTCAACTCCTCCACGAGGCTCCCGGAAGACATTGTAAGTGTCAATGCCATTCACTGTGCTGAATGCACTTTTGCTAGAGCCACGCAGCCGACTGTATTCATGCTGAACCCTGTGGAAAGTCCATTCTGAGAACCTACTATGGGGTGATTCCTGGCCCACAGTGCACCTAGGAAATCATTGCCCTCTCCTGGGACGCTCCCGCTAGACGGTGCCTCCCATGGGAGCAAGAGCAATCCTGCCAGCGTCTAGTTCTCTGTCCCAGTGTGGCCTAGAAACACAGCGGGGCATCTTTCTTGGGGCGACCCCAGGCTCCTGCTCCGGGGCTCTATGTTGCCAGAGGTGCCTTCTGTACACCCTCAGGGAGACACTGTCCCGAGAAAAAGGGTCGTTCCCTGGACCTACTGAATCTTGCCTTTGGACACCTCCAATCCAACCCAGAATTCTCAGAAGCCAGTGCCAGGCTCTGTCCAAAAGCTCGGGAAGGAAAGCGGGCCAGCTGCAAGAGAAAAGGCCCGGGAGTCGAAATGCAAGTGAAACCTCTGGCTGTGACAAAGGAGACAGAGTCCTACCCAGGAATGAGGCTTCAGCCTACAGAGGAGCAGCAGGAAATTACTGTCGGTCCCAAACACCAGAACTCCACTCAGAGACATTCTCAGGAAGAAAGCTGGCTACACAGCTTAGAGGCAGCAGTCAACCTTCTGCACAAACGTCATCATCCCAAAAGAGACAGTGCAGAGGAACAACGGGATGTGTGTATTACGTCTGTGCCTCTAGGACTGTGTGTGTTTCTAGGGGAGAGGAGATAGGAGTGCACGTTCGTGTCAGCTCTCAGCGGTCCTTCTTTAAGAGGCATGCAAACGAGTTTCATAGAAGTAGAGAGGCCATAGCACGAGGAAGGAGAGGGTGGCAGTCTCCAAAGCTAGACAGTTTGCCTTCTGCCCTGGCATCTCAAATAGGGCTGATGGTTTGACAGGAGCTCGACTATGGACAGACCTAAAGATCAAGAGAGTCTTGTGCTGGTAGGCCCCTATATGTATCTGATACCTTCCACCACCCAGTCCCCAACTATCACAACGCACAGATATACATGCACAATGGACAGAATGTTGCCCTTCGCTGACACACCTGGATACCGGAGGCAGGCCGGGGTTTCAGACAGTGTCTTTTGCTCTTGCTAGGCAAGAGAAGGGAGATGGAGGGCCAAAGGCAGCTGTCCCTTTTCAATCACAGCCAGAGGGCAGGAGCCATGACATTTGGAGCCCTGTCTTGCTATCTCATCAGGGCCTAGGTTCATCCTAGTCCTGCTTTTGTCAGAACCAGGACTCATGAAGACTCGGCAATCCTGCTCCCTGGAGGCTCCTGACACACCTAGATCACCGCCCTTTCTGCGTTGGTCTCTCTAAAGTCCGTTCCCGCTATGCACTGCAACTTCCTTGGCCCTGGTTTGTAGACCCTCCACCTAAAAACATATGAGCTAGCCAGGTCTGGGAGGTGAGGATCGCTCTTTCTCCGAGGGAAGACAGACAAAAGCGCTACCCAGGACCCGTGCCTGCGCAGCTACCTCTCCACATTTCCAGCACTTTGGCTCGGACAGGCCTAATTGAAGTGAGTCCTTGCGAGAGGGATGCACTTGGCCACCACGGGACTAAAGGCACCAGGGAGCCCTGAACTGCCTTCATTTAAGGGCGACCCCATCGGCCTGCGTGCGTGCTGTGCCTAGATGCAAGGAGCTGGGCCCCTGGCTGAGCTGCAAGGCTCTCCTTTCTTTTTCAAATGTGGGCTCTTGGTCTTGCGCATGCGCACAGGCGTCTGGGAAAAATGGGTCTCTAGCACCGAGCTGAGAGGGGTGTAACTCCAGCCTGCTGCAGCCTCGGGCTCAGGCTTCTCTGGAAGGTGCTGCAGTCCTGCCAGCGACCCCAGAGGACCCCAGCACGACTCTCTTCGGTGTCAACCCCGAACGATGGACTCTGCAGTGTCCCGTGGACATTCTGGAAGACTTTGTACCCTCTCCTTGGCGAAGGTTCACTGTTCCTGGTGGTCTTCTTTCTCCTGTGACTAGTTCTCGCGGGAAATCCATGTTGACCTAGGCCTCCACAAGGTCTGCAACTCCCTGGGAATCACTTTCCTCAACCTCCCTGGGCCCCAACTCAAGGCACCCACCACCTGCTGGGTTCAACTCCTCCACGAGGCTTCCGGAAGACACTGTAAGTGTCAAGGCCAGACACTGTGCTGAATGCACTTTTGCTAGAGCCACGCAGCCGACTGTAGTCATGCTGAACCCTGTGGAAAGTCCATTCTGAGAACCTACTATGGGGTGATTCCTGGCCCACAGTGCACCTAGGAAATCATTGCCCTCTCCTGGGACGCTCCCGCTAGACGGTGCCTCCCATGGGAGCAAGAGCAATCCTGCCAGCGTCTAGTTCTCTGTCCCAGTGTGGCCTAGAAACACAGCGGGGCATCTTTCTTGGGGCGACCCCAGGCTCCTGCTCCGGGGCTCTATGTTGCCAGAGGTGCCTTCTGTACACCCCCAGGGAGACACTGTCCCGAGAAAAAGGGTCGTTCCCTGGACCTACTGAATCTTGCCTTTGGACACCTCCAATCCAACCCAGAATTCTCAGAAGCCAGTGCCAGGCTCTGTCCAAAAGCTCGGGAAGGAAAGCGGGCCAGCTGCAAGAGAAAAGGCCCGGGAGTCGAAATGCAAGTGAAACCTCTGGCTGTGACAAAGGAGACAGAGTCCTACCCAGGAATGAGGCTTCAGCCTACAGAGGAGCAGCAGGAAATTACTGTCGGTCCCAAACACCAGAACTCCACTCAGAGACATTCTCAGGAAGAAAGCTGGCTACACAGCTTAGAGGCAGCAGTCAACCTTCTGCACAAACGTCATCATCCCAAAAGAGACAGTGCAGAGGAACAACGGGATGTGTGTATTACGTCTGTGCCTCTAGGACTGTGTGTGTTTCTAGGGGAGAGGAGATAGGAGTGCACGTTCGTGTCAGCTCTCAGCGGTCCTTCTTTAAGAGGCATGCAAACGAGTTTCATAGAAGTAGAGAGGCCATAGCACGAGGAAGGAGAGGGTGGCAGTCTCCAAAGCTAGACAGTTTGCCTTCTGCCCTGGCATCTCAAATAGGGCTGATGGTTTGACAGGAGCTCGACTATGGACAGACCTAAAGATCAAGAGAGTCTTGTGCTGGTAGGCCCCTATATGTATCTGATACCTTCCACCACCCAGTCCCCAACTATCACAACGCACAGATATACATGCACAATGGACAGAATGTTGCCCTTCGCTGACACACCTGGATACCGGAGGCAGGCCGGGGGTTCAGACAGTGTCTTTTGCTCTTGCTAGGCAAGAGAAGGGAGATGGAGGGCCAAAGGCAGCTGTCCCTTTTCAATCACAGCCAGAGGGCAGGGGCCATGACATTTGGAGCCCTGTCTTGCTATCTCATCAGGGCCTAGGTTCATCCTAGTCCTGCTTTTGTCAGAACCAGGACTCATGAAGACTCGGCAATCCTGCTCCCTGGAGGCTCCTGACACACCTAGATCACCGCCCTTTCTGCGTTGGTCTCTCTAAAGTCCGTTCCCGCTATGCACTGCAACTTCCTTGGCCCTGGTTTGTAGACCCTCCACCTAAAAACATATGAGCTAGCCAGGTCTGGGAGGTGAGGATCGCTCTTTCTCCGAGGGAAGACAGACAAAAGCGCTACCCAGGACCCGTGCCTCCGCAGCTGCCTCTCCACATTTCCAGCACTTTGGCTCGGACAGGCCTAATTGAAGTGAGTCCTTGCGAGAGGGACGCACTTGGCCACCACGGGACTAAAGGCACCAGGGAGCCCTGAACTGCCTTCATTTAAGGGCGACCCCATCGGCCTGCGTGCCTGCTGTGCCTAGATGCAAGGAGCTGGGCCCCTGGCTGAGCTGCAAGGCTCTCCTTTCTTTTTCAAATGTGGGCTCTTGGTCTTGCGCATGCGCACAGGCGTCTGGGAAAAATGGGTCTGTAGCACAGAGCTGAGAGGGGTGTAACTCCAGCCTGCTGCAGCCTCGGGCTCAGGCTTCTCTGGAAGGTGCTGCAGTCCTGCCAGCGACCCCAGAGGACCCCAGCACGACTCTCTTCGGTGTCAACCCCGAACGATGGACTCTGCAGTGTCCCGTGGACATTCTGGAAGACTTTGTACCCTCTCCTTGGCGAAGGTTCACTGTTCCTGGTGGTCTTCTTTCTCCTGTGACTAGTTCTCGCGGGAAATCCATGTTGACCTAGGCCTCCACAAGGTCTGCAACTCCCTGGGAATCACTTTCCTCAACCTCCCTGGGCCCCAACTCAAGGCACCCACCACCTGCAGGGTTCAACTCCTCCACGAGGCTCCCGGAAGACATTGTAAGTGTCAAGGCCAGACACTGTGCTGAATGCACTTTTGCTAGAGCCACGCAGCCGACTGTAGTCATGCTGAACCCTGTGGAAAGTCCATTCTGAGAACCTACTATGGGGTGATTCCTGGCCCACAGTGCACCTAGGAAATCATTGCCCTCTCCTGGGACGCTCCCGCTAGACGGTGCCTCCCATGGGAGCAAGAGCAATCCTGCCAGCGTCTAGTTCTCTGTCCCAGTGTGGCCTAGAAACACAGCGGGGCATCTTTCTTGGGGCGACCCCAGGCTCCTGCTCCGGGGCTCTATGTTGCCAGAGGTGCCTTCTGTACACCCCCAGGGAGACACTGTCCCGAGAAAAAGGGTCGTTCCCTGGACCTACTGAATCTTGCCTTTGGACACCTCCAATCCAACCCAGAATTCTCAGAAGCCAGTGCCAGGCTCTGTCCAAAAGCTCGGGAAGGAAAGCGGGCCAGCTGCAAGAGAAAAGGCCCGGGAGTCGAAATGCAAGTGAAACCTCTGGCTGTGACAAAGGAGACAGAGTCCTACCCAGGAATGAGGCTTCAGCCTACAGAGGAGCAGCAGGAAATTACTGTCGGTCCCAAACACCAGAACTCCACTCAGAGACATTCTCAGGAAGAAAGCTGGCTACACAGCTTAGAGGCAGCAGTCAACCTTCTGCACAAACGTCATCATCCCAAAAGAGACAGTGCAGAGGAACAACGGGATGTGTGTATTACGTCTGTGCCTCTAGGACTGTGTGTGTTTCTAGGGGAGAGGAGATAGGAGTGCACGTTCGTGTCAGCTCTCAGCGGTCCTTCTTTAAGAGGCATGCAAACGAGTTTCATAGAAGTAGAGAGGCCATAGCACGAGGAAGGAGAGGGTGGCAGTCTCCAAAGCTAGACAGTTTGCCTTCTGCCCTGGCATCTCAAATAGGGCTGATGGTTTGACAGGAGCTCGACTATGGACAGACCTAAAGATCAAGAGAGTCTTGTGCTGGTAGGCCCCTATATGTATCTGATACCTTCCACCACCCAGTCCCCAACTATCACAACGCACAGATATACATGCACAATGGACAGAATGTTGCCCTTCGCTGACACACCTGGATACCGGAGGCAGGCCGGGGGTTCAGACAGTGTCTTTTGCTCTTGCTAGGCAAGAGAAGGGAGATGGAGGGCCAAAGGCAGCTGTCCCTTTTCAATCACAGCCAGAGGGCAGGAGCCATGACATTTGGAGCCCTGTCTTGCTATCTCATCAGGGCCTAGGTTCATCCTAGTCCTGCTTTTGTCAGAACCAGGACTCATGAAGACTCGGCAATCCTGCTCCCTGGAGGCTCCTGACACACCTAGATCACCGCCCTTTCTGCGTTGGTCTCTCTAAAGTCCGTTCCCGCTATGCACTGCAACTTCCTTGGCCCTGGTTTGTAGACCCTCCACCTAAAAACATATGAGCTAGCCAGGTCTGGGAGGTGAGGATCGCTCTTTCTCCGAGGGAAGACAGACAAAAGCGCTACCCAGGACCCGTGCCTCCGCAGCTGCCTCTCCACATTTCCAGCACTTTGGCTCGGACAGGCCTAATTGAAGTGAGTCCTTGCGAGAGGGACGCACTTGGCCACCCCGGGACTAAAGGCACCAGGGAGCCCTGAACTGCCTTCATTTATGGGCGACCCCATCGGCCTGCGTGCGTGCTGTGCCTAGATGCAAGGAGCTGGGCCCCTGGCTGAGCTGCAAGGCTCTCCTTTCTTTTTCAAATGTGGGCTCTTGGTCTTGCGCATGAGCACAGGCGTCTGGGAAATATGGGTCCCTAGCACCGAGCTGAGAGGGGTGTAACTCCAGCCTGCTGCAGCCTCGGCCTCAGGCTTCTCTGGAAGGTGCTGCAGTCCTGCCAGCGACCCCAGAGGACCCCAGCACGACTCTCGTCGGTGTCAACTCCGAACGATGGACTCTGCAGTGTCCCGTGGACATTCTGGAAGACTTTGTACCCTCTCCTTGGCGAAGGTTCACTGTTCCTGGTGGTCTTCTTTCTCCTGTGACTAGTTCTCGCGGGAAATCCATGTTGACCTAGGCCTCCACAAGGTGTGCAACTCCCTGGGAATCACTTTCCTCAACCTCCCTGGGCCCCAACTCAAGGCACCCACCACCTGCGGGGTTCAACTCCTCCACGAGGCTCCCGGAAGACATTGTAAGTGTCAAGGCCATTCACTGTGCTGAATGCACTTTTGCTAGAGCCACACAGCCGACTGTATTCATGCTGAACCCTGTGGAAAGTCCATTCTGAGAACCTACTATGGGGTGATTCCTGGCCCACAGTGCACCTAGGAAATCATTGCCCTCTCCTGGGACGCTCCCGCTAGACGGTGCCTCCCATGGGAGCAAGAGCAATCCTGCCAGCGTCTAGTTCTCTGTCCCAGTGTGGCCTAGAAACACAGCGGGGCATCTTTCTTGGGGCGACCCCAGGCTCCTGCTCCGGGGCTCTATGTTGCCAGAGGTGCCTTCTGTACACCCTCAGGGAGACACTGTCCCGAGAAAAAGGGTCGTTCCCTGGACCTACTGAATCTTGCCTTTGGACACCTCCAATCCAACCCAGAATTCTCAGAAGCCAGTGCCAGGCTCTGTCCAAAAGCTCGGGAAGGAAAGCGGGCCAGCTGCAAGAGAAAAGGCCCGGGAGTCGAAATGCAAGTGAAACCTCTGGCTGTGACAAAGGAGACAGAGTCCTACCCAGGAATGAGGCTTCAGCCTACAGAGGAGCAGCAGGAAATTACTGTCGGTCCCAAACACCAGAACTCCACTCAGAGACATTCTCAGGAAGAAAGCTGGCTACACAGCTTAGAGGCAGCAGTCAACCTTCTGCACAAACGTCATCATCCCAAAAGAGACAGTGCAGAGGAACAACGGGATGTGTGTATTACGTCTGTGCCTCTAGGACTGTGTGTGTTTCTAGGGGAGAGGAGATAGGAGTGCACGTTCGTGTCAGCTCTCAGCGGTCCTTCTTTAAGAGGCATGCAAACGAGTTTCTTAGAAGTAGAGAGGCCATAGCACGAGGAAGGAGAGGGTGGCAGTCTCCAAAGCTAGACAGTTTGCCTTCTGCCCTGGCATCTCAAATAGGGCTGATGGTTTGACAGGAGCTCGACTATGGACAGACCTAAAGATCAAGAGAGTCTTGTGCTGGTAGGCCCCTATATGTATCTGATACCTTCCACCACCCAGTCCCCAACTATCACAACGCACAGATATACATGCACAATGGACAGAATGTTGCCCTTCGCTGACACACCTGGATACCGGAGGCAGGCCGGGGGTTCAGACAGTGTCTTTTGCTCTTGCTAGGCAAGAGAAGGGAGATGGAGGGCCAAAGGCAGCTGTCCCTTTTCAATCACAGCCAGAGGGCAGGAGCCATGACATTTGGAGCCCTGTCTTGCTATCTCATCAGGGCCTAGGTTCATCCTAGTCCTGCTTTTGTCAGAACCAGGACTCATGAAGACTCGGCAATCCTGCTCCCTGGAGGCTCCTGACACACCTAGATCACCGCCCTTTCTGCGTTGGTCTCTCTAAAGTCCGTTCCCGCTATGCACTGCAACTTCCTTGGCCCTGGTTTGTAGACCCTCCACCTAAAAACATATGAGCTAGCCAGGTCTGGGAGGTGAGGATCGCTCTTTCTCCGAGGGAAGACAGACAAAAGCGCTACCCAGGACCCGTGCCTCCGCAGCTGCCTCTCCACATTTCCAGCACTTTGGCTCGGACAGGCCTAATTGAAATGAGTCCTTGCGAGAGGGACGCACTTGGCCACCCCGGGACTAAAGGCACCAGGGAGCCCTGAACTGCCTTCATTTAAGGGAGACCCCATCGGCCTGTGTGCGAGCTGTGCCTAGATGCAAGGAGCTGGGCCCCTGGCTGAGCTGCAAGGCTCTCCTTTCTTTTTCAAATGTGGGCTCTTGGTCTTGCGCATGCGCACAGGCGTCTGGGAAAAATGGGTCCCTAGCACCGAGCTGAGAGGGGTGTAACTCCAGCCTGCTGCAGCCTCGGGCTCAGGCTTCTCTGGAAGGTGCTGCAGTCCTGCCAGCGACCCCAGAGGACCCCAGCACGACTCTCTTCGGTGTCAACCCCGAACGATGGACTCTGCAGTGTCCCGTGGACATTCTGGAAGACTTTGTACCCTCTCCTTGGCGAAGGTTCACTGTTCCTGGTGGTCTTCTTTCTCCTGTGACTAGTTCTCGCGGGAAATCCATGTTGACCTAGGCCTCCACAAGGTCTGCAACTCCCTGGGAATCACTTTCCTCAACCTCCCTGGGCCCCAACTCAAGGCACCCACCACCTGCAGGGTTCAACTCCTCCACGAGGCTCCCGGAAGACATTGTAAGTGTCAAGGCCAGACACTGTGCTGAATGCACTTTTGCTAGAGCCACGCAGCCGACTGTAGTCATGCTGAACCCTGTGGAAAGTCCATTCTGAGAACCTACTATGGGGTGATTCCTGGCCCACAGTGCACCTAGGAAATCATTGCCCTCTCCTGGGACGCTCCCGCTAGACGGTGCCTCCCATGGGAGCAAGAGCAATCCTGCCAGCGTCTAGTTCTCTGTCCCAGTGTGGCCTAGAAACACAGCGGGGCATCTTTCTTGGGGCGACCCCAGGCTCCTGCTCCGGGGCTCTATGTTGCCAGAGGTGCCTTCTGTACACCCCCAGGGAGACACTGTCCCGAGAAAAAGGGTCGTTCCCTGGACCTACTGAATCTTGCCTTTGGACACCTCCAATCCAACCCAGAATTCTCAGAAGCCAGTGCCAGGCTCTGTCCAAAAGCTCGGGAAGGAAAGCGGGCCAGCTGCAAGAGAAAAGGCCCGGGAGTCGAAATGCAAGTGAAAACTCTGGCTGTGACAAAGGAGACAGAGTCCTACCCAGGAATGAGGCTTCAGCCTACAGAGGAGCAGCAGGAAATTACTGTCGGTCCCAAACACCAGAACTCCACTCAGAGACATTCTCAGGAAGAAAGCTGGCTACACAGCTTAGAGGCAGCAGTCAACCTTCTGCACAAACGTCATCATCCCAAAAGAGACAGTGCAGAGGAACAACGGGATGTGTGTATTACGTCTGTGCCTCTAGGACTGTGTGTGTTTCTAGGGGAGAGGAGATAGGAGTGCACGTTCGTGTCAGCTCTCAGCGGTCCTTCTTTAAGAGGCATGCAAACGAGTTTCATAGAAGTAGAGAGGCCATAGCACGAGGAAGGAGAGGGTGGCAGTCTCCAAAGCTAGACAGTTTGCCTTCTGCCCTGGCATCTCAAATAGGGCTGATGGTTTGACAGGAGCTCGACTATGGACAGACCTAAAGATCAAGAGAGTCTTGTGCTGGTAGGCCCCTATATGTATCTGATACCTTCCACCACCCAGTCCCCAACTATCACAACGCACAGATATACATGCACAATGGACAGAATGTTGCCCTTCGCTGACACACCTGGATACCGGAGGCAGGCCGGGGGTTCAGACAGTGTCTTTTGCTCTTGCTAGGCAAGAGAAGGGAGATGGAGGGCCAAAGGCAGCTGTCCCTTTTCAATCACAGCCAGAGGGCAGGAGCCATGACATTTGGAGCCCTGTCTTGCTATCTCATCAGGGCCTAGGTTCATCCTAGTCCTGCTTTTGTCAGAACCAGGACTCATGAAGACTCGGCAATCCTGCTCCCTGGAGGCTCCTGACACACCTAGATCACCGCCCTTTCTGCGTTGGTCTCTCTAAAGTCCGTTCCCGCTATGCACTGCAACTTCCTTGGCCCTGGTTTGTAGACCCTCCACCTAAAAACATATGAGCTAGCCAGGTCTGGGAGGTGAGGATCGCTCTTTCTCCGAGGGAAGACAGACAAAAGCGCTACCCAGGACCCGTGCCTCCGCAGCTGCCTCTCCACATTTCCAGCACTTTGGCTCGGACAGGCCTAATTGAAGTGAGTCCTTGCGAGAGGGACGCACTTGGCCACCCCGGGACTAAAGGCACCAGGGAGCCCTGAACTGCCTTCATTTATGGGCGACCCCATCGGCCTGCGTGCGTGCTGTGCCTAGATGCAAGGAGCTGGGCCCCTGGCTGAGCTGCAAGGCTCTCCTTTCTTTTTCAAATGTGGGCTCTTGGTCTTGCGCATGCGCACAGGCGTCTGGGAAATATGGGTCCCTAGCACCGAGCTGAGAGGGGTGTAACTCCAGCCTGCTGCAGCCTCGGCCTCAGGCTTCTCTGGAAGGTGCTGCAGTCCTGCCAGCGACCCCAGAGGACCCCAGCACGACTCTCGTCGGTGTCAACTCCGAACGATGGACTCTGCAGTGTCCCGTGGACATTCTGGAAGACTTTGTACCCTCTCCTTGGCGAAGGTTCACTGTTCCTGGTGGTCTTCTTTCTCCTGTGACTAGTTCTCGCGGGAAATCCATGTTGACCTAGGCCTCCACAAGGTCTGCAACTCCCTGGGAATCACTTTCCTCAACCTCCCTGGGCCCCAACTCAAGGCACCCACCACCTGCTGGGTTCAACTCCTCCACGAGGCTTCCGGAAGACACTGTAAGTGTCAAGGCCAGACACTGTGCTGAATGCACTTTTGCTAGAGCCACGCAGCCGACTGTAGTCATGCTGAACCCTGTGGAAAGTCCATTCTGAGAACCTACTATGGGGTGATTCCTGGCCCACAGTGCACCTAGGAAATCATTGCCCTCTCCTGGGACGCTCCCGCTAGACGGTGCCTCCCATGGGAGCAAGAGCAATCCTGCCAGCGTCTAGTTCTCTGTCCCAGTGTGGCCTAGAAACACAGCGGGGCATCTTTCTTGGGGCGACCCCAGGCTCCTGCTCCGGGGCTCTATGTTGCCAGAGGTGCCTTCTGTACACCCCCAGGGAGACACTGTCCCGAGAAAAAGGGTCGTTCCCTGGACCTACTGAATCTTGCCTTTGGACACCTCCAATCCAACCCAGAATTCTCAGAAGCCAGTGCCAGGCTCTGTCCAAAAGCTCGGGAAGGAAAGCGGGCCAGCTGCAAGAGAAAAGGCCCGGGAGTCGAAATGCAAGTGAAACCTCTGGCTGTGACAAAGGAGACAGAGTCCTACCCAGGAATGAGGCTTCAGCCTACAGAGGAGCAGCAGGAAATTACTGTCGGTCCCAAACACCAGAACTCCACTCAGAGACATTCTCAGGAAGAAAGCTGGCTACACAGCTTAGAGGCAGCAGTCAACCTTCTGCACAAACGTCATCATCCCAAAAGAGACAGTGCAGAGGAACAACGGGATGTGTGTATTACGTCTGTGCCTCTAGGACTGTGTGTGTTTCTAGGGGAGAGGAGATAGGAGTGCACGTTCGTGTCAGCTCTCAGCGGTCCTTCTTTAAGAGGCATGCAAACGAGTTTCATAGAAGTAGAGAGGCCATAGCACGAGGAAGGAGAGGGTGGCAGTCTCCAAAGCTAGACAGTTTGCCTTCTGCCCTGGCATCTCAAATAGGGCTGATGGTTTGACAGGAGCTCGACTATGGACAGACCTAAAGATCAAGAGAGTCTTGTGCTGGTAGGCCCCTATATGTATCTGATACCTTCCACCACCCATTCCCCAACTATCACAACGCACAGATATACATGCACAATGGACAGAATGTTGCCCTTCGCTGACACACCTGGATACCGGAGGCAGGCCGGGGTTTCAGACAGTGTCTTTTGCTCTTGCTAGGCAAGAGAAGGGAGATGGAGGGCCAAAGGCAGCTGTCCCTTTTCAATCACAGCCAGAGGGCAGGAGCCATGACATTTGGAGCCCTGTCTTGCTATCTCATCAGGGCCTAGGTTCATCCTAGTCCTGCTTTTGTCAGAACCAGGACTCATGAAGACTCGGCAATCCTGCTCCCTGGAGGCTCCTGACACACCTAGATCACCGCCCTTTCTGCGTTGGTCTCTCTAAAGTCCGTTCCCGCTATGCACTGCAACTTCCTTGGCCCTGGTTTGTAGACCCTCCACCTAAAAACATATGAGCTAGCCAGGTCTGGGAGGTGAGGATCGCTCTTTCTCCGAGGGAAGACAGACAAAAGCGCTACCCAGGACCCGTGCCTGCGCAGCTACCTCTCCACATTTCCAGCACTTTGGCTCGGACAGGCCTAATTGAAGTGAGTCCTTGCGAGAGGGACGCACTTGGCCACCACGGGACTAAAGGCACCAGGGAGCCCTGAACTGCCTTCATTTAAGGGAGACCCCATCGGCCTGCGTGCGTGCTGTGCCTAGATGCAAGGAGCTGGGCCCCTGGCTGAGCTGCAAGGCTCTCCTTTCTTTTTCTAATGTGGGCTCTTGGTCTTGCGCATGCGCACAGGCGTCTGGGAAAAATGGGTCTCTAGCACCGAGCTGAGAGGGGTGTAACTCCAGCCTGCTGCAGCCTCGGGCTCAGGCTTCTCTGGAAGGTGCTGCAGTCCTGCCAGCGACCCCAGAGGACCCCAGCACGACTCTCTTCGGTGTCAACCCCGAACGATGGACTCTGCAGTGTCCCGTGGACATTCTGGAAGACTTTGTACCCTCTCCTTGGCGAAGGTTCACTGTTCCTGGTGGTCTTCTTTCTCCTGTAACTAGTTCTCGCGGGAAATCCATGTTGACCTAGGCCTCCACAAGGTCTGCAACTCCCTGGGAATCACTTTCCTCAACCTCCCTGGGCCCCAACTCAAGGCACCCACCACCTGCAGGGTTCAACTCCTCCACGAGGCTCCCGGAAGACATTGTAAGTGTCAAGGCCAGACACTGTGCTGAATGCACTTTTGCTAGAGCCACGCAGCCGACTGTAGTCATGCTGAACCCTGTGGAAAGTCCATTCTGAGAACCTACTATGGGGTGATTCCTGGCCCACAGTGCACCTAGGAAATCATTGCCCTCTCCTGGGACGCTCCCGCTAGACGGTGCCTCCCATGGGAGCAAGAGCAATCCTGCCAGCGTCTAGTTCTCTGTCCCAGTGTGGCCTAGAAACACAGCGGGGCATCTTTCTTGGGGCGACCCCAGGCTCCTGCTCCGGGGCTCTATGTTGCCAGAGGTGCCTTCTGTACACCCCCAGGGAGACACTGTCCCGAGAAAAAGGGTCGTTCCCTGGACCTACTGAATCTTGCCTTTGGACACCTCCAATCCAACCCAGAATTCTCAGAAGCCAGTGCCAGGCTCTGTCCAAAAGCTCGGGAAGGAAAGCGGGCCAGCTGCAAGAGAAAAGGCCCGGGAGTCGAAATGCAAGTGAAACCTCTGGCTGTGACAAAGGAGACAGAGTCCTACCCAGGAATGAGGCTTCAGCCTACAGAGGAGCAGCAGGAAATTACTGTCGGTCCCAAACACCAGAACTCCACTCAGAGACATTCTCAGGAAGAAAGCTGGCTACACAGCTTAGAGGCAGCAGTCAACCTTCTGCACAAACGTCATCATCCCAAAAGAGACAGTGCAGAGGAACAACGGGATGTGTGTATTACGTCTGTGCCTCTAGGACTGTGTGTGTTTCTAGGGGAGAGGAGATAGGAGTGCACGTTCGTGTCAGCTCTCAGCGGTCCTTCTTTAAGAGGCATGCAAACGAGTTTCATAGAAGTAGAGAGGCCATAGCACGAGGAAGGAGAGGGTGGCAGTCTCCAAAGCTAGACAGTTTGCCTTCTGCCCTGGCATCTCAAATAGGGCTGATGGTTTGACAGGAGCTCGACTATGGACAGACCTAAAGATCAAGAGAGTCTTGTGCTGGTAGGCCCCTATATGTATCTGATACCTTCCACCACCCAGTCCCCAACTATCACAACGCACAGATATACATGCACAATGGACAGAATGTTGCCCTTCGCTGACACACCTGGATACCGGAGGCAGGCCGGGGGTTCAGACAGTGTCTTTTGCTCTTGCTAGGCAAGAGAAGGGAGATGGAGGGCCAAAGGCAGCTGTCCCTTTTCAATCACAGCCAGAGGGCAGGAGCCATGACATTTGGAGCCCTGTCTTGCTATCTCATCAGGGCCTAGGTTCATCCTAGTCCTGCTTTTGTCAGAACCAGGACTCATGAAGACTCGGCAATCCTGCTCCCTGGAGGCTCCTGACACACCTAGATCACCGCCCTTTCTGCGTTGGTCTCTCTAAAGTCCGTTCCCGCTATGCACTGCAACTTCCTTGGCCCTGGTTTGTAGACCCTCCACCTAAAAACATATGAGCTAGCCAGGTCTGGGAGGTGAGGATCGCTCTTTCTCCGAGGGAAGACAGACAAAAGCGCTACCCAGGACCCGTGCCTCCGCAGCTGCCTCTCCACATTTCCAGCACTTTGGCTCGGACAGGCCTAATTGAAGTGAGTCCTTGCGAGAGGGACGCACTTGGCCACCACGGGACTAAAGGCACCAGGGAGCCCTGAACTGCCTTCATTTAAGGGCGACCCCATCGGCCTGCGTGCGTGCTGTGCCTAGATGCAAGGAGCTGGGCCCCTGGCTGAGCTGCAAGGCTCTCCTTTCTTTTTCTAATGTGGGCTCTTGGTCTTGCGCATGCGCACAGGCGTCTGGGAAAAATGGGTCTCTAGCACCGAGCTGAGAGGGGTGTAACTCCAGCCTGCTGCAGCCTCGGGCTCAGGCTTCTCTGGAAGGTGCTGCAGTCCTGCCAGCGACCCCAGAGGACCCCAGCACGACTCTCTTCGGTGTCAACCCCGAACGATGGACTCTGCAGTGTCCCGTGGACATTCTGGAAGACTTTGTACCCTCTCCTTGGCGAAGGTTCACTGTTCCTGGTGGTCTTCTTTCTCCTGTAACTAGTTCTCGCGGGAAATCCATGTTGACCTAGGCCTCCACAAGGTCTGCAACTCCCTGGGAATCACTTTCCTCAACCTCCCTGGGCCCCAACTCAAGGCACCCACCACCTGCAGGGTTCAACTCCTCCACGAGGCTCCCGGAAGACATTGTAAGTGTCAAGGCCAGACACTGTGCTGAATGCACTTTTGCTAGAGCCACGCAGCCGACTGTAGTCATGCTGAACCCTGTGGAAAGTCCATTCTGAGAACCTACTATGGGGTGATTCCTGGCCCACAGTGCACCTAGGAAATCATTGCCCTCTCCTGGGACGCTCCCGCTAGACGGTGCCTCCCATGGGAGCAAGAGCAATCCTGCCAGCGTCTAGTTCTCTGTCCCAGTGTGGCCTAGAAACACAGCGGGGCATCTTTCTTGGGGCGACCCCAGGCTCCTGCTCCGGGGCTCTATGTTGCCAGAGGTGCCTTCTGTACACCCCCAGGGAGACACTGTCCCGAGAAAAAGGGTCGTTCCCTGGACCTACTGAATCTTGCCTTTGGACACCTCCAATCCAACCCAGAATTCTCAGAAGCCAGTGCCAGGCTCTGTCCAAAAGCTCGGGAAGGAAAGCGGGCCAGCTGCAAGAGAAAAGGCCCGGGAGTCGAAATGCAAGTGAAACCTCTGGCTGTGACAAAGGAGACAGAGTCCTACCCAGGAATGAGGCTTCAGCCTACAGAGGAGCAGCAGGAAATTACTGTCGGTCCGAAACACCAGAACTCCACTCAGAGACATTCTCAGGAAGAAAGCTGGCTACACAGCTTAGAGGCAGCAGTCAACCTTCTGCACAAACGTCATCATCCCAAAAGAGACAGTGCAGAGGAACAACGGGATGTGTGTATTACGTCTGTGCCTCTAGGACTGTGTGTGTTTCTAGGGGAGAGGAGATAGGAGTGCACGTTCGTGTCAGCTCTCAGCGGTCCTTCTTTAAGAGGCATGCAAACGAGTTTCATAGAAGTAGAGAGGCCATAGCACGAGGAAGGAGAGGGTGGCAGTCTCCAAAGCTAGACAGTTTGCCTTCTGCCCTGGCATCTCAAATAGGGCTGATGGTTTGACAGGAGCTCGACTATGGACAGACCTAAAGATCAAGAGAGTCTTGTGCTGGTAGGCCCCTATATGTATCTGATACCTTCCACCACCCAGTCCCCAACTATCACAACGCACAGATATACATGCACAATGGACAGAATGTTGCCCTTCGCTGACACACCTGGATACCGGAGGCAGGCCAGGGGTTCAGACAGTGTCTTTTGCTCTTGCTAGGCAAGAGAAGGGAGATGGAGGGCCAAAGGCAGCTGTCCCTTTTCAATCACAGCCAGAGGGCAGGGGCCATGACATTTGGAGCCCTGTCTTGCTATCTCATCAGGGCCTAGGTTCATCCTAGTCCTGCTTTTGTCAGAACCAGGACTCATGAAGACTCGGCAATCCTGCTCCCTGGAGGCTCCTGACACACCTAGATCACCGCCCTTTCTGCGTTGGTCTCTCTAAAGTCCGTTCCCGCTATGCACTGCAACTTCCTTGGCCCTGGTTTGTAGACCCTCCACCTAAAAACATATGAGCTAGCCAGGTCTGGGAGGTGAGGATCGCTCTTTCTCCGAGGGAAGACAGACAAAAGCGCTACCCAGGACCCGTGCCTCCGCAGCTGCCTCTCCACATTTCCAGCACTTTGGCTCGGACAGGCCTAATTGAAAATGAGTCCTTGCGAGAGGGACGCACTTGGCCACCCCGGGACTAAAGGCACCAGGGAGCCCTGAACTGCCTTCATTTAAGGGAGACCCCATCGGCCTGTGTGCGTGCTGTGCCTAGATGCAAGGAGCTGGGCCCCTGGCTGAGCTGCAAGGCTCTCCTTTCTTTTTCAAATGTGGGCTCTTGGTCTTGCGCATGCGCACAGGCGTCTGGGAAAAATGGGTCCCTAGCACCGAGCTGAGAGGGGTGTAACTCCAGCCTGCTGCAGCCTCGGGCTCAGGCTTCTCTGGAAGGTGCTGCAGTCCTGCCAGCGACCCCAGAGGACCCCAGCACGACTCTCTTCGGTGTCAACCCCGAACGATGGACTCTGCAGTGTCCCGTGGACATTCTGGAAGACTTTGTACCCTCTCCTTGGCGAAGGTTCACTGTTCCTGGTGGTCTTCTTTCTCCTGTGACTAGTTCTCGCGGGAAATCCATGTTGACCTAGGCCTCCACAAGGTCTGCAACTCCCTGGGAATCACTTTCCTCAACCTCCCTGGGCCCCAACTCAAGGCACCCACCACCTGCTGGGTTCAACTCCTCCACGAGGCTTCCGGAAGACACTGTAAGTGTCAAGGCCAGACACTGTGCTGAATGCACTTTTGCTAGAGCCACGCAGCCGACTGTAGTCATGCTGAACCCTGTGGAAAGTCCATTCTGAGAACCTACTATGGGGTGATTCCTGGCCCACAGTGCACCTAGGAAATCATTGCCCTCTCCTGGGACGCTCCCGCTAGACGGTGCCTCCCATGGGAGCAAGAGCAATCCTGCCAGCGTCTAGTTCTCTGTCCCAGTGTGGCCTAGAAACACAGCGGGGCATCTTTCTTGGGGCGACCCCAGGCTCCTGCCCCGGGGCTCTATGTTGCCAGAGGTGCCTTCTGTACACCCCCAGGGAGACACTGTCCCGAGAAAAAGGGTCGTTCCCTGGACCTACTGAATCTTGCCTTTGGACACCTCCAATCCAACCCAGAATTCTCAGAAGCCAGTGCCAGGCTCTGTCCAAAAGCTCGGGAAGGAAAGCGGGCCAGCTGCAAGAGAAAAGGCCCGGGAGTCGAAATGCAAGTGAAACCTCTGGCTGTGACAAAGGAGACAGAGTCCTACCCAGGAATGAGGCTTCAGCCTACAGAGGAGCAGCAGGAAATTACTGTCGGTCCCAAACACCAGAACTCCACTCAGAGACATTCTCAGGAAGAAAGCTGGCTACACAGCTTAGAGGCAGCAGTCAACCTTCTGCACAAACGTCATCATCCCAAAAGAGACAGTGCAGAGGAACAACGGGATGTGTGTATTACGTCTGTGCCTCTAGGACTGTGTGTGTTTCTAGGGGAGAGGAGATAGGAGTGCACGTTCGTGTCAGCTCTCAGCGGTCCTTCTTTAAGAGGCATGCAAACGAGTTTCTTAGAAGTAGAGAGGCCATAGCACGAGGAAGGAGAGGGTGGCAGTCTCCAAAGCTAGACAGTTTGCCTTCTGCCCTGGCATCTCAAATAGGGCTGATGGTTTGACAGGAGCTCGACTATGGACAGACCTAAAGATCAAGAGAGTCTTGTGCTGGTAGGCCCCTATATGTATCTGATACCTTCCACCACCCAGTCCCCAACTATCACAACGCACAGATATACATGCACAATGGACAGAATGTTGCCCTTCGCTGACGCACCTGGATACCGGAGGCAGGCCGGGGGTTCAGACAGTGTCTTTTGCTCTTGCTAGGCAAGAGAAGGGAGATGGAGGGCCAAAGGCAGCTGTCCCTTTTCAATCACAGCCAGAGGGCAGGAGCCATGACATTTGGAGCCCTGTCTTGCTATCTCATCAGGGCCTAGGTTCATCCTAGTCCTGCTTTTGTCAGAACCAGGACTCATGAAGACTCGGCAATCCTGCTCCCTGGAGGCTCCTGACACACCTAGATCACCGCCCTTTCTGCGTTGGTCTCTCTAAAGTCCGTTCCCGCTATGCACTGCAACTTCCTTGGCCCTGGTTTGTAGACCCTCCACCTAAAAACATATGAGCTAGCCAGGTCTGGGAGGTGAGGATCGCTCTTTCTCCGAGGGAAGACAGACAAAAGCGCTACCCAGGACCCGTGCCTCCGCAGCTGCCTCTCCACATTTCCAGCACTTTGGCTCGGACAGGCCTAATTGAAATGAGTCCTTGCGAGAGGGACGCACTTGGCCACCCCGGGACTAAAGGCACCAGGGAGCCCTGAACTGCCTTCATTTAAGGGAGACCCCATCGGCCTGTGTGCGTGCTGTGCCTAGATGCAAGGAGCTGGGCCCCTGGCTGAGCTGCAAGGCTCTCCTTTCTTTTTCAAATGTGGGCTCTTGGTCTTGCGCATGCGCACAGGCGTCTGGGAAAAATGGGTCCCTAGCACCGAGCTGAGAGGGGTGTAACTCCAGCCTGCTGCAGCCTCGGGCTCAGGCTTCTCTGGAAGGTGCTGCAGTCCTGCCAGCGACCCCAGAGGACCCCAGCACGACTCTCTTCGGTGTCAACCCCGAACGATGGACTCTGCAGTGTCCCGTGGACATTCTGGAAGACTTTGTACCCTCTCCTTGGCGAAGGTTCACTGTTCCTGGTGGTCTTCTTTCTCCTGTGACTAGTTCTCGCGGGAAATCCATGTTGACCTAGGCCTCCACAAGGTCTGCAACTCCCTGGGAATCACTTTCCTCAACCTCCCTGGGCCCCAACTCAAGGCACCCACCACCTGCTGGGTTCAACTCCTCCACGAGGCTTCCGGAAGACACTGTAAGTGTCAAGGCCAGACACTGTGCTGAATGCACTTTTGCTAGAGCCACGCAGCCGACTGTAGTCATGCTGAACCCTGTGGAAAGTCCATTCTGAGAACCTACTATGGGGTGATTCCTGGCCCACAGTGCACCTAGGAAATCATTGCCCTCTCCTGGGACGCTCCCGCTAGACGGTGCCTCCCATGGGAGCAAGAGCAATCCTGCCAGCGTCTAGTTCTCTGTCCCAGTGTGGCCTAGAAACACAGCGGGGCATCTTTCTTGGGGCGACCCCAGGCTCCTGCCCCGGGGCTCTATGTTGCCAGAGGTGCCTTCTGTACACCCCCAGGGAGACACTGTCCCGAGAAAAAGGGTCTTTCCCTGGACCTACTGAATCTTGCCTTTGGACACCTCCAATCCAACCCAGAATTCTCAGAAGCCAGTGCCAGGCTCTGTCCAAAAGCTCGGGAAGGAAAGCGGGCCAGCTGCAAGAGAAAAGGCCCGGGAGTCGAAATGCAAGTGAAACCTCTGGCTGTGACAAAGGAGACAGAGTCCTACCCAGGAATGAGGCTTCAGCCTACAGAGGAGCAGCAGGAAATTACTGTCGGTCCCAAACACCAGAACTCCACTCAGAGACATTCTCAGGAAGAAAGCTGGCTACACAGCTTAGAGGCAGCAGTCAACCTTCTGCACAAACGTCATCATCCCAAAAGAGACAGTGCAGAGGAACAACGGGATGTGTGTATTACGTCTGTGCCTCTAGGACTGTGTGTGTTTCTAGGGGAGAGGAGATAGGAGTGCACGTTCGTGTCAGCTCTCAGCGGTCCTTCTTTAAGAGGCATGCAAACGAATTTCTTAGAAGTAGAGAGGCCATAGCACGAGGAAGGAGAGGGTGGCAGTCTCCAAAGCTAGACAGTTTGCCTTCTGCCCTGGCATCTCAAATAGGGCTGATGGTTTGACAGGAGCTCGACTATGGACAGACCTAAAGATCAAGGGAGTCTTGTGCTGGTAGGCCCCTATATGTATCTGATACCTTCCACCACCCAGTCCCCAACTATCACAACGCACAGATATACATGCACAATGGACAGAATGTTGCCCTTCGCTGACACACCTGGATACCGGAGGCAGGCCGGGGGTTCAGACAGTGTCTTTTGCTCTTGCTAGTCAAGAGAAGGGAGATGGAGGGCCAAAGGCAGCTGTCCCTTTTCAATCACAGCCAGAGGGCAGGAGCCATCACACTTGGAGCCCTGTCTTGCTATGTCATCAGGGCCTAGGTTCATCCTAGTCCTGCTTTTGTCAGAACCAGGACTCATGAAGACTCGGCAATCCTGCTCCCTGGAGGCTCCTGACACACCTAGATCACCGCCCTTTCTGCGTTGGTCTCTCTAAAGTCCGTTCCCGCTATGCACTGCAACTTCCTTGGCCCTGGTTTGTAGACCCTCCACCTAAAAACATATGAGCTAGCCAGGTCTGGCAGGTGAGGATCGCTCTTCCTCCCAGGGAAGACAGACAAAAGCGCTACCCAGGACCCGTGCCTCCGCAGCTGCCTCTCCACATTTCCAGCACTTTGGCTCGGACAGGCCTAATTGAAATGAGTCCTTGCGAGAGGGACGCACTTGGCCACCCCGGGACTAAAGGCACCAGGGAGCCCTGAACTGCCTTCATTTAAGGGAGACCCCATCGGCCTGTGTGCTTGCTGTGCCTAGATGCAAGGAGCTGGGGCCCTGGCTGAGCTGCAAGGCTCTCCTTTCTTTTTCAAATGTGGGCTCTTGGTCTTGCGCATGCGCACAGGCGTCTGGGAAAAATGGGTCCCTAGCACCGAGCTGAGAGGGGTGTAACTCCAGCCTGCTGCAGCCTCGGGCTCAGGCTTCTCTGGAAGGTGCTGCAGTCCTGCCAGCGACCCCAGAGGACCCCAGCACGACTCTCTTCGGTGTCAACCCCGAACGATGGACTCTGCAGTGTCCCGTGGACATTCTGGAAGACTTTGTACCCTCTCCTTGGCGAAGGTTCACTGTTCCTGGTGGTCTTCTTTCTCCTGTGACTAGTTCTCGCGGGAAATCCATGTTGACCTAGGCCTCCACAAGGTCTGCAACTCCCTGGGAATCACTTTCCTCAACCTCCCTGGGCCCCAACTCAAGGCACCCACCACCTGCTGGGTTCAACTCCTCCACGAGGCTTCCGGAAGACACTGTAAGTGTCAAGGCCAGACACTGTGCTGAATGCACTTTTGCTAGAGCCACGCAGCCGACTGTAGTCATGCTGAACCCTGTGGAAAGTCCATTCTGAGAACCTACTATGGGGTGATTCCTGGCCCACAGTGCACCTAGGAAATCATTGCCCTCTCCTGGGACGCTCCCGCTAGACGGTGCCTCCCATGGGAGCAAGAGCAATCCTGCCAGCGTCTAGTTCTCTGTCCCAGTGTGGCCTAGAAACACAGCGGGGCATCTTTCTTGGGGCGACCCCAGGCTCCTGCCCCGGGGCTCTATGTTGCCAGAGGTGCCTTCTGTACACCCCCAGGGAGACACTGTCCCGAGAAAAAGGGTCGTTCCCTGGACCTACTGAATCTTGCCTTTGGACACCTCCAATCCAACCCAGAATTCTCAGAAGCCAGTGCCAGGCTCTGTCCAAAAGCTCGGGAAGGAAAGCGGGCCAGCTGCAAGAGAAAAGGCCCGGGAGTCGAAATGCAAGTGAAACCTCTGGCTGTGACAAAGGAGACAGAGTCCTACCCAGGAATGAGGCTTCAGCCTACAGAGGAGCAGCAGGAAATTACTGTCGGTCCCAAACACCAGAACTCCACTCAGAGACATTCTCAGGAAGAAAGCTGGCTACACAGCTTAGAGGCAGCAGTCAACCTTCTGCACAAACGTCATCATCCCAAAAGAGACAGTGCAGAGGAACAACGGGATGTGTGTATTACGTCTGTGCCTCTAGGACTGTGTGTGTTTCTAGGGGAGAGGAGATAGGAGTGCACGTTCGTGTCAGCTCTCAGCGGTCCTTCTTTAAGAGGCATGCAAACGAGTTTCATAGAAGTAGAGAGGCCATAGCACGAGGAAGGAGAGGGTGGCAGTCTCCAAAGCTAGACAGTTTGCCTTCTGCCCTGGCATCTCAAATAGGGCTGATGGTTTGACAGGAGCTCGACTATGGACAGACCTAAAGATCAAGAGAGTCTTGTGCTGGTAGGCCCCTATATGTATCTGATACCTTCCACCACCCAGTCCCCAACTATCACAACGCACAGATATACATGCACAATGGACAGAATGTTGCCCTTCGCTGACACACCTGGATACCGGAGGCAGGCCAGGGGTTCAGACAGTGTCTTTTGCTCTTGCTAGGCAAGAGAAGGGAGATGGAGGGCCAAAGGCAGCTGTCCCTTTTCAATCACAGCCAGAGGGCAGGGGCCATGACATTTGGAGCCCTGTCTTGCTATCTCATCAGGGCCTAGGTTCATCCTAGTCCTGCTTTTGTCAGAACCAGGACTCATGAAGACTCGGCAATCCTGCTCCCTGGAGGCTCCTGACACACCTAGATCACCGCCCTTTCTGCGTTGGTCTCTCTAAAGTCCGTTCCCGCTATGCACTGCAACTTCCTTGGCCCTGGTTTGTAGACCCTCCACCTAAAAACATATGAGCTAGCCAGGTCTGGGAGGTGAGGATCGCTCTTTCTCCGAGGGAAGACAGACAAAAGCGCTACCCAGGACCCGTGCCTCCGCAGCTGCCTCTCCACATTTCCAGCACTTTGGCTCGGACAGGCCTAATTGAAAATGAGTCCTTGCGAGAGGGACGCACTTGGCCACCCCGGGACTAAAGGCACCAGGGAGCCCTGAACTGCCTTCATTTAAGGGAGACCCCATCGGCCTGTGTGCGTGCTGTGCCTAGATGCAAGGAGCTGGGCCCCTGGCTGAGCTGCAAGGCTCTCCTTTCTTTTTCAAATGTGGGCTCTTGGTCTTGCGCATGCGCACAGGCGTCTGGGAAAAATGGGTCCCTAGCACCGAGCTGAGAGGGGTGTAACTCCAGCCTGCTGCAGCCTCGGGCTCAGGCTTCTCTGGAAGGTGCTGCAGTCCTGCCAGCGACCCCAGAGGACCCCAGCACGACTCTCTTCGGTGTCAACCCCGAACGATGGACTCTGCAGTGTCCCGTGGACATTCTGGAAGACTTTGTACCCTCTCCTTGGCGAAGGTTCACTGTTCCTGGTGGTCTTCTTTCTCCTGTGACTAGTTCTCGCGGGAAATCCATGTTGACCTAGGCCTCCACAAGGTCTGCAACTCCCTGGGAATCACTTTCCTCAACCTCCCTGGGCCCCAACTCAAGGCACCCACCACCTGCTGGGTTCAACTCCTCCACGAGGCTTCCGGAAGACACTGTAAGTGTCAAGGCCAGACACTGTGCTGAATGCACTTTTGCTAGAGCCACGCAGCCGACTGTAGTCATGCTGAACCCTGTGGAAAGTCCATTCTGAGAACCTACTATGGGGTGATTCCTGGCCCACAGTGCACCTAGGAAATCATTGCCCTCTCCTGGGACGCTCCCGCTAGACGGTGCCTCCCATGGGAGCAAGAGCAATCCTGCCAGCGTCTAGTTCTCTGTCCCAGTGTGGCCTAGAAACACAGCGGGGCATCTTTCTTGGGGCGACCCCAGGCTCCTGCCCCGGGGCTCTATGTTGCCAGAGGTGCCTTCTGTACACCCCCAGGGAGACACTGTCCCGAGAAAAAGGGTCGTTCCCTGGACCTACTGAATCTTGCCTTTGGACACCTCCAATCCAACCCAGAATTCTCAGAAGCCAGTGCCAGGCTCTGTCCAAAAGCTCGGGAAGGAAAGCGGGCCAGCTGCAAGAGAAAAGGCCCGGGAGTCGAAATGCAAGTGAAACCTCTGGCTGTGACAAAGGAGACAGAGTCCTACCCAGGAATGAGGCTTCAGCCTACAGAGGAGCAGCAGGAAATTACTGTCGGTCCCAAACACCAGAACTCCACTCAGAGACATTCTCAGGAAGAAAGCTGGCTACACAGCTTAGAGGCAGCAGTCAACCTTCTGCACAAACGTCATCATCCCAAAAGAGACAGTGCAGAGGAACAACGGGATGTGTGTATTACGTCTGTGCCTCTAGGACTGTGTGTGTTTCTAGGGGAGAGGAGATAGGAGTGCACGTTCGTGTCAGCTCTCAGCGGTCCTTCTTTAAGAGGCATGCAAACGAGTTTCTTAGAAGTAGAGAGGCCATAGCACGAGGAAGGAGAGGGTGGCAGTCTCCAAAGCTAGACAGTTTGCCTTCTGCCCTGGCATCTCAAATAGGGCTGATGGTTTGACAGGAGCTCGACTATGGACAGACCTAAAGATCAAGAGAGTCTTGTGCTGGTAGGCCCCTATATGTATCTGATACCTTCCACCACCCAGTCCCCAACTATCACAACGCACAGATATACATGCACAATGGACAGAATGTTGCCCTTCGCTGACGCACCTGGATACCGGAGGCAGGCCGGGGGTTCAGACAGTGTCTTTTGCTCTTGCTAGGCAAGAGAAGGGAGATGGAGGGCCAAAGGCAGCTGTCCCTTTTCAATCACAGCCAGAGGGCAGGAGCCATGACATTTGGAGCCCTGTCTTGCTATCTCATCAGGGCCTAGGTTCATCCTAGTCCTGCTTTTGTCAGAACCAGGACTCATGAAGACTCGGCAATCCTGCTCCCTGGAGGCTCCTGACACACCTAGATCACCGCCCTTTCTGCGTTGGTCTCTCTAAAGTCCGTTCCCGCTATGCACTGCAACTTCCTTGGCCCTGGTTTGTAGACCCTCCACCTAAAAACATATGAGCTAGCCAGGTCTGGGAGGTGAGGATCGCTCTTTCTCCGAGGGAAGACAGACAAAAGCGCTACCCAGGACCCGTGCCTCCGCAGCTGCCTCTCCACATTTCCAGCACTTTGGCTCGGACAGGCCTAATTGAAATGAGTCCTTGCGAGAGGGACGCACTTGGCCACCCCGGGACTAAAGGCACCAGGGAGCCCTGAACTGCCTTCATTTAAGGGAGACCCCATCGGCCTGTGTGCGTGCTGTGCCTAGATGCAAGGAGCTGGGCCCCTGGCTGAGCTGCAAGGCTCTCCTTTCTTTTTCAAATGTGGGCTCTTGGTCTTGCGCATGCGCACAGGCGTCTGGGAAAAATGGGTCCCTAGCACCGAGCTGAGAGGGGTGTAACTCCAGCCTGCTGCAGCCTCGGGCTCAGGCTTCTCTGGAAGGTGCTGCAGTCCTGCCAGCGACCCCAGAGGACCCCAGCACGACTCTCTTCGGTGTCAACCCCGAACGATGGACTCTGCAGTGTCCCGTGGACATTCTGGAAGACTTTGTACCCTCTCCTTGGCGAAGGTTCACTGTTCCTGGTGGTCTTCTTTCTCCTGTGACTAGTTCTCGCGGGAAATCCATGTTGACCTAGGCCTCCACAAGGTCTGCAACTCCCTGGGAATCACTTTCCTCAACCTCCCTGGGCCCCAACTCAAGGCACCCACCACCTGCTGGGTTCAACTCCTCCACGAGGCTTCCGGAAGACACTGTAAGTGTCAAGGCCAGACACTGTGCTGAATGCACTTTTGCTAGAGCCACGCAGCCGACTGTAGTCATGCTGAACCCTGTGGAAAGTCCATTCTGAGAACCTACTATGGGGTGATTCCTGGCCCACAGTGCACCTAGGAAATCATTGCCCTCTCCTGGGACGCTCCCGCTAGACGGTGCCTCCCATGGGAGCAAGAGCAATCCTGCCAGCGTCTAGTTCTCTGTCCCAGTGTGGCCTAGAAACACAGCGGGGCATCTTTCTTGGGGCGACCCCAGGCTCCTGCCCCGGGGCTCTATGTTGCCAGAGGTGCCTTCTGTACACCCCCAGGGAGACACTGTCCCGAGAAAAAGGGTCTTTCCCTGGACCTACTGAATCTTGCCTTTGGACACCTCCAATCCAACCCAGAATTCTCAGAAGCCAGTGCCAGGCTCTGTCCAAAAGCTCGGGAAGGAAAGCGGGCCAGCTGCAAGAGAAAAGGCCCGGGAGTCGAAATGCAAGTGAAACCTCTGGCTGTGACAAAGGAGACAGAGTCCTACCCAGGAATGAGGCTTCAGCCTACAGAGGAGCAGCAGGAAATTACTGTCGGTCCCAAACACCAGAACTCCACTCAGAGACATTCTCAGGAAGAAAGCTGGCTACACAGCTTAGAGGCAGCAGTCAACCTTCTGCACAAACGTCATCATCCCAAAAGAGACAGTGCAGAGGAACAACGGGATGTGTGTATTACGTCTGTGCCTCTAGGACTGTGTGTGTTTCTAGGGGAGAGGAGATAGGAGTGCACGTTCGTGTCAGCTCTCAGCGGTCCTTCTTTAAGAGGCATGCAAACGAATTTCTTAGAAGTAGAGAGGCCATAGCACGAGGAAGGAGAGGGTGGCAGTCTCCAAAGCTAGACAGTTTGCCTTCTGCCCTGGCATCTCAAATAGGGCTGATGGTTTGACAGGAGCTCGACTATGGACAGACCTAAAGATCAAGGGAGTCTTGTGCTGGTAGGCCCCTATATGTATCTGATACCTTCCACCACCCAGTCCCCAACTATCACAACGCACAGATATACATGCACAATGGACAGAATGTTGCCCTTCGCTGACACACCTGGATACCGGAGGCAGGCCGGGGGTTCAGACAGTGTCTTTTGCTCTTGCTAGTCAAGAGAAGGGAGATGGAGGGCCAAAGGCAGCTGTCCCTTTTCAATCACAGCCAGAGGGCAGGAGCCATCACACTTGGAGCCCTGTCTTGCTATGTCATCAGGGCCTAGGTTCATCCTAGTCCTGCTTTTGTCAGAACCAGGACTCATGAAGACTCGGCAATCCTGCTCCCTGGAGGCTCCTGACACACCTAGATCACCGCCCTTTCTGCGTTGGTCTCTCTAAAGTCCGTTCCCGCTATGCACTGCAACTTCCTTGGCCCTGGTTTGTAGACCCTCCACCTAAAAACATATGAGCTAGCCAGGTCTGGCAGGTGAGGATCGCTCTTCCTCCCAGGGAAGACAGACAAAAGCGCTACCCAGGACCCGTGCCTCCGCAGCTGCCTCTCCACATTTCCAGCACTTTGGCTCGGACAGGCCTAATTGAAATGAGTCCTTGCGAGAGGGACGCACTTGGCCACCCCGGGACTAAAGGCACCAGGGAGCCCTGAACTGCCTTCATTTAAGGGAGACCCCATCGGCCTGTGTGCTTGCTGTGCCTAGATGCAAGGAGCTGGGGCCCTGGCTGAGCTGCAAGGCTCTCCTTTCTTTTTCAAATGTGGGCTCTTGGTCTTGCGCATGCGCACAGGCGTCTGGGAAAAATGGGTCCCTAGCACCGAGCTGAGAGGGGTGTAACTCCAGCCTGCTGCAGCCTCGGGCTCAGGCTTCTCTGGAAGGTGCTGCAGTCCTGCCAGCGACCCCAGAGGACCCCAGCACGACTCTCTTCGGTGTCAACCCCGAACGATGGACTCTGCAGTGTCCCGTGGACATTCTGGAAGACTTTGTACCCTCTCCTTGGCGAAGGTTCACTGTTCCTGGTGGTCTTCTTTCTCCTGTGACTAGTTCTCGCGGGAAATCCATGTTGACCTAGGCCTCCACAAGGTCTGCAACTCCCTGGGAATCACTTTCCTCAACCTCCCTGGGCCCCAACTCAAGGCACCCACCACCTGCTGGGTTCAACTCCTCCACGAGGCTTCCGGAAGACACTGTAAGTGTCAAGGCCAGACACTGTGCTGAATGCACTTTTGCTAGAGCCACGCAGCCGACTGTAGTCATGCTGAACCCTGTGGAAAGTCCATTCTGAGAACCTACTATGGGGTGATTCCTGGCCCACAGTGCACCTAGGAAATCATTGCCCTCTCCTGGGACGCTCCCGCTAGACGGTGCCTCCCATGGGAGCAAGAGCAATCCTGCCAGCGTCTAGTTCTCTGTCCCAGTGTGGCCTAGAAACACAGCGGGGCATCTTTCTTGGGGCGACCCCAGGCTCCTGCCCCGGGGCTCTATGTTGCCAGAGGTGCCTTCTGTACACCCCCAGGGAGACACTGTCCCGAGAAAAAGGGTCGTTCCCTGGACCTACTGAATCTTGCCTTTGGACACCTCCAATCCAACCCAGAATTCTCAGAAGCCAGTGCCAGGCTCTGTCCAAAAGCTCGGGAAGGAAAGCGGGCCAGCTGCAAGAGAAAAGGCCCGGGAGTCGAAATGCAAGTGAAACCTCTGGCTGTGACAAAGGAGACAGAGTCCTACCCAGGAATGAGGCTTCAGCCTACAGAGGAGCAGCAGGAAATTACTGTCGGTCCCAAACACCAGAACTCCACTCAGAGACATTCTCAGGAAGAAAGCTGGCTACACAGCTTAGAGGCAGCAGTCAACCTTCTGCACAAACGTCATCATCCCAAAAGAGACAGTGCAGAGGAACAACGGGATGTGTGTATTACGTCTGTGCCTCTAGGACTGTGTGTGTTTCTAGGGGAGAGGAGATAGGAGTGCACGTTCGTGTCAGCTCTCAGCGGTCCTTCTTTAAGAGGCATGCAAACGAGTTTCTTAGAAGTAGAGAGGCCATAGCACGAGGAAGGAGAGGGTGGCAGTCTCCAAAGCTAGACAGTTTGCCTTCTGCCCTGGCATCTCAAATAGGGCTGATGGTTTGACAGGAGCTCGACTATGGACAGACCTAAAGATCAAGAGAGTCTTGTGCTGGTAGGCCCCTATATGTATCTGATACCTTCCACCACCCAGTCCCCAACTATCACAACGCACAGATATACATGCACAATGGACAGAATGTTGCCCTTCGCTGACACACCTGGATACCGGAGGCAGGCCGGGGGTTCAGACAGTGTCTTTTGCTCTTGCTAGGCAAGAGAAGGGAGATGGAGGGCCAAAGGCAGCTGTCCCTTTTCAATCACAGCCAGAGGGCAGGAGCCATGACATTTGGAGCCCTGTCTTGCTATCTCATCAGGGCCTAGGTTCATCCTAGTCCTGCTTTTGTCAGAACCAGGACTCATGAAGACTCGGCAATCCTGCTCCCTGGAGGCTCCTGACACACCTAGATCACCGCCCTTTCTGCGTTGGTCTCTCTAAAGTCCGTTCCCGCTATGCACTGCAACTTCCTTGGCCCTGGTTTGTAGACCCTCCACCTAAAAACATATGAGCTAGCCAGGTCTGGGAGGTGAGGATCGCTCTTTCTCCGAGGGAAGACAGACAAAAGCGCTACCCAGGACCCGTGCCTCCGCAGCTGCCTCTCCACATTTCCAGCACTTTGGCTCGGACAGGCCTAATTGAAATGAGTCCTTGCGAGAGGGACGCACTTGGCCACCCCGGGACTAAAGGCACCAGGGAGCCCTGAACTGCCTTCATTTAAGGGCGACCCCATCGGCCTGCGTGCGTGCTGTGCCTAGATGCAAGGAGCTGGGCCCCTGGCTGAGCTGCAAGGCTCTCCTTTCTTTTTCAAATGTGGGCTCTTGGTCTTGCGCATGCGCACAGGCGTCTGGGAAAAATGGGTCCCTAGCACCGAGCTGAGAGGGGTGTAACTCCAGCCTGCTGCAGCCTCGGGCTCAGGCTTCTCTGGAAGGTGCTGCAGTCCTGCCAGCGACCCCAGAGGACCCCAGCACGACTCTCTTCGGTGTCAACCCCGAACGATGGACTCTGCAGTGTCCCGTGGACATTCTGGAAGACTTTGTACCCTCTCCTTGGCGAAGGTTCACTGTTCCTGGTGGTCTTCTTTCTCCTGTGACTAGTTCTCGCGGGAAATCCATGTTGACCTAGGACTCCACAAGGTCTGCAACTCCCTGGGAATCACTTTCCTCAACCTCCCTGGGCCCCAACTCAAGGCACCCACCACCTGCTGGGTTCAACTCCTCCACGAGGCTTCCGGAAGACACTGTAAGTGTCAAGGCCAGACACTGTGCTGAATGCACTTTTGCTAGAGCCACGCAGCCGACTGTAGTCATGCTGAACCCTGTGGAAAGTCCATTCTGAGAACCTACTATGGGGTGATTCCTGGCCCACAGTGCACCTAGGAAATCATTGCCCTCTCCTGGTACGCTCCCGCTAGACGGTGCCTCCCATGGGAGCAAGAGCAATCCTGCCAGCGTCTAGTTCTCTGTCCCAGTGTGGCCTAGAAACACAGCGGGGCATCTTTCTTGGGGCGACTCCAGGCTCCTGCCCCGGGGCTCTATGTTGCCAGAGGTGCCTTCTGTACACCCCCAGGGAGACACTGTCCCGAGAAAAAGGGTCGTTCCCTGGACCTACTGAATCTTGCCTTTGGACACCTCCAATCCAACCCAGAATTCTCAGAAGCCAGTGCCAGGCTCTGTCCAAAAGCTCGGGAAGGAAAGCGGGCCAGCTGCAAGAGAAAAGGCCAGGGAGTCGAAATGCAAGTGAAACCTCTGGCTGTGACAAAGGAGACAGAGTCCTACCCAGGAATGAGGCTTCAGCCTACAGAGGAGCAGCAGGAAATTACTGTCGGTCCCAAACACCAGAACTCCACTCAGAGACATTCTCAGGAAGAAAGCTGGCTACACAGCTTAGAGGCAGCAGTCAACCTTCTGCACAAACGTCATCATCCCAAAAGAGACAGTGCAGAGGAACAACGGGATGTGTGTATTACGTCTGTGCCTCTAGGACTGTGTGTGTTTCTAGGGGAGAGGAGATAGGAGTGCACGTTCGTGTCAGCTCTCAGCGGTCCTTCTTTAAGAGGCATGCAAACGAGTTTCTTAGAAGTAGAGAGGCCATAGCACGAGGAAGGAGAGGGTGGCAGTCTCCAAAGCTAGACAGTTTGCCTTCTGCCCTGGCATCTCAAATAGGGCTGATGGTTTGACAGGAGCTCGACTATGGACAGACCTAAAGATCAAGGGAGTCTTGTGCTGGTAGGCCCCTATATGTATCTGATACCTTCCACCACCCAGTCCCCAACTATCACAACGCACAGATATACATGCACAATGGACAGAATGTTGCCCTTCGCTGACACACCTGGATACCGGAGGCAGGCCGGGGGTTCAGACAGTGTCTTTTGCTCTTGCTAGGCAAGAGAAGGGAGATGGAGGGCCAAAGGCAGCTGTCCCTTTTCAATCACAGCCAGAGGGCAGGAGCCATGACATTTGGAGCCCTGTCTTGCTATCTCATCAGGGCCTAGGTTCATCCTAGTCCTGCTTTTGTCAGAACCAGGACTCATGAAGACTCGGCAATCCTGCTCCCTGGAGGCTCCTGACACACCTAGATCACCGCCCTTTCTGCGTTGGTCTCTCTAAAGTCCGTTCCCGCTATGCACTGCAACTTCCTTGGCCCTGGTTTGTAGACCCTCCACCTAAAAACATATGAGCTAGCCAGGTCTGGGAGGTGAGGATCGCTCTTTCTCCGAGGGAAGACAGACAAAAGCGCTACCCAGGACCCGTGCCTCCGCAGCTGCCTCTCCACATTTCCAGCACTTTGGCTCGGACAGGCCTAATTGAAGTGAGTCCTTGCGAGAGGGACGCACTTGGCCACCCAGGGACTAAAGGCACCAGGGAGCCCTGAACTGCCTTCATTTAAGGGAGACCCCATCGGCCTGCCTGCGTGCTGTGCCTAGATGCTAGGAGCTGGGCCCCTGGCTGAGCTGCAAGGCTCTCCTTTCTTTTTCAAATGTGGGCTCTTGGTCTTGCGCATGCGCACAGGCGTCTGGGAAAAATGGGTCTCTAGCACCGAGCTGAGAGGGGTGTAACTCCAGCCTGCTGCAGCCTCGGGCTCAGGCTTCTCTGGAAGGTGCTGCAGTCCTGCCAGCGACCCCAGAGGACCCCAGCACGACTCTCTTCGGTGTCAACCCCGAACGATGGACTCTGCAGTGTCCCGTGGACATTCTGGAAGACTTTGTACCCTCTCCTTGGCGAAGGTTCACTGTTCCTGGTGGTCTTCTTTCTCCTGTGACTAGTTCTCGCGGGAAATCCATGTTGACCTAGGCCTCCACAAGGTCTGCAACTCCCTGGGAATCACTTTCCTCAACCTCCCTGGGCCCCAACTCAAGGCACCCACCACCTGCAGGGTTCAACTCCTCCACGAGGCTCCCGGAAGACATTGTAAGTGTCAAGGCCAGACACTGTGCTGAATGCACTTTTGCTAGAGCCACGCAGCCGACTGTAGTCATGCTGAACCCTGTGGAAAGTCCATTCTGAGACCTACTATGGGGTGATTCCTGGCCCACAGTGCACCTAGGAAATCATTGCCCTCTCCTGGTACGCTCCCGCTAGACGGTGCCTCCCATGGGAGCAAGAGCAATCCTGCCAGCGTCTAGTTCTCTGTCCCAGTGTGGCCTAGAAACACAGCGGGGCATCTTTCTTGGGGCGACCCCAGGCTCCTGCCCCGGGGCTCTATGTTGCCAGAGGTGCCTTCTGTACACCCCCAGGGAGACACTGTCCCGAGAAAAAGGGTCGTTCCCTGGACCTACTGAATCTTGCCTTGGACACCTCCAATCCAACCCAGAATTCTCAGAAGCCAGTGCCAGGCTCTGTCCAAAAGCTCGGGAAGGAAAGCGGGCCAGCTGCAAGAGAAAAGGCCCGGGAGTCGAAATGCAAGTGAAACCTCTGGCTGTGACAAAGGAGACAGAGTCCTACCCAGGAATGAGGCTTCAGCCTACAGAGGAGCAGCAGGAAATTACTGTCGGTCCCAAACACCAGAACTCCACTCAGAGACATTCTCAGGAAGAAAGCTGGCTACACAGCTTAGAGGCAGCAGTCAACCTTCTGCACAAACGTCATCATCCCAAAAGAGACAGTGCAGAGGAACAACGGGATGTGTGTATTACGTCTGTGCCTCTAGGACTGTGTGTGTTTCTAGGGGAGAGGAGATAGGAGTGCACGTTCGTGTCAGCTCTCAGCGGTCCTTCTTTAAGAGGCATGCAAACGAGTTTCATAGAAGTAGAGAGGCCATAGCACGAGGAAGGAGAGGGTGGCAGTCTCCAAAGCTAGACAGTTTGCCTTCTGCCCTGGCATCTCAAATAGGGCTGATGGTTTGACAGGAGCTCGACTATGGACAGACCTAAAGATCAAGAGAGTCTTGTGCTGGTAGGCCCCTATATGTATCTGATACCTTCCACCACCCAGTCCCCAACTATCACAACGCACAGATATACATGCACAATGGACAGAATGTTGCCCTTCGCTGACACACCTGGATACCGGAGGCAGGCCGGGGGTTCAGACAGTGTCTTTTGCTCTTGCTAGGCAAGAGAAGGGAGATGGAGGGCCAAAGGCAGCTGTCCCTTTTCAATCACAGCCAGAGGGCAGGAGCCATGACATTTGGAGCCCTGTCTTGCTATCTCATCAGGGCCTAGGTTCATCCTAGTCCTGCTTTTGTCAGAACCAGGACTCATGAAGACTCGGCAATCCTGCTCCCTGGAGGCTCCTGACACACCTAGATCACCGCCCTTTCTGCGTTGGTCTCTCTAAAGTCCGTTCCCGCTATGCACTGCAACTTCCTTGGCCCTGGTTTGTAGACCCTCCACCTAAAAACATATGAGCTAGCCAGGTCTGGGAGGTGAGGATCGCTCTTTCTCCGAGGGAAGACAGACAAAAGCGCTACCCAGGACCCGTGCCTCCGCAGCTGCCTCTCCACATTTCCAGCACTTTGGCTCGGACAGGCCTAATTGAAGTGAGTCCTTGCGAGAGGGACGCACTTGGCTACCACGGGACTAAAGGCACCAGGGAGCCCTGAACTGCCTTCATTTAAGGGAGACCCCATCGGCCTGCGTGCGTGCTGTGCCTAGATGCAAGGAGCTGGGCCCCTGGCTGAGCTGCAAGGCTCTCCTTTCTTTTTCAAATGTGGGCTCTTGGTCTTGCGCATGCGCACAGGCGTCTGGGAAAAATGGGTCCCTAGCACCGAGCTGAGAGGGGTGTAACTCCAGCCTGCTGCAGCCTCGGGCTCAGGCTTCTCTGGAAGGTGCTGCAGTCCTGCCAGCGACCCCAGAGGACCCCAGCACGACTCTCTTCGGTGTCAACCCCGAACGATGGACTCTGCAGTGTCCCGTGGACATTCTGGAAGACTTTGTACCCTCTCCTTGGCGAAGGTTCACCGTTCCTGGTGGTCTTCTTTCTCCTGTGACTAGTTCTCGCGGGAAATCCATGTTGACCTAGGCCTCCACAAGGTCTGCAACTCCCTGGGAATCACTTTCCTCAACCTCCCTGGGCCCCAACTCAAGGCACCCACCACCTGCTGGGTTCAACTCCTCCACGAGTCTTCCGGAAGACACTGTAAGTGTCAAGGCCAGACACTGTGCTGAATGCACTTTTGCTAGAGCCACGCAGCCGACTGTAGTCATGCTGAACCCTGTGGAAAGTCCATTCTGAGAACCTACTATGGGGTGATTCCTGGCCCACAGTGCACCTAGGAAATCATTGCCCTCTCCTGGGTCGCTCCCGCTAGACGGTGCCTCCCATGGGAGCAAGAGCAATCCTGCCAGCGTCTAGTTCTCTGTCCCAGTGTGGCCTAGAAACAGAGCGGGGCATCTTTTTTGGGGCGACCCCAGCTCCTGCCCCGGGGCTCTATGTTGCCAGAGGTGCCTTCTGTACACCCCCAGGGAGACACTGTCCCGAGAAAAAGGGTCGTTCCCTGGACCTGCTGAATCTTGCCTTTGGACACCTCCAATCCAACCCAGAATTCTCAGAAGCCAGCGCCAGGCTCTGTCCAAAAGCTCGGGAAGGAAAGCGGGCCAGCTGCAAGAGAAAAGGCCCGGGAGTCGAAATGCAAGTGAAACCTCTGGCTGTGACAAAGGAGACAGAGTCCTACCCAGGAATGAGGCTTCAGCCTACAGAGGAGCAGCAGGAAATTACTGTCGGTCCCAAACACCAGAACTCCACTCAGAGACATTCTCAGGAAGAAAGCTGGCTACACAGCTTAGAGGCAGCAGTCAACCTTCTGCACAAACGTCATCATCCCAAAAGAGACAGTGCAGAGGAACAACGGGATGTGTGTATTACGTCTGTGCCTCTAGGACTGTGTGTGTTTCTAGGGGAGAGGAGATAGGAGTGCACGTTCGTGTCAGCTCTCAGCGGTCCTTCTTTAAGAGGCATGCAAACGAGTTTCATAGAAGTAGAGAGGCCATAGCACGAGGAAGGAGAGGGTGGCAGTCTCCAAAGCTAGACAGTTTGCCTTCTGCCCTGGCATCTCAAATAGGGCTGATGGTTTGACAGGAGCTCGACTATGGACAGACCTAAAGATCAAGAGAGTCTTGTGCTGGTAGGCCCCTATATGTATCTGATACCTTCCACCACCCAGTCCCCAACTATCACAACGCACAGATATACATGCACAATGGACAGAATGTTGCCCTTCGCTGACACACCTGGATACCGGAGGCAGGCCGGGGGTTCAGACAGTGTCTTTTGCTCTTGCTAGGCAAGAGAAGGGAGATGGAGGGCCAAAGGCAGCTGTCCCTTTTCAATCACAGCCAGAGGGCAGGAGCCATGACATTTGGAGCCCTGTCTTGCTATCTCATCAGGGCCTAGGTTCATCCTAGTCCTGCTTTTGTCAGAACCAGGACTCATGAAGACTCGGCAATCCTGCTCCCTGGAGGCTCCTGACACACCTAGATCACCGCCCTTTCTGCGTTGGTCTCTCTAAAGTCCGTTCCCGCTATGCACTGCAACTTCCTTGGCCCTGGTTTGTAGACCCTCCACCTAAAAACATATGAGCTAGCCAGGTCAGGGAGGTGAGGATCGCTCTTTCCCCGAGGGAAGACAGACAAAAGCGCTACCCAGGACCCGTGCCTCCGCAGCTGCCTCTCCACATTTCCAGCACTTTGGCTCGGACAGGCCTAATTGAAGTGAGTCCTTGCGAGAGGGACGCACTTGGCCACCCCGGGACTAAAGGCACCAGGGAGCCCTGAACTGCCTTCATTTATGGGCGACCCCATCGGCCTGCGTGCGTGCTGTGCCTAGATGCAAGAAGCTGGGCCCCTGGCTGAGCTGCAAGGCTCTCCTTTCTTTTTCAAATGTGGGCTCTTGGTCTTGCGCATGCGCACAGGCGTCTGGGAAAAATGGGTCCCTAGCACCGAGCTGAGAGGGGTGTAACTCCAGCCTGCTGCAGCCTCGGGCTCAGGCTTCTCTGGAAGGTGCTGCAGTCCTGCCAGCGACCCCAGAGGACCCCAGCACGACTCTCTTCGGTGTCAACCCCGAACGATGGACTCTGCAGTGTCCCGTGGACATTCTGGAAGACTTTGTACCCTCTCCTTGGCGAAGGTTCACTGTTCCTGGTGGTCTTCTTTCTCCTGTGACTAGTTCTCGCGGGAAATCCATGTTGACCTAGGCCTCCACAAGGTCTGCAACTCCCTGGGAATCACTTTCCTCAACCTCCCTGGGCCCCAACTCAAGGCACCCACCACCTGCTGGGTTCAACTCCTCCACGAGGCTTCCGGAAGACACTGTAAGTGTCAAGGCCAGACACTGTGCTGAATGCACTTTTGCTAGAGCCACGCAGCCGACTGTAGTCATGCTGAACCCTGTGGAAAGTCCATTCTGAGAACCTACTATGGGGTGATTCCTGGCCCACAGTGCACCTAGGAAATCATTGCCCTCTCCTGGGACGCTCCCGCTAGACGGTGCCTCCCATGGGAGCAAGAGCAATCCTGCCAGCGTCTAGTTCTCTGTCCCAGTGTGGCCTAGAAACACAGCGGGGCATCTTTCTTGGGGCGACCCCAGGCTCCTGCTCCGGGGCTCTATGTTGCCAGAGGTGCCTTCTGTACACCCTCAGGGAGACACTGTCCCGAGAAAAAGGGTCGTTCCCTGGACCTACTGAATCTTGCCTTTGGACACCTCCAATCCAACCCAGAATTCTCAGAAGCCAGTGCCAGGCTCTGTCCAAAAGCTCGGGAAGGAAAGCGGGCCAGCTGCAAGAGAAAAGGCCCGGGAGTCGAAATGCAAGTGAAACCTCTGGCTGTGACAAAGGAGACAGAGTCCTACCCAGGAATGAGGCTTCAGCCTACAGAGGAGCAGCAGGAAATTACTGTCGGTCCCAAACACCAGAACTCCACTCAGAGACATTCTCAGGAAGAAAGCTGGCTACACAGCTTAGAGGCAGCAGTCAACCTTCTGCACAAACGTCATCATCCCAAAAGAGACAGTGCAGAGGAACAACGGGATGTGTGTATTACGTCTGTGCCTCTAGGACTGTGTGTGTTTCTAGGGGAGAGGAGATAGGAGTGCACGTTCGTGTCAGCTCTCAGCGGTCCTTCTTTAAGAGGCATGCAAACGAGTTTCATAGAAGTAGAGAGGCCATAGCACGAGGAAGGAGAGGGTGGCAGTCTCCAAAGCTAGACAGTTTGCCTTCTGCCCTGGCATCTCAAATAGGGCTGATGGTTTGACAGGAGCTCGACTATGGACAGACCTAAAGATCAAGAGAGTCTTGTGCTGGTAGGCCCCTATATGTATCTGATACCTTCCACCACCCATTCCCCAACTATCACAACGCACAGATATACATGCACAATGGACAGAATGTTGCCCTTCGCTGACACACCTGGATACCGGAGGCAGGCCGGGGGTTCAGACAGTGTCTTTTGCTCTTGCTAGGCAAGAGAAGGGAGATGGAGGGCCAAAGGCAGCTGTCCCTTTTCAATCACAGCCAGAGGGCAGGAGCCATGACATTTGGAGCCCTGTCTTGCTATCTCATCAGGGCCTAGGTTCATCCTAGTCCTGCTTTTGTCAGAACCAGGACTCATGAAGACTCGGCAATCCTGCTCCCTGGAGGCTCCTGACACACCTAGATCACCGCCCTTTCTGCGTTGGTCTCTCTAAAGTCCGTTCCCGCTATGCACTGCAACTTCCTTGGCCCTGGTTTGTAGACCCTCCACCTAAAAACATATGAGCTAGCCAGGTCTGGGAGGTGAGGATCGCTCTTTCTCCGAGGGAAGACAGACAAAAGCGCTACCCAGGACCCGTGCCTCCGCAGCTGCCTCTCCACATTTCCAGCACTTTGGCTCGGACAGGCCTAATTGAAGTGAGTCCTTGCGAGAGGGACGCACTTGGCCACCCCGGGACTAAAGGCACCAGGGAGCCCTGAACTGCCTTCATTTATGGGCGACCCCATCGGCCTGCGTGCGTGCTGTGCCTAGATGCAAGGAGCTGGGCCCCTGGCTGAGCTGCAAGGCTCTCCTTTCTTTTTCAAATGTGGGCTCTTGGTCTTGCGCATGCGCACAGGCGTCTGGGAAAAATGGGTCCCTAGCACCGAGCTGAGAGGGGTGTAACTCCAGCCTGCTGCAGCCTCCGGCTCAGGCTTCTCTGGAAGGTGCTGCAGTCCTGCCAGCGACCCCAGAGGACCCCAGCACGACTCTCGTCGGTGTCAACTCCGAACGATGGACTCTGCAGTGTCCCGTGGACATTCTGGAAGACTTTGTACCCTCTCCTTGGCGAAGGTTCACTGTTCCTGGTGGTCTTCTTTCTCCTGTGACTAGTTCTCGCGGGAAATCCATGTTGACCTAGGCCTCCACAAGGTCTGCAACTCCCTGGGAATCACTTTCCTCAACCTCCCTGGGCCCCAACTCAAGGCACCCACCACCTGCTGGGTTCAACTCCTCCACGAGGCTCCCGGAAGACATTGTAAGTGTCAAGGCCATTCACTGTGCTGAATGCACTTTTGCTAGAGCCACGCAGCCGACTGTAGTCATGCTGAACCCTGTGGAAAGTCCATTCTGAGAACCTACTATGGGGTGATTCCTGGCCCACAGTCACCTAGGAAATCATTGCCCTCTCCTGGGACGCTCCCGCTAGACGGTGCCTCCCATGGGAGCAAGAGCAATCCTGCCAGCGTCTAGTTCTCTGTCCCAGTGTGGCCTAGAAACACAGCGGGGCATCTTTCTTGGGGCGACCCCAGGCTCCTGCCCCGGGGCTCTATGTTGCCAGAGGTGCCTTCTGTACACCCCCAGGGAGACACTGTCCCGAGAAAAAGGGTCGTTCCCTGGACCTACTGAATCTTGCCTTTGGACACCTCCAATCCAACCCAGAATTCTCAGAAGCCAGCGCCAGGCTCTGTCCAAAAGCTCGGGAAGGAAAGCGGGCCAGCTGCAAGAGAAAAGGCCCGGGAGTCGAAATGCAAGTGAAACCTCTGGCTGTGACAAAGGAGACAGAGTCCTACCCAGGAATGAGGCTTCAGCCTACAGAGGAGCAGCAGGAAATTACTGTCGGTCCCAAACACCAGAACTCCACTCAGAGACATTCTCAGGAAGAAAGCTGGCTACACAGCTTAGAGGCAGCAGTCAACCTTCTGCACAAACGTCATCATCCCAAAAGAGACAGTGCAGAGGAACAACGGGATGTGTGTATTACGTCTGTGCCTCTAGGACTGTGTGTGTTTCTAGGGGAGAGGAGATAGGAGTGCACGTTCGTGTCAGCTCTCAGCGGTCCTTCTTTAAGAGGCATGCAAACGAGTTTCATAAAAGTAGAGAGGCCATAGCACGAGGAAGGAGAGGGTGGCAGTCTCCAAAGCTAGACAGTTTGCCTTCTGCCCTGGCATCTCAAATAGGGCTGATGGTTTGACAGGAGCTCGACTATGGACAGACCTAAAGATCAAGAGAGTCTTGTGCTGGTAGGCCCCTATATGTATCTGATACCTTCCACCACCCAGTCCCCAACTATCACAACGCACAGATATACATGCACAATGGACAGAATGTTGCCCTTCGCTGACACACCTGGATACCGGAGGCAGGCCGGGGGTTCAGACAGTGTCTTTTGCTCTTGCTAGGCAAGAGAAGGGAGATGGAGGGCCAAAGGCAGCTGTCCCTTTTCAATCACAGCCAGAGGGCAGGAGCCATGACATTTGGAGCCCTGTCTTGCTATCTCATCAGGGCCTAGGTTCATCCTAGTCCTGCTTTTGTCAGAACCAGGACTCATGAAGACTCGGCAATCCTGCTCCCTGGAGGCTCCTGACACACCTAGATCACCGCCCTTTCTGCGTTGGTCTCTCTAAAGTCCGTTCCCGCTATGCACTGCAACTTCCTTGGCCCTGGTTTGTAGACCCTCCACCTAAAAACATATGAGCTAGCCAGGTCTGGGAGGTGAGGATCGCTCTTTCTCCGAGGGAAGACAGACAAAAGCGCTACCCAGGACCCGTGCCTCCGTGCCTCCGCAGCTGCCTCTCCACATTTCCAGCACTTTGGCTCGGACAGGCCTAATTGAAATGAGTCCTTGCGAGAGGGACGCACTTGGCCACCCCGGGACTAAAGGCACCAGGGAGCCCTGAACTGCCTTCATTTAAGGGAGACCCCATCGGCCTGTGTGCGTGCTGTGCCTAGATGCAAGTAGCTGGGCCCCTGGCTGAGCTGCAAGGCTCTCCTTTCTTTTTCAAATGTGGGCTCTTGGTCTTGCGCATGCGCACAGGCGTCTGGGAAAAATGGGTCCCTAGCACCGAGCTGAGAGGGGTGTAACTCCAGCCTGCTGCAGCCTCGGGCTCAGGCTTCTCTGGAAGGTGCTGCAGTCCTGCCAGCGACCCCAGAGGACCCCAGCACGACTCTCTTCGGTGTCAACCCCGAACGATGGACTCTGCAGTGTCCCGTGGTCATTCTGGAAGACTTTGTACCCTCTCCTTGGCGAAGGTTCACTGTTCCTGGTGGTCTTCTTTCTCCTGTGACTAGTTCTCGCGGGAAATCCATGTTGACCTAGGCCTCCACAAGGTCTGCAACTCCCTGGGAATCACTTTCCTCAACCTCCCAGGGCCCCAACTCAAGGCATCCACCACCTGCAGGGTTCAACTCCTCCACGAGGCTCCCGGAAGACACTGTAAGTGTCAAGGCCAGACACTGTGCTGAATGCACTTTTGCTAGAGCCACGCAGCCGACTGTAGTCATGCTGAACCCTGTGGAAAGTCCATTCTGAGAACCTACTATGGGGTGATTCCTGGCCCACAGTGCACCTAGGAAATCATTGCCCTCTCCTGGGACGCTCCCGCTAGACGGTGCCTCCCATGGGAGCAAGAGCAATCCTGCCAGCGTCTAGTTCTCTGTCCCAGTGTGGCCTAGAAACACAGCGGGGCATCTTTCTTGGGGCGACCCCAGGCTCCTGCCCCGGGGCTCTATGTTGCCAGAGGTGCCTTCTGTACACCCCCAGGGAGACACTGTCCCGAGAAAAAGGGTCGTTCCCTGGACCTACTGAATCTTGCCTTTGGACACCTCCAATCCAACCCAGAATTCTCAGAAGCCAGTGCCAGGCTCTGTCCAAAAGCTCGGGAAGGAAAGCGGGCCAGCTGCAAGAGAAAAGGCCCGGGAGTCGAAATGCAAGTGAAACCTCTGGCTGTGACAAAGGAGACAGAGTCCTACCCAGGAATGAGGCTTCAGCCTACAGAGGAGCAGCAGGAAATTACTGTCGGTCCCAAACACCAGAACTCCACTCAGAGACATTCTCAGGAAGAAAGCTGGCTACACAGCTTAGAGGCAGCAGTCAACCTTCTGCACAAACGTCATCATCCCAAAAGAGACAGTGCAGAGGAACAACGGGATGTGTGTATTACGTCTGTGCCTCTAGGACTGTGTGTGTTTCTAGGGGAGAGGAGATAGGAGTGCACGTTCGTGTCAGCTCTCAGCGGTCCTTCTTTAAGAGGCATGCAAATGAGTTTCATAGAAGTAGAGAGGCCATAGCACGAGGAAGGAGAGGGTGGCAGTCTCCAAAGCTAGACAGTTTGCCTTCTGCCCTGGCATCTCAAATAGGGCTGATGGTTTGACAGGAGCTCGACTATGGACAGACCTAAAGATCAAGAGAGTCTTGTGCTGGTAGGCCCCTATATGTATCTGATACCTTCCACCACCCAGTCCCCAACTATCACAACGCACAGATATACATGCACAATGGACAGAATGTTGCCCTTCGCTGACACACCTGGATACCGGAGGCAGGCCGGGGGTTCAGACAGTGTCTTTTGCTCTTGCTAGGCAAGAGAAGGGAGATGGAGGGCCAAAGGCAGCTGTCCCTTTTCAATCACAGCCAGAGGGCAGGAGCCATGACATTTGGAGCCCTGTCTTGCTATCTCATCAGGGCCTAGGTTCATCCTAGTCCTGCTTTTGTCAGAACCAGGACTCATGAAGACTCGGCAATCCTGCTCCCTGGAGGCTCCTGACACACCTAGATCACCGCCCTTTCTGCGTTGGTCTCTCTAAAGTCCGTTCCCGCTATGCACTGCAACTTCCTTGGCCCTGGTTTGTAGACCCTCCACCTAAAAACATATGAGCTAGCCAGGTCTGGGAGGTGAGGATCGCTCTTTCTCCGAGGGAAGACAGACAAAAGCGCTACCCAGGACCCGTGCCTCCGCAGCTGCCTCTCCACATTTCCAGCACTTTGGCTCGGACAGGCCTAATTGAAGTGAGTCCTTGCGAGAGGGACGCACTTGGCCACCCCGGGACTAAAGGCACCAGGGAGCCCTGAACTGCCTTCATTTAAGGGAGACCCCATCGGCCTGTGTGCGTGCTGTGCCTAGATGCAAGGAGCTGGGCCCCTGGCTGAGCTGCAAGGCTCTCCTTTCTTTTTCAAATGTGAACTCTTGGTCTTGCGCATGCGCACAGGCGTCTGGGAAAAATGGGTCCCTAGCACCGAGCTGAGAGGGGTGTAACTCCAGCCTGCTGCAGCCTCGGGCTCAGGCTTCTCTGGAAGGTGCTGCAGTCCTGCCAGCGACCCCAGAGGACCCCAGCACGACTCTCTTCGGTGTCAACCCCGAACGATGGACTCTGCAGTGTCCCGTGGACATTCTGGAAGACTTTGTACCCTCTCCTTGGCGAAGGTTCACTGTTCCTGATGGTCTTCTTTCTCCTGTGACTAGTTCTCGCGGGAAATCCATGTTGACCTAGGCCTCCACAAGGTCTGCAACTCCCTGGGAATCACTTTCCTCAACCTCCCTGGGCCCCAACTCAAGGCACCCACCACCTGCTGGGTTCAACTCCTCCACGAGGCTTCCGGAAGACACTGTAAGTGTCAAGGCCAGACACTGTGCTGAATGCACTTTTGCTAGAGCCACGCAGCCGACTGTAGTCATGCTGAACCCTGTGGAAAGTCCATTCTGAGAACCTACTATGGGGTGATTCCTGGCCCACAGTGCACCTAGGAAATCATTGCCCTCTCCTGGGACGCTCCCGCTAGACGGTGCCTCCCATGGGAGCAAGAGCAATCCTGCCAGCGTCTAGTTCTCTGTCCCAGTGTGGCCTAGAAACACAGCGGGGCATCTTTCTTGGGGCGACCCCAGGCTCCTGCTCCGCGGCTCTATGTTGCCAGAGGTGCCTTCTGTACACCCTCAGGGAGACACTGTCCCGAGAAAAAGGGTCGTTCCCTGGACCTACTGAATCTTGCCTTTGGACACCTCCAATCCAACCCAGAATTCTCAGAAGCCAGTGCCAGGCTCTGTCCAAAAGCTCGGGAAGGAAAGCGGGCCAGCTGCAAGAGAAAAGGCCCGGGAGTCGAAATGCAAGTGAAACCTCTGGCTGTGACAAAGGAGACAGAGTCCTACCCAGGAATGAGGCTTCAGCCTACAGAGGAGCAGCAGGAAATTACTGTCGGTCCCAAACACCAGAACTCCACTCAGAGACATTCTCAGGAAGAAAGCTGGCTACACAGCTTAGAGGCAGCAGTCAACCTTCTGCACAAACGTCATCATCCCAAAAGAGACAGTGCAGAGGAACAACGGGATGTGTGTATTACGTCTGTGCCTCTAGGACTGTGTGTGTTTCTAGGGGAGAGGAGATAGGAGTGCACGTTCGTGTCAGCTCTCAGCGGTCCTTCTTTAAGAGGCATGCAAACGAGTTTCATAAAAGTAGAGAGGCCATAGCACGAGGAAGGAGAGGGTGGCAGTCTCCAAAGCTAGACAGTTTGCCTTCTGCCCTGGCATCTCAAATAGGGCTGATGGTTTGACAGGAGCTCGACTATGGACAGACCTAAAGATCAAGAGAGTCTTGTGCTGGTAGGCCCCTATATGTATCTGATACCTTCCACCACCCAGTCCCCAACTATCACAACGCACAGATATACATGCACAATGGACAGAATGTTGCCCTTCGCTGACACACCTGGATACCGGAGGCAGGCCGGGGGTTCAGACAGTGTCTTTTGCTCTTGCTAGGCAAGAGAAGGGAGATGGAGGGCCAAAGGCAGCTGTCCCTTTTCAATCACAGCCAGAGGGCAGGAGCCATGACATTTGGAGCCCTGTCTTGCTATCTCATCAGGGCCTAGGTTCATCCTAGTCCTGCTTTTGTCAGAACCAGGACTCATGAAGACTCGGCAATCCTGCTCCCTGGAGGCTCCTGACACACCTAGATCACCGCCCTTTCTGCGTTGGTCTCTCTAAAGTCCGTTCCCGCTATGCACTGCAACTTCCTTGGCCCTGGTTTGTAGACCCTCCACCTAAAAACATATGAGCTAGCCAGGTCTGGGAGGTGAGGATCGCTCTTTCTCCGAGGGAAGACAGACAAAAGCGCTACCCAGGACCCGTGCCTCCGCAGCTGCCTCTCCACATTTCCAGCACTTTGGCTCGGACAGGCCTAATTGAAGTGAGTCCTTGCGAGAGGGACGCACTTGGCCACCCCGGGACTAAAGGCACCAGGGAGCCCTGAACTGCCTTCATTTAAGGGAGACCCCATCGGCCTGTGTGCGTGCTGTGCCTAGATGCAAGTAGCTGGGCCCCTGGCTGAGCTGCAAGGCTCTCCTTTCTTTTTCAAATGTGGGCTCTTGGTCTTGCGCATGCGCACAGGCGTCTGGGAAAAATGGGTCCCTAGCACCGAGCTGAGAGGGGTGTAACTCCAGCCTGCTGCAGCCTCGGGCTCAGGCTTCTCTGGAAGGTGCTGCAGTCCTGCCAGCGACCCCAGAGGACCCCAGCACGACTCTCTTCGGTGTCAACCCCGAACGATGGACTCTGCAGTGTCCCGTGGTCATTCTGGAAGACTTTGTACCCTCTCCTTGGCGAAGGTTCACTGTTCCTGGTGGTCTTCTTTCTCCTGTGACTAGTTCTCGCGGGAAATCCATGTTGACCTAGGCCTCCACAAGGTCTGCAACTCCCTGGGAATCACTTTCCTCAACCTCCCAGGGCCCCAACTCAAGGCATCCACCACCTGCAGGGTTCAACTCCTCCACGAGGCTCCCGGAAGACACTGTAAGTGTCAAGGCCAGACACTGTGCTGAATGCACTTTTGCTAGAGCCACGCAGCCGACTGTAGTCATGCTGAACCCTGTGGAAAGTCCATTCTGAGAACCTACTATGGGGTGATTCCTGGCCCACAGTGCACCTAGGAAATCATTGCCCTCTCCTGGGACGCTCCCGCTAGACGGTGCCTCCCATGGGAGCAAGAGCAATCCTGCCAGCGTCTAGTTCTCTGTCCCAGTGTGGCCTAGAAACACAGCGGGGCATCTTTCTTGGGGCGACCCCAGGCTCCTGCCCCGGGGCTCTATGTTGCCAGAGGTGCCTTCTGTACACCCCCAGGGAGACACTGTCCCGAGAAAAAGGGTCGTTCCCTGGACCTACTGAATCTTGCCTTTGGACACCTCCAATCCAACCCAGAATTCTCAGAAGCCAGCGCCAGGCTCTGTCCAAAAGCTCGGGAAGGAAAGCGGGCCAGCTGCAAGAGAAAAGGCCCGGGAGTCGAAATGCAAGTGAAACCTCTGGCTGTGGCAAAGGAGACAGAGTCCTACCCAGGAATGAGGCTTCAGCCTACAGAGGAGCAGCAGGAAATTACTGTCGGTCCCAAACACCAGAACTCCACTCAGAGACATTCTCAGGAAGAAAGCTGGCTACACAGCTTAGAGGCAGCAGTCAACCTTCTGCACAAACGTCATCATCCCAAAAGAGACAGTGCAGAGGAACAACGGGATGTGTGTATTACGTCTGTGCCTCTAGGACTGTGTGTGTTTCTAGGGGAGAGGAGATAGGAGTGCACGTTCGTGTCAGCTCTCAGCGGTCCTTCTTTAAGAGGCATGCAAACGAGTTTCATAAAAGTAGAGAGGCCATAGCACGAGGAAGGAGAGGGTGGCAGTCTCCAAAGCTAGACAGTTTGCCTTCTGCCCTGGCATCTCAAATAGGGCTGATGGTTTGACAGGAGCTCGACTATGGACAGACCTAAAGATCAAGAGAGTCTTGTGCTGGTAGGCCCCTATATGTATCTGATACCTTCCACCACCCAGTCCCCAACTATCACAACGCACAGATATACATGCACAATGGACAGAATGTTGCCCTTCGCTGACACACCTGGATACCGGAGGCAGGCCGGGGGTTCAGACAGTGTCTTTTGCTCTTGCTAGGCAAGAGAAGGGAGATGGAGGGCCAAAGGCAGCTGTCCCTTTTCAATCACAGCCAGAGGGCAGGAGCCATGACATTTGGAGCCCTGTCTTGCTATCTCATCAGGGCCTAGGTTCATCCTAGTCCTGCTTTTGTCAGAACCAGGACTCATGAAGACTCGGCAATCCTGCTCCCTGGAGGCTCCTGACACACCTAGATCACCGCCCTTTCTGCGTTGGTCTCTCTAAAGTCCGTTCCCGCTATGCACTGCAACTTCCTTGGCCCTGGTTTGTAGACCCTCCACCTAAAAACATATGAGCTAACCAGGTCTGGGAGGTGAGGATCGCTCTTTCTCCGAGGGAAGACAGACAAAAGCGCTACCCAGGACCCGTGCCTCCGTGCCTCCGCAGCTGCCTCTCCACATTTCCAGCACTTTGGCTCGGACAGGCCTAATTGAAATGAGTCCTTGCGAGAGGGACGCACTTGGCCACCCCGGGACTAAAGGCACCAGGGAGCCCTGAACTGCCTTCATTTAAGGGAGACCCCATCGGCCTGTGTGCGTGCTGTGCCTAGATGCAAGTAGCTGGGCCCCTGGCTGAGCTGCAAGGCTCTCCTTTCTTTTTCAAATGTGGGCTCTTGGTCTTGCGCATGCGCACAGGCGTCTGGGAAAAATGGGTCCCTAGCACCGAGCTGAGAGGGGTGTAACTCCAGCCTGCTGCAGCCTCGGGCTCAGGCTTCTCTGGAAGGTGCTGCAGTCCTGCCAGCGACCCCAGAGGACCCCAGCACGACTCTCTTCGGTGTCAACCCCGAACGATGGACTCTGCAGTGTCCCGTGGTCATTCTGGAAGACTTTGTACCCTCTCCTTGGCGAAGGTTCACTGTTCCTGGTGGTCTTCTTTCTCCTGTGACTAGTTCTCGCGGGAAATCCATGTTGACCTAGGCCTCCACAAGGTCTGCAACTCCCTGGGAATCACTTTCCTCAACCTCCCAGGGCCCCAACTCAAGGCATCCACCACCTGCAGGGTTCAACTCCTCCACGAGGCTCCCGGAAGACACTGTAAGTGTCAAGGCCAGACACTGTTCTGAATGCACTTTTGCTAGAGCCACGCAGCCGACTGTAGTCATGCTGAACCCTGTGGAAAGTCCATTCTGAGAACCTACTATGGGGTGATTCCTGGCCCACAGTGCACCTAGGAAATCATTGCCCTCTCCTGGGACGCTCCCGCTAGACGGTGCCTCCCATGGGAGCAAGAGCAATCCTGCCAGCGTCTAGTTCTCTGTCCCAGTGTGGCCTAGAAACACAGCGGGGCATCTTTCTTGGGGCGACCCCAGGCTCCTGCCCCGGGGCTCTATGTTGCCAGAGGTGCCTTCTGTACACCCCCAGGGAGACACTGTCCCGAGAAAAAGGGTCGTTCCCTGGACCTACTGAATCTTGCCTTTGGACACCTCCAATCCAACCCAGAATTCTCAGAAGCCAGTGCCAGGCTCTGTCCAAAAGCTCGGGAAGGAAAGCGGGCCAGCTGCAAGAGAAAAGGCCCGGGAGTCGAAATGCAAGTGAAACCTCTGGCTGTGACAAAGGAGACAGAGTCCTACCCAGGAATGAGGCTTCAGCCTACAGAGGAGCAGCAGGAAATTACTGTCGGTCCCAAACACCAGAACTCCACTCAGAGACATTCTCAGGAAGAAAGCTGGCTACACAGCTTAGAGGCAGCAGTCAACCTTCTGCACAAACGTCATCATCCCAAAAGAGACAGTGCAGAGGAACAACGGGATGTGTGTATTACGTCTGTGCCTCTAGGACTGTGTGTGTTTCTAGGGGAGAGGAGATAGGAGTGCACGTTCGTGTCAGCTCTCAGCGGTCCTTCTTTAAGAGGCATGCAAATGAGTTTCATAGAAGTAGAGAGGCCATAGCACGAGGAAGGAGAGGGTGGCAGTCTCCAAAGCTAGACAGTTTGCCTTCTGCCCTGGCATCTCAAATAGGGCTGATGGTTTGACAGGAGCTCGACTATGGACAGACCTAAAGATCAAGAGAGTCTTGTGCTGGTAGGCCCCTATATGTATCTGATACCTTCCACCACCCAGTCCCCAACTATCACAACGCACAGATATACATGCACAATGGACAGAATGTTGCCCTTCGCTGACACACCTGGATACCGGAGGCAGGCCGGGGGTTCAGACAGTGTCTTTTGCTCTTGCTAGGCAAGAGAAGGGAGATGGAGGGCCAAAGGCAGCTGTCCCTTTTCAATCACAGCCAGAGGGCAGGAGCCATGACATTTGGAGCCCTGTCTTGCTATCTCATCAGGGCCTAGGTTCATCCTAGTCCTGCTTTTGTCAGAACCAGGACTCATGAAGACTCGGCAATCCTGCTCCCTGGAGGCTCCTGACACACCTAGATCACCGCCCTTTCTGCGTTGGTCTCTCTAAAGTCCGTTCCCGCTATGCACTGCAACTTCCTTGGCCCTGGTTTGTAGACCCTCCACCTAAAAACATATGAGCTAGCCAGGTCTGGGAGGTGAGGATCGCTCTTTCTCCGAGGGAAGACAGACAAAAGCGCTACCCAGGACCCGTGCCTCCGCAGCTGCCTCTCCACATTTCCAGCACTTTGGCTCGGACAGGCCTAATTGAAGTGAGTCCTTGCGAGAGGGACGCACTTGGCCACCCCGGGACTAAAGGCACCAGGGAGCCCTGAACTGCCTTCATTTAAGGGAGACCCCATCGGCCTGTGTGCGTGCTGTGCCTAGATGCAAGGAGCTGGGCCCCTGGCTGAGCTGCAAGGCTCTCCTTTCTTTTTCAAATGTGAACTCTTGGTCTTGCGCATGCGCACAGGCGTCTGGGAAAAATGGGTCCCTAGCACCGAGCTGAGAGGGGTGTAACTCCAGCCTGCTGCAGCCTCGGGCTCAGGCTTCTCTGGAAGGTGCTGCAGTCCTGCCAGCGACCCCAGAGGACCCCAGCACGACTCTCTTCGGTGTCAACCCCGAACGATGGACTCTGCAGTGTCCCGTGGACATTCTGGAAGACTTTGTACCCTCTCCTTGGCGAAGGTTCACTGTTCCTGATGGTCTTCTTTCTCCTGTGACTAGTTCTCGCGGGAAATCCATGTTGACCTAGGCCTCCACAAGGTCTGCAACTCCCTGGGAATCACTTTCCTCAACCTCCCTGGGCCCCAACTCAAGGCACCCACCACCTGCTGGGTTCAACTCCTCCACGAGGCTTCCGGAAGACACTGTAAGTGTCAAGGCCAGACACTGTGCTGAATGCACTTTTGCTAGAGCCACGCAGCCGACTGTAGTCATGCTGAACCCTGTGGAAAGTCCATTCTGAGAACCTACTATGGGGTGATTCCTGGCCCACAGTGCACCTAGGAAATCATTGCCCTCTCCTGGGACGCTCCCGCTAGACGGTGCCTCCCATGGGAGCAAGAGCAATCCTGCCAGCGTCTAGTTCTCTGTCCCAGTGTGGCCTAGAAACACAGCGGGGCATCTTTCTTGGGGCGACCCCAGGCTCCTGCTCCGGGGCTCTATGTTGCCAGAGGTGCCTTCTGTACACCCTCAGGGAGACACTGTCCCGAGAAAAAGGGTCGTTCCCTGGACCTACTGAATCTTGCCTTTGGACACCTCCAATCCAACCCAGAATTCTCAGAAGCCAGTGCCAGGCTCTGTCCAAAAGCTCGGGAAGGAAAGCGGGCCAGCTGCAAGAGAAAAGGCCCGGGAGTCGAAATGCAAGTGAAAACTCTGGCTGTGACAAAGGAGACAGAGTCCTACCCAGGAATGAGGCTTCAGCCTACAGAGGAGCAGCAGGAAATTACTGTCGGTCCCAAACACCAGAACTCCACTCAGAGACATTCTCAGGAAGAAAGCTGGCTACACAGCTTAGAGGCAGCAGTCAACCTTCTGCACAAACGTCATCATCCCAAAAGAGACAGTGCAGAGGAACAACGGGATGTGTGTATTACGTCTGTGCCTCTAGGACTGTGTGTGTTTCTAGGGGAGAGGAGATAGGAGTGCACGTTCGTGTCAGCTCTCAGCGGTCCTTCTTTAAGAGGCATGCAAACGAGTTTCATAAAAGTAGAGAGGCCATAGCACGAGGAAGGAGAGGGTGGCAGTCTCCAAAGCTAGACAGTTTGCCTTCTGCCCTGGCATCTCAAATAGGGCTGATGGTTTGACAGGAGCTCGACTATGGACAGACCTAAAGATCAAGAGAGTCTTGTGCTGGTAGGCCCCTATATGTATCTGATACCTTCCACCACCCAGTCCCCAACTATCACAACGCACAGATATACATGCACAATGGACAGAATGTTGCCCTTCGCTGACACACCTGGATACCGGAGGCAGGCCGGGGGTTCAGACAGTGTCTTTTGCTCTTGCTAGGCAAGAGAAGGGAGATGGAGGGCCAAAGGCAGCTGTCCCTTTTCAATCACAGCCAGAGGGCAGGAGCCATGACATTTGGAGCCCTGTCTTGCTATCTCATCAGGGCCTAGGTTCATCCTAGTCCTGCTTTTGTCAGAACCAGGACTCATGAAGACTCGGCAATCCTGCTCCCTGGAGGCTCCTGACACACCTAGATCACCGCCCTTTCTGCGTTGGTCTCTCTAAAGTCCGTTCCCGCTATGCACTGCAACTTCCTTGGCCCTGGTTTGTAGACCCTCCACCTAAAAACATATGAGCTAGCCAGGTCTGGGAGGTGAGGATCGCTCTTTCTCCGAGGGAAGACAGACAAAAGCGCTACCCAGGACCCGTGCCTCCGCAGCTGCCTCTCCACATTTCCAGCACTTTGGCTCGGACAGGCCTAATTGAAGTGAGTCCTTGCGAGAGGGACGCACTTGGCCACCCCGGGACTAAAGGCACCAGGGAGCCCTGAACTGCCTTCATTTATGGGCGACCCCATCGGCCTGCGTGCGTGCTGTGCCTAGATGCAAGGAGCTGGGCCCCTGGCTGAGCTGCAAGGCTCTCCTTTCTTTTTCAAATGTGGGCTCTTGGTCTTGCGCATGCGCACAGGCGTCTGGGAAAAATGGGTCCCTAGCACCGAGCTGAGAGGGGTGTAACTCCAGCCTGCTGCAGCCTCGGGCTCAGGCTTCTCTGGAAGGTGCTGCAGTCCTGCCAGCGACCCCAGAGGACCCCAGCACGACTCTCGTCGGTGTCAACTCCGAACGATGGACTCTGCAGTGTCCCGTGGACATTCTGGAAGACTTTGTACCCTCTCCTTGGCGAAGGTTCACTGTTCCTGGTGGTCTTCTTTCTCCTGTGACTAGTTCTCGCGGGAAATCCATGTTGACCTAGGCCTCCACAAGGTCTGCAACTCCCTGGGAATCACTTTCCTCAACCTCCCTGGGCCCCAACTCAAGGCACCCACCACCTGCAGGGTTCAACTCCTCCACGAGGCTCCCGGAAGACATTGTAAGTGTCAAGGCCATTCACTGTGCTGAATGCACTTTTGCTAGAGCCACGCAGCCGACTGTAGTCATGCTGAACCCTGTGGAAAGTCCATTCTGAGAACCTACTATGGGGTGATTCCTGGCCCACAGTGCACCTAGGAAATCATTGCCCTCTCCTGGGACGCTCCCGCTAGACGGTGCCTCCCATGGGAGCAAGAGCAATCCTGCCAGCGTCTAGTTCTCTGTCCCAGTGTGGCCTAGAAACACAGCGGGGCATCTTTCTTGGGGCGACCCCAGGCTCCTGCTCCGGGGCTCTATGTTGCCAGAGGTGCCTTCTGTACACCCCCAGGGAGACACTGTCCCGAGAAAAAGGGTCGTTCCCTGGACCTACTGAATCTTGCCTTTGGACACCTCCAATCCAACCCAGAATTCTCAGAAGCCAGTGCCAGGCTCTGTCCAAAAGCTCGGGAAGGAAAGCGGGCCAGCTGATAGAGAAAAGGCCAGGGAGTCGAAATGCAAGTGAAACCTCTGGCTGTGACAAAGGAGACAGAGTCCTACCCAGGAATGAGGCTTCAGCCTACAGAGGAGCAGCAGGAAATTACTGTCGGTCCCAAACACCAGAACTCCACTCAGAGACATTCTCAGGAAGAAAGCTGGCTACACAGCTTAGAGGCAGCAGTCAACCTTCTGCACAAACGTCATCATCCCAAAAGAGACAGTGCAGAGGAACAACGGGATGTGTGTATTACGTCTGTGCCTCTAGGACTGTGTGTGTTTCTAGGGGAGAGGAGATAGGAGTGCACGTTCGTGTCAGCTCTCAGCGGTCCTTCTTTAAGAGGCATGCAAACGAGTTTCTTAGAAGTAGAGAGGCCATAGCACGAGGAAGGAGAGGGTGGCAGTCTCCAAAGCTAGACAGTTTGCCTTCTGCCCTGGCATCTCAAATAGGGCTGATGGTTTGACAGGAGCTCGACTATGGACAGACCTAAAGATCAAGAGAGTCTTGTGCTGGTAGGCCCCTATATGTATCTGATACCTTCCACCACCCAGTCCCCAACTATCACAACGCACAGATATACATGCACAATGGACAGAATGTTGCCCTTCGCTGACACACCTGGATACCGGAGGCAGGCCGGGGGTTCAGACAGTGTCTTTTGCTCTTGCTAGGCAAGAGAAGGGAGATGGAGGGCCAAAGGCAGCTGTCCCTTTTCAATCACAGCCAGAGGGCAGGAGCCATGACATTTGGAGCCCTGTCTTGCTATCTCATCAGGGCCTAGGTTCATCCTAGTCCTGCTTTTGTCAGAACCAGGACTCATGAAGACTCGGCAATCCTGCTCCCTGGAGGCTCCTGACACACCTAGATCACCGCCCTTTCTGCGTTGGTCTCTCTAAAGTCCGTTCCCGCTATGCACTGCAACTTCCTTGGCCCTGGTTTGTAGACCCTCCACCTAAAAACATATGAGCTAGCCAGGTCTGGGAGGTGAGGATCGCTCTCTCTCCGAGGGAAGACAGACAAAAGCGCTACCCAGGACCCGTGCCTCCGCAGCTGCCTCTCCACATTTCCAGCACTTTGGCTCGGACAGGCCTAATTGAAATGAGTCCTTGCGAGAGGGACGCACTTGGCCACCCCGGGACTAAAGGCACCAGGGAGCCCTGAACTGCCTTCATTTAAGGGAGACCCCATCGGCCTGTGTGCATGCTGTGCCTAGATGCAAGGCGCTGGGCCCCTGGCTGAGCTGCAAGGCTCTCCTTTCTTTTTCAAATGTGGGCTCTTGGTCTTGCGCATGCGCACAGGCGTCTGGGAAAAATGGGTCCCTAGCACCGAGCTGAGAGGGGTGTAACTCCAGCCTGCTGCAGCCTCGGGCTCAGGCTTCTCTGGAAGGTGCTGCAGTCCTGCCAGCGACCCCAGAGGACACCAGCACGACTCTCTTCGGTGTCAACCCCGAACGATGGACTCTGCAGTGTCCCGTGGACATTCTGGAAGACTTTGTACCCTCTCCTTGGCGAAGGTTCACTGTTCCTGGTGGTCTTCTTTCTCCTGTGACTAGTTCTCGCGGGAAATCCATGTTGACCTAGGCCTCCACAAGGTCTGCAACTCCCTGGGAATCACTTTCCTCAATCTCCCTGGGCCCCAACTAAAGGCACCCACCACCTGCTGGGTTCAACTCCTCCACGAGGCTTCCGGAAGACACTGTAAGTGTCAAGGCCAGACACTGTGCTGAATGCACTTTTGCTAGAGCCACGCAGCCGACTGTAGTCATGCTGAACCCTGTGGAAAGTCCATTCTGAGAACCTACTATGGGGTGATTCCTGGCCCACAGTGCACCTAGGAAATCATTGCCCTCTCCTGGGACGCTCCTGCTAGACGGTGCCTCCCATGGGAGCAAGAGCAATCCTGCCAGCGTCTAGTTCTCTGTCCCAGTGTGGCCTAGAAACACAGGGGGGCATCTTTCTTGGGGCGACCCCAGGCTCCTGCTCCGGGGCTCTATGTTGCCAGAGGTGCCTTCTGTACACCCCCAGGGAGACACTGTCCCGAGAAAAAGGGTCGTTCCCTGGACCTACTGAATCTTGCCTTTGGACACCTCCAATCCAACCCAGAATTCTCAGAAGCCAGTGCCAGGCTCTGTCCAAAAGCTCGGGAAGGAAAGCGGGCCAGCTGCAAGAGAAAAGGCCAGGGAGTCGAAATGCAAGTGAAACCTCTGGCTGTGACAAAGGAGACAGAGTCCTACCCAGGAATGAGGCTTCAGCCTACAGAGGAGCAGCAGGAAATTACTGTCGGTCCCAAACACCAGAACTCCACTCAGAGACATTCTCAGGAAGAAAGCTGGCTACACAGCTTAGAGGCAGCAGTCAACCTTCTGCACAAACGTCATCATCCCAAAAGAGACAGTGCAGAGGAACAACGGGATGTGTGTATTACGTCTGTGCCTCTAGGACTGTGTGTGTTTCTAGGGGAGAGGAGATAGGAGTGCACGTTCGTGTCAGCTCTCAGCGGTCCTTCTTTAAGAGGCATGCAAACGAGTTTCTTAGAAGTAGAGAGGCCATAGCACGAGGAAGGAGAGGGTGGCAGTCTCCAAAGCTAGACAGTTTGCCTTCTGCCCTGGCATCTCAAATAGGGCTGATGGTTTGACAGGAGCTCGACTATGGACAGACCTAAAGATCAAGAGAGTCTTGTGCTGGTAGGCCCCTATATGTATCTGATACCTTCCACCACCCAGTCCCCAACTATCACAACGCACAGATATACATGCACAATGGACAGAATGTTGCCCTTCGCTGACACACCTGGATACCGGAGGCAGGCCGGGGGTTCAGACAGTGTCTTTTGCTCTTGCTAGGCAAGAGAAGGGAGATGGAGGGCCAAAGGCAGCTGTCCCTTTTCAATCACAGCCAGAGGGCAGGAGCCATGACATTTGGAGCCCTGTCTTGCTATCTCATCAGGGCCTAGGTTCATCCTAGTCCTGCTTTTGTCAGAACCAGGACTCATGAAGACTCGGCAATCCTGCTCCCTGGAGGCTCCTGACACACCTAGATCACCGCCCTTTCTGCGTTGGTCTCTCTAAAGTCCGTTCCCGCTATGCACTGCAACTTCCTTGGCCCTGGTTTGTAGACCCTCCACCTAAAAACATATGAGCTAGCCAGGTCTGGGAGGTGAGGATCGCTCTTTCTCCGAGGGAAGACAGACAAAAGCGCTACCCAGGACCCGTGCCTCCGCAGCTGCCTCTCCACATTTCCAGCACTTTGGCTCGGACAGGCCTAATTGAAATGAGTCCTTGCGAGAGGAACGCAGTTGGCCACCCCGGGACTAAAGGCACCAGGGAGCCCTGAACTGCCTTCATTTAAGGGAGACCCCATCGGCCTGTGTGCGTGCTGTGCCTAGATGCAAGGAGCTGGGCCCCTGGCTGAGCTGCAAGGCTCTCCTTTCTTTTTCAAATGTGGGCTCTTGGTCTTGCGCATGCGCACAGGCGTCTGGGAAAAATGGGTCCCTAGCACCGAGCTGAGAGGGGTGTAACTCCAGCCTGCTGCAGCCTCGGGCTCAGGCTTCTCTGGAAGGTGCTGCAGTCCTGCCAGCGACCCCAGAGGACCCCAGCACGACTCTCTTCGGTGTCAACCCCGAACGATGGACTCTGCAGTGTCCCGTGGACATTCTGGAAGACTTTGTACCCTCTCCTTGGCGAAGGTTCACTGTTCCTGATGGTCTTCTTTCTCCTGTGACTAGTTCTCGCGGGAAATCCATGTTGACCTAGGCCTCCACAAGGTCTGCAACTCCCTGGGAATCACTTTCCTCAACCTCCCTGGGCCCCAACTCAAGGCACCCACCACCTGCTGGGTTCAACTCCTCCACGAGGCTTCCGGAAGACACTGTAAGTGTCAAGGCCAGACACTGTGCTGAATGCACTTTTGCTAGAGCCACGCAGCCGACTGTAGTCATGCTGAACCCTGTGGAAAGTCCATTCTGAGAACCTACTATGGGGTGATTCCTGGCCCACAGTGCACCTAGGAAATCATTGCCCTCTCCTGGGACGCTCCCGCTAGACGGTGCCTCCCATGGGAGCAAGAGCAATCCTGCCAGCGTCTAGTTCTCTGTCCCAGTGTGGCCTAGAAACACAGCGGGGCATCTTTCTTGGGGCGACCCCAGGCTCCTGCTCCGGGGCTCTATGTTGCCAGAGGTGCCTTCTGTACACCCTCAGGGAGACACTGTCCCGAGAAAAAGGGTCGTTCCCTGGACCTACTGAATCTTGCCTTTGGACACCTCCAATCCAACCCAGAATTCTCAGAAGCCAGTGCCAGGCTCTGTCCAAAAGCTCGGGAAGGAAAGCGGGCCAGCTGCAAGAGAAAAGGCCCGGGAGTCGAAATGCAAGTGAAACCTCTGGCTGTGACAAAGGAGACAGAGTCCTACCCAGGAATGAGGCTTCAGCCTACAGAGGAGCAGCAGGAAATTACTGTCGGTCCCAAACACCAGAACTCCACTCAGAGACATTCTCAGGAAGAAAGCTGGCTACACAGCTTAGAGGCAGCAGTCAACCTTCTGCACAAACGTCATCATCCCAAAAGAGACAGTGCAGAGGAACAACGGGATGTGTGTATTACGTCTGTGCCTCTAGGACTGTGTGTGTTTCTAGGGGAGAGGAGATAGGAGTGCACGTTCGTGTCAGCTCTCAGCGGTCCTTCTTTAAGAGGCATGCAAACGAGTTTCATAAAAGTAGAGAGGCCATAGCACGAGGAAGGAGAGGGTGGCAGTCTCCAAAGCTAGACAGTTTGCCTTCTGCCCTGGCATCTCAAATAGGGCTGATGGTTTGACAGGAGCTCGACTATGGACAGACCTAAAGATCAAGAGAGTCTTGTGCTGGTAGGCCCCTATATGTATCTGATACCTTCCACCACCCAGTCCCCAACTATCACAACGCACAGATATACATGCACAATGGACAGAATGTTGCCCTTCGCTGACACACCTGGATACCGGAGGCAGGCCGGGGGTTCAGACAGTGTCTTTTGCTCTTGCTAGGCAAGAGAAGGGAGATGGAGGGCCAAAGGCAGCTGTCCCTTTTCAATCACAGCCAGAGGGCAGGAGCCATGACATTTGGAGCCCTGTCTTGCTATCTCATCAGGGCCTAGGTTCATCCTAGTCCTGCTTTTGTCAGAACCAGGACTCATGAAGACTCGGCAATCCTGCTCCCTGGAGGCTCCTGACACACCTAGATCACCGCCCTTTCTGCGTTGGTCTCTCTAAAGTCCGTTCCCGCTATGCACTGCAACTTCCTTGGCCCTGGTTTGTAGACCCTCCACCTAAAAACATATGAGCTAGCCAGGTCTGGGAGGTGAGGATCGCTCTTTCTCCGAGGGAAGACAGACAAAAGCGCTACCCAGGACCCGTGCCTCCGCAGCTGCCTCTCCACATTTCCAGCACTTTGGCTCGGACAGGCCTAATTGAAGTGAGTCCTTGCGAGAGGGACGCACTTGGCCACCCCGGGACTAAAGGCACCAGGGAGCCCTGAACTGCCTTCATTTATGGGCGACCCCATCGGCCTGCGTGCGTGCTGTGCCTAGATGCAAGGAGCTGGGCCCCTGGCTGAGCTGCAAGGCTCTCCTTTCTTTTTCAAATGTGGGCTCTTGGTCTTGCGCATGCGCACAGGCGTCTGGGAAAAATGGGTCCCTAGCACCGAGCTGAGAGGGGTGTAACTCCAGCCTGCTGCAGCCTCGGGCTCAGGCTTCTCTGGAAGGTGCTGCAGTCCTGCCAGCGACCCCAGAGGACCCCAGCACGACTCTCGTCGGTGTCAACTCCGAACGATGGACTCTGCAGTGTCCCGTGGACATTCTGGAAGACTTTGTACCCTCTCCTTGGCGAAGGTTCACTGTTCCTGGTGGTCTTCTTTCTCCTGTGACTAGTTCTCGCGGGAAATCCATGTTGACCTAGGCCTCCACAAGGTCTGCAACTCCCTGGGAATCACTTTCCTCAACCTCCCTGGGCCCCAACTCAAGGCACCCACCACCTGCAGGGTTCAACTCCTCCACGAGGCTCCCGGAAGACATTGTAAGTGTCAAGGCCATTCACTGTGCTGAATGCACTTTTGCTAGAGCCACGCAGCCGACTGTAGTCATGCTGAACCCTGTGGAAAGTCCATTCTGAGAACCTACTATGGGGTGATTCCTGGCCCACAGTGCACCTAGGAAATCATTGCCCTCTCCTGGGACGCTCCCGCTAGACGGTGCCTCCCATGGGAGCAAGAGCAATCCTGCCAGCGTCTAGTTCTCTGTCCCAGTGTGGCCTAGAAACACAGCGGGGCATCTTTCTTGGGGCGACCCCAGGCTCCTGCTCCGGGGCTCTATGTTGCCAGAGGTGCCTTCTGTACACCCCCAGGGAGACACTGTCCCGAGAAAAAGGGTCGTTCCCTGGACCTACTGAATCTTGCCTTTGGACACCTCCAATCCAACCCAGAATTCTCAGAAGCCAGTGCCAGGCTCTGTCCAAAAGCTCGGGAAGGAAAGCGGGCCAGCTGATAGAGAAAAGGCCAGGGAGTCGAAATGCAAGTGAAACCTCTGGCTGTGACAAAGGAGACAGAGTCCTACCCAGGAATGAGGCTTCAGCCTACAGAGGAGCAGCAGGAAATTACTGTCGGTCCCAAACACCAGAACTCCACTCAGAGACATTCTCAGGAAGAAAGCTGGCTACACAGCTTAGAGGCAGCAGTCAACCTTCTGCACAAACGTCATCATCCCAAAAGAGACAGTGCAGAGGAACAACGGGATGTGTGTATTACGTCTGTGCCTCTAGGACTGTGTGTGTTTCTAGGGGAGAGGAGATAGGAGTGCACGTTCGTGTCAGCTCTCAGCGGTCCTTCTTTAAGAGGCATGCAAACGAGTTTCTTAGAAGTAGAGAGGCCATAGCACGAGGAAGGAGAGGGTGGCAGTCTCCAAAGCTAGACAGTTTGCCTTCTGCCCTGGCATCTCAAATAGGGCTGATGGTTTGACAGGAGCTCGACTATGGACAGACCTAAAGATCAAGAGAGTCTTGTGCTGGTAGGCCCCTATATGTATCTGATACCTTCCACCACCCAGTCCCCAACTATCACAACGCACAGATATACATGCACAATGGACAGAATGTTGCCCTTCGCTGACACACCTGGATACCGGAGGCAGGCCGGGGGTTCAGACAGTGTCTTTTGCTCTTGCTAGGCAAGAGAAGGGAGATGGAGGGCCAAAGGCAGCTGTCCCTTTTCAATCACAGCCAGAGGGCAGGAGCCATGACATTTGGAGCCCTGTCTTGCTATCTCATCAGGGCCTAGGTTCATCCTAGTCCTGCTTTTGTCAGAACCAGGACTCATGAAGACTCGGCAATCCTGCTCCCTGGAGGCTCCTGACACACCTAGATCACCGCCCTTTCTGCGTTGGTCTCTCTAAAGTCCGTTCCCGCTATGCACTGCAACTTCCTTGGCCCTGGTTTGTAGACCCTCCACCTAAAAACATATGAGCTAGCCAGGTCTGGGAGGTGAGGATCGCTCTCTCTCCGAGGGAAGACAGACAAAAGCGCTACCCAGGACCCGTGCCTCCGCAGCTGCCTCTCCACATTTCCAGCACTTTGGCTCGGACAGGCCTAATTGAAATGAGTCCTTGCGAGAGGGACGCACTTGGCCACCCCGGGACTAAAGGCACCAGGGAGCCCTGAACTGCCTTCATTTAAGGGAGACCCCATCGGCCTGTGTGCATGCTGTGCCTAGATGCAAGGCGCTGGGCCCCTGGCTGAGCTGCAAGGCTCTCCTTTCTTTTTCAAATGTGGGCTCTTGGTCTTGCGCATGCGCAGAGGCGTCTGGGAAAAATGGGTCCCTAGCACCGAGCTGAGAGGGGTGTAACTCCAGCCTGCTGCAGCCTCGGGCTCAGGCTTCTCTGGAAGGTGCTGCAGTCCTGCCAGCGACCCCAGAGGACACCAGCACGACTCTCTTCGGTGTCAACCCCGAACGATGGACTCTGCAGTGTCCCGTGGACATTCTGGAAGACTTTGTACCCTCTCCTTGGCGAAGGTTCACTGTTCCTGGTGGTCTTCTTTCTCCTGTGACTAGTTCTCGCGGGAAATCCATGTTGACCTAGGCCTCCACAAGGTCTGCAACTCCCTGGGAATCACTTTCCTCAATCTCCCTGGGCCCCAACTAAAGGCACCCACCACCTGCTGGGTTCAACTCCTCCACGAGGCTTCCGGAAGACACTGTAAGTGTCAAGGCCAGACACTGTGCTGAATGCACTTTTGCTAGAGCCACGCAGCCGACTGTAGTCATGCTGAACCCTGTGGAAAGTCCATTCTGAGAACCTACTATGGGGTGATTCCTGGCCCACAGTGCACCTAGGAAATCATTGCCCTCTCCTGGGACGCTCCTGCTAGACGGTGCCTCCCATGGGAGCAAGAGCAATCCTGCCAGCGTCTAGTTCTCTGTCCCAGTGTGGCCTAGAAACACAGGGGGGCATCTTTCTTGGGGCGACCCCAGGCTCCTGCTCCGGGGCTCTATGTTGCCAGAGGTGCCTTCTGTACACCCCCAGGGAGACACTGTCCCGAGAAAAAGGGTCGTTCCCTGGACCTACTGAATCTTGCCTTTGGACACCTCCAATCCAACCCAGAATTCTCAGAAGCCAGTGCCAGGCTCTGTCCAAAAGCTCGGGAAGGAAAGCGGGCCAGCTGCAAGAGAAAAGGCCAGGGAGTCGAAATGCAAGTGAAACCTCTGGCTGTGACAAAGGAGACAGAGTCCTACCCAGGAATGAGGCTTCAGCCTACAGAGGAGCAGCAGGAAATTACTGTCGGTCCCAAACACCAGAACTCCACTCAGAGACATTCTCAGGAAGAAAGCTGGCTACACAGCTTAGAGGCAGCAGTCAACCTTCTGCACAAACGTCATCATCCCAAAAGAGACAGTGCAGAGGAACAACGGGATGTGTGTATTACGTCTGTGCCTCTAGGACTGTGTGTGTTTCTAGGGGAGAGGAGATAGGAGTGCACGTTCGTGTCAGCTCTCAGCGGTCCTTCTTTAAGAGGCATGCAAACGAGTTTCATAGAAGTAGAGAGGCCATAGCACGAGGAAGGAGAGGGTGGCAGTCTCCAAAGCTAGACAGTTTGCCTTCTGCCCTGGCATCTCAAATAGGGCTGATGGTTTGACAGGAGCTCGACTATGGACAGACCTAAAGATCAAGAGAGTCTTGTGCTGGTAGGCCCCTATATGTATCTGATACCTTCCACCACCCAGTCCCCAACTATCACAACGCACAGATATACATGCACAATGGACAGAATGTTGCCCTTCGCTGACACACCTGGATACCGGAGGCAGGCCGGGGGTTCAGACAGTGTCTTTTGCTCTTGCTAGGCAAGAGAAGGGAGATGGAGGGCCAAAGGCAGCTGTCCCTTTTCAATCACAGCCAGAGGGCAGGAGCCATGACATTTGGAGCCCTGTCTTGCTATCTCATCAGGGCCTAGGTTCATCCTAGTCCTGCTTTTGTCAGAACCAGGACTCATGAAGACTCGGCAATCCTGCTCCCTGGAGGCTCCTGACACACCTAGATCACCGCCCTTTCTGCGTTGGTCTCTCTAAAGTCCGTTCCCGCTATGCACTGCAACTTCCTTGGCCCTGGTTTGTAGACCCTCCACCTAAAAACATATGAGCTAGCCAGGTCTGGGAGGTGAGGATCGCTCTTTCTCCGAGGGAAGACAGACAAAAGCGCTACCCAGGACCCGTGCCTCCGCAGCTGCCTCTCCACATTTCCAGCACTTTGGCTCGGACAGGCCTAATTGAAATGAGTCCTTGCGAGAGGAACGCAGTTGGCCACCCCGGGACTAAAGGCACCAGGGAGCCCTGAACTGCCTTCATTTAAGGGAGACCCCATCGGCCTGTGTGCGTGCTGTGCCTAGATGCAAGGAGCTGGGCCCCTGGCTGAGCTGCAAGGCTCTCCTTTCTTTTTCAAATGTGGGCTCTTGGTCTTGCGCATGCGCACAGGCGTCTGGGAAAAATGGGTCCCTAGCACCGAGCTGAGAGGGGTGTAACTCCAGCCTGCTGCAGCCTCGGGCTCAGGCTTCTCTGGAAGGTGCTGCAGTCCTGCCAGCGACCCCAGAGGACCCCAGCACGACTCTCTTCGGTGTCAACCCCGAACGATGGACTCTGCAGTGTCCCGTGGACATTCTGGAAGACTTTGTACCCTCTCCTTGGCGAAGGTTCACTGTTCCTGGTGGTCTTCTTTCTCCTGTGACTAGTTCTCGCGGGAAATCCATGTTGACCTAGGCCTCCTAAGGTCTGCAACTCCCTGGGAATCACTTTCCTCAACCTCCCTGGGCCCCAACTCAAGGCACCCACCACCTGCTGGGTTCAACTCCTCCACGAGGCTTCCGGAAGACACTGTAAGTGTCAAGGCCAGACACTGTGCTGAATGCACTTTTGCTAGAGCCACGCAGCCGACTGTAGTCATGCTGAACCCTGTGGAAAGTCCATTCTGAGAACCTACTATGGGGTGATTCCTGGCCCACAGTGCACCTAGGAAATCATTGCCCTCTCCTGGGACGCTCCTGCTAGACGGTGCCTCCCATGGGAGCAAGAGCAATCCTGCCAGCGTCTAGTTCTCTGTCCCAGTGTGGCCTAGAAACACAGGGGGGCATCTTTCGTGGGGCGACCCCAGGCTCCTGCTCCGGGGCTCTATGTTGCCAGAGGTGCCTTCTGTACACCCCCAGGGAGACACTGTCCCGAGAAAAAGGGTCGTTCCCTGGACCTACTGAATCTTGCCTTTGGACACCTCCAATCCAACCCAGAATTCTCAGAAGCCAGTGCCAGGCTCTGTCCAAAAGCTCGGGAAGGAAAGCGGGCCAGCTGCAAGAGAAAAGGCCCGGGAGTCGAAATGCAAGTGAAACCTCTGGCTGTGACAATGGAGACAGAGTCCTACCCAGGAATGAGGCTTCAGCCTACAGAGGAGCAGCAGGAAATTACTGTCGGTCCCAAACACCAGAACTCCACTCAGAGACATTCTCAGGAAGAAAGCTGGCTACACAGCTTACAGGCAGCAGTCAACCTTCTGCACAAACGTCATCATCCCAAAAGAGACAGTGCAGAGGAACAACGGGATGTGTGTATTACGTCTGTGCCTCTAGGACTGTGTGTGTTTCTAGGGGAGAGGAGATAGGAGTGCACGTTCGTGTCAGCTCTCAGCGGTCCTTCTTTAAGAGGCATGCAAACGAGTTTCATAGAAGTAGAGAGGCCATAGCACGAGGAAGGAGAGGGTGGCAGTCTCCAAAGCTAGACAGTTTGCCTTCTGCCCTGGCATCTCAAATAGGGCTGATGGTTTGACAGGAGCTCGACTATGGACAGACCTAAAGATCAAGGGAGTCTTGTGCTGGTAGGCCCCTATATGTATCTGATACCTTCCACCACCCAGTCCCCAACTATCACAACGCACAGATATACATGCACAATGGACAGAATGTTGCCCTTCGCTGACACACCTGGATACCGGAGGCAGGCCGGGGGTTCAGACAGTGTCTTTTGCTCTTGCTAGGCAAGAGAAGGGAGATGGAGGGCCAAAGGCAGCTGTCCCTTTTCAATCACAGCCAGAGGGCAGGAGCCATGACATTTGGAGCCCTGTCTTGCTATCTCATCAGGGCCTAGGTTCATCCTAGTCCTGCTTTTGTCAGAACCAGGACTCATGAAGACTCGGCAATCCTGCTCCCTGGAGGCTCCTGACACACCTAGATCACCGCCCTTTCTGCGTTGGTCTCTCTAAAGTCCGTTCCCGCTATGCACTGCAACTTCCTTGGCCCTGGTTTGTAGACCCTCCACCTAAAAACATATGAGCTAGCCAGGTCTGGGAGGTGAGGATCGCTCTTTCTCCGAGGGAAGACAGACAAAAGCGCTACCCAGGACCCGTGCCTCCGCAGCTGCCTCTCCACATTTCCAGCACTTTGGCTCGGACAGGCCTAATTGAAGTGAGTCCTTGCGAGAGGGACGCACTTGGCCACCCCGGGACTAAAGGCACCAGGGAGCCCTGAACTGCCTTCATTTAAGGGAGACCCCATAGGCCTGCCTGCGTGCTGTGCCTAGATGCAAGGAGCTGGGCCCCTGGCTGAGCTGCAAGGCTCTCCTTTCTTTTTCAAATGTGGGCTCTTGGTCTTGCGCATGCGCACAGGCGTCTGGGAAAAATGGGTCTCTAGCACCGAGCTGAGAGGGGTGTAACTCCAGCCTGCTGCAGCCTCGGGCTCAGGCTTCTCTGGAAGGTGCTGCAGTCCTGCCAGCGACCCCAGAGGACCCCAGCACGACTCTCGTCGGTGTCAACTCCGAACGATGGACTCTGCAGTGTCCCGTGGACATTCTGGAAGACTTTGTACCCTCTCCTTGGCGAAGGTTCACTGTTCCTGGTGGTCTTCTTTCTCCTGTGACTAGTTCTCGCGGGAAATCCATGTTGACCTAGGCCTCCACAAGGTCTGCAACTCCCTGGGAATCACTTTCCTCAACCTCCCTGGGCCCCAACTCAAGGCACCCACCACCTGCTGGGTTCAACTCCTCCACGAGGCTCCCGGAAGACATTGTAAGTGTCAAGGCCATTCACTGTGCTGAATGCACTTTTGCTAGAGCCACGCAGCCGACTGTAGTCATGCTGAACCCTGTGGAAAGTCCATTCTGAGAACCTACTATGGGGTGATTCCTGGCCCACAGTCACCTAGGAAATCATTGCCCTCTCCTGGGACGCTCCCGCTAGACGGTGCCTCCCATGGGAGCAAGAGCAATCCTGCCAGCGTCTAGTTCTCTGTCCCAGTGTGGCCTAGAAACACAGCGGGGCATCTTTCTTGGGGCGACCCCAGGCTCCTGCTCCGGGGCTCTATGTTGCCAGAGGTGCCTTCTGTACACCCCCAGGGAGACACTGTCCCGAGAAAAAGGGTCGTTCCCTGGACCTACTGAATCTTGCCTTTGGACACCTCCAATCCAACCCAGAATTCTCAGAAGCCAGTCTCAGGCTCTGTCCAAAAGCTCGGGAAGGAAAGCGGGCCAGCTGCAAGAGAAAAGGCCCGGGAGTCGAAATGCAAGTGAAACCTCTGGCTGTGACAAAGGAGACAGAGTCCTACCCAGGAATGAGGCTTCAGCCTACAGAGGAGCAGCAGGAAATTACTGTCGGTCCCAAACACCAGAACTCCACTCAGAGACATTCTCAGGAAGAAAGCTGGCTACACAGCTTAGAGGCAGCAGTCAACCTTCTGCACAAACGTCATCATCCCAAAAGAGACAGTGCAGAGGAACAACGGGATGTGTGTATTACGTCTGTGCCTCTAGGACTGTGTGTGTTTCTAGGGGAGAGGAGATAGGAGTGCACGTTCGTGTCAGCTCTCAGCGGTCCTTCTTTAAGAGGCATGCAAACGAGTTTCATAGAAGTAGAGAGGCCATAGCACGAGGAAGGAGAGGGTGGCAGTCTCCAAAGCTAGACAGTTTGCCTTCTGCCCTGGCATCTCAAATAGGGCTGATGGTTTGACAGGAGCTCGACTATGGACAGACCTAAAGATCAAGGGAGTCTTGTGCTGGTAGGCCCCTATATGTATCTGATACCTTCCACCACCCAGTCCCCAACTATCACAACGCACAGATATACATGCACAATGGACAGAATGTTGCCCTTCGCTGACACACCTGGATACCGGAGGCAGGCCGGGGGTTCAGACAGTGTCTTTTGCTCTTGCTAGGCAAGAGAAGGGAGATGGAGGGCCAAAGGCAGCTGTCCCTTTTCAATCACAGCCAGAGGGCAGGAGCCATGACATTTGGAGCCCTGTCTTGCTATCTCATCAGGGCCTAGGTTCATCCTAGTCCTGCTTTTGTCAGAACCAGGACTCATGAAGACTCGGCAATCCTGCTCCCTGGAGGCTCCTGACACACCTAGATCACCGCCCTTTCTGCGTTGGTCTCTCTAAAGTCCGTTCCCGCTATGCACTGCAACTTCCTTGGCCCTGGTTTGTAGACCCTCCACCTAAAAACATATGAGCTAGCCAGGTCTGGGAGGTGAGGATCGCTCTTTCTCCGAGGGAAGACAGACAAAAGCGCTACCCAGGACCCGTGCCTCCGCAGCTGCCTCTCCACATTTCCAGCACTTTGGCTCGGACAGGCCTAATTGAAGTGAGTCCTTGCGAGAGGGACGCACTTGGCGACCACGGGACTAAAGGCACCAGGGAGCCCTGAACTGCCTTCATTTAAGGGCGACCCCATCGGCCTGCGTGCGTGCTGTGCCTAGATGCAAGGAGCTGGGCCCCTGGCTGAGCTGCAAGGCTCTCCTTTCTTTTTCAAATGTGGGCTCTTGGTCTTGCCCATGCGCACAGGCGTCTGGGAAAAATGGGTCCCTAGCACCGAGCTGAGAGGGGTGTAACTCCAGCCTGCTGCAGCCTCGGGCTCAGGCTTCTCTGGAAGGTGCTGCAGTCCTGCCAGCGACCCCAGAGGACCCCAGCACGACCCTCTTCGGTGTCAACCCCGAACGATGGACTCTGCAGTGTCCCGTGGACATTCTGGAAGACTTTGTACCCTCTCCTTGGCGAAGGTTCACCGTTCCTGGTGGTCTTCTTTCTCCTGTGACTAGTTCTCGCGGGAAATCCATGTTGACCTAGGCCTCCACAAGGTCTGCAACTCCCTGGGAATCACTTTCCTCAACCTCCTGGGCCCCAACTCAAGGCACCCACCACCTGCTGGGTTCAACTCCTCCACGAGGCTTCCGGAAGACACTGTAAGTGTCAAGGCCAGACACTGTGCTGAATGCACTTTTGCTAGAGCCACGCAGCCGACTGTAGTCATGCTGAACCCTGTGGAAAGTCCATTCTGAGAACCTACTATGGGGTGATTCCTGGCCCACAGTGCACCTAGGAAATCATTGCCCTCTCCTGGGACGCTCCCGCTAGACGGTGCCTCCCATGGGAGCAAGAGCAATCCTGCCAGCGTCTAGTTCTCTGTCCCAGTGTGGCCTAGAAACACAGCGGGGCATCTTTCCTGGGGCGACCCCAGGCTCCTGCCCCGGGGCTCTATGTTGCCAGAGGTGCCTTCTGTACACCCCCAGGGAGACACTGTCCCGAGAAAAAGGGTCGTTCCCTGGACCTACTGAATCTTGCCTTTGGACACCTCCAATCCAACCCAGAATTCTCAGAAGCCAGCGCCAGGCTCTGTCCAAAAGCTCGGAAAGGAAAGCGGGCCAGCTGCAAGAGAAACGGCCCGGGAGTCGAAATGCAAGTGAAACCTCTGGCTGTGACAATGGAGACAGAGTCCTACCCAGGAATGAGGCTTCAGCCTACAGAGGAGCAGCAGGAAATTACTGTCGGTCCCAAACACCAGAACTCCACTCAGAGACATTCTCAGGAAGAAAGCTGGCTACACAGCTTAGAGGCAGCAGTCAACCTTCTGCACAAACGTCATCATCCCAAAAGAGACAGTGCAGAGGAACAACGGGATGTGTGTATTACGTCTGTGCCTCTAGGACTGTGTGTGTTTCTAGGGGAGAGGAGATAGGAGTGCACGTTCGTGTCAGCTCTCAGCGGTCCTTCTTTAAGAGGCATGCAAACGAGTTTCATAGAAGTAGAGAGGCCATAGCACGAGGAAGGAGAGGGTGGCAGTCTCCAAAGCTAGACAGTTTGCCTTCTGCCCTGGCATCTCAAATAGGGCTGATGGTTTGACAGGAGCTCGACTATGGACAGACCTAAAGATCAAGGGAGTCTTGTGCTGGTAGGCCCCTATATGTATCTGATACCTTCCACCACCCAGTCCCCAACTATCACAACGCACAGATATACATGCACAATGGACAGAATGTTGCCCTTCGCTGACACACCTGGATACCGGAGGCAGGCCGGGGGTTCAGACAGTGTCTTTTGCTCTTGCTAGGCAAGAGAAGGGAGATGGAGGGCCAAAGGCAGCTGTCCCTTTTCAATCACAGCCAGAGGGCAGGAGCCATGACATTTGGAGCCCTGTCTTGCTATCTCATCAGGGCCTAGGTTCATCCTAGTCCTGCTTTTGTCAGAACCAGGACTCATGAAGACTCGGCAATCCTGCTCCCTGGAGGCTCCTGACACACCTAGATCACCGCCCTTTCTGCGTTGGTCTCTCTAAAGTCCGTTCCCGCTATGCACTGCAACTTCCTTGGCCCTGGTTTGTAGACCCTCCACCTAAAAACATATGAGCTAGCCAGGTCTGGGAGGTGAGGATCGCTCTTTCTCCGAGGGAAGACAGACAAAAGCGCTACCCAGGACCCGTGCCTCCGCAGCTGCCTCTCCACATTTCCAGCACTTTGGCTCGGACAGGCCTAATTGAAGTGAGTCCTTGCGAGAGGGACGCACTTGGCCACCCCGGGACTAAAGGCACCAGGGAGCCCTGAACTGCCTTCATTTATGGGCGACCCCATCGGCCTGCGTGCGTGCTGTGCCTAGATGCAAGGAGCTGGGCCCCTGGCTGAGCTGCAAGGCTCTCCTTTCTTTTTCAAATGTGGGCTCTTGGTCTTGCGCATGCGCACAGGCGTCTGGGAAAAATGGGTCCCTAGCACTGAGCTGAGAGGGGTGTAACTCCAGCCTGCTGCAGCCTCGGGCTCAGGCTTCTCTGGAAGGTGCTGCAGTCCTGCCAGCGACCCCAGAGGACCCCAGCACGACTCTCGTCGGTGTCAACTCCGAACGATGGACTCTGCAGTGTCCCGTGGACATTCTGGAAGACTTTGTACCCTCTCCTTGGCGAAGGTTCACTGTTCCTGGTGGTCTTCTTTCTCCTGTGACTAGTTCTCGCGGGAAATCCATGTTGACCTAGGCCTCCACAAGGTCTGCAACTCCCTGGGAATCACTTTCCTCAACCTCCCTGGGCCCCAACTCAAGGCACCCACCACCTGCTGGGTTCAACTCCTCCACGAGGCTCCCGGAAGACATTGTAAGTGTCAAGGCCATTCACTGTGCTGAATGCACTTTTGCTAGAGCCACGCAGCCGACTGTAGTCATGCTGAACCCTGTGGAAAGTCCATTCTGAGAACCTACTATGGGGTGATTCCTGGCCCACAGTCACCTAGGAAATCATTGCCCTCTCCTGGGACGCTCCCGCTAGACGGTGCCTCCCATGGGAGCAAGAGCAATCCTGCCAGCGTCTAGTTCTCTGTCCCAGTGTGGCCTAGAAACACAGCGGGGCATCTTTCTTGGGGCGACCCCAGGCTCCTGCTCCGGGGCTCTATGTTGCCAGAGGTGCCTTCTGTACACCCCCAGGGAGACACTGTCCCGAGAAAAAGGGTCGTTCCCTGGACCTACTGAATCTTGCCTTTGGACACCTCCAATCCAACCCAGAATTCTCAGAAGCCAGTGCCAGGCTCTGTCCAAAAGCTCGGGAAGGAAAGCGGGCCAACTGCAAGAGAAAAGGCCCGGGAGTCGAAATGCAAGTGAAACCTCTGGCTGTGACAAAGGAGACAGAGTCCTACCCAGGAATGAGGCTTCAGCCTACAGAGGAGCAGCAGGAAATTACTGTCGGTCCCAAACACCAGAACTCCACTCAGAGACATTCTCAGGAAGAAAGCTGGCTACACAGCTTAGAGGCAGCAGTCAACCTTCTGCACAAACGTCATCATCCCAAAAGAGACAGTGCAGAGGAACAACGGGATGTGTGTATTACGTCTGTGCCTCTAGGACTGTGTGTGTTTCTAGGGGAGAGGAGATAGGAGTGCACGTTCGTGTCAGCTCTCAGCGGTCCTTCTTTAAGAGGCATGCAAACGAGTTTCATAGAAGTAGAGAGGCCATAGCACGAGGAAGGAGAGGGTGGCAGTCTCCAAAGCTAGACAGTTTGCCTTCTGCCCTGGCATCTCAAATAGGGCTGATGGTTTGACAGGAGCTCGACTATGGACAGACCTAAAGATCAAGGGAGTCTTGTGCTGGTAGGCCCCTATATGTATCTGATACCTTCCACCACCCAGTCCCCAACTATCACAACGCACAGATATACATGCACAATGGACAGAATGTTGCCCTTCGTTGACACACCTGGATACCGGAGGCAGGCCGGGGGTTCAGACAGTGTCTTTTGCTCTTGCTAGGCAAGAGAAGGGAGATGGAGGGCCAAAGGCAGCTGTCCCTTTTCAATCACAGCCAGAGGGCAGGAGCCATGACATTTGGAGCCCTGTCTTGCTATCTCATCAGGGCCTAGGTTCATCCTAGTCCTGCTTTTGTCAGAACCAGGACTCATGAAGACTCGGCAATCCTGCTCCCTGGAGGCTCCTGACACACCTAGATCACCGCCCTTTCTGCGTTGGTCTCTCTAAAGTCCGTTCCCGCTATGCACTGCAACTTCCTTGGCCCTGGTTTGTAGACCCTCCACCTAAAAACATATGAGCTAGCCAGGTCTGGGAGGTGAGGATCGCTCTTTCTCCGAGGGAAGACAGACAAAAGCGCTACCCAGGATCCGTGCCTCCGCAGCTGCCTCTCCACATTTCCAGCACTTTGGCTCGGACAGGCCTAATTGAAGTGAGTCCTTGCGAGAGGGACGCACTTGGCCACCACGGGACTAAAGGCACCAGGGAGCCCTGAACTGCCTTCATTTAAGGGCGACCCCATCGGCCTGCGTGCGTGCTGTGCCTAGATGCAAGGAGCTGGGCCCCTGGCTGAGCTGCAAGGCTCTCCTTTCTTTTTCAAATGTGGGCTCTTGGTCTTGCGCATGCGCACAGGCGTCTGGGAAAAATGGGTCCCTAGCACCGAGCTGAGAGGGGTGTAACTCCAGCCTGCTGCAGCCTCGGGCTCAGGCTTCTCTGGAAGGTGCTGCAGTCCTGCCAGCGACCCCAGAGGACCCCAGCACGACTCTCTTCGGTGTCAACCCCGAACGATGGACTCTGCAGTGTCCCGTGGACATTCTGGAAGACTTTGTACCCTCTCCTTGGCGAAGGTTCACCGTTCCTGGTGGTCTTCTTTCTCCTGTGACTAGTTCTCGCGGGAAATCCATGTTGACCTAGGCCTCCACAAGGTCTGCAACTCCCTGGGAATCACTTTCCTCAACCTCCCTGGGCCCCAACTCAAGGCACCCACCACCTGCTGGGTTCAACTCCTCCACGAGGCTTCCGGAAGACACTGTAAGTGTCAAGGCCAGACACTGTGCTGAATGCACTTTTGCTAGAGCCACGCAGCCGACTGTAGTCATGCTGAACCCTGTGGAAAGTCCATTCTGAGAACCTACTATGGGGTGATTCCTGGCCCACAGTGCACCTAGGAAATCATTGCCCTCTCCTGGGACGCTCCCGCTAGACGGTGCCTCCCATGGGAGCAAGAGCAATCCTGCCAGCGTCTAGTTCTCTGTCCCAGTGTGGCCTAGAAACACAGCGGGGCATCTTTCTTGGGGCGACCCCAGCTCCTGCCCCGGGGCTCTATGTTGCCAGAGGTGCCTTCTGTACACCCCCAGGGAGACACTCTCCCGAGAAAAAGGGTCGTTCCCTGGACCTACTGAATCTTGCCTTTGGACACCTCCAATCCAACCCAGAATTCTCAGAAGCCAGCGCCAGGCTCTGTCCAAAAGCTCGGGAAGGAAAGCGGGCCAGCTGCAAGAGAAAAGGCCCGGGAGTCGAAATGCAAGTGAAACCTCTGGCTGTGACAAAGGAGACAGAGTCCTACCCAGGAATGAGGCTTCAGCCTACAGAGGAGCAGCAGGAAATTACTGTCGGTCCCAAACACCAGAACTCCACTCAGAGACATTCTCAGGAAGAAAGCTGGCTACACAGCTTAGAGGCAGCAGTCAACCTTCTGCACAAACGTCATCATCCCAAAAGAGACAGTGCAGAGGAACAACGGGATGTGTGTATTACGTCTGTGCCTCTAGGACTGTGTGTGTTTCTAGGGGAGAGGAGATAGGAGTGCACGTTCGTGTCAGCTCTCAGCGGTCCTTCTTTAAGAGGCATGCAAACGAGTTTCATAGAAGTAGAGAGGCCATAGCACGAGGAAGGAGAGGGTGGCAGTCTCCAAAGCTAGACAGTTTGCCTTCTGCCCTGGCATCTCAAATAGGGCTGATGGTTTGACAGGAGCTCGACTATGGACAGACCTAAAGATCAAGGGAGTCTTGTGCTGGTAGGCCCCTATATGTATCTGATACCTTCCACCACCCAGTCCCCAACTATCACAACGCACAGATATACATGCACAATGGACAGAATGTTGCCCTTCGCTGACACACCTGGATACCGGAGGCAGGCCGGGGGTTCAGACAGTGTCTTTTGCTCTTGCTAGGCAAGAGAAGGGAGATGGAGGGCCAAAGGCAGCTGTCCCTTTTCAATCACAGCCAGAGGGCAGGAGCCATGACATTTGGAGCCCTGTCTTGCTATCTCATCAGGGCCTAGGTTCATCCTAGTCCTGCTTTTGTCAGAACCAGGACTCATGAAGACTCGGCAATCCTGCTCCCTGGAGGCTCCTGACACACCTAGATCACCGCCCTTTCTGCGTTGGTCTCTCTAAAGTCCGTTCCCGCTATGCACTGCAACTTCCTTGGCCCTGGTTTGTAGACCCTCCACCTAAAAACATATGAGCTAGCCAGGTCTGGGAGGTGAGGATCGCTCTTTCTCCGAGGGAAGACAGACAAAAGCGCTACCCAGGATCCGTGCCTCCGCAGCTGCCTCTCCACATTTCCAGCACTTTGGCTCGGACAGGCCTAATTGAAGTGAGTCCTTGCGAGAGGGACGCTCTTGGCCACCACGGGACTAAAGGCACCAGGGAGCCCTGAACTGCCTTCATTTATGGGCGACCCCATCGGCCTGCGTGCGTGCTGTGCCTAGATGCAAGGAGCTGGGCCCCTGGCTGAGCTGCAAGGCTCTCCTTTCTTTTTCACATGTGGGCTCTTGGTCTTGCGCATGCGCACAGGCGTCTGGGAAAAATGGGTCCCTAGCACCGAGCTGAGAGGGGTGTAACTCCAGCCTGCTGCAGCCTCGGGCTCAGGCTTCTCTGGAAGGTGCTGCAGTCCTGCCAGCGACCCCAGAGGACCCCAGCACGACCCTCTTCGGTGTCAACCCCGAACGATGGACTCTGCAGTGTCCCGTGGACATTCTGGAAGACTTTGTACCCTCTCCTTGGCGAAGGTTCACCGTTCCTGGTGGTCTTCTTTCTCCTGTGACTAGTTCTCGCGGGAAATCCATGTTGACCTAGGCCTCCACAAGGTCTGCAACTCCCTGGGAATCACTTTCCTCAACCTCCCTGGGCCCCAACTCAAGGCACCCACCACCTGCTGGGTTCAACTCCTCCACGAGGCTTCCGGAAGACACTGTAAGTGTCAAGGCCAGACACTGTGCTGAATGCACTTTTGCTAGAGCCACGCAGCCGACTGTAGTCATGCTGAACCCTGTGGAAAGTCCATTCTGAGAACCTACTATGGGGTGATTCCTGGCCCACAGTGCACCTAGGAAATCATTGCCCTCTCCTGGGACGCTCCCGCTAGACGGTGCCTCCCATGGGAGCAAGAGCAATCCTGCCAGCGTCTAGTTCTCTGTCCCAGTGTGGCCTAGAAACACAGCGGGGCATCTTTCTTGGGGCGACCCCAGCTCCTGCCCCGAGGCTCTATGTTGCCAGAGGTGCCTTCTGTACACCCCCAGGGAGACACTGTCCCGAGAAAAAGGGTCGTTCCCTGGACCTACTGAATCTTGCCTTTGGACACCTCCAATCCAACCCAGAATTCTCAGAAGCCAGCGCCAGGCTCTGTCCAAAAGCTCGGGAAGGAAAGCGGGCCAGCTGCAAGAGAAAAGGCCCGGGAGTCGAAATGCAAGTGAAACCTCTGGCTGTGACAAAGGAGACAGAGTCCTACCCAGGAATGAGGCTTCAGCCTACAGAGGAGCAGCAGGAAATTACTGTCGGTCCCAAACACCAGAACTCCACTCAGAGACATTCTCAGGAAGAAAGCTGGCTACACAGCTTAGAGGCAGCAGTCAACCTTCTGCACAAACGTCATCATCCCAAAAGAGACAGTGCAGAGGAACAACGGGATGTGTGTATTACGTCTGTGCCTCTAGGACTGTGTGTGTTTCTAGGGGAGAGGAGATAGGAGTGCACGTTCGTGTCAGCTCTCAGCGGTCCTTCTTTAAGAGGCATGCAAACGAGTTTCATAGAAGTAGAGAGGCCATAGCACGAGGAAGGAGAGGGTGGCAGTCTCCAAAGCTAGACAGTCTGCCTTCTGCCCTGGCATCTCAAATAGGGCTGATGGTTTGACAGGAGCTCGACTATGGACAGACCTAAAGATCAAGGGAGTCTTGTGCTGGTAGGCCCCTATATGTATCTGATACCTTCCACCACCCAGTCCCCAACTATCACAACGCACAGATATACATGCACAATGGACAGAATGTTGCCCTTCGCTGACACACCTGGATACCGGAGGCAGGCCGGGGGTTCAGACAGTGTCTTTTGCTCTTGCTAGGCAAGAGAAGGGAGATGGAGGGCCAAAGGCAGCTGTCCCTTTTCAATCACAGCCAGAGGGCAGGAGCCATGACATTTGGAGCCCTGTCTTGCTATCTCATCAGGGCCTAGGTTCATCCTAGTCCTGCTTTTGTCAGAACCAGGACTCATGAAGACTCGGCAATCCTGCTCCCTGGAGGCTCCTGACACACCTAGATCACCGCCCTTTCTGCGTTGGTCTCTCTAAAGTCCGTTCCCGCTATGCACTGCAACTTCCTTGGCCCTGGTTTGTAGACCCTCCACCTAAAAACATATGAGCTAGCCAGGTCTGGGAGGTGAGGATCGCTCTTTCTCCGAGGGAAGACAGACAAAAGCGCTACCCAGGACCCGTGCCTCCGCAGCTGCCTCTCCACATTTCCAGCACTTTGGCTCGGACAGGCCTAATTGAAGTGAGTCCTTGCGAGAGGGACGCACTTGGCCACCACGGGACTAAAGGCACCAGGGAGCCCTGAACTGCCTTCATTTAAGGGCGACCCCATCGGCCTGCGTGCGTGCTGTGCCTAGATGCAAGGAGCTGGGCCCCTGGCTGAGCTGCAAGGCTCTCCTTTCTTTTTCAAATGTGGGCTCTTGGTCTTGCGCATGCGCACAGGCGTCTGGGAAAAATGGGTCCCTAGCACCGAGCTGAGAGGGGTGTAACTCCAGCCTGCTGCAGCCTCGGGCTCAGGCTTCTCTGGAAGGTGCTGCAGTCCTGCCAGCGACCCCAGAGGACCCCAGCACGACCCTCTTCGGTGTCAACCCCGAACGATGGACTCTGCAGTGTCCCGTGGACATTCTGGAAGACTTTGTACCCTCTCCTTGGCGAAGGTTCACCGTTCCTGGTGGTCTTCTTTCTCCTGTGACTAGTTCTCGCGGGAAATCCATGTTGACCTAGGCCTCCACAAGGTCTGCAACTCCCTGGGAATCACTTTCCTCAACCTCCCTGGGCCCCAACTCAAGGCACCCACCACCTGCTGGGTTCAACTCCTCCACGAGGCTTCCGGAAGACACTGTAAGTGTCAAGGCCAGACACTGTGCTGAATGCACTTTTGCTAGAGCCACGCAGCCGACTGTAGTCATGCTGAACCCTGTGGAAAGTCCATTCTGAGAACCTACTATGGGGTGATTCCTGGCCCACAGTGCACCTAGGAAATCATTGCCCTCTCCTGGGACGCTCCCGCTAGACGGTGCCTCCCATGGGAGCAAGAGCAATCCTGCCAGCGTCTAGTTCTCTGTCCCAGTGTGGCCTAGAAACACAGCGGGGCATCTTTCTTGGGGCGACACCAGCTCCTGCCCCGGGGCTCTATGTTGCCAGAGGTGCCTTCTGTACACCCCCAGGGAGACACTGTCCCGAGAAAAAGGGTCGTTCCCTGGACCTACTGAATCTTGCCTTTGGACACCTCCAATCCAACCCAGAATTCTCAGAAGCCAGCGCCAGGCTCTGTCCAAAAGCTCGGGAAGGAAAGCGGGCCAGCTGCAAGAGAAAAGGCCCGGGAGTCGAAATGCAAGTGAAACCTCTGGCTGTGACAAAGGAGACAGAGTCCTACCCAGGAATGAGGCTTCAGCCTACAGAGGAGCAGCAGGAAATTACTGTCGGTCCCAAACACCAGAACTCCACTCAGAGACATTCTCAGGAAGAAAGCTGGCTACACAGCTTAGAGGCAGCAGTCAACCTTCTGCACAAACGTCATCATCCCAAAAGAGACAGTGCAGAGGAACAACGGGATGTGTGTATTACGTCTGTGCCTCTAGGACTGTGTGTGTTTCTAGGGGAGAGGAGATAGGAGTGCACGTTCGTGTCAGCTCTCAGCGGTCCTTCTTTAAGAGGCATGCAAACGAGTTTCATAGAAGTAGAGAGGCCATAGCACGAGGAAGGAGAGGGTGGCAGTCTCCAAAGCTAGACAGTTTGCCTTCTGCCCTGGCATCTCAAATAGGGCTGATTGTTTGACAGGAACTCGACTATGGACAGACCTAAAGATCAAGGGAGTCTTGTGCTGGTAGGCCCCTATATGTATCTGATACCTTCCACCACCCAGTCCCCAACTATCACAACGCACAGATATACATGCACAATGGACAGAATGTTGCCCTTCGCTGACACACCTGGATACCGGAGGCAGGCCGGGGGTTCAGACAGTGTCTTTTGCTCTTGCTAGGCAAGAGAAGGGAGATGGAGGGCCAAAGGCAGCTGTCCCTTTTCAATCACAGCCAGAGGGCAGGAGCCATGACATTTGGAGCCCTGTCTTGCTATCTCATCAGGGCCTAGGTTCATCCTAGTCCTGCTTTTGTCAGAACCAGGACTCATGAAGACTCGGCAATCCTGCTCCCTGGAGGCTCCTGACACACCTAGATCACCGCCCTTTCTGCGTTGGTCTCTCTAAAGTCCGTTCCCGCTATGCACTGCAACTTCCTTGGCCCTGGTTTGTAGACCCTCCACCTAAAAACATATGAGCTAGCCAGGTCTGGGAGGTGAGGATCGCTCTTTCTCCGAGGGAAGACAGACAAAAGCGCTACCCAGGACCCGTGCCTCCGCAGCTGCCTCTCCACATTTCCAGCACTTTGGCTCGGACAGGCCTAATTGAAGTGAGTCCTTGCGAGAGGGACGCACTTGGCCACCCCGGGACTAAAGGCACCAGGGAGCCCTGAACTGCCTTCATTTATGGGCGACCCCATCGGCCTGCGTGCGTGCTGTGCCTAGATGCAAGGAGCTGGGCCCCTGGCTGAGCTGCAAGGCTCTCCTTTCTTTTTCAAATGTGGGCTCTTGGTCTTGCGCATGCGCACAGGCGTCTGGGAAAAATGGGTCCCTAGCACCGAGCTGAGAGGGGTGTAACTCCAGCCTGCTGCAGCCTCAGGCTCAGGCTTCTCTGGAAGGTGCTGCAGTCCTGCCAGCGACCCCAGAGGACCCCAGCACGACTCTCGTCGGTGTCAACTCCGAACGATGGACTCTGCAGTGTCCCGTGGACATTCTGGAAGACTTTGTACCCTCTCCTTGGCGAAGGTTCACTGTTCCTGGTGGTCTTCTTTCTCCTGTGACTAGTTCTCGCGGGAAATCCATGTTGACCTAGGCCTCCACAAGGTCTGCAACTCCCTGGGAATCACTTTCCTCAACCTCCCTGGGCCCCAACTCAAGGCACCCACCACCTGCTGGGTTCAACTCCTCCACGAGGCTTCCGGAAGACACTGTAAGTGTCAAGGCCAGACACTGTGCTGAATGCACTTTTGCTAGAGCCACGCAGCCGACTGTAGTCATGCTGAACCCTGTGGAAAGTCCATTCTGAGAACCTATTATGGGGTGATTCCTGGCCCACAGTGCACCTAGGAAATCATTGCCCTCTCCTGGGACGCTCCCGCTAGACGGTGCCTCCCATGGGAGCAAGAGCAATCCTGCCAGCGTCTAGTTCTCTGTCCCAGTGTGGCCTAGAAACACAGCGGGGCATCTTTCTTGGGGCGACACCAGCTCCTGCCCCGGGGCTCTATGTTGCCAGAGGTGCCTTCTGTACACCCCCAGGGAGACACTGTCCCGAGAAAAAGGGTCGTTCCCTGGACCTACTGAATCTTGCCTTTGGACACCTCCAATCCAACCCAGAATTCTCAGAAGCCAGCGCCAGGCTCTGTCCAAAAGCTCGGGAAGGAAAGCGGGCCAGCTGCAAGAGAAAAGGCCCGGGAGTCGAAATGCAAGTGAAACCTCTGGCTGTGACAAAGGAGACAGAGTCCTACCCAGGAATGAGGCTTCAGCCTACAGAGGAGCAGCAGGAAATTACTGTCGGTCCCAAACACCAGAACTCCACTCAGAGACATTCTCAGGAAGAAAGCTGGCTACACAGCTTAGAGGCAGCAGTCAACCTTCTGCACAAACGTCATCATCCCAAAAGAGACAGTGCAGAGGAACAACGGGATGTGTGTATTACGTCTGTGCCTCTAGGACTGTGTGTGTTTCTAGGGGAGAGGAGATAGGAGTGCACGTTCGTGTCAGCTCTCAGCGGTCCTTCTTTAAGAGGCATGCAAACGAGTTTCATAGAAGTAGAGAGGCCATAGCACGAGGAAGGAGAGGGTGGCAGTCTCCAAAGCTAGACAGTTTGCCTTCTGCCCTGGCATCTCAAATAGGGCTGATTGTTTGACAGGAACTCGACTATGGACAGACCTAAAGATCAAGGGAGTCTTGTGCTGGTAGGCCCCTATATGTATCTGATACCTTCCACCACCCAGTCCCCAACTATCACAACGCACAGATATACATGCACAATGGACAGAATGTTGCCCTTCGCTGACACACCTGGATACCGGAGGCAGGCCGGGGGTTCAGACAGTGTCTTTTGCTCTTGCTAGGCAAGAGAAGGGAGATGGAGGGCCAAAGGCAGCTGTCCCTTTTCAATCACAGCCAGAGGGCAGGAGCCATGACATTTGGAGCCCTGTCTTGCTATCTCATCAGGGCCTAGGTTCATCCTAGTCCTGCTTTTGTCAGAACCAGGACTCATGAAGACTCGGCAATCCTGCTCCCTGGAGGCTCCTGACACACCTAGATCACCGCCCTTTCTGCGTTGGTCTCTCTAAAGTCCGTTCCCGCTATGCACTGCAACTTCCTTGGCCCTGGTTTGTAGACCCTCCACCTAAAAACATATGAGCTAGCCAGGTCTGGGAGGTGAGGATCGCTCTTTCTCCGAGGGAAGACAGACAAAAGCGCTACCCAGGACCCGTGCCTCCGCAGCTGCCTCTCCACATTTCCAGCACTTTGGCTCGGACAGGCCTAATTGAAGTGAGTCCTTGCGAGAGGGACGCACTTGGCCACCCCGGGACTAAAGGCACCAGGGAGCCCTGAACTGCCTTCATTTATGGGCGACCCCATCGGCCTGCGTGCGTGCTGTGCCTAGATGCAAGGAGCTGGGCCCCTGGCTGAGCTGCAAGGCTCTCCTTTCTTTTTCAAATGTGGGCTCTTGGTCTTGCGCATGCGCACAGGCGTCTGGGAAAAATGGGTCCCTAGCACCGAGCTGAGAGGGGTGTAACTCCAGCCTGCTGCAGCCTCGGGCTCAGGCTTCTCTGGAAGGTGCTGCAGTCCTGCCAGCGACCCCAGAGGACCCCAGCACGACTCTCTTCGGTGTCAACCCCGAACGATGGACTCTGCAGTGTCCCGTGGACATTCTGGAAGACTTTGTACCCTCTCCTTGGCGAAGGTTCACCGTTCCTGGTGGTCTTCTTTCTCCTGTGACTAGTTCTCGCGGGAAATCCATGTTGACCTAGGCCTCCACAAGGTCTGCAACTCCCTGGGAATCACTTTCCTCAACCTCCCTGGGCCCCAACTCAAGGCACCCACCACCTGCTGGGTTCAACTCCTCCACGAGGCTTCCGGAAGACACTGTAAGTGTCAAGGCCAGACACTGTGCTGAATGCACTTTTGCTAGAGCCACGCAGCCGACTGTAGTCATGCTGAACCCTGTGGAAAGTCCATTCTGAGAACCTACTATGGGGTGATTCCTGGCCCACAGTGCACCTAGGAAATCATTGCCCTCTCATGGGACGCTCCCGCTAGACGGTGCCTCCCATGGGAGCAAGAGCAATCCTGCCAGCGTCTAGTTCTCTGTCCCAGTGTGGCCTAGAAACACAGCGGGGCATCTTTCTTGGGGCGACACCAGCTCCTGCCCCGGGGCTCTATGTTGCCAGAGGTGCCTTCTGTACACCCCCAGGGAGACACTGTCCCGAGAAAAAGGGTCGTTCCCTGGACCTACTGAATCTTGCCTTTGGACACCTCCAATCCAACCCAGAATTCTCAGAAGCCAGCGCCAGGCTCTGTCCAAAAGCTCGGGAAGGAAAGCGGGCCAGCTGCAAGAGAAAAGGCCCGGGAGTCGAAATGCAAGTGAAACCTCTGGCTGTGACAAAGGAGACAGAGTCCTACCCAGGAATGAGGCTTCAGCCTACAGAGGAGCAGCAGGAAATTACTGTCGGTCCCAAACACCAGAACTCCACTCAGAGACATTCTCAGGAAGAAAGCTGGCTACACAGCTTAGAGGCAGCAGTCAACCTTCTGCACAAACGTCATCATCCCAAAAGAGACAGTGCAGAGGAACAACGGGATGTGTGTATTACGTCTGTGCCTCTAGGACTGTGTGTGTTTCTAGGGGAGAGGAGATAGGAGTGCACGTTCGTGTCAGCTCTCAGCGGTCCTTCTTTAAGAGGCATGCAAACGAGTTTCATAGAAGTAGAGAGGCCATAGCACGAGGAAGGAGAGGGTGGCAGTCTCCAAAGCTAGACAGTTTGCCTTCTGCCCTGGCATCTCAAATAGGGCTGATTGTTTGACAGGAACTCGACTATGGACAGACCTAAAGATCAAGGGAGTCTTGTGCTGGTAGGCCCCTATATGTATCTGATACCTTCCACCACCCAGTCCCCAACTATCACAACGCACAGATATACATGCACAATGGACAGAATGTTGCCCTTCGCTGACACACCTGGATACCGGAGGCAGGCCGGGGGTTCAGACAGTGTCTTTTGCTCTTGCTAGGCAAGAGAAGGGAGATGGAGGGCCAAAGGCAGCTGTCCCTTTTCAATCACAGCCAGAGGGCAGGAGCCATGACATTTGGAGCCCTGTCTTGCTATCTCATCAGGGCCTAGGTTCATCCTAGTCCTGCTTTTGTCAGAACCAGGACTCATGAAGACTCGGCAATCCTGCTCCCTGGAGGCTCCTGACACACCTAGATCACCGCCCTTTCTGCGTTGGTCTCTCTAAAGTCCGTTCCCGCTATGCACTGCAACTTCCTTGGCCCTGGTTTGTAGACCCTCCACCTAAAAACATATGAGCTAGCCAGGTCTGGGAGGTGAGGATCGCTCTTTCTCCGAGGGAAGACAGACAAAAGCGCTACCCAGGACCCGTGCCTCCGCAGCTGCCTCTCCACATTTCCAGCACTTTGGCTCGGACAGGCCTAATTGAAGTGAGTCCTTGCGAGAGGGACGCACTTGGCCACCCCGGGACTAAAGGCACCAGGGAGCCCTGAACTGCCTTCATTTATGGGCGACCCCATCGGCCTGCGTGCGTGCTGTGCCTAGATGCAAGGAGCTGGGCCCCTGGCTGAGCTGCAAGGCTCTCCTTTCTTTTTCAAATGTGGGCTCTTGGTCTTGCGCATGCGCACAGGCGTCTGGGAAAAATGGGTCCCTAGCACCGAGCTGAGAGGGGTGTAACTCCAGCCTGCTGCAGCCTCAGGCTCAGGCTTCTCTGGAAGGTGCTGCAGTCCTGCCAGCGACCCCAGAGGACCCCAGCACGACTCTCGTCGGTGTCAACTCCGAACGATGGACTCTGCAGTGTCCCGTGGACATTCTGGAAGACTTTGTACCCTCTCCTTGGCGAAGGTTCACTGTTCCTGGTGGTCTTCTTTCTCCTGTGACTAGTTCTCGCGGGAAATCCATGTTGACCTAGGCCTCCACAAGGTCTGCAACTCCCTGGGAATCACTTTCCTCAACCTCCCTGGGCCCCAACTCAAGGCACCCACCACCTGCTGGGTTCAACTCCTCCACGAGGCTCCCGGAAGACATTGTAAGTGTCAAGGCCATTCACTGTGCTGAATGCACTTTTGCTAGAGCCACGCAGCCGACTGTAGTCATGCTGAACCCTGTGGAAAGTCCATTCTGAGAACCTACTATGGGGTGATTCCTGGCCCACAGTCACCTAGGAAATCATTGCCCTCTCCTGGGACGCTCCCGCTAGACGGTGCCTCCCATGGGAGCAAGAGCAATCCTGCCAGCGTCTAGTTCTCTGTCCCAGTGTGGCCTAGAAACACAGCGGGGCATCTTTCTTGGGGCGACCCCAGGCTCCTGCCCCGGGGCTCTATGTTGCCAGAGGTGCCTTCTGTACACCCCCAGGGAGACACTGTCCCGAGAAAAAGGGTCGTTCCCTGGACCTACTGAATCTTGCCTTTGGACACCTCCAATCCAACCCAGAATTCTCAGAAGCCAGCGCCAGGCTCTGTCCAAAAGCTCGGGAAGGAAAGCGGGCCAGCTGCAAGAGAAAAGGCCCGGGAGTCGAAATGCAAGTGAAACCTCTGGCTGTGACAAAGGAGACAGAGTCCTACCCAGGAATGAGGCTTCAGCCTACAGAGGAGCAGCAGGAAATTACTGTCGGTCCCAAACACCAGAACTCCACTCAGAGACATTCTCAGGAAGAAAGCTGGCTACACAGCTTAGAGGCAGCAGTCAACCTTCTGCACAAACGTCATCATCCCAAAAGAGACAGTGCAGAGGAACAACGGGATGTGTGTATTACGTCTGTGCCTCTAGGACTGTGTGTGTTTCTAGGGGAGAGGAGATAGGAGTGCACGTTCGTGTCAGCTCTCAGCGGTCCTTCTTTAAGAGGCATGCAAACGAGTTTCATAGAAGTAGAGAGGCCATAGCACGAGGAAGGAGAGGGTGGCAGTCTCCAAAGCTAGACAGTTTGCCTTCTGCCCTGGCATCTCAAATAGGGCTGATTGTTTGACAGGAACTCGACTATGGACAGACCTAAAGATCAAGGGAGTCTTGTGCTGGTAGGCCCCTATATGTATCTGATACCTTCCACCACCCAGTCCCCAACTATCACAACGCACAGATATACATGCACAATGGACAGAATGTTGCCCTTCGCTGACACACCTGGATACCGGAGGCAGGCCGGGGGTTCAGACAGTGTCTTTTGCTCTTGCTAGGCAAGAGAAGGGAGATGGAGGGCCAAAGGCAGCTGTCCCTTTTCAATCACAGCCAGAGGGCAGGAGCCATGACATTTGGAGCCCTGTCTTGCTATCTCATCAGGGCCTAGGTTCATCCTAGTCCTGCTTTTGTCAGAACCAGGACTCATGAAGACTCGGCAATCCTGCTCCCTGGAGGCTCCTGACACACCTAGATCACCGCCCTTTCTGCGTTGGTCTCTCTAAAGTCCGTTCCCGCTATGCACTGCAACTTCCTTGGCCCTGGTTTGTAGACCCTCCACCTAAAAACATATGAGCTAGCCAGGTCTGGGAGGTGAGGATCGCTCTTTCTCCGAGGGAAGACAGACAAAAGCGCTACCCAGGACCCGTGCCTCCGCAGCTGCCTCTCCACATTTCCAGCACTTTGGCTCGGACAGGCCTAATTGAAGTGAGTCCTTGCGAGAGGGACGCACTTGGCCACCCCGGGACTAAAGGCACCAGGGAGCCCTGAACTGCCTTCATTTATGGGCGACCCCATCGGCCTGCGTGCGTGCTGTGCCTAGATGCAAGGAGCTGGGCCCCTGGCTGAGCTGCAAGGCTCTCCTTTCTTTTTCAAATGTGGGCTCTTGGTCTTGCGCATGCGCACAGGCGTCTGGGAAAAATGGGTCCCTAGCACCGAGCTGAGAGGGGTGTAACTCCAGCCTGCTGCAGCCTCAGGCTCAGGCTTCTCTGGAAGGTGCTGCAGTCCTGCCAGCGACCCCAGAGGACCCCAGCACGACTCTCGTCGGTGTCAACTCCGAACGATGGACTCTGCAGTGTCCCGTGGACATTCTGGAAGACTTTGTACCCTCTCCTTGGCGAAGGTTCACTGTTCCTGGTGGTCTTCTTTCTCCTGTGACTAGTTCTCGCGGGAAATCCATGTTGACCTAGGCCTCCACAAGGTCTGCAACTCCCTGGGAATCACTTTCCTCAACCTCCCTGGGCCCCAACTCAAGGCACCCACCACCTGCTGGGTTCAACTCCTCCACGAGGCTCCCGGAAGACATTGTAAGTGTCAAGGCCATTCACTGTGCTGAATGCACTTTTGCTAGAGCCACGCAGCCGACTGTAGTCATGCTGAACCCTGTGGAAAGTCCATTCTGAGAACCTACTATGGGGTGATTCCTGGCCCACAGTCACCTAGGAAATCATTGCCCTCTCCTGGGACGCTCCCGCTAGACGGTGCCTCCCATGGGAGCAAGAGCAATCCTGCCAGCGTCTAGTTCTCTGTCCCAGTGTGGCCTAGAAACACAGCGGGGCATCTTTCTTGGGGCGACCCCAGGCTCCTGCCCCGGGGCTCTATGTTGCCAGAGGTGCCTTCTGTACACCCCCAGGGAGACACTGTCCCGAGAAAAAGGGTCGTTCCCTGGACCTACTGAATCTTGCCTTTGGACACCTCCAATCCAACCCAGAATTCTCAGAAGCCAGCGCCAGGCTCTGTCCAAAAGCTCGGGAAGGAAAGCGGGCCAGCTGCAAGAGAAAAGGCCCGGGAGTCGAAATGCAAGTGAAACCTCTGGCTGTGACAAAGGAGACAGAGTCCTACCCAGGAATGAGGCTTCAGCCTACAGAGGAGCAGCAGGAAATTACTGTCGGTCCCAAACACCAGAACTCCACTCAGAGACATTCTCAGGAAGAAAGCTGGCTACACAGCTTAGAGGCAGCAGTCAACCTTCTGCACAAACGTCATCATCCCAAAAGAGACAGTGCAGAGGAACAACGGGATGTGTGTATTACGTCTGTGCCTCTAGGACTGTGTGTGTTTCTAGGGGAGAGGAGATAGGAGTGCACGTTCGTGTCAGCTCTCAGCGGTCCTTCTTTAAGAGGCATGCAAACGAGTTTCATAGAAGTAGAGAGGCCATAGCACGAGGAAGGAGAGGGTGGCAGTCTCCAAAGCTAGACAGTTTGCCTTCTGCCCTGGCATCTCAAATAGGGCTGATTGTTTGACAGGAACTCGACTATGGACAGACCTAAAGATCAAGGGAGTCTTGTGCTGGTAGGCCCCTATATGTATCTGATACCTTCCACCACCCAGTCCCCAACTATCACAACGCACAGATATACATGCACAATGGACAGAATGTTGCCCTTCGCTGACACACCTGGATACCGGAGGCAGGCCGGGGGTTCAGACAGTGTCTTTTGCTCTTGCTAGGCAAGAGAAGGGAGATGGAGGGCCAAAGGCAGCTGTCCCTTTTCAATCACAGCCAGAGGGCAGGAGCCATGACATTTGGAGCCCTGTCTTGCTATCTCATCAGGGCCTAGGTTCATCCTAGTCCTGCTTTTGTCAGAACCAGGACTCATGAAGACTCGGCAATCCTGCTCCCTGGAGGCTCCTGACACACCTAGATCACCGCCCTTTCTGCGTTGGTCTCTCTAAAGTCCGTTCCCGCTATGCACTGCAACTTCCTTGGCCCTGGTTTGTAGACCCTCCACCTAAAAACATATGAGCTAGCCAGGTCTGGGAGGTGAGGATCGCTCTTTCTCCGAGGGAAGACAGACAAAAGCGCTACCCAGGACCCGTGCCTCCGCAGCTGCCTCTCCACATTTCCAGCACTTTGGCTCGGACAGGCCTAATTGAAGTGAGTCCTTGCGAGAGGGACGCACTTGGCCACCCCGGGACTAAAGGCACCAGGGAGCCCTGAACTGCCTTCATTTATGGGCGACCCCATCGGCCTGCGTGCGTGCTGTGCCTAGATGCAAGGAGCTGGGCCCCTGGCTGAGCTGCAAGGCTCTCCTTTCTTTTTCAAATGTGGGCTCTTGGTCTTGCGCATGCGCACAGGCGTCTGGGAAAAATGGGTCCCTAGCACCGAGCTGAGAGGGGTGTAACTCCAGCCTGCTGCAGCCTCGGGCTCAGGCTTCTCTGGAAGGTGCTGCAGTCCTGCCAGCGACCCCAGAGGACCCCAGCACGACTCTCGTCGGTGTCAACTCCGAACGATGGACTCTGCAGTGTCCCGTGGACATTCTGGAAGACTTTGTACCCTCTCCTTGGCGAAGGTTCACTGTTCCTGGTGGTCTTCTTTCTCCTGTGACTAGTTCTCGCGGGAAATCCATGTTGACCTAGGCCTCCACAAGGTCTGCAACTCCCTGAGAATCACTTTCCTCAACCTCCCTGGGCCCCAACTCAAGGCACCCACCACCTGCTGGGTTCAACTCCTCCACGAGGCTCCCGGAAGACATTGTAAGTGTCAAGGCCATTCACTGTGCTGAATGCACTTTTGCTAGAGCCACGCAGCCGACTGTAGTCATGCTGAACCCTGTGGAAAGTCCATTCTGAGAACCTACTATGGGGTGATTCCTGGCCCACAGTGCACCTAGGAAATCATTGCCCTCTCCTGGGACGCTCCCGCTAGACGGTGCCTCCCATGGGAGCAAGAGCAATCCTGCCAGCGTCTAGTTCTCTGTCCCAGTGTGGCCTAGAAACACAGCGGGGCATCTTTCTTGGGGCGACACCAGCTCCTGCCCCGGGGCTCTATGTTGCCAGAGGTGCCTTCTGTACACCCCCAGGGAGACACTGTCCCGAGAAAAAGGGTCGTTCCCTGGACCTACTGAATCTTGCCTTTGGACACCTCCAATCCAACCCAGAATTCTCAGAAGCCAGCGCCAGGCTCTGTCCAAAAGCTCGGGAAGGAAAGCGGGCCAGCTGCAAGAGAAAAGGCCCGGGAGTCGAAATGCAAGTGAAAACTCTGGCTGTGACAAAGGAGACAGAGTCCTACCCAGGAATGAGGCTTCAGCCTACAGAGGAGCAGCAGGAAATTACTGTCGGTCCCAAACACCAGAACTCCATTCAGAGACATTCTCAGGAAGAAAGCTGGCTACACAGCTTAGAGGCAGCAGTCAACCTTCTGCACAAACGTCATCATCCCAAAAGAGACAGTGCAGAGGAACAACGGGATGTGTGTATTACGTCTGTGCCTCTAGGACTGTGTGTGTTTCTAGGGGAGAGGAGATAGGAGTGCACGTTCGTGTCAGCTCTCAGCGGTCCTTCTTTAAGAGGCATGCAAACGAGTTTCATAGAAGTAGAGAGGCCATAGCACGAGGAAGGAGAGGGTGGCAGTCTCCAAAGCTAGACAGTTTGCCTTCTGCCCTGGCATCTCAAATAGGGCTGATGGTTTGAAAGGAGCTCGACTATGGACAGACCTAAAGATGAAGGGAGTCTTGTGCTGGTAGGCTTCTATATGTATCGGATACCTTCCACCACCCAGTCCCCAACTATCACAACGCACAGATATACATGCACAATGGACAGAATGTTGCCCTTCGCTGACACACCTGGATACCGGAGGCAGGCCGGGGGTTCAGACAGTGTCTTTTGCTCTTGCTAGGCAAGAGAAGGGAGATGGAGGGCCAAAGGCAGCTGTCCCTTTTCAATCACAGCCAGAGGGCAGGAGCCATGACATTTGGAGCCCTGTCTTGCTATCTCATCAGGGCCTAGGTTCATCCTAGTCCTGCTTTTGTCAGAACCAGGACTCATGAAGACTCGGCAATCCTGCTCCCTGGAGGCTCCTGACACACCTAGATCACCGCCCTTTCTGCGTTGGTCTCTCTAAAGTCCGTTCCCGCTATGCACTGCAACTTCCTTGGCCCTGGTTTGTAGACCCTCCACCTAAAAACATATGAGCTAGCCAGGTCTGGGAGGTGAGGATCGCTCTTTCTCCGAGGGAAGACAGACAAAAGCGCTACCCAGGACCCGTGCCTCCGCAGCTGCCTCTCCACATTTCCAGCACTTTGGCTCGGACAGGCCTAATTGAAGTGAGTCCTTGCGAGAGGGACGCACTTGGCCACCCAGGGACTAAAGGCACCAGGGAGCCCTGAACTGCCTTCATTTAAGGGCGACCCCATCGGCCTGCGTGCATGCTGTGCCTAGATGCAAGGAGCTGGGCCCCTGGCTGAGCTGCAAGGCTCTCCTTTCTTTTTCAAATGTGGGCTCTTGGTCTTGCGCATGCGCACAGGCGTCTGGGAAAAATGGGTCCCTAGCACCGAGCTGAGAGGGGTGTAACTCCAGCCTGCTGCAGCCTCGGGCTCAGGCTTCTCTGGAAGGTGCTGCAGTCCTGCCAGCGACCCCAGAGGACCCCAGCACGACTCTCTTCGGTGTCAACCCCGAACGATGGACTCTGCAGTGTCCCGTGGACATTCTGGAAGACTTTGTACCCTCTCCTTGGCGAAGGTTCACTGTTCCTGGTGGTCTTCTTTCTCCTGTGACTAGTTCTCGCGGGAAATCCATGTTGACCTAGGCCTCCACAAGGTCTGCAACTCCCTGGGAATCACTTTCCTCAACCTCCCTGGGCCCCAACTCAAGGCACCCACCACCTGCTGGGTTCAACTCCTCCACGAGGCTCCCGGAAGACATTGTAAGTGTCAAGGCCATTCACTGTGCTGAATGCACTTTTGCTAGAGCCACGCAGCCGACTCTAGTCATGCTGAACCCTGTGGAAAGTCCATTCTGAGAACCTACTATGGGGTGATTCCTGGCCCACATGCACCTAGGAAATCATTGCCCTCTCCTGGGACGCTCCCGCTAGACGGTGCCTCCCATGGGAGCAAGAGCAATCCTGCCAGCGTCTAGTTCTCTGTCCCAGTGTGGCCTAGAAACACAGCGGGGCATCTTTCTTGGGGCGACCCCAGGCTCCTGCTCCGGGGCTCTATGTTGCCAGAGGTGCCTTCTGTACACCCCCAGGGAGACACTGTCCCGAGAAAAAGGGTCGTTCCCTGGACCTACTGAATCTTGCCTTTGGACACCTCCAATCCAACCCAGAATTCTCAGAAGCCAGTGCCAGGCTCTGTCCAAAAGCTCGGGAAGGAAAGCGGGCCAGCTGCAAGAGAAAAGGCCCGGGAGTCGAAATGCAAGTGAAACCTCTGGCTGTGACAAAGGAGACAGAGTCCTACCCAGGAATGAGGCTTCAGCCTACAGAGGAGCAGCAGGAAATTACTGTCGGTCCCAAACACCAGAACTCCACTCAGAGACATTCTCAGGAAGAAAGCTGGCTACACAGCTTAGAGGCAGCAGTCAACCTTCTGCACAAACGTCATCATCCCAAAAGAGACAGTGCAGAGGAACAACGGGATGTGTGTATTACGTCTGTGCCTCTAGGACTGTGTGTGTTTCTAGGGGAGAGGAGATAGGAGTGCACGTTCGTGTCAGCTCTCAGCGGTCCTTCTTTAAGAGGCATGCAAACGAGTTTCATAGAAGTAGAGAGGCCATAGCACGAGGAAGGAGAGGGTGGCAGTCTCCAAAGCTAGACAGTTTGCCTTCTGCCCTGGCATCTCAAATAGGGCTGATGGTTTGACAGGAGCTCGACTATGGACAGACCTAAAGATCAAGGGAGTCTTGTGCTGGTAGGCCCCTATATGTATCTGATACCTTCCACCACCCAGTCCCCAACTATCACAACGCACAGATATACATGCACAATGGACAGAATGTTGCCCTTCGCTGACACACCTGGATACCGGAGGCAGGCCGGGGGTTCAGACAGTGTCTTTTGCTCTTGCTAGGCAAGAGAAGGGAGATGGAGGGCCAAAGGCAGCTGTCCCTTTTCAATCACAGCCAGAGGGCAGGAGCCATGACATTTGGAGCCCTGTCTTGCTATCTCATCAGGGCCTAGGTTCATCCTAGTCCTGCTTTTGTCAGAACCAGGACTCATGAAGACTCGGCAATCCTGCTCCCTGGAGGCTCCTGACACACCTAGATCACCGCCCTTTCTGCGTTGGTCTCTCTAAAGTCCGTTCCCGCTATGCACTGCAACTTCCTTGGCCCTGGTTTGTAGACCCTCCACCTAAAAACATATGAGCTAGCCAGGTCTGGGAGGTGAGGATCGCTCTTTCTCCGAGGGAAGACAGACAAAAGCGCTACCCAGGACCCGTGCCTCCGCAGCTGCCTCTCCACATTTCCAGCACTTTGGCTCGGACAGGCCTAATTGAAGTGAGTCCTTGCGAGAGGGACGCACTTGGCGACCACGGGACTAAAGGCACCAGGGAGCCCTGAACTGCCTTCATTTAAGGGCGACCCCATCGGCCTGCGTGCGTGCTGTGCCTAGATGCAAGGAGCTGGGCCCCTGGCTGAGCTGCAAGGCTCTCCTTTCTTTTTCAAATGTGGGCTCTTGGTCTTGCGCATGCGCACAGGCGTCTGGGAAAAATGGGTCCCTAGCACCGAGCTGAGAGGGGTGTAACTCCAGCCTGCTGCAGCCTCAGGCTCAGGCTTCTCTGGAAGGTGCTGCAGTCCTGCCAGCGACCCCAGAGGACCCCAGCACGACCCTCTTCAGTGTCAACCCCGAACGATGGACTCTGCAGTGTCCCGTGGACATTCTGGAAGACTTTGTACCCTCTCCTTGGCGAAGGTTCACCGTTCCTGGTGGTCTTCTTTCTCCTGTGACTAGTTCTCGCGGGAAATCCATGTTGACCTAGGCCTCCACAAGGTCTGCAACTCCCTGGGAATCACTTTCCTCAACCTCCCTGGGCCCCAACTCAAGGCACCCACCACCTGCTGGGTTCAACTCCTCCACGAGGCTTCCGGAAGACACTGTAAGTGTCAAGGCCAGACACTGTGCTGAATGCACTTTTGCTAGAGCCACGCAGCCGACTGTAGTCATGCTGAACCCTGTGGAAAGTCCATTCTGAGAACCTACTATGGGGTGATTCCTGGCCCACAGTGCACCTAGGAAATCATTGCCCTCTCCTGGGACGCTCCCGCTAGACGGTGCCTCCCATGGGAGCAAGAGCAATCCTGCCAGCGTCTAGTTCTCTGTCCCAGTGTGGCCTAGAAACACAGCGGGGCATCTTTCTTGGGGCGACCCCAGGCTCCTGCCCCGGGGCTCTATGTTGCCAGAGGTGCCTTCTGTACACCCCCAGGGAGACACTGTCCCGAGAAAAAGGGTCGTTCCCTGGACCTACTGAATCTTGCCTTTGGACACCTCCAATCCAACCCAGAATTCTCAGAAGCCAGCGCCAGGCTCTGTCCAAAAGCTCGGGAAGGAAAGCGGGCCAGCTGCAAGAGAAAAGGCCCGGGAGTCGAAATGCAAGTGAAAACTCTGGCTGTGACAAAGGAGACAGAGTCCTACCCAGGAATGAGGCTTCAGCCTACAGAGGAGCAGCAGGAAATTACTGTCGGTCCCAAACACCAGAACTCCATTCAGAGACATTCTCAGGAAGAAAGCTGGCTACACAGCTTACAGGCAGCAGTCAACCTTCTGCACAAACGTCATCATCCCAAAAGAGACAGTGCAGAGGAACAACGGGATGTGTGTATTACGTCTGTGCCTCTAGGACTGTGTGTGTTTCTAGGGGAGAGGAGATAGGAGTGCACGTTCGTGTCAGCTCTCAGCGGTCCTTCTTTAAGAGGCATGCAAATGAGTTTCATAGAAGTAGAGAGGCCATAGCACGAGGAAGGAGAGGGTGGCAGTCTCCAAAGCTAGACAGTTTGCCTTCTGCCCTGGCATCTCAAATAGGGCTGATGGTTTGAAAGGAGCTCGACTATGGACAGACCTAAAGATGAAGGGAGTCTTGTGCTGGTAGGCTTCTATATGTATCGGATACCTTCCACCACCCAGTCCCCAACTATCACAACGCACAGATATACATGCACAATGGACAGAATGTTGCCCTTCGCTGACACACCTGGATACGGGAGGCAGGCCGGGGGTTCAGACAGTGTCTTTTGCTCTTGCTAGGCAAGAGAAGGGAGATGGAGGGCCAAAGGCAGCTGTCCCTTTTCAATCACAGCCAGAGGGCAGGAGCCATGACATTTGGAGCCCTGTCTTGCTATCTCATCAGGGCCTAGGTTCATCCTAGTCCTGCTTTTGTCAGAACCAGGACTCATGAAGACTCGGCAATCCTGCTCCCTGGAGGCTCCTGACACACCTAGATCACCGCCCTTTCTGCGTTGGTCTCTCTAAAGTCCGTTCCCGCTATGCACTGCAACTTCCTTGGCCCTGGTTTGTAGACCCTCCACCTAAAAACATATGAGCTAGCCAGGTCTGGGAGGTGAGGATCGCTCTTTCTCCGAGGGAAGACAGACAAAAGCGCTACCCAGGACCCGTGCCTCCGCAGCTGCCTCTCCACATTTCCAGCACTTTGGCTCGGACAGGCCTAATTGAAGTGAGTCCTTGCGAGAGGGACGCACTTGGCGACCACGGGACTAAAGGCACCAGGGAGCCCTGAACTGCCTTCATTTAAGGGCGACCCCATCGGCCTGCGTGCGTGCTGTGCCTAGATGCAAGGAGCTGGGCCCCTGGCTGAGCTGCAAGGCTCTCCTTTCTTTTTCAAATGTGGGCTCTTGGTCTTGCGCATGCGCACAGGCGTCTGGGAAAAATGGGTCCCTAGCACCGAGCTGAGAGGGGTGTAACTCCAGCCTGCTGCAGCCTCAGGCTCAGGCTTCTCTGGAAGGTGCTGCAGTCCTGCCAGCGACCCCAGAGGACCCCAGCACGACCCTCTTCAGTGTCAACCCCGAACGATGGACTCTGCAGTGTCCCGTGGACATTCTGGAAGACTTTGTACCCTCTCCTTGGCGAAGGTTCACCGTTCCTGGTGGTCTTCTTTCTCCTGTGACTAGTTCTCGCGGGAAATCCATGTTGACCTAGGCCTCCACAAGGTCTGCAACTCCCTGGGAATCACTTTCCTCAACCTCCCTGGGCCCCAACTCAAGGCACCCACCACCTGCTGGGTTCAACTCCTCCACGAGGCTTCCGGAAGACACTGTAAGTGTCAAGGCCAGACACTGTGCTGAATGCACTTTTGCTAGAGCCACGCAGCCGACTGTAGTCATGCTGAACCCTGTGGAAAGTCCATTCTGAGAACCTACTATGGGGTGATTCCTGGCCCACAGTGCACCTAGGAAATCATTGCCCTCTCCTGGGACGCTCCCGCTAGACGGTGCCTCCCATGGGAGCAAGAGCAATCCTGCCAGCGTCTAGTTCTCTGTCCCAGTGTGGCCTAGAAACACAGCGGGGCATCTTTCTTGGGGCGACCCCAGGCTCCTGCCCCGGGGCTCTATGTTGCCAGAGGTGCCTTCTGTACACCCCCAGGGAGACACTGTCCCGAGAAAAAGGGTCGTTCCCTGGACCTACTGAATCTTGCCTTTGGACACCTCCAATCCAACCCAGAATTCTCAGAAGCCAGCGCCAGGCTCTGTCCAAAAGCTCGGGAAGGAAAGCGGGCCAGCTGCAAGAGAAAAGGCCCGGGAGTCGAAATGCAAGTGAAAACTCTGGCTGTGACAAAGGAGACAGAGTCCTACCCAGGAATGAGGCTTCAGCCTACAGAGGAGCAGCAGGAAATTACTGTCGGTCCCAAACACCAGAACTCCATTCAGAGACATTCTCAGGAAGAAAGCTGGCTACACAGCTTACAGGCAGCAGTCAACCTTCTGCACAAACGTCATCATCCCAAAAGAGACAGTGCAGAGGAACAACGGGATGTGTGTATTACGTCTGTGCCTCTAGGACTGTGTGTGTTTCTAGGGGAGAGGAGATAGGAGTGCACGTTCGTGTCAGCTCTCAGCGGTCCTTCTTTAAGAGGCATGCAAATGAGTTTCATAGAAGTAGAGAGGCCATAGCACGAGGAAGGAGAGGGTGGCAGTCTCCAAAGCTAGACAGTTTGCCTTCTGCCCTGGCATCTCAAATAGGGCTGATGGTTTGAAAGGAGCTCGACTATGGACAGACCTAAAGATGAAGGGAGTCTTGTGCTGGTAGGCTTCTATATGTATCGGATACCTTCCACCACCCAGTCCCCAACTATCACAACGCACAGATATACATGCACAATGGACAGAATGTTGCCCTTCGCTGACACACCTGGATACGGGAGGCAGGCCGGGGGTTCAGACAGTGTCTTTTGCTCTTGCTAGGCAAGAGAAGGGAGATGGAGGGCCAAAGGCAGCTGTCCCTTTTCAATCACAGCCAGAGGGCAGGAGCCATGACATTTGGAGCCCTGTCTTGCTATCTCATCAGGGCCTAGGTTCATCCTAGTCCTGCTTTTGTCAGAACCAGGACTCATGAAGACTCGGCAATCCTGCTCCCTGGAGGCTCCTGACACACCTAGATCACCGCCCTTTCTGCGTTGGTCTCTCTAAAGTCCGTTCCCGCTATGCACTGCAACTTCCTTGGCCCTGGTTTGTAGACCCTCCACCTAAAAACATATGAGCTAGCCAGGTCTGGGAGGTGAGGATCGCTCTTTCTCCGAGGGAAGACAGACAAAAGCGCTACCCAGGACCCGTGCCTCCGCAGCTGCCTCTCCACATTTCCAGCACTTTGGCTCGGACAGGCCTAATTGAAGTGAGTCCTTGCGAGAGGGACGCACTTGGCCACCCAGGGACTAAAGGCACCAGGGAGCCCTGAACTGCCTTCATTTAAGGGCGACCCCATCGGCCTGCGTGCGTGCTGTGCCTAGATGCAAGGAGCTGGGCCCCTGGCTGAGCTGCAAGGCTCTCCTTTCTTTTTCAAATGTGGGCTCTTGGTCTTGCGCATGCGCACAGGCGTCTGGGAAAAATGGGTCCCTAGCACCGAGCTGAGAGGGGTGTAACTCCAGCCTGCTGCAGCCTCGGGCTCAGGCTTCTCTGGAAGGTGCTGCAGTCCTGCCAGCGACCCCAGAGGACCCCAGCACGACTCTCTTCGGTGTCAACCCCGAACGATGGACTCTGCAGTGTCCCGTGGACATTCTGGAAGACTTTGTACCCTCTCCTTGGCGAAGGTTCACTGTTCCTGGTGGTCTTCTTTCTCCTGTGACTAGTTCTCGCGGGAAATCCATGTTGACCTAGGCCTCCACAAGGTCTGCAACTCCCTGGGAATCACTTTCCTCAACCTCCCTGGGCCCCAACTCAAGGCACCCACCACCTGCTGGGTTCAACTCCTCCACGAGGCTCCCGGAAGACATTGTAAGTGTCAAGGCCATTCACTGTGCTGAATGCACTTTTGCTAGAGCCACGCAGCCGACTCTAGTCATGCTGAACCCTGTGGAAAGTCCATTCTGAGAACCTACTATGGGGTGATTCCTGGCCCACAGTGCACCTAGGAAATCATTGCCCTCTCCTGGGACGCTCCCGCTAGACGGTGCCTCCCATGGGAGCAAGAGCAATCCTGCCAGCGTCTAGTTCTCTGTCCCAGTGTGGCCTAGAAACACAGCGGGGCATCTTTCTTGGGGCGACCCCAGGCTCCTGCTCCGGGGCTCTATGTTGCCAGAGGTGCCTTCTGTACACCCCCAGGGAGACACTGTCCCGAGAAAAAGGGTCCTTCCCTGGACCTACTGAATCTTGCCTTTGGACACCTCCAATCCAACCCAGAATTCTCAGAAGCCAGTGCCAGGCTCTGTCCAAAAGCTCGGGAAGGAAAGCGGGCCAGCTGCAAGAGAAAAGGCCCGGGAGTCGAAATGCAAGTGAAACCTCTGGCTGTGACAAAGGAGACAGAGTCCTACCCAGGAATGAGGCTTCAGCCTACAGAGGAGCAGCAGGAAATTACTGTCGGTCCCAAACACCAGAACTCCACTCAGAGACATTCTCAGGAAGAAAGCTGGCTACACAGCTTAGAGGCAGCAGTCAAACTTCTGCACAAACGTCATCATCCCAAAAGAGACAGTGCAGAGGAACAACGGGATGTGTGTATTACGTCTGTGCCTCTAGGACTGTGTGTGTTTCTAGGGGAGAGGAGATAGGAGTGCACGTTCGTGTCAGCTCTCAGCGGTCCTTCTTTAAGAGGCATGCAAATGAGTTTCATAGAAGTAGAGAGGCCATAGCACGAGGAAGGAGAGGGTGGCAGTCTCCAAAGCTAGACAGTTTGCCTTCTGCCCTGGCATCTCAAATAGGGCTGATGGTTTGACAGGAGCTCGACTATGGACAGACCTAAAGATCAAGAGAGTCTTGTGCTGGTAGGCCCCTATATGTATCTGATACCTTCCACCACCCAGTCCCCAACTATCACAACGCACAGATATACATGCACAATGGACAGAATGTTGCCCTTCGCTGACACACCTGGATACCGGAGGCAGGCCGGGGGTTCAGACAGTGTCTTTTGCTCTTGCTAGGCAAGAGAAGGGAGATGGAGGGCCAAAGGCAGCTGTCCCTTTTCAATCACAGCCATAGGGCAGGAGGCATGACATTTGGAGCCCTGTCTTGCTATCTCATCAGGGCCTAGGTTCATCCTAGTCCTGCTTTTGTCAGAACCAGGACTCATGAAGACTCGGCAATCCTGCTCCCTGGAGGCTCCTGACACACCTAGATCACCGCCCTTTCTGCGTTGGTCTCTCTAAAGTCCGTTCCCGCTATGCACTGCAACTTCCTTGGCCCTGGTTTGTAGACCCTCCACCTAAAAACATATGAGCTAGCCAGGTCTGGGAGGTGAGGATCGCTCTTTCTCCGAGGGAAGACAGACAAAAGCGCTACCCAGGACCCGTGCCTCCGCAGCTGCCTCTCCACATTTCCAGCACTTTGGCTCGGACAGGCCTAATTGAAGTGAGTCCTTGCGAGAGGGACGCACTTGGCCACCCAGGGACTAAAGGCACCAGGGAGCCCTGAACTGCCTTCATTTATGGGCGACCCCCTCGGCCTGCGTGCGTGCTGTGCCTAGATGCAAGGAGCTGGGCCCCTGGCTGAGCTGCAAGGCTCTCCTTTCCTTTTCAAATGTGGGCTCTTGGTCTTGCGCATGCGCACAGGCTTCTGGGAAAAATGGGTCCCTAGCACCGAGCTGAGAGGGGTGTAACTCCAGCCTGCTGCAGCCTCGGGCTCAGGCTTCTCTGGAAGGTGCTGCAGTCCTGCCAGCGACCCCAGAGGACCCCAGCACGACTCTCGTCGGTGTCAACTCCGAACGATGGACTCTGCAGTGTCCCGTGGACATTCTGGAAGACTTTGTACCCTCTCCTTGGCGAAGGTTCACTGTTCCTGGTGGTCTTCTTTCTCCTGTGACTAGTTCTCGCGGGAAATCCATGTTGACCTAGGCCTCCACAAGGTCTGCAACTCCCTGGGAATCACTTTCCTCAACCTCCCTGGGCCCCAACTCAAGGCACCCACCACCTGCTGGGTTCAACTCCTCCACGAGGCTCCCGGAAGACATTGTAAGTGTCAAGGCCATTCACTGTGCTGAATGCACTTTTGCTAGAGCCACGCAGCCGACTGTAGTCATGCTGAACCCTGTGGAAAGTCCATTCTGAGAACCTACTATGGGGTGATTCCTGGCCCACAGTGCACCTAGGAAATCATTGCCCTCTCCTGGGACGCTCCCGCTAGACGGTGCCTCCCATGGGAGCAAGAGCAATCCTGCCAGCGTCTAGTTCTCTGTCCCAGTGTGGCCTAGAAACACAGCGGGGCATCTTTCTTGGGGCGACCCCAGGCTCCTGCCCCGGGGCTCTATGTTGCCAGAGGTGCCTTCTGTACACCCCCAGGGAGACACTGTCCCGAGAAAATGGGTCGTTCCCTGGACCTACTGAATCTTGCCTTTGGACACCTCCAATCCAACCCAGAATTCTCAGAAGCCAGCGCCAGGCTCTGTCCAAAAGCTCGGAAAGGAAAGCGGGCCAGCTGCAAGAGAAAAGGCCCGGGAGTCGAAATGCAAGTGAAACCTCTGGCTGTGACAAAGGAGACAGAGTCCTACCCAGGAATGAGGCTTCAGCCTACAGAGGAGCAGCAGGAAATTACTGTCGGTCCCAAACACCAGAACTCCACTCAGAGACATTCTCAGGAAGAAAGCTGGCTACACAGCTTACAGGCAGCAGTCAACCTTCTGCACAAACGTCATCATCCCAAAAGAGACAGTGCAGAGGAACAACGGGATGTGTGTATTACGTCTGTGCCTCTAGGACTGTGTGTGTTTCTAGGGGAGAGGAGATAGGAGTGCACGTTCGTGTCAGCTCTCAGCGGTCCTTCTTTAAGAGGCATGCAAACGAGTTTCATAGAAGTAGAGAGGCCATAGCACGAGGAAGGAGAGGGTGGCAGTCTCCAAAGCTAGACAGTTTGCCTTCTGCCCTGGCATCTCAAATAGGGCTGATGGTTTGACAGGAGCTCGACTATGGACAGACCTAAAGATCAAGGGAGTCTTGTGCTGGTAGGCCCCTATATGTATCTGATACCTTCCACCACCCAGTCCCCAACTATCACAACGCACAGATATACATGCACAATGGACAGAATGTTGCCCTTCGCTGACACACCTGGATACCGGAGGCAGGCCGGGGGTTCAGACAGTGTCTTTTGCTCTTGCTAGGCAAGAGAAGGGAGATGGAGGGCCAAAGGCAGCTGTCCCTTTTCAATCACAGCCAGAGGGCAGGAGCCATGACATTTGGAGCCCTGTCTTGCTATCTCATCAGGGCCTAGGTTCATCCTAGTCCTGCTTTTGTCAGAACCAGGACTCATGAAGACTCGGCAATCCTGCTCCCTGGAGGCTCCTGACACACCTAGATCACCGCCCTTTCTGCGTTGGTCTCTCTAAAGTCCGTTCCCGCTATGCACTGCAACTTCCTTGGCCCTGGTTTGTAGACCCTCCACCTAAAAACATATGAGCTAGCCAGGTCTGGGAGGTGAGGATCGCTCTTTCACCGAGGGAAGACAGACAAAAGCGCTACCCAGGACCCGTGCCTCCGCAGCTGCCTCTCCACATTTCCAGCACTTTGGCTCGGACAGGCCTAATTGAAATGAGTCCTTGCGAGAGGGACGCACTTGGCCACCCCGGGACTAAAGGCACCAGGGAGCCCTGAACTGCCTTCATTTAAGGGCGACCCCATCGGCCTGCGTGCGTGCTGTGCCTAGATGCAAGGAGCTGGGCCCCTGGCTGAGCTGCAAGGCTCTCCTTTCTTTTTCAAATGTGGGCTCTTGGTCTTGCGCATGCGCACAGGCGTCTGGGAAAAATGGGTCCCTAGCACCGAGCTGAGAGGGGTGTAACTCCAGCCTGCTGCAGCCTCAGGCTCAGGCTTCTCTGGAAGGTGCTGCAGTCCTGCCAGCGACCCCAGAGGACCCCAGCACGACCCTCTTCAGTGTCAACCCCGAACGATGGACTCTGCAGTGTCCCGTGGATATTCTGGAAGACTTTGTACCCTCTCCTTGGCGAAGGTTCACCGTTCCTGGTGGTCTTCTTTCTCCTGTGACTAGTTCTCGCGGGAAATCCATGTTGACCTAGGCCTCCACAAGGTCTGCAACTCCCTGGGAATCACTTTCCTCAACCTCCCTGGGCCCCAACTCAAGGCACCCACCACCTGCTGGGTTCAACTCCTCCACGAGGCTTCCGGAAGACACTGTAAGTGTCAAGGCCAGACACTGTGCTGAATGCACTTTTGCTAGAGCCACGCAGCCGACTGTAGTCATGCTGAACCCTGTGGAAAGTCCATTCTGAGAACCTACTATGGGGTGATTCCTGGCCCACAGTGCACCTAGGAAATCATTGCCCTCTCCTGGGACGCTCCCGCTAGACGGTGCCTCCCATGGGAGCAAGAGCAATCCTGCCAGCGTCTAGTTCTCTGTCCCAGTGTGGCCTAGAAACACAGCGGGGCATCTTTCTTGGGGCGACCCCAGGCTCCTGCCCCGGGGCTCTATGTTGCCAGAGGTGCCTTCTGTACACCCCCAGGGAGACACTGTCCCGAGAAAAAGGGTCGTTCCCTGGACCTACTGAATCTTGCCTTTGGACACCTCCAATCCAACCCAGAATTCTCAGAAGCCAGCGCCAGGCTCTGTCCAAAAGCTCGGAAAGGAAAGCGGGCCAGCTGCAAGAGAAAAGGCCCGGGAGTCGAAATGCAAGTGAAACCTCTGGCTGTGACAAAGGAGACAGAGTCCTACCCAGGAATGAGGCTTCAGCCTACAGAGGAGCAGCAGGAAATTACTGTCGGTCCCAAACACCAGAACTCCATTCAGAGACATTCTCAGGAAGAAAGCTGGCTACACAGCTTAGAGGCAGCAGTCAACCTTCTGCACAAACGTCATCATCCCAAAAGAGACAGTGCAGAGGAACAACGGGATGTGTGTATTACGTCTGTGCCTCTAGGACTGTGTGTGTTTCTAGGGGAGAGGAGATAGGAGTGCACGTTCGTGTCAGCTCTCAGCGGTCCTTCTTTAAGAGGCATGCAAACGAGTTTCATAGAAGTAGAGAGGCCATAGCACGAGGAAGGAGAGGGTGGCAGTCTCCAAAGCTAGACAGTTTGCCTTCTGCCCTGGCATCTCAAATAGGGCTGATGGTTTGAAAGGAGCTCGACTATGGACAGACCTAAAGATGAAGGGAGTCTTGTGCTGGTAGGCTTCTATATGTATCGGATACCTTCCACCACCCAGTCCCCAACTATCACAACGCACAGATATACATGCACAATGGACAGAATGTTGCCCTTCGCTGACACACCTGGATACCGGAGGCAGGCCGGGGGTTCAGACAGTGTCTTTTGCTCTTGCTAGGCAAGAGAAGGGAGATGGAGGGCCAAAGGCAGCTGTCCCTTTTCAATCACAGCCAGAGGGCAGGAGCCATGACATTTGGAGCCCTGTCTTGCTATCTCATCAGGGCCTAGGTTCATCCTAGTCCTGCTTTTGTCAGAACCAGGACTCATGAAGACTCGGCAATCCTGCTCCCTGGAGGCTCCTGACACACCTAGATCACCGCCCTTTCTGCGTTGGTCTCTCTAAAGTCCGTTCCCGCTATGCACTGCAACTTCCTTGGCCCTGGTTTGTAGACCCTCCACCTAAAAACATATGAGCTAGCCAGGTCTGGGAGGTGAGGATCGCTCTTTCTCCGAGGGAAGACAGACAAAAGCGCTACCCAGGACCCGTGCCTCCGCAGCTGCCTCTCCACATTTCCAGCACTTTGGCTCGGACAGGCCTAATTGAAGTGAGTCCTTGCGAGAGGGACGCACTTGGCGACCACGGGACTAAAGGCACCAGGGAGCCCTGAACTGCCTTCATTTAAGGGCGACCCCATCGGCCTGCGTGCGTGCTGTGCCTAGATGCAAGGAGCTGGGCCCCTGGCTGAGCTGCAAGGCTCTCCTTTCTTTTTCAAATGTGGGCTCTTGGTCTTGCGCATGCGCACAGGCGTCTGGGAAAAATGGGTCCCTAGCACCGAGCTGAGAGGGGTGTAACTCCAGCCTGCTGCAGCCTCAGGCTCAGGCTTCTCTGGAAGGTGCTGCAGTCCTGCCAGCGACCCCAGAGGACCCCAGCACGACCCTCTTCAGTGTCAACCCCGAACGATGGACTCTGCAGTGTCCCGTGGACATTCTGGAAGACTTTGTACCCTCTCCTTGGCGAAGGTTCACCGTTCCTGGTGGTCTTCTTTCTCCTGTGACTAGTTCTCGCGGGAAATCCATGTTGACCTAGGCCTCCACAAGGTCTGCAACTCCCTGGGAATCACTTTCCTCAACCTCCCTGGGCCCCAACTCAAGGCACCCACCACCTGCTGGGTTCAACTCCTCCACGAGGCTTCCGGAAGACACTGTAAGTGTCAAGGCCAGACACTGTGCTGAATGCACTTTTGCTAGAGCCACGCAGCCGACTGTAGTCATGCTGAACCCTGTGGAAAGTCCATTCTGAGAACCTACTATGGGGTGATTCCTGGCCCACAGTGCACCTAGGAAATCATTGCCCTCTCCTGGGACGCTCCCGCTAGACGGTGCCTCCCATGGGAGCAAGAGCAATCCTGCCAGCGTCTAGTTCTCTGTCCCAGTGTGGCCTAGAAACACAGCGGGGCATCTTTCTTGGGGCGACCCCAGGCTCCTGCCCCGGGGCTCTATGTTGCCAGAGGTGCCTTCTGTACACCCCCAGGGAGACACTGTCCCGAGAAAAAGGGTCGTTCCCTGGACCTACTGAATCTTGCCTTTGGACACCTCCAATCCAACCCAGAATTCTCAGAAGCCAGCGCCAGGCTCTGTCCAAAAGCTCGGGAAGGAAAGCGGGCCAGCTGCAAGAGAAAAGGCCCGGGAGTCGAAATGCAAGTGAAACCTCTGGCTGTGACAAAGGAGACAGAGTCCTACCCAGGAATGAGGCTTCAGCCTACAGAGGAGCAGCAGGAAATTACTGTCGGTCCCAAACACCAGAACTCCATTCAGAGACATTCTCAGGAAGAAAGCTGGCTACACAGCTTACAGGCAGCAGTCAACCTTCTGCACAAACGTCATCATCCCAAAAGAGACAGTGCAGAGGAACAACGGGATGTGTGTATTACGTCTGTGCCTCTAGGACTGTGTGTGTTTCTAGGGGAGAGGAGATAGGAGTGCACGTTCGTGTCAGCTCTCAGCGGTCCTTCTTTAAGAGGCATGCAAACGAGTTTCATAGAAGTAGAGAGGCCATAGCACGAGGAAGGAGAGGGTGGCAGTCTCCAAAGCTAGACAGTTTGCCTTCTGCCCTGGCATCTCAAATAGGGCTGATGGTTTGAAAGGAGCTCGACTATGGACAGACCTAAAGATCAAGGGAGTCTTGTGCTGGTAGGCTTCTATATGTATCGGATACCTTCCAGCACCCAGTCCCCAACTATCACAACGCACAGATATACATGCACAATGGACAGAATGTTGCCCTTCGCTGACACACCTGGATACCGGAGGCAGGCCGGGGGTTCAGACAGTGTCTTTTGCTCTTGCTAGGCAAGAGAAGGGAGATGGAGGGCCAAAGGCAGCTGTCCCTTTTCAATCACAGCCAGAGGGCAGGAGCCATGACATTTGGAGCCCTGTCTTGCTATCTCATCAGGGCCTAGGTTCATCCTAGTCCTGCTTTTGTCAGAACCAGGACTCATGAAGACTCGGCAATCCTGCTCCCTGGAGGCTCCTGACACACCTAGATCACCGCCCTTTCTGCGTTGGTCTCTCTAAAGTCCGTTCCCGCTATGCACTGCAACTTCCTTGGCCCTGGTTTGTAGACCCTCCACCTAAAAACATATGAGCTAGCCAGGTCTGGGAGGTGAGGATCGCTCTTTCTCCGAGGGAAGACAGACAAAAGCGCTACCCAGGACCCGTGCCTCCGCAGCTGCCTCTCCACATTTCCAGCACTTTGGCTCGGACAGGCCTAATTGAAGTGAGTCCTTGCGAGAGGGACGCACTTGGCCACCCAGGGACTAAAGGCACCAGGGAGCCCTGAACTGCCTTCATTTAAGGGCGACCCCATCGGCCTGCGTGCGTGCTGTGCCTAGATGCAAGGAGCTGGGCCCCTGGCTGAGCTGCAAGGCTCTCCTTTCTTTTTCAAATGTGGGCTCTTGGTCTTGCGCATGCGCACAGGCGTCTGGGAAAAATGGGTCCCTAGCACCGAGCTGAGAGGGGTGTAACTCCAGCCTGCTGCAGCCTCGGGCTCAGGCTTCTCTGGAAGGAGCTGCAGTCCTGCCAGCGACCCCAGAGGACCCCAGCACGACTCTCTTCGGTGTCAACCCCGAACGATGGACTCTGCAGTGTCCCGTGGACATTCTGGAAGACTTTGTACCCTCTCCTTGGCGAAGGTTCACTGTTCCTGGTGGTCTTCTTTCTCCTGTGACTAGTTCTCGCGGGAAATCCATGTTGACCTAGGCCTCCACAAGGTCTGCAACTCCCTGGGAATCACTTTCCTCAACCTCCCTGGGCCCCAACTCAAGGCACCCACCACCTGCTGGGTTCAACTCCTCCACGAGGCTCCCGGAAGACATTGTAAGTGTCAAGGCCATTCACTGTGCTGAATGCACTTTTGCTAGAGCCACGCAGCCGACTCTAGTCATGCTGAACCCTGTGGAAAGTCCATTCTGAGAACCTACTATGGGGTGATTCCTGGCCCACAGTGCACCTAGGAAATCATTGCCCTCTCCTGGGACGCTCCCGCTAGACGGTGCCTCCCATGGGAGCAAGAGCAATCCTGCCAGCGTCTAGTTCTCTGTCCCAGTGTGGCCTAGAAACACAGCGGGGCATCTTTCTTGGGGCGACCCCAGGCTCCTGCTCCGGGGCTCTATGTTGCCAGAGGTGCCTTCTGTACACCCCCAGGGAGACACTGTCCCGAGAAAAAGGGTCGTTCCCTGGACCTACTGAATCTTGCCTTTGGACACCTCCAATCCAACCCAGAATTCTCAGAAGCCAGTGCCAGGCTCTGTCCAAAAGCTCGGGAAGGAAAGCGGGCCAGCTGCAAGAGAAAAGGCCCGGGAGTCGAAATGCAAGTGAAACCTCTGGCTGTGACAAAGGAGACAGAGTCCTACCCAGGAATGAGGCTTCAGCCTACAGAGGAGCAGCAGGAAATTACTGTCGGTCCCAAACACCAGAACTCCACTCAGAGACATTCTCAGGAAGAAAGCTGGCTACACAGCTTAGAGGCAGCAGTCAACCTTCTGCACAAACGTCATCATCCCAAAAGAGACAGTGCAGAGGAACAACGGGATGTGTGTATTACGTCTGTGCCTCTAGGACTGTGTGTGTTTCTAGGGGAGAGGAGATAGGAGTGCACGTTCGTGTCAGCTCTCAGCGGTCCTTCTTTAAGAGGCATGCAAATGAGTTTCATAGAAGTAGAGAGGCCATAGCACGAGGAAGGAGAGGGTGGCAGTCTCCAAAGCTAGACAGTTTGCCTTCTGCCCTGGCATCTCAAATAGGGCTGATGGTTTGACAGGAGCTCGACTATGGACAGACCTAAAGATCAAGAGAGTCTTGTGCTGGTAGGCCCCTATATGTATCTGATACCTTCCACCACCCAGTCCCCAACTATCACAACGCACAGATATACATGCACAATGGACAGAATGTTGCCCTTCGCTGACACACCTGGATACCGGAGGCAGGCCGGGGGTTCAGACAGTGTCTTTTGCTCTTGCTAGGCAAGAGAAGGGAGATGGAGGGCCAAAGGCAGCTGTCCCTTTTCAATCACAGCCATAGGGCAGGAGGCATGACATTTGGAGCCCTGCCTTGCTATCTCATCAGGGCCTAGGTTCATCCTAGTCCTGCTTTTGTCAGAACCAGGACTCATGAAGACTCGGCAATCCTGCTCCCTGGAGGCTCCTGACACACCTAGATCACCGCCCTTTCTGCGTTGGTCTCTCTAAAGTCCGTTCCCGCTATGCACTGCAACTTCCTTGGCCCTGGTTTGTAGACCCTCCACCTAAAAACATATGAGCTAGCCAGGTCTGGGAGGTGAGGATCGCTCTTTCTCCGAGGGAAGACAGACAAAAGCGCTACCCAGGACCCGTGCCTCCGCAGCTGCCTCTCCACATTTCCAGCACTTTGGCTCGGACAGGCCTAATTGAAGTGAGTCCTTGCCAGAGGGACGCACTTGGCCACCCAGGGACTAAAGGCACCAGGGAGCCCTGAACTGCCTTCATTTATGGGCGACCCCCTCGGCCTGCGTGCGTGCTGTGCCTAGATGCAAGGAGCTGGGCCCCTGGCTGAGCTGCAAGGCTCTCCTTTCCTTTTCAAATGTGGGCTCTTGGTCTTGCGCATGCGCACAGGCGTCTGGGAAAAATGGGTCCCTAGCACCGAGCTGAGAGGGGTGTAACTCCAGCCTGCTGCAGCCTCGGGCTCAGGCTTCTCTGGAAGGTGCTGCAGTCCTGCCAGCGACCCCAGAGGACCCCAGCACGACTCTCGTCGGTGTCAACTCCGAACGATGGACTCTGCAGTGTCCCGTGGACATTCTGGAAGACTTTGTACCCTCTCCTTGGCGAAGGTTCACTGTTCCTGGTGGTCTTCTTTCTCCTGTGACTAGTTCTCGCGGGAAATCCATGTTGACCTAGGCCTCCACAAGGTCTGCAACTCCCTGGGAATCACTTTCCTCAACCTCCCTGGGCCCCAACTCAAGGCACCCACCACCTGCTGGGTTCAACTCCTCCACGAGGCTCCCGGAAGACATTGTAAGTGTCAAGGCCATTCACTGTGCTGAATGCACTTTTGCTAGACCCACGCAGCCGACTGTAGTCATGCTGAACCCTGTGGAAAGTCCATTCTGAGAACCTACTATGGGGTGATTCCTGTCCCACAGTGCACCTAGGAAATCATTGCCCTCTCCTGGGACGCTCCCGCTAGACGGTGCCTCCCATGGGAGCAAGAGCAATCCTGCCAGCGTCTAGTTCTCTGTCCCAGTGTGGCCTAGAAACACAGCGGGGCATCTTTCTTGGGGCGACCCCAGGCTCCTGCCCCGGGGCTCTATGTTGCCAGAGGTGCCTTCTGTACACCCCCAGGGAGACACTGTCCCGAGAAAAAGGGTCGTTCCCTGGACCTACTGAATCTTGCCTTTGGACACCTCCAATCCAACCCAGAATTCTCAGAAGCCAGCGCCAGGCTCTGTCCAAAAGCTCGGAAAGGAAAGCGGGCCAGCTGCAAGAGAAAAGGCCCGGGAGTCGAAATGCAAGTGAAACCTCTGGCTGTGACAAAGGAGACAGAGTCCTACCCAGGAATGAGGCTTCAGCCTACAGAGGAGCAGCAGGAAATTACTGTCGGTCCCAAACACCAGAACTCCATTCAGAGACATTCTCAGGAAGAAAGCTGGCTACACAGCTTACAGGCAGCAGTCAACCTTCTGCACAAACGTCATCATCCCAAAAGAGACAGTGCAGAGGAACAACGGGATGTGTGTATTACGTCTGTGCCTCTAGGACTGTGTGTGTTTCTAGGGGAGAGGAGATAGGAGTGCACGTTCGTGTCAGCTCTCAGCGGTCCTTCTTTAAGAGGCATGCAAACGAGTTTCATAGAAGTAGAGAGGCCATAGCACGAGGAAGGAGAGGGTGGCAGTCTCCAAAGCTAGACAGTTTGCCTTCTGCCCTGGCATCTCAAATAGGGCTGATGGTTTGACAGGAGCTCGACTATGGACAGACCTAAAGATCAAGGGAGTCTTGTGCTGGTAGGCCCCTATATGTATCTGATACCTTCCACCACCCAGTCCCCAACTATCACAACGCACAGATATACATGCACAATGGACAGAATGTTGCCCTTCGCTGACACACCTGGATACCGGAGGCAGGCCGGGGGTTCAGACAGTGTCTTTTGCTCTTGCTAGGCAAGAGAAGGGAGATGGAGGGCCAAAGGCAGCTGTCCCTTTTCAATCACAGCCAGAGGGCAGGAGCCATGACATTTGGAGCCCTGTCTTGCTATCTCATCAGGGCCTAGGTTCATCCTAGTCCTGCTTTTGTCAGAACCAGGACTCATGAAGACTCGGCAATCCTGCTCCCTGGAGGCTCCTGACACACCTAGATCACCGCCCTTTCTGCGTTGGTCTCTCTAAAGTCCGTTCCCGCTATGCACTGCAACTTCCTTGGCCCTGGTTTGTAGACCCTCCACCTAAAAACATATGAGCTAGCCAGGTCTGGGAGGTGAGGATCGCTCTTTCTCCGAGGGAAGACAGACAAAAGCGCTACCCAGGACCCGTGCCTCCGCAGCTGCCTCTCCACATTTCCAGCACTTTGGCTCGGACAGGCCTAATTGAAGTGAGTCCTTGCGAGAGGGACGCACTTGGCCACCCAGGGACTAAAGGCACCAGGGAGCCCTGAACTGCCTTCATTTATGGGCGACACCATCGGCCTGCGTGCGTGCTGTGCCTAGATGCAAGGAGCTGGGCCCCTGGCTGAGCTGCAAGGCTCTCCTTTCTTTTTCAAATGTGGGCTCTTGGTCTTGCGCATGCGCACAGGCGTCTGGGAAAAATGGGTCCCTAGCACCGAGCTGAGAGGGGTGTAACTCCAGCCTGCTGCAGCCTCGGGCTCAGGCTTCTCTGGAAGGTGCTGCAGTCCTGCCAGCGACCCCAGAGGACCCCAGCACGACTCTCGTCGGTGTCAACTCCGAACGATGGACTCTGCAGTGTCCCGTGGACATTCTGGAAGACTTTGTACCCTCTCCTTGGCGAAGGTTCACCGTTCCTGGTGGTCTTCTTTCTCCTGTGACTAGTTCTCGCGGGAAATACATGTTGACCTAGGCCTCCACAAGGTCTGCAACTCCCTGAGAATCACTTTCCTCAACCTCCCTGGGCCCCAACTCAAGGCACCCACCACCTGCTGGGTTCAACTCCTCCACGAGGCTCCCGGAAGACATTGTAAGTGTCAAGGCCATTCACTGTGCTGAATGCACTTTTGCTAGAGCCACGCAGCCGACTGTAGTCATGCTGAACCCTGTGGAAAGTCCATTCTGAGAACCTACTATGGGGTGATTCCTGGCCCACAGTCACCTAGGAAATCATTGCCCTCTCCTGGGACGCTCCCGCTAGACGGTGCCTCCCATGGGAGCAAGAGCAATCCTGCCAGCGTCTAGTTCTCTGTCCCATTGTGGCCTAGAAACACAGCGGGGCATCTTTCCTGGGGCGACCCCAGGCTCCTGCCCCGGGGCTCTATGTTGCCAGAGGTGCCTTCTGTACACCCCCAGGGAGACACTGTCCCGAGAAAAATGGTCGTTCCCTGGACCTACTGAATCTTGCCTTTGGACACCTCCAATCCAACCCAGAATTCTCAGAAGCCAGCGCCAGGCTCTGTCCAAAAGCTCGGAAAGGAAAGCGGGCCAGCTGCAAGAGAAAAGGCCCGGGAGTCGAAATGCAAGTGAAACCTCTGGCTGTGACAAAGGAGACAGAGTCCTACCCAGGAATGAGGCTTCAGCCTACAGAGGAGCAGCAGGAAATTACTGTCGGTCCCAAACACCAGAACTCCACTCAGAGACATTCTCAGGAAGAAAGCTGGCTACACAGCTTAGAGGCAGCAGTCAACCTTCTGCACAAACGTCATCATCCCAAAAGAGACAGTGCAGAGGAACAACGGGATGTGTGTATTACGTCTGTGCCTCTAGGACTGTGTGTGTTTCTAGGGGAGAGGAGATAGGAGTGCACGTTCGTGTCAGCTCTCAGCGGTCCTTCTTTAAGAGGCATGCAAACGAGTTTCATAGAAGTAGAGAGGCCATAGCACGAGGAAGGAGAGGGTGGCAGTCTCCAAAGCTAGACAGTTTGCCTTCTGCCCTGGCATCTCAAATAGGGCTGATGGTTTGACAGGAGCTCGACTATGGACAGACCTAAAGATCAAGGGAGTCTTGTGCTGGTAGGCCCCTATATGTATCTGATACCTTCCACCACCCAGTCCCCAACTATCACAACGCACAGATATACATGCACAATGGACAGAATGTTGCCCTTCGCTGACACACCTGGATACCGGAGGCAGGCCGGGGGTTCAGACAGTGTCTTTTGCTCTTGCTAGGCAAGAGAAGGGAGATGGAGGGCCAAAGGCAGCTGTCCCTTTTCAATCACAGCCAGAGGGCAGGAGCCATGACATTTGGAGCCCTGTCTTGCTATCTCATCAGGGCCTAGGTTCATCCTAGTCCTGCTTTTGTCAGAACCAGGACTCATGAAGACTCGGCAATCCTGCTCCCTGGAGGCTCCTGACACACCTAGATCACCGCCCTTTCTGCGTTGGTCTCTCTAAAGTCCGTTCCCGCTATGCACTGCAACTTCCTTGGCCCTGGTTTGTAGACCCTCCACCTAAAAACATATGAGCTAGCCAGGTCTGGGAGGTGAGGATCGCTCTTTCTCCGAGGGAAGACAGACAAAAGCGCTACCCAGGACCCGTGCCTCCGCAGCTGCCTCTCCACATTTCCAGCACTTTGGCTCGGACAGGCCTAATTGAAGTGAGTCCTTGCGAGAGGGACGCACTTGGCCACCCAGGGACTAAAGGCACCAGGGAGCCCTGAACTGCCTTCATTTATGGGCGACACCATCGGCCTGCGTGCGTGCTGTGCCTAGATGCAAGGAGCTGGGCCCCTGGCTGAGCTGCAAGGCTCTCCTTTCTTTTTCAAATGTGGGCTCTTGGTCTTGCGCATGCGCACAGGCGTCTGGGAAAAATGGGTCCCTAGCACCGAGCTGAGAGGGGTGTAACTCCAGCCTGCTGCAGCCTCGGGCTCAGGCTTCTCTGGAAGGTGCTGCAGTCCTGCCAGCGACCCCAGAGGACCCCAGCACGACTCTCGTCGGTGTCAACTCCGAACGATGGACTCTGCAGTGTCCCGTGGACATTCTGGAAGACTTTGTACCCTCTCCTTGGCGAAGGTTCACCGTTCCTGGTGGTCTTCTTTCTCCTGTGACTAGTTCTCGCGGGAAATCCATGTTGACCTAGGCCTCCACAAGGTCTGCAACTCCCTGAGAATCACTTTCCTCAACCTCCCTGGGCCCCAACTCAAGGCACCCACCACCTGCTGGGTTCAACTCCTCCACGAGGCTCCCGGAAGACATTGTAAGTGTCAAGGCCATTCACTGTGCTGAATGCACTTTTGCTAGAGCCACGCAGCCGACTGTAGTCATGCTGAACCCTGTGGAAAGTCCATTCTGAGAACCTACTATGGGGTGATTCCTGGCCCACAGTCACCTAGGAAATCATTGCCCTCTCCTGGGACGCTCCCGCTAGACGGTGCCTCCCATGGGAGCAAGAGCAATCCTGCCAGCGTCTAGTTCTCTGTCCCATTGTGGCCTAGAAACACAGCGGGGCATCTTTCCTGGGGCGACCCCAGGCTCCTGCCCCGGGGCTCTATGTTGCCAGAGGTGCCTTCTGTACACCCCCAGGGAGACACTGTCCCGAGAAAATGGGTCGTTCCCTGGACCTACTGAATCTTGCCTTTGGACACCTCCAATCCAACCCAGAATTCTCAGAAGCCAGCGCCAGGCTCTGTCCAAAAGCTCGGAAAGGAAAGCGGGCCAGCTGCAAGAGAAAAGGCCCGGGAGTCGAAATGCAAGTGAAACCTCTGGCTGTGACAAAGGAGACAGAGTCCTACCCAGGAATGAGGCTTCAGCCTACAGAGGAGCAGCAGGAAATTACTGTCGGTCCCAAACACCAGAACTCCACTCAGAGACATTCTCAGGAAGAAAGCTGGCTACACAGCTTACAGGCAGCAGTCAACCTTCTGCACAAACGTCATCATCCCAAAAGAGACAGTGCAGAGGAACAACGGGATGTGTGTATTACGTCTGTGCCTCTAGGACTGTGTGTGTTTCTAGGGGAGAGGAGATAGGAGTGCACGTTCGTGTCAGCTCTCAGCGGTCCTTCTTTAAGAGGCATGCAAACGAGTTTCATAGAAGTAGAGAGGCCATAGCACGAGGAAGGAGGGGGTGGCAGTCTCCAAAGCTAGACAGTTTGCCTTCTGCCCTGGCATCTCAAATAGGGCTGATGGTTTGACAGGAGCTCGACTATGGACAGACCTAAAGATCAAGGGAGTCTTGTGCTGGTAGGCCCCTATATGTATCTGATACCTTCCACCACCCAGTCCCCAACTATCACAACGCACAGATATACATGCACAATGGACAGAATGTTGCCCTTCGCTGACACACCTGGATACCGGAGGCAGGCCGGGGGTTCAGACAGTGTCTTTTGCTCTTGCTAGGCAAGAGAAGGGAGATGGAGGGCCAAAGGCAGCTGTCCCTTTTCAATCACAGCCAGAGGGCAGGAGCCATGACATTTGGAGCCCTGTCTTGCTATCTCATCAGGGCCTAGGTTCATCCTAGTCCTGCTTTTGTCAGAACCAGGACTCATGAAGACTCGGCAATCCTGCTCCCTGGAGGCTCCTGACACACCTAGATCACCGCCCTTTCTGCGTTGGTCTCTCTAAAGTCCGTTCCCGCTATGCACTGCAACTTCCTTGGCCCTGGTTTGTAGACCCTCCACCTAAAAACATATGAGCTAGCCAGGTCTGGGAGGTGAGGATCGCTCTTTCTCCGAGGGAAGACAGACAAAAGCGCTACCCAGGACCCGTGCCTCCGCAGCTGCCTCTCCACATTTCCAGCACTTTGGCTCGGACAGGCCTAATTGAAGTGAGTCCTTGCGAGAGGGACGCACTTGGCCACCCAGGGACTAAAGGCACCAGGGAGCCCTGAACTGCCTTCATTTATGGGCGACCCCATCGGCCTGCGTGCGTGCTGTGCCTAGATGCAAGGAGCTGGGCCCCTGGCTGAGCTGCAAGGCTCTCCTTTCTTTTTCAAATGTGGGCTCTTGGTCTTGCGCATGCGCACAGGCGTCTGGGAAAAATGGGTCCCTAGCACCGAGCTGAGAGGGGTGTAACTCCAGCCTGCTGCAGCCTCGGGCTCAGGCTTCTCTGGAAGGTGCTGCAGTCCTGCCAGCGACCCCAGAGGACCCCAGCACGACTCTCGTCGGTGTCAACTCCGAACGATGGACTCTGCAGTGTCCCGTGGACATTCTGGAAGACTTTGTACCCTCTCCTTGGCGAAGGTTCACTGTTCCTGGTGGTCTTCTTTCTCCTGTGACTAGTTCTCGCGGGAAATCCATGTTGACCTAGGCCTCCACAAGGTCTGCAACTCCCTGAGAATCACTTTCCTCAACCTCCCTGGGCCCCAACTCAAGGCACCCACCACCTGCTGGGTTCAACTCCTCCACGAGGCTCCCGGAAGACATTGTAAGTGTCAAGGCCATTCACTGTGCTGAATGCACTTTTGCTAGAGCCACGCAGCCGACTGTAGTCATGCTGAACCCTGTGGAAAGTCCATTCTGAGAACCTACTATGGGGTGATTCCTGGCCCACAGTCACCTAGGAAATCATTGCCCTCTCCTGGGACGCTCCCGCTAGACGGTGCCTCCCATGGGAGCAAGAGCAATCCTGCCAGCGTCTAGTTCTCTGTCCCAGTGTGGCCTAGAAACACAGCGGGGCATCTTTCTTGGGGCGACCCCAGGCTCCTGCCCCGGGGCTCTATGTTGCCAGAGGTGCCTTCTGTACACCCCCAGGGAGACACTGTCCCGAGAAAAAGGGTCGTTCCCTGGACCTACTGAATCTTGCCTTTGGACACCTCCAATCCAACCCAGAATTCTCAGAAGCCAGCGCCAGGCTCTGTCCAAAAGCTCGGGAAGGAAAGCGGGCCAGCTGCAAGAGAAAAGGCCCGGGAGTCGAAATGCAAGTGAAACCTCTGGCTGTGACAAAGGAGACAGAGTCCTACCCAGGAATGAGGCTTCAGCCTACAGAGGAGCAGCAGGAAATTACTGTCGGTCCCAAACACCAGAACTCCACTCAGAGACATTCTCAGGAAGAAAGCTGGCTACACAGCTTAGAGGCAGCAGTCAACCTTCTGCACAAACGTCATCATCCCAAAAGAGACAGTGCAGAGGAACAACGGGATGTGTGTATTACGTCTGTGCCTCTAGGACTGTGTGTGTTTCTAGGGGAGAGGAGATAGGAGTGCACGTTCGTGTCAGCTCTCAGCGGTCCTTCTTTAAGAGGCATGCAAACGAGTTTCATAGAAGTAGAGAGGCCATAGCACGAGGAAGGAGAGGGTGGCAGTCTCCAAAGCTAGACAGTTTGCCTTCTGCCCTGGCATCTCAAATAGGGCTGATGGTTTGACAGGAGCTCGACTATGGACAGACCTAAAGATCAAGGGAGTCTTGTGCTGGTAGGCCCCTATATGTATCTGATACCTTCCACCACCCAGTCCCCAACTATCACAACGCACAGATATACATGCACAATGGACAGAATGTTGCCCTTCGCTGACACACCTGGATACCGGAGGCAGGCCGGGGGTTCAGACAGTGTCTTTTGCTCTTGCTAGGCAAGAGAAGGGAGATGGAGGGCCAAAGGCAGCTGTCCCTTTTCAATCACAGCCATAGGGCAGGAGCCATGACATTTGGAGCCCTGTCTTGCTATCTCATCAGGGCCTAGGTTCATCCTAGTCCTGCTTTTGTCAGAACCAGGACTCATGAAGACTCGGCAATCCTGCTCCCTGGAGGCTCCTGACACACCTAGATCACCGCCCTTTCTGCGTTGGTCTCTCTAAAGTCCGTTCCCGCTATGCACTGCAACTTCCTTGGCCCTGGTTTGTAGACCCTCCACCTAAAAACATATGAGCTAGCCAGGTCTGGGAGGTGAGGATCGCTCTTTCTCCGAGGGAAGACAGACAAAAGCGCTACCCAGGACCCGTGCCTCCGCAGCTGCCTCTCCACATTTCCAGCACTTTGGCTCGGACAGGCCTAATTGAAGTGAGTCCTTGCGAGAGGGACGCACTTGGCCACCACGGGACTAAAGGCACCAGGGAGCCCTGAACTGCCTTCATTTAAGGGCGACCCCATCGGCCTGCGTGCGTGCTGTGCCTAGATGCAAGGAGCTGGGCCCCTGGCTGAGCTGCAAGGCTCTCCTTTCTTTTTCAAATGTGGGCTCTTGGTCTTGCGCATGCGCACAGGCGTCTGGGAAAAATGGGTCCCTAGCACCGAGCTGAGAGGGGTGTAACTCCAGCCTGCTGCAGCCTCGGGCTCAGGCTTCTCTGGAAGGTGCTGCAGTCCTGCCAGCGACCCCAGAGGACCCCAGCACGACCCTCTTCAGTGTCAACCCCGAACGATGGACTCTGCAGTGTCCCGTGGACATTCTGGAAGACTTTGTACCCTCTCCTTGGCGAAGGTTCACCGTTCCTGGTGGTCTTCTTTCTCCTGTGACTAGTTCTCGCGGGAAATCCATGTTGACCTAGGCCTCCACAAGGTCTGCAACTCCCTGGGAATCACTTTCCTCAACCTCCCTGGGCCCCAACTCAAGGCACCCACCACCTGCTGGGTTCAACTCCTCCACGAGGCTTCCGGAAGACACTGTAAGTGTCAAGGCCAGACACTGTGCTGAATGCACTTTTGCTAGAGCCACGCAGCCGACTGTAGTCATGCTGAACCCTGTGGAAAGTCCATTCTGAGAACCTACTATGGGGTGATTCCTGGCCCACAGTGCACCTAGGAAATCATTGCCCTCTCCTGGGACGCTCCCGCTAGACGGTGCCTCCCATGGGAGCAAGAGCAATCCTGCCAGCGTCTAGTTCTCTGTCCCAGTGTGGCCTAGAAACACAGCGGGGCATCTTTCTTGGGGCGACCCCAGGCTCCTGCCCCGGGGCTCTATGTTGCCAGAGGTGCCTTCTGTACACCCCCAGGGAGACACTGTCCCGAGAAAAAGGGTCGTTCCCTGGACCTACTGAATCTTGCCTTTGGACACCTCCAATCCAACCCAGAATTCTCAGAAGCCAGCGCCAGGCTCTGTCCAAAAGCTCGGGAAGGAAAGCGGGCCAGCTGCAAGAGAAAAGGCCCGGGAGTCGAAATGCAAGTGAAACCTCTGGCTGTGACAAAGGAGACAGAGTCCTACCCAGGAATGAGGCTTCAGCCTACAGAGGAGCAGCAGGAAATTACTGTCGGTCCCAAACACCAGAACTCCACTCAGAGACATTCTCAGGAAGAAAGCTGGCTACACAGCTTACAGGCAGCAGTCAACCTTCTGCACAAACGTCATCATCCCAAAAGAGACAGTGCAGAGGAACAACGGGATGTGTGTATTACGTCTGTGCCTCTAGGACTGTGTGTGTTTCTAGGGGAGAGGAGATAGGAGTGCACGTTCGTGTCAGCTCTCAGCGGTCCTTCTTTAAGAGGCATGCAAACGAGTTTCATAGAAGTAGAGAGGCCATAGCACGAGGAAGGAGAGGGTGGCAGTCTCCAAAGCTAGACAGTTTGCCTTCTGCCCTGGCATCTCAAATAGGGCTGATGGTTTGAAAGGAGCTCGACTATGGACAGACCTAAAGATCAAGGGAGTCTTGTGCTGGTAGGCTTCTATATGTATCGGATACCTTCCAGCACCCAGTCCCCAACTATCACAACGCACAGATATACATGCACAATGGACAGAATGTTGCCCTTCGCTGACACACCTGGATACCGGAGGCAGGCCGGGGGTTCAGACAGTGTCTTTTGCTCTTGCTAGGCAAGAGAAGGGAGATGGAGGGCCAAAGGCAGCTGTCCCTTTTCAATCACAGCCAGAGGGCAGGAGCCATGACATTTGGAGCCCTGTCTTGCTATCTCATCAGGGCCTAGGTTCATCCTAGTCCTGCTTTTGTCAGAACCAGGACTCATGAAGACTCGGCAATCCTGCTCCCTGGAGGCTCCTGACACACCTAGATCACCGCCCTTTCTGCGTTGGTCTCTCTAAAGTCCGTTCCCGCTATGCACTGCAACTTCCTTGGCCCTGGTTTGTAGACCCTCCACCTAAAAACATATGAGCTAGCCAGGTCTGGGAGGTGAGGATCGCTCTTTCTCCGAGGGAAGACAGACAAAAGCGCTACCCAGGACCCGTGCCTCCGCAGCTGCCTCTCCACATTTCCAGCACTTTGGCTCGGACAGGCCTAATTGAAGTGAGTCCTTGCGAGAGGGACGCACTTGGCCACCCAGGGACTAAAGGCACCAGGGAGCCCTGAACTGCCTTCATTTAAGGGAGACCCCATCGGCCTGCGTGCGTGCTGTGCCTAGATGCAAGGAGCTGGGCCCCTGGCTGAGCTGCAAGGCTCTCCTTTCTTTTTCAAATGTGGGCTCTTGGTCTTGCGCATGCGCACAGGCGTCTGGGAAAAATGGGTCCCTAGCACCTAGCTGAGAGGGGTGTAACTCCAGCCTGCTGCAGCCTCGGGCTCAGGCTTCTCTGGAAGGTGCTGCAGTCCTGCCAGCGACCCCAGAGGACCCCAGCACGACTCTCTTCGGTGTCAACCCCGAACGATGGACTCTGCAGTGTCCCGTGGACATTCTGGAAGACTTTGTACCCTCTCCTTGGCGAAGGTTCACTGTTCCTGGTGGTCTTCTTTCTCCTGTGACTAGTTCTCGCGGGAAATCCATGTTGACCTAGGCCTCCACAAGGTCTGCAACTCCCTGGGAATCACTTTCCTCAACCTCCCTGGGCCCCAACTCAAGGCACCCACCACCTGCTGGGTTCAACTCCTCCACGAGGCTCCCGGAAGACATTGTAAGTGTCAAGGCCATTCACTGTGCTGAATGCACTTTTGCTAGAGCCACGCAGCCGACTCTAGTCATGCTGAACCCTGTGGAAAGTCCATTCTGAGAACCTACTATGGGGTGATTCCTGGCCCACAGTGCACCTAGGAAATCATTGCCCTCTCCTGGGACGCTCCCGCTAGACGGTGCCTCCCATGGGAGCAAGAGCAATCCTGCCAGCGTCTAGTTCTCTGTCCCAGTGTGGCCTAGAAACACAGCGGGGCATCTTTCTTGGGGCGACCCCAGGCTCCTGCTCCGGGGCTCTATGTTGCCAGAGGTGCCTTCTGTACACCCCCAGGGAGACACTGTCCCGAGAAAAAGGGTCGTTCCCTGGACCTACTGAATCTTGCCTTTGGACACCTCCAATCCAACCCAGAATTCTCAGAAGCCAGTGCCAGGCTCTGTCCAAAAGCTCGGGAAGGAAAGCGGGCCAGCTGCAAGAGAAAAGGCCCGGGAGTCGAAATGCAAGTGAAACCTCTGGCTGTGACAAAGGAGACAGAGTCCTACCCAGGAATGAGGCTTCAGCCTACAGAGGAGCAGCAGGAAATTACTGTCGGTCCCAAACACCAGAACTCCACTCAGAGACATTCTCAGGAAGAAAGCTGGCTACACAGCTTAGAGGCAGCAGTCAACCTTCTGCACAAACGTCATCATCCCAAAAGAGACAGTGCAGAGGAACAACGGGATGTGTGTATTACGTCTGTGCCTCTAGGACTGTGTGTGTTTCTAGGGGAGAGGAGATAGGAGTGCACGTTCGTGTCAGCTCTCAGCGGTCCTTCTTTAAGAGGCATGCAAATGAGTTTCATAGAAGTAGAGAGACCATAGCACGAGGAAGGAGAGGGTGGCAGTCTCCAAAGCTAGACAGTTTGCCTTCTGCCCTGGCATCTCAAATAGGGCTGATGGTTTGACAGGAGCTCGACTATGGACAGACCTAAAGATCAAGAGAGTCTTGTGCTGGTAGGCCCCTATATGTATCTGATACCTTCCACCACCCAGTCCCCAACTATCACAACGCACAGATATACATGCACAATGGACAGAATGTTGCCCTTCGCTGACACACCTGGATACCGGAGGCAGGCCGGGGGTTCAGACAGTGTCTTTTGCTCTTGCTAGGCAAGAGAAGGGAGATGGAGGGCCAAAGGCAGCTGTCCCTTTTCAATCACAGCCAGAGGGCAGGAGCCATGACATTTGGAGCCCTGTCTTGCTATCTCATCAGGGCCTAGGTTCATCCTAGTCCTGCTTTTGTCAGAACCAGGACTCATGAAGACTCGGCAATCCTGCTCCCTGGAGGCTCCTGACACACCTAGATCACCGCCCTTTCTGCGTTGGTCTCTCTAAAGTCCGTTCCCGCTATGCACTGCAACTTCCTTGGCCCTGGTTTGTAGACCCTCCACCTAAAAACATATGAGCTAGCCAGGTCTGGGAGGTGAGGATCGCTCTTTCTCCGAGGGAAGACAGACAAAAGCGCTACCCAGGACCCGTGCCTCCGCAGCTGCCTCTCCACATTTCCAGCACTTTGGCTCGGACAGGCCTAATTGAAGTGAGTCCTTGCGAGAGGGACGCACTTGGCCACCCAGGGACTAAAGGCACCAGGGAGCCCTGAACTGCCTTCATTTATGGGCGACCCCATCGGCCTGCGTGCGTGCTGTGCCTAGATGCAAGGAGCTGGGCCCCTGGCTGAGCTGCAAGGCTCTCCTTTCTTTTTCAAATGTGGGCTCTTGGTCTTGCGCATGCGCACAGGCGTCTGGGAAAAATGGGTCCCTAGCACCGAGCTGAGAGGGGTGTAACTCCAGCCTGCTGCAGCCTCGGGCTCAGGCTTCTCTGGAAGGTGCTGCAGTCCTGCCAGCGACCCCAGAGGACCCCAGCACGACTCTCGTCGGTGTCAACTCCGAACGATGGACTCTGCAGTGTCCCGTGGACATTCTGGAAGACTTTGTACCCTCTCCTTGGCGAAGGTTCACTGTTCCTGGTGGTCTTCTTTCTCCTGTGACTAGTTCTCGCGGGAAATCCATGTTGACCTAGGCCTCCACAAGGTCTGCAACTCCCTGAGAATCACTTTCCTCAACCTCCCTGGGCCCCAACTCAAGGCACCCACCACCTGCTGGGTTCAACTCCTCCACGAGGCTCCCGGAAGACATTGTAAGTGTCAAGGCCATTCACTGTGCTGAATGCACTTTTGCTAGAGCCACGCAGCCGACTGTAGTCATGCTGAACCCTGTGGAAAGTCCATTCTGAGAACCTACTATGGGGTGATTCCTGGCCCACAGTCACCTAGGAAATCATTGCCCTCTCCTGGGACGCTCCCGCTAGACGGTGCCTCCCATGGGAGCAAGAGCAATCCTGCCAGCGTCTAGTTCTCTGTCCCATTGTGGCCTAGAAACACAGCGGGGCATCTTTCCTGGGGCGACCCCAGGCTCCTGCCCCGGGGCTCTATGTTGCCAGAGGTGCCTTCTGTACACCCCCAGGGAGACACTGTCCCGAGAAAATGGGTCGTTCCCTGGACCTACTGAATCTTGCCTTTGGACACCTCCAATCCAACCCAGAATTCTCAGAAGCCAGCGCCAGGCTCTGTCCAAAAGCTCGGAAAGGAAAGCGGGCCAGCTGCAAGAGAAAAGGCCCGGGAGTCGAAATGCAAGTGAAACCTCTGGCTGTGACAAAGGAGACAGAGTCCTACCCAGGAATGAGGCTTCAGCCTACAGAGGAGCAGCAGGAAATTACTGTCGGTCCCAAACACCAGAACTCCACTCAGAGACATTCTCAGGAAGAAAGCTGGCTACACAGCTTACAGGCAGCAGTCAACCTTCTGCACAAACGTCATCATCCCAAAAGAGACAGTGCAGAGGAACAACGGGATGTGTGTATTACGTCTGTGCCTCTAGGACTGTGTGTGTTTCTAGGGGAGAGGAGATAGGAGTGCACGTTCGTGTCAGCTCTCAGCGGTCCTTCTTTAAGAGGCATGCAAACGAGTTTCATAGAAGTAGAGAGGCCATAGCACGAGGAAGGAGAGGGTGGCAGTCTCCAAAGCTAGACAGTTTGCCTTCTGCCCTGGCATCTCAAATAGGGCTGATGGTTTGACAGGAGCTCGACTATGGACAGACCTAAAGATCAAGGGAGTCTTGTGCTGGTAGGCCCCTATATGTATCTGATACCTTCCACCACCCAGTCCCCAACTATCACAACGCACAGATATACATGCACAATGGACAGAATGTTGCCCTTCGCTGACACACCTGGATACCGGAGGCAGGCCGGGGGTTCAGACAGTGTCTTTTGCTCTTGCTAGGCAAGAGAAGGGAGATGGAGGGCCAAAGGCAGCTGTCCCTTTTCAATCACAGCCAGAGGGCAGGAGCCATGACATTTGGAGCCCTGTCTTGCTATCTCATCAGGGCCTAGGTTCATCCTAGTCCTGCTTTTGTCAGAACCAGGACTCATGAAGACTCGGCAATCCTGCTCCCTGGAGGCTCCTGACACACCTAGATCACCGCCCTTTCTGCGTTGGTCTCTCTAAAGTCCGTTCCCGCTATGCACTGCAACTTCCTTGGCCCTGGTTTGTAGACCCTCCACCTAAAAACATATGAGCTAGCCAGGTCTGGGAGGTGAGGATCGCTCTTTCTCCGAGGGAAGACAGACAAAAGCGCTACCCAGGACCCGTGCCTCCGCAGCTGCCTCTCCACATTTCCAGCACTTTGGCTCGGACAGGCCTAATTGAAGTGAGTCCTTGCGAGAGGGACGCACTTGGCCACCCAGGGACTAAAGGCACCAGGGAGCCCTGAACTGCCTTCATTTAAGGGAGACCCCATCGGCCTGCGTGCGTGCTGTGCCTAGATGCAAGGAGCTGGGCCCCTGGCTGAGCTGCAAGGCTCTCCTTTCTTTTTCAAATGTGGGCTCTTGGTCTTGCGCATGCGCACAGGCGTCTGGGAAAAATGGGTCCCTAGCACCTAGCTGAGAGGGGTGTAACTCCAGCCTGCTGCAGCCTCGGGCTCAGGCTTCTCTGGAAGGTGCTGCAGTCCTGCCAGCGACCCCAGAGGACCCCAGCACGACTCTCTTCGGTGTCAACCCCGAACGATGGACTCTGCAGTGTCCCGTGGACATTCTGGAAGACTTTGTACCCTCTCCTTGGCGAAGGTTCACTGTTCCTGGTGGTCTTCTTTCTCCTGTGACTAGTTCTCGCGGGAAATCCATGTTGACCTAGGCCTCCACAAGGTCTGCAACTCCCTGGGAATCACTTTCCTCAACCTCCCTGGGCCCCAACTCAAGGCACCCACCACCTGCTGGGTTCAACTCCTCCACGAGGCTCCCGGAAGACATTGTAAGTGTCAAGGCCATTCACTGTGCTGAATGCACTTTTGCTAGAGCCACGCAGCCGACTCTAGTCATGCTGAACCCTGTGGAAAGTCCATTCTGAGAACCTACTATGGGGTGATTCCTGGCCCACAGTGCACCTAGGAAATCATTGCCCTCTCCTGGGACGCTCCCGCTAGACGGTGCCTCCCATGGGAGCAAGAGCAATCCTGCCAGCGTCTAGTTCTCTGTCCCAGTGTGGCCTAGAAACACAGCGGGGCATCTTTCTTGGGGCGACCCCAGGCTCCTGCCCCGGGGCTCTATGTTGCCAGAGGTGCCTTCTGTACACCCCCAGGGAGACACTGTCCCGAGAAAAAGGGTCGTTCCCTGGACCTACTGAATCTTGCCTTTGGACACCTCCAATCCAACCCAGAATTCTCAGAAGCCAGTGCCAGGCTCTGTCCAAAAGCTCGGGAAGGAAAGCGGGCCAGCTGCAAGAGAAAAGGCCCGGGAGTCGAAATGCAAGTGAAACCTCTGGCTGTGACAAAGGAGACAGAGTCCTACCCAGGAATGAGGCTTCAGCCTACAGAGGAGCAGCAGGAAATTACTGTCGGTCCCAAACACCAGAACTCCACTCAGAGACATTCTCAGGAAGAAAGCTGGCTACACAGCTTAGAGGCAGCAGTCAACCTTCTGCACAAACGTCATCATCCCAAAAGAGACAGTGCAGAGGAACAACGGGATGTGTGTATTACGTCTGTGCCTCTAGGACTGTGTGTGTTTCTAGGGGAGAGGAGATAGGAGTGCACGTTCGTGTCAGCTCTCAGCGGTCCTTCTTTAAGAGGCATGCAAATGAGTTTCATAGAAGTAGAGAGACCATAGCACGAGGAAGGAGAGGGTGGCAGTCTCCAAAGCTAGACAGTTTGCCTTCTGCCCTGGCATCTCAAATAGGGCTGATGGTTTGACAGGAGCTCGACTATGGACAGACCTAAAGATCAAGAGAGTCTTGTGCTGGTAGGCCCCTATATGTATCTGATACCTTCCACCACCCAGTCCCCAACTATCACAACGCACAGATATACATGCACAATGGACAGAATGTTGCCCTTCGCTGACACACCTGGATACCGGAGGCAGGCCGGGGGTTCAGACAGTGTCTTTTGCTCTTGCTAGGCAAGAGAAGGGAGATGGAGGGCCAAAGGCAGCTGTCCCTTTTCAATCACAGCCATAGGGCAGGAGCCATGACATTTGGAGCCCTGTCTTGCTATCTCATCAGGGCCTAGGTTCATCCTAGTCCTGCTTTTGTCAGAACCAGGACTCATGAAGACTCGGCAATCCTGCTCCCTGGAGGCTCCTGACACACCTAGATCACCGCCCTTTCTGCGTTGGTCTCTCTAAAGTCCGTTCCCGCTATGCACTGCAACTTCCTTGGCCCTGGTTTGTAGACCCTCCACCTAAAAACATATGAGCTAGCCAGGTCTGGGAGGTGAGGATCGCTCTTTCTCCGAGGGAAGACAGACAAAAGCGCTACCCAGGACCCGTGCCTCCGCAGCTGCCTCTCCACATTTCCAGCACTTTGGCTCGGACAGGCCTAATTGAAGTGAGTCCTTGCGAGAGGGACGCACTTGGCCACCCAGGGACTAAAGGCACCAGGGAGCCCTGAACTGCCTTCATTTATGGGCGACCCCATCGGCCTGCGTGCGTGCTGTGCCTAGATGCAAGGAGCTGGGCCCCTGGCTGAGCTGCAAGGCTCTCCTTTCTTTTTCAAATGTGGGCTCTTGGTCTTGCGCATGCGCACAGGCGTCTGGGAAAAATGGGTCCCTAGCACCGAGCTGAGAGGGGTGTAACTCCAGCCTGCTGCAGCCTCGGGCTCAGGCTTCTCTGGAAGGTGCTGCAGTCCTGCCAGCGACCCCAGAGGACCCCAGCACGACTCTCGTCGGTGTCAACTCCGAACGATGGACTCTGCAGTGTCCCGTGGACATTCTGGAAGACTTTGTACCCTCTCCTTGGCGAAGGTTCACTGTTCCTGGTGGTCTTCTTTCTCCTGTGACTAGTTCTCGCGGGAAATCCATGTTGACCTAGGCCTCCACAAGGTCTGCAACTCCCTGAGAATCACTTTCCTCAACCTCCCTGGGCCCCAACTCAAGGCACCCACCACCTGCTGGGTTCAACTCCTCCACGAGGCTCCCGGAAGACATTGTAAGTGTCAAGGCCATTCACTGTGCTGAATGCACTTTTGCTAGAGCCACGCAGCCGACTGTAGTCATGCTGAACCCTGTGGAAAGTCCATTCTGAGAACCTACTATGGGGTGATTCCTGGCCCACAGTCACCTAGGAAATCATTGCCCTCTCCTGGGACGCTCCCGCTAGACGGTGCCTCCCATGGGAGCAAGAGCAATCCTGCCAGCGTCTAGTTCTCTGTCCCATTGTGGCCTAGAAACACAGCGGGGCATCTTTCCTGGGGCGACCCCAGGCTCCTGCCCCGGGGCTCTATGTTGCCAGAGGTGCCTTCTGTACACCCCCAGGGAGACACTGTCCCGAGAAAATGGGTCGTTCCCTGGACCTACTGAATCTTGCCTTTGGACACCTCCAATCCAACCCAGAATTCTCAGAAGCCAGCGCCAGGCTCTGTCCAAAAGCTCGGAAAGGAAAGCGGGCCAGCTGCAAGAGAAAAGGCCCGGGAGTCGAAATGCAAGTGAAACCTCTGGCTGTGACAAAGGAGACAGAGTCCTACCCAGGAATGAGGCTTCAGCCTACAGAGGAGCAGCAGGAAATTACTGTCGGTCCCAAACACCAGAACTCCACTCAGAGACATTCTCAGGAAGAAAGCTGGCTACACAGCTTACAGGCAGCAGTCAACCTTCTGCACAAACGTCATCATCCCAAAAGAGACAGTGCAGAGGAACAACGGGATGTGTGTATTACGTCTGTGCCTCTAGGACTGTGTGTGTTTCTAGGGGAGAGGAGATAGGAGTGCACGTTCGTGTCAGCTCTCAGCGGTCCTTCTTTAAGAGGCATGCAAACGAGTTTCATAGAAGTAGAGAGGCCATAGCACGAGGAAGGAGAGGGTGGCAGTCTCCAAAGCTAGACAGTTTGCCTTCTGCCCTGGCATCTCAAATAGGGCTGATGGTTTGACAGGAGCTCGACTATGGACAGACCTAAAGATCAAGGGAGTCTTGTGCTGGTAGGCCCCTATATGTATCTGATACCTTCCACCACCCAGTCCCCAACTATCACAACGCACAGATATACATGCACAATGGACAGAATGTTGCCCTTCGCTGACACACCTGGATACCGGAGGCAGGCCGGGGGTTCAGACAGTGTCTTTTGCTCTTGCTAGGCAAGAGAAGGGAGATGGAGGGCCAAAGGCAGCTGTCCCTTTTCAATCACAGCCAGAGGGCAGGAGCCATGACATTTGGAGCCCTGTCTTGCTATCTCATCAGGGCCTAGGTTCATCCTAGTCCTGCTTTTGTCAGAACCAGGACTCATGAAGACTCGGCAATCCTGCTCCCTGGAGGCTCCTGACACACCTAGATCACCGCCCTTTCTGCGTTGGTCTCTCTAAAGTCCGTTCCCGCTATGCACTGCAACTTCCTTGGCCCTGGTTTGTAGACCCTCCACCTAAAAACATATGAGCTAGCCAGGTCTGGGAGGTGAGGATCGCTCTTTCTCCGAGGGAAGACAGACAAAAGCGCTACCCAGGACCCGTGCCTCCGCAGCTGCCTCTCCACATTTCCAGCACTTTGGCTCGGACAGGCCTAATTGAAGTGAGTCCTTGCGAGAGGGACGCACTTGGCCACCCAGGGACTAAAGGCACCAGGGAGCCCTGAACTGCCTTCATTTATGGGCGACCCCATCGGCCTGCGTGCGTGCTGTGCCTAGATGCAAGGAGCTGGGCCCCTGGCTGAGCTGCAAGGCTCTCCTTTCTTTTTCAAATGTGGGCTCTTGGTCTTGCGCATGCGCACAGGCGTCTGGGAAAAATGGGTCCCTAGCACCGAGCTGAGAGGGGTGTAACTCCAGCCTGCTGCAGCCTCGGGCTCAGGCTTCTCTGGAAGGTGCTGCAGTCCTGCCAGCGACCCCAGAGGACCCCAGCACGACTCTCGTCGGTGTCAACTCCGAACGATGGACTCTGCAGTGTCCCGTGGACATTCTGGAAGACTTTGTACCCTCTCCTTGGCGAAGGTTCACTGTTCCTGGTGGTCTTCTTTCTCCTGTGACTAGTTCTCGCGGGAAATCCATGTTGACCTAGGCCTCCACAAGGTCTGCAACTCCCTGAGAATCACTTTCCTCAACCTCCCTGGGCCCCAACTCAAGGCACCCACCACCTGCTGGGTTCAACTCCTCCACGAGGCTCCCGGAAGACATTGTAAGTGTCAAGGCCATTCACTGTGCTGAATGCACTTTTGCTAGAGCCACGCAGCCGACTGTAGTCATGCTGAACCCTGTGGAAAGTCCATTCTGAGAACCTACTATGGGGTGATTCCTGGCCCACAGTCACCTAGGAAATCATTGCCCTCTCCTGGGACGCTCCCGCTAGACGGTGCCTCCCATGGGAGCAAGAGCAATCCTGCCAGCGTCTAGTTCTCTGTCCCAGTGTGGCCTAGAAACACAGCGGGGCATCTTTCTTGGGGCGACCCCAGGCTCCTGCCCCGGGGCTCTATGTTGCCAGAGGTGCCTTCTGTACACCCCCAGGGAGACACTGTCCCGAGAAAAAGGGTCGTTCCCTGGACCTACTGAATCTTGCCTTTGGACACCTCCAATCCAACCCAGAATTCTCAGAAGCCAGCGCCAGGCTCTGTCCAAAAGCTCGGGAAGGAAAGCGGGCCAGCTGCAAGAGAAAAGGCCCGGGAGTCGAAATGCAAGTGAAACCTCTGGCTGTGACAAAGGAGACAGAGTCCTACCCAGGAATGAGGCTTCAGCCTACAGAGGAGCAGCAGGAAATTACTGTCGGTCCCAAACACCAGAACTCCACTCAGAGACATTCTCAGGAAGAAAGCTGGCTACACAGCTTAGAGGCAGCAGTCAACCTTCTGCACAAACGTCATCATCCCAAAAGAGACAGTGCAGAGGAACAACGGGATGTGTGTATTACGTCTGTGCCTCTAGGACTGTGTGTGTTTCTAGGGGAGAGGAGATAGGAGTGCACGTTCGTGTCAGCTCTCAGCGGTCCTTCTTTAAGAGGCATGCAAATGAGTTTCATAGAAGTAGAGAGACCATAGCACGAGGAAGGAGAGGGTGGCAGTCTCCAAAGCTAGACAGTTTGCCTTCTGCCCTGGCATCTCAAATAGGGCTGATGGTTTGACAGGAGCTCGACTATGGACAGACCTAAAGATCAAGAGAGTCTTGTGCTGGTAGGCCCCTATATGTATCTGATACCTTCCACCACCCAGTCCCCAACTATCACAACGCACAGATATACATGCACAATGGACAGAATGTTGCCCTTCGCTGACACACCTGGATACCGGAGGCAGGCCGGGGGTTCAGACAGTGTCTTTTGCTCTTGCTAGGCAAGAGAAGGGAGATGGAGGGCCAAAGGCAGCTGTCCCTTTTCAATCACAGCCATAGGGCAGGAGCCATGACATTTGGAGCCCTGTCTTGCTATCTCATCAGGGCCTAGGTTCATCCTAGTCCTGCTTTTGTCAGAACCAGGACTCATGAAGACTCGGCAATCCTGCTCCCTGGAGGCTCCTGACACACCTAGATCACCGCCCTTTCTGCGTTGGTCTCTCTAAAGTCCGTTCCCGCTATGCACTGCAACTTCCTTGGCCCTGGTTTGTAGACCCTCCACCTAAAAACATATGAGCTAGCCAGGTCTGGGAGGTGAGGATCGCTCTTTCTCCGAGGGAAGACAGACAAAAGCGCTACCCAGGACCCGTGCCTCCGCAGCTGCCTCTCCACATTTCCAGCACTTTGGCTCGGACAGGCCTAATTGAAGTGAGTCCTTGCGAGAGGGACGCACTTGGCCACCCAGGGACTAAAGGCACCAGGGAGCCCTGAACTGCCTTCATTTATGGGCGACCCCATCGGCCTGCGTGCGTGCTGTGCCTAGATGCAAGGAGCTGGGCCCCTGGCTGAGCTGCAAGGCTCTCCTTTCTTTTTCAAATGTGGGCTCTTGGTCTTGCGCATGCGCACAGGCGTCTGGGAAAAATGGGTCCCTAGCACCGAGCTGAGAGGGGTGTAACTCCAGCCTGCTGCAGCCTCGGGCTCAGGCTTCTCTGGAAGGTGCTGCAGTCCTGCCAGCGACCCCAGAGGACCCCAGCACGACTCTCGTCGGTGTCAACTCCGAACGATGGACTCTGCAGTGTCCCGTGGACATTCTGGAAGACTTTGTACCCTCTCCTTGGCGAAGGTTCACTGTTCCTGGTGGTCTTCTTTCTCCTGTGACTAGTTCTCGCGGGAAATCCATGTTGACCTAGGCCTCCACAAGGTCTGCAACTCCCTGAGAATCACTTTCCTCAACCTCCCTGGGCCCCAACTCAAGGCACCCACCACCTGCTGGGTTCAACTCCTCCACGAGGCTCCCGGAAGACATTGTAAGTGTCAAGGCCATTCACTGTGCTGAATGCACTTTTGCTAGAGCCACGCAGCCGACTGTAGTCATGCTGAACCCTGTGGAAAGTCCATTCTGAGAACCTACTATGGGGTGATTCCTGGCCCACAGTCACCTAGGAAATCATTGCCCTCTCCTGGGACGCTCCCGCTAGACGGTGCCTCCCATGGGAGCAAGAGCAATCCTGCCAGCGTCTAGTTCTCTGTCCCAGTGTGGCCTAGAAACACAGCGGGGCATCTTTCTTGGGGCGACCCCAGGCTCCTGCCCCGGGGCTCTATGTTGCCAGAGGTGCCTTCTGTACACCCCCAGGGAGACACTGTCCCGAGAAAAAGGGTCGTTCCCTGGACCTACTGAATCTTGCCTTTGGACACCTCCAATCCAACCCAGAATTCTCAGAAGCCAGCGCCAGGCTCTGTCCAAAAGCTCGGGAAGGAAAGCGGGCCAGCTGCAAGAGAAAAGGCCCGGGAGTCGAAATGCAAGTGAAACCTCTGGCTGTGACAAAGGAGACAGAGTCCTACCCAGGAATGAGGCTTCAGCCTACAGAGGAGCAGCAGGAAATTACTGTCGGTCCCAAACACCAGAACTCCACTCAGAGACATTCTCAGGAAGAAAGCTGGCTACACAGCTTAGAGGCAGCAGTCAACCTTCTGCACAAACGTCATCATCCCAAAAGAGACAGTGCAGAGGAACAACGGGATGTGTGTATTACGTCTGTGCCTCTAGGACTGTGTGTGTTTCTAGGGGAGAGGAGATAGGAGTGCACGTTCGTGTCAGCTCTCAGCGGTCCTTCTTTAAGAGGCATGCAAATGAGTTTCATAGAAGTAGAGAGACCATAGCACGAGGAAGGAGAGGGTGGCAGTCTCCAAAGCTAGACAGTTTGCCTTCTGCCCTGGCATCTCAAATAGGGCTGATGGTTTGACAGGAGCTCGACTATGGACAGACCTAAAGATCAAGAGAGTCTTGTGCTGGTAGGCCCCTATATGTATCTGATACCTTCCACCACCCAGTCCCCAACTATCACAACGCACAGATATACATGCACAATGGACAGAATGTTGCCCTTCGCTGACACACCTGGATACCGGAGGCAGGCCGGGGGTTCAGACAGTGTCTTTTGCTCTTGCTAGGCAAGAGAAGGGAGATGGAGGGCCAAAGGCAGCTGTCCCTTTTCAATCACAGCCATAGGGCAGGAGCCATGACATTTGGAGCCCTGTCTTGCTATCTCATCAGGGCCTAGGTTCATCCTAGTCCTGCTTTTGTCAGAACCAGGACTCATGAAGACTCGGCAATCCTGCTCCCTGGAGGCTCCTGACACACCTAGATCACCGCCCTTTCTGCGTTGGTCTCTCTAAAGTCCGTTCCCGCTATGCACTGCAACTTCCTTGGCCCTGGTTTGTAGACCCTCCACCTAAAAACATATGAGCTAGCCAGGTCTGGGAGGTGAGGATCGCTCTTTCTCCGAGGGAAGACAGACAAAAGCGCTACCCAGGACCCGTGCCTCCGCAGCTGCCTCTCCACATTTCCAGCACTTTGGCTCGGACAGGCCTAATTGAAGTGAGTCCTTGCGAGAGGGACGCACTTGGCCACCCAGGGACTAAAGGCACCAGGGAGCCCTGAACTGCCTTCATTTATGGGCGACCCCATCGGCCTGCGTGCGTGCTGTGCCTAGATGCAAGGAGCTGGGCCCCTGGCTGAGCTGCAAGGCTCTCCTTTCTTTTTCAAATGTGGGCTCTTGGTCTTGCGCATGCGCACAGGCGTCTGGGAAAAATGGGTCCCTAGCACCGAGCTGAGAGGGGTGTAACTCCAGCCTGCTGCAGCCTCGGGCTCAGGCTTCTCTGGAAGGTGCTGCAGTCCTGCCAGCGACCCCAGAGGACCCCAGCACGACTCTCGTCGGTGTCAACTCCGAACGATGGACTCTGCAGTGTCCCGTGGACATTCTGGAAGACTTTGTACCCTCTCCTTGGCGAAGGTTCACTGTTCCTGGTGGTCTTCTTTCTCCTGTGACTAGTTCTCGCGGGAAATCCATGTTGACCTAGGCCTCCACAAGGTCTGCAACTCCCTGAGAATCACTTTCCTCAACCTCCCTGGGCCCCAACTCAAGGCACCCACCACCTGCTGGGTTCAACTCCTCCACGAGGCTCCCGGAAGACATTGTAAGTGTCAAGGCCATTCACTGTGCTGAATGCACTTTTGCTAGAGCCACGCAGCCGACTGTAGTCATGCTGAACCCTGTGGAAAGTCCATTCTGAGAACCTACTATGGGGTGATTCCTGGCCCACAGTCACCTAGGAAATCATTGCCCTCTCCTGGGACGCTCCCGCTAGACGGTGCCTCCCATGGGAGCAAGAGCAATCCTGCCAGCGTCTAGTTCTCTGTCCCAGTGTGGCCTAGAAACACAGCGGGGCATCTTTCTTGGGGCGACCCCAGGCTCCTGCCCCGGGGCTCTATGTTGCCAGAGGTGCCTTCTGTACACCCCCAGGGAGACACTGTCCCGAGAAAAAGGGTCGTTCCCTGGACCTACTGAATCTTGCCTTTGGACACCTCCAATCCAACCCAGAATTCTCAGAAGCCAGCGCCAGGCTCTGTCCAAAAGCTCGGGAAGGAAAGCGGGCCAGCTGCAAGAGAAAAGGCCCGGGAGTCGAAATGCAAGTGAAACCTCTGGCTGTGACAAAGGAGACAGAGTCCTACCCAGGAATGAGGCTTCAGCCTACAGAGGAGCAGCAGGAAATTACTGTCGGTCCCAAACACCAGAACTCCACTCAGAGACATTCTCAGGAAGAAAGCTGGCTACACAGCTTAGAGGCAGCAGTCAACCTTCTGCACAAACGTCATCATCCCAAAAGAGACAGTGCAGAGGAACAACGGGATGTGTGTATTACGTCTGTGCCTCTAGGACTGTGTGTGTTTCTAGGGGAGAGGAGATAGGAGTGCACGTTCGTGTCAGCTCTCAGCGGTCCTTCTTTAAGAGGCATGCAAATGAGTTTCATAGAAGTAGAGAGACCATAGCACGAGGAAGGAGAGGGTGGCAGTCTCCAAAGCTAGACAGTTTGCCTTCTGCCCTGGCATCTCAAATAGGGCTGATGGTTTGACAGGAGCTCGACTATGGACAGACCTAAAGATCAAGAGAGTCTTGTGCTGGTAGGCCCCTATATGTATCTGATACCTTCCACCACCCAGTCCCCAACTATCACAACGCACAGATATACATGCACAATGGACAGAATGTTGCCCTTCGCTGACACACCTGGATACCGGAGGCAGGCCGGGGGTTCAGACAGTGTCTTTTGCTCTTGCTAGGCAAGAGAAGGGAGATGGAGGGCCAAAGGCAGCTGTCCCTTTTCAATCACAGCCATAGGGCAGGAGCCATGACATTTGGAGCCCTGTCTTGCTATCTCATCAGGGCCTAGGTTCATCCTAGTCCTGCTTTTGTCAGAACCAGGACTCATGAAGACTCGGCAATCCTGCTCCCTGGAGGCTCCTGACACACCTAGATCACCGCCCTTTCTGCGTTGGTCTCTCTAAAGTCCGTTCCCGCTATGCACTGCAACTTCCTTGGCCCTGGTTTGTAGACCCTCCACCTAAAAACATATGAGCTAGCCAGGTCTGGGAGGTGAGGATCGCTCTTTCTCCGAGGGAAGACAGACAAAAGCGCTACCCAGGACCCGTGCCTCCGCAGCTGCCTCTCCACATTTCCAGCACTTTGGCTCGGACAGGCCTAATTGAAGTGAGTCCTTGCGAGAGGGACGCACTTGGCCACCCAGGGACTAAAGGCACCAGGGAGCCCTGAACTGCCTTCATTTATGGGCGACCCCATCGGCCTGCGTGCGTGCTGTGCCTAGATGCAAGGAGCTGGGCCCCTGGCTGAGCTGCAAGGCTCTCCTTTCTTTTTCAAATGTGGGCTCTTGGTCTTGCGCATGCGCACAGGCGTCTGGGAAAAATGGGTCCCTAGCACCGAGCTGAGAGGGGTGTAACTCCAGCCTGCTGCAGCCTCGGGCTCAGGCTTCTCTGGAAGGTGCTGCAGTCCTGCCAGCGACCCCAGAGGACCCCAGCACGACTCTCGTCGGTGTCAACTCCGAACGATGGACTCTGCAGTGTCCCGTGGACATTCTGGAAGACTTTGTACCCTCTCCTTGGCGAAGGTTCACTGTTCCTGGTGGTCTTCTTTCTCCTGTGACTAGTTCTCGCGGGAAATCCATGTTGACCTAGGCCTCCACAAGGTCTGCAACTCCCTGAGAATCACTTTCCTCAACCTCCCTGGGCCCCAACTCAAGGCACCCACCACCTGCTGGGTTCAACTCCTCCACGAGGCTCCCGGAAGACATTGTAAGTGTCAAGGCCATTCACTGTGCTGAATGCACTTTTGCTAGAGCCACGCAGCCGACTGTAGTCATGCTGAACCCTGTGGAAAGTCCATTCTGAGAACCTACTATGGGGTGATTCCTGGCCCACAGTCACCTAGGAAATCATTGCCCTCTCCTGGGACGCTCCCGCTAGACGGTGCCTCCCATGGGAGCAAGAGCAATCCTGCCAGCGTCTAGTTCTCTGTCCCATTGTGGCCTAGAAACACAGCGGGGCATCTTTCCTGGGGCGACCCCAGGCTCCTGCCCCGGGGCTCTATGTTGCCAGAGGTGCCTTCTGTACACCCCCAGGGAGACACTGTCCCGAGAAAAAGGGTCGTTCCCTGGACCTACTGAATCTTGCCTTTGGACACCTCCAATCCAACCCAGAATTCTCAGAAGCCAGCGCCAGGCTCTGTCCAAAAGCTCGGAAAGGAAAGCGGGCCAGCTGCAAGAGAAAAGGCCCGGGAGTCGAAATGCAAGTGAAACCTCTGGCTGTGACAAAGGAGACAGAGTCCTACCCAGGAATGAGGCTTCAGCCTACAGAGGAGCAGCAGGAAATTACTGTCGGTCCCAAACACCAGAACTCCACTCAGAGACATTCTCAGGAAGAAAGCTGGCTACACAGCTTACAGGCAGCAGTCAACCTTCTGCACAAACGTCATCATCCCAAAAGAGACAGTGCAGAGGAACAACGGGATGTGTGTATTACGTCTGTGCCTCTAGGACTGTGTGTGTTTCTAGGGGAGAGGAGATAGGAGTGCACGTTCGTGTCAGCTCTCAGCGGTCCTTCTTTAAGAGGCATGCAAACGAGTTTCATAGAAGTAGAGAGGCCATAGCACGAGGAAGGAGAGGGTGGCAGTCTCCAAAGCTAGACAGTTTGCCTTCTGCCCTGGCATCTCAAATAGGGCTGATGGTTTGACAGGAGCTCGACTATGGACAGACCTAAAGATCAAGGGAGTCTTGTGCTGGTAGGCCCCTATATGTATCTGATACCTTCCACCACCCAGTCCCCAACTATCACAACGCACAGATATACATGCACAATGGACAGAATGTTGCCCTTCGCTGACACACCTGGATACCGGAGGCAGGCCGGGGGTTCAGACAGTGTCTTTTGCTCTTGCTAGGCAAGAGAAGGGAGATGGAGGGCCAAAGGCAGCTGTCCCTTTTCAATCACAGCCAGAGGGCAGGAGCCATGACATTTGGAGCCCTGTCTTGCTATCTCATCAGGGCCTAGGTTCATCCTAGTCCTGCTTTTGTCAGAACCAGGACTCATGAAGACTCGGCAATCCTGCTCCCTGGAGGCTCCTGACACACCTAGATCACCGCCCTTTCTGCGTTGGTCTCTCTAAAGTCCGTTCCCGCTATGCACTGCAACTTCCTTGGCCCTGGTTTGTAGACCCTCCACCTAAAAACATATGAGCTAGCCAGGTCTGGGAGGTGAGGATCGCTCTTTCTCCGAGGGAAGACAGACAAAAGCGCTACCCAGGACCCGTGCCTCCGCAGCTGCCTCTCCACATTTCCAGCACTTTGGCTCGGACAGGCCTAATTGAAGTGAGTCCTTGCGAGAGGGACGCACTTGGCCACCCAGGGACTAAAGGCACCAGGGAGCCCTGAACTGCCTTCATTTATGGGCGACCCCATCGGCCTGCGTGCGTGCTGTGCCTAGATGCAAGGAGCTGGGCCCCTGGCTGAGCTGCAAGGCTCTCCTTTCTTTTTCAAATGTGGGCTCTTGGTCTTGCGCATGCGCACAGGCGTCTGGGAAAAATGGGTCCCTAGCACCGAGCTGAGAGGGGTGTAACTCCAGCCTGCTGCAGCCTCGGGCTCAGGCTTCTCTGGAAGGTGCTGCAGTCCTGCCAGCGACCCCAGAGGACCCCAGCACGACTCTCGTCGGTGTCAACTCCGAACGATGGACTCTGCAGTGTCCCGTGGACATTCTGGAAGACTTTGTACCCTCTCCTTGGCGAAGGTTCACTGTTCCTGGTGGTCTTCTTTCTCCTGTGACTAGTTCTCGCGGGAAATCCATGTTGACCTAGGCCTCCACAAGGTCTGCAACTCCCTGAGAATCACTTTCCTCAACCTCCCTGGGCCCCAACTCAAGGCACCCACCACCTGCTGGGTTCAACTCCTCCACGAGGCTCCCGGAAGACATTGTAAGTGTCAAGGCCATTCACTGTGCTGAATGCACTTTTGCTAGAGCCACGCAGCCGACTGTAGTCATGCTGAACCCTGTGGAAAGTCCATTCTGAGAACCTACTATGGGGTGATTCCTGGCCCACAGTCACCTAGGAAATCATTGCCCTCTCCTGGGACGCTCCCGCTAGACGGTGCCTCCCATGGGAGCAAGAGCAATCCTGCCAGCGTCTAGTTCTCTGTCCCATTGTGGCCTAGAAACACAGCGGGGCATCTTTCCTGGGGCGACCCCAGGCTCCTGCCCCGGGGCTCTATGTTGCCAGAGGTGCCTTCTGTACACCCCCAGGGAGACACTGTCCCGAGAAAATGGGTCGTTCCCTGGACCTACTGAATCTTGCCTTTGGACACCTCCAATCCAACCCAGAATTCTCAGAAGCCAGCGCCAGGCTCTGTCCAAAAGCTCGGAAAGGAAAGCGGGCCAGCTGCAAGAGAAAAGGCCCGGGAGTCGAAATGCAAGTGAAACCTCTGGCTGTGACAAAGGAGACAGAGTCCTACCCAGGAATGAGGCTTCAGCCTACAGAGGAGCAGCAGGAAATTACTGTCGGTCCCAAACACCAGAACTCCACTCAGAGACATTCTCAGGAAGAAAGCTGGCTACACAGCTTACAGGCAGCAGTCAACCTTCTGCACAAACGTCATCATCCCAAAAGAGACAGTGCAGAGGAACAACGGGATGTGTGTATTACGTCTGTGCCTCTAGGACTGTGTGTGTTTCTAGGGGAGAGGAGATAGGAGTGCACGTTCGTGTCAGCTCTCAGCGGTCCTTCTTTAAGAGGCATGCAAACGAGTTTCATAGAAGTAGAGAGGCCATAGCACGAGGAAGGAGAGGGTGGCAGTCTCCAAAGCTAGACAGTTTGCCTTCTGCCCTGGCATCTCAAATAGGGCTGATGGTTTGACAGGAGCTCGACTATGGACAGACCTAAAGATCAAGGGAGTCTTGTGCTGGTAGGCCCCTATATGTATCTGATACCTTCCACCACCCAGTCCCCAACTATCACAACGCACAGATATACATGCACAATGGACAGAATGTTGCCCTTCGCTGACACACCTGGATACCGGAGGCAGGCCGGGGGTTCAGACAGTGTCTTTTGCTCTTGCTAGGCAAGAGAAGGGAGATGGAGGGCCAAAGGCAGCTGTCCCTTTTCAATCACAGCCAGAGGGCAGGAGCCATGACATTTGGAGCCCTGTCTTGCTATCTCATCAGGGCCTAGGTTCATCCTAGTCCTGCTTTTGTCAGAACCAGGACTCATGAAGACTCGGCAATCCTGCTCCCTGGAGGCTCCTGACACACCTAGATCACCGCCCTTTCTGCGTTGGTCTCTCTAAAGTCCGTTCCCGCTATGCACTGCAACTTCCTTGGCCCTGGTTTGTAGACCCTCCACCTAAAAACATATGAGCTAGCCAGGTCTGGGAGGTGAGGATCGCTCTTTCTCCGAGGGAAGACAGACAAAAGCGCTACCCAGGACCCGTGCCTCCGCAGCTGCCTCTCCACATTTCCAGCACTTTGGCTCGGACAGGCCTAATTGAAGTGAGTCCTTGCGAGAGGGACGCACTTGGCCACCCAGGGACTAAAGGCACCAGGGAGCCCTGAACTGCCTTCATTTATGGGCGACCCCATCGGCCTGCGTGCGTGCTGTGCCTAGATGCAAGGAGCTGGGCCCCTGGCTGAGCTGCAAGGCTCTCCTTTCTTTTTCAAATGTGGGCTCTTGGTCTTGCGCATGCGCACAGGCGTCTGGGAAAAATGGGTCCCTAGCACCGAGCTGAGAGGGGTGTAACTCCAGCCTGCTGCAGCCTCGGGCTCAGGCTTCTCTGGAAGGTGCTGCAGTCCTGCCAGCGACCCCAGAGGACCCCAGCACGACTCTCGTCGGTGTCAACTCCGAACGATGGACTCTGCAGTGTCCCGTGGACATTCTGGAAGACTTTGTACCCTCTCCTTGGCGAAGGTTCACTGTTCCTGGTGGTCTTCTTTCTCCTGTGACTAGTTCTCGCGGGAAATCCATGTTGACCTAGGCCTCCACAAGGTCTGCAACTCCCTGAGAATCACTTTCCTCAACCTCCCTGGGCCCCAACTCAAGGCACCCACCACCTGCTGGGTTCAACTCCTCCACGAGGCTCCCGGAAGACATTGTAAGTGTCAAGGCCATTCACTGTGCTGAATGCACTTTTGCTAGAGCCACGCAGCCGACTGTAGTCATGCTGAACCCTGTGGAAAGTCCATTCTGAGAACCTACTATGGGGTGATTCCTGGCCCACAGTCACCTAGGAAATCATTGCCCTCTCCTGGGACGCTCCCGCTAGACGGTGCCTCCCATGGGAGCAAGAGCAATCCTGCCAGCGTCTAGTTCTCTGTCCCAGTGTGGCCTAGAAACACAGCGGGGCATCTTTCTTGGGGCGACCCCAGGCTCCTGCCCCGGGGCTCTATGTTGCCAGAGGTGCCTTCTGTACACCCCCAGGGAGACACTGTCCCGAGAAAAAGGGTCGTTCCCTGGACCTACTGAATCTTGCCTTTGGACACCTCCAATCCAACCCAGAATTCTCAGAAGCCAGCGCCAGGCTCTGTCCAAAAGCTCGGAAAGGAAAGCGGGCCAGCTGCAAGAGAAAAGGCCCGGGAGTCGAAATGCAAGTGAAACCTCTGGCTGTGACAAAGGAGACAGAGTCCTACCCAGGAATGAGGCTTCAGCCTACAGAGGAGCAGCAGGAAATTACTGTCGGTCCCAAACACCAGAACTCCACTCAGAGACATTCTCAGGAAGAAAGCTGGCTACACAGCTTACAGGCAGCAGTCAACCTTCTGCACAAACGTCATCATCCCAAAAGAGACAGTGCAGAGGAACAACGGGATGTGTGTATTACGTCTGTGCCTCTAGGACTGTGTGTGTTTCTAGGGGAGAGGAGATAGGAGTGCACGTTCGTGTCAGCTCTCAGCGGTCCTTCTTTAAGAGGCATGCAAACGAGTTTCATAGAAGTAGAGAGGCCATAGCACGAGGAAGGAGAGGGTGGCAGTCTCCAAAGCTAGACAGTTTGCCTTCTGCCCTGGCATCTCAAATAGGGCTGATGGTTTGACAGGAGCTCGACTATGGACAGACCTAAAGATCAAGGGAGTCTTGTGCTGGTAGGCCCCTATATGTATCTGATACCTTCCACCACCCAGTCCCCAACTATCACAACGCACAGATATACATGCACAATGGACAGAATGTTGCCCTTCGCTGACACACCTGGATACCGGAGGCAGGCCGGGGGTTCAGACAGTGTCTTTTGCTCTTGCTAGGCAAGAGAAGGGAGATGGAGGGCCAAAGGCAGCTGTCCCTTTTCAATCACAGCCAGAGGGCAGGAGCCATGACATTTGGAGCCCTGTCTTGCTATCTCATCAGGGCCTAGGTTCATCCTAGTCCTGCTTTTGTCAGAACCAGGACTCATGAAGACTCGGCAATCCTGCTCCCTGGAGGCTCCTGACACACCTAGATCACCGCCCTTTCTGCGTTGGTCTCTCTAAAGTCCGTTCCCGCTATGCACTGCAACTTCCTTGGCCCTGGTTTGTAGACCCTCCACCTAAAAACATATGAGCTAGCCAGGTCTGGGAGGTGAGGATCGCTCTTTCTCCGAGGGAAGACAGACAAAAGCGCTACCCAGGACCCGTGCCTCCGCAGCTGCCTCTCCACATTTCCAGCACTTTGGCTCGGACAGGCCTAATTGAAGTGAGTCCTTGCGAGAGGGACGCACTTGGCCACCCAGGGACTAAAGGCACCAGGGAGCCCTGAACTGCCTTCATTTATGGGCGACCCCATCGGCCTGCGTGCGTGCTGTGCCTAGATGCAAGGAGCTGGGCCCCTGGCTGAGCTGCAAGGCTCTCCTTTCTTTTTCAAATGTGGGCTCTTGGTCTTGCGCATGCGCACAGGCGTCTGGGAAAAATGGGTCCCTAGCACCGAGCTGAGAGGGGTGTAACTCCAGCCTGCTGCAGCCTCGGGCTCAGGCTTCTCTGGAAGGTGCTGCAGTCCTGCCAGCGACCCCAGAGGACCCCAGCACGACTCTCGTCGGTGTCAACTCCGAACGATGGACTCTGCAGTGTCCCGTGGACATTCTGGAAGACTTTGTACCCTCTCCTTGGCGAAGGTTCACTGTTCCTGGTGGTCTTCTTTCTCCTGTGACTAGTTCTCGCGGGAAATCCATGTTGACCTAGGCCTCCACAAGGTCTGCAACTCCCTGAGAATCACTTTCCTCAACCTCCCTGGGCCCCAACTCAAGGCACCCACCACCTGCTGGGTTCAACTCCTCCACGAGGCTCCCGGAAGACATTGTAAGTGTCAAGGCCATTCACTGTGCTGAATGCACTTTTGCTAGAGCCACGCAGCCGACTGTAGTCATGCTGAACCCTGTGGAAAGTCCATTCTGAGAACCTACTATGGGGTGATTCCTGGCCCACAGTCACCTAGGAAATCATTGCCCTCTCCTGGGACGCTCCCGCTAGACGGTGCCTCCCATGGGAGCAAGAGCAATCCTGCCAGCGTCTAGTTCTCTGTCCCATTGTGGCCTAGAAACACAGCGGGGCATCTTTCCTGGGGCGACCCCAGGCTCCTGCCCCGGGGCTCTATGTTGCCAGAGGTGCCTTCTGTACACCCCCAGGGAGACACTGTCCCGAGAAAATGGGTCGTTCCCTGGACCTACTGAATCTTGCCTTTGGACACCTCCAATCCAACCCAGAATTCTCAGAAGCCAGCGCCAGGCTCTGTCCAAAAGCTCGGAAAGGAAAGCGGGCCAGCTGCAAGAGAAAAGGCCCGGGAGTCGAAATGCAAGTGAAACCTCTGGCTGTGACAAAGGAGACAGAGTCCTACCCAGGAATGAGGCTTCAGCCTACAGAGGAGCAGCAGGAAATTACTGTCGGTCCCAAACACCAGAACTCCACTCAGAGACATTCTCAGGAAGAAAGCTGGCTACACAGCTTACAGGCAGCAGTCAACCTTCTGCACAAACGTCATCATCCCAAAAGAGACAGTGCAGAGGAACAACGGGATGTGTGTATTACGTCTGTGCCTCTAGGACTGTGTGTGTTTCTAGGGGAGAGGAGATAGGAGTGCACGTTCGTGTCAGCTCTCAGCGGTCCTTCTTTAAGAGGCATGCAAACGAGTTTCATAGAAGTAGAGAGGCCATAGCACGAGGAAGGAGAGGGTGGCAGTCTCCAAAGCTAGACAGTTTGCCTTCTGCCCTGGCATCTCAAATAGGGCTGATGGTTTGACAGGAGCTCGACTATGGACAGACCTAAAGATCAAGGGAGTCTTGTGCTGGTAGGCCCCTATATGTATCTGATACCTTCCACCACCCAGTCCCCAACTATCACAACGCACAGATATACATGCACAATGGACAGAATGTTGCCCTTCGCTGACACACCTGGATACCGGAGGCAGGCCGGGGGTTCAGACAGTGTCTTTTGCTCTTGCTAGGCAAGAGAAGGGAGATGGAGGGCCAAAGGCAGCTGTCCCTTTTCAATCACAGCCAGAGGGCAGGAGCCATGACATTTGGAGCCCTGTCTTGCTATCTCATCAGGGCCTAGGTTCATCCTAGTCCTGCTTTTGTCAGAACCAGGACTCATGAAGACTCGGCAATCCTGCTCCCTGGAGGCTCCTGACACACCTAGATCACCGCCCTTTCTGCGTTGGTCTCTCTAAAGTCCGTTCCCGCTATGCACTGCAACTTCCTTGGCCCTGGTTTGTAGACCCTCCACCTAAAAACATATGAGCTAGCCAGGTCTGGGAGGTGAGGATCGCTCTTTCTCCGAGGGAAGACAGACAAAAGCGCTACCCAGGACCCGTGCCTCCGCAGCTGCCTCTCCATATTTCCAGCACTTTGGCTCGGACAGGCCTAATTGAAGTGAGTCCTTGCGAGAGGGACGCACTTGGCCACCCAGGGACTAAAGGCACCAGGGAGCCCTGAACTGCCTTCATTTATGGGCGACCCCATCGGCCTGCGTGCGTGCTGTGCCTAGATGCAAGGAGCTGGGCCCCTGGCTGAGCTGCAAGGCTCTCCTTTCTTTTTCAAATGTGGGCTCTTGGTCTTGCGCATGCGCACAGGCGTCTGGGAAAAATGGGTCCCTAGCACCGAGCTGAGAGGGGTGTAACTCCAGCCTGCTGCAGCCTCGGGCTCAGGCTTCTCTGGAAGGTGCTGCAGTCCTGCCAGCGACCCCAGAGGACCCCAGCACGACTCTCGTCGGTGTCAACTCCGAACGATGGACTCTGCAGTGTCCCGTGGACATTCTGGAAGACTTTGTACCCTCTCCTTGGCGAAGGTTCACTGTTCCTGGTGGTCTTCTTTCTCCTGTGACTAGTTCTCGCGGGAAATCCATGTTGACCTAGGCCTCCACAAGGTCTGCAACTCCCTGAGAATCACTTTCCTCAACCTCCCTGGGCCCCAACTCAAGGCACCCACCACCTGCTGGGTTCAACTCCTCCACGAGGCTCCCGGAAGACATTGTAAGTGTCAAGGCCATTCACTGTGCTGAATGCACTTTTGCTAGAGCCACGCAGCCGACTGTAGTCATGCTGAACCCTGTGGAAAGTCCATTCTGAGAACCTACTATGGGGTGATTCCTGGCCCACAGTCACCTAGGAAATCATTGCCCTCTCCTGGGACGCTCCCGCTAGACGGTGCCTCCCATGGGAGCAAGAGCAATCCTGCCAGCGTCTAGTTCTCTGTCCCAGTGTGGCCTAGAAACACAGCGGGGCATCTTTCTTGGGGCGACCCCAGGCTCCTGCCCCGGGGCTCTATGTTGCCAGAGGTGCCTTCTGTACACCCCCAGGGAGACACTGTCCCGAGAAAAAGGGTCGTTCCCTGGACCTACTGAATCTTGCCTTTGGACACCTCCAATCCAACCCAGAATTCTCAGAAGCCAGCGCCAGGCTCTGTCCAAAAGCTCGGGAAGGAAAGCGGGCCAGCTGCAAGAGAAAAGGCCCGGGAGTCGAAATGCAAGTGAAACCTCTGGCTGTGACAAAGGAGACAGAGTCCTACCCAGGAATGAGGCTTCAGCCTACAGAGGAGCAGCAGGAAATTACTGTCGGTCCCAAACACCAGAACTCCACTCAGAGACATTCTCAGGAAGAAAGCTGGCTACACAGCTTACAGGCAGCAGTCAACCTTCTGCACAAACGTCATCATCCCAAAAGAGACAGTGCAGAGGAACAACGGGATGTGTGTACTACGTCTGTGCCTCTAGGACTGTGTGTGTTTCTAGGGGAGAGGAGATAGGAGTGCACGTTCGTGTCAGCTCTCAGCGGTCCTTCTTTAAGAGGCATGCAAACGAGTTTCATAGAAGTAGAGAGGCCATAGCACGAGGAAGGAGAGGGTGGCAGTCTCCAAAGCTAGACAGTTTGCCTTCTGCCCTGGCATCTCAAATAGGGCTGATGGTTTGACAGGAGCTCGACTATGGACAGACCTAAAGATCAAGGGAGTCTTGTGCTGGTAGGCCCCTATATGTATCTGATACCTTCCACCACCCAGTCCCCAACTATCACAACGCACAGATATACATGCACAATGGACAGAATGTTGCCCTTCGCTGACACACCTGGATACCGGAGGCAGGCCGGGGGTTCAGACAGTGTCTTTTGCTCTTGCTAGGCAAGAGAAGGGAGATGGAGGGCCAAAGGCAGCTGTCCCTTTTCAATCACAGCCAGAGGGCAGGAGCCATGACATTTGGAGCCCTGTCTTGCTATTTCATCAGGGCCTAGGTTCATCCTAGTCCTGCTTTTGTCAGAACCAGGACTCATGAAGACTCGGCAATCCTGCTCCCTGGAGGCTCCTGACACACCTAGATCACCGCCCTTTCTGCGTTGGTCTCTCTAAAGTCCGTTCCCGCTATGCACTGCAACTTCCTTGGCCCTGGTTTGTAGACCCTCCACCTAAAAACATATGAGCTAGCCAGGTCTGGGAGGTGAGGATCGCTCTTTCTCCGAGGGAAGACAGACAAAAGCGCTACCCAGGACCCGTGCCTCCGCAGCTGCCTCTCCACATTTCCAGCACTTTGGCTCGGACAGGCCTAATTGAAGTGAGTCCTTGCGAGAGGGACGCACTTGGCCACCACGGGACTAAAGGCACCAGGGAGCCCTGAACTGCCTTCATTTAAGGGCGACCCCATCGGCCTGCGTGCGTGCTGTGCCTAGATGCAAGGAGCTGGGCCCCTGGCTGAGCTGCAAGGCTCTCCTTTCTTTTTCAAATGTGGGCTCTTGGTCTTGCGCATGCGCACAGGCGTCTGGGAAAAATGGGTCCCTAGCACCGAGCTGAGAGGGGTGTAACTCCAGCCTGCTGCAGCCTCGGGCTCAGGCTTCTCTGGAAGGTGCTGCAGTCCTGCCAGCGACCCCAGAGGACCCCAGCACGACCCTCTTCAGTGTCAACCCCGAACGATGGACTCTGCAGTGTCCCGTGGACATTCTGGAAGACTTTGTACCCTCTCCTTGGCGAAGGTTCACCGTTCCTGGTGGTCTTCTTTCTCCTGTGACTAGTTCTCGCGGGAAATCCATGTTGACCTAGGCCTCCACAAGGTCTGCAACTCCCTGGGAATCACTTTCCTCAACCTCCCTGGGCCCCAACTCAAGGCACCCACCACCTGCTGGGTTCAACTCCTCCACGAGGCTTCCGGAAGACACTGTAAGTGTCAAGGCCAGACACTGTGCTGAATGCACTTTTGCTAGAGCCACGCAGCCGACTGTAGTCATGCTGAACCCTGTGGAAAGTCCATTCTGAGAACCTACTATGGGGTGATTCCTGGCCCACAGTGCACCTAGGAAATCATTGCCCTCTCCTGGGACGCTCCCGCTAGACGGTGCCTCCCATGGGAGCAAGAGCAATCCTGCCAGCGTCTAGTTCTCTGTCCCAGTGTGGCCTAGAAACACAGCGGGGCATCTTTCTTGGGGCGACCCCAGGCTCCTGCCCCGGGGCTCTATGTTGCCAGAGGTGCCTTCTGTACACCCCCAGGGAGACACTGTCCCGAGAAAAAGGGTCGTTCCCTGGACCTACTGAATCTTGCCTTTGGACACCTCCAATCCAACCCAGAATTCTCAGAAGCCAGCGCCAGGCTCTGTCCAAAAGCTCGGGAAGGAAAGCGGGCCAGCTGCAAGAGAAAAGGCCCGGGAGTCGAAATGCAAGTGAAACCTCTGGCTGTGACAAAGGAGACAGAGTCCTACCCAGGAATGAGGCTTCAGCCTACAGAGGAGCAGCAGGAAATTACTGTCGGTCCCAAACACCAGAACTCCATTCAGAGACATTCTCAGGAAGAAAGCTGGCTACACAGCTTACAGGCAGCAGTCAACCTTCTGCACAAACGTCATCATCCCAAAAGAGACAGTGCAGAGGAACAACGGGATGTGTGTATTACGTCTGTGCCTCTAGGACTGTGTGTGTTTCTAGGGGAGAGGAGATAGGAGTGCACGTTCGTGTCAGCTCTCAGCGGTCCTTCTTTAAGAGGCATGCAAACGAGTTTCATAGAAGTAGAGAGGCCATAGCACGAGGAAGGAGAGGGTGGCAGTCTCCAAAGCTAGACAGTTTGCCTTCTGCCCTGGCATCTCAAATAGGGCTGATGGTTTGAAAGGAGCTCGACTATGGACAGACCTAAAGATCAAGGGAGTCTTGTGCTGGTAGGCTTCTATATGTATCGGATACCTTCCAGCACCCAGTCCCCAACTATCACAACGCACAGATATACATGCACAATGGACAGAATGTTGCCCTTCGCTGACACACCTGGATACCGGAGGCAGGCCGGGGGTTCAGACAGTGTCTTTTGCTCTTGCTAGGCAAGAGAAGGGAGATGGAGGGCCAAAGGCAGCTGTCCCTTTTCAATCACAGCCAGAGGGCAGGAGCCATGACATTTGGAGCCCTGTCTTGCTATCTCATCAGGGCCTAGGTTCATCCTAGTCCTGCTTTTGTCAGAACCAGGACTCATGAAGACTCGGCAATCCTGCTCCCTGGAGGCTCCTGACACACCTAGATCACCGCCCTTTCTGCGTTGGTCTCTCTAAAGTCCGTTCCCGCTATGCACTGCAACTTCCTTGGCCCTGGTTTGTAGACCCTCCACCTAAAAACATATGAGCTAGCCAGGTCTGGGAGGTGAGGATCGCTCTTTCTCCGAGGGAAGACAGACAAAAGCGCTACCCAGGACCCGTGCCTCCGCAGCTGCCTCTCCACATTTCCAGCACTTTGGCTCGGACAGGCCTAATTGAAGTGAGTCCTTGCGAGAGGGACGCACTTGGCCACCCAGGGACTAAAGGCACCAGGGAGCCCTGAACTGCCTTCATTTAAGGGAGACCCCATCGGCCTGCGTGCGTGCTGTGCCTAGATGCAAGGAGCTGGGCCCCTGGCTGAGCTGCAAGGCTCTCCTTTCTTTTTCAAATGTGGGCTCTTGGTCTTGCGCATGCGCACAGGCGTCTGGGAAAAATGGGTCCCTAGCACCTAGCTGAGAGGTGTGTAACTCCAGCCTGCTGCAGCCTCGGGCTCAGGCTTCTCTGGAAGGTGCTGCAGTCCTGCCAGCGACCCCAGAGGACCCCAGCACGACTCTCTTCGGTGTCAACCCCGAACGATGGACTCTGCAGTGTCCCGTGGACATTCTGGAAGACTTTGTACCCTCTCCTTGGCGAAGGTTCACTGTTCCTGGTGGTCTTCTTTCTCCTGTGACTAGTTCTCGCGGGAAATCCATGTTGACCTAGGCCTCCACAAGGTCTGCAACTCCCTGGGAATCACTTTCCTCAACCTCCCTGGGCCCCAACTCAAGGCACCCACCACCTGCTGGGTTCAACTCCTCCACGAGGCTCCCGGAAGACATTGTAAGTGTCAAGGCCATTCACTGTGCTGAATGCACTTTTGCTAGAGCCACGCAGCCGACTCTAGTCATGCTGAACCCTGTGGAAAGTCCATTCTGAGAACCTACTATGGGGTGATTCCTGGCCCACAGTGCACCTAGGAAATCATTGCCCTCTCCTGGGACGCTCCCGCTAGACGGTGCCTCCCATGGGAGCAAGAGCAATCCTGCCAGCGTCTAGTTCTCTGTCCCAGTGTGGCCTAGAAACACAGCGGGGCATCTTTCTTGGGGCGACCCCAGGCTCCTGCTCCGGGGCTCTATGTTGCCAGAGGTGCCTTCTGTACACCCCCAGGGAGACACTGTCCCGAGAAAAAGGGTCGTTCCCTGGACCTACTGAATCTTGCCTTTGGACACCTCCAATCCAACCCAGAATTCTCAGAAGCCAGTGCCAGGCTCTGTCCAAAAGCTCGGGAAGGAAAGCGGGCCAGCTGCAAGAGAAAAGGCCCGGGAGTCGAAATGCAAGTGAAACCTCTGGCTGTGACAAAGGAGACAGAGTCCTACCCAGGAATGAGGCTTCAGCCTACAGAGGAGCAGCAGGAAATTACTGTCGGTCCCAAACACCAGAACTCCACTCAGAGACATTCTCAGGAAGAAAGCTGGCTACACAGCTTACAGGCAGCAGTCAACCTTCTGCACAAACGTCATCATCCCAAAAGAGACAGTGCAGAGGAACAACGGGATGTGTGTATTACGTCTGTGCCTCTAGGACTGTGTGTGTTTCTAGGGGAGAGGAGATAGGAGTGCACGTTCGTGTCAGCTCTCAGCGGTCCTTCTTTAAGAGGCATGCAAATGAGTTTCATAGAAGTAGAGAGACCATAGCACGAGGAAGGAGAGGGTGGCAGTCTCCAAAGCTAGACAGTTTGCCTTCTGCCCTGGCATCTCAAATAGGGCTGATGGTTTGACAGGAGCTCGACTATGGACAGACCTAAAGATCAAGAGAGTCTTGTGCTGGTAGGCCCCTATATGTATCTGATACCTTCCACCACCCAGTCCCCAACTATCACAACGCACAGATATACATGCACAATGGACAGAATGTTGCCCTTCGCTGACACACCTGGATACCGGAGGCAGGCCGGGGGTTCAGACAGTGTCTTTTGCTCTTGCTAGGCAAGAGAAGGGAGATGGAGGGCCAAAGGCAGCTGTCCCTTTTCAATCACAGCCATAGGGCAGGAGCCATGACATTTGGAGCCCTGTCTTGCTATCTCATCAGGGCCTAGGTTCATCCTAGTCCTGCTTTTGTCAGAACCAGGACTCATGAAGACTCGGCAATCCTGCTCCCTGGAGGCTCCTGACACACCTAGATCACCGCCCTTTCTGCGTTGGTCTCTCTAAAGTCCGTTCCCGCTATGCACTGCAACTTCCTGGTTTGTAGACCCTCCACCTAAAAACATATGAGCTAGCCAGGTCTGGGAGGTGAGGATCGCTCTTTCTCCGAGGGAAGACAGACAAAAGCGCTACCCAGGACCCGTGCCTCCGCAGCTGCCTCTCCACATTTCCAGCACTTTGGCTCGGACAGGCCTAATTGAAGTGAGTCCTTGCGAGAGGGACGCACTTGGCCACCCAGGGACTAAAGACACCAGGGAGCCCTGAACTGCCTTCATTTATGGGCGACCCCATCGGCCTGCGTGCGTGCTGTGCCTAGATGCAAGGAGCTGGGCCCCTGGCTGAGCTGCCAGGCTCTCCTTTCCTTTTCAAATGTGGGCTCCTGGTCTTGCGCATGCGCACAGGCGTCTGGGAAAAATGGGTCCCTAGCACCGAGCTGAGAGGGGTGTAACTCCAGCCTGCTGCAGCCTCGGGCTCAGGCTTCTCTGGAAGGTGCTGCAGTCCTGCCAGCGACCCCAGAGGACCCCAGCACGACTCTCGTCGGTGTCAACTCCGAACGATGGACTCTGCAGTGTCCCGTGGACATTCTGGAAGACTTTGTACCCTCTCCTTGGCGAAGGTTCACTGTTCCTGGTGGTCTTCTTTCTCCTGTGACTAGTTCTCGCGGGAAATCCATGTTGACCTAGGCCTCCACAAGGTCTGCAACTCCCTGGGAATCACTTTCCTCAACCTCCCTGGGCCCCAACTCAAGGCACCCACCACCTGCTGGGTTCAACTCCTCCACGAGGCTCCCGGAAGACATTGTAAGTGTCAAGGCCATTCACTGTGCTGAATGCACTTTTGCTAGAGCCACGCAGCCGACTGTAGTCATGCTGAACCCTGTGGAAAGTCCATTCTGAGAACCTACTATGGGGTGATTCCTGGCCCACAGTGCACCTAGGAAATCATTGCCCTCTCCTGGGACGCTCCCTCTAGACGGTGCCTCCCATGGGAGCAAGAGCAATCCTGCCAGCGTCTAGTTCTCTGTCCCAGTGTGGCCTAGAAACACAGCGGGGCATCTTTCTTGGGGCGAACCCAGGCTCCTGCCCCGGGGCTCTATGTTGCCAGAGGTGCCTTCTGTACACCCCCAGGGAGACACTGTCCCGAGAAAAAGGGTCGTTCCCTGGACCTACTGAATCTTGCCTTTGGACACCTCCAATCCAACCCAGAATTCTCAGAAGCCAGCGCCAGGCTCTGTCCAAAAGCTCGGGAAGGAAAGCGGGCCAGCTGCAAGAGAAAAGGCCCGGGAGTCGAAATGCAAGTGAAACCTCTGGCTGTGACAAAGGAGACAGAGTCCTACCCAGGAATGAGGCTTCAGCCTACAGAGGAGCAGCAGGAAATTACTGTCGGTCCCAAACACCAGAACTCCATTCAGAGACATTCTCAGGAAGAAAGCTGGCTACACAGCTTACAGGCAGCAGTCAACCTTCTGCACAAACGTCATCATCCCAAAAGAGACAGTGCAGAGGAACAACGGGATGTGTGTATTACGTCTGTGCCTCTAGGACTGTGTGTGTTTCTAGGGGAGAGGAGATAGGAGTGCACGTTCGTGTCAGCTCTCAGCGGTCCTTCTTTAAGAGGCATGCAAACGAGTTTCATAGAAGTAGAGAGGCCATAGCACGAGGAAGGAGAGGGTGGCAGTCTCCAAAGCTAGACAGTTTGCCTTCTGCCCTGGCATCTCAAATAGGGCTGATGGTTTGAAAGGAGCTCGACTATGGACAGACCTAAAGATCAAGGGAGTCTTGTGCTGGTAGGCCCCTATATGTATCGGATACCTTCCAGCACCCAGTCCCCAACTATCACAACGCACAGATATACATGCACAATGGACAGAATGTTGCCCTTCGCTGACACACCTGGATACCGGAGGCAGGCCGGGGGTTCAGACAGTGTCTTTTGCTCTTGCTAGGCAAGAGAAGGGAGATGGAGGGCCAAAGGCAGCTGTCCCTTTTCAATCACAGCCAGAGGGCAGGAGCCATGACATTTGGAGCCCTGTCTTGCTATCTCATCAGGGCCTAGGTTCATCCTAGTCCTGCTTTTGTCAGAACCAGGACTCATGAAGACTCGGCAATCCTGCTAGCTGGAGGCTACTGACACACCTAGATCACCGCCCTTTCTGCGTTGGTCTCTCTAAAGTCCGTTCCCGCTATGCACTGCAACTTCCTTGGCCCTGGTTTGTAGACCCTCCACCTAAAAACATATGAGCTAGCCAGGTCTGGGAGGTGAGGATCGCTCTTTCTCCGAGGGAAGACAGACAAAAGCGCTACCCAGGACCCGTGCCTCCGCAGCTGCCTCTCCACATTTCCAGCACTGGGGCTCGGACAGGCCTAATTGAAGTGAGTCCTTGCGAGAGGGACGCACTTGGCCACCCAGGGACTAAAGGCACCAGGGAGCCCTGAACTGCCTTCATTTAAGGGCGACCCCATCGGCCTGCGTGCCTGCTGTGCCTAGATGCAAGGAGCTGGGCCCCTGGCTGAGCTGCAAGGCTCTCCTTTCTTTTTCAAATGTGGGCTCTTGGTCTTGCGCATGCGCACAGGCGTCTGGGAAAAATGGGTCCCTAGCACCGAGCTGAGAGGGGTGTAACTCCAGCCTGCTGCAGCCTCGGGCTCAGGCTTCTCTGGAAGGTGCTGCAGTCCTGCCAGCGACCCCAGAGGACCCCAGCACGACCCTCTTCGGTGTCAACCCCGAACGATGGACTCTGCAGTGTCCCGTGGATATTCTGGAAGACTTTGTACCCTCTCCTTGGCGAAGGTTCACCGTTCCTGGTGGTCTTCTTTCTCCTGTGACTAGTTCTCGCGGGAAATCCATGTTGACCTAGGCCTCCACAAGGTCTGCAACTCCCTGGGAATCACTTTCCTCAACCTCCCTGGGCCCCAACTCAAGGCACCCACCACCTGCTGGGTTCAACTCCTCCACGAGGCTTCCGGAAGACACTGTAAGTGTCAAGGCCAGACACTGTGCTGAATGCACTTTTGCTAGAGCCACGCAGCCAACTGTAGTCATGCTGAACCCTGTGGAAAGTCCATTCTGAGAACCTACTATGGGGTGATTCCTGGCCCACAGTGCACCTAGGAAATCATTGCCCTCTCCTGTGACGCTCCCGCTAGACGGTGCCTCCCATGGGAGCAAGAGCAATCCTGCCAGCGTCTAGTTCTCTGTCCCAGTGTGGCCTAGAAACAGAGCGGGGCATCTTTCTTGGGGCGACCCCAGCTCCTGCCACGGGGCTCTATGTTGCCAGAGGTGCCTTCTGTACACCCCCAGGGAGACACTGTCCCGAGAAAAAGGGTCGTTCCCTGGACCTACTGAATCTTGCCTTTGGACACCTCCAATCCAACCCAGAATTCTCAGAAGCCAGCGCCAGGCTCTGTCCAAAAGCTCGGGAAGGAAAGCGGGCCAGCTGCAAGAGAAAAGGCCCGGGAGTCGAAATGCAAGTGAAACCTCTGGCTGTGACAAAGGAGACAGAGTCCTACCCAGGAATGAGGCTTCAGCCTACAGAGGAGCAGCAGGAAATTACTGTCGGTCCCAAACACCAGAACTCCACTCAGAGACATTCTCAGGAAGAAAGCTGGCTACACAGCTTAGAGGCAGCAGTCAACCTTCTGCACAAACGTCATCATCCCAAAAGAGACAGTGCAGAGGAACAACGGGATGTGTGTATTACGTCTGTGCCTCTAGCACTGTGTGTGTTTCTAGGGGAGAGGAGATAGGAGTGCACGTTCGTGTCAGCTCTCAGCGGTCCTTCTTTAAGAGGCATGCAAACGAGTTTCATAGAAGTAGAGAGGCCATAGCACGAGGAAGGAGAGGGTGGCAGTCTCCAAAGCTAGACAGTTTGCCTTCTGCCCTGGCATCTCAAATAGGGCTGATGGTTTGACAGGAGCTCGACTATGGACAGACCTAAAGATCAAGGGAGTCTTGTGCAGGTAGGCCCCTATATGTATCGGATACCTTCCACCACCCAGTCCCCAACTATCACAACGCACAGATATACATGCACAATGGACAGAATGTTGCCCTTCGCTGACACACCTGGATACCGGAGGCAGGCCGGGGGTTCAGACAGTGTCTTTTGCTCTTGCTAGGCAAGAGAAGGGAGATGGAGGGCCAAAGGCAGCTGTCCCTTGTCAATCACAGCCAGAGGGCAGGAACCATGACATTTGGAGCCCTGTCTTGCTATCTCATCAGGGCCTAGGTTCATCCTAGTCCTGCTTTTGTCAGAACCAGGACTCATGAAGACTCGGCAATCCTGCTCCCTGGAGGCTCCTGACACACCTAGATCACCGCCCTTTCTGCGTTGGTCTCTCTAAAGTCCGTTCCCGCTATGCACTGCAACTTCTTTGGCCCTGGTTTGTAGACCCTCCACCTAAAAACATATGAGCTAGCCAGGTCTGGGAGGTGAGGATCGCTCTTTCTCCGAGGGAAGACAGACAAAAGCGCTACCCAGGACCCGTGCCTCCGCAGCTGCCTCTCCACATTTCCAGCACTTTGGCTCGGACAGGCCTAATTGAAGTGAGTCCTTGCGAGAGGGACGCACTTGGCCACCCAGGGACTAAAGGCACCAGGGAGCCCTGAACTGCCTTCATTTAAGGGCGACCCCATCGGCCTGCGTGCGTGCTGTGCCTAGATGCAAGGAGCTGGGCCCCTGGCTGAGCTGCAAGGCTCTCCTTTCTTTTTCAAATGTGGGCTCTGGGTCTTGCGGATGCGCACAGGCGTCTGGGAAAAATGGGTCCCTAGCACCGAGCTGAGAGGGGTGTAACTCCAGCCTGCTGCAGCCTCGGGCTCAGGCTTCTCTGGAAGGTGCTGCAGTCCTGCCAGCGACCCCAGAGGACCCCAGCACGACTCTCTTCGGTGTCAACCCCGAACGATGGACTCTGCAGTGTCCCGTGGACATTCTGGAAGACTTTGTACCCTCTCCTTGGCGAAGGTTCACTGTTCCTGGTGGTCTTCTTTCTCCTGTGACTAGTTCTCGCGGGAAATCCATGTTGACCTAGGCCTCCACAAGGTCTGCAACTCCCTGGGAATCACTTTCCTCAACCTCCCTGGGCCCCAACTCAAGGCACCCACCACCTGCTGGGTTCAACTCCTCCACGAGGCTTCCGGAAGACACTGTAAGTGTCAAGGCCAGACACTGTGCTGAATGCACTTTTGCTAGAGCCACGCAGCCGACTGTAGTCATGCTGAACCCTGTGGAAAGTCCATTCTGAGAACCTACTATGGGGTGATTCCTGGCCCACAGTGCACCTAGGAAATCATTGCCCTCTCCTGGGACGCTCCCGCTAGACGGTGCCTCCCATGGGAGCAAGAGCAATCCTGCCAGCGTCTAGTTCTCTGTCCCAGTGTGGCCTAGAAACACAGCGGGGCATCTTTCCTGGGGCGACCCCAGGCTCCTGCCCCGGGGCTCTATGTTGCCAGAGGTGCCTTCTGTACACCCCCAGGGAGACACTGTCCCGAGAAAAAGGGTCGTTCCCTGGACCTACTGAATCTTGCCTTTGGACACCTCCAATCCAACCCAGAATTCTCAGAAGCCAGTGCCAGGCTCTGTCCAAAAGCTCGGAAAGGAAAGCGGGCCAGCTGCAAGAGAAAAGGCCCGGGAGTCGAAATGCAAGTGAAACCTCTGGCTGTGACAAAGGAGACAGAGTCCTACCCAGGAATGAGGCTTCAGCCTACAGAGGAGCAGCAGGAAATTACTGTCGGTCCCAAACACCAGAACTCCACTCAGAGACATTCTCAGGAAGAAAGCTGGCTACACAGCTTAGAGGCAGCAGTCAACCTTCTGCACAAACGTCATCATCCCAAAAGAGACAGTGCAGAGGAACAACGGGATGTGTGTATTACGTCTGTGCCTCTAGGACTGTGTGTGTTTCTAGGGGAGAGGAGATAGGAGTGCACGTTCGTGTCAGCTCTCAGCGGTCCTTCTTTAAGAGGCATGCAAATGAGTTTCATAGAAGTAGAGAGGCCATAGCACGAGGAAGGAGAGGGTGGCAGTCTCCAAAGCTAGACAGTTTGCCTTCTGCCCTGGCATCTCAAATAGGGCTGATGGTTTGACAGGAGCTCGACTATGGACAGACCTAAAGATCAAGAGAGTCTTGTGCTGGTAGGCCCCTATATGTATCTGATACCTTCCACCACCCAGTCCCCAACTATCACAACGCACAGATATACATGCACAATGGACAGAATGTTGCCCTTCGCTGACACACCTGGATACCGGAGGCAGGCCGGGGGTTCAGACAGTGTCTTTTGCTCTTGCTAGGCAAGAGAAGGGAGATGGAGGGCCAAAGGCAGCTGTCCCTTTTCAATCACAGCCAGAGGGCAGGAGCCATGACATTTGGAGCCCTGTCTTGCTATCTCATCAGGGCCTAGGTTCATCCTAGTCCTGCTTTTGTCAGAACCAGGACTCATGAAGACTCGGCAATCCTGCTCCCTGGAGGCTCCTGACACACCTAGATCACCGCCCTTTCTGCGTTGGTCTCTCTAAAGTCCGTTCCCGCTATGCACTGCAACTTCCTTGGCCCTGGTTTGTAGACCCTCCACCTAAAAACATATGAGCTAGCCAGGTCTGGGAGGTGAGGATCGCTCTTTCTCCGAGGGAAGACAGACAAAAGCGCTACCCAGGACCCGTGCCTCCGCAGCTGCCTCTCCACATTTCCAGCACTTTGGCTCGGACAGGCCTAATTGAAGTGAGTCCTTGCGAGAGGGACGCACTTGGCCACCCAGGGACTAAAGGCACCAGGGAGCCCTGAACTGCCTTCATTTATGGGCGACCCCATCGGCCTGCGTGCGTGCTGTGCCTAGATGCAAGGAGCTGGGCCCCTGGCTGAGCTGCAAGGCTCTCCTTTCCTTTTCAAATGTGGGCTCTTGGTCTTGCGCATGCGCACAAACGTCTGGGAAAAATGGGTCCCTAGCACCGAGCTGAGAGGGGTGTAACTCCAGCCTGCTGCAGCCTCGGGCTCAGGCTTCTCTGGAAGGTGCTGCAGTCCTGCCAGCGACCCCAGAGGACCCCAGCACGACTCTCGTCGGTGTCAACTCCGAACGATGGACTCTGCAGTGTCCCGTGGACATTCTGGAAGACTTTGTACCCTCTCCTTGGCGAAGGTTCACTGTTCCTGGTGGTCTTCTTTCTCCTGTGACTAGTTCTCGCGGGAAATCCATGTTGACCTAGGCCTCCACAAGGTCTGCAACTCCCTGGGAATCACTTTCCTCAACCTCCCTGGGCCCCAACTCAAGGCACCCACCACCTGCTGGGTTCAACTCCTCCACGAGGCTCCCGGAAGACATTGTAAGTGTCAAGGCCATTCACTGTGCTGAATGCACTTTTGCTAGAGCCACGCAGCCGACTGTAGTCATGCTGAACCCTGTGGAAAGTCCATTCTGAGAACCTACTATGGGGTGATTCCTGGCCCACAGTGCACCTAGGAAATCATTGCCCTCTCCTGGGACGCTCCCGCTAGACGGTGCCTCCCATGGGAGCAAGAGCAATCCTGCCAGCGTCTAGTTCTCTGTCCCAGTGTGGCCTAGAAACACAGCGGGGCATCTTTCTTGGGGCGACCCCAGGCTCCTGCCCCGGGGCTCTATGTTGCCAGAGGTGCCTTCTGTACACCCCCAGGGAGACACTGTCCCGAGAAAAAGGGTCGTTCCCTGGACCTACTGAATCTTGCCTTTGGACACCTCCAATCCAACCCAGAATTCTCAGAAGCCAGCGCCAGGCTCTGTCCAAAAGCTCGGGAAGGAAAGCGGGCCAGCTGCAAGAGAAAAGGCCCGGGAGTCGAAATGCAAGTGAAACCTCTGGCTGTGACAAAGGAGACAGAGTCCTACCCAGGAATGAGGCTTCAGCCTACAGAGGAGCAGCAGGAAATTACTGTCGGTCCCAAACACCAGAACTCCACTCAGAGACATTCTCAGGAAGAAAGCTGGCTACACAGCTTACAGGCAGCAGTCAACCTTCTGCACAAACGTCATCATCCCAAAAGAGACAGTGCAGAGGAACAACGGGATGTGTGTATTACGTCTGTGCCTCTAGGACTGTGTGTGTTTCTAGGGGAGAGGAGATAGGAGTGCACGTTCGTGTCAGCTCTCAGCGGTCCTTCTTTAAGAGGCATGCAAACGAGTTTCATAGAAGTAGAGAGGCCATAGCACGAGGAAGGAGAGGGTGGCAGTCTCCAAAGCTAGACAGTTTGCCTTCTGCCCTGGCATCTCAAATAGGGCTGATGGTTTGAAAGGAGCTCGACTATGGACAGACCTAAAGATCAAGGGAGTCTTGTGCTGGTAGGCCCCTATATGTATCGGATACCTTCCAGCACCCAGTCCCCAACTATCACAATGCACAGATATACATGCACAATGGACAGAATGTTGCCCTTCGCTGACACACCTGGATACCGGAGGCAGGCCGGGGGTTCAGACAGTGTCTTTTGCTCTTGCTAGGCAAGAGAAGGGAGATGGAGGGCCAAAGGCAGCTGTCCCTTTTCAATCACAGCCAGAGGGCAGGAGCCATGACATTTGGAGCCCTGTCTTGCTATCTCATCAGGGCCTAGGTTCATCCTAGTCCTGCTTTTGTCAGAACCAGGACTCATGAAGACTCGGCAATCCTGCTCCCTGGAGGCTCCTGACACACCTAGATCACCGCCCTTTCTGCGTTGGTCTCTCTAAAGTCCGTTCCCGCTATGCACTGCAACTTCCTTGGCCCTGGTTTGTAGACCCTCCACCTAAAAACATATGAGCTAGCCAGGTCTGGGAGGTGAGGATCGCTCTTTCTCCGAGGGAAGACAGACAAAAGCGCTACCCAGGACCCGTGCCTCCGCAGCTGCCTCTCCACATTTCCAGCACTTTGGCTCGGACAGGCCTAATTGAAGTGAGTCCTTGCGAGAGGGACGCACTTGGCCACCCAGGGACTAAAGGCACCAGGGAGCCCTGAACTGCCTTCATTTAAGGGCGACCCCATCGGCCTGCGTGCGTGCTGTGCCTAGATGCAAGGAGCTGGGCCCCTGGCTGAGCTGCAAGGCTCTCCTTTCTTTTTCAAATGTGGGCTCTTGGTCTTGCGCATGCGCACAGGCGTCTGGGAAAAATGGGTCCCTAGCACCGAGCTGAGAGGGGTGTAACTCCAGCCTGCTGCAGCCTCGGGCTCAGGCTTCTCTGGAAGGTGCTGCAGTCCTGCCAGCGACCCCAGAGGACCCCAGCACGACTCTCTTCGGTGTCAACCCCGAACGATGGACTCTGCAGTGTCCCGTGGACATTCTGGAAGACTTTGTACCCTCTCCTTGGCGAAGGTTCACTGTTCCTGGTGGTCTTCTTTCTCCTGTGACTAGTTCTCGCGGGAAATCCATGTTGACCTAGGCCTCCACAAGGTCTGCAACTCCCTGGGAATCACTTTCCTCAACCTCCCTGGGCCCCAACTCAAGGCACCCACCACCTGCTGGGTTCAACTCCTCCACGAGGCTTCCGGAAGACACTGTAAGTGTCAAGGCCAGACACTGTGCTGAATGCACTTTTGCTAGAGCCACGCAGCCGACTGTAGTCATGCTGAACCCTGTGGAAAGTCCATTCTAGAACCTACTATGGGGTGATTCCTGGCCCACAGTGCACCTAGGAAATCATTGCCCTCTCCTGGGACGCTCCCGCTAGACGGTGCCTCCCATGGGAGCAAGAGCAATCCTGCCAGCGTCTAGTTCTCTGTCCCAGTGTGGCCTAGAAACACAGCGGGGCATCTTTCCTGGGGCGACCCCAGGCTCCTGCCCCGGGGCTCTATGTTGCCAGAGGTGCCTTCTGTACACCCCCAGGGAGACACTGTCCCGAGAAAAAGGGTCGTTCCCTGGACCTACTGAATCTTGCCTTTGGACACCTCCAATCCAACCCAGAATTCTCAGAAGCCAGCGCCAGGCTCTGTCCAAAAGCTCGGGAAGGAAAGCGGGCCAGCTGCAAGAGAAAAGGCCCGGGAGTCGAAATGCAAGTGAAACCTCTGGCTGTGACAAAGGAGACAGAGTCCTACCCAGGAATGAGGCTTCAGGCTACAGAGGAGCAGCAGGAAATTACTGTCGGTCCCAAACACCAGAACTCCACTCAGAGACATTCTCAGGAAGAAAGCTGGCTACACAGCTTAGAGGCAGCAGTCAACCTTCTGCACAAACGTCATCATCCCAAAAGAGACAGTGCAGAGGAACAACGGGATGTGTGTATTACGTCTGTGCCTCTAGGACTGTGTGTGTTTCTAGGGGAGAGGAGATAGGAGTGCACGTTCGTGTCAGCTCTCAGCGGTCCTTCTTTAAGAGGCATGCAAACGAGTTTCATAGAAGTAGAGAGGCCATAGCACGAGGAAGGAGAGGGTGGCAGTCTCCAAAGCTAGACAGTTTGCCTTCTGCCCTGGCATCTCAAATAGGGCTGATGGTTTGACAGGAGCTCGACTATGGACAGACCTAAAGATCAAGGGAGTCTTGTGCTGGTAGGCCCCTATATGTATCGGATACCTTCCAGCACCCAGTCCCCAACTATCACAACGCACAGATATACATGCACAATGGACAGAATGTTGCCCTTCGCTGACACACCTGGATACCGGAGGCAGGCCGGGGGTTCAGACAGTGTCTTTTGCTCTTGCTAGGCAAGAGAAGGGAGATGGAGGGCCAAAGGCAGCTGTCCCTTTTCAATCACAGCCAGAGGGCAGGAGCCATGACATTTGGAGCCCTGTCTTGCTATCTCATCAGGGCCTAGGTTCATCCTAGTCCTGCTTTTGTCAGAACCAGGACTCATGAAGACTCGGCAATCCTGCTCCCTGGAGGCTCCTGACACACCTAGATCACCGCCCTTTCTGCGTTGGTCTCTCTAAAGTCCGTTCCCGCTATGCACTGCAACTTCCTTGGCCCTGGTTTGTAGACCCTCCACCTAAAAACATATGAGCTAGCCAGGTCTGGGAGGTGAGGATCGCTCTTTCTCCGAGGGAAGACAGACAAAAGCGCTACCCAGGACCCGTGCCTCCGCAGCTGCCTCTCCACATTTCCAGCACTTTGGCTCGGACAGGCCTAATTGAAGTGAGTCCTTGCGAGAGGGACGCACTTGGCCACCCAGGGACTAAAGGCACCAGGGAGCCCTGAACTGCCTTCATTTAAGGGCGACCCCATCGGCCTGCGTGCGTGCTGTGCCTAGATGCAAGGAGCTGGGCCCCTGGCTGAGCTGCAAGGCTCTCCTTTCTTTTTCAAATGTGGGCTCTTGGTCTTGCGCATGCGCACAGGCGTCTGGGAAAAATGGGTCCCTAGCACCGAGCTGAGAGGGGTGTAACTCCAGCCTGCTGCAGCCTCGGGCTCAGGCTTCTCTGGAAGGTGCTGCAGTACTGCCAGCGACCCCAGAGGACCCCAGCACGACTCTCTTCGGTGTCAACCCCGAACGATGGACTCTGCAGTGTCCCGTGGACATTCTGGAAGACTTTGTACCCTCTCCTTGGCGAAGGTTCACTGTTCCTGGTGGTCTTCTTTCTCCTGTGACTAGTTCTCGCGGGAAATCCATGTTGACCTAGGCCTCCACAAGGTCTGCAACTCCCTGGGAATCACTTTCCTCAACCTCCCTGGGCCCCAACTCAAGGCACCCACCACCTGCTGGGTTCAACTCCTCCACGAGGCTTCCGGAAGACACTGTAAGTGTCAAGGCCAGACACTGTGCTGAATGCACTTTTGCTAGAGCCACGCAGCCGACTGTAGTCATGCTGAACCCTGTGGAAAGTCCATTCTAGAACCTACTATGGGGTGATTCCTGGCCCACAGTGCACCTAGGAAATCATTGCCCTCTCCTGGGACGCTCCCGCAAGACGGTGCCTCCCATGGGAGCAAGAGCAATCCTGCCAGCGTCTAGTTCTCTGTCCCAGTGTGGCCTAGAAACACAGCGGGGCATCTTTCCTGGGGCGACCCCAGGCTCCTGCCCCGGGGCTCTATGTTGCCAGAGGTGCCTTCTGTACACCCCCAGGGAGACACTGTCCCGAGAAAAAGGGTCGTTCCCTGGACCTACTGAATCTTGCCTTTGGACACCTCCAATCCAACCCAGAATTCTCAGAAGCCAGCGCCAGGCTCTGTCCAAAAGCTCGGGAAGGAAAGCGGGCCAGCTGCAAGAGAAAAGGCCCGGGAGTCGAAATGCAAGTGAAACCTCTGGCTGTGACAAAGGAGACAGAGTCCTACCCAGGAATGAGGCTTCAGGCTACAGAGGAGCAGCAGGAAATTACTGTCGGTCCCAAACACCAGAACTCCACTCAGAGACATTCTCAGGAAGAAAGCTGGCTACACAGCTTAGAGGCAGCAGTCAACCTTCTGCACAAACGTCATCATCCCAAAAGAGACAGTGCAGAGGAACAACGGGATGTGTGTATTACGTCTGTGCCTCTAGGACTGTGTGTGTTTCTAGGGGAGAGGAGATAGGAGTGCACGTTCGTGTCAGCTCTCAGCGGTCCTTCTTTAAGAGGCATGCAAACGAGTTTCATAGAAGTAGAGAGGCCATAGCACGAGGAAGGAGAGGGTGGCAGTCTCCAAAGCTAGACAGTTTGCCTTCTGCCCTGGCATCTCAAATAGGGCTGATGGTTTGACAGGAGCTCGACTATGGACAGACCTAAAGATCAAGGGAGTCTTGTGCTGGTAGGCCCCTATATGTATCTGATACCTTCCACCACCCAGTCCCCAACTATCACAACGCACAGATATACATGCACAATGGACAGAATGTTGCCCTTCGCTGACACACCTGGATACCGGAGGCAGGCCGGGGGTTCAGACAGTGTCTTTTGCTCTTGCTAGGCAAGAGAAGGGAGATGGAGGGCCAAAGGCAGCTGTCCCTTTTCAATCACAGCCAGAGGGCAGGAGCCATGACATTTGGAGCCCTGTCTTGCTATCTCATCAGGGCCTAGGTTCATCCTAGTCCTGCTTTTGTCAGAACCAGGACTCATGAAGACTCGGCAATCCTGCTCCCTGGAGGCTCCTGACACACCTAGATCACCGCCCTTTCTGCGTTGGTCTCTCTAAAGTCCGTTCCCGCTATGCACTGCAACTTCCTTGGCCCTGGTTTGTAGACCCTCCTCCTAAAAACATATGAGCTAGCCAGGTCTGGGAGGTGAGGATCGCTCTTTCTCCGAGGGAAGACAGACAAAAGCGCTACCCAGGACCCGTGCCTCCGCAGCTGCCTCTCCACATTTCCAGCACTTTGGCTCGGACAGGCCTAATTGAAATGAGTCCTTGCGAGAGGGACGCACTTGGCCACCCCGGGACTAAAGGCACCAGGGAGCCCTGAACTGCCTTCATTTAAGGGAGACCCCATCGGCCTGCGTGCGTGCTGTGCCTAGATGCAAGGAGCTGGGCCCCTGGCTGAGCTGCAAGGCTCTCCTTTCTTTTTCAAATGTGGGCTCTTGGTCTTGCGCATGCGCACAGGCGTCTGGGAAAAATGGGTCCCTAGCACCGAGCTGAGAGGGGTGTAACTCCAGCCTGCTGCAGCCTCGGGCTCAGGCTTCTCTGGAAGGTGCTGCAGTCCTGCCAGCGACCCCAGAGGACCCCAGCACGACTCTCTTCGGTGTCAACCCCGAACGATGGACTCTGCAGTGTCCCGTGGACATTCTGGAAGACTTTGTACCCTCTCCTTGGCGAAGGTTCACTGTTCCTGGTGGTCTTCTTTCTCCTGTGACTAGTTCTCGCGGGAAATCCATGTTGACCTAGGCCTCCACAAGGTCTGCAACTCCCTGGGAATCACTTTCCTCAACCTCCCTGGGCCCCAACTCAAGGCACCCACCACCTGCTGGGTTCAACTCCTCCACGAGGCTCCCGGAAGACATTGTAAGTGTCAAGGCCATTCACTGTGCTGAATGCACTTTTGCTAGAGCCACGCAGCCGACTGTAGTCATGCTGAACCCTGTGGAAAGTCCATTCTGAGAACCTACTATGGGGTGATTCCTGGCCCACAGTGCACCTAGGAAATCATTGCCCTCTCCTGGGACGCTCCCGCTAGACGGTGCCTCCCATGGGAGCAAGAGCAATCCTGCCAGCGTCTAGTTCTCTGTCCCAGTGTGGCCTAGAAACACAGCGGGGCATCTTTCTTGGGGCGACCCCAGGCTCCTGCCCCGGGGCTCTATGTTGCCAGAGGTGCCTTCTGTACACCCCCAGGGAGACACTGTCCCGAGAAAAAGGGTCGTTCCCTGGACGTACTGAATCTTGCCTTTGGACACCTCCAATCCAACCCAGAATTCTCAGAAGCCAGCGCCAGGCTCTGTCCAAAAGCTCGGGAAGGAAAGCGGGCCAGCTGCAAGAGAAAAGGCCCGGGAGTCGAAATGCAAGTGAAACCTCTGGCTGTGACAAAGGAGACAGAGTCCTACCCAGGAATGAGGCTTCAGCCTACAGAGGAGCAGCAGGAAATTACTGTCGGTCCCAAACACCAGAACTCCACTCAGAGACATTCTCAGGAAGAAAGCTGGCTACACAGCTTACAGGCAGCAGTCAACCTTCTGCACAAACGTCATCATCCCAAAAGAGACAGTGCAGAGGAACAACGGGATGTGTGTATTACGTCTGTGCCTCTAGGACTGTGTGTGTTTCTAGGGGAGAGGAGATAGGAGTGCACGTTCGTGTCAGCTCTCAGCGGTCCTTCTTTAAGAGGCATGCAAACGAGTTTCATAGAAGTAGAGAGGCCATAGCACGAGGAAGGAGAGGGTGGCAGTCTCCAAAGCTAGACAGTTTGCCTTCTGCCCTGGCATCTCAAATAGGGCTGATGGTTTGACAGGAGCTCGACTATGGACAGACCTAAAGATCAAGGGAGTCTTGTGCTGGTAGGCCCCTATATGTATCGGATACCTTCCACCACCCAGTCCCCAACTATCACAACGCACAGATATACATGCACAATGGACAGAATGTTGCCCTTCGCTGACACACCTGGATACCGGAGGCAGGCCGGGGGTTCAGACAGTGTCTTTTGCTCTTGCTAGGCAAGAGAAGGGAGATGGAGGGCCAAAGGCAGCTGTCCCTTTTCAATCACAGCCAGAGGGCAGGAGCCATGACATTTGGAGCCCTGTCTTGCTATCTCATCAGGGCCTAGGTTCATCCTAGTCCTGCTTTTGTCAGAACCAGGACTCATGAAGACTCGGCAATCCTGCTCCCTGGAGGCTCCTGACACACCTAGATCACCGCCCTTTCTGCGTTGGTCTCTCTAAAGTCCGTTCCCGCTATGCACTGCAACTTCTTTGGCCCTGGTTTGTAGACCCTCCACCTAAAAACATATGAGCTAGCCAGGTCTGGGAGGTGAGGATCGCTCTTTCTCCGAGGGAAGACAGACAAAAGCGCTACCCAGGACCCGTGCCTCCGCAGCTGCCTCTCCACATTTCCAGCACTTTGGCTCGGACAGGCCTAATTGAAGTGAGTCCTTGCGAGAGGGACGCACTTGGCCACCCAGGGACTAAAGGCACCAGGGAGCCCTGAACTGCCTTCATTTAAGGGCGACCCCATCGGCCTGCGTGCGTGCTGTGCCTAGATGCAAGGAGCTGGGCCCCTGGCTGAGCTGCAAGGCTCTCCTTTCTTTTTCAAATGTGGGCTCTTGGTCTTGCGGATGAGCACAGGCGTCTGGGAAAAATGGGTCCCTAGCACCGAGCTGAGAGGGGTGTAACTCCAGCCTGCTGCAGCCTCGGGCTCAGGCTTCTCTGGAAGGTGCTGCAGTCCTGCCAGCGACCCCAGAGGACCCCAGCACGACTCTCTTCGGTGTCAACCCCGAACGATGGACTCTGCAGTGTCCCGTGGACATTCTGGAAGACTTTGTACCCTCTCCTTGGCGAAGGTTCACTGTTCCTGGTGGTCTTCTTTCTCCTGTGACTAGTTCTCGCGGGAAATCCATGTTGACCTAGGCCTCCACAAGGTCTGCAACTCCCTGGGAATCACTTTCCTCAACCTCCCTGGGCCCCAACTCAAGGCACCCACCACCTGCTGGGTTCAACTCCTCCACGAGGCTTCCGGAAGACACTGTAAGTGTCAAGGCCAGACACTGTGCTGAATGCACTTTTGCTAGAGCCACGCAGCCGACTGTAGTCATGCTGAACCCTGTGGAAAGTCCATTCTGAGAACCTACTATGGGGTGATTCCTGGCCCACAGTGCACCTAGGAAATCATTGCCCTCTCCTGGGACGCTCCCGCTAGACGGTGCCTCCCATGGGAGCAAGAGCAATCCTGCCAGCGTCTAGTTCTCTGTCCCAGTGTGGCCTAGAAACACAGCGGGGCATCTTTCCTGGGGCGACCCCAGGCTCCTGCCCCGGGGCTCTATGTTGCCAGAGGTGCCTTCTGTACACCCCCAGGGAGACACTGTCCCGAGAAAAAGGGTCGTTCCCTGGACCTACTGAATCTTGCCTTTGGACACCTCCAATCCAACCCAGAATTCTCAGAAGCCAGCGCCAGGCTCTGTCCAAAAGCTCGGAAAGGAAAGCGGGCCAGCTGCAAGAGAAAAGGCCCGGGAGTCGAAATGCAAGTGAAACCTCTGGCTGTGACAAAGGAGACAGAGTCCTACCCAGGAATGAGGCTTCAGCCTACAGAGGAGCAGCAGGAAATTACTGTCGGTCCCAAACACCAGAACTCCACTCAGAGACATTCTCAGGAAGAAAGCTGGCTACACAGCTTAGAGGCAGCAGTCAACCTTCTGCACAAACGTCATCATCCCAAAAGAGACAGTGCAGAGGAACAACGGGATGTGTGTATTACGTCTGTGCCTCTAGGACTGTGTGTGTTTCTAGGGGAGAGGAGATAGGAGTGCACGTTCGTGTCAGCTCTCAGCGGTCCTTCTTTAAGAGGCATGCAAACGAGTTTCATAGAAGTAGAGAGGCCATAGCACGAGGAAGGAGAGGGTGGCAGTCTCCAAAGCTAGACAGTTTGCCTTCTGCCCTGGCATCTCAAATAGGGCTGATGGTTTGACAGGAGCTCGACTATGGACAGACCTAAAGATTAAGGGAGTCTTGTGCTGGTAGGCCCCTATATGTATCTGATACCTTCCACCACCCAGTCCCCAACTATCACAACGCACAGATATACATGCACAATGGACAGAATGTTGCCCTTCGCTGACACACCTGGATACCGGAGGCAGGCCGGGGGTTCAGACAGTGTCTTTTGCTCTTGCTAGGCAAGAGAAGGGAGATGGAGGGCCAAAGGCAGCTGTCCCTTTTCAATCACAGCCAGAGGGCAGGAGCCATGACATTTGGAGCCCTGTCTTGCTATCTCATCAGGGCCTAGGTTCATCCTAGTCCTGCTTTTGTCAGAACCAGGACTCATGAAGACTCGGCAATCCTGCTCCCTGGAGGCTCCTGACACACCTAGATCACCGCCCTTTCTGCGTTGGTCTCGCTAAAGTCCGTTCCCGCTATGCACTGCAACTTCCTTGGCCCTGGTTTGTAGACCCTCCACCTAAAAACATATGAGCTAGCCAGGTCTGGGAGGTGAGGATCGCTCTTTCTCCGAGGGAAGACAGACAAAAGCGCTACCCAGGACCCGTGCCTCCGCAGCTGCCTCTCCACATTTCCAGCACTTTGGCTCGGACAGGCCTAATTGAAGTGAGTCCTTGCGAGAGGGACGCACTTGGCCACCCAGGGACTAAAGGCACCAGGGAGCCCTGAACTGCCTTCATTTAAGGGAGACCCCATCGGCCTGCGTGCGTGCTGTGCCTAGATGCAAGGAGCTGGGCCCCTGGCTGAGCTGCAAGGCTCTCCTTTCTTTTTCAAATGTGGGCTCTTGGTCTTGCGCATGCGCACAGGCGTCTGGGAAAAATGGGTCCCTAGCACCGAGCTGAGAGGGGTGTAACTCCAGCCTGCTGCAGCCTCGGGCTCAGGCTTCTCTGGAAGGTGCTGCAGTCCTGCCAGCGACCCCAGAGGACCCCAGCACGACTCTCGTCGGTGTCAACTCCGAACGATGGACTCTGCAGTGTCCCGTGGACATTCTGGAAGACTTTGTACCCTCTCCTTGGCGAAGGTTCACTGTTCCTGGTGGTCTTCTTTCTCCTGTGACTAGTTCTCGCGGGAAATCCATGTTGACCTAGGCCTCCACAAGGTCTGCAACTCCCTGGGAATCACTTTCCTCAACCTCCCTGGGCCCCAACTCAAGGCACCCACCACCTGCTGGGTTCAACTCCTCCACGAGGCTCCCGGAAGACATTGTAAGTGTCAAGGCCATTCACTGTGCTGAATGCACTTTTGCTAGAGCCACGCAGCCGACTGTAGTCATGCTGAACCCTGTGGAAAGTCCATTCTGAGAACCTACTATGGGGTGATTCCTGGCCCACAGTCACCTAGGAAATCATTGCCCTCTCCTGGGACGCTCCCGCTAGACGGTGCCTCCCATGGGAGCAAGAGCAATCCTGCCAGCGTCTAGTTCTCTGTCCCAGTGTGGCCTAGAAACACAGCGGGGCATCTTTCTTGGGGCGACCCCAGGCTCCTGCTCCGGGGCTCTATGTTGCCAGAGGTGCCTTCTGTACACCCCCAGGGAGACACTGTCCCGAGAAAAAGGGTCGTTCCCTGGACCTACTGAATCTTGCCTTTGGACACCTCCAATCCAACCCAGAATTCTCAGAAGCCAGCGCCAGGCTCTGTCCAAAAGCTCGGGAAGGAAAGCGGGCCAGCTGCAAGAGAAAAGGCCCGGGAGTCGAAATGCAAGTGAAACCTCTGGCTGTGACAAAGGAGACAGAGTCCTACCCAGGAATGAGGCTTCAGCCTACAGAGGAGCAGCAGGAAATTACTGTCGGTCCCAAACACCAGAACTCCACTCAGAGACATTCTCAGGAAGAAAGCTGGCTACACAGCTTAGAGGCAGCAGTCAACCTTCTGCACAAACGTCATCATCCCAAAAGAGACAGTGCAGAGGAACAACGGGATGTGTGTATTACGTCTGTGCCTCTAGGACTGTGTGTGTTTCTAGGGGAGAGGAGATAGGAGTGCACGTTCGTGTCAGCTCTCAGCGGTCCTTCTTTAAGAGGCATGCAAACGAGTTTCTTAGAAGTAGAGAGGCCATAGCACGAGGAAGGAGAGGGTGGCAGTCTCCAAAGCTAGACAGTTTGCCTTCTGCCCTGGCATCTCAAATAGGGCTGATGGTTTGACAGGAGCTCGACTATGGACAGACCTAAAGATCAAGAGAGTCTTGTGCTGGTAGGCCCCTATATGTATCTGATACCTTCCACCACCCAGTCCCCAACTATCACAACGCACAGATATACATGCACAATGGACAGAATGTTGCCCTTCGCTGACACACCTGGATACCGGAGGCAGGCCGGGGGTTCAGACAGTGTCTTTTGCTCTTGCTAGGCAAGAGAAGGGAGATGGAGGGCCAAAGGCAGCTGTCCCTTTTCAATCACAGCCAGAGGGCAGGAGCCATGACATTTGGAGCCCTGTCTTGCTATCTCATCAGGGCCTAGGTTCATCCTAGTCCTGCTTTTGTCAGAACCAGGACTCATGAAGACTCGGCAATCCTGCTCCCTGGAGGCTCCTGACACACCTAGATCACCGCCCTTTCTGCGTTGGTCTCTCTAAAGTCCGTTCCCGCTATGCACTGCAACTTCCTTGGCCCTGGTTTGTAGACCCTCCACCTAAAAACATATGAGCTAGCCAGGTCTGGGAGGTGAGGATCGCTCTTTCTCCGAGGGAAGACAGACAAAAGCGCTACCCAGGACCCGTGCCTCCGCAGCTGCCTCTCCACATTTCCAGCACTTTGGCTCGGACAGGCCTAATTGAAGTGAGTCCTTGCGAGAGGGACGCACTTGGCCACCCAGGGACTAAAGGCACCAGGGAGCCCTGAACTGCCTTCATTTAAGGGAGACCCCATCGGCCTGCGTGCGTGCTGTGCCTAGATGCAAGGAGCTGGGCCCCTGGCTGAGCTGCAAGGCTCTCCTTTCTTTTTCAAATGTGGGCTCTTGGTCTTGCGCATGCGCACAGGCGTCTGGGAAAAATGGGTCCCTAGCACCGAGCTGAGAGGGGTGTAACTCCAGCCTGCTGCAGCCTCGGGCTCAGGCTTCTCTGGAAGGTGCTGCAGTCCTGCCAGCGACCCCAGAGGACCCCAGCACGACTCTCGTCGGTGTCAACTCCGAACGATGGACTCTGCAGTGTCCCGTGGACATTCTGGAAGACTTTGTACCCTCTCCTTGGCGAAGGTTCACTGTTCCTGGTGGTCTTCTTTCTCCTGTGACTAGTTCTCGCGGGAAATCCATGTTGACCTAGGCCTCCACAAGGTCTGCAACTCCCTGGGAATCACTTTCCTCAACCTCCCTGGGCCCCAACTCAAGGCACCCACCACCTGCTGGGTTCAACTCCTCCACGAGGCTCCCGGAAGACATTGTAAGTGTCAAGGCCATTCACTGTGCTGAATGCACTTTTGCTAGAGCCACGCAGCCGACTGTAGTCATGCTGAACCCTGTGGAAAGTCCATTCTGAGAACCTACTATGGGGTGATTCCTGGCCCACAGTCACCTAGGAAATCATTGCCCTCTCCTGGGACGCTCCCGCTAGACGGTGCCTCCCATGGGAGCAAGAGCAATCCTGCCAGCGTCTAGTTCTCTGTCCCAGTGTGGCCTAGAAACACAGCGGGGCATCTTTCTTGGGGCGACCCCAGGCTCCTGCTCCGGGGCTCTATGTTGCCAGAGGTGCCTTCTGTACACCCCCAGGGAGACACTGTCCCGAGAAAAAGGGTCGTTCCCTGGACCTACTGAATCTTGCCTTTGGACACCTCCAATCCAACCCAGAATTCTCAGAAGCCAGCGCCAGGCTCTGTCCAAAAGCTCGGGAAGGAAAGCGGGCCAGCTGCAAGAGAAAAGGCCCGGGAGTCGAAATGCAAGTGAAACCTCTGGCTGTGACAAAGGAGACAGAGTCCTACCCAGGAATGAGGCTTCAGCCTACAGAGGAGCAGCAGGAAATTACTGTCGGTCCCAAACACCAGAACTCCACTCAGAGACATTCTCAGGAAGAAAGCTGGCTACACAGCTTAGAGGCAGCAGTCAACCTTCTGCACAAACGTCATCATCCCAAAAGAGACAGTGCAGAGGAACAACGGGATGTGTGTATTACGTCTGTGCCTCTAGGACTGTGTGTGTTTCTAGGGGAGAGGAGATAGGAGTGCACGTTCGTGTCAGCTCTCAGCGGTCCTTCTTTAAGAGGCATGCAAACGAGTTTCTTAGAAGTAGAGAGGCCATAGCACGAGGAAGGAGAGGGTGGCAGTCTCCAAAGCTAGACAGTTTGCCTTCTGCCCTGGCATCTCAAATAGGGCTGATGGTTTGACAGGAGCTCGACTATGGACAGACCTAAAGATCAAGAGAGTCTTGTGCTGGTAGGCCCCTATATGTATCTGATACCTTCCACCACCCAGTCCCCAACTATCACAACGCACAGATATACATGCACAATGGACAGAATGTTGCCCTTCGCTGACACACCTGGATACCGGAGGCAGGCCGGGGGTTCAGACAGTGTCTTTTGCTCTTGCTAGGCAAGAGAAGGGAGATGGAGGGCCAAAGGCAGCTGTCCCTTTTCAATCACAGCCAGAGGGCAGGAGCCATGACATTTGGAGCCCTGTCTTGCTATCTCATCAGGGCCTAGGTTCATCCTAGTCCTGCTTTTGTCAGAACCAGGACTCATGAAGACTCGGCAATCCTGCTCCCTGGAGGCTCCTGACACACCTAGATCACCGCCCTTTCTGCGTTGGTCTCTCTAAAGTCCGTTCCCGCTATGCACTGCAACTTCCTTGGCCCTGGTTTGTAGACCCTCCACCTAAAAACATATGAGCTAGCCAGGTCTGGGAGGTGAGGATCGCTCTTTCTCCGAGGGAAGACAGACAAAAGCGCTACCCAGGACCCGTGCCTCCGCAGCTGCCTCTCCACATTTCCAGCACTTTGGCTCGGACAGGCCTAATTGAAGTGAGTCCTTGCGAGAGGGACACACTTGGCCACCCAGGGACTAAAGGCACCAGGGAGCCCTGAACTGCCTTCATTTAAGGGAGACCCCATCGGCCTGCGTGCGTGCTGTGCCTAGATGCAAGGAGCTGGGCCCCTGGCTGAGCTGCAAGGCTCTCCTTTCTTTTTCAAATGTGGGCTCTTGGTCTTGCGCATGCGCACAGGCGTCTGGGAAAAATGGGTCCCTAGCACCGAGCTGAGAGGGGTGTAACTCCAGCCTGCTGCAGCCTCGGGCTCAGGCTTCTCTGGAAGGTGCTGCAGTCCTGCCAGCGACCCCAGAGGACCCCAGCACGACTCTCTTCGGTGTCAACCCCGAACGATGGACTCTGCAGTGTCCCGTGGACATTCTGGAAGACTTTGTACCCTCTCCTTGGCTAAGGTTCACTGTTCGTGGTGGTCTTCTTTCTCCTGTGACTAGTTCTCGCGGGAAATCCATGTTGACCTAGGCCTCCACAAGGTCTGCAACTCCCTGGGAATCACTTTCCTCAACCTCCCTGGGCCCCAACTCAAGGCACCCACCACCTGCTGGGTTCAACTCCTCCACGAGGCTTCCGGAAGACACTGTAAGTGTCAAGGCCAGACACTGTGCTGAATGCACTTTTGCTAGAGCCACGCAGCCGACTGTAGTCATGCTGAACCCTGTGGAAAGTCCATTCTGAGAACCTACTATGGGGTGATTCCTGGCCCACAGTGCACCTAGGAAATCATTGCCCTCTCCTGGGACGCTCCCGCTAGACGGTGCCTCCCATGGGAGCAAGAGCAATCCTGCCAGCGTCTAGTTCTCTGTCCCAGTGTGGCCTAGAAACACAGCGGGGCATCTTTCCTGGGGCGACCCCAGGCTCCTGCCCCGGGGCTCTATGTTGCCAGAGGTGCCTTCTGTACACCCCCAGGGAGACACTGTCCCGAGAAAAAGGGTCGTTCCCTGGACCTACTGAATCTTGCCTTTGGACACCTCCAATCCAACCCAGAATTCTCAGAAGCCAGCGCCAGGCTCTGTCCAAAAGCTCGGGAAGGAAAGCGGGCCAGCTGCAAGAGAAAAGGCCCGGGAGTCGAAATGCAAGTGAAACCTCTGGCTGTGACAAAGGAGACAGAGTCCTACCCAGGAATGAGGCTTCAGCCTACAGAGGAGCAGCAGGAAATTACTGTCGGTCCCAAACACCAGAACTCCACTCAGAGACATTCTCAGGAAGAAAGCTGGCTACACAGCTTAGAGGCAGCAGTCAACCTTCTGCACAAACGTCATCATCCCAAAAGAGACAGTGCAGAGGAACAACGGGATGTGTGTATTACGTCTGTGCCTCTAGGACTGTGTGTGTTTCTAGGGGAGAGGAGATAGGAGTGCACGTTCGTGTCAGCTCTCAGCGGTCCTTCTTTAAGAGGCATGCAAACGAGTTTCATAGAAGTAGAGAGGCCATAGCACGAGGAAGGAGAGGGTGGCAGTCTCCAAAGCTAGACAGTTTGCCTTCTGCCCTGGCATCTCAAATAGGGCTGATGGTTTGACAGGAGCTCGACTATGGACAGACCTAAAGATTAAGGGAGTCTTGTGCTGGTAGGCCCCTATATGTATCTGATACCTTCCACCACCCAGTCCCCAACTATCACAACGCACAGATATACATGCACAATGGACAGAATGTTGCCCTTCGCTGACACACCTGGATACCGGAGGCAGGCCGGGGGTTCAGACAGTGTCTTTTGCTCTTGCTAGGCAAGAGAAGGGAGATGGAGGGCCAAAGGCAGCTGTCCCTTTTCAATCACAGCCAGAGGGCAGGAGCCATGACATTTGGAGCCCTGTCTTGCTATCTCATCAGGGCCTAGGTTCATCCTAGTCCTGCTTTTGTCAGAACCAGGACTCATGAAGACTCGGCAATCCTGCTCCCTGGAGGCTCCTGACACACCTAGATCACCGCCCTTTCTGCGTTGGTCTCTCTAAAGTCCGTTCCCGCTATGCACTGCAACTTCCTTGGCCCTGGTTTGTAGACCCTCCACCTAAAAACATATGAGCTAGCCAGGTCTGGGAGGTGAGGATCGCTCTTTCTCCGAGGGAAGACAGACAAAAGCGCTACCCAGGACCCGTGCCTCCGCAGCTGCCTCTCCACATTTCCAGCACTTTGGCTCGGACAGGCCTAATTGAAGTGAGTCCTTGCGAGAGGGACGCACTTGGCCACCCAGGGACTAAAGGCACCAGGGAGCCCTGAACTGCCTTCATTTAAGGGCGACCCCATCGGCCTGCATGCGTGCTGTGCCTAGATGCAAGGAGCTGGGCCCCTGGCTGAGCTGCAAGGCTCTCCTTTCTTTTTCAAATGTGGGCTCTTGGTCTTGCGCATGCGCACAGGCGTCTGGGAAAAATGGGTCCCTAGCACCAAGCTGAGAGGGGTGTAACTCCAGCCTGCTGCAGCCTTGGGCTCAGGCTTCTCTGGAAGGTGCTGCAGTCCTGCCAGCGACCCCAGAGGACGCCAGCACGACTCTCGTTGGTGTCAACTCCGAACGATGGACTCTGCAGTGTCCCGTGGACATTCTGGAAGACTTTGTACCCTCTCCTTGGCGAAGGTTCACTGTTCCTGGTGGTCTTCTTTCTCCTGTGACTAGTTCTCGCGGGAAATCCATGTTGACCTAGGCCTCCACAAGGTCTGCAACTCCCTGGGAATCACTTTCCTCAACCTCCCTGGGCCCCAACTCAAGGCACCCACCACCTGCTGGGTTCAACTCCTCCACGAGGCTCCCGGAAGACATTGTAAGTGTCAAGGACAGACACTGTGCTGAATGCACTTTTGCTAGAGCCACGCAGCCGACTGTAGTCATGCTGAACCCTGTGGAAAGTCCATTCTGAGAACCTACTATGGGGTGATTCCTGGCCCACAGTCACCTAGGAAATCATTGCCCTCTCCTGGGACGCTCCCGCTAGACGGTGCCTCCCATGGGAGCAAGAGCAATCCTGCCAGCGTCTAGTTCTCTGTCCCAGTGTGGCCTAGAAACACAGCGGGGCATCTTTCTTGGGGCGACCCCAGGCTCCTGCTCCGGGGCTCTATGTTGCCAGAGGTGCCTTCTGTACACCCCCAGGGAGACACTGTCCCGAGAAAAAGGGTCGTTCCCTGGACCTACTGAATCTTGCCTTTGGACACCTCCAATCCAACCCAGAATTCTCAGAAGCCAGTGCCAGGCTCTGTCCAAAAGCTCGGGAAGGAAAGCGGGCCAGCTGCAAGAGAAAAGGCCCGGGAGTCGAAATGCAAGTGAAACCTCTGGCTGTGACAAAGGAGACAGAGTCCTACCCAGGAATGAGGCTTCAGCCTACAGAGGAGCAGCAGGAAATTACTGTCGGTCCCAAACACCAGAACTCCACTCAGAGACATTCTCAGGAAGAAAGCTGGCTACACAGCTTAGAGGCAGCAGTCAACCTTCTGCACAAACGTCATCATCCCAAAAGAGACAGTGCAGAGGAACAACGGGATGTGTGTATTACGTCTGTGCCTCTAGGACTGTGTGTGTTTCTAGGGGAGAGGAGATAGGAGTGCACGTTCGTGTCAGCTCTCAGCGGTCCTTCTTTAAGAGGCATGCAAACGAGTTTCTTAGAAGTAGAGAGGCCATAGCACGAGGAAGGAGAGGGTGGCAGTCTCCAAAGCTAGACAGTTTGCCTTCTGCCCTGGCATCTCAAATAGGGCTGATGGTTTGACAGGAGCTCGACTATGGACAGACCTAAAGATCAAGAGAGTCTTGTGCTGGTAGGCCCCTATATGTATCTGATACCTTCCACCACCCAGTCCCCAACTATCACAACGCACAGATATACATGCACAATGGACAGAATGTTGCCCTTCGCTGACACACCTGGATACCGGAGGCAGGCCGGGGGTTCAGACAGTGTCTTTTGCTCTTGCTAGGCAAGAGAAGGGAGATGGAGGGCCAAAGGCAGCTGTCCCTTTTCAATCACAGCCAGAGGGCAGGAGCCATGACATTTGGAGCCCTGTCTTGCTATCTCATCAGGGCCTAGGTTCATCCTAGTCCTGCTTTTGTCAGAACCAGGACTCATGAAGACTCGGCAATCCTGCTCCCTGGAGGCTCCTGACACACCTAGATCACCGCCCTTTCTGCGTTGGTCTCTCTAAAGTCCGTTCCCGCTATGCACTGCAACTTCCTTGGCCCTGGTTTGTAGACCCTCCACCTAAAAACATATGAGCTAGCCAGGTCTGGGAGGTGAGGATCGCTCTTTCTCCGAGGGAAGACAGACAAAAGCGCTACCCAGGACCCGTGCCTCCGCAGCTGCCTCTCCACATTTCCAGCACTTTGGCTCGGACAGGCCTAATTGAAGTGAGTCCTTGCGAGAGGGACGCACTTGGCCACCCAGGGACTAAAGGCACCAGGGAGCCCTGAACTGCCTTCATTTAAGGGAGACCCCATCGGCCTGCGTGCGTGCTGTGCCTAGATGCAAGGAGCTGGGCCCCTGGCTGAGCTGCAAGGCTCTCCTTTCTTTTTCAAATGTGGGGTCTTGGTCTTGCGCATGCACACAGGCGTCTGGGAAAAATGGGTCCCTAGCACCGAGCTGAGAGGGGTGTAACTCCAGCCTGCTGCAGCCTCGGGCTCAGGCTTCTCTGGAAGGTGCTGCAGTCCTGCCAGCGACCCCAGAGGACCCCAGCACGACTCTCTTCGGTGTCAACCCCGAACGATGGACTCTGCAGTGTCCCGTGGACATTCTGGAAGACTTTGTACCCTCTCCTTGGCTAAGGTTCACTGTTCGTGGTGGTCTTCTTTCTCCTGTGACTAGTTCTCGCGGGAAATCCATGTTGACCTAGGCCTCCACAAGGTCTGCAACTCCCTGGGAATCACTTTCCTCAACCTCCCTGGGCCCCAACTCAAGGCACCCACCACCTGCTGGGTTCAACTCCTCCACGAGGCTTCCGGAAGACACTGTAAGTGTCAAGGCCAGACACTGTGCTGAATGCACTTTTGCTAGAGCCACGCAGCCGACTGTAGTCATGCTGAACCCTGTGGAAAGTCCATTCTGAGAACCTACTATGGGGTGATTCCTGGCCCGCAGTGCACCTAGGAAATCATTGCCCTCTCCTGGGACGCTCCCGCTAGACGGTGCCTCCCATGGGAGCAAGAGCAATCCTGCCAGCGTCTAGTTCTCTGTCCCAGTGTGGCCTAGAAACACAGCGGGGCATCTTTCCTGGGGCGACCCCAGGCTCCTGCCCCGGGGCTCTATGTTGCCAGAGGTGCCTTCTGTACACCCCCAGGGAGACACTGTCCCGAGAAAAAGGGTCGTTCCCTGGACCTACTGAATCTTGCCTTTGGACACCTCCAATCCAACCCAGAATTCTCTGAAGCCAGCGCCAGGCTCTGTCCAAAAGCTCGGGAAGGAAAGCGGGCCAGCTGCAAGAGAAAAGGCCAGGGAGTCGAAATGCAAGTGAAACCTCTGGCTGTGACAAAGGAGACAGAGTCCTACCCAGGAATGAGGCTTCAGCCTACAGAGGAGCAGCAGGAAATTACTGTCGGTCCCAAACACCAGAACTCCACTCAGAGACATTCTCAGGAAGAAAGCTGGCTACACAGCTTAGAGGCAGCAGTCAACCTTCTGCACAAACGTCATCATCCCAAAAGAGTCAGTGCAGAGGAACAACGGGATGTGTGTATTACGTCTGTGCCTCTAGGACTGTGTGTGTTTCTAGGGGAGAGGAGATAGGAGTGCACGTTCGTGTCAGCTCTCAGCGGTCCTTCTTTAAGAGGCATGCAAACGAGTTTCTTAGAAGTAGAGAGGCCATAGCACGAGGAAGGAGAGGGTGGCAGTCTCCAAAGCTAGACAGTTTGCCTTCTGCCCTGGCATCTCAAATAGGGCTGATGGTTTGACAGGAGCTCGACTATGGACAGACCTAAAGATTAAGGGAGTCTTGTGCTGGTAGGCCCCTATATGTATCTGATACCTTCCACCACCCAGTCCCCAACTATCACAACGCACAGATATACATGCACAATGGACAGAATGTTGCCCTTCGCTGACACACCTGGATACCGGAGGCAGGCCGGGGGTTCAGACAGTGTCTTTTGCTCTTGCTAGGCAAGAGAAGGGAGATGGAGGGCCAAAGGCAGCTGTCCCTTTTCAATCACAGCCAGAGGGCAGGAGCCATGACATTTGGAGCCCTGTCTTGCTATCTCATCAGGGCCTAGGTTCATCCTAGTCCTGCTTTTGTCAGAACCAGGACTCATGAAGACTCGGCAATCCTGCTCCCTGGAGGCTCCTGACACACCTAGATCACCGCCCTTTCTGCGTTGGTCTCTCTAAAGTCCGTTCCCGCTATGCACTGCAACTTCCTTGGCCCTGGTTTGTAGACCCTCCACCTAAAAACATATGAGCTAGCCAGGTCTGGGAGGTGAGGATCGCTCTTTCTCCGAGGGAAGACAGACAAAAGCGCTACCCAGGACCCGTGCCTCCGCAGCTGCCTCTCCACATTTCCAGCACTTTGGCTCGGACAGGCCTAATTGAAGTGAGTCCTTTCGAGAGGGACGCACTTGGCCACCCAGGGACTAAAGGCACCAGGGAGCCCTGAACTGCCTTCATTTAAGGGCGACCCCATCGGCCTGCGTGCGTGCTGTGCCTAGATGCAAGGAGCTGGGCCCCTGGCTGAGCTGCAAGGCTCTCCTTTCTTTTTCAAATGTGGGCTCTTGGTCTTGCGCATGCGCACAGGCGTCTGGGAAAAATGGGTCCCTAGCACCGAGCTGAGAGGGGTGTAACTCCAGCCTGCTGCAGCCTCGGGCTCAGGCTTCTCTGGAAGGTGCTGCAGTCCTGCCAGCGACCCCAGAGGACCCCAGCACGACTCTCTTCGGTGTCAACTCCGAACGATGGACTCTGCAGTGTCCCGTGGACATTCTGGAAGACTTTGTACCCTCTCCTTGGCGAAGGTTCACTGTTCCTGGTGGTCTTCTTTCTCCTGTGACTAGTTCTCGCGGGAAATCCATGTTGACCTAGGCCTCCACAAGGTCTGCAACTCCCTGGGAATCACTTTCCTCAAACTCCCTGGGCCCCAACTCAAGGCACCCACCACCTGCTGGGTTCAACTCCTCCACGAGGCTCCCGGAAGACATTGTAAGTGTCAAGGCCATTCACTGTGCTGAATGCACTTTTGCTAGAGCCACGCAGCCGACTGTAGTCATGCTGAACCCTCTGGAAAGTCCATTCTGAGAACCTACTATGGGGTGATTCCTGGCCCACAGTGCACCTAGGAAATCATTGCCCTCTCCTGGGACGCTCCCGCTAGACGGTGCCTCCCATGGGAGCAAGAGCAATCCTGCCAGCGTCTAGTTCTCTGTCCCAGTGTGGCCTAGAAACACAGCGGGGCATCTTTCTTTGGGCGACACCAGGCTCCTGCCCCGGGGCTCTATGTTGCCAGAGGTGCCTTCTGTACACCCCCAGGGAGACACTGTCCCGAGAAAAAGGGTCGTTCCCTGGACCTACTGAATCTTGCCTTTGGACACCTCCAATCCAACCCAGAATTCTCAGAAGCCAGTGCCAGGCTCTGTCCAAAAGCTCGGGAAGGAAAGCGGGCCAGCTGCAAGAGAAAAGGCCCGGGGGTCGAAATGCAAGTGAAACCTCTGGCTGTGACAAAGGAGACAGAGTCCTACCCAGGAATGATGCTTCAGCCTACAGAGGAGCAGCAGAAAATTCCTGTCGGTCCGAAACACCAGAACTCCACTCAGAGACATTCTCAGGAAGAAAGCTGGCTACACAGCTTAGAGGCAGCAGTCAACCTTCTGCACAAACGTCATCATCCCAAAAGAGACAGTGCAGAGGAACAACGGGATGTGTGTATTACGTCTGTGCCTCTAGGACTGTGTGTGTTTCTAGGGGAGAGGAGATAGGAGTGCACGTTCGTGTCAGCTCTCAGCGGTCCTTCTTTAAGAGGCATGCAAACGAGTTTCATAGAAGTAGAGAGGCCATAGCACGAGGAAGGAGAGGGTGGCAGTCTCCAAAGCTAGACAGTTTGCCTTCTGCCCTGGCATCTCAAATAGGGCTGATGGTTTGACAGGAGCTCGACTATGGACAGACCTAAAGATCAAGGGAGTCTTGTGCTGGTAGGACCCTATATGTATCGGATACCTTCCACCACCCAGTCCCCAACTATCACAACGCACAGATATACATGCACAATGGACAGAATGTTGCCCTTCGCTGACACACCTGGATACCGGAGGCAGGCCGGGGGTTCAGACAGTGTCTTTTGCTCTTGCTAGGCAAGAGAAGGGAGATGGAGGGCCAAAGGCAGCTGTCCCTTTTCAATCACAGCCAGAGGGCAGGAGCCATGACATTTGGAGCCCTGTCTTGCTATCTCATCAGGGCCTAGGTTCATCCTAGTCCTGCTTTTGTCAGAACCAGGACTCATGAAGACTCGGCAATCCTGCTCCCTGGAGGCTCCTGACACACCTAGATCACCGCCCTTTCTGCGTTGGTCTCTCTAAAGTCCGTTCCCGCTATGCACTGCAACTTCCTTGGCCCTGGTTTGTAGACCCTCCACCTAAAAACATATGAGCTAGCCAGGTCTGGGAGGTGAGGATCGCTCTTTCTCCGAGGGAAGACAGACAAAAGCGCTACCCAGGACCCGTGCCTCCGCAGCTGCCTCTCCACATTTCCAGCACTTTGGCTCGGACAGGCCTAATTGAAATGAGTCCTTGCGAGAGGGACGCACTTGGCCACCCCGGGACTAAAGGCACCAGGGAGCCCTGAACTGCCTTCATTTATGCGCGACCCCATTGGCCTGCGTGCGTGCTGTGCCTAGATGCAAGGAGCTGGGCCCCTGGCTGAGCTGCAAGGCTCTCCTTTCTTTTTCAAATGTGGGCTCTTGGTCTTGCGCATGCGCACAGGCGTCTGGGAAAAATGGGTCCCTAGCACCGAGCTGAGAGGGGTGTAACTCCAGCCTGCTGCAGCCTCGGGCTCAGGCTTCTCTGGAAGGTGCTGCAGTCCTGCCAGCGACCCCAGAGGACCCCAGCACGACTCTCTTCGGTGTCAACTCCGAACGATGGACTCTGCAGTGTCCCGTGGACATTCTGGAAGACTTTGTACCCTCTCCTTGGCGAAGGTTCACTGTTCCTGGTGGTCTTCTTTCTCCTGTGACTAGTTCTCGCGGGAAATCCATGTTGACCTAGGCCTCCACAAGGTCTGCAACTCCCTGGGAATCACTTTCCTCAACCTCCCTGGGCTCCAACTCAAGGCACCCACCACCTGCTGGGTTCAACTCCTCCACGAGGCTCCCGGAAGACATTGTAAGTGTCAAGGCCATTCACTGTGCTGAATGCACTTTTGCTAGAGCCACGCAGCCGACTGTAGTCATGCTGAACCCTGTGGAAAGTCCATTCTGAGAACCTACTATGGGGTGATTCCTGGCCCACAGTGCACCTAGGAAATCATTGCCCTCTCCTGGGACGCTCCCGCTAGACGGTGCCTCCCATGGGAGCAAGAGCAATCCTGCCAGCGTCTAGTTCTCTGTCCCAGTGTGGCCTAGAAACACAGCGGGGCATCTTTCTTGGGGCGACCCCAGGCTCCTGCTCCGGGGCTCTATGTTGCCAGAGGTGCCTTCTGTACACCCCCAGGGCGACACTGTCCCGAGAAAAAGGGTCGTTCCCTGGACCTACTGAATCTTGCCTTTGGACACCTCCAATCCAACCCAGAATTCTCAGAAGCCAGTGCCAGGCTCTGTCCAAAAGCTCGGGAAGGAAAGCGGGCCAGCTGCAAGAGAAAAGGCCCGGGAGTCGAAATGCAAGTGAAACCTCTGGCTGTGACAAAGGAGACAGAGTCCTACCCAGGAATGAGGCTTCAGCCTACAGAGGAGCAGCAGGAAATTACTGTCGGTCCGAAACACCAGAACTCCACTCAGAGACATTCTCAGGAAGAAAGCTGGCTACACAGCTTAGAGGCAGCAGTCAACCTTCTGCACAAACGTCATCATCCCAAAAGAGACAGTGCAGAGGAACAACGGGATGTGTGTATTACGTCTGTGCCTCTAGGACTGTGTGTGTTTCTAGGGGAGAGGAGATAGGAGTGCACGTTTGTGTCAGCTCTCAGCGGTCCTTCTTTAAGAGGCATGCAAACGAGTTTCTTAGAAGTAGAGAGGCCATAGCACGAGGAAGGAGAGGGTGGCAGTCTCCAAAGCTAGACAGTTTGCCTTCTGCCCTGGCATCTCAAATAGGGCTGATGGTTTGACAGGAGCTCGACTATGGACAGACCTAAAGATCAAGAGAGTCTTGTGCTGGTAGGCCCCTATATGTATCTGATACCTTCCACCACCCAGTCCCCAACTATCACAACGCACAGATATACATGCACAATGGACAGAATGTTGCCCTTCGCTGACACACCTGGATACCGGAGGCAGGCCGGGGGTTCAGACAGTGTCTTTTGCTCTTGCTAGGCAAGAGAAGGGAGATGGAGGGCCAAAGGCAGCTGTCCCTTTTCAATCACAGCCAGAGGGCAGGAGCCATGACATTTGGAGCCCTGTCTTGCTATCTCATCAGGGCCTAGGTTCATCCTAGTCCTGCTTTTGTCAGAACCAGGACTCATGAAGACTCGGCAATCCTGCTCCCTGGAGGCTCCTGACACACCTAGATCACCGCCCTTTCTGCGTTGGTCTCTCTAAAGTCCGTTCCCGCTATGCACTGCAACTTCCTTGGCCCTGGTTTGTAGACCCTCCACCTAAAAACATATGAGCTAGCCAGGTCTGGGAGGTGAGGATCGCTCTTTCTCCGAGGGAAGACAGACAAAAGCGCTACCCAGGACCCGTGCCTCCGCAGCTGCCTCTCCACATTTCCAGCACTTTGGCTCGGACAGGCCTAATTGAAGTGAGTCCTTGCGAGAGGGACGCACTTGGCCACCCAGGGACTAAAGGCACCAGGGAGCCCTGAACTGCCTTCATTTAAGGGAGACCCCATCGGCCTGCGTGCGTGCTGTGCCTAGATGCAAGGAGCTGGGCCCCTGGCTGAGCTGCAAGGCTCTCCTTTCTTTTTCAAATGTGGGCTCTTGGTCTTGCGCATGCACACAGGCGTCTGGGAAAAATGGGTCCCTAGCACCGAGCTGAGAGGGGTGTAACTCCAGCCTGCTGCAGCCTCGGGCTCAGGCTTCTCTGGAAGGTGCTGCAGTCCTGCCAGCGACCCCAGAGGACCCCAGCACGACTCTCTTCGGTGTCAACCCCGAACGATGGACTCTGCAGTGTCCCGTGGACATTCTGGAAGACTTTGTACCCTCTCCTTGGCTAAGGTTCACTGTTCCTGGTGGTCTTCTTTCTCCTGTGACTAGTTCTCGCGGGAAATCCATGTTGACCTAGGCCTCCACAAGGTCTGCAACTCCCTGGGAATCACTTTCCTCAACCTCCCTGGGCCCCAACTCAAGGCACCCACCACCTGCTGGGTTCAACTCCTCCACGAGGCTTCCGGAAGACACTGTAAGTGTCAAGGCCAGACACTGTGCTGAATGCACTTTTGCTAGAGCCACGCAGCCGACTGTAGTCATGCTGAACCCTGTGGAAAGTCCATTCTGAGAACCTACTATGGGGTGATTCCTGGCCCACAGTGCACCTAGGAAATCATTGCCCTCTCCTGGGACGCTCCCGCTAGACGGTGCCTCCCATGGGAGCAAGAGCAATCCTGCCAGCGTCTAGTTCTCTGTCCCAGTGTGGCCTAGAAACACAGCGGGGCATCTTTCCTGGGGCGACCCCAGGCTCCTGCCCCGGGGCTCTATGTTGCCAGAGGTGCCTTCTGTACACCCCCAGGGAGACACTGTCCCGAGAAAAAGGGTCGTTCCCTGGACCTACTGAATCTTGCCTTTGGACACCTCCAATCCAACCCAGAATTCTCAGAAGCCAGCGCCAGGCTCTGTCCAAAAGCTCGGGAAGGAAAGCGGGCCAGCTGCAAGAGAAAAGGCCCGGGAGTCGAAATGCAAGTGAAACCTCTGGCTGTGACAAAGGAGACAGAGTCCTACCCAGGAATGAGGCTTCAGCCTACAGAGGAGCAGCAGGAAATTACTGTCGGTCCCAAACACCAGAACTCCACTCAGAGACATTCTCAGGTAGAAAGCTGGCTACACAGCTTAGAGGCAGCAGTCAACCTTCTGCACAAACGTCATCATCCCAAAAGAGACAGTGCAGAGGAACAACGGGATGTGTGTATTACGTCTGTGCCTCTAGGACTGTGTGTGTTTCTAGGGGAGAGGAGATAGGAGTGCACGTTCGTGTCAGCTCTCAGCGGTCCTTCTTTAAGAGGCATGCAAACGAGTTTCATAGAAGTAGAGAGGCCATAGCACGAGGAAGGAGAGGGTGGCAGTCTCCAAAGCTAGACAGTTTGCCTTCTGCCCTGGCATCTCAAATAGGGCTGATGGTTTGACAGGAGCTCGACTATGGACAGACCTAAAGATTAAGGGAGTCTTGTGCTGGTAGGCCCCTATATGTATCTGATACCTTCCACCACCCAGTCCCCAACTATCACAACGCACAGATATACATGCACAATGGACAGAATGTTGCCCTTCGCTGACACACCTGGATACCGGAGGCAGGCCGGGGGTTCAGACAGTGTCTTTTGCTCTTGCTAGGCAAGAGAAGGGAGATGGAGGGCCAAAGGCAGCTGTCCCTTTTCAATCACAGCCAGAGGGCAGGAGCCATGACATTTGGAGCCCTGTCTTGCTATCTCATCAGGGCCTAGGTTCATCCTAGTCCTGCTTTTGTCAGAACCAGGACTCATGAAGACTCGGCAATCCTGCTCCCTGGAGGCTCCTGACACACCTAGATCACCGCCCTTTCTGCGTTGGTCTCTCTAAAGTCCGTTCCCGCTATGCACTGCAACTTCCTTGGCCCTGGTTTGTAGACCCTCCACCTAAAAACATATGAGCTAGCCAGGTCTGGGAGGTGAGGATCGCTCTTTCTCCGAGGGAAGACAGACAAAAGCGCTACCCAGGACCCGTGCCTCCGCAGCTGCCTCTCCACATTTCCAGCACTTTGGCTCGGACAGGCCTAATTGAAGTGAGTCCTTTCGAGAGGGACGCACTTGGCCACCCAGGGACTAAAGGCACCAGGGAGCCCTGAACTGCCTTCATTTAAGGGCGACCCCATCGGCCTGCGTGCGTGCTGTGCCTAGATGCAAGGAGCTGGGCCCCTGGCTGAGCTGCAAGGCTCTCCTTTCTTTTTCAAATGTGGGCTCTTGGTCTTGAGCATGCGCACAGGCGTCTGGGAAAAATGGGTCCCTAGCACCGAGCTGAGAGGGGTGTAACTCCAGCCTGCTGCAGCCTCGGGCTCAGGCTTCTCTGGAAGGTGCTGCAGTCCTGCCAGCGACCCCAGAGGACCCCAGCACGACTCTCTTCGGTGTCAACCCCGAACGATGGACTCTGCAGTGTCCCGTGGACATTCTGGAAGACTTTGTACCCTCTCCTTGGCGAAGGTTCACTGTTCCTGGTGGTCTTCTTTCTCCTGTGACTAGTTCTCGCGGGAAATCCATGTTGACCTAGGCCTCCACAAGGTCTGCAACTCCCTGGGAATCACTTTCCTCAACCTCCCTGGGCCCCAACTCAAGGCACCCACCACCTGCTGGGTTCAACTCCTCCACGAGGCTCCCGGAAGACATTGTAAGTGTCAAGGCCAGACACTGTGCTGAATGCACTTTTGCTAGAGCCACGCAGCCGACTGTAGTCATGCTGAACCCTGTGGAAAGTCCATTCTGAGAACCTACTATGGGGTGATTCCTGGCCCACAGTGCACCTAGGAAATCATTGCCCTCTCCTGGGACGCTCCCGCTAGACGGTGCCTCCCATGGGAGCAAGAGCAATCCTGCCAGCGTCTAGTTCTCTGTCCCAGTGTGGCCTAGAAACACAGCGGGGCATCTTTCTTGGGGCGACCCCAGGCTCCTGCTCCGGGGCTCTATGTTGCCAGAGGTGCCTTCTGTACACCCCCAGGGAGACACTGTCCCGAGAAAAAGGGTCGTTCCCTGGACCTACTGAATCTTGCCTTTGGACACCTCCAATCCAACCCAGAATTCTCAGAAGCCAGTGCCAGGCTCTGTCCAAAAGCTCGGGAAGGAAAGCGGGCCAGCTGCAAGAGAAAAGGCCCGGGGGTCGAAATGCAAGTGAAACCTCTGGCTGTGACAAAGGAGACAGAGTCCTACCCAGGAATGATGCTTCAGCCTACAGAGGAGCAGCAGAAAATTCCTGTCGGTCCGAAACACCAGAACTCCACTCAGAGACATTCTCAGGAAGAAAGCTGGCTACACAGCTTAGAGGCAGCAGTCAACCTTCTGCACAAACGTCATCATCCCAAAAGAGACAGTGCAGAGGAACAACGGGATGTGTGTATTACGTCTGTGCCTCTAGGACTGTGTGTGTTTCTAGGGGAGAGGAGATAGGAGTGCACGTTCGTGTCAGCTCTCAGCGGTCCTTCTTTAAGAGGCATGCAAACGAGTTTCTTAGAAGTAGAGAGGCCATAGCACGAGGAAGGAGAGGGTGGCAGTCTCCAAAGCTAGACAGTTTGCCTTCTGCCCTGGCATCTCAAATAGGGCTGATGGTTTGACAGGAGCTCGACTATGGACAGACCTAAAGATCAAGGGAGTCTTGTGCTGGTAGGACCCTATATGTATCTGATACCTTCCACCACCCAGTCCCCAACTATCACAACGCACAGATATACATGCACAATGGACAGAATGTTGCCCTTCGCTGACACACCTGGATACCGGAGGCAGGCCGGGGGTTCAGACAGTGTCTTTTGCTCTTGCTAGGCAAGAGAAGGGAGATGGAGGGCCAAAGGCAGCTGTCCCTTTTCAATCACAGCCAGAGGGCAGGAGCCATGACATTTGGAGCCCTGTCTTGCTATCTCATCAGGGCCTAGGTTCATCCTAGTCCTGCTTTTGTCAGAACCAGGACTCATGAAGACTCGGCAATCCTGCTCCCTGGAGGCTCCTGACACACCTAGATCACCGCCCTTTCTGCGTTGGTCTCTCTAAAGTCCGTTCCCGCTATGCACTGCAACTTCCTTGGCCCTGGTTTGTAGACCCTCCACCTAAAAACATATGAGCTAGCCAGGTCTGGGAGGTGAGGATCGCTCTTTCACCGAGGGAAGACAGACAAAAGCGCTACCCAGGACCCGTGCCTCCGCAGCTGCCTCTCCACATTTCCAGCACTTTGGCTCGGACAGGCCTAATTGAAATGAGTCCTTGCGAGAGGGACGCACTTGGCCACCCCGGGACTAAAGGCACCAGGGAGCCCTGAACTGCCTTCATTTATGCGCGACCCCATTGGCCTGCTTGCGTGCTGTGCCTAGATGCAAGGAGCTGGGCCCCTGGCTGAGCTGCAAGGCTCTCCTTTCTTTTTCAAATGTGGGCTCTTGGTCTTGCGCATGCGCACAGGCGTCTGGGAAAAATGGGTCCCTAGCACCGAGCTGAGAGGGGTGTAACTCCAGCCTGCTGCAGCCTCGGGCTCAGGCTTCTCTGGAAGGTGCTGCAGTCCTGCCAGCGACCCCAGAGGACCCCAGCACGACTCTCTTCGGTGTCAACTCCGAACGATGGACTCTGCAGTGTCCCGTGGACATTCTGGAAGACTTTGTACCCTCTCCTTGGCGAAGGTTCACTGTTCCTGGTGGTCTTCTTTCTCCTGTGACTAGTTCTCGCGGGAAATCCATGTTGACCTAGGCCTCAACAAGGTCTGCAACTCCCTGGGAATCACTTTCCTCAAACTCCCTGGGCCCCAACTCAAGGCACCCACCACCTGCTGGGTTCAACTCCTCCACGAGGCTCCCGGAAGACATTGTAAGTGTCAAGGCCATTCACTGTGCTGAATGCACTTTTGCTAGAGCCACGCAGCCGACTGTAGTCATGCTGAACCCTGTGGAAAGTCCATTCTGAGAACCTACTATGGGGTGATTCCTGGCCCACAGTGCACCTAGGAAATCATTGCCCTCTCCTGGGACGCTCCCGCTAGACGGTGCCTCCCATGGGAGCAAGAGCAATCCTGCCAGCGTCTAGTTCTCTGTCCCAGTGTGGCCTAGAAACACAGCGGGGCATCTTTCTTGGGGCGACCCCAGGCTCCTGCTCCGGGGCTCTATGTTGCCAGAGGTGCCTTCTGTACACCCCCAGGGAGACACTGTCCCGAGAAAAAGGGTCGTTCCCTGGACCTACTGAATCTTGCCTTTGGACACCTCCAATCCAACCCAGAATTCTCAGAAGCCAGTGCCAGGCTCTGTCCAAAAGCTCGGGAAGGAAAGCGGGCCAGCTGCAAGAGAAAAGGCCAGGGAGTCGAAATGCAAGTGAAACCTCTGGCTGTGACAAAGGAGACAGAGTCCTACCCAGGAATGAGGCTTCAGCCTACAGAGGAGCAGCAGGAAATTCCTGTCGGTCCGAAACACCAGAACTCCACTCAGAGACATTCTCAGGAAGAAAGCTGGCTACACAGCTTAGAGGCAGCAGTCAACCTTCTGCACAAACGTCATCATCCCAAAAGAGACAGTGCAGAGGAACAACGGGATGTGTGTATTACGTCTGTGCCTCTAGGACTGTGTGTGTTTCTAGGGGAGAGGAGATAGGAGTGCACGTTCGTGTCAGCTCTCAGCGGTCCTTCTTTAAGAGGCATGCAAACGAGTTTCTTAGAAGTAGAGAGGCCATAGCACGAGGAAGGAGAGGGTGGCAGTCTCCAAAGCTAGACAGTTTGCCTTCTGCCCTGGCATCTCAAATAGGGCTGATGGTTTGACAGGAGCTCGACTATGGACAGACCTAAAGATCAAGAGAGTCTTGTGCTGGTAGGCCCCTATATGTATCGGATACCTTCCACCACCCAGTCCCCAACTATCACAACGCACAGATATACATGCACAATGGACAGAATGTTGCCCTTCGCTGACACACCTGGATACCGGAGGCAGGCCGGGGGTTCAGACAGTGTCTTTTGCTCTTGCTAGGCAAGAGAAGGGAGATGGAGGGCCAAAGGCAGCTGTCCCTTTTCAATCACAGCCAGAGGGCAGGAGCCATGACATTTGGAGCCCTGTCTTGCTCTCTCATCAGGGCCTAGGTTCATCCTAGTCCTGCTTTTGTCAGAACCAGGACTCATGAAGACGCGGCAATCCTGCTCCCTGGAGGCTCCTGACACACCTAGATCACCGCCCTTTCTGCGTTGGTCTCTCTAAAGTCCGTTCCCGCTATGCACTGCAACTTCCTTGGCCCTGGTTTGTAGACCCTCCACCTAAAAACATATGAGCTAGCCAGGTCTGGGAGGTGAGGATCGCTCTTTCTCCGAGGGAAGACAGACAAAAGCGCTACCCAGGACCCGTGCCTCCGCAGCTGCCTCTCCACATTTCCAGCACTTTGGCTCGGACAGGCCTAATTGAAGTGAGTCCTTGTGAGAGGGACGCACTTTGCCACCCAGGGACTAAAGGCACCAGGGAGCCCTGAACTGCCTTCATTTAAGGGAGACCCCATCGGCCTGCGTGGGTGCTGTGCCTAGATGCAAGGAGCTGGGCCCCTGGCTGAGCTGCAAGGCTCTCCTTTCTTTTTCAAATGTGGGCTCTTGGTCTTGCGCATGCACACAGGCGTCTGGGAAAAATGGGTCCCTAGCACCGAGCTGAGAGGGGTGTAACTCCAGCCTGCTGCAGCCTCGGGCTCAGGCTTCTCTGGAAGGTGCTGCAGTCCTGCCAGCGACCCCAGAGGACCCCAGCACGACTCTCTTCGGTGTCAACCCCGAACGATGGACTCTGCAGTGTCCCGTGGACATTCTGGAAGACTTTGTACCCTCTCCTTGGCTAAGGTTCACTGTTCCTGCTGGTCTTCTTTCTCCTGTGACTAGTTCTCGCGGGAAATCCATGTTGACCTAGGCCTCCACAAGGTCTGCAACTCCCTGGGAATCACTTTCCTCAACCTCCCTGGGCCCCAACTCAAGGCACCCACCACCTGCTGGGTTCAACTCCTCCACGAGGCTTCCGGAAGACACTGTAAGTGTCAAGGCCAGACACTGTGCTGAATGCACTTTTGCTAGAGCCACGCAGCCGACTGTAGTCATGCTGAACCCTGTGGAAAGTCCATTCTGAGAACCTACTATGGGGTGATTCCTGGCCCACAGTGCACCTAGGAAATCATTGCCCTCTCCTGGGACGCTCCCGCTAGACGGTGCCTCCCATGGGAGCAAGAGCAATCCTGCCAGCGTCTAGTTCTCTGTCCCAGTGTGGCCTAGAAACACAGCGGGGCATCTTTCCTGGGGCGACCCCAGGCTCCTGCCCCGGGGCTCTATGTTGCCAGAGGTGCCTTCTGTACACCCCCAGGGAGACACTGTCCCAAGAAAAAGGGTCGTTCCCTGGACCTACTGAATCTTGCCTTTGGACACCTCCAATCCAACCCAGAATTCTCAGAAGCCAGCGCCAGGCTCTGTCCAAAAGCTCGGGAAGGAAAGCGGGCCAGCTGCAAGAGAAAAGGCCCGGGAGTCGAAATGCAAGTGAAACCTCTGGCTGTGACAAAGGAGACAGAGTCCTACCCAGGAATGAGGCTTCAGCCTACAGAGGAGCAGCAGGAAATTACTGTCGGTCCCAAACACCAGAACTCCACTCAGAGACATTCTCAGGAAGAAAGCTGGCTACACAGCTTAGAGGCAGCAGTCAACCTTCTGCACAAACGTCATCATCCCAAAAGAGACAGTGCAGAGGAACAACGGGATGTGTGTATTACGTCTGTGCCTCTAGGACTGTGTGTGTTTCTAGGGGAGAGGAGATAGGAGTGCACGTTCGTGTCAGCTCTCAGCGGTCCTTCTTTCAGAGGCATGCAAACGAGTTTCTTAGAAGTAGAGAGGCCATAGCACGAGGAAGGAGAGGGTGGCAGTCTCCAAAGCTAGACAGTTTGCCTTCTGCCCTGGCATCTCAAATAGGGCTGATGGTTTGACAGGAGCTCGACTATGGACAGACCTAAAGATCAAGGGAGTCTTGTGCTGGTAGGCCCCTATATGTATCGGATACCTTCCACCACCCAGTCCCCAACTATCACAACGCACAGATATACATGCACAATGGACAGAATGTTGCCCTTCGCTGACACACCTGGATACCGGAGGCAGGCCGGGGGTTCAGACAGTGTCTTTTGCTCTTGCTAGGCAAGAGAAGGGAGATGGAGGGCCAAAGGCAGCTGTCCCTTTTCAATCACAGCCAGAGGGCAGGAGCCATGACATTTGGAGCCCTGTCTTGCTATCTCATCAGGGCCTAGGTTCATCCTAGTCCTGCTTTTGTCAGAACCAGGACTCATGAAGACTCGGCAATCCTGCTCCCTGGAGGCTCCTGACACACCTAGATCACCGCCCTTTCTGCGTTGGTCTCTCTAAAGTCCGTTCCCGCTATGCACTGCAACTTCCTTGGCCCTGGTTTGTAGACCCTCCACCTAAAAACATATGAGCTAGCCAGGTCTGGGAGGTGAGGATCGCTCTTTCTCCGAGGGAAGACAGACAAAAGCGCTACCCAGGACCCGTGCCTCCGCAGCTGCCTCTCCACATTTCCAGCACTTTGGCTCGGACAGGCCTAATTGAAGTGAGTCCTTTCGTGAGGGACGCACTTGGCCACCCAGGGACTAAAGGCACCAGGGAGCCCTGAACTGCCTTCATTTAAGGGAGACCCCATCGGCCTGCGTGCGTGCTGTGCCTAGATGCAAGGAGCTGGGCCCCTGGCTGAGCTGCAAGGCTCTCCTTTCTTTTTCAAATGTGGGCTCTTGGTCTTGCGCATGCGCACAGGCGTCTGGGAAAAATGGGTCTCTAGCACCGAGCTGAGAGGGGTGTAACTCCAGCCTGCTGCAGCCTTGGGCTCAGGCTTCTCTGGAAGGTGCTGCAGTCCTGCCAGCGACCCCAGAGGACCCCAGCACGACTCTCTTCGGTGTCAACCCCGAACGATGGACTCTGCAGTGTCCCGTGGACATTCTGGAAGACTTTGTACCCTCTCCTTGGCGAAGGTTCACTGTTCCTGGTGGTCTTCTTTCTCCTGTGACTAGTTCTCGCGGGAAATCCATGTTGACCTAGGCCTCCACAAGGTCTGCAACTCCCTGGGAATCACTTTCCTCAACCTCCCTGGGCCCCAACTCAAGGCACCCACCACCTGCTGGGTTCAACTCCTCCACGAGGCTCCCGGAAGACATTGTAAGTGTCAAGGCCAGACACTGTGCTGAATGCACTTTTGCTAGAGCCACGCAGCCGACTGTAGTCATGCTGAACCCTGTGGAAAGTCCATTCTGAGAACCTACTATGGGGTGATTCCTGGCCCACAGTGCACCTAGGAAATCATTGCCCTCTCCTGGGACGCTCCCGCTAGACGGTGCCTCCCATGGGAGCAAGAGCAATCCTGCCAGCGTCTAGTTCTCTGTCCCAGTGTGGCCTAGAAACACAGCGGGGCATCTTTCTTGGGGCGACCCCAGGCTCCTGCTCCGGGGCTCTATGTTGCCAGAGGTGCCTTCTGTACACCCCCAGGGAGACACTGTCCCGAGAAAAAGGGTCGTTCCCTGGACCTACTGAATCTTGCCTTTGGACACCTCCAATCCAACCCAGAATTCTCAGAAGCCAGTGCCAGGCTCTGTCCAAAAGCTCGGGAAGGAAAGCGGGCCAGCTGCAAGAGAAAAGGCCCGGGGGTCGAAATGCAAGTGAAACCTCTGGCTGTGACAAAGGAGACAGAGTCCTACCCAGGAATGATGCTTCAGCCTACAGAGGAGCAGCAGAAAATTCCTGTCGGTCCGAAACACCAGAACTCCACTCAGAGACATTCTCAGGAAGAAAGCTGGCTACACAGCTTAGAGGCAGCAGTCAACCTTCTGCACAAACGTCATCATCCCAAAAGAGACAGTGCAGAGGAACAACGGGATGTGTGTATTACGTCTGTGCCTCTAGGACTGTGTGTGTTTCTAGGGGAGAGGAGATAGGAGTGCACGTTCGTGTCAGCTCTCAGCGGTCCTTCTTTAAGAGGCATGCAAACGAGTTTCTTAGAAGTAGAGAGGCCATAGCACGAGGAAGGAGAGGGTGGCAGTCTCCAAAGCTAGACAGTTTGCCTTCTGCCCTGGCATCTCAAATAGGGCTGATGGTTTGACAGGAGCTCGACTATGGACAGACCTAAAGATCAAGGGAGTCTTGTGCTGGTAGGACCCTATATGTATCGGATACCTTCCACCACCCAGTCCCCAACTATCACAACGCACAGATATACATGCACAATGGACAGAATGTTGCCCTTCGCTGACACACCTGGATACCGGAGGCAGGCCGGGGGTTCAGACAGTGTCTTTTGCTCTTGCTAGGCAAGAGAAGGGAGATGGAGGGCCAAAGGCAGCTGTCCCTTTTCAATCACAGCCAGAGGGCAGGAGCCATGACATTTGGAGCCCTGTCTTGCTATCTCATCACGGCCTAGGTTCATCCTAGTCCTGCTTTTGTCAGAACCAGGACTCATGAAGACTCGGCAATCCTGCTCCCTGGAGGCTCCTGACACACCTAGATCACCGCCCTTTCTGCGTTGGTCTCTCTAAAGTCCGTTCCCGCTATGCACTGCAACTTCCTTGGCCCTGGTTTGTAGACCCTCCACCTAAAAACATATGAGCTAGCCAGGTCTGGGAGGTGAGGATCGCTCTTTCACCGAGGGAAGACAGACAAAAGCGCTACCCAGGACCCGTGCCTCCGCAGCTGCCTCTCCACATTTCCAGCACTTTGGCTCGGACAGGCCTAATTGAAATGAGTCCTTGCGAGAGGGACGCACTTGGCCACCCCGGGACTAAAGGCACCAGGGAGCCCTGAACTGCCTTCATTTATGCGCGACCCCATTGGCCTGCTTGCGTGCTGTGCCTAGATGCAAGGAGCTGGGCCCCTGGCTGAGCTGCAAGGCTCTCCTTTCTTTTTCAAATGTGGGCTCTTGGTCTTGCGCATGCGCACAGGCGTCTGGGAAAAATGGGTCCCTAGCACCGAGCTGAGAGGGGTGTAACTCCAGCCTGCTGCAGCCTTGGGCTCAGGCTTCTCTGGAAGGTGCTGCAGTCCTGCCAGCGACCCCAGAGGACCCCAGCACGACTCTCTTCGGTGTCAACTCCGAACGATGGACTCTGCAGTGTCCCGTGGACATTCTGGAAGACTTTGTACCCTCTCCTTGGCGAAGGTTCACTGTTCCTGGTGGTCTTCTTTCTCCTGTGACTAGTTCTCGCGGGAAATCCATGTTGACCTAGGCCTCAACAAGGTCTGCAACTCCCTGGGAATCACTTTCCTCAAACTCCCTGGGCCCCAACTCAAGGCACCCACCACCTGCTGGGTTCAACTCCTCCACGAGGCTCCCGGAAGACATTGTAAGTGTCAAGGCCATTCACTGTGCTGAATGCACTTTTGCTAGAGCCACGCAGCCGACTGTAGTCATGCTGAACCCTGTGGAAAGTCCATTCTGAGAACCTACTATGGGGTGATTCCTGGCCCACAGTGCACCTAGGAAATCATTGCCCTCTCCTGGGACGCTCCCGCTAGACGGTGCCTCCCATGGGAGCAAGAGCAATCCTGCCAGCGTCTAGTTCTCTGTCCCAGTGTGGCCTAGAAACACAGCGGGGCATCTTTCCTGGGGCGACCCCAGGCTCCTGCCCCGGGGCTCTATGTTGCCAGAGGTGCCTTCTGTACACCCCCAGGGAGACACTGTCCCAAGAAAAAGGGTCGTTCCCTGGACCTACTGAATCTTGCCTTTGGACACCTCCAATCCAACCCAGAATTCTCAGAAGCCAGCGCCAGGCTCTGTCCAAAAGCTCGGGAAGGAAAGCGGGCCAGCTGCAAGAGAAAAGGCCCGGGAGTCGAAATGCAAGTGAAACCTCTGGCTGTGACAAAGGAGACAGAGTCCTACCCAGGAATGAGGCTTCAGCCTACAGAGGAGCAGCAGGAAATTACTGTCGGTCCCAAACACCAGAACTCCACTCAGAGACATTCTCAGGAAGAAAGCTGGCTACACAGCTTAGAGGCAGCAGTCAACCTTCTGCACAAACGTCATCATCCCAAAAGAGACAGTGCAGAGGAACAACGGGATGTGTGTATTACGTCTGTGCCTCTAGGACTGTGTGTGTTTCTAGGGGAGAGGAGATAGGAGTGCACGTTCGTGTCAGCTCTCAGCGGTCCTTCTTTCAGAGGCATGCAAACGAGTTTCTTAGAAGTAGAGAGGCCATAGCACGAGGAAGGAGAGGGTGGCAGTCTCCAAAGCTAGACAGTTTGCCTTCTGCCCTGGCATCTCAAATAGGGCTGATGGTTTGACAGGAGCTCGACTATGGACAGACCTAAAGATCAAGGGAGTCTTGTGCTGGTAGGCCCCTATATGTATCGGATACCTTCCACCACCCAGTCCCCAACTATCACAACGCACAGATATACATGCACAATGGACAGAATGTTGCCCTTCGCTGACACACCTGGATACCGGAGGCAGGCCGGGGGTTCAGACAGTGTCTTTTGCTCTTGCTAGGCAAGAGAAGGGAGATGGAGGGCCAAAGGCAGCTGTCCCTTTTCAATCACAGCCAGAGGGCAGGAGCCATGACATTTGGAGCCCTGTCTTGCTATCTCATCAGGGCCTAGGTTCATCCTAGTCCTGCTTTTGTCAGAACCAGGACTCATGAAGACTCGGCAATCCTGCTCCCTGGAGGCTCCTGACACACCTAGATCACCGCCCTTTCTGCGTTGGTCTCTCTAAAGTCCGTTCCCGCTATGCACTGCAACTTCCTTGGCCCTGGTTTGTAGACCCTCCACCTAAAAACATATGAGCTAGCCAGGTCTGGGAGGTGAGGATCGCTCTTTCTCCGAGGGAAGACAGACAAAAGCGCTACCCAGGACCCGTGCCTCCGCAGCTGCCTCTCCACATTTCCAGCACTTTGGCTCGGACAGGCCTAATTGAAGTGAGTCCTTTCGTGAGGGACGCACTTGGCCACCCAGGGACTAAAGGCACCAGGGAGCCCTGAACTGCCTTCATTTAAGGGAGACCCCATCGGCCTGCGTGCGTGCTGTGCCTAGATGCAAGGAGCTGGGCCCCTGGCTGAGCTGCAAGGCTCTCCTTTCTTTTTCAAATGTGGGCTCTTGGTCTTGCGCATGCGCACAGGCGTCTGGGAAAAATGGGTCTCTAGCACCGAGCTGAGAGGGGTGTAACTCCAGCCTGCTGCAGCCTTGGGCTCAGGCTTCTCTGGAAGGTGCTGCAGTCCTGCCAGCGACCCCAGAGGACCCCAGCACGACTCTCTTCGGTGTCAACCCCGAACGATGGACTCTGCAGTGTCCCGTGGACATTCTGGAAGACTTTGTACCCTCTCCTTGGCGAAGGTTCACTGTTCCTGGTGGTCTTCTTTCTCCTGTGACTAGTTCTCGCGGGAAATCCATGTTGACCTAGGCCTCCACAAGGTCTGCAACTCCCTGGGAATCACTTTCCTCAACCTCCCTGGGCCCCAACTCAAGGCACCCACCACCTGCTGGGTTCAACTCCTCCACGAGGCTCCCGGAAGACATTGTAAGTGTCAAGGCCAGACACTGTGCTGAATGCACTTTTGCTAGAGCCACGCAGCCGACTGTAGTCATGCTGAACCCTGTGGAAAGTCCATTCTGAGAACCTACTATGGGGTGATTCCTGGCCCACAGTGCACCTAGGAAATCATTGCCCTCTCCTGGGACGCTCCCGCTAGACGGTGCCTCCCATGGGAGCAAGAGCAATCCTGCCAGCGTCTAGTTCTCTGTCCCAGTGTGGCCTAGAAACACAGCGGGGCATCTTTCTTGGGGCGACCCCAGGCTCCTGCTCCGGGGCTCTATGTTGCCAGAGGTGCCTTCTGTACACCCCCAGGGAGACACTGTCCCGAGAAAAAGGGTCGTTCCCTGGACCTACTGAATCTTGCCTTTGGACACCTCCAATCCAACCCAGAATTCTCAGAAGCCAGTGCCAGGCTCTGTCCAAAAGCTCGGGAAGGAAAGCGGGCCAGCTGCAAGAGAAAAGGCCCGGGGGTCGAAATGCAAGTGAAACCTCTGGCTGTGACAAAGGAGACAGAGTCCTACCCAGGAATGATGCTTCAGCCTACAGAGGAGCAGCAGAAAATTCCTGTCGGTCCGAAACACCAGAACTCCACTCAGAGACATTCTCAGGAAGAAAGCTGGCTACACAGCTTAGAGGCAGCAGTCAACCTTCTGCACAAACGTCATCATCCCAAAAGAGACAGTGCAGAGGAACAACGGGATGTGTGTATTACGTCTGTGCCTCTAGGACTGTGTGTGTTTCTAGGGGAGAGGAGATAGGAGTGCACGTTCGTGTCAGCTCTCAGCGGTCCTTCTTTAAGAGGCATGCAAACGAGTTTCTTAGAAGTAGAGAGGCCATAGCACGAGGAAGGAGAGGGTGGCAGTCTCCAAAGCTAGACAGTTTGCCTTCTGCCCTGGCATCTCAAATAGGGCTGATGGTTTGACAGGAGCTCGACTATGGACAGACCTAAAGATCAAGGGAGTCTTGTGCTGGTAGGACCCTATATGTATCGGATACCTTCCACCACCCAGTCCCCAACTATCACAACGCACAGATATACATGCACAATGGACAGAATGTTGCCCTTCGCTGACACACCTGGATACCGGAGGCAGGCCGGGGGTTCAGACAGTGTCTTTTGCTCTTGCTAGGCAAGAGAAGGGAGATGGAGGGCCAAAGGCAGCTGTCCCTTTTCAATCACAGCCAGAGGGCAGGAGCCATGACATTTGGAGCCCTGTCTTGCTATCTCATCACGGCCTAGGTTCATCCTAGTCCTGCTTTTGTCAGAACCAGGACTCATGAAGACTCGGCAATCCTGCTCCCTGGAGGCTCCTGACACACCTAGATCACCGCCCTTTCTGCGTTGGTCTCTCTAAAGTCCGTTCCCGCTATGCACTGCAACTTCCTTGGCCCTGGTTTGTAGACCCTCCACCTAAAAACATATGAGCTAGCCAGGTCTGGGAGGTGAGGATCGCTCTTTCACCGAGGGAAGACAGACAAAAGCGCTACCCAGGACCCGTGCCTCCGCAGCTGCCTCTCCACATTTCCAGCACTTTGGCTCGGACAGGCCTAATTGAAATGAGTCCTTGCGAGAGGGACGCACTTGGCCACCCCGGGACTAAAGGCACCAGGGAGCCCTGAACTGCCTTCATTTATGCGCGACCCCATTGGCCTGCTTGCGTGCTGTGCCTAGATGCAAGGAGCTGGGCCCCTGGCTGAGCTGCAAGGCTCTCCTTTCTTTTTCAAATGTGGGCTCTTGGTCTTGCGCATGCGCACAGGCGTCTGGGAAAAATGGGTCCCTAGCACCGAGCTGAGAGGGGTGTAACTCCAGCCTGCTGCAGCCTTGGGCTCAGGCTTCTCTGGAAGGTGCTGCAGTCCTGCCAGCGACCCCAGAGGACCCCAGCACGACTCTCTTCGGTGTCAACTCCGAACGATGGACTCTGCAGTGTCCCGTGGACATTCTGGAAGACTTTGTACCCTCTCCTTGGCGAAGGTTCACTGTTCCTGGTGGTCTTCTTTCTCCTGTGACTAGTTCTCGCGGGAAATCCATGTTGACCTAGGCCTCAACAAGGTCTGCAACTCCCTGGGAATCACTTTCCTCAAACTCCCTGGGCCCCAACTCAAGGCACCCACCACCTGCTGGGTTCAACTCCTCCACGAGGCTCCCGGAAGACATTGTAAGTGTCAAGGCCATTCACTGTGCTGAATGCACTTTTGCTAGAGCCACGCAGCCGACTGTAGTCATGCTGAACCCTGTGGAAAGTCCATTCTGAGAACCTACTATGGGGTGATTCCTGGCCCACAGTGCACCTAGGAAATCATTGCCCTCTCCTGGGACGCTCCCGCTAGACGGTGCCTCCCATGGGAGCAAGAGCAATCCTGCCAGCGTCTAGTTCTCTGTCCCAGTGTGGCCTAGAAACACAGCGGGGCATCTTTCTTGGGGCGACCCCAGGCTCCTGCTCCGGGGCTCTATGTTGCCAGAGGTGCCTTCTGTACACCCCCAGGGAGACACTGTCCCGAGAAAAAGGGTCGTTCCCTGGACCTACTGAATCTTGCCTTTGGACACCTCCAATCCAACCCAGAATTCTCAGAAGCCAGTGCCAGGCTCTGTCCAAAAGCTCGGGAAGGAAAGCGGGCCAGCTGCAAGAGAAAAGGCCAGGGAGTCGAAATGCAAGTGAAACCTCTGGCTGTGACAAAGGAGACAGAGTCCTACCCAGGAATGAGGCTTCAGCCTACAGAGGAGCAGCAGGAAATTCCTGTCGGTCCGAAACACCAGAACTCCACTCAGAGACATTCTCAGGAAGAAAGCTGGCTACACAGCTTAGAGGCAGCAGTCAACCTTCTGCACAAACGTCATCATCCCAAAAGAGACAGTGCAGAGGAACAACGGGATGTGTGTATTACGTCTGTGCCTCTAGGACTGTGTGTGTTTCTAGGGGAGAGGAGATAGGAGTGCACGTTCGTGTCAGCTCTCAGCGGTCCTTCTTTAAGAGGCATGCAAACGAGTTTCTTAGAAGTAGAGAGGCCATAGCACGAGGAAGGAGAGGGTGGCAGTCTCCAAAGCTAGACAGTTTGCCTTCTGCCCTGGCATCTCAAATAGGGCTGATGGTTTGACAGGAGCTCGACTATGGACAGACCTAAAGATCAAGAGAGTCTTGTGCTGGTAGGCCCCTATATGTATCGGATACCTTCCACCACCCAGTCCCCAACTATCACAACGCACAGATATACATGCACAATGGACAGAATGTTGCCCTTCGCTGACACACCTGGATACCGGAGGCAGGCCGGGGGTTCAGACAGTGTCTTTTGCTCTTGCTAGGCAAGAGAAGGGAGATGGAGGGCCAAAGGCAGCTGTCCCTTTTCAATCACAGCCAGAGGGCAGGAGCCATGACATTTGGAGCCCTGTCTTGCTCTCTCATCAGGGCCTAGGTTCATCCTAGTCCTGCTTTTGTCAGAACCAGGACTCATGAAGACTCGGCAATCCTGCTCCCTGGAGGCTCCTGACACACCTAGATCACCGCCCTTTCTGCGTTGGTCTCTCTAAAGTCCGTTCCCGCTATGCACTGCAACTTCCTTGGCCCTGGTTTGTAGACCCTCCACCTAAAAACATATGAGCTAGCCAGGTCTGGGAGGTGAGGATCGCTCTTTCTCCGAGGGAAGACAGACAAAAGCGCTACCCAGGACCCGTGCCTCCGCAGCTGCCTCTCCACATTTCCAGCACTTTGGCTCGGACAGGCCTAATTGAAGTGAGTCCTTGTGAGAGGGACGCACTTTGCCACCCAGGGACTAAAGGCACCAGGGAGCCCTGAACTGCCTTCATTTAAGGGAGACCCCATCGGCCTGCGTGGGTGCTGTGCCTAGATGCAAGGAGCTGGGCCCCTGGCTGAGCTGCAAGGCTCTCCTTTCTTTTTCAAATGTGGGCTCTTGGTCTTGCGCATGCACACAGGCGTCTGGGAAAAATGGGTCCCTAGCACCGAGCTGAGAGGGGTGTAACTCCAGCCTGCTGCAGCCTCGGGCTCAGGCTTCTCTGGAAGGTGCTGCAGTCCTGCCAGCGACCCCAGAGGACCCCAGCACGACTCTCTTCGGTGTCAACCCCGAACGATGGACTCTGCAGTGTCCCGTGGACATTCTGGAAGACTTTGTACCCTCTCCTTGGCTAAGGTTCACTGTTCCTGGTGGTCTTCTTTCTCCTGTGACTAGTTCTCGCGGGAAATCCATGTTGACCTAGGCCTCCACAAGGTCTGCAACTCCCTGGGAATCACTTTCCTCAACCTCCCTGGGCCCCAACTCAAGGCACCCACCACCTGCTGGGTTCAACTCCTCCACGAGGCTTCCGGAAGACACTGTAAGTGTCAAGGCCAGACACTGTGCTGAATGCACTTTTGCTAGAGCCACGCAGCCGACTGTAGTCATGCTGAACCCTGTGGAAAGTCCATTCTGAGAACCTACTATGGGGTGATTCCTGGCCCACAGTGCACCTAGGAAATCATTGCCCTCTCCTGGGACGCTCCCGCTAGACGGTGCCTCCCATGGGAGCAAGAGCAATCCTGCCAGCGTCTAGTTCTCTGTCCCAGTGTGGCCTAGAAACACAGCGGGGCATCTTTCCTGGGGCGACCCCAGGCTCCTGCCCCGGGGCTCTATGTTGCCAGAGGTGCCTTCTGTACACCCCCAGGGAGACACTGTCCCAAGAAAAAGGGTCGTTCCCTGGACCTACTGAATCTTGCCTTTGGACACCTCCAATCCAACCCAGAATTCTCAGAAGCCAGCGCCAGGCTCTGTCCAAAAGCTCGGGAAGGAAAGCGGGCCAGCTGCAAGAGAAAAGGCCCGGGAGTCGAAATGCAAGTGAAACCTCTGGCTGTGACAAAGGAGACAGAGTCCTACCCAGGAATGAGGCTTCAGCCTACAGAGGAGCAGCAGGAAATTACTGTCGGTCCCAAACACCAGAACTCCACTCAGAGACATTCTCAGGAAGAAAGCTGGCTACACAGCTTAGAGGCAGCAGTCAACCTTCTGCACAAACGTCATCATCCCAAAAGAGACAGTGCAGAGGAACAACGGGATGTGTGTATTACGTCTGTGCCTCTAGGACTGTGTGTGTTTCTAGGGGAGAGGAGATAGGAGTGCACGTTCGTGTCAGCTCTCAGCGGTCCTTCTTTCAGAGGCATGCAAACGAGTTTCTTAGAAGTAGAGAGGCCATAGCACGAGGAAGGAGAGGGTGGCAGTCTCCAAAGCTAGACAGTTTGCCTTCTGCCCTGGCATCTCAAATAGGGCTGATGGTTTGACAGGAGCTCGACTATGGACAGACCTAAAGATCAAGGGAGTCTTGTGCTGGTAGGCCCCTATATGTATCGGATACCTTCCACCACCCAGTCCCCAACTATCACAACGCACAGATATACATGCACAATGGACAGAATGTTGCCCTTCGCTGACACACCTGGATACCGGAGGCAGGCCGGGGGTTCAGACAGTGTCTTTTGCTCTTGCTAGGCAAGAGAAGGGAGATGGAGGGCCAAAGGCAGCTGTCCCTTTTCAATCACAGCCAGAGGGCAGGAGCCATGACATTTGGAGCCCTGTCTTGCTATCTCATCAGGGCCTAGGTTCATCCTAGTCCTGCTTTTGTCAGAACCAGGACTCATGAAGACTCGGCAATCCTGCTCCCTGGAGGCTCCTGACACACCTAGATCACCGCCCTTTCTGCGTTGGTCTCTCTAAAGTCCGTTCCCGCTATGCACTGCAACTTCCTTGGCCCTGGTTTGTAGACCCTCCACCTAAAAACATATGAGCTAGCCAGGTCTGGGAGGTGAGGATCGCTCTTTCTCCGAGGGAAGACAGACAAAAGCGCTACCCAGGACCCGTGCCTCCGCAGCTGCCTCTCCACATTTCCAGCACTTTGGCTCGGACAGGCCTAATTGAAGTGAGTCCTTTCGTGAGGGACGCACTTGGCCACCCAGGGACTAAAGGCACCAGGGAGCCCTGAACTGCCTTCATTTAAGGGAGACCCCATCGGCCTGCGTGCGTGCTGTGCCTAGATGCAAGGAGCTGGGCCCCTGGCTGAGCTGCAAGGCTCTCCTTTCTTTTTCAAATGTGGGCTCTTGGTCTTGCGCATGCGCACAGGCGTCTGGGAAAAATGGGTCTCTAGCACCGAGCTGAGAGGGGTGTAACTCCAGCCTGCTGCAGCCTTGGGCTCAGGCTTCTCTGGAAGGTGCTGCAGTCCTGCCAGCGACCCCAGAGGACCCCAGCACGACTCTCTTCGGTGTCAACCCCGAACGATGGACTCTGCAGTGTCCCGTGGACATTCTGGAAGACTTTGTACCCTCTCCTTGGCGAAGGTTCACTGTTCCTGGTGGTCTTCTTTCTCCTGTGACTAGTTCTCGCGGGAAATCCATGTTGACCTAGGCCTCCACAAGGTCTGCAACTCCCTGGGAATCACTTTCCTCAACCTCCCTGGGCCCCAACTCAAGGCACCCACCACCTGCTGGGTTCAACTCCTCCACGAGGCTCCCGGAAGACATTGTAAGTGTCAAGGCCAGACACTGTGCTGAATGCACTTTTGCTAGAGCCACGCAGCCGACTGTAGTCATGCTGAACCCTGTGGAAAGTCCATTCTGAGAACCTACTATGGGGTGATTCCTGGCCCACAGTGCACCTAGGAAATCATTGCCCTCTCCTGGGACGCTCCCGCTAGACGGTGCCTCCCATGGGAGCAAGAGCAATCCTGCCAGCGTCTAGTTCTCTGTCCCAGTGTGGTCTAGAAACACAGCGGGGCATCTTTCTTGGGGCGACCCCAGGCTCCTGCCCCGGGGCTCTATGTTGCCAGAGGTGCCTTCTGTACACCCCCAGGGAGACACTGTCCCGAGAAAAAGGGTCGTTCCCTGGACCTACTGAATCTTGCCTTTGGACACCTCCAATCCAACCCAGAATTCTCAGAAGCCAGTGCCAGGCTCTGTCCAAAAGCTCGGGAAGGAAAGCAGGCCAGCTGCAAGAGAAAAGGCCCGGGGGTCGAAATGCAAGTGAAACCTCTGGCTGTGACAAAGGAGACAGAGTCCTACCCAGGAATGATGCTTCAGCCTACAGAGGAGCAGCAGAAAATTCCTGTCGGTCCGAAACACCAGAACTCCACTCAGAGACATTCTCAGGAAGAAAGCTGGCTACACAGCTTAGAGGCAGCAGTCAACCTTCTGCACAAAGGTCATCATCCCAAAAGAGACAGTGCAGAGGAACAACGGGATGTGTGTATTACGTCTGTGCCTCTAGGACTGTGTGTGTTTCTAGGGGAGAGGAGATAGGAGTGCACGTTCGTGTCAGCTCTCAGCGGTCCTTCTTTAAGAGGCATGCAAACGAGTTTCATAGAAGTAGAGAGGCCATAGCACGAGGAAGGAGAGGGTGGCAGTCTCCAAAGCTAGACAGTTTGCCTTCTGCCCTGGCATCTCAAATAGGGCTGATGGTTTGACAGGAGCTCGACTTGGACAGACCTAAAGATCAAGAGAGTCTTGTGCTGGTAGGCCCCTATATGTATCGGATACCTTCCACCACCCAGTCCCCAACTATCACAACGCACAGATATACATGCACAATGGACAGAATGTTGCCCTTCGCTGACACACCTGGATACCGGAGGCAGGCCGGGGGTTCAGACAGTGTCTTTTGCTCTTGCTAGGCAAGAGAAGGGAGATGGAGGGCCAAAGGCAGCTGTCCCTTTTCAATCACAGCCAGAGGGCAGGAGCCATGACATTTGGAGCCCTGTCTTGCTATCTCATCAGGGCCTAGGTTCATCCTAGTCCTGCTTTTGTCAGAACCAGGACTCATGAAGACTCGGCAATCCTGCTCCCTGGAGGCTCCTGACACACCTAGATCACCGCCCTTTCTGCGTTGGTCTCTCTAAAGTCCGTTCCCGCTATGCACTGCAACTTCCTTGGCCCTGGTTTGTAGACCCTCCACCTAAAAACATATGAGCTAGCCAGGTCTGGGAGGTGAGGATCGCTCTTTCTCCGAGGGAAGACAGACAAAAGCGCTACCCAGGACCCGTGCCTCCGCAGCTGCCTCTCCACATTTCCAGCACTTTGGCTTGGACAGGCCTAATTGAAGTGAGTCCTTGCGAGAGGGACGCACTTGGCCACCCAGGGACTAAAGGCACCAGGGAGCCCTGAACTGCCTTCATTTAAGGGAGACCCCATCGGCCTGCGTGCGTGCTGTGCCTAGATGCAAGGAGCTGGGCCCCTGGCTGAGCTGCAAGGCTCTCCTTTCTTTTTCAAATGTGGGCTCTTGGTCTTGCGCATGCGCACAGGCGTCTGGGAAAAATGGGTCCCTAGCACCGAGCTGAGAGGGGTGTAACTCCAGCCTGCTGCAGCCTCGGGCTCAGGCTTCTCTGGAAGGTGCTGCAGTCCTGCCAGCGACCCCAGAGGACCCCAGCACGACTCTCTTCGGTGTCAACCCCGAACGATGGACTCTGCAGTGTCCCGTGGACATTCTGGAAGACTTTGTACCCTCTCCTTGGCGAAGGTTCACTGTTCCTGGTGGTCTTCTTTCTCCTGTGACTAGTTCTCGCGGGAAATCCATGTTGACCTAGGCCTCCACAAGGTCTGCAACTCCCTGGGAATCACTTTCCTCAACCTCCCTGGGCCCCAACTCAAGGCACCCACCACCTGCTGGGTTCAACTCCTCCACGAGGCTCCCGGAAGACATTGTAAGTGTCAAGGCCAGACACTGTGCTGAATGCACTTTTGCTAGAGCCACGCAGCCGACTTTAGTCATGCTGAACCCTGTGGAAAGTCCATTCTGAGAACCTACTATGGGGTGATTCCTGGCCCACAGTGCACCTAGGAAATCATTGCCCTCTCCTGGGACGCTCCCGCTAGACGGTGCCTCCCATGGGAGCAAGAGCAATCCTGCCAGCGTCTAGTTCACTGGCCCAGTGTGGCCTAGAAACACAGCGGGGCATCTTTCTTGGGGCGACCCCAGGCTCCTGCCCCGGGGCTCTATGTTGCCAGAGGTGCCTTCTGTACACCCCCAGGAAGACACTGTCCCGAGAAAAAGGGTCGTTCCCTGGACCTACTGAATCTTGCCTTTGGACACCTCCAATCCAACCCAGAATTCTCAGAAGCCAGTGCCAGGCTCTGTCCAAAAGCTCGGGAAGGAAAGCGGGCCAGCTGCAAGAGAAAAGGCCCGGGGGTCGAAATGCAAGTGAAACCTCTGGCTGTGACAAAGGAGACAGAGTCCTACCCAGGAATGATGCTTCAGCCTACAGAGGAGCAGCAGAAAATTCCTGTCGGTCCGAAACACCAGAACTCCACTCAGAGACATTCTCAGGAAGAAAGCTGGCTACACAGCTTAGAGGCAGCAGTCAACCTTCTGCACAAACGTCATCATCCCAAAAGAGACAGTGCAGAGGAACAACGGGATGTGTGTATTACGTCTGTGCCTCTAGGACTGTGTGTGTTTCTAGGGGAGAGGAGATAGGAGTGCACGTTCGTGTCAGCTCTCAGCGGTCCTTCTTTAAGAGGCATGCAAACGAGTTTCATAGAAGTAGAGAGGCCATAGCACGAGGAAGGAGAGGGTGGCAGTCTCCAAAGCTAGACAGTTTGCCTTCTGCCCTGGCATCTCAAATAGGGCTGATGGTTTGACAGGAGCACGACTTGGACAGACCTAAAGATCAAGAGAGTCTTGTGCTGGTAGGCCCCTATATGTATCTGATACCTTCCACCACCCAGTCCCCAACTATCACAACGCACAGATATACATGCACAATGGACAGAATGTTGCCCTTCGCTGACACACCTGGATACCGGAGGCAGGCCGGGGGTTCAGACAGTGTCTTTTGCTCTTGCTAGGCAAGAGAAGGGAGATGGAGGGCCAAAGGCAGCTGTTCCTTTTCAATCACAGCCAGAGGGCAGGAGCCATGACATTTGGAGCCCTGTCTTGCTATCTCATCAGGGCCTAGGTTCATCCTAGTCCTGCTTTTGTCAGAACCAGGACTCATGAAGACTCGGCAATCCTGCTCCCTGGAGGCTCCTGACACACCTAGATCACCGCCCTTTCTGCGTTGGTCTCTCTAAAGTCCGTTCCCGCTATGCACTGCAACTTCCTTGGCCCTGGTTTGTAGACCCTCCACCTAAAAACATATGAGCTAGCCAGGTCTGGGAGGTGAGGATCGCTCTTTCTCCGAGGGAAGACAGACAAAAGCGCTACCCAGGACCCGTGCCTCCGCGGCTGCCTCTCCACATTTCCAGCATTTTGGCTCGGACAGGCCTAATTGAAGTGAGTCCTTGCGAGAGGGACGCACTTGGCCACCCAGGGACTAAAGGCACCAGGGAGCCCTGAACTGCCTTCATTTAAGGGCGACCCCATCGGCCTGCGTGCGTGCTGTGCCTAGATGCAAGGAGCTGGGCCCCTGGCTGAGCTGCAAGGCTCTCCTTTCTTTTTCAAATGTGGGCTCTTGGTCTTGCGCATGCGCACAGGCGTCTGGGAAAAATGGGTCCCTAGCACCGAGCTGAGAGGGGTGTAACTCCAGCCTGCTGCAGCCTCGGGCTCAGGCTTCTCTGGAAGGTGCTGCAGTCCTGCCAGCGACCCCAGAGGACCCCAGCACGACTCTCTTCGGTGTCAACTCCGAACGATGGACTCTGCAGTGTCCCGTGGACATTCTGGAAGACTTTGTACCCTCTCCTTGGCTAAGGTTCACTGTTCCTGGTGGTCTTCTTTCTCCTGTGACTAGTTCTCGCGGGAAATCCATGTTGACCTAGGCCTCCACAAGGTCTGCAACTCCCTGGGAATCACTTTCCTCAACCTCCCTGGGCCCCAACTCAAGGCACCCACCACCTGCTGGGTTCAACTCCTCCACGAGGCTTCCGGAAGACACTGTAAGTGTCAAGGCCAGACACTGTGCTGAATGCACTTTTGCTAGAGCCACGCAGCCGACTGTAGTCATGCTGAACCCTGTGGAAAGTCCATTCTGAGAACCTACTATGGGGTGATTCCTGGCCCACAGTGCACCTAGGAAATCATTGCCCTCTCCTGGGACGCTCCCGCTAGACGGTGCCTCCCATGGGAGCAAGAGCAATCCTGCCAGCGTCTAGTTCTCTGTCCCAGTGTGGCCTAGAAACACAGCGGGGCATCTTTCCTGGGGCGACCCCAGGCTCCTGCCCCGGGGCTCTATGTTGCCAGAGGTGCCTTCTGTACACCCCCAGGGAGACACTGTCCCGAGAAAAAGGGTCTTTCCCTGGACCTACTGAATCTTGCCTTTGGACACCTCCAATCCAACCCAGAATTCTCAGAAGCCAGCGCCAGGCTCTGTCCAAAAGCTCGGAAAGGAAAGCGGGCCAGCTGCAAGAGAAAAGGCCCGGGAGTCGAAATGCAAGTGAAACCTCTGGCTGTGACAAAGGAGACAGAGTCCTACCCAGGAATGAGGCTTCAGCCTACAGAGGAGCAGCAGGAAATTCCTGTCGGTCCGAAACACCAGAACTCCACTCAGAGACATTCTCAGGAAGAAAGCTGGCTACACAGCTTAGAGGCAGCAGTCAACCTTCTGCACAAACGTCATCATCCCAAAAGAGACAGTGCAGAGGAACAACGGGATGTGTGTATTACGTCTGTGCCTCTAGGACTGTGTGTGTTTCTAGGGGAGAGGAGATAGGAGTGCACGTTCGTGTCAGCTCTCAGCGGTCCTTCTTTAAGAGGCATGCAAACGAGTTTCATAGAAGTAGAGAGGCCATAGCACGAGGAAGGAGAGGGTGGCAGTCTCCAAAGCTAGACAGTTTGCCTTCTGCCCTGGCATCTCAAATAGGGCTGATGGTTTGACAGGAGCTCGACTATGGACAGACCTAAAGATCAAGAGAGTCTTGTGCTGGTAGGCCCCTATATGTATCGGATACCTTCCACCACCCAGTCCCCAACTATCACAACGCACAGATATACATGCACAATGGACAGAATGTTGCCCTTCGCTGACACACCTGGATACCGGAGGCAGGCCGGGGGTTCAGACAGTGTCTTTTGCTCTTGCTAGGCAAGAGAAGGGAGATGGAGGGCCAAAGGCAGCTGTCCCTTTTCAATCACAGCCAGAGGGCAGGAGCCATGACATTTGGAGCCCTGTCTTGCTATCTCATCAGGGCCTAGGTTCATCCTAGTCCTGCTTTTGTCAGAACCAGGACTCATGAAGACTCGGCAATCCTGCTCCCTGGAGGCTCCTGACACACCTAGATCACCGCCCTTTCTGCGTTGGTCTCTCTAAAGTCCGTTCCCGCTATGCACTGCAACTTCCTTGGCCCTGGTTTGTAGACCCTCCACCTAAAAACATATGAGCTAGCCAGGTCTGGGAGGTGAGGATCGCTCTTTCTCCGAGGGAAGACAGACAAAAGCGCTACCCAGGACCCGTGCCTCCGCGGCTGCCTCTCCACATTTCCAGCATTTTGGCTCGGACAGGCCTAATTGAAGTGAGTCCTTGCGAGAGGGACGCACTTGGCCACCCAGGGACTAAAGGCACCAGGGAGCCCTGAACTGCCTTCATTTAAGGGCGACCCCATCGGCCTGCGTGCGTGCTGTGCCTAGATGCAAGGAGCTGGGCCCCTGGCTGAGCTGCAAGGCTCTCCTTTCTTTTTCAAATGTGGGCTCTTGGTCTTGCGCATGCGCACAGGCGTCTGGGAAAAATGGGTCCCTAGCACCGAGCTGAGAGGGGTGTAACTCCAGCCTGCTGCAGCCTCGGGCTCAGGCTTCTCTGGAAGGTGCTGCAGTCCTGCCAGCGACCCCAGAGGACCCCAGCACGACTCTCTTCGGTGTCAACTCCGAACGATGGACTCTGCAGTGTCCCGTGGACATTCTGGAAGACTTTGTACCCTCTCCTTGGCTAAGGTTCACTGTTCCTGGTGGTCTTCTTTCTCCTGTGACTAGTTCTCGCGGGAAATCCATGTTGACCTAGGCCTCCACAAGGTCTGCAACTCCCTGGGAATCACTTTCCTCAACCTCCCTGGGCCCCAACTCAAGACACCCACCACCTGCTGGGTTCAACTCCTCCACGAGGCTTCCGGAAGACACTGTAAGTGTCAAGGCTAGACACTGTGCTGAATGCACTTTTGCTAGAGCCACGCAGCCGACTGTAGTCATGCTGAACCCTGTGGAAAGTCCATTCTGAGAACCTACTATGGGGTGATTCCTGGCCCACAGTGCACCTAGGAAATCATTGCCCTCTCCTGGGACGCTCCCGCTAGACGGTGCCTCCCATGGGAGCAAGAGCAATCCTGCCAGCGTCTAGTTCTCTGTCCCAGTGTGGCCTAGAAACACAGCGGGGCATCTTTCCTGGGGCGACCCCAGGCTCCTGCCCCGGGGCTCTATGTTGCCAGAGGTGCCTTCTGTACACCCCCAGGGAGACACTGTCCCGAGAAAAAGGGTCTTTCCCTGGACCTACTGAATCTTGCCTTTGGACACCTCCAATCCAACCCAGAATTCTCAGAAGCCAGCGCCAGGCTCTGTCCAAAAGCTCGGAAAGGAAAGCGGGCCAGCTGCAAGAGAAAAGGCCCGGGAGTCGAAATGCAAGTGAAACCTCTGGCTGTGACAAAGGAGACAGAGTCCTACCCAGGAATGAGGCTTCAGCCTACAGAGGAGCAGCAGGAAATTCCTGTCGGTCCGAAACACCAGAACTCCACTCAGAGACATTCTCAGGAAGAAAGCTGGCTACACAGCTTAGAGGCAGCAGTCAACCTTCTGCACAAACGTCATCATCCCAAAAGAGACAGTGCAGAGGAACAACGGGATGTGTGTATTACGTCTGTGCCTCTAGGACTGTGTGTGTTTCTAGGGGAGAGGAGATAGGAGTGCACGTTCGTGTCAGCTCTCAGCGGTCCTTCCTTAAGAGGCATGCAAACGAGTTTCGTAGAAGTAGAGAGGCCATAGCACGAGGAAGGAGAGGGTGGCAGTCTCCAAAGCTAGACAGTTTGCCTTCTGCCCTGGCATCTCAAATAGGGCTGATGGTTTGACAGGAGCTCGACTATGGACAGACCTAAAGATCAAGGGAGTCTTGTGCTGGTAGGCCCCTATATGTATCGGATACCTTCCACCACCCAGTCCCCAACTATCACAACGCACAGATATACATGCACAATGGACAGAATGTTGCCCTTCGCTGACACACCTGGATACCGGAGGCAGGCCGGGGGTTCAGACAGTGTCTTTTGCTCTTGCTAGGCAAGAGAAGGGAGATGGAGGGCCAAAGGCAGCTGTCCCTTTTCAATCACAGCCAGAGGGCAGGAGCCATGACATTTGGAGCCCTGTCTTGCTATCTCATCAGGGCCTAGGTTCATCCTAGTCCTGCTTTTGTCAGAACCAGGACTCATGAAGACTCGGCAATCCTGCTCCCTGGAGGCTCCTGACACACCTAGATCACCGCCCTTTCTGCGTTGGTCTCTCTAAAGTCCGTTCCCGCTATGCACTGCAACTTCCTTGGCCCTGGTTTGTAGACCCTCCACCTAAAAACATATGAGCTAGCCAGGTCTGGGAGGTGAGGATCGCTCTTTCTCCGAGGGAAGACAGACAAAAGCGCTACCCAGGACCCGTGCCTCCGCAGCTGCCTCTCCACATTTCCAGCACTTTGGCTCGGACAGGCCTAATTGAAGTGAGTCCTTGCGAGAGGGACGCACTTGGCCACCACGGGACTAAAGGCACCAGGGAGCCCTGAACTGCCTTCATTTAAGGGCGACCCCATCGGCCTGCGTGCGTGCTGTGCCTAGATGCAAGGAGCTGGGCCCCTGGCTGAGCTGCAAGGCTCTCCTTTCTTTTTCAAATGTGGGCTCTTGGTCTTGCGCATGCGCACAGGCGTCTGGGAAAAATGGGTCCCTAGCACCGAGCTGAGAGGGGTGTAACTCCAGCCTGCTGCAGCCTCGGGCTCAGGCTTCTCTAGAAGGTGCTGCAGTCCTGCCAGCGACCCCAGAGGACCCCAGCACGACTCTCTTCGGTGTCAACCCCGAACGATGGACTCTGCAGTGTCCCGTGGACATTCTGGAAGACTTTGTACCCTCTCCTTGGCGAAGGTTCACCGTTCCTGGTGGTCTTCTTTCTCCTGTGACTAGTTCTCGCGGGAAATCCATGTTGACCTAGGCCTCCACAAGGTCTGCAACTCCCTGGGAATCACTTTCCTCAACCTCCCTGGGCCCCAACTCAAGGCACCCACCACCTGCTGGGTTCAACTCCTCCACGAGGCTCCCGGAAGACACTATAAGTGTCAAGGCCAGACACTGTGCTGAATGCACTTGTGCTAGAGCCACGCAGCCGACTGTAGTCATGCTGAACCCTGTGGAAAGTCCATTCTGAGAACCTACTATGGGGTGATTCCTGGCCCACAGTGCACCTAGGAAATCATTGCCCTCTCCTGGGACGCTCCCGCTAGACGGTGCCTCCCATGGGAGCAAGAGCAATCCTGCCAGCGTCTAGTTCTCTGTCCCAGTGTGGCCTAGAAACACAGGGGGGCATCTTTTCTTGGGGCGACCCCAGGCTCCTGCTCCGGGGCTCTATGTTGCCAGAGGTGCCTTCTGTACACCCCCAGGGAGACACTGTCCCGAGAAAAAGGGTCGTTCCCTGGACCTACTGAATCTTGCCTTTGGACACCTCCAATCCAACCCAGAATTCTCAGAAGCCAGCGCCAGGCTCTGTCCAAAAGCTCGGAAAGGAAAGCGGGCCAGCTGCAAGAGAAAAGGCCCGGGAGTCGAAATGCAAGTGAAACCTCTGGCTGTGACAAAGGAGACAGAGTCCTACCCAGGAATGAGGCTTCAGCCTACAGAGGAGCAGCAGGAAATTACTGTCGGTCCCAAACACCAGAACTCCACTCAGAGACATTCTCAGGAAGAAAGCTGGCTACACAGCTTAGAGGCAGCAGTCAACCTTCTGCACAAACGTCATCATCCCAAAAGAGACAGTGCAGAGGAACAACGGGATGTGTGTATTATGTCTGTGCCTCTAGGACTGTGTGTGTTTCTAGGGGAGAGGAGATAGGAGTGCACGTTCGTGTCAGCTCTCAGCGGTCCTTCTTTAAGAGGCATGCAAACGAGTTTCATAGAAGTAGAGAGGCCATAGCACGAGGAAGGAGAGGGTGGCAGTCTCCAAAGCTAGACAGTTTGCCTTCTGCCCTGGCATCTCAAATAGGGCTGATGGTTTGACAGGAGCTCGACTATGGACAGACCTAAAGATCAAGAGAGTCTTGTGCTGGTAGGCCCCTATATGTATCGGATACCTTCCACCACCCAGTCCCCAACTATCACAACGCACAGATATACATGCACAATGGACAGAATGTTGCCCTTCGCTGACACACCTGGATACCGGAGGCAGGCCGGGGGTTCAGACAGTGTCTTTTGCTCTTGCTAGGCAAGAGAAGGGAGATGGAGGGCCAAAGGCAGCTGTCCCTTTTCAATCACAGCCAGAGGGCAGGAGCCATGACATTTGGAGCCCTGTCTTGCTATCTCATCAGGGCCTAGGTTCATCCTAGTCCTGCTTTTGTCAGAACCAGGACTCATGAAGACTCGGCAATCCTGCTCCCTGGAGGCTCCTGACACACCTAGATCACCCCCCTTTCTGCGTTGGTCTCTCTAAAGTCCGTTCCCGCTATGCACTGCAACTTCCTTGGCCCTGGTTTGTAGACCCTCCACCTAAAAACATATGAGCTAGCCAGGTCTGGGAGGTGAGGATCGCTCTTTCTCCGAGGGAAGACAGACAAAAGCGCTACCCAGGACCCGTGCCTCCGCGGCTGCCTCTCCACATTTCCAGCATTTTGGCTCGGACAGGCCTAATTGAAGTGAGTCCTTGCGAGAGGGACGCACTTGGCCACCCAGGGACTAAAGGCACCAGGGAGCCCTGAACTGCCTTCATTTAAGGGCGACCCCATCGGCCTGCGTGCGTGCTGTGCCTAGATGCAAGGAGCTGGGCCCCTGGCTGAGCTGCAAGGCTCTCCTTTCTTTTTCAAATGTGGGCTCTTGGTCTTGCGCATGCGCACAGGCGTCTGGGAAAAATGGGTCCCTAGCACCGAGCTGAGAGGGGTGTAACTCCAGCCTGCTGCAGCCTCGGGCTCAGGCTTCTCTGGAAGGTGCTGCAGTCCTGCCAGCGACCCCAGAGGACCCCAGCACGACTCTCTTCGGTGTCAACTCCGAACGATGGACTCTGCAGTGTCCCGTGGACATTCTGGAAGACTTTGTACCCTCTCCTTGGCTAAGGTTCACTGTTCCTGGTGGTCTTCTTTCTCCTGTGACTAGTTCTCGCGGGAAATCCATGTTGACCTAGGCCTCCACAAGGTCTGCAACTCCCTGGGAATCACTTTCCTCAACCTCCCTGGGCCCCAACTCAAGGCACCCACCACCTGCTGGGTTCAACTCCTCCACGAGGCTTCCGGAAGACACTGTAAGTGTCAAGGCCAGACACTGTGCTGAATGCACTTTTGCTAGAGCCACGCAGCCGACTGTAGTCATGCTGAACCCTGTGGAAAGTCCATTCTGAGAACCTACTATGGGGTGATTCCTGGCCCACAGTGCACCTAGGAAATCATTGCCCTCTCCTGGGACGCTCCCGCTAGACGGTGCCTCCCATGGGAGCAAGAGCAATCCTGCCAGCGTCTAGTTCTCTGTCCCAGTGTGGCCTAGAAACACAGCGGGGCATCTTTCCTGGGGCGACCCCAGGCTCCTGCCCCGGGGCTCTATGTTGCCAGAGGTGCCTTCTGTACACCCCCAGGGAGACACTGTCCCGAGAAAAAGGGTCTTTCCCTGGACCTACTGAATCTTGCCTTTGGACACCTCCAATCCAACCCAGAATTCTCAGAAGCCAGCGCCAGGCTCTGTCCAAAAGCTCGGAAAGGAAAGCGGGCCAGCTGCAAGAGAAAAGGCCCGGGAGTCGAAATGCAAGTGAAACCTCTGGCTGTGACAAAGGAGACAGAGTCCTACCCAGGAATGAGGCTTCAGCCTACAGAGGAGCAGCAGGAAATTCCTGTCGGTCCGAAACACCAGAACTCCACTCAGAGACATTCTCAGGAAGAAAGCTGGCTACACAGCTTAGAGGCAGCAGTCAACCTTCTGCACAAACGTCATCATCCCAAAAGAGACAGTGCAGAGGAACAACGGGATGTGTGTATTACGTCTGTGCCTCTAGGACTGTGTGTGTTTCTAGGGGAGAGGAGATAGGAGTGCACGTTCGTGTCAGCTCTCAGCGGTCCTTCTTTAAGAGGCATGCAAACGAGTTTCATAGAAGTAGAGAGGCCATAGCACGAGGAAGGAGAGGGTGGCAGTCTCCAAAGCTAGACAGTTTGCCTTCTGCCCTGGCATCTCAAATAGGGCTGATGGTTTGACAGGAGCTCGACTATGGACAGACCTAAAGATCAAGAGAGTCTTGTGCTGGTAGGCCCCTATATGTATCGGATACCTTCCACCACCCAGTCCCCAACTATCACAACGCACAGATATACATGCACAATGGACAGAATGTTGCCCTTCGCTGACACACCTGGATACCGGAGGCAGGCCGGGGGTTCAGACAGTGTCTTTTGCTCTTGCTAGGCAAGAGAAGGGAGATGGAGGGCCAAAGGCAGCTGTCCCTTTTCAATCACAGCCAGAGGGCAGGAGCCATGACATTTGGAGCCCTGTCTTGCTATCTCATCAGGGCCTAGGTTCATCCTAGTCCTGCTTTTGTCAGAACCAGGACTCATGAAGACTCGGCAATCCTGCTCCCTGGAGGCTCCTGACACACCTAGATCACCGCCCTTTCTGCGTTGGTCTCTCTAAAGTCCGTTCCCGCTATGCACTGCAACTTCCTTGGCCCTGGTTTGTAGACCCTCCACCTAAAAACATATGAGCTAGCCAGGTCTGGGAGGTGAGGATCGCTCTTTCTCCGAGGGAAGACAGACAAAAGCGCTACCCAGGACCCGTGCCTCCGCGGCTGCCTCTCCACATTTCCAGCATTTTGGCTCGGACAGGCCTAATTGAAGTGAGTCCTTGCGAGAGGGACGCACTTGGCCACCCAGGGACTAAAGGCACCAGGGAGCCCTGAACTGCCTTCATTTAAGGGCGACCCCATCGGCCTGCGTGCGTGCTGTGCCTAGATGCAAGGAGCTGGGCCCCTGGCTGAGCTGCAAGGCTCTCCTTTCTTTTTCAAATGTGGGCTCTTGGTCTTGCGCATGCGCACAGGCGTCTGGGAAAAATGGGTCCCTAGCACCGAGCTGAGAGGGGTGTAACTCCAGCCTGCTGCAGCCTCGGGCTCAGGCTTCTCTGGAAGGTGCTGCAGTCCTGCCAGCGACCCCAGAGGACCCCAGCACGACTCTCTTCGGTGTCAACTCCGAACGATGGACTCTGCAGTGTCCCGTGGACATTCTGGAAGACTTTGTACCCTCTCCTTGGCTAAGGTTCACTGTTCCTGGTGGTCTTCTTTCTCCTGTGACTAGTTCTCGCGGGAAATCCATGTTGACCTAGGCCTCCACAAGGTCTGCAACTCCCTGGGAATCACTTTCCTCAACCTCCCTGGGCCCCAACTCAAGACACCCACCACCTGCTGGGTTCAACTCCTCCACGAGGCTTCCGGAAGACACTGTAAGTGTCAAGGCTAGACACTGTGCTGAATGCACTTTTGCTAGAGCCACGCAGCCGACTGTAGTCATGCTGAACCCTGTGGAAAGTCTATTCTGAGAACCTACTATGGGGTGATTCCTGGCCCACAGTGCACCTAGGAAATCATTGCCCTCTCCTGGGACGCTCCCGCTAGACGGTGCCTCCCATGGGAGCAAGAGCAATCCTGCCAGCGTCTAGTTCTCTGTCCCAGTGTGGCCTAGAAACACAGCGGGGCATCTTTCCTGGGGCGACCCCAGGCTCCTGCCCCGGGGCTCTATGTTGCCAGAGGTGCCTTCTGTACACCCCCAGGGAGACACTGTCCCGAGAAAAAGGGTCTTTCCCTGGACCTACTGAATCTTGCCTTTGGACACCTCCAATCCAACCCAGAATTCTCAGAAGCCAGCGCCAGGCTCTGTCCAAAAGCTCGGAAAGGAAAGCGGGCCAGCTGCAAGAGAAAAGGCCCGGGAGTCGAAATGCAAGTGAAACCTCTGGCTGTGACAAAGGAGACAGAGTCCTACCCAGGAATGAGGCTTCAGCCTACAGAGGAGCAGCAGGAAATTCCTGTCGGTCCGAAACACCAGAACTCCACTCAGAGACATTCTCAGGAAGAAAGCTGGCTACACAGCTTAGAGGCAGCAGTCAACCTTCTGCACAAACGTCATCATCCCAAAAGAGACAGTGTAGAGGAACAACGGGATGTGTGTATTACGTCTGTGCCTCTAGGACTGTGTGTGTTTCTAGGGGAGAGGAGATAGGAGTGCACGTTCGTGTCAGCTCTCAGCGGTCCTTCCTTAAGAGGCATGCAAACGAGTTTCGTAGAAGTAGAGAGGCCATAGCACGAGGAAGGAGAGGGTGGCAGTCTCCAAAGCTAGACAGTTTGCCTTCTGCCCTGGCATCTCAAATAGGGCTGATGGTTTGACAGGAGCTCGACTATGGACAGACCTAAAGATCAAGGGAGTCTTGTGCTGGTAGGCCCCTATATGTATCGGATACCTTCCACCACCCAGTCCCCAACTATCACAACGCACAGATATACATGCACAATGGACAGAATGTTGCCCTTCGCTGACACACCTGGATACCGGAGGCAGGCCGGGGGTTCAGACAGTGTCTTTTGCTCTTGCTAGGCAAGAGAAGGGAGATGGAGGGCCAAAGGCAGCTGTCCCTTTTCAATCACAGCCAGAGGGCAGGAGCCATGACATTTGGAGCCCTGTCTTGCTATCTCATCAGGGCCTAGGTTCATCCTAGTCCTGCTTTTGTCAGAACCAGGACTCATGAAGACTCGGCAATCCTGCTCCCTGGAGGCTCCTGACACACCTAGATCACCGCCCTTTCTGCGTTGGTCTCTCTAAAGTCCGTTCCCGCTATGCACTGCAACTTCCTTGGCCCTGGTTTGTAGACCCTCCACCTAAAAACATATGAGCTAGCCAGGTCTGGGAGGTGAGGATCGCTCTTTCTCCGAGGGAAGACAGACAAAAGCGCTACCCAGGACCCGTGCCTCCGCGGCTGCCTCTCCACATTTCCAGCATTTTGGCTCGGACAGGCCTAATTGAAGTGAGTCCTTGCGAGAGGGACGCACTTGGCCACCCAGGGACTAAAGGCACCAGGGAGCCCTGAACTGCCTTCATTTAAGGGCGACCCCATCGGCCTGCGTGCGTGCTGTGCCTAGATGCAAGGAGCTGGGCCCCTGGCTGAGCTGCAAGGCTCTCCTTTCTTTTTCAAATGTGGGCTCTTAGTCTTGCGCATGCGCACAGGCGTCTGGGAAAAATGGGTCCCTAGCACCGAGCTGAGAGGGGTGTAACTCCAGCCTGCTGCAGCCTCGGGCTCAGGCTTCTCTGGAAGGTGCTGCAGTCCTGCCAGCGACCCCAGAGGACCCCAGCACGACTCTCTTCGGTGTCAACTCCGAACGATGGACTCTGCAGTGTCCCGTGGACATTCTGGAAGACTTTGTACCCTCTCCTTGGCTAAGGTTCACTGTTCCTGGTGGTCTTCTTTCTCCTGTGACTAGTTCTCGCGGGAAATCCATGTTGACCTAGGCCTCCACAAGGTCTGCAACTCCCTGGGAATCACTTTCCTCAACCTCCCTGGGCCCCAACTCAAGACACCCACCACCTGCTGGGTTCAACTCCTCCACGAGGCTTCCGGAAGACACTGTAAGTGTCAAGGCTAGACACTGTGCTGAATGCACTTTTGCTAGAGCCACGCAGCCGACTGTAGTCATGCTGAACCCTGTGGAAAGTCTATTCTGAGAACCTACTATGGGGTGATTCCTGGCCCACAGTGCACCTAGGAAATCATTGCCCTCTCCTGGGACGCTCCCGCTAGACGGTGCCTCCCATGGGAGCAAGAGCAATCCTGCCAGCGTCTAGTTCTCTGTCCCAGTGTGGCCTAGAAACACAGCGGGGCATCTTTCCTGGGGCGACCCCAGGCTCCTGCCCCGGGGCTCTATGTTGCCAGAGGTGCCTTCTGTACACCCCCAGGGAGACACTGTCCCGAGAAAAAGGGTCTTTCCCTGGACCTACTGAATCTTGCCTTTGGACACCTCCAATCCAACCCAGAATTCTCAGAAGCCAGCGCCAGGCTCTGTCCAAAAGCTCGGAAAGGAAAGCGGGCCAGCTGCAAGAGAAAAGGCCCGGGAGTCGAAATGCAAGTGAAACCTCTGGCTGTGACAAAGGAGACAGAGTCCTACCCAGGAATGAGGCTTCAGCCTACAGAGGAGCAGCAGGAAATTCCTGTCGGTCCGAAACACCAGAACTCCACTCAGAGACATTCTCAGGAAGAAAGCTGGCTACACAGCTTAGAGGCAGCAGTCAACCTTCTGCACAAACGTCATCATCCCAAAAGAGACAGTGTAGAGGAACAACGGGATGTGTGTATTACGTCTGTGCCTCTAGGACTGTGTGTGTTTCTAGGGGAGAGGAGATAGGAGTGCACGTTCGTGTCAGCTCTCAGCGGTCCTTCCTTAAGAGGCATGCAAACGAGTTTCGTAGAAGTAGAGAGGCCATAGCACGAGGAAGGAGAGGGTGGCAGTCTCCAAAGCTAGACAGTTTGCCTTCTGCCCTGGCATCTCAAATAGGGCTGATGGTTTGACAGGAGCTCGACTATGGACAGACCTAAAGATCAAGGGAGTCTTGTGCTGGTAGGCCCCTATATGTATCGGATACCTTCCACCACCCAGTCCCCAACTATCACAACGCACAGATATACATGCACAATGGACAGAATGTTGCCCTTCGCTGACACACCTGGATACCGGAGGCAGGCCGGGGGTTCAGACAGTGTCTTTTGCTCTTGCTAGGCAAGAGAAGGGAGATGGAGGGCCAAAGGCAGCTGTCCCTTTTCAATCACAGCCAGAGGGCAGGAGCCATGACATTTGGAGCCCTGTCTTGCTATCTCATCAGGGCCTAGGTTCATCCTAGTCCTGCTTTTGTCAGAACCAGGACTCATGAAGACTCGGCAATCCTGCTCCCTGGAGGCTCCTGACACACCTAGATCACCGCCCTTTCTGCGTTGGTCTCTCTAAAGTCCGTTCCCGCTATGCACTGCAACTTCCTTGGCCCTGGTTTGTAGACCCTCCACCTAAAAACATATGAGCTAGCCAGGTCTGGGAGGTGAGGATCGCTCTTTCTCCGAGGGAAGACAGACAAAAGCGCTACCCAGGACCCGTGCCTCCGCAGCTGCCTCTCCACATTTCCAGCACTTTGGCTCGGACAGGCCTAATTGAAGTGAGTCCTTGCGAGAGGGACGCACTTGGCCACCACGGGACTAAAGGCACCAGGGAGCCCTGAACTGCCTTCATTTAAGGGCGACCCCATCGGCCTGCGTGCGTGCTGTGCCTAGATGCAAGGAGCTGGGCCCCTGGCTGAGCTGCAAGGCTCTCCTTTCTTTTTCAAATGTGGGCTCTTGGTCTTGCGCATGCGCACAGGCGTCTGGGAAAAATGGGTCCCTAGCACCGAGCTGAGAGGGGTGTAACTCCAGCCTGCTGCAGCCTCGGGCTCAGGCTTCTCTAGAAGGTGCTGCAGTCCTGCCAGCGACCCCAGAGGACCCCAGCACGACTCTCTTCGGTGTCAACTCCGAACGATGGACTCTGCAGTGTCCCGTGGACATTCTGGAAGACTTTGTACCCTCTCCTTGGCGAAGGTTCACCGTTCCTGGTGGTCTTCTTTCTCCTGTGACTAGTTCTCGCGGGAAATCCATGTTGACCTAGGCCTCCACAAGGTCTGCAACTCCCTGGGAATCACTTTCCTCAACCTCCCTGGGCCCCAACTCAAGGCTCCCACCACCTGCTGGGTTCAACTCCTCCACGAGGCTCCCGGAAGACACTATAAGTGTCAAGGCCAGACACTGTGCTGAATGCACTTGTGCTAGAGCCACGCAGCCGACTGTAGTCATGCTGAACCCTGTGGAAAGTCCATTCTGAGAACCTACTATGGGGTGATTCCTGGCCCACAGTGCACCTAGGAAATCATTGCCCTCTCCTGGGACGCTCCCGCTAGACGGTGCCTCCCATGGGAGCAAGAGCAATCCTGCCAGCGTCTAGTTCTCTGTCCCAGTGTGGCCTAGAAACACAGGGGGGCATCTTTTCTTGGGGCGACCCCAGGCTCCTGCCCCGGGGCTCTATGTTGCCAGAGGTGCCTTCTGTACACCCCCAGGGAGACACTGTCCCGAGAAAAAGGGTCGTTCCCTGGACCTACTGAATCTTGCCTTTGGACACCTCCAATCCAACCCAGAATTCTCAGAAGCCAGCGCCAGGCTCTGTCCAAAAGCTCGGAAAGGAAAGCGGGCCAGCTGCAAGAGAAAAGGCCCGGGAGTCGAAATGCAAGTGAAACCTCTGGCTGTGACAAAGGAGACAGAGTCCTACCCAGGAATGAGGCTTCAGCCTACAGAGGAGCAGCAGGAAATTCCTGTCGGTCCGAAACACCAGAACTCCACTCAGAGACATTCTCAGGAAGAAAGCTGGCTACACAGCTTAGAGGCAGCAGTCAACCTTCTGCACAAACGTCATCATCCCAAAAGAGACAGTGCAGAGGAACAACGGGATGTGTGTATTACGTCTGTGCCTCTAGGACTGTGTGTGTTTCTAGGGGAGAGGAGATAGGAGTGCACGTTCGTGTCAGCTCTCAGCGGTCCTTCCTTAAGAGGCATGCAAACGAGTTTCGTAGAAGTAGAGAGGCCATAGCACGAGGAAGGAGAGGGTGGCAGTCTCCAAAGCTAGACAGTTTGCCTTCTGCCCTGGCATCTCAAATAGGGCTGATGGTTTGACAGGAGCTCGACTATGGACAGACCTAAAGATCAAGGGAGTCTTGTGCTGGTAGGCCCCTATATGTATCGGATACCTTCCACCACCCAGTCCCCAACTATCACAACGCACAGATATACATGCACAATGGACAGAATGTTGCCCTTCGCTGACACACCTGGATACCGGAGGCAGGCCGGGGGTTCAGACAGTGTCTTTTGCTCTTGCTAGGCAAGAGAAGGGAGATGGAGGGCCAAAGGCAGCTGTCCCTTTTCAATCACAGCCAGAGGGCAGGAGCCATGACATTTGGAGCCCTGTCTTGCTATCTCATCAGGGCCTAGGTTCATCCTAGTCCTGCTTTTGTCAGAACCAGGACTCATGAAGACTCGGCAATCCTGCTCCCTGGAGGCTCCTGACACACCTAGATCACCGCCCTTTCTGCGTTGGTCTCTCTAAAGTCCGTTCCCGCTATGCACTGCAACTTCCTTGGCCCTGGTTTGTAGACCCTCCACCTAAAAACATATGAGCTAGCCAGGTCTGGGAGGTGAGGATCGCTCTTTCTCCGAGGGAAGACAGACAAAAGCGCTACCCAGGACCCGTGCCTCCGCAGCTGCCTCTCCACATTTCCAGCACTTTGGCTCGGACAGGCCTAATTGAAGTGAGTCCTTGCGAGAGGGACGCACTTGGCCACCACGGGACTAAAGGCACCAGGGAGCCCTGAACTGCCTTCATTTAAGGGCGACCCCATCGGCCTGCGTGCGTGCTGTGCCTAGATGCAAGGAGCTGGGCCCCTGGCTGAGCTGCAAGGCTCTCCTTTCTTTTTCAAATGTGGGCTCTTGGTCTTGCGCATGCGCACAGGCGTCTGGGAAAAATGGGTCCCTAGCACCGAGCTGAGAGGGGTGTAACTCCAGCCTGCTGCAGCCTCGGGCTCAGGCTTCTCTAGAAGGTGCTGCAGTCCTGCCAGCGACCCCAGAGGACCCCAGCACGACTCTCTTCGGTGTCAACCCCGAACGATGGACTCTGCAGTGTCCCGTGGACATTCTGGAAGACTTTGTACCCTCTCCTTGGCGAAGGTTCACCGTTCCTGGTGGTCTTCTTTCTCCTGTGACTAGTTCTCGCGGGAAATCCATGTTGACCTAGGCCTCCACAAGGTCTGCAACTCCCTGGGAATCACTTTCCTCAACCTCCCTGGGCCCCAACTCAAGGCACCCACCACCTGCTGGGTTCAACTCCTCCACGAGGCTCCCGGAAGACACTATAAGTGTCAAGGCCAGACACTGTGCTGAATGCACTTGTGCTAGAGCCACGCAGCCGACTGTAGTCATGCTGAACCCTGTGGAAAGTCCATTCTGAGAACCTACTATGGGGTGATTCCTGGCCCACAGTGCACCTAGGAAATCATTGCCCTCTCCTGGGACGCTCCCGCTAGACGGTGCCTCCCATGGGAGCAAGAGCAATCCTGCCAGCGTCTAGTTCTCTGTCCCAGTGTGGCCTAGAAACACAGGGGGGCATCTTTTCTTGGGGCGACCCCAGGCTCCTGCTCCGGGGCTCTATGTTGCCAGAGGTGCCTTCTGTACACCCCCAGGGAGACACTGTCCCGAGAAAAAGGGTCGTTCCCTGGACCTACTGAATCTTGCCTTTGGACACCTCCAATCCAACCCAGAATTCTCAGAAGCCAGCGCCAGGCTCTGTCCAAAAGCTCGGAAAGGAAAGCGGGCCAGCTGCAAGAGAAAAGGCCCGGGAGTCGAAATGCAAGTGAAACCTCTGGCTGTGACAAAGGAGACAGAGTCCTACCCAGGAATGAGGCTTCAGCCTACAGAGGAGCAGCAGGAAATTCCTGTCGGTCCGAAACACCAGAACTCCACTCAGAGACATTCTCAGGAAGAAAGCTGGCTACACAGCTTAGAGGCAGCAGTCAACCTTCTGCACAAACGTCATCATCCCAAAAGAGACAGTGCAGAGGAACAACGGGATGTGTGTATTACGTCTGTGCCTCTAGGACTGTGTGTGTTTCTAGGGGAGAGGAGATAGGAGTGCACGTTCGTGTCAGCTCTCAGCGGTCCTTCTTTAAGAGGCATGCAAACGAGTTTCATAGAAGTAGAGAGGCCATAGCACGAGGAAGGAGAGGGTGGCAGTCTCCAAAGCTAGACAGTTTGCCTTCTGCCCTGGCATCTCAAATAGGGCTGATGGTTTGACAGGAGCTCGACTATGGACAGACCTAAAGATCAAGAGAGTCTTGTGCTGGTAGGCCCCTATATGTATCGGATACCTTCCACCACCCAGTCCCCAACTATCACAACGCACAGATATACATGCACAATGGACAGAATGTTGCCCTTCGCTGACACACCTGGATACCGGAGGCAGGCCGGGGGTTCAGACAGTGTCTTTTGCTCTTGCTAGGCAAGAGAAGGGAGATGGAGGGCCAAAGGCAGCTGTCCCTTTTCAATCACAGCCAGAGGGCAGGAGCCATGACATTTGGAGCCCTGTCTTGCTATCTCATCAGGGCCTAGGTTCATCCTAGTCCTGCTTTTGTCAGAACCAGGACTCATGAAGACTCGGCAATCCTGCTCCCTGGAGGCTCCTGACACACCTAGATCACCGCCCTTTCTGCGTTGGTCTCTCTAAAGTCCGTTCCCGCTATGCACTGCAACTTCCTTGGCCCTGGTTTGTAGACCCTCCACCTAAAAACATATGAGCTAGCCAGGTCTGGGAGGTGAGGATCGCTCTTTCTCCGAGGGAAGACAGACAAAAGCGCTACCCAGGACCCGTGCCTCCGCGGCTGCCTCTCCACATTTCCAGCATTTTGGCTCGGACAGGCCTAATTGAAGTGAGTCCTTGCGAGAGGGACGCACTTGGCCACCCAGGGACTAAAGGCACCAGGGAGCCCTGAACTGCCTTCATTTAAGGGCGACCCCATCGGCCTGCGTGCGTGCTGTGCCTAGATGCAAGGAGCTGGGCCCCTGGCTGAGCTGCAAGGCTCTCCTTTCTTTTTCAAATGTGGGCTCTTGGTCTTGCGCATGCGCACAGGCGTCTGGGAAAAATGGGTCCCTAGCACCGAGCTGAGAGGGGTGTAACTCCAGCCTGCTGCAGCCTCGGGCTCAGGCTTCTCTGGAAGGTGCTGCAGTCCTGCCAGCGACCCCAGAGGACCCCAGCACGACTCTCTTCGGTGTCAACTCCGAACGATGGACTCTGCAGTGTCCCGTGGACATTCTGGAAGACTTTGTACCCTCTCCTTGGCTAAGGTTCACTGTTCCTGGTGGTCTTCTTTCTCCTGTGACTAGTTCTCGCGGGAAATCCATGTTGACCTAGGCCTCCACAAGGTCTGCAACTCCCTGGGAATCACTTTCCTCAACCTCCCTGGGCCCCAACTCAAGACACCCACCACCTGCTGGGTTCAACTCCTCCACGAGGCTTCCGGAAGACACTGTAAGTGTCAAGGCTAGACACTGTGCTGAATGCACTTTTGCTAGAGCCACGCAGCCGACTGTAGTCATGCTGAACCCTGTGGAAAGTCTATTCTGAGAACCTACTATGGGGTGATTCCTGGCCCACAGTGCACCTAGGAAATCATTGCCCTCTCCTGGGACGCTCCCGCTAGACGGTGCCTCCCATGGGAGCAAGAGCAATCCTGCCAGCGTCTAGTTCTCTGTCCCAGTGTGGCCTAGAAACACAGCGGGGCATCTTTCCTGGGGCGACCCCAGGCTCCTGCCCCGGGGCTCTATGTTGCCAGAGGTGCCTTCTGTACACCCCCAGGGAGACACTGTCCCGAGAAAAAGGGTCTTTCCCTGGACCTACTGAATCTTGCCTTTGGACACCTCCAATCCAACCCAGAATTCTCAGAAGCCAGCGCCAGGCTCTGTCCAAAAGCTCGGAAAGGAAAGCGGGCCAGCTGCAAGAGAAAAGGCCCGGGAGTCGAAATGCAAGTGAAACCTCTGGCTGTGACAAAGGAGACAGAGTCCTACCCAGGAATGAGGCTTCAGCCTACAGAGGAGCAGCAGGAAATTCCTGTCGGTCCGAAACACCAGAACTCCACTCAGAGACATTCTCAGGAAGAAAGCTGGCTACACAGCTTAGAGGCAGCAGTCAACCTTCTGCACAAACGTCATCATCCCAAAAGAGACAGTGTAGAGGAACAACGGGATGTGTGTATTACGTCTGTGCCTCTAGGACTGTGTGTGTTTCTAGGGGAGAGGAGATAGGAGTGCACGTTCGTGTCAGCTCTCAGCGGTCCTTCCTTAAGAGGCATGCAAACGAGTTTCATAGAAGTAGAGAGGCCATAGCACGAGGAAGGAGAGGGTGGCAGTCTCCAAAGCTAGACAGTTTGCCTTCTGCCCTGGCATCTCAAATAGGGCTGATGGTTTGACAGGAGCTCGACTATGGACAGACCTAAAGATCAAGGGAGTCTTGTGCTGGTAGGCCCCTATATGTATCGGATACCTTCCACCACCCAGTCCCCAACTATCACAACGCACAGATATACATGCACAATGGACAGAATGTTGCCCTTCGCTGACACACCTGGATACCGGAGGCAGGCCGGGGGTTCAGACAGTGTCTTTTGCTCTTGCTAGGCAAGAGAAGGGAGATGGAGGGCCAAAGGCAGCTGTCCCTTTTCAATCACAGCCAGAGGGCAGGAGCCATGACATTTGGAGCCCTGTCTTGCTATCTCATCAGGGCCTAGGTTCATCCTAGTCCTGCTTTTGTCAGAACCAGGACTCATGAAGACTCGGCAATCCTGCTCCCTGGAGGCTCCTGACACACCTAGATCACCGCCCTTTCTGCGTTGGTCTCTCTAAAGTCCGTTCCCGCTATGCACTGCAACTTCCTTGGCCCTGGTTTGTAGACCCTCCACCTAAAAACATATGAGCTAGCCAGGTCTGGGAGGTGAGGATCGCTCTTTCTCCGAGGGAAGACAGACAAAAGCGCTACCCAGGACCCGTGCCTCCGCAGCTGCCTCTCCACATTTCCAGCACTTTGGCTCGGACAGGCCTAATTGAAGTGAGTCCTTGCGAGAGGGACGCACTTGGCCACCTCGGGACTAAAGGCACCAGGGAGCCCTGAACTGCCTTCATTTAAGGGCGACCCCATCGGCCTGCGTGCGTGCTGTGCCTAGATGCAAGGAGCTGGGCCCCTGGCTGAGCTGCAAGGCTCTCCTTTCTTTTTCAAATGTGGGCTCTTGGTCTTGCGCATGCGCACAGGCGTCTGGGAAAAATGGGTCCCTAGCACCGAGCTGAGAGGGGTGTAACTCCAGCCTGCTGCAGCCTCGGGCTCAGGCTTCTCTAGAAGGTGCTGCAGTCCTGCCAGCGACCCCAGAGGACCCCAGCACGACTCTCTTCGGTGTCAACTCCGAACGATGGACTCTGCAGTGTCCCGTGGACATTCTGGAAGACTTTGTACCCTCTCCTTGGCGAAGGTTCACCGTTCCTGGTGGTCTTCTTTCTCCTGTGACTAGTTCTCGCGGGAAATCCATGTTGACCTAGGCCTCCACAAGGTCTGCAACTCCCTGGGAATCACTTTCCTCAACCTCCCTGGGCCCCAACTCAAGGCTCCCACCACCTGCTGGGTTCAACTCCTCCACGAGGCTCCCGGAAGACACTATAAGTGTCAAGGCCAGACACTGTGCTGAATGCACTTGTGCTAGAGCCACGCAGCCGACTGTAGTCATGCTGAACCCTGTGGAAAGTCCATTCTGAGAACCTACTATGGGGTGATTCCTGGCCCACAGTGCACCTAGGAAATCATTGCCCTCTCCTGGGACGCTCCCGCTAGACGGTGCCTCCCATGGGAGCAAGAGCAATCCTGCCAGCGTCTAGTTCTCTGTCCCAGTGTGGCCTAGAAACACAGGGGGGCATCTTTTCTTGGGGCGACCCCAGGCTCCTGCCCCGGGGCTCTATGTTGCCAGAGGTGCCTTCTGTACACCCCCAGGGAGACACTGTCCCGAGAAAAAGGGTCGTTCCCTGGACCTACTGAATCTTGCCTTTGGACACCTCCAATCCAACCCAGAATTCTCAGAAGCCAGCGCCAGGCTCTGTCCAAAAGCTCGGAAAGGAAAGCGGGCCAGCTGCAAGAGAAAAGGCCCGGGAGTCGAAATGCAAGTGAAACCTCTGGCTGTGACAAAGGAGACAGAGTCCTACCCAGGAATGAGGCTTCAGCCTACAGAGGAGCAGCAGGAAATTCCTGTCGGTCCGAAACACCAGAACTCCACTCAGAGACATTCTCAGGAAGAAAGCTGGCTACACAGCTTAGAGGCAGCAGTCAACCTTCTGCACAAACGTCATCATCCCAAAAGAGACAGTGCAGAGGAACAACGGGATGTGTGTATTACGTCTGTGCCTCTAGGACTGTGTGTGTTTCTAGGGGAGAGGAGATAGGAGTGCACGTTCGTGTCAGCTCTCAGCGGTCCTTCCTTAAGAGGCATGCAAACGAGTTTCGTAGAAGTAGAGAGGCCATAGCACGAGGAAGGAGAGGGTGGCAGTCTCCAAAGCTAGACAGTTTGCCTTCTGCCCTGGCATCTCAAATAGGGCTGATGGTTTGACAGGAGCTCGACTATGGACAGACCTAAAGATCAAGGGAGTCTTGTGCTGGTAGGCCCCTATATGTATCGGATACCTTCCACCACCCAGTCCCCAACTATCACAACGCACAGATATACATGCACAATGGACAGAATGTTGCCCTTCGCTGACACACCTGGATACCGGAGGCAGGCCGGGGGTTCAGACAGTGTCTTTTGCTCTTGCTAGGCAAGAGAAGGGAGATGGAGGGCCAAAGGCAGCTGTCCCTTTTCAATCACAGCCAGAGGGCAGGAGCCATGACATTTGGAGCCCTGTCTTGCTATCTCATCAGGGCCTAGGTTCATCCTAGTCCTGCTTTTGTCAGAACCAGGACTCATGAAGACTCGGCAATCCTGCTCCCTGGAGGCTCCTGACACACCTAGATCACCGCCCTTTCTGCGTTGGTCTCTCTAAAGTCCGTTCCCGCTATGCACTGCAACTTCCTTGGCCCTGGTTTGTAGACCCTCCACCTAAAAACATATGAGCTAGCCAGGTCTGGGAGGTGAGGATCGCTCTTTCTCCGAGGGAAGACAGACAAAAGCGCTACCCAGGACCCGTGCCTCCGCAGCTGCCTCTCCACATTTCCAGCACTTTGGCTCGGACAGGCCTAATTGAAGTGAGTCCTTGCGAGAGGGACGCACTTGGCCACCACGGGACTAAAGGCACCAGGGAGCCCTGAACTGCCTTCATTTAAGGGCGACCCATCGGCCTGCGTGCGTGCTGTGCCTAGATGCAAGGAGCTGGGCCCCTGGCTGAGCTGCAAGGCTCTCCTTTCTTTTTCAAATGTGGGCTCTTGGTCTTGCGCATGCGCACAGGCGTCTGGGAAAAATGGGTCCCTAGCACCGAGCTGAGAGGGGTGTAACTCCAGCCTGCTGCAGCCTCGGGCTCAGGCTTCTCTAGAAGGTGCTGCAGTCCTGCCAGCGACCCCAGAGGACCCCAGCACGACTCTCTTCGGTGTCAACCCCGAACGATGGACTCTGCAGTGTCCCGTGGACATTCTGGAAGACTTTGTACCCTCTCCTTGGCGAAGGTTCACCGTTCCTGGTGGTCTTCTTTCTCCTGTGACTAGTTCTCGCGGGAAATCCATGTTGACCTAGGCCTCCACAAGGTCTGCAACTCCCTGGGAATCACTTTCCTCAACCTCCCTGGGCCCCAACTCAAGGCACCCACCACCTGCTGGGTTCAACTCCTCCACGAGGCTCCCGGAAGACACTATAAGTGTCAAGGCCAGACACTGTGCTGAATGCACTTGTGCTAGAGCCACGCAGCCGACTGTAGTCATGCTGAACCCTGTGGAAAGTCCATTCTGAGAACCTACTATGGGGTGATTCCTGGCCCACAGTGCACCTAGGAAATCATTGCCCTCTCCTGGGACGCTCCCGCTAGACGGTGCCTCCCATGGGAGCAAGAGCAATCCTGCCAGCGTCTAGTTCTCTGTCCCAGTGTGGCCTAGAAACACAGGGGGGCATCTTTTCTTGGGGCGACCCCAGGCTCCTGCTCCGGGGCTCTATGTTGCCAGAGGTGCCTTCTGTACACCCCCAGGGAGACACTGTCCCGAGAAAAAGGGTCGTTCCCTGGACCTACTGAATCTTGCCTTTGGACACCTCCAATCCAACCCAGAATTCTCAGAAGCCAGCGCCAGGCTCTGTCCAAAAGCTCGGAAAGGAAAGCGGGCCAGCTGCAAGAGAAAAGGCCCGGGAGTCGAAATGCAAGTGAAACCTCTGGCTGTGACAAAGGAGACAGAGTCCTACCCAGGAATGAGGCTTCAGCCTACAGAGGAGCAGCAGGAAATTACTGTCGGTCCCAAACACCAGAACTCCACTCAGAGACATTCTCAGGAAGAAAGCTGGCTACACAGCTTAGAGGCAGCAGTCAACTTTCTGCACAAACGTCATCATCCCAAAAGAGACAGTGCAGAGGAACAACGGGATGTGTGTATTATGTCTGTGCCTCTAGGACTGTGTGTGTTTCTAGGGGAGAGGAGATAGGAGTGCACGTTCGTGTCAGCTCTCAGCGGTCCTTCTTTAAGAGGCATGCAAACGAGTTTCATAGAAGTAGAGAGGCCATAGCACGAGGAAGGAGAGGGTGGCAGTCTCCAAAGCTAGACAGTTTGCCTTCTGCCCTGGCATCTCAAATAGGGCTGATGGTTTGACAGGAGCTCGACTATGGACAGACCTAAAGATCAAGAGAGTCTTGTGCTGGTAGGCCCCTATATGTATCGGATACCTTCCACCACCCAGTCCCCAACTATCACAACGCACAGATATACATGCACAATGGACAGAATGTTGCCCTTCGCTGACACACCTGGATACCGGAGGCAGGCCGGGGGTTCAGACAGTGTCTTTTGCTCTTGCTAGGCAAGAGAAGGGAGATGGAGGGCCAAAGGCAGCTGTCCCTTTTCAATCACAGCCAGAGGGCAGGAGCCATGACATTTGGAGCCCTGTCTTGCTATCTCATCAGGGCCTAGGTTCATCCTAGTCCTGCTTTTGTCAGAACCAGGACTCATGAAGACTCGGCAATCCTGCTCCCTGGAGGCTCCTGACACACCTAGATCACCGCCCTTTCTGCGTTGGTCTCTCTAAAGTCCGTTCCCGCTATGCACTGCAACTTCCTTGGCCCTGGTTTGTAGACCCTCCACCTAAAAACATATGAGCTAGCCAGGTCTGGGAGGTGAGGATCGCTCTTTCTCCGAGGGAAGACAGACAAAAGCGCTACCCAGGACCCGTGCCTCCGCGGCTGCCTCTCCACATTTCCAGCATTTTGGCTCGGACAGGCCTAATTGAAGTGAGTCCTTGCGAGAGGGACGCACTTGGCCACCCAGGGACTAAAGGCACCAGGGAGCCCTGAACTGCCTTCATTTAAGGGCGACCCCATCGGCCTGCGTGCGTGCTGTGCCTAGATGCAAGGAGCTGGGCCCCTGGCTGAGCTGCAAGGCTCTCCTTTCTTTTTCAAATGTGGGCTCTTGGTCTTGCGCATGCGCACAGGCGTCTGGGAAAAATGGGTCCCTAGCACCGAGCTGAGAGGGGTGTAACTCCAGCCTGCTGCAGCCTCGGGCTCAGGCTTCTCTGGAAGGTGCTGCAGTCCTGCCAGCGACCCCAGAGGACCCCAGCACGACTCTCTTCGGTGTCAACTCCGAACGATGGACTCTGCAGTGTCCCGTGGACATTCTGGAAGACTTTGTACCCTCTCCTTGGCTAAGGTTCACTGTTCCTGGTGGTCTTCTTTCTCCTGTGACTAGTTCTCGCGGGAAATCCATGTTGACCTAGGCCTCCACAAGGTCTGCAACTCCCTGGGAATCACTTTCCTCAACCTCCCTGGGCCCCAACTCAAGGCACCCACCACCTGCTGGGTTCAACTCCTCCACGAGGCTTCCGGAAGACACTGTAAGTGTCAAGGCCAGACACTGTGCTGAATGCACTTTTGCTAGAGCCACGCAGCCGACTGTAGTCATGCTGAACCCTGTGGAAAGTCCATTCTGAGAACCTACTATGGGGTGATTCCTGGCCCACAGTGCACCTAGGAAATCATTGCCCTCTCCTGGGACGCTCCCGCTAGACGGTGCCTCCCATGGGAGCAAGAGCAATCCTGCCAGCGTCTAGTTCTCTGTCCCAGTGTGGCCTAGAAACACAGCGGGGCATCTTTCCTGGGGCGACCCCAGGCTCCTGCCCCGGGGCTCTATGTTGCCAGAGGTGCCTTCTGTACACCCCCAGGGAGACACTGTCCCGAGAAAAAGGGTCTTTCCCTGGACCTACTGAATCTTGCCTTTGGACACCTCCAATCCAACCCAGAATTCTCAGAAGCCAGCGCCAGGCTCTGTCCAAAAGCTCGGAAAGGAAAGCGGGCCAGCTGCAAGAGAAAAGGCCCGGGAGTCGAAATGCAAGTGAAACCTCTGGCTGTGACAAAGGAGACAGAGTCCTACCCAGGAATGAGGCTTCAGCCTACAGAGGAGCAGCAGGAAATTCCTGTCGGTCCGAAACACCAGAACTCCACTCAGAGACATTCTCAGGAAGAAAGCTGGCTACACAGCTTAGAGGCAGCAGTCAACCTTCTGCACAAACGTCATCATCCCAAAAGAGACAGTGCAGAGGAACAACGGGATGTGTGTATTACGTCTGTGCCTCTAGGACTGTGTGTGTTTCTAGGGGAGAGGAGATAGGAGTGCACGTTCGTGTCAGCTCTCAGCGGTCCTTCTTTAAGAGGCATGCAAACGATTTTCATAGAAGTAGAGAGGCCATAGCACGAGGAAGGAGAGGGTGGCAGTCTCCAAAGCTAGACAGTTTGCCTTCTGCCCTGGCATCTCAAATAGGGCTGATGGTTTGACAGGAGCTCGACTATGGACAGACCTAAAGATCAAGAGAGTCTTGTGCTGGTAGGCCCCTATATGTATCGGATACCTTCCACCACCCAGTCCCCAACTATCACAACGCACAGATATACATGCACAATGGACAGAATGTTGCCCTTCGCTGACACACCTGGATACCGGAGGCAGGCCGGGGGTTCAGACAGTGTCTTTTGCTCTTGCTAGGCAAGAGAAGGGAGATGGAGGGCCAAAGGCAGCTGTCCCTTTTCAATCACAGCCAGAGGGCAGGAGCCATGACATTTGGAGCCCTGTCTTGCTATCTCATCAGGGCCTAGGTTCATCCTAGTCCTGCTTTTGTCAGAACCAGGACTCATGAAGACTCGGCAATCCTGCTCCCTGGAGGCTCCTGACACACCTAGATCACCGCCCTTTCTGCGTTGGTCTCTCTAAAGTCCGTTCCCGCTATGCACTGCAACTTCCTTGGCCCTGGTTTGTAGACCCTCCACCTAAAAACATATGAGCTAGCCAGGTCTGGGAGGTGAGGATCGCTCTTTCTCCGAGGGAAGACAGACAAAAGCGCTACCCAGGACCCGTGCCTCCGCGGCTGCCTCTCCACATTTCCAGCATTTTGGCTCGGACAGGCCTAATTGAAGTGAGTCCTTGCGAGAGGGACGCACTTGGCCACCCAGGGACTAAAGGCACCAGGGAGCCCTGAACTGCCTTCATTTAAGGGCGACCCCATCGGCCTGCGTGCGTGCTGTGCCTAGATGCAAGGAGCTGGGCCCCTGGCTGAGCTGCAAGGCTCTCCTTTCTTTTTCAAATGTGGGCTCTTGGTCTTGCGCATGCGCACAGGCGTCTGGGAAAAATGGGTCCCTAGCACCGAGCTGAGAGGGGTGTAACTCCAGCCTGCTGCAGCCTCGGGCTCAGGCTTCTCTGGAAGGTGCTGCAGTCCTGCCAGCGACCCCAGAGGACCCCAGCACGACTCTCTTCGGTGTCAACTCCGAACGATGGACTCTGCAGTGTCCCGTGGACATTCTGGAAGACTTTGTACCCTCTCCTTGGCTAAGGTTCACTGTTCCTGGTGGTCTTCTTTCTCCTGTGACTAGTTCTCGCGGGAAATCCATGTTGACCTAGGCCTCCACAAGGTCTGCAACTCCCTGGGAATCACTTTCCTCAACCTCCCTGGGCCCCAACTCAAGACACCCACCACCTGCTGGGTTCAACTCCTCCACGAGGCTTCCGGAAGACACTGTAAGTGTCAAGGCTAGACACTGTGCTGAATGCACTTTTGCTAGAGCCACGCAGCCGACTGTAGTCATGCTGAACCCTGTGGAAAGTCTATTCTGAGAACCTACTATGGGGTGATTCCTGGCCCACAGTGCACCTAGGAAATCATTGCCCTCTCCTGGGACGCTCCCGCTAGACGGTGCCTCCCATGGGAGCAAGAGCAATCCTGCCAGCGTCTAGTTCTCTGTCCCAGTGTGGCCTAGAAACACAGCGGGGCATCTTTCCTGGGGCGACCCCAGGCTCCTGCCCCGGGGCTCTATGTTGCCAGAGGTGCCTTCTGTACACCCCCAGGGAGACACTGTCCCGAGAAAAAGGGTCTTTCCCTGGACCTACTGAATCTTGCCTTTGGACACCTCCAATCCAACCCAGAATTCTCAGAAGCCAGCGCCAGGCTCTGTCCAAAAGCTCGGAAAGGAAAGCGGGCCAGCTGCAAGAGAAAAGGCCCGGGAGTCGAAATGCAAGTGAAACCTCTGGCTGTGACAAAGGAGACAGAGTCCTACCCAGGAATGAGGCTTCAGCCTACAGAGGAGCAGCAGGAAATTCCTGTCGGTCCGAAACACCAGAACTCCACTCAGAGACATTCTCAGGAAGAAAGCTGGCTACACAGCTTAGAGGCAGCAGTCAACCTTCTGCACAAACGTCATCATCCCAAAAGAGACAGTGTAGAGGAACAACGGGATGTGTGTATTACGTCTGTGCCTCTAGGACTGTGTGTGTTTCTAGGGGAGAGGAGATAGGAGTGCACGTTCGTGTCAGCTCTCAGCGGTCCTTCCTTAAGAGGCATGCAAACGAGTTTCGTAGAAGTAGAGAGGCCATAGCACGAGGAAGGAGAGGGTGGCAGTCTCCAAAGCTAGACAGTTTGCCTTCTGCCCTGGCATCTCAAATAGGGCTGATGGTTTGACAGGAGCTCGACTATGGACAGACCTAAAGATCAAGGGAGTCTTGTGCTGGTAGGCCCCTATATGTATCGGATACCTTCCACCACCCAGTCCCCAACTATCACAACGCACAGATATACATGCACAATGGACAGAATGTTGCCCTTCGCTGACACACCTGGATACCGGAGGCAGGCCGGGGGTTCAGACAGTGTCTTTTGCTCTTGCTAGGCAAGAGAAGGGAGATGGAGGGCCAAAGGCAGCTGTCCCTTTTCAATCACAGCCAGAGGGCAGGAGCCATGACATTTGGAGCCCTGTCTTGCTATCTCATCAGGGCCTAGGTTCATCCTAGTCCTGCTTTTGTCAGAACCAGGACTCATGAAGACTCGGCAATCCTGCTCCCTGGAGGCTCCTGACACACCTAGATCACCGCCCTTTCTGCGTTGGTCTCTCTAAAGTCCGTTCCCGCTATGCACTGCAACTTCCTTGGCCCTGGTTTGTAGACCCTCCACCTAAAAACATATGAGCTAGCCAGGTCTGGGAGGTGAGGATCGCTCTTTCTCCGAGGGAAGACAGACAAAAGCGCTACCCAGGACCCGTGCCTCCGCAGCTGCCTCTCCACATTTCCAGCACTTTGGCTCGGACAGGCCTAATTGAAGTGAGTCCTTGCGAGAGGGACGCACTTGGCCACCACGGGACTAAAGGCACCAGGGAGCCCTGAACTGCCTTCATTTAAGGGCGACCCCATCGGCCTGCGTGCGTGCTGTGCCTAGATGCAAGGAGCTGGGCCCCTGGCTGAGCTGCAAGGCTCTCCTTTCTTTTTCAAATGTGGGCTCTTGGTCTTGCGCATGCGCACAGGCGTCTGGGAAAAATGGGTCCCTAGCACCGAGCTGAGAGGGGTGTAACTCCAGCCTGCTGCAGCCTCGGGCTCAGGCTTCTCTAGAAGGTGCTGCAGTCCTGCCAGCGACCCCAGAGGACCCCAGCACGACTCTCTTCGGTGTCAACTCCGAACGATGGACTCTGCAGTGTCCCGTGGACATTCTGGAAGACTTTGTACCCTCTCCTTGGCGAAGGTTCACCGTTCCTGGTGGTCTTCTTTCTCCTGTGACTAGTTCTCGCGGGAAATCCATGTTGACCTAGGCCTCCACAAGGTCTGCAACTCCCTGGGAATCACTTTCCTCAACCTCCCTGGGCCCCAACTCAAGGCACCCACCACCTGCTGGGTTCAACTCCTCCACGAGGCTCCCGGAAGACACTATAAGTGTCAAGGCCAGACACTGTGCTGAATGCACTTGTGCTAGAGCCACGCAGCCGACTGTAGTCATGCTGAACCCTGTGGAAAGTCCATTCTGAGAACCTACTATGGGGTGATTCCTGGCCCACAGTGCACCTAGGAAATCATTGCCCTCTCCTGGGACGCTCCCGCTAGACGGTGCCTCCCATGGGAGCAAGAGCAATCCTGCCAGCGTCTAGTTCTCTGTCCCAGTGTGGCCTAGAAACACAGGGGGGCATCTTTTCTTGGGGCGACCCCAGGCTCCTGCCCCGGGGCTCTATGTTGCCAGAGGTGCCTTCTGTACACCCCCAGGGAGACACTGTCCCGAGAAAAAGGGTCGTTCCCTGGACCTACTGAATCTTGCCTTTGGACACCTCCAATCCAACCCAGAATTCTCAGAAGCCAGCGCCAGGCTCTGTCCAAAAGCTCGGAAAGGAAAGCGGGCCAGCTGCAAGAGAAAAGGCCCGGGAGTCGAAATGCAAGTGAAACCTCTGGCTGTGACAAAGGAGACAGAGTCCTACCCAGGAATGAGGCTTCAGCCTACAGAGGAGCAGCAGGAAATTACTGTCGGTCCCAAACACCAGAACTCCACTCAGAGACATTCTCAGGAAGAAAGCTGGCTACACAGCTTAGAGGCAGCAGTCAACCTTCTGCACAAACGTCATCATCCCAAAAGAGACAGTGCAGAGGAACAACGGGATGTGTGTATTACGTCTGTGCCTCTAGGACTGTGTGTGTTTCTAGGGGAGAGGAGATAGGAGTGCACGTTCGTGTCAGCTCTCAGCGGTCCTTCTTTAAGAGGCATGCAAACGAGTTTCATAGAAGTAGAGAGGCCATAGCACGAGGAAGGAGAGGGTGGCAGTCTCCAAAGCTAGACAGTTTGCCTTCTGCCCTGGCATCTCAAATAGGGCTGATGGTTTGACAGGAGCTCGACTATGGACAGACCTAAAGATCAAGGGAGTCTTGTGCTGGTAGGCCCCTATATGTATCGGATACCTTCCACCACCCAGTCCCCAACTATCACAACGCACAGATATACATGCACAATGGACAGAATGTTGCCCTTCGCTGACACACCTGGATACCGGAGGCAGGCCGGGGGTTCAGACAGTGTCTTTTGCTCTTGCTAGGCAAGAGAAGGGAGATGGAGGGCCAAAGGCAGCTGTCCCTTTTCAATCACAGCCAGAGGGCAGGAGCCATGACATTTGGAGCCCTGTCTTGCTATCTCATCAGGGCCTAGGTTCATCCTAGTCCTGCTTTTGTCAGAACCAGGACTCATGAAGACTCGGCAATCCTGCTCCCTGGAGGCTCCTGACACACCTAGATCACCGCCCTTTCTGCGTTGGTCTCTCTAAAGTCCGTTCCCGCTATGCACTGCAACTTCCTTGGCCCTGGTTTGTAGACCCTCCACCTAAAAACATATGAGCTAGCCAGGTCTGGGAGGTGAGGATCGCTCTTTCTCCGAGGGAAGACAGACAAAAGCGCTACCCAGGACCCGTGCCTCCGCAGCTGCCTCTCCACATTTCCAGCACTGGGGCTCGGACAGGCCTAATTGAAGTGAGTCCTTGCGAGAGGGACTCACTTGGCCACCCCGGACTTAAAGGCACCTGGGAGCCCTGAACTGCCTTCATTTAAGAGCGACCCCATCGGCCTGCGTGCATGCTGTGCCTAGATGCAAGGAGCTGGGCCCCTCGCTGAGCTGCAAGGCTCTGCTTTCTTTTTCAAATATGGGAGTCTTGGTCGTGCGCATGCGCACAGGCGTCTGGGAAAAATGGGTCCCTAGCACAGAGCTGAGAGGGGTGTAATCCAGCCTGCTGCAGCCTCTGGCTCAGGCTTCTCTGGAAGGTGCTGCAGTCCTGCCAGCGACCCAGAGGACCCCAGCACGACTCTCTTCGGTGTCAACCCCGAACGATGGACTCTGCAGTGTCCCGTGGACATTCTGGAAGACTTTGTACCCTCTCCTTGGCGAAGGTTCACTGTTCCTGGTGGTCTTCTTTCTCCTGTGACTAGTTCTCGCGGGAAATCCATGTTGACCTAGGCCTCCACAAGGTCTGCAACTCCCTGGGAATCACTTTCCTCAACCTCCCTGGGCCCCAACTCAAGGCACCCACCACCTGCTGGGTTCAACTCCTCCACGAGGCTCCCGGAAGACACTATAAGTGTCAAGGCAAGACACTGTGCTGAATGCACTTGTGCTAGAGCCACGCAGCCGACTGTAGTCATGCTGAACCCTGTGGAAAGTCCATTCTGAGAACCTACTATGGGGTGATTCCTGGCCCACAGTGCACCTAGGAAATCATTGCCCTCTCCTGGGACGCTCCCGCTAGACGGTGCCTCCCATGGGAGCAAGAGCAATCCTGCCAGCGTCTAGTTCTCTGTCCCAGTGTGGCCTAGAAACACAGGGGGGCATCTTTTCTTGGGGCGACCCCAGGCTCCTGCTCCGGGGCTCTATGTTGCCAGAGGTGCCTTCTGTACACCCCCAGGGAGACACTGTCCCGAGAAAAAGGGTCGTTCCCTGGACCTACTGAATCTTGCCTTTGGACACCTCCAATCCAACCCAGAATTCTCAGAAGCCAGCGCCAGGCTCTGTCCAAAAGCTCGGAAAGGAAAGCGGGCCAGCTGCAAGAGAAAAGGCCCGGGAGTCGAAATGCAAGTGAAACCTCTGGCTGTGACAAAGGAGACAGAGTCCTACCCAGGAATGAGGCTTCAGCCTACAGAGGAGCAGCAGGAAATTACTGTCGGTCCCAAACACCAGAACTCCACTCAGAGACATTCTCAGGAAGAAAGCTGGCTACACAGCTTAGAGGCAGCAGTCAACTTTCTGCACAAACGTCATCATCCCAAAAGAGACAGTGCAGAGGAACAACGGGATGTGTGTATTACGTCTGTGCCTCTAGGACTGTGTGTGTTTCTAGGGGAGAGGAGATAGGAGTGCACGTTCGTGTCAGCTCTCAGCGGTCCTTCTTTAAGAGGCATGCAAACGAGTTTCATAGAAGTAGAGAGGCCATAGCACGAGGAAGGAGAGGGTGGCAGTCTCCAAAGCTAGACAGTTTGCCTTCTGCCCTGGCATCTCAAATAGGGCTGATGGTATGACAGGAGCTCGACTATGGACAGACCTAAAGATCAAGAGAGTCTTGTGCTGGTAGGCCCCTATATGTATCGGATACCTTCCACCACCCAGTCCCCAACTATCACAACGCACAGATATACATGCACAATGGACAGAATGTTGCCCTTCGCTGACACACCTGGATACCGGAGGCAGGCCGGGGGTTCAGACAGTGTCTTTTGCTCTTGCTAGGCAAGAGAAGGGAGATGGAGGGCCAAAGGCAGCTGTCCCTTTTCAATCACAGCCAGAGGGCAGGAGCCATGACATTTGGAGCCCTGTCTTGCTATCTCATCAGGGCCTAGGTTCATCCTAGTCCTGCTTTTGTCAGAACCAGGACTCATGAAGACTCGGCAATCCTGCTCCCTGGAGGCTCCTGACACACCTAGATCACCGCCCTTTCTGCGTTGGTCTCTCTAAAGTCCGTTCCCGCTATGCACTGCAACTTCCTTGGCCCTGGTTTGTAGACCCTCCACCTAAAAACATATGAGCTAGCCAGGTCTGGGAGGTGAGGATCGCTCTTTCTCCGAGGGAAGACAGACAAAAGCGCTACCCAGGACCCGTGCCTCCGCAGCTGCCTCTCCACATTTCCAGCACTGGGGCTCGGACAGGCCTAATTGAAGTGAGTCCTTGCGAGAGGGACTCACTTGGCCACCCCGGACTTAAAGGCACCTGGGAGCCCTGAACTGCCTTCATTTAAGAGCGACCCCATCGGCCTGCGTGCATGCTGTGCCTAGATGCAAGGAGCTGGGCCCCTCGCTGAGCTGCAAGGCTCTGCTTTCTTTTTCAAATGTGGGCTCTTGGTCTTGCGCATGCGCACAGGCGTCTGGGAAAAATGGGTCCCTAGCACCGAGCTGAGAGGGGTGTAACTCCAGCCTGCTGCAGCCTCGGGCTCAGGCTTCTCTGGAAGGTGCTGCAGTCCTGCCAGCGACCCCAGAGGACCCCAGCACGACTCTCTTCGGTGTCAACCCCGAACGATGGACTCTGCAGTGTCCCGTGGACATTCTGGAAGACTTTGTACCCTCTCCTTGGCGAAGGTTCACCGTTCCTGGTGGTCTTCTTTCTCCTGTGACTAGTTCTCGCGGGAAATCCATGTTGACCTAGGCCTCCACAAGGTCTGCAACTCCCTGGGAATCACTTTCCTCAACCTCCCTGGGCCCCAACTCAAGGCACCCACCACCTTCAGGGTTCAACTCCTCCACGAGGCTCCCGGAAGACATTGTAAGTGTCAAGGCCAGACACTGTGCTGAATGCACTTTTGCTAGAGCCACGCAGCCGACTGTAGTCATGCTGAACCCTGTGGAAAGTCCATTCTGAGAACCTACTATGGGGTGATTCCTGGCCCACAGTGCACCTAGGAAATCATTGCCCTCTCCTGGGACGCTCCCGCTAGACGGTGCCTCCCATGGGAGCAAGAGCAATCCTGCCAGCGTCTAGTTCTCTGTCCCAGTGTGGCCTAGAAACACAGCGGGGCATCTCTCTTGGGGCGACCCCAGGCTCCTGCCCCGGGGCTCTATGTTGCCAGAGGTGCCTTCTGTACACCCCCAGGGAGACACTGTCCCGAGAAAAAGGGTCGTTCCCTGGACCTACTGAATCTTGCCTTTGGACACCTCCAATCCAACCCAGAATTCTCAGAAGCCAGCGCCAGGCTCTGTCCAAAAGCTCGGAAAGGAAAGCGGGCCAGCTGCAAGAGAAAAGGCCCGGGAGTCGAAATGCAAGTGAAACCTCTGGCTGTGACAAAGGAGACAGAGTCCTACCCAGGAATGAGGCTTCAGCCTACAGAGGAGCAGCAGGAAATTACTGTCGGTCCCAAACACCAGAACTCCACTCAGAGACATTCTCAGGAAGAAAGCTGGCTACACAGCTTAGAGGCAGCAGTCAACCTTCTGCACAAACGTCATCATCCCAAAAGAGACAGTGCAGAGGAACAACGGGATGTGTGTATTACGTCTGTGCCTCTAGGACTGTGTGTGTTTCTAGGGGAGAGGAGATAGGAGTGCACGTTCGTGTCAGCTCTCAGCGGTCCTTCTTTAAGAGGCATGCAAACGAGTTTCATAGAAGTAGAGAGGCCATAGCACGAGGAAGGAGAGGGTGGCAGTCTCCAAAGCTAGACAGTTTGCCTTCTGCCCTGGCATCTCAAATAGGGCTGATGGTTTGACAGGAGCTCGACTATGGACAGACCTAAAGATCAAGAGAGTCTTGTGCTGGTAGGCCCCTATATGTATCTGATACCTTCCACCACCCAGTCCCCAACTATCACAACGCACAGATATACATGCACAATGGACAGAATGTTGCCCTTCGCTGACACACCTGGATACCGGAGGCAGGCCGGGGGTTCAGACAGTGTCTTTTGCTCTTGCTAGGCAAGAGAAGGGAGATGGAGGGCCAAAGGCAGCTGTCCCTTTTCAATCACAGCCAGAGGGCAGGAGCCATGACATTTGGAGCCCTGTCTTGCTATCTCATCAGGGCCTAGGTTCATCCTAGTCCTGCTTTTGTCAGAACCAGGACTCATGAAGACTCGGCAATCCTGCTCCCTGGAGGCTCCTGACACACCTAGATCACCGCCCTTTCTGCGTTGGTCTCTCTAAAGTCCGTTCCCGCTATGCACTGCAACTTCCTTGGCCCTGGTTTGTAGACCCTCCACCTAAAAACATATGAGCTAGCCAGGTCTGGGAGGTGAGGATCGCTCTTTCTCCGAGGGAAGACAGACAAAAGCGCTACCCAGGACCCGTGCCTCCGCAGCTGCCTCTCCACATTTCCAGCACTGGGGCTCGGACAGGCCTAATTGAAGTGAGTCCTTGCGAGAGGGACTCACTTGGCCACCCCGGACTTAAAGGCACCTGGGAGCCCTGAACTGCCTTCATTTAAGAGCGACCCCATCGGCCTGCGTGCATGCTGTGCCTAGATGCAAGGAGCTGGGCCCCTCGCTGAGCTGCAAGGCTCTGCTTTCTTTTTCAAATATGGGAGTCTTGGTCGTGCGCATGCGCACAGGCGTCTGGGAAAAATGGGTCCCTAGCACAGAGCTGAGAGGGGTGTAATCCAGCCTGCTGCAGCCTCTGGCTCAGGCTTCTCTGGAAGGTGCTGCAGTCCTGCCAGCGACCCAGAGGACCCCAGCACGACTCTCTTCGGTGTCAACCCCGAACGATGGACTCTGCAGTGTCCCGTGGACATTCTGGAAGACTTTGTACCCTCTCCTTGGCGAACGTTCACTGTTCCTGGTGGTCTTCTTTCTCCTGTGACTAGTTCTCGCGGGAAATCCATGTTGACCTAGGCCTCCACAAGGTCTGCAACTCCCTGGGAATCACTTTCCTCAACCTCCCTGGGCCCCAACTCAAGGCACCCACCACCTGCTGGGTTCAACTCCTCCACGAGGCTCCCGGAAGACACTATAAGTGTCAAGGCAAGACACTGTGCTGAATGCACTTGTGCTAGAGCCACGCAGCCGACTGTAGTCATGCTGAACCCTGTGGAAAGTCCATTCTGAGAACCTACTATGGGGTGATTCCTGGCCCACAGTGCACCTAGGAAATCATTGCCCTCTCCTGGGACGCTCCCGCTAGACGGTGCCTCCCATGGGAGCAAGAGCAATCCTGCCAGCGTCTAGTTCTCTGTCCCAGTGTGGCCTAGAAACACAGGGGGGCATCTTTTCTTGGGGCGACCCCAGGCTCCTGCTCCGGGGCTCTATGTTGCCAGAGGTGCCTTCTGTACACCCCCAGGGAGACACTGTCCCGAGAAAAAGGGTCGTTCCCTGGACCTACTGAATCTTGCCTTTGGACACCTCCAATCCAACCCAGAATTCTCAGAAGCCAGCGCCAGGCTCTGTCCAAAAGCTCGGAAAGGAAAGCGGGCCAGCTGCAAGAGAAAAGGCCCGGGAGTCGAAATGCAAGTGAAACCTCTGGCTGTGACAAAGGAGACAGAGTCCTACCCAGGAATGAGGCTTCAGCCTACAGAGGAGCAGCAGGAAATTACTGTCGGTCCCAAACACCAGAACTCCACTCAGAGACATTCTCAGGAAGAAAGCTGGCTACACAGCTTAGAGGCAGCAGTCAACTTTCTGCACAAACGTCATCATCCCAAAAGAGACAGTGCAGAGGAACAACGGGATGTGTGTATTACGTCTGTGCCTCTAGGACTGTGTGTGTTTCTAGGGGAGAGGAGATAGGAGTGCACGTTCGTGTCAGCTCTCAGCGGTCCTTCTTTAAGAGGCATGCAAACGAGTTTCATAGAAGTAGAGAGGCCATAGCACGAGGAAGGAGAGGGTGGCAGTCTCCAAAGCTAGACAGTTTGCCTTCTGCCCTGGCATCTCAAATAGGGCTGATGGTATGACAGGAGCTCGACTATGGACAGACCTAAAGATCAAGAGAGTCTTGTGCTGGTAGGCCCCTATATGTATCGGATACCTTCCACCACCCAGTCCCCAACTATCACAACGCACAGATATACATGCACAATGGACAGAATGTTGCCCTTCGCTGACACACCTGGATACCGGAGGCAGGCCGGGGGTTCAGACAGTGTCTTTTGCTCTTGCTAGGCAAGAGAAGGGAGATGGAGGGCCAAAGGCAGCTGTCCCTTTTCAATCACAGCCAGAGGGCAGGAGCCATGACATTTGGAGCCCTGTCTTGCTATCTCATCAGGGCCTAGGTTCATCCTAGTCCTGCTTTTGTCAGAACCAGGACTCATGAAGACTCGGCAATCCTGCTCCCTGGAGGCTCCTGACACACCTAGATCACCGCCCTTTCTGCGTTGGTCTCTCTAAAGTCCGTTCCCGCTATGCACTGCAACTTCCTTGGCCCTGGTTTGTAGACCCTCCACCTAAAAACATATGAGCTAGCCAGGTCTGGGAGGTGAGGATCGCTCTTTCTCCGAGGGAAGACAGACAAAAGCGCTACCCAGGACCCGTGCCTCCGCAGCTGCCTCTCCACATTTCCAGCACTGGGGCTCGGACAGGCCTAATTGAAGTGAGTCCTTGCGAGAGGGACTCACTTGGCCACCCCGGACTTAAAGGCACCTGGGAGCCCTGAACTGCCTTCATTTAAGAGCGACCCCATCGGCCTGCGTGCATGCTGTGCCTAGATGCAAGGAGCTGGGCCCCTCGCTGAGCTGCAAGGCTCTGCTTTCTTTTTCAAATGTGGGCTCTTGGTCTTGCGCATGCGCACAGGCGTCTGGGAAAAATGGGTCCCTAGCACCGAGCTGAGAGGGGTGTAACTCCAGCCTGCTGCAGCCTCGGGCTCAGGCTTCTCTGGAAGGTGCTGCAGTCCTGCCAGCGACCCCAGAGGACCCCAGCACGACTCTCTTCGGTGTCAACCCCGAACGATGGACTCTGCAGTGTCCCGTGGACATTCTGGAAGACTTTGTACCCTCTCCTTGGCGAAGGTTCACCGTTCCTGGTGGTCTTCTTTCTCCTGTGACTAGTTCTCGCGGGAAATCCATGTTGACCTAGGCCTCCACAAGGTCTGCAACTCCCTGGGAATCACTTTCCTCAACCTCCCTGGGCCCCAACTCAAGGCACCCACCACCTTCAGGGTTCAACTCCTCCACGAGGCTCCCGGAAGACATTGTAAGTGTCAAGGCCAGACACTGTGCTGAATGCACTTTTGCTAGAGCCACGCAGCCGACTGTAGTCATGCTGAACCCTGTGGAAAGTCCATTCTGAGAACCTACTATGGGGTGATTCCTGGCCCACAGTGCACCTAGGAAATCATTGCCCTCTCCTGGGACGCTCCCGCTAGACGGTGCCTCCCATGGGAGCAAGAGCAATCCTGCCAGCGTCTAGTTCTCTGTCCCAGTGTGGCCTAGAAACACAGCGGGGCATCTCTCTTGGGGCGACCCCAGGCTCCTGCCCCGGGGCTCTATGTTGCCAGAGGTGCCTTCTGTACACCCCCAGGGAGACACTGTCCCGAGAAAAAGGGTCGTTCCCTGGACCTACTGAATCTTGCCTTTGGACACCTCCAATCCAACCCAGAATTCTCAGAAGCCAGCGCCAGGCTCTGTCCAAAAGCTCGGAAAGGAAAGCGGGCCAGCTGCAAGAGAAAAGGCCCGGGAGTCGAAATGCAAGTGAAACCTCTGGCTGTGACAAAGGAGACAGAGTCCTACCCAGGAATGAGGCTTCAGCCTACAGAGGAGCAGCAGGAAATTACTGTCGGTCCCAAACACCAGAACTCCACTCAGAGACATTCTCAGGAAGAAAGCTGGCTACACAGCTTAGAGGCAGCAGTCAACCTTCTGCACAAACGTCATCATCCCAAAAGAGACAGTGCAGAGGAACAACGGGATGTGTGTATTACGTCTGTGCCTCTAGGACTGTGTGTGTTTCTAGGGGAGAGGAGATAGGAGTGCACGTTCGTGTCAGCTCTCAGCGGTCCTTCTTTAAGAGGCATGCAAACGAGTTTCATAGAAGTAGAGAGGCCATAGCACGAGGAAGGAGAGGGTGGCAGTCTCCAAAGCTAGACAGTTTGCCTTCTGCCCTGGCATCTCAAATAGGGCTGATGGTTTGACAGGAGCTCGACTATGGACAGACCTAAAGATCAAGAGAGTCTTGTGCTGGTAGGCCCCTATATGTATCTGATACCTTCCACCACCCAGTCCCCAACTATCACAACGCACAGATATACATGCACAATGGACAGAATGTTGCCCTTCGCTGACACACCTGGATACCGGAGGCAGGCCGGGGGTTCAGACAGTGTCTTTTGCTCTTGCTAGGCAAGAGAAGGGAGATGGAGGGCCAAAGGCAGCTGTCCCTTTTCAATCACAGCCAGAGGGCAGGAGCCATGACATTTGGAGCCCTGTCTTGCTATCTCATCAGGGCCTAGGTTCATCCTAGTCCTGCTTTTGTCAGAACCAGGACTCATGAAGACTCGGCAATCCTGCTCCCTGGAGGCTCCTGACACACCTAGATCACCGCCCTTTCTGCGTTGGTCTCTCTAAAGTCCGTTCCCGCTATGCACTGCAACTTCCTTGGCCCTGGTTTGTAGACCCTCCACCTAAAAACATATGAGCTAGCCAGGTCTGGGAGGTGAGGATCGCTCTTTCTCCGAGGGAAGACAGACAAAAGCGCTACCCAGGACCCGTGCCTCCGCAGCTGCCTCTCCACATTTCCAGCACTGGGGCTCGGACAGGCCTAATTGAAGTGAGTCCTTGCGAGAGGGACTCACTTGGCCACCCCGGACTTAAAGGCACCTGGGAGCCCTGAACTGCCTTCATTTAAGAGCGACCCCATCGGCCTGCGTGCATGCTGTGCCTAGATGCAAGGAGCTGGGCCCCTCGCTGAGCTGCAAGGCTCTGCTTTCTTTTTCAAATATGGGAGTCTTGGTCGTGCGCATGCGCACAGGCGTCTGGGAAAAATGGGTCCCTAGCACAGAGCTGAGAGGGGTGTAATCCAGCCTGCTGCAGCCTCTGGCTCAGGCTTCTCTGGAAGGTGCTGCAGTCCTGCCAGCGACCCAGAGGACCCCAGCACGACTCTCTTCGGTGTCAACCCCGAACGATGGACTCTGCAGTGTCCCGTGGACATTCTGGAAGACTTTGTACCCTCTCCTTGGCGAAGGTTCACTGTTCCTGGTGGTCTTCTTTCTCCTGTGACTAGTTCTCGCGGGAAATCCATGTTGACCTAGGCCTCCACAAGGTCTGCAACTCCCTGGGAATCACTTTCCTCAACCTCCCTGGGCCCCAACTCAAGGCACCCACCACCTGCTGGGTTCAACTCCTCCACGAGGCTCCCGGAAGACACTATAAGTGTCAAGGCAAGACACTGTGCTGAATGCACTTGTGCTAGAGCCACGCAGCCGACTGTAGTCATGCTGAACCCTGTGGAAAGTCCATTCTGAGAACCTACTATGGGGTGATTCCTGGCCCACAGTGCACCTAGGAAATCATTGCCCTCTCCTGGGACGCTCCCGCTACTCGGTGCCTCCCATGGGAGCAAGAGCAATCCTGCCAGCGTCTAGTTCTCTGTCCCAGTGTGGCCTAGAAACACAGGGGGGCATCTTTTCTTGGGGCGACCCCAGGCTCCTGCTCCGGGGCTCTATGTTGCCAGAGGTGCCTTCTGTACACCCCCAGGGAGACACTGTCCCGAGAAAAAGGGTCGTTCCCTGGACCTACTGAATCTTGCCTTTGGACACCTCCAATCCAACCCAGAATTCTCAGAAGCCAGCGCCAGGCTCTGTCCAAAAGCTCGGAAAGGAAAGCGGGCCAGCTGCAAGAGAAAAGGCCCGGGAGTCGAAATGCAAGTGAAACCTCTGGCTGTGACAAAGGAGACAGAGTCCTACCCAGGAATGAGGCTTCAGCCTACAGAGGAGCAGCAGGAAATTCCTGTCGGTCCGAAACACCAGAACACCACTCAGAGACATTCTCAGGAAGAAAGCTGGCTACACAGCTTAGAGGCAGCAGTCAACCTTCTGCACAAACGTCATCATCCCAAAAGAGACAGTGCAGAGGAACAACGGGATGTGTGTATTACGTCTGTGCCTCTAGGACTGTGTGTGTTTCTAGGGGAGAGGAGATAGGAGTGCACGTTCGTGTCAGCTCTCAGCGGTCCTTCCTTAAGAGGCATGCAAACGAGTTTCGTAGAAGTAGAGAGGCCATAGCACGAGGAAGGAGAGGGTGGCAGTCTCCAAAGCTAGACAGTTTGCCTTCTGCCCTGGCATCTCAAATAGGGCTGATGGTTTGACAGGAGCTCGACTATGGACAGACCTAAAGATCAAGGGAGTCTTGTGCTGGTAGGCCCCTATATGTATCGGATACCTTCCACCACCCAGTCCCCAACTATCACAACGCACAGATATACATGCACAATGGACAGAATGTTGCCCTTCGCTGACACACCTGGATACCGGAGGCAGGCCGGGGGTTCAGACAGTGTCTTTTGCTCTTGCTAGGCAAGAGAAGGAAGATGGAGGGCCAAAGGCAGCTGTCCCTTTTCAATCACAGCCAGAGGGCAGGAGCCATGACATTTGGAGCCCTGTCTTGCTATCTCATCAGGGCCTAGGTTCATCCTAGTCCTGCTTTTGTCAGAACCAGGACTCATGAAGACTCGGCAATCCTGCTCCCTGGAGGCTCCTGACACACCTAGATCACCGCCCTTTCTGCGTTGGTCTCTCTAAAGTCCGTTCCCGCTATGCACTGCAACTTCCTTGGCCCTGGTTTGTAGACCCTAACCTAAAAACATAGCCAGGTCTGGGAGGTGAGGATCGCTCTTTCTCCGAGGGAAGACAGACAAAAGCGCTACCCAGGACCCGTGCCTCCGCAGCTGCCTCTCCACGTTTCCAGCACTGGGGCTCTGACAGGCCTAATTGAAGTGAGTCCTTGCGAGAGGGACTCACTTGGCCACCCCGGACTTAAAGGCACCTGGGAGCCCTGAACTGCCTTCATTTAAGAGCGACCCCATCGGCCTGCGTGCATGCTGTGCCTAGATGCAAGGAGCTGGGCCCCTCGCTGAGCTGCAAGGCTCTGCTTTCTTTTTCAAATATGGGATACTTGGTCGTGCGCATGCGCACAGGCGTCTGGGAAAAATGGGTCCCTAGCACCGAGCTGAGAGGGGTGTAACTCCAGCCTGCTGCAGCCTCTGGCTCAGGCTTCTCTGGAAGGTGCTGCAGTCCTGCCAGCGACCCCAGAGGACCCCAGCACGACTCTCTTCGGTGTCAACCCCGAACGATGGACTCTGCAGTGTCCCGTGGACATTCTGGAAGACTTTGTACCCTCTCCTTGGCGAAGGTTCACTGTTCCTGGTGGTCTTCTTTCTCCTGTGACTAGTTCTCGCGGGAAATCCATGTTGACCTAGGCCTCCACAAGGTCTGCAACTCCCTGGGAATCACTTTCCTCAACCTCCCTGGGCCCCAACTCAAGGCACCCACCACCTGCTGGGTTCAACTCCTCCACGAGGCTCCCGGAAGACACTATAAGTGTCAAGGCCAGACACTGTGCTGAATGCACTTGTGCTAGAGCCACGCAGCCGACTGTAGTCATGCTGAACCCTGTGGAAAGTCCATTCTGAGAACCTACTATGGGGTGATTCCTGGCCCACAGTGCACCTAGGAAATCATTGCCCTCTCCTGGGACGCTCCCGCTAGACGGTGCCTCCCATGGGAGCAAGAGCAATCCTGCCAGCGTCTAGTTCTCTGTCCCAGTGTGGCCTAGAAACACAGGGGGGCATCTTTTCTTGGGGCGACCCCAGGCTCCTGCTCCGGGGCTCTATGTTGCCAGAGGTGCCTTCTGTACACGCCCAGGGAGACACTGTCCCGAGAAAAAGGGTCGTTCCCTGGACGTACTGAATCTTGCCTTTGGACACCTCCAATCCAACCCAGAATTCTCAGAAGCCAGCGCCAGGCTCTGTCCAAAAGCTCGGAAAGGAAAGCGGGCCAGCTGCAAGAGAAAAGGCCCGGGAGTCGAAATGCAAGTGAAACCTCTGGCTGTGACAAAGGAGACAGAGTCCTACCCAGGAATGAGGCTTCAGCCTACAGAGGAGCAGCAGGAAATTCCTGTCGGTCCGAAACACCAGAACTCCACTCAGAGACATTCTCAGGAAGAAAGCTGGCTACACAGCTTAGAGGCAGCAGTCAACCTTCTGCACAAACGTCATCATCCCAAAAGAGACAGTGCAGAGGAACAACGGGATGTGTGTATTACGTCTGTGCCTCTAGGACTGTGTGTGTTTCTAGGGGAGAGGAGATAGGAGTGCACGTTCGTGTCAGCTCTCAGCGGTCCTTCCTTAAGAGGCATGCAAACGAGTTTCGTAGAAGTAGAGAGGCCATAGCACGAGGAAGGAGAGGGTGGCAGTCTCCAAAGCTAGACAGTTTGCCTTCTGCCCTGGCATCTCAAATAGGGCTGATGGTTTGACAGGAGCTCGACTATGGACAGACCTAAAGATCAAGGGAGTCTTGTGCTGGTAGGCCCCTATATGTATCGGATACCTTCCACCACCCAGTCCCCAACTATCAAAACGCACAGATATACATGCACAATGGACAGAATGTTGCCCTTCGCTGACACACCTGGATACCGGAGGCAGGCCGGGGGTTCAGACAGTGTCTTTTGCTCTTGCTAGGCAAGAGAAGGGAGATGGAGGGCCAAAGGCAGCTGTCCCTTTTCAATCACAGCCAGAGGGCAGGAGCCATGACATTTGGAGCCCTGTCTTGCTATCTCATCAGGGCTTAGGTTCATCCTAGTCCTGCTTTTGTCAGAACCAGGACTCATGAAGACTCGGCAATCCTGCTCCCTGGAGGCTCCTGACACACCTAGATCACCGCCCTTTCTGCGTTGGTCTCTCTAAAGTCCGTTCCCGCTATGCACTGCAACTTCCTTGGCCCTGGTTTGTAGACCCTCCACCTAAAAACATATGAGCTAGCCAGGTCTGGGAGGTGAGGATCGCTCTTTCTCCGAGGGAAGACAGACAAAAGCGCTACCCAGGACCCGTGCCTCCGCAGCTGCCTCTCCACATTTCCAGCACTGGGGCTCGGACAGGCCTAATTGAAGTGAGTCCTTGCGAGAGGGACTCACTTGGCCACCCCGGACTTAAAGGCACCTGGGAGCCCTGAACTGCCTTCATTGAAGAGCGACCCCATCGGCCTGCGTGCATGCTGTGCCTAGATGCAAGGAGCTGGGCCCCTCGCTGAGCTGCAAGGCTCTGCTTTCTTTTTCAAATATGGGATTCTTGGTCGTGCGCATGCGCACAGGCGTCTGGGAAAAATGGGTCCCTTGCACCGAGCTGAGAGGGGTGTAACTCCAGCCTGCTGCAGCCTCTGGCTCAGGCTTCTCTGGAAGGTGCTGCAGTCCTGCCAGCGACCCCAGAGGACCCCAGCACGACTCTCTTCGGTGTCAACCCCGAACGATGGACTCTGCAGTGTCCCGTGGACATTCTGGAAGACTTTGTACCCTCTCCTTGGCGAAGGTTCACTGTTCCTGGTGGTCTTCTTTCTCCTGTGACTAGTTCTCGCGGGAAATCCATGTTGACCTAGGCCTCCACAAGGTCTGCAACTCCCTGGGAATCACTTTCCTCAACCTCCCTGGGCCCCAACTCAAGGCACCCACCACCTGCTGGGTTCAACTCCTCCACGAGGCTCCCGGAAGACACTATAAGTGTCAAGGCCAGACACTGTGCTGAATGCACTTGTGCTAGAGCCACGCAGCCGACTGTAGTCATGCTGAACCCTGTGGAAAGTCCATTCTGAGAACCTACTATGGGGTGATTCCTGGCCCACAGTGCACCTAGGAAATCATTGCCCTCTCCTGGGACGCTCCCGCTAGACGGTGCCTCCCATGGGAGCAAGAGCAATCCTGCCAGCGTCTAGTTCTCTGTCCCAGTGTGGCCTAGAAACACAGGGGGGCATCTTTTCTTGGGGCGACCCCAGGCTCCTGCTCCGGGGCTCTATGTTGCCAGAGGTGCCTTCTGTACACCCCCAGGGAGACACTGTCCCGAGAAAAAGGGTCGTTCCCTGGACGTACTGAATCTTGCCTTTGGACACCTCCAATCCAACCCAGAATTCTCAGAAGCCAGCGCCAGGCTCTGTCCAAAAGCTCGGAAAGGAAAGCGGGCCAGCTGCAAGAGAAAAGGCCCGGGAGTCGAAATGCAAGTGAAACCTCTGGCTGTGACAAAGGAGACAGAGTCCTACCCAGGAATGAGGCTTCAGCCTACAGAGGAGCAGCAGGAAATTCCTGTCGGTCCGAAACACCAGAACACCACTCAGAGACATTCTCAGGAAGAAAGCTGGCTACACAGCTTAGAGGCAGCAGTCAACCTTCTGCACAAACGTCATCATCCCAAAAGAGACAGTGCAGAGGAACAACGGGATGTGTGTATTACGTCTGTGCCTCTAGGACTGTGTGTGTTTCTAGGGGAGAGGAGATAGGAGTGCACGTTCGTGTCAGCTCTCAGCGGTCCTTCCTTAAGAGGCATGCAAACGAGTTTCGTAGAAGTAGAGAGGCCATAGCACGAGGAAGGAGAGGGTGGCAGTCTCCAAAGCTAGACAGTTTGCCTTCTGCCCTGGCATCTCAAATAGGGCTGATGGTTTGACAGGAGCTCGACTATGGACAGACCTAAAGATCAAGGGAGTCTTGTGCTGGTAGGCCCCTATATGTATCGGATACCTTCCACCACCCAGTCCCCAACTATCACAACGCACAGATATACATGCACAATGGACAGAATGTTGCCCTTCGCTGACACACCTGGATACCGGAGGCAGGCCGGGGGTTCAGACAGTGTCTTTTGCTCTTGCTAGGCAAGAGAAGGAAGATGGAGGGCCAAAGGCAGCTGTCCCTTTTCAATCACAGCCAGAGGGCAGGAGCCATGACATTTGGAGCCCTGTCTTGCTATCTCATCAGGGCCTAGGTTCATCCTAGTCCTGCTTTTGTCAGAACCAGGACTCATGAAGACTCGGCAATCCTGCTCCCTGGAGGCTCCTGACACACCTAGATCACCGCCCTTTCTGCGTTGGTCTCTCTAAAGTCCGTTCCCGCTATGCACTGCAACTTCCTTGGCCCTGGTTTGTAGACCCTAACCTAAAAACATATGAGCTAGCCAGGTCTGGGAGGTGAGGATCGCTCTTTCTCCGAGGGAAGACAGACAAAAGCGCTACCCAGGACCCGTGCCTCCGCAGCTGCCTCTCCACGTTTCCAGCACTGGGGCTCTGACAGGCCTAATTGAAGTGAGTCCTTGCGAGAGGGACTCACTTGGCCACCCCGGACTTAAAGGCACCTGGGAGCCCTGAACTGCCTTCATTTAAGAGCGACCCCATCGGCCTGCGTGCATGCTGTGCCTAGATGCAAGGAGCTGGGCCCCTCGCTGAGCTGCAAGGCTCTGCTTTCTTTTTCAAATATGGGATACTTGGTCGTGCGCATGCGCACAGGCGTCTGGGAAAAATGGGTCCCTAGCACCGAGCTGAGAGGGGTGTAACTCCAGCCTGCTGCAGCCTCTGGCTCAGGCTTCTCTGGAAGGTGCTGCAGTCCTGCCAGCGACCCCAGAGGACCCCAGCACGACTCTCTTCGGTGTCAACCCCGAACGATGGACTCTGCAGTGTCCCGTGGACATTCTGGAAGACTTTGTACCCTCTCCTTGGCGAAGGTTCACTGTTCCTGGTGGTCTTCTTTCTCCTGTGACTAGTTCTCGCGGGAAATCCATGTTGACCTAGGCCTCCACAAGGTCTGCAACTCCCTGGGAATCACTTTCCTCAACCTCCCTGGGCCCCAACTCAAGGCACCCACCACCTGCTGGGTTCAACTCCTCCACGAGGCTCCCGGAAGACACTATAAGTGTCAAGGCCAGACACTGTGCTGAATGCACTTGTGCTAGAGCCACGCAGCCGACTGTAGTCATGCTGAACCCTGTGGAAAGTCCATTCTGAGAACCTACTATGGGGTGATTCCTGGCCCACAGTGCACCTAGGAAATCATTGCCCTCTCCTGGGACGCTCCCGCTAGACGGTGCCTCCCATGGGAGCAAGAGCAATCCTGCCAGCGTCTAGTTCTCTGTCCCAGTGTGGCCTAGAAACACAGGGGGGCATCTTTTCTTGGGGCGACCCCAGGCTCCTGCTCCGGGGCTCTATGTTGCCAGAGGTGCCTTCTGTACACCCCCAGGGAGACACTGTCCCGAGAAAAAGGGTCGTTCCCTGGACGTACTGAATCTTGCCTTTGGACACCTCCAATCCAACCCAGAATTCTCAGAAGCCAGCGCCAGGCTCTGTCCAAAAGCTCGGAAAGGAAAGCGGGCCAGCTGCAAGAGAAAAGGCCCGGGAGTCGAAATGCAAGTGAAACCTCTGGCTGTGACAAAGGAGACAGAGTCCTACCCAGGAATGAGGCTTCAGCCTACAGAGGAGCAGCAGGAAATTCCTGTCGGTCCGAAACACCAGAACACCACTCAGAGACATTCTCAGGAAGAAAGCTGGCTACACAGCTTAGAGGCAGCAGTCAACCTTCTGCACAAACGTCATCATCCCAAAAGAGACAGTGCAGAGGAACAACGGGATGTGTGTATTACGTCTGTGCCTCTAGGACTGTGTGTGTTTCTAGGGGAGAGGAGATAGGAGTGCACGTTCGTGTCAGCTCTCAGCGGTCCTTCCTTAAGAGGCATGCAAACGAGTTTCGTAGAAGTAGAGAGGCCATAGCACGAGGAAGGAGAGGGTGGCAGTCTCCAAAGCTAGACAGTTTGCCTTCTGCCCTGGCATCTCAAATAGGGCTGATGGTTTGACAGGAGCTCGACTATGGACAGACCTAAAGATCAAGGGAGTCTTGTGCTGGTAGGCCCCTATATGTATCGGATACCTTCCACCACCCAGTCCCCAACTATCACAACGCACAGATATACATGCACAATGGACAGAATGTTGCCCTTCGCTGACACACCTGGATACCGGAGGCAGGCCGGGGGTTCAGACAGTGTCTTTTGCTCTTGCTAGGCAAGAGAAGGAAGATGGAGGGCCAAAGGCAGCTGTCCCTTTTCAATCACAGCCAGAGGGCAGGAGCCATGACATTTGGAGCCCTGTCTTGCTATCTCATCAGGGCCTAGGTTCATCCTAGTCCTGCTTTTGTCAGAACCAGGACTCATGAAGACTCGGCAATCCTGCTCCCTGGAGGCTCCTGACACACCTAGATCACCGCCCTTTCTGCGTTGGTCTCTCTAAAGTCCGTTCCCGCTATGCACTGCAACTTCCTTGGCCCTGGTTTGTAGACCCTAACCTAAAAACATATGAGCTAGCCAGGTCTGGGAGGTGAGGATCGCTCTTTCTCCGAGGGAAGACAGACAAAAGCGCTACCCAGGACCCGTGCCTCCGCAGCTGCCTCTCCACGTTTCCAGCACTGGGGCTCTGACAGGCCTAATTGAAGTGAGTCCTTGCGAGAGGGACTCACTTGGCCACCCCGGACTTAAAGGCACCTGGGAGCCCTGAACTGCCTTCATTTAAGAGCGACCCCATCGGCCTGCGTGCATGCTGTGCCTAGATGCAAGGAGCTGGGCCCCTCGCTGAGCTGCAAGGCTCTGCTTTCTTTTTCAAATATGGGATACTTGGTCGTGCGCATGCGCACAGGCGTCTGGGAAAAATGGGTCCCTAGCACCGAGCTGAGAGGGGTGTAACTCCAGCCTGCTGCAGCCTCTGGCTCAGGCTTCTCTGGAAGGTGCTGCAGTCCTGCCAGCGACCCCAGAGGACCCCAGCACGACTCTCTTCGGTGTCAACCCCGAACGATGGACTCTGCAGTGTCCCGTGGACATTCTGGAAGACTTTGTACCCTCTCCTTGGCGAAGGTTCACTGTTCCTGGTGGTCTTCTTTCTCCTGTGACTAGTTCTCGCGGGAAATCCATGTTGACCTAGGCCTCCACAAGGTCTGCAACTCCCTGGGAATCACTTTCCTCAACCTCCCTGGGCCCCAACTCAAGGCACCCACCACCTGCTGGGTTCAACTCCTCCACGAGGCTCCCGGAAGACACTATAAGTGTCAAGGCCAGACACTGTGCTGAATGCACTTGTGCTAGAGCCACGCAGCCGACTGTAGTCATGCTGAACCCTGTGGAAAGTCCATTCTGAGAACCTACTATGGGGTGATTCCTGGCCCACAGTGCACCTAGGAAATCATTGCCCTCTCCTGGGACGCTCCCGCTAGACGGTGCCTCCCATGGGAGCAAGAGCAATCCTGCCAGCGTCTAGTTCTCTGTCCCAGTGTGGCCTAGAAACACAGGGGGGCATCTTTTCTTGGGGCGACCCCAGGCTCCTGCTCCGGGGCTCTATGTTGCCAGAGGTGCCTTCTGTACACGCCCAGGGAGACACTGTCCCGAGAAAAAGGGTCGTTCCCTGGACGTACTGAATCTTGCCTTTGGACACCTCCAATCCAACCCAGAATTCTCAGAAGCCAGCGCCAGGCTCTGTCCAAAAGCTCGGAAAGGAAAGCGGGCCAGCTGCAAGAGAAAAGGCCCGGGAGTCGAAATGCAAGTGAAACCTCTGGCTGTGACAAAGGAGACAGAGTCCTACCCAGGAATGAGGCTTCAGCCTACAGAGGAGCAGCAGGAAATTACTGTCGGTCCGAAACACCAGAACTCCACTCAGAGACATTCTCAGGAAGAAAGCTGGCTACACAGCTTAGAGGCAGCAGTCAACCTTCTGCACAAACGTCATCATCCCAAAAGAGACAGTGCAGAGGAACAACGGGATGTGTGTATTACGTCTGTGCCTCTAGGACTGTGTGTGTTTCTAGGGGAGAGGAGATAGGAGTGCACGTTCGTGTCAGCTCTCAGCGGTCCTTCCTTAAGAGGCATGCAAACGAGTTTCGTAGAAGTAGAGAGGCCATAGCACGAGGAAGGAGAGGGTGGCAGTCTCCAAAGCTAGACAGTTTGCCTTCTGCCCTGGCATCTCAAATAGGGCTGATGGTTTGACAGGAGCTCGACTATGGACAGACCTAAAGATCAAGGGAGTCTTGTGCTGGTAGGCCCCTATATGTATCGGATACCTTCCACCACCCAGTCCCCAACTATCACAACGCACAGATATACATGCACCATGGACAGAATGTTGCCCTTCGCTGACACACCTGGATACCGGAGGCAGGCCGGGGGTTCAGACAGTGTCTTTTGCTCTTGCTAGGCAAGAGAAGGGAGATGGAGGGCCAAAGGCAGCTGTCCCTTTTCAATCACAGCCAGAGGGCAGGAGCCATGACATTTGGAGCCCTGTCTTGCTATCTCATCAGGGCTTAGGTTCATCCTAGTCCTGCTTTTGTCAGAACCAGGACTCATGAAGACTCGGCAATCCTGCTCCCTGGAGGCTCCTGACACACCTAGATCACCGCCCTTTCTGCGTTGGTCTCTCTAAAGTCCGTTCCCGCTATGCACTGCAACTTCCTTGGCCCTGGTTTGTAGACCCTCCACCTAAAAACATATGAGCTAGCCAGGTCTGGGAGGTGAGGATCGCTCTTTCTCCGAGGGAAGACAGACAAAAGCGCTACCCAGGACCCGTGCCTCCGCAGCTGCCTCTCCACATTTCCAGCACTGGGGCTCGGACAGGCCTAATTGAAGTGAGTCCTTGCGAGAGGGACTCACTTGGCCACCCCGGACTTAAAGGCACCTGGGAGCCCTGAACTGCCCCCATTTAAGAGCGACCCCATCGGCCTGCGTGCATGCTGTGCCTAGATGCAAGGAGCTGGGCCCCTCGCTGAGCTGCAAGGCTCTGCTTTCTTTTTCAAATGTGGGCTCTTGGTCGTGCGCATGCGCACAGGCGTCTGGGAAAAATGGGTCCCTAGCACCGAGCTGAGAGGGGTGTAACTCCAGCCTGCTGCAGCCTCTGGCTCAGGCTTCTCTGGAAGGTGCTGCAGTCCTGCCAGCGACCCCAGAGGACCCCAGCACGACTCTCTTCGGTGTCAACCCCGAACGATGGACTCTGCAGTGTCCCGTGGACATTCTGGAAGACTTTGTACCCTCTCCTTGGCGAAGGTTCACTGTTCCTGGTGGTCTTCTTTCTCCTGTGACTAGTTCTCGCGGGAAATCCATGTTGACCTAGGCCTCCACAAGGTCTGCAACTCCCTGGGAATCACTTTCCTCAACCTCCCTGGGCCCCAACTCAAGGCACCCACCACCTGCTGGGTTCAACTCCTCCACGAGGCTCCCGGAAGACACTATGAGTGTCAAGGCCAGACACTGTGCTGAATGCACTTGTGCTAGAGCCACGCAGCCGACTGTACTCATGCTGAACCCTGTGGAAAGTCCATTCTGAGAACCTACTATGGGGTGATTCCTGGCCCACAGTGCACCTAGGAAATCATTGCCCTCTCCTGGGACGCTCCCGCTAGACGGTGCCTCCCATGGGAGCAAGAGCAATCCTGCCAGCGTCTAGTTCTCTGTCCCAGTGTGGCCTAGAAACACAGGGGGGCATCTTTTCTTGGGGCGACCCCAGGCTCCTGCTCCGGGGCTCTATGTTGCCAGAGGTGCCTTCTGTACACCCCCAGGGAGACACTGTCCCGAGAAAAAGGGTCGTTCCCTGGACGTACTGAATCTTGCCTTTGGACACCTCCAATCCAACCCAGAATTCTCAGAAGCCAGCGCCAGGCTCTGTCCAAAAGCTCGGAAAGGAAAGCGGGCCAGCTGCAAGAGAAAAGGCCCGGGAGTCGAAATGCAAGTGAAACCTCTGGCTGTGACAAAGGAGACAGAGTCCTACCCAGGAATGAGGCTTCAGCCTACAGAGGAGCAGCAGGAAATTACTGTCGGTCCGAAACACCAGAACTCCACTCAGAGACATTCTCAGGAAGAAAGCTGGCTACACAGCTTAGAGGCAGCAGTCAACCTTCTGCACAAACGTCATCATCCCAAAAGAGACAGTGCAGAGGAACAACGGGATGTGTGTATTACGTCTGTGCCTCTAGGACTGTGTGTGTTTCTAGGGGAGAGGAGATAGGAGTGCACGTTCGTGTCAGCTCTCAGCGGTCCTTCCTTAAGAGGCATGCAAACGAGTTTCGTAGAAGTAGAGAGGCCATAGCATGAGGAAGGAGAGGGTGGCAGTCTCCAAAGCTAGACAGTTTGCCGTCTGCCCTGGCATCTCAAATAGGGCTGATGGTTTGACAGGAGCTCGACTATGGACAGACCTAAAGATCAAGGGAGTCTTGTGCTGGTAGGCCCCTATATGTATCGGATACCTTCCACCACCCAGTCCCCAACTATCACAACGCACAGATATACATGCACAATGGACAGAATGTTGCCCTTCGCTGACACACCTGGATACCGGAGGCAGGCCGGGGGTTCAGACAGTGTCTTTTGCTCTTGCTAGGCAAGAGAAGGGAGATGGAGGGCCAAAGGCAGCTGTCCCTTTTCAATCACAGCCAGAGGGCAGGAGCCATGACATTTGGAGCCCTGTTTTGCTATCTCATCAGGGCCTAGGTTCATCCTAGTCCTGCTTTTGTCAGAACCAGGACTCATGAAGACTCGGCAATCCTGCTCCCTGGAGGCTCCTGACACACCTAGATCACCGCCCTTTCTGCGTTGGTCTCTCTAAAGTCCGTTCCCGCTATGCACTGCAACTTCCTTGGCCCTGGTTTGTAGACCCTCCACCTAAAAACATATGAGCTAGCCAGGTCTGGGAGGTGAGGATCGCTCTTTCTCCGAGGGAAGACAGACAAAAGCGCTACCCAGGACCCGTGCCTCCGCAGCTGCCTCTCCACGTTTCCAGCACTGGGGCTCTGACAGGCCTAATTGAAGTGAGTCCTTGCGAGAGGGACTCACTTGGCCACCCCGGACTTAAACTCACCTGGGAGCCCTGAACTGCCTCCATTTAAGAGCGACCCCATCGGCCTGCGTGCATGCTGTGCCTAGATGCAAGGAGCTGGGCCCCTCGCTGAGCTGCAAGGCTCTGCTTTCTTTTTCAAATGTGGGCTCTTGGTCGTGCGCATGCGCACAGGCGTCTGGGAAAAATGGGTCCCTAGCACCGAGCTGAGAGGGGTGTAACTCCAGCCTGCTGCAGCCTCGGGCTCAGGCTTCTCTGGAAGGTGCTGCAGTCCTGCCAGCGACCCCAGAGGACCCCAGCACGACTCTCTTCGCTGTCAACCCAGAACGATGGACTCTGCAGTGTCCCGTGGACATTCTGGAAGACTTTGTACCATCTCCTTGGCGAAGGTTCACTGTTCCTGGTGGTCTTCTTTCTCCTGTGACTAGTTCTCGCGGGAAATCCATGTTGACCTAGGCCTCCACAAGGTCTGCAACTCCCTGGGAATCACTTTCCTCAACCTCCCTGGGCCCCAACTCAAGGCACCCACCACCTGCTGGGTTCAACTCCTCCACGAGGCTCCCGGAAGACACTATGAGTGTCAACGCCAGACACTGTGCTGAATGCACTTGTGCTAGAGCCACGCAGCCGACTGTAGTCATGCTGAACCCTGTGGAAAGTCCATTCTGAGAACCTACTATGGGGTGATTCCTGGCCCACAGTGCACCTAGGAAATCATTGCCCTCTCCTGGGACGCTCCCGCTAGACGGTGCCTCCCATGGGAGCAAGAGCAATCCTGCCAGCGTCTAGTTCTCTGTCCCAGTGTGGCCTAGAAACACAGGGGGGCATCTTTTCTTGGGGCGACCCCAGGCTCCTGCTCCGGGGCTCTATGTTGCCAGAGGTGCCTTCTGTACACCCCCAGGGAGACACTGTCCCGAGAAAAAGGGTCGTTCCCTGGACGTACTGAATCTTGCCTTTGGACACCTCCAATCCAACCCAGAATTCTCAGAAGCCAGCGCCAGGCTCTGTCCAAAAGCTCGGAAAGGAAAGCGGGCCAGCTGCAAGAGAAAAGGCCCGGGAGTCGAAATGCAAGTGAAACCTCTGGCTGTGACAAAGGAGACAGAGTCCTACCCAGGAATGAGGCTTCAGCCTACAGAGGAGCAGCAGGAAATTACTGTCGGTCCGAAACACCAGAACTCCACTCAGAGACATTCTCAGGAAGAAAGCTGGCTACACAGCTTAGAGGCAGCAGTCAACCTTCTGCACAATCGTCATCATCCCAAAAGAGACAGTGCAGAGGAACAACGGGATGTGTGTATTACGTCTGTGCCTCTAGGACTGTGTGTGTTTCTAGGGGAGAGGAGATAGGAGTGCACGTTCGTGTCAGCTCTCAGCGGTCCTTCCTTAAGAGGCATGCAAACGAGTTTCGTAGAAGTAGAGAGGCCATAGCACGAGGAAGGAGAGGGTGGCAGTCTCCAAAGCTAGACAGTTTGCCTTCTGCCCTGGCATCTCAAATAGGGCTGATGGTTTGACAGGAGCTCGACTATGGACAGACCTAAAGATCAAGGGAGTCTTGTGCTGGTAGGCCCCTATATGTATCGGATACCTTCCACCACCCGGTCCCCAACTATCACAACGCACAGATATACATGCACAATGGACAGAATGTTGCCCTTCGCTGACACACCTGGATACCGGAGGCAGGCCGGGGGTTCAGACAGTGTCTTTTGCTCTTGCTAGGCAAGAGAAGGGAGATGGAGGGCCAAAGGCAGCTGTCCCTTTTCAATCACAGCCAGAGGGCAGGAGCCATGACATTTGGAGCCCTGTTTTGCTATCTCATCAGGGCCTAGGTTCATCCTAGTCCTGCTTTTGTCAGAACCAGGACTCATGAAGACTCGGCAATCCTGCTCCCTGGAGGCTCCTGACACACCTAGATCACCGCCCTTTCTGCGTTGGTCTCTCTAAAGTCCGTTCCCGCTATGCACTGCAACTTCCTTGGCCCTGGTTTGTAGACCCTCCACCTAAAAACATATGAGCTAGCCAGGTCTGGGAGGTGAGGATCGCTCTTTCTCCGAGGGAAGACAGACAAAAGCGCTACCCAGGACCCGTGCCTCCGCAGCTGCCTCTCCACGTTTCCAGCACTGGGGCTCTGACAGGCCTAATTGAAGTGAGTCCTTGCGAGAGGGACTCACTTGGCCACCCCGGACTTAAACTCACCTGGGAGCCCTGAACTGCCTCCATTTAAGAGCGACCCCATCGGCCTGCGTGCATGCTGTGCCTAGATGCAAGGAGCTGGGCCCCTCGCTGAGCTGCAAGGCTCTGCTTTCTTTTTCAAATGTGGGCTCTTGGTCGTGCGCATGCGCACAGGCGTCTGGGAAAAATGGGTCCCTAGCACCGAGCTGAGAGGGGTGTAACTCCAGCCTGCTGCAGCCTCGGGCTCAGGCTTCTCTGGAAGGTGCTGCAGTCCTGCCAGCGACCCCAGAGGACCCCAGCACGACTCTCTTCGCTGTCAACCCAGAACGATGGACTCTGCAGTGTCCCGTGGACATTCTGGAAGACTTTGTACCATCTCCTTGGCGAAGGTTCACTGTTCCTGGTGGTCTTCTTTCTCCTGTGACTAGTTCTCGCGGGAAATCCATGTTGACCTAGGCCTCCACAAGGTCTGCAACTCCCTGGGAATCACTTTCCTCAACCTCCCTGGGCCCCAACTCAAGGCACCCACCACCTGCTGGGTTCAACTCCTCCACGAGGCTCCCGGAAGACACTATGAGTGTCAACGCCAGACACTGTGCTGAATGCACTTGTGCTAGAGCCACGCAGCCGACTGTAGTCATGCTGAACCCTGTGGAAAGTCCATTCTGAGAACCTACTATGGGGTGATTCCTGGCCCACAGTGCACCTAGGAAATCATTGCCCTCTCCTGGGACGCTCCCGCTAGACGGTGCCTCCCATGGGAGCAAGAGCAATCCTGCCAGCGTCTAGTTCTCTGTCCCAGTGTGGCCTAGAAACACAGGGGGGCATCTTTTCTTGGGGCGACCCCAGGCTCCTGCTCCGGGGCTCTATGTTGCCAGAGGTGCCTTCTGTACACCCCCAGGGAGACACTGTCCCGAGAAAAAGGGTCGTTCCCTGGACGTACTGAATCTTGCCTTTGGACACCTCCAATCCAACCCAGAATTCTCAGAAGCCAGCGCCAGGCTCTGTCCAAAAGCTCGGAAAGGAAAGCGGGCCAGCTGCAAGAGAAAAGGCCCGGGAGTCGAAATGCAAGTGAAACCTCTGGCTGTGACAAAGGAGACAGAGTCCTACCCAGGAATGAGGCTTCAGCCTACAGAGGAGCAGCAGGAAATTACTGTCGGTCCGAAACACCAGAACTCCACTCAGAGACATTCTCAGGAAGAAAGCTGGCTACACAGCTTAGAGGCAGCAGTCAACCTTCTGCACAATCGTCATCATCCCAAAAGAGACAGTGCAGAGGAACAACGGGATGTGTGTATTACGTCTGTGCCTCTAGGACTGTGTGTGTTTCTAGGGGAGAGGAGATAGGAGTGCACGTTCGTGTCAGCTCTCAGCGGTCCTTCCTTAAGAGGCATGCAAACGAGTTTCGTAGAAGTAGAGAGGCCATAGCACGAGGAAGGAGAGGGTGGCAGTCTCCAAAGCTAGACAGTTTGCCTTCTGCCCTGGCATCTCAAATAGGGCTGATGGTTTGACAGGAGCTCGACTATGGACAGACCTAAAGATCAAGGGAGTCTTGTGCTGGTAGGCCCCTATATGTATCTGATACCTTCCACCACCCAGTCCCCAACTATCACAACGCACAGATATACATGCACCATGGACAGAATGTTGCCCTTCGCTGACACACCTGGATACCGGAGGCAGGCCGGGGGTTCAGACAGTGTCTTTTGCTCTTGCTAGGCAAGAGAAGGGAGATGGAGGGCCAAAGGCAGCTGTCCCTTTTCAATCACAGCCAGAGGGCAGGAGCCATGACATTTGGAGCCCTGTCTTGCTATCTCATCAGGGCTTAGGTTCATCCTAGTCCTGCTTTTGTCAGAACCAGGACTCATGAAGACTCGGCAATCCTGCTCCCTGGAGGCTCCTGACACACCTAGATCACCGCCCTTTCTGCGTTGGTCTCTCTAAAGTCCGTTCCCGCTATGCACTGCAACTTCCTTGGCCCTGGTTTGTAGACCCTCCACCTAAAAACATATGAGCTAGCCAGGTCTGGGAGGTGAGGATCGCTCTTTCTCCGAGGGAAGACAGACAAAAGCGCTACCCAGGACCCGTGCCTCCGCAGCTGCCTCTCCACGTTTCCAGCACTGGGGCTCTGACAGGCCTAATTGAAGTGAGTCCTTGCGAGAGGGACTCACTTGGCCACCCCGGACTTAAAGGCCCCTGGGAGCCCTGAACTGCCTCCATTTAAGAGCGACCCCATCGGCCTGCGTGCATGCTGTGCCTAGATGCAAGGAGCTGGGCCCCTCGCTGAGCTGCAAGGCTCTGCTTTCTTTTTCAAATGTGGGCTCTTGGTCGTGCGCATGCGCACAGGCGTCTGGGAAAAATGGGTCCCTAGCACCGAGCTGAGAGGGGTGTAACTCCAGCCTGCTGCAGCCTCTGGCTCAGGCTTCTCTGGAAGGTGCTGCAGTCCTGCCAGCGACCCCAGAGGACCCCAGCACGACTCTCTTCGCTGTCAACCCAGAACGATGGACTCTGCAGTGTCCCGTGGACATTCTGGAAGACTTTGTACCCTCTCCTTGGCGAAGGTTCACTGTTCCTGGTGGTCTTCTTTCTCCTGTGACTAGTTCTCGCGGGAAATCCATGTTGACCTAGGCCTCCACAAGGTCTGCAACTCCCTGGGAATCACTTTCCTCAACCTCCCTGGGCCCCAACTCAAGGCACCCACCACCTGCTGGGTTCAACTCCTCCACGAGGCTCCCGGAAGACACTATGAGTGTCAAGGCCAGACACTGTGCTGAATGCACTTGTGCTAGAGCCACGCAGCCGACTGTAGTCATGCTGAACCCTGTGGAAAGTCCATTCTGAGAACCTACTATGGGGTGATTCCTGGCCCACAGTGCACCTAGGAAATCATTGCCCTCTCCTGGGACGCTCCCGCTAGACGGTGCCTCCCATGGGAGCAAGAGCAATCCTGCCAGCGTCTAGTTCTCTGTCCCAGTGTGGCCTAGAAACACAGGGGGGCATCTTTTCTTTGGGCGACCCCAGGCTCCTGCACCGGGGCTCTATATTGCCAGAGGTGCCTTCTGTACACCCCCAGGGAGACACTGTCCCGAGAAAAAGGGTCGTTCCCTGGACGTACTGAATCTTGCCTTTGGACACCTCCAATCCAACCCAGAATTCTCAGAAGCCAGCGCCAGGCTCTGTCCAAAAGCTCGGAAAGGAAAGCGGGCCAGCTGCAAGAGAAAAGGCCCGGGAGTCGAAATGCAAGTGAAACCTCTGGCTGTGACAAAGGAGACAGAGTCCTACCCAGGAATGAGGCTTCAGCCTACAGAGGAGCAGCAGGAAATTACTGTCGGTCCGAAACACCAGAACTCCACTCAGAGACATTCTCAGGAAGAAAGCTGGCTACACAGCTTAGAGGCAGCAGTCAACCTTCTGCACAATCGTCATCATCCCAAAAGAGACAGTGCAGAGGAACAACGGGATGTGTGTATTATGTCTGTGCCTCTAGGACTGTGTGTGTTTCTAGGGGAGAGGAGATAGGAGTGCACGTTCGTGTCAGCTCTCAGCGGTCCTTCCTTAAGAGGCATGCAAACGAGTTTCGTAGAAGTAGAGAGGCCATAGCACGAGGAAGGAGAGGGTGGCAGTCTCCAAAGCTAGACAGTTTGCCTTCTGCCCTGGCATCTCAAATAGGGCTGATGGTTTGACAGGAGCTCGACTATGGACAGACCTAAAGATCAAGGGAGTCTTGTGCTGGTAGGCCCCTATATGTATCTGATACCTTCCACCACCCAGTCCCCAACTATCACAACGCACAGATATACATGCACCATGGACAGAATGTTGCCCTTCGCTGACACACCTGGATACCGGAGGCAGGCCGGGGGTTCAGACAGTGTCTTTTGCTCTTGCTAGGCAAGAGAAGGGAGATGGAGGGCCAAAGGCAGCTGTCCCTTTTCAATCACAGCCAGAGGGCAGGAGCCATGACATTTGGAGCCCTGTCTTGCTATCTCATCAGGGCTTAGGTTCATCCTAGTCCTGCTTTTGTCAGAACCAGGACTCATGAAGACTCGGCAATCCTGCTCCCTGGAGGCTCCTGACACACCTAGATCACCGCCCTTTCTGCGTTGGTCTCTCTAAAGTCCGTTCCCGCTATGCACTGCAACTTCCTTGGCCCTGGTTTGTAGACCCTCCACCTAAAAACATATGAGCTAGCCAGGTCTGGGAGGTGAGGATCGCTCTTTCTCCGAGGGAAGACAGACAAAAGCGCTACCCAGGACCCGTGCCTCCGCAGCTGCCTCTCCACGTTTCCAGCACTGGGGCTCTGACAGGCCTAATTGAAGTGAGTCCTTGCGAGAGGGACTCACTTGGCCACCCCGGACTTAAAGGCACCTGGGAGCCCTGAACTGCCTCCATTTAAGAGCGACCCCATCGGCCTGCGTGCATGCTGTGCCTAGATGCAAGGAGCTGGGCCCCTCGCTGAGCTGCAAGGCTCTGCTTTCTTTTTCAAATGTGGGCTCTTGGTCGTGCGCATGCGCACAGGCGTCTGGGAAAAATGGGTCCCTAGCACCGAGCTGAGAGGGGTGTAACTCCAGCCTGCTGCAGCCTCTGGCTCAGGCTTCTCTGGAAGGTGCTGCAGTCCTGCCAGCGACCCCAGAGGACCCCAGCACGACTCTCTTCTGTGTCAACCCAGAACGATGGACTCTGCAGTGTCCCGTGGACATTCTGGAAGACTTTGTACCCTCTCCTTGGCGAAGGTTCACTGTTCCTGGTGGTCTTCTTTCTCCTGTGACTAGTTCTCGCGGGAAATCCATGTTGACCTAGGCCTCCACAAGGTCTGCAACTCCCTGGGAATCACTTTCCTCAACCTCCCTGGGCCCCAACTCAAGGCACCCACCACCTGCTGGGTTCAACTCCTCCACGAGGCTCCCGGAAGACACTATGAGTGTCAAGGCCAGACACTGTGCTGAATGCACTTGTGCTAGAGCCACGCAGCCGACTGTAGTCATGCTGAACCCTGTGGAAAGTCCATTCTGAGAACCTACTATGGGGTGATTCCTGGCCCACATGCACCTAGGAAATCATTGCCCTCTCCTGGGACGCTCCCGCTAGACGGTGCCTCCCATGGGAGCAAGAGCAATCCTGCCAGCGTCTAGTTCTCTGTCCCAGTGTGGCCTAGAAACACAGGGGGGCATCTTTTCTTGGGGCGACCCCAGGCTCCTGCTCCGGGGCTCTATGTTGCCAGAGGTGCCTTCTGTACACCCCCAGGGAGACACTGTCCCGAGAAAAAGGGTCGTGCCCTGGACGTACTGAATCTTGCCTTTGGACACCTCCAATCCAACCCAGAATTCTCAGAAGCCAGCGCCAGGCTCTGTCCAAAAGCTCGGAAAGGAAAGCGGGCCAACTGCAAGAGAAAAGGCCCGGGAGTCGAAATGCAAGTGAAACCTCTGGCTGTGACAAAGGAGACAGAGTCCTACCCAGGAATGAGGCTTCAGCCTACAGAGGAGCAGCAGGAAATTACTGTCGGTCCGAAACACCAGAACTCCACTCAGAGACATTCTCAGGAAGAAAGCTGGCTACACAGCTTAGAGGCAGCAGTCAACCTTCTGCACAATCGTCATCATCCCAAAAGAGACAGTGCAGAGGAACAACGGGATGTGTGTATTACGTCTGTGCCTCTAGGACTGTGTGTGTTTCTAGGGGAGAGGAGATAGGAGTGCACGTTCGTGTCAGCTCTCAGCGGTCCTTCCTTAAGAGGCATGCAAACGAGTTTCGTAGAAGTAGAGAGGCCATAGCACGAGGAAGGAGAGGGTGGCAGTCTCCAAAGCTAGACAGTTTGCCTTCTGCCCTGGCATCTCAAATAGGGCTGATGGTTTGACAGGAGCTCGACTATGGACAGACCTAAAGATCAAGGGAGTCTTGTGCTGGTAGGCCCCTATATGTATCTGATACCTTCCACCACCCAGTCCCCAACTATCACAACGCACAGATATACATGCACCATGGACAGAATGTTGCCCTTCGCTGACACACCTGGATACCGGAGGCAGGCCGGGGGTTCAGACAGTGTCTTTTGCTCTTGCTAGGCAAGAGAAGGGAGATGGAGGGCCAAAGGCAGCTGTCCCTTTTCAATCACAGCCAGAGGGCAGGAGCCATGACATTTGGAGCCCTGTCTTGCTATCTCATCAGGGCTTAGGTTCATCCTAGTCCTGCTTTTGTCAGAACCAGGACTCATGAAGACTCGGCAATCCTGCTCCCTGGAGGCTCCTGACACACCTAGATCACCGCCCTTTCTGCGTTGGTCTCTCTAAAGTCCGTTCCCGCTATGCACTGCAACTTCCTTGGCCCTGGTTTGTAGACCCTCCACCTAAAAACATATGAGCTAGCCAGGTCTGGGAGGTGAGGATCGCTCTTTCTCCGAGGGAAGACAGACAAAAGCGCTACCCAGGACCCGTGCCTCCGCAGCTGCCTCTCCACGTTTCCAGCACTGGGGCTCTGACAGGCCTAATTGAAGTGAGTCCTTGCGAGAGGGACTCACTTGGCCACCCCGGACTTAAAGGCACCTGGGAGCCCTGAACTGCCTCCATTTAAGAGCGACCCCATCGGCCTGCGTGCATGCTGTGCCTAGATGCAAGGAGCTGGGCCCCTCGCTGAGCTGCAAGGCTCTGCTTTCTTTTTCAAATGTGGGCTCTTGGTCGTGCGCATGCGCACAGGCGTCTGGGAAAAATGGGTCCCTAGCACCGAGCTGAGAGGGGTGTAACTCCAGCCTGCTGCAGCCTCTGGCTCAGGCTTCTCTGGAAGGTGCTGCAGTCCTGCCAGCGACCCCAGAGGACCCCAGCACGACTCTCTTCGCTGTCAACCCAGAACGATGGACTCTGCAGTGTCCCGTGGACATTCTGGAAGACTTTGTACCCTCTCCTTGGCGAACGTTCACTGTTCCTGGTGGTCTTCTTTCTCCTGTGACTAGTTCTCGCGGGAAATCCATGTTGACCTAGGCCTCCACAAGGTCTGCAACTCCCTGGGAATCACTTTCCTCAACCTCCCTGGGCCCCAACTCAAGGCACCCACCACCTGCTGGGTTCAACTCCTCCACGAGGCTCCCGGAAGACACTATGAGTGTCAAGGCCAGACACTGTGCTGAATGCACTTGTGCTAGAGCCACGCAGCCGACTGTAGTCATGCAGAACCCTGTGGAAAGTCCATTCTGAGAACCTACTATGGGGTGATTCCTGGCCCACAGTGCACCTAGGAAATCATTGCCCTCTCCTGGGACGCTCCCGCTAGACGGTGCCTCCCATGGGAGCAAGAGCAATCCTGCCAGCGTCTAGTTCTCTGTCCCAGTGTGGCCTAGAAACACAGGGGGGCATCTTTTCTTTGGGCGACCCCAGGCTCCTGCTCCGGGGCTCTATATTGCCAGAGGTGCCTTCTGTACACCCCCAGGGAGACACTGTCCCGAGAAAAAGGGTCGTGCCCTGGACGTACTGAATCTTGCCTTTGGACACCTCCAATCCAACCCAGAATTCTCAGAAGCCAGCGCCAGGCTCTGTCCAAAAGCTCGGAAAGGAAAGCGGGCCAGCTGCAAGAGAAAAGGCCCGGGAGTCGAAATGCAAGTGAAACCTCTGGCTGTGACAAAGGAGACAGAGTCCTACCCAGGAATGAGGCTTAGGCCTACAGAGGAGCAGCAGGAAATTACTGTCGGTCCGAAACACCAGAACTCCACTCAGAGACATTCTCAGGAAGAAAGCTGGCTACACAGCTTAGAGGCAGCAGTCAACCTTCTGCACAAACGTCATCATCCCAAAAGAGACAGTGCAGAGGAACAACGGGATGTGTGTATTACGTCTGTGCCTCTAGGACTGTGTGTGTTTCTAGGGGAGAGGAGATAGGAGTGCACGTTCGTGTCAGCTCTCAGCGGTCCTTCCTTAAGAGGCATGCAAACGAGTTTCGTAGAAGTAGAGAGGCCATAGCACGAGGAAGGAGAGGGTGGCAGTCTCCAAAGCTAGACAGTTTGCCTTCTGCCCTGGCATCTCAAATAGGGCTGATGGTTTGACAGGAGCTCGACTATGGACAGACCTAAAGATCAAGGGAGTCTTGTGCTGGTAGGCCCCTATATGTATCGGATACCTTCCACCACCCAGTCCCCAACTATCACAACGCACAGATATACATGCACAATGGACAGAATGTTGCCCTTCGCTGACACACCTGGATACCGGAGGCAGGCCGGGGGTTCAGACAGTGTCTTTTGCTCTTGCTAGGCAAGAGAAGGGAGATGGAGGGCCAAAGGCAGCTGTCCCTTTTCAATCACAGCCAGAGGGCAGGAGCCATGACATTTGGAGCCCTGTCTTGCTATCTCATCAGGGCCTAGGTTCATCCTAGTCCTGCTTTTGTCAGAACCAGGACTCATGAAGACTCGGCAATCCTGCTCCCTGGAGGCTCCTGACACACCTAGATCACCGCCCTTTCTGCATTGGTCTCTCTAAAGTCCGTTCCCGCTATGCACTGCAACTTCCTTGGCCCTGGTTTGTAGACCCTCCACCTAAAAACATATGAGCTAGCCAGGTCTGGGAGGTGAGGATCGCTCTTTCTCCGAGGGAAGACAGACAAAAGCGCTACCCAGGACCCGTGCCTCCGCAGCTGCCTCTCCACATTTCCAGCACTGGGGCTCGGACAGGCCTAATTGAAGTGAGTCCTTGCGAGAGGGACTCACTTGGCCACCCCGGACTTAAAGGCACCTGGGAGCCCTGAACTGCCCCCATTTAAGAGCGACCCCATCGGCCTGCGTGCATGCTGTGCCTAGATGCAAGGAGCTGGGCCCCTCGCTGAGCTGCAAGGCTCTGCTTTCTTTTTCAAATGTGGGCTCTTGGTCGTGCGCATGCGCACAGGCGTCTGGGAAAAATGGGTCCCTAGCACCGAGCTGTGAGGGGTGTAACTCATGCCTGCTGCAGCCTCTGGCTCAGGCTTCTCTGGAAGGTGCTGCAGTCCTGCCAGCGACCCCAGAGGACCCCAGCACGACTCTCTTCTGTGTCAACCCCGAACGATGGACTCTGCAGTGTCCCGTGGACATTCTGGAAGACTTTGTACCCTCTCCTTGGCGAAGGTTCACTGTTCCTGGTGGTCTTCTTTCTCCTGTGACTAGTTCTCGCGGGAAATCCATGTTGACCTAGGCCTCCACAAGGTCTGCAACTCCCTGGGAATCACTTTCCTCAACCTCCCTGGGCCCCAACTCAAGGCACCCACCACCTGCTGGGTTCAACTCCTCCACGAGGCTCCCGGAAGACACTATAAGTGTCAACGCCAGACACTGTGCTGAATGCACTTGTGCTAGAGTCACGCAGCCGACTGTAGTCATGCTGAACCCTGTGGAAAGTCCATTCTGAGAACCTACTATGGGGTGATTCCTGGCCCACAGTGCACCTAGGAAATCATTGCCCTCTCCTGGGACGCTCCCGCTAGACGGTGCCTCCCATGGGAGCAAGAGCAATCCTGCCAGCGTCTAGTTCTCTGTCCCAGTGTGGCCTAGAAACACAGGGGGGCATCTTTTCTTGGGGCGACCCCAGGCTCCTGCTCCGGGGCTCTATGTTGCCAGAGGTGCCTTCTGTACACCCCCAGGGAGACACTGTCCCGAGAAAAAGGGTCGTTCCCTGGACGTACTGAATCTTGCCTTTGGACACCTCCAATCCAACCCAGAATTCTCAGAAGCCAGCGCCAGGCTCTGTCCAAAAGCTCGGAAAGGAAAGCGGGCCAGCTGCAAGAGAAAAGGCCCGGGAGTCGAAATGCAAGTGAAACCTCTGGCTGTGACAAAGGAGACAGAGTCCTACCCAGGAATGAGGCTTCAGCCTACAGAGGAGCAGCAGGAAATTACTGTCGGTCCGAAACACCAGAACTCCACTCAGAGACATTCTCAGGAAGAAAGCTGGCTACACAGCTTAGAGGCAGCAGTCAACCTTCTGCACAATCGTCATCATCCCAAAAGAGACAGTGCAGAGGAACAACGGGATGTGTGTATTACGTCTGTGCCTCTAGGACTGTGTGTGTTTCTAGGGGAGAGGAGATAGGAGTGCACGTTCGTGTCAGCTCTCAGCGGTCCTTCCTTAAGAGGCATGCAAACGAGTTTCGTAGAAGTAGAGAGGCCATAGCACGAGGAAGGAGAGGGTGGCAGTCTCCAAAGCTAGACAGTTTGCCTTCTGCCCTGGCATCTCAAATAGGGCTGATGGTTTGACAGGAGCTCGACTATGGACAGACCTAAAGATCAAGGGAGTCTTGTGCTGGTAGGCCCCTATATGTATCTGATACCTTCCACCACCCAGTCCCCAACTATCACAACGCACAGATATACATGCACCATGGACAGAATGTTGCCCTTCGCTGACACACCTGGATACCGGAGGCAGGCCGGGGGTTCAGACAGTGTCTTTTGCTCTTGCTAGGCAAGAGAAGGGAGATGGAGGGCCAAAGGCAGCTGTCCCTTTTCAATCACAGCCAGAGGGCAGGAGCCATGACATTTGGAGCCCTGTCTTGCTATCTCATCAGGGCTTAGGTTCATCCTAGTCCTGCTTTTGTCAGAACCAGGACTCATGAAGACTCGGCAATCCTGCTCCCTGGAGGCTCCTGACACACCTAGATCACCGCCCTTTCTGCGTTGGTCTCTCTAAAGTCCGTTCCCGCTATGCACTGCAACTTCCTTGGCCCTGGTTTGTAGACCCTCCACCTAAAAACATATGAGCTAGCCAGGTCTGGGAGGTGAGGATCGCTCTTTCTCCGAGGGAAGACAGACAAAAGCGCTACCCAGGACCCGTGCCTCCGCAGCTGCCTCTCCACGTTTCCAGCACTGGGGCTCTGACAGGCCTAATTGAAGTGAGTCCTTGCGAGAGGGACTCACTTGGCCACCCCGGACTTAAAGGCACCTGGGAGCCCTGAACTGCCTCCATTTAAGAGCGACCCCATCGGCCTGCGTGCATGCTGTGCCTAGATGCAAGGAGCTGGGCCCCTCGCTGAGCTGCAAGGCTCTGCTTTCTTTTTCAAATGTGGGCTCTTGGTCGTGCGCATGCGCAGAGGCGTCTGGGAAAAATGGGTCCCTAGCACCGAGCTGAGAGGGGTGTAACTCCAGCCTGCTGCAGCCTCTGGCTCAGGCTTCTCTGGAAGGTGCTGCAGTCCTGCCAGCGACCCCAGAGGACCCCAGCACGACTCTCTTCGCTGTCAACCCAGAACGATGGACTCTGCAGTGTCCCGTGGACATTCTGGAAGACTTTGTACCCTCTCCTTGGCGAACGTTCACTGTTCCTGGTGGTCTTCTTTCTCCTGTGACTAGTTCTCGCGGGAAATCCATGTTGACCTAGGCCTCCACAAGGTCTGCAACTCCCTGGGAATCACTTTCCTCAACCTCCCTGGGCCCCAACTCAAGGCACCCACCACCTGCTGGGTTCAACTCCTCCACGAGGCTCCCGGAAGACACTATAAGTGTCAAGGCCAGACACTGTGCTGAATGCACTTGTGCTAGAGCCACGCAGCCGACTGTAGTCATGCTGAACCCTGTGGAAAGTCCATTCTGAGAACCTACTATTGGGTGATTCCTGGCCCACAGTGCACCTAGGAAATCATTGCCCTCTCCTGGAACGCTCCCGCTAGACGGTGCCTCCCATGGGAGCAAGAGCAATCCTGCCAGCGTCCGGTTCTCTGTCCCAGTGTGGCCTAGAAACACAGGGGGGCATCTTTTCTTGGGGCGACCCCAGGCTCCTGCTCCGGGGCTCTATGTTGCCAGAGGTGCCTTCTGTACACCCCCAGGGAGACACTGTCCCGAGAAAAAGGGTCGTTCCCTGGACGTACTGAATCTTGCCTTTGGACACCTCCAATCCAACCCAGAATTCTCAGAAGCCAGCGCCAGGCTCTGTCCAAAAGCTCGGAAAGGAAAGCGGGCCAGCTGCAAGAGAAAAGGCCCGGGAGTCGAAATGCAAGTGAAACCTCTGGCTGTGACAAAGGAGACAGAGTCCTACCCAGGAATGAGGCTTCAGCCTACAGAGGAGCAGCAGGAAATTACTGTCGGTCCGAAACACCAGAACTCCACTCAGAGACATTCTCAGGAAGAAAGCTGGCTACACAGCTTAGAGGCAGCAGTCAACCTTCTGCACAAACGTCATCATCCCAAAAGAGACAGGGCAGAGGAACAACGGGATGTGTGTATTACGTCTGTGCCTCTAGGACTGTGTGTGTTTCTAGGGGAGAGGAGATAAGAGTGCACGTTCGTGTCAGCTCTCAGCGGTCCTTCCTTAAGAGGCATGCAAACGAGTTTCGTAGAAGTAGAGAGGCCATAGCACGAGGAAGGAGAGGGTGGCAGTCTCCAAAGCTAGACAGTTTGCCTTCTGCCCTGGCATCTCAAATAGGGCTGATGGTTTGACAGGAGCTCGACTATGGACAGACCTAAAGATCAAGGGAGTCTTGTGCTGGTAGGCCCCTATATGTATCGGATACCTTCCACCACCCGGTCCCCAACTATCACAACGCACAGATATACATGCACAATGGACAGAATGTTGCCCTTCGCTGACACACCTGGATACCGGAGGCAGGCCGGGGGTTCAGACAGTGTCTTTTGCTCTTGCTAGGCAAGAGAAGGGAGATGGAGGGCCAAAGGCAGCTGTCCCTTTTCAATCACAGCCAGAGGGCAGGAGCCATGACATTTGGAGCCCTGTCTTGCTATCTCATCAGGGCCTAGGTTCATCCTAGTCCTGCTTTTGTCAGAACCAGGACTCATGAAGACTCGGCAATCCTGCTCCCTGGAGGCTCCTGACACACCTAGATCACCGCCCTTTCTGCGTTGGTCTCTCTAAAGTCCGTTCCCGCTATGCACTGCAACTTCCTTGGCCCTGGTTTGTAGACCCTCCACCTAAAAACATATGAGCTAGCCAGGTCTGGGAGGTGAGGATCGCTCTTTCTCCGAGGGAAGACAGACAAAAGCGCTACCCAGGACCCGTGCCTCCGCAGCTGCCTCTCCACATTTCCAGCACTGGGGCTCGGACAGGCCTAATTGAAGTGAGTCCTTGCGAGAGGGACTCACTTGGCCACCCCGGACTTAAAGGCACCTGGGAGCCCTGAACTGCCTCCATTTAAGAGCGACCCCATCGGCCTGCGTGCATGCTGTGCCTAGATGCAAGGAGCTGGGCCCCTCGCTGAGCTGCAAGGCTCTGCTTTCTTTTTCAATTGTGGGCTCTTGGTCGTGCGCATGCGCACAGGCGTCTGGGAAAAATGGGTCCCTAGCACCGAGCTGAGAGGGGTGTAACTCCAGCCTGCTGCAGCCTCTGGCTCAGGCTTCTCTGGAAGGTGCTGCAGTCCTGCCAGCGACCCCAGAGGACCCCAGCACGACTCTCTTCGGTGTCAACCCCGAACGATGGACTCTGCAGTGTCCCGTGGACATTCTGGAAGACTTTGTACCCTCTCCTTGGCGAACGTTCACTGTTCCTGGTGGTCTTCTTTCTCCTGTGACTAGTTCTCGCGGGAAATCCATGTTGACCTAGGCCTCCACAAGGTCTGCAACTCCCTGGGAATCACTTTCCTCAACCTCCCTGGGCCCCAACTCAAGGCACCCACCACCTGCTGGGTTCAACTCCTCCACGAGGCTCCCGGAAGACACTATAAGTGTCAAGGACAGACACTGTGCTGAATGCACTTGTGCTAGAGCCACGCAGCCGACTGTAGTCATGATGAACCCTGTGGAGAGTCCATTCTGAGAACCTACTATTGGGTGATTCCTGGCCCACAGTGCACCTAGGAAATCATTGCCCTCTCCTGGGACGCTCCCGCTAGACGGTGCCTCCCATGGGAGCAAGAGCAATCCTGCCAGCGTCCGGTTCTCTGTCCCAGTGTGGCCTAGAAACACAGGGGGGCATCTTTTCTTGGGGCGACCCCAGGCTCCTGCTCCGGGGCTCTATGTTGCCAGAGGTGCCTTCTGTACACCCCCAGGGAGACACTGTCCCGAGAAAAAGGGTCGTTCCCTGGACGTACTGAATCTTGCCTTTGGACACCTCCAATCCAACCCAGAATTCTCAGAAGCCAGCGCCAGGCTCTGTCCAAAAGCTCGGAAAGGAAAGCGGGCCAGCTGCAAGAGAAAAGGCCCGGGAGTCGAAATGCAAGTGAAACCTCTGGCTGTGACAAAGGAGACAGAGTCCTACCCAGGAATGAGGCTTCAGCCTACAGAGGAGCAGCAGGAAATTCCTGTCGGTCCGAAACACCAGAACTCCACTCAGAGACATTCTCAGGAAGAAAGCTGGCTACACAGCTTAGAGGCAGCAGTCAACCTTCTGCACAAACGTCATCATCCCAAAAGAGACAGGGCAGAGGAACAACGGGATGTGTGTATTACGTCTGTGCCTCTAGGACTGTGTGTGTTTCTAGGGGAGAGGAGATAGGAGTGCACGTTCGTGTCAGCTCTCAGCGGTCCTTCCTTAAGAGGCATGCAAACGAGTTTCATAGAAGTAGAGAGGCCATAGCACGAGGAAGGAGAGGGTGGCAGTCTCCAAAGCTAGACAGTTTGCCTTCTGCCCTGGCATCTCAAATAGGGCTGATGGTTTGACAGGAGCTCGACTATGGACAGACCTAAAGATCAAGGGAGTCTTGTGCTGGTAGGCCCCTATATGTATCGGATACCTTCCACCACCCAGTCCCCAACTATCACAACGCACAGATATACATGCACAATGGACAGAATGTTGCCCTTCGCTGACACACCTGGATACCGGAGGCAGGCCGGGGGTTCAGACAGTGTCTTTTGCTCTTGCTAGGCAAGAGAAGGGAGATGGAGGGCCAAAGGCAGCTGTCCCTTTTCAATCACAGCCAGAGGGCAGGAGCCATGACATTTGGAGCCCTGTCTTGCTATCTCATCAGGGCCTAGGTTCATCCTAGTCCTGCTTTTGTCAGAACCAGGACTCATGAAGACTCGGCAATCCTGCTCCCTGGAGGCTCCTGACACACCTAGATCACCGCCCTTTCTGCGTTGGTCTCTCTAAAGTCCGTTCCCGCTATGCACTGCAACTTCCTTGGCCCTGGTTTGTAGACCCTCCACCTAAAAACATATGAGCTAGCCAGGTCTGGGAGGTGAGGATCGCTCTTTCTCCGAGGGAAGACAGACAAAAGCGCTACCCAGGACCCGTGCCTCCGCAGCTGCCTCTCCACGTTTCCAGCACTGGGGCTCTGACAGGCCTAATTGAAGTGAGTCCTTGCGAGAGGGACTCACTTGGCCACCCCGGACTTAAAGGCACCTGGGAGCCCTGAACTGCCTCCATTTAAGAGCGACCCCATCGGCCTGCGTGCATGCTGTGCCTAGATGCAAGGAGCTGGGCCCCTCGCTGAGCTGCAAGGCTCTGCTTTCTTTTTCAAATGTGGGCTCTTGGTCGTGCGCATGCGCACAGGCGTCTGGGAAAAATGGGTCCCTAGCACCGAGCTGAGAGGGGTGTAACTCCAGCCTGCTGCAGCCTCTGGCTCAGGCTTCTCTGGAAGGTGCTGCAGTCCTGCCAGCGACCCCAGAGGACCCCAGCACGACTCTCTTCGCTGTCAACCCAGAACGATGGACTCTGCAGTGTCCCGTGGACATTCTGGAAGACTTTGTACCCTCTCCTTGGCGAACGTTCACTGTTCCTGGTGGTCTTCTTTCTCCTGTGACTAGTTCTCGCGGGAAATCCATGTTGACCTAGGCCTCCACAAGGTCTGCAACTCCCTGGGAATCACTTTCCTCAACCTCCCTGGGCCCCAACTCAAGGCACCCACCACCTGCTGGGTTCAACTCCTCCACGAGGCTCCCGGAAGACACTATGAGTGTCAAGGCCAGACACTGTGCTGAATGCACTTGTGCTAGAGCCACGCAGCCGACTGTAGTCATGCTGAACCCTGTGGAAAGTCCATTCTGAGAACCTACTATGGGGTGATTCCTGGCCCACAGTGCACCTAGGAAATCATTGCCCTCTCCTGGGACGCTCCCGCTAGACGGTGCCTCCCATGGGAGCAAGAGCAATCCTGCCAGCGTCTAGTTCTCTGTCCCAGTGTGGCCTAGAAACACAGGGGGGCATCTTTTCTTTGGGCGACCCCAGGCTCCTGCTCCGGGGCTCTATGTTGCCAGAGGTGCCTTCTGTACACCCCCAGGGAGACACTGTCCCGAGAAAAAGGGTCGTTCCCTGGACGTACTGAATCTTGCCTTTGGACACCTCCAATCCAACCCAGAATTCTCAGAAGCCAGCGCCAGGCTCTGTCCAAAAGCTCGGAAAGGAAAGCGGGCCAGCTGCAAGAGAAAAGGCCCGGGAGTCGAAATGCAAGTGAAACCTCTGGCTGTGACAAAGGAGACAGAGTCCTACCCAGGAATGAGGCTTCAGCCTACAGAGGAGCAGCAGGAAATTACTGTCGGTCCGAAACACCAGAACTCCACTCAGAGACATTCTCAGGAAGAAAGCTGGCTACACAGCTTAGAGGCAGCAGTCAACCTTCTGCACAAACGTCATCATCCCAAAAGAGACAGGGCAGAGGAACAACGGGATGTGTGTATTACGTCTGTGCCTCTAGGACTGTGTGTGTTTCTAGGGGAGAGGAGATAGGAGTGCACGTTCGTGTCAGCTCTCAGCGGTCCTTCCTTAAGAGGCATGCAAACGAGTTTCGTAGAAGTAGAGAGGCCATAGCACGAGGAAGGAGAGGGTGGCAGTCTCCAAAGCTAGACAGTTTGCCTTCTGCCCTGGCATCTCAAATAGGGCTGATGGTTTGACAGGAGCTCGACTATGGACAGACCTAAAGATCAAGGGAGTCTTGTGCTGGTAGGCCCCTATATGTATCGGATACCTTCCACCACCCGGTCCCCAACTATCACAACGCACAGATATACATGCACAATGGACAGAATGTTGCCCTTCGCTGACACACCTGGATACCGGAGGCAGGCCGGGGGTTCAGACAGTGTCTTTTGCTCTTGCTAGGCAAGAGAAGGGAGATGGAGGGCCAAAGGCAGCTGTCCCTTTTCAATCACAGCCAGAGGGCAGGAGCCATGACATTTGGAGCCCTGTTTTGCTATCTCATCAGGGCCTAGGTTCATCCTAGTCCTGCTTTTGTCAGAACCAGGACTCATGAAGACTCGGCAATCCTGCTCCCTGGAGGCTCCTGACACACCTAGATCACCGCCCTTTCTGCGTTGGTCTCTCTAAAGTCCGTTCCCGCTATGCACTGCAACTTCCTTGGCCCTGGTTTGTAGACCCTCCACCTAAAAACATATGAGCTAGCCAGGTCTGGGAGGTGAGGATCGCTCTTTCTCCGAGGGAAGACAGACAAAAGCGCTACCCAGGACCCGTGCCTCCGCAGCTGCCTCTCCACATTTCCAGCACTGGGGCTCGGACAGGCCTAATTGAAGTGAGTCCTTGCGAGAGGGACTCACTTGGCCACCCCGGACTTAAAGGCACCTGGGAGCCCTGAACTGCCCCCATTTAAGAGCGACCCCATCGGCCTGCGTGCATGCTGTGCCTAGATGCAAGGAGCTGGGCCCCTCGCTGAGCTGCAAGGCTCTGCTTTCTTTTTCAAATGTGGGCTCTTGGTCGTGCGCATGCGCACAGGCGTCTGGGAAAAATGGGTCCCTAGCACCGAGCTGTGCTGTGAGGGGTGTAACTCATGCCTGCTGCAGCCTCTGGCTCAGGCTTCTCTGGAAGGTGCTGCAGTCCTGCCAGCGACCCCAGAGGACCCCAGCACGACTCTCTTCGGTGTCAACCCCGAACGATGGACTCTGCAGTGTCCCGTGGACATTCTGGAAGACTTTGTACCCTCTCCTTGGCGAACGTTCACTGTTCCTGGTGGTCTTCTTTCTCCTGTGACTAGTTCTCGCGGGAAATCCATGTTGACCTAGGCCTCCACAAGGTCTGCAACTCCCTGGGAATCACTTTCCTCAACCTCCCTGGGCCCCAACTCAAGGCACCCACCACCTGCTGGGTTCAACTCCTCCACGAGGCTCCCGGAAGACACTATAAGTGTCAACGCCAGACACTGTGCTGAATGCACTTGTGCTAGAGCCACGCAGCCGACTGTAGTCATGCTGAACCCTGTGGAAAGTCCATTCTGAGAACCTACTATGGGGTGATTCCTGGCCCACAGTGCACCTAGGAAATCATTGCCCTCTCCTGGGACGCTCCCGCTAGACGGTGCCTCCCATGGGAGCAAGAGCAATCCTGCCAGCGTCTAGTTCTCTGTCCCAGTGTGGCCTAGAAACACAGGGGGGCATCTTTTCTTGGGGCGACCCCAGGCTCCTGCTCCGGGGCTCTATGTTGCCAGAGGTGCCTTCTGTACACCCCCAGGGAGACACTGTCCCGAGAAAAAGGGTCGTTCCCTGGACGTACTGAATCTTGCCTTTGGACACCTCCAATCCAACCCAGAATTCTCAGAAGCCAGCGCCAGGCTCTGTCCAAAAGCTCGGAAAGGAAAGCGGGCCAGCTGCAAGAGAAAAGGCCCGGGAGTCGAAATGCAAGTGAAACCTCTGGCTGTGACAAAGGAGACAGAGTCCTACCCAGGAATGAGGCTTCAGCCTACAGAGGAGCAGCAGGAAATTACTGTCGGTCCGAAACACCAGAACTCCACTCAGAGACATTCTCAGGAAGAAAGCTGGCTACACAGCTTAGAGGCAGCAGTCAACCTTCTGCACAAACGTCATCATCCCAAAAGAGACAGGGCAGAGGAACAACGGGATGTGTGTATTACGTCTGTGCCTCTAGGACTGTGTGTGTTTCTAGGGGAGAGGAGATAGGAGTGCACGTTCGTGTCAGCTCTCAGCGGTCCTTCCTTAAGAGGCATGCAAACGAGTTTCGTAGAAGTAGAGAGGCCATAGCACGAGGAAGGAGAGGGTGGCAGTCTCCAAAGCTAGACAGTTTGCCTTCTGCCCTGGCATCTCAAATAGGGCTGATGGTTTGACAGGAGCTCGACTATGGACAGACCTAAAGATCAAGGGAGTCTTGTGCTGGTAGGCCCCTATATGTATCGGATACCTTCCACCACCCGGTCCCCAACTATCACAACGCACAGATATACATGCACAATGGACAGAATGTTGCCCTTCGCTGACACACCTGGATACCGGAGGCAGGCCGGGGGTTCAGACAGTGTCTTTTGCTCTTGCTAGGCAAGAGAAGGGAGATGGAGGGCCAAAGGCAGCTGTCCCTTTTCAATCACAGCCAGAGGGCAGGAGCCATGACATTTGGAGCCCTGTTTTGCTATCTCATCAGGGCCTAGGTTCATCCTAGTCCTGCTTTTGTCAGAACCAGGACTCATGAAGACTCGGCAATCCTGCTCCCTGGAGGCTCCTGACACACCTAGATCACCGCCCTTTCTGCGTTGGTCTCTCTAAAGTCCGTTCCCGCTATGCACTGCAACTTCCTTGACCCTGGTTTGTAGACCCTCCACCTAAAAACATATGAGCTAGCCAGGTCTGGGAGGTGAGGATCGCTCTTTCTCCGAGGGAAGACAGACAAAAGCGCTACCCAGGACCCGTGCCTCCGCAGCTGCCTCTCCACATTTCCAGCACTGGGGCTCGGACAGGCCTAATTGAAGTGAGTCCTTGCGAGAGGGACTCACTTGGCCACCCCGGACTTAACGGCACCTGGGAGCCCTGAACTGCCCCCATTTAAGAGCGACCCCATCGGCCTGCGTGCATGCTGTGCCTAGATGCAAGGAGCTGGGCCCCTCGCTGAGCTGCAAGGCTCTGCTTTCTTTTTCAAATGTGGGCTCTTGGTCGTGCGCATGCGCACAGGCGTCTGGGAAAAATGGGTCCCTAGCACCGAGCTGTGAGGGGTGTAACTCATGCCTGCTGCAGCCTCTGGCTCAGGCTTCTCTGGAAGGTGCTGCAGTCCTGCCAGCGACCCCAGAGGACCCCAGCACGACTCTCTTCGGTGTCAACCCCGAACGATGGACTCTGCAGTGTCCCGTGGACATTCTGGAAGACTTTGTACCCTCTCCTTGGCGAAGGTTCACTGTTCCTGGTGGTCTTCTTTCTCCTGTGACTAGTTCTCGCGGGAAATCCATGTTGACCTAGGCCTCCACAAGGTCTGCAACTCCCTGGGAATCACTTTCCTCAACCTCCCTGGGCCCCAACTCAAGGCACCCACCACCTGCTGGGTTCAACTCCTCCACGAGGCTCCCGGAAGACACTATAAGTGTCAACGCCAGACACTGTGCTGAATGCACTTGTGCTAGAGCCACGCAGCCGACTGTAGTCATGCTGAACCCTGTGGAAAGTCCATTCTGAGAACCTACTATGGGGTGATTCCTGGCCCACAGTGCACCTAGGAAATCATTGCCCTCTCCTGGGACGCTCCCGCTAGACGGTGCCTCCCATGGGAGCAAGAGCAATCCTGCCAGCGTCTAGTTCTCTGTCCCAGTGTGGCCTAGAAACACAGGGGGGCATCTTTTCTTGGGGCGACCCCAGGCTCCTGCTCCGGGGCTCTATGTTGCCAGAGGTGCCTTCTGTACACCCCCAGGGAGACACTGTCCCGAGAAAAAGGGTCGTTCCCTGGACGTACTGAATCTTGCCTTTGGACACCTCCAATCCAACCCAGAATTCTCAGAAGCCAGCGCCAGGCTCTGTCCAAAAGCTCGGAAAGGAAAGCGGGCCAGCTGCAAGAGAAAAGGCCCGGGAGTCGAAATGCAAGTGAAACCTCTGGCTGTGACAAAGGAGACAGAGTCCTACCCAGGAATGAGGCTTCAGCCTACAGAGGAGCAGCAGGAAATTACTGTCGGTCCGAAACACCAGAACTCCACTCAGAGACATTCTCAGGAAGAAAGCTGGCTACACAGCTTAGAGGCAGCAGTCAACCTTCTGCACAAACGTCATCATCCCAAAAGAGACAGGGCAGAGGAACAACGGGATGTGTGTATTACGTCTGTGCCTCTAGGACTGTGTGTGTTTCTAGGGGAGAGGAGATAGGAGTGCACGTTCGTGTCAGCTCTCAGCGGTCCTTCCTTAAGAGGCATGCAAACGAGTTTCGTAGAAGTAGAGAGGCCATAGCACGAGGAAGGAGAGGGTGGCAGTCTCCAAAGCTAGACAGTTTGCCTTCTGCCCTGGCATCTCAAATAGGGCTGATGGTTTGACAGGAGCTCGACTATGGACAGACCTAAAGATCAAGGGAGTCTTGTGCTGGTAGGCCCCTATATGTATCGGATACCTTCCACCACCCGGTCCCCAACTATCACAACGCACAGATATACATGCACAATGGACAGAATGTTGCCCTTCGCTGACACACCTGGATACCGGAGGCAGGCCGGGGGTTCAGACAGTGTCTTTTGCTCTTGCTAGGCAAGAGAAGGGAGATGGAGGGCCAAAGGCAGCTGTCCCTTTTCAATCACAGCCAGAGGGCAGGAGCCATGACATTTGGAGCCCTGTTTTGCTATCTCATCAGGGCCTAGGTTCATCCTAGTCCTGCTTTTGTCAGAACCAGGACTCATGAAGACTCGGCAATCCTGCTCCCTGGAGGCTCCTGACACACCTAGATCACCGCCCTTTCTGCGTTGGTCTCTCTAAAGTCCGTTCCCGCTATGCACTGCAACTTCCTTGGCCCTGGTTTGTAGACCCTCCACCTAAAAACATATGAGCTAGCCAGGTCTGGGAGGTGAGGATCGCTCTTTCTCCGAGGGAAGACAGACAAAAGCGCTACCCAGGACCCGTGCCTCCGCAGCTGCCTCTCCACGTTTCCAGCACTGGGGCTCGGACAGGCCTAATTGAAGTGAGTCCTTGCGAGAGGGACTCACTTGGCCACCCCGGACTTAAAGGCACCTGGGAGCCCTGAACTGCCCCCATTTAAGAGCGACCCCATCGGCCTGCGTGCATGCTGTGCCTAGATGCAAGGAGCTGGGCCCCTCGCTGAGCTGCAAGGCTCTGCTTTCTTTTTCAAATGTGGGCTCTTGGTCGTGCGCATGCGCACAGGCGTCTGGGAAAAATGGGTCCCTAGCACCGAGCTGTGAGGGGTGTAACTCATGCCTGCTGCAGCCTCTGGCTCAGGCTTCTCTGGAAGGTGCTGCAGTCCTGCCAGCGACCCCAGAGGACCCCAGCACGACTCTCTTCGGTGTCAACCCCGAACGATGGACTCTGCAGTGTCCCGTGGACATTCTGGAAGACTTTGTACCCTCTCCTTGGCGAACGTTCACTGTTCCTGGTGGTCTTCTTTCTCCTGTGACTAGTTCTCGCGGGAAATCCATGTTGACCTAGGCCTCCACAAGGTCTGCAACTCCCTGGGAATCACTTTCCTCAACCTCCCTGGGCCCCAACTCAAGGCACCCACCACCTGCTGGGTTCAACTCCTCCACGAGGCTCCCGGAAGACACTATGAGTGTCAACGCCAGACACTGTGCTGAATGCACTTGTGCTAGAGCCACGCAGCCGACTGTAGTCATGCTGAACCCTGTGGAAAGTCCATTCTGAGAACCTACTATGGGGTGATTCCTGGCCCACAGTGCACCTAGGAAATCATTGCCCTCTCCTGGGACGCTCCCGCTAGACGGTGCCTCCCATGGGAGCAAGAGCAATCCTGCCAGCGTCTAGTTCTCTGTCCCAGTGTGGCCTAGAAACACAGGGGGGCATCTTTTCTTGGGGCGACCCCAGGCTCCTGCTCCGGGGCTCTATGTTGCCAGAGGTGCCTTCTGTACACCCCCAGGGAGACACTGTCCCGAGAAAAAGGGTCGTTCCCTGGACGTACTGAATCTTGCCTTTGGACACCTCCAATCCAACCCAGAATTCTCAGAAGCCAGCGCCAGGCTCTGTCCAAAAGCTCGGAAAGGAAAGCGGGCCAGCTGCAAGAGAAAAGGCCCGGGAGTCGAAATGCAAGTGAAACCTCTGGCTGTGACAAAGGAGACAGAGTCCTACCCAGGAATGAGGCTTCAGCCTACAGAGGAGCAGCAGGAAATTACTGTCGGTCCGAAACACCAGAACTCCACTCAGAGACATTCTCAGGAAGAAAGCTGGCTACACAGCTTAGAGGCAGCAGTCAACCTTCTGCACAAACGTCATCATCCCAAAAGAGACAGGGCAGAGGAACAACGGGATGTGTGTATTACGTCTGTGCCTCTAGGACTGTGTGTGTTTCTAGGGGAGAGGAGATAGGAGTGCACGTTCGTGTCAGCTCTCAGCGGTCCTTCCTTAAGAGGCATGCAAACGAGTTTCATAGAAGTAGAGAGGCCATAGCACGAGGAAGGAGAGGGTGGCAGTCTCCAAAGCTAGACAGTTTGCCTTCTGCCCTGGCATCTCAAATAGGGCTGATGGTTTGACAGGAGCTCGACTATGGACAGACCTAAAGATCAAGGGAGTCTTGTGCTGGTAGGCCCCTATATGTATCGGATACCTTCCACCACCCGGTCCCCAACTATCACAACGCACAGATATACATGCACAATGGACAGAATGTTGCCCTTCGCTGACACACCTGGATACCGGAGGCAGGCCGGGGGTTCAGACAGTGTCTTTTGCTCTTGCTAGGCAAGAGAAGGGAGATGGAGGGCCAAAGGCAGCTGTCCCTTTTCAATCACAGCCAGAGGGCAGGAGCCATGACATTTGGAGCCCTGTCTTGCTATCTCATCAGGGCCTAGGTTCATCCTAGTCCTGCTTTTGTCAGAACCAGGACTCATGAAGACTCGGCAATCCTGCTCCCTGGAGGCTCCTGACACACCTAGATCACCGCCCTTTCTGCGTTGGTCTCTCTAAAGTCCGTTCCCGCTATGCACTGCAACTTCCTTGGCCCTGGTTTGTAGACCCTCCACCTAAAAACATATGAGCTAGCCAGGTCTGGGAGGTGAGGATCGCTCTTTCTCCGAGGGAAGACAGACAAAAGCGCTACCCAGGACCCGTGCCTCCGCAGCTGCCTCTCCACGTTTCCAGCACTGGGGCTCTGACAGGCCTAATTGAAGTGAGTCCTTGCGAGAGGGACTCACTTGGCCACCCCGGACTTAAAGGCACCTGGGAGCCCTGAACTGCCTCCATTTAAGAGCGACCCCATCGGCCTGCGTGCATGCTGTGCCTAGATGCAAGGAGCTGGGCCCCTCGCTGAGCTGCAAGGCTCTGCTTTCTTTTTCAAATGTGGGCTCTTGGTCGTGCGCATGCGCACAGGCGTCTGGGAAAAATGGGTCCCTAGCACCGAGCTGAGAGGGGTGTAACTCCAGCCTGCTGCAGCCTCTGGCTCAGGCTTCTCTGGAAGGTGCTGCAGTCCTGCCAGCGACCCCAGAGGACCCCAGCACGACTCTCTTCGCTGTCAACCCAGAACGATGGACTCTGCAGTGTCCCGTGGACATTCTGGAAGACTTTGTACCCTCTCCTTGGCGAAGGTTCACTGTTCCTGGTGGTCTTCTTTCTCCTGTGACTAGTTCTCGCGGGAAATCCATGTTGACCTAGGCCTCCACAAGGTCTGCAACTCCCTGGGAATCACTTTCCTCAACCTCCCTGGGCCCCAACTCAAGGCACCCACCACCTGCTGGGTTCAACTCCTCCACGAGGCTCCCGGAAGACACTATGAGTGTCAAGGCCAGACACTGTGCTGAATGCACTTGTGCTAGAGCCACGCAGCCGACTGTAGTCATGCTGAACCCTGTGGAAAGTCCATTCTGAGAACCTACTATGGGGTGATTCCTGGCCCACAGTGCACCTAGGAAATCATTGCCCTCTCCTGGGACGCTCCCGCTAGACGGTGCCTCCCATGGGAGCAAGAGCAATCCTGCCAGCGTCTAGTTCTCTGTCCCAGTGTGGCCTAGAAACAAGGGGGGCATCTTTTCTTTGGGCGACCCCAGGCTCCTGCTCCGGGGCTCTATATTGCCAGAGGTGCCTTCTGTACACCCCCAGGGAGACACTGTCCCGAGAAAAAGGGTCGTGCCCTGGACGTACTGAATCTTGCCTTTGGACACCTCCAATCCAACCCAGAATTCTCAGAAGCCAGCGCCAGGCTCTGTCCAAAAGCTCGGAAAGGAAAGCGGGCCAGCTGCAAGAGAAAAGGCCCGGGAGTCGAAATGCAAGTGAAACCTCTGGCTGTGACAAAGGAGACAGAGTCCTACCCAGGAATGAGGCTTCAGCCTACAGAGGAGCAGCAGGAAATTACTGTCGGTCCGAAACACCAGAACTCCACTCAGAGACATTCTCAGGAAGAAAGCTGGCTACACAGCTTAGAGGCAGCAGTCAACCTTCTGCACAAACGTCATCATCCCAAAAGAGACAGTGCAGAGGAACAACGGGATGTGTGTATTACGTCTGTGCCTCTAGGACTGTGTGTGTTTCTAGGGGAGAGGAGATAGGAGTGCACGTTCGTGTCAGCTCTCAGCGGTCCTTCCTTAAGAGGCATGCAAACGAGTTTCGTAGAAGTAGAGAGGCCATAGCACGAGGAAGGAGAGGGTGGCAGTCTCCAAAGCTAGACAGTTTGCCTTCTGCCCTGGCATCTCAAATAGGGCTGATGGTTTGACAGGAGCTCGACTATGGACAGACCTAAAGATCAAGGGAGTCTTGTGCTGGTAGGCCCCTATATGTATCGGATACCTTCCACCACCCAGTCCCCAACTATCACAACGCACAGATATACATGCACAATGGACAGAATGTTGCCCTTCGCTGACACACCTGGATACCGGAGGCAGGCCGGGGGTTCAGACAGTGTCTTTTGCTCTTGCTAGGCAAGAGAAGGGAGATGGAGGGCCAAAGGCAGCTGTCCCTTTTCAATCACAGCCAGAGGGCAGGAGCCATGACATTTGGAGCCCTGTCTTGCTATCTCATCAGGGCCTAGGTTCATCCTAGTCCTGCTTTTGTCAGAACCAGGACTCATGAAGACTCGGCAATCCTGCTCCCTGGAGGCTCCTGACACACCTAGATCACCGCCCTTTCTGCATTGGTCTCTCTAAAGTCCGTTCCCGCTATGCACTGCAACTTCCTTGGCCCTGGTTTGTAGACCCTCCACCTAAAAACATATGAGCTAGCCAGGTCTGGGAGGTGAGGATCGCTCTTTCTCCGAGGGAAGACAGACAAAAGCGCTACCCAGGACCCGTGCCTCCGCAGCTGCCTCTCCACATTTCCAGCACTGGGGCTCGGACAGGCCTAATTGAAGTGAGTCCTTGCGAGAGGGACTCACTTGGCCACCCCGGACTTAAAGGCACCTGGGAGCCCTGAACTGCCCCCATTTAAGAGCGACCCCATCGGCCTGCGTGCATGCTGTGCCTAGATGCAAGGAGCTGGGCCCCTCGCTGAGCTGCAAGGCTCTGCTTTCTTTTTCAAATGTGGGCTCTTGGTCGTGCGCATGCGCACAGGCGTCTGGGAAAAATGGGTCCCTAGCACCGAGCTGTGAGGGGTGTAACTCATGCCTGCTGCAGCCTCTGGCTCAGGCTTCTCTGGAAGGTGCTGCAGTCCTGCCAGCGACCCCAGAGGACCCCAGCACGACTCTCTTCTGTGTCAACCCGAACGATGGACTCTGCAGTGTCCCGTGGACATTCTGGAAGACTTTGTACCCTCTCCTTGGCGAAGGTTCACGGTTCCTGGTGGTCTTCTTTCTCCTGTGACTAGTTCTCGCGGGAAATCCATGTTGACCTAGGCCTCCACAAGGTCTGCAACTCCCTGGGAATCACTTTCCTCAACCTCCCTGGGCCCCAACTCAAGGCACCCACCACCTGCTGGGTTCAACTCCTCCACGAGGCTCCCGGAAGACACTATAAGTGTCAACGCCAGACACTGTGCTGAATGCACTTGTGCTAGAGCCACGCAGCCGACTGTAGTCATGCTGAACCCTGTGGAAAGTCCATTCTGAGAACCTACTATGGGGTGATTCCTGGCCCACAGTGCACCTAGGAAATCATTGCCCTCTCCTGGGACGCTCCCGCTAGACGGTGCCTCCCATGGGAGCAAGAGCAATCCTGCCAGCGTCTAGTTCTCTGTCCCAGTGTGGCCTAGAAACACAGGGGGGCATCTTTTCTTGGGGCGACCCCAGGCTCCTGCTCCGGGGCTCTATGTTGCCAGAGGTGCCTTCTGTACACCCCCAGGGAGACACTGTCCCGAGAAAAAGGGTCGTTCCCTGGACGTACTGAATCTTGCCTTTGGACACCTCCAATCCAACCCAGAATTCTCAGAAGCCAGCGCCAGGCTCTGTCCAAAAGCTCGGAAAGGAAAGCGGGCCAGCTGCAAGAGAAAAGGCCCGGGAGTCGAAATGCAAGTGAAACCTCTGGCTGTGACAAAGGAGACAGAGTCCTACCCAGGAACGAGGCTTCAGCCTACAGAGGAGCAGCAGGAAATTACTGTCGGTCCGAAACACCAGAACTCCACTCAGAGACATTCTCAGGAAGAAAGCTGGCTACACAGCTTAGAGGCAGCAGTCAACCTTCTGCACAATCGTCATCATCCCAAAAGAGACAGTGCAGAGGAACAACGGGATGTGTGTATTACGTCTGTGCCTCTAGGACTGTGTGTGTTTCTAGGGGAGAGGAGATAGGAGTGCACGTTCGTGTCAGCTCTCAGCGGTCCTTCCTTAAGAGGCATGCAAACGAGTTTCGTAGAAGTAGAGAGGCCATAGCACGAGGAAGGAGAGGGTGGCAGTCTCCAAAGCTAGACAGTTTGCCTTCTGCCCTGGCATCTCAAATAGGGCTGATGGTTTGACAGGAGCTCGACTATGGACAGACCTAAAGATCAAGGGAGTCTTGTGCTGGTAGGCCCCTATATGTATCTGATACCTTCCACCACCCAGTCCCCAACTATCACAACGCACAGATATACATGCACCATGGACAGAATGTTGCCCTTTGCTGACACACCTGGATACCGGAGGCAGGCCGGGGGTTCAGACAGTGTCTTTTGCTCTTGCTAGGCAAGAGAAGGGAGATGGAGGGCCAAAGGCAGCTGTCCCTTTTCAATCACAGCCAGAGGGCAGGAGCCATGACATTTGGAGCCCTGTCTTGCTATCTCATCAGGGCTTAGGTTCATCCTAGTCCTGCTTTTGTCAGAACCAGGACTCATGAAGACTCGGCAATCCTGCTCCCTGGAGGCTCCTGACACACCTAGATCACCGCCCTTTCTGCGTTGGTCTCTCTAAAGTCCGTTCCCGCTATGCACTGCAACTTCCTTGGCCCTGGTTTGTAGACCCTCCACCTAAAAACATATGAGCTAGCCAGGTCTGGGAGGTGAGGATCGCTCTTTCTCCGAGGGAAGACAGACAAAAGCGCTACCCAGGACCCGTGCCTCCGCAGCTGCCTCTCCACGTTTCCAGCACTGGGGCTCTGACAGGCCTAATTGAAGTGAGTCCTTGCGAGAGGGACTCACTTGGCCACCCCGGACTTAAAGGCACCTGGGAGCCCTGAACTGCCTCCATTTAAGAGCGACCCCATCGGCCTGCGTGCATGCTGTGCCTAGATGCAAGGAGCTGGGCCCCTCGCTGAGCTGCAAGGCTCTGCTTTCTTTTTCAAATGTGGGCTCTTGGTCGTGCGCATGCGCACAGGCGTCTGGGAAAAATGGGTCCCTAGCACCGAGCTGAGAGGGGTGTAACTCCAGCCTGCTGCAGCCTCTGGCTCAGGCTTCTCTGGAAGGTGCTGCAGTCCTGCCAGCGACCCCAGAGGACCCCAGCACGACTCTCTTCGGTGTCAACCCCGAACGATGGACTCTGCAGTGTCCCGTGGACATTCTGGAAGACTTTGTACCCTCTCCTTGGCGAACGTTCACTGTTCCTGGTGGTCTTCTTTCTCCTGTGACTAGTTCTCGCGGGAAATCCATGTTGACCTAGGCCTCCACAAGGTCTGCAACTCCCTGGGAATCACTTTCCTCAACCTCCCTGGGCCCCAACTCAAGGCACCCACCACCTGCTGGGTTCAACTCCTCCACGAGGCTCCCGGAAGACACTATAAGTGTCAAGGACAGACACTGTGCTGAATGCACTTGTGCTAGAGCCACGCAGCCGACTGTAGTCATGCTGAACCCTGTGGAAAGTCCATTCTGAGAACCTACTATTGGGTGATTCCTGGCCCACAGTGCACCTAGGAAATCATTGCCCTCTCCTGGAACGCTCCCGCTAGACGGTGCCTCCCATGGGAGCAAGAGCAATCCTGCCAGCGTCCGGTTCTCTGTCCCAGTGTGGCCTAGAAACACAGGGGGGCATCTTTTCTTGGGGCGACCCCAGGCTCCTGCTCCGGGGCTCTATGTTGCCAGAGGTGCCTTCTGTACACCCCCAGGGAGACACTGTCCCGAGAAAAAGGGTCGTTCCCTGGACGTACTGAATCTTGCCTTTGGACACCTCCAATCCAACCCAGAATTCTCAGAAGCCAGCGCCAGGCTCTGTCCAAAAGCTCGGAAAGGAAAGCGGGCCAGCTGCAAGAGAAAAGGCCCGGGAGTCGAAATGCAAGTGAAACCTCTGGCTGTGACAAAGGAGAAAGAGTCCTACCCAGGAATGAGGCTTCAGCCTACAGAGGAGCAGCAGGAAATTACTGTCGGTCCGAAACACCAGAACTCCACTCAGAGACATTCTCAGGAAGAAAGCTGGCTACACAGCTTAGAGGCAGCAGTCAACCTTCTGCACAAACGTCATCATCCCAAAAGAGACAGGGCAGAGGAACAACGGGATGTGTGTATTACGTCTGTGCCTCTAGGACTGTGTGTGTTTCTAGGGGAGAGGAGATAAGAGTGCACGTTCGTGTCAGCTCTCAGCGGTCCTTCCTTAAGAGGCATGCAAACGAGTTTCATAGAAGTAGAGAGGCCATAGCACGAGGAAGGAGAGGGTGGCAGTCTCCAAAGCTAGACAGTTTGCCTTCTGCCCTGGCATCTCAAATAGGGCTGATGGTTTGACAGGAGCTCGACTATGGACAGACCTAAAGATCAAGGGAGTCTTGTGCTGGTAGGCCCCTATATGTATCGGATACCTTCCACCACCCGGTCCCCAACTATCACAACGCACAGATATACATGCACAATGGACAGAATGTTGCCCTTCGCTGACACACCTGGATACCGGAGGCAGGCCGGGGGTTCAGACAGTGTCTTTTGCTCTTGCTAGGCAAGAGAAGGGAGATGGAGGGCCAAAGGCAGCTGTCCCTTTTCAATCACAGCCAGAGGGCAGGAGCCATGACATTTGGAGCCCTGTCTTGCTATCTCATCAGGGCCTAGGTTCATCCTAGTCCTGCTTTTGTCAGAACCAGGACTCATGAAGACTCGGCAATCCTGCTCCCTGGAGGCTCCTGACACACCTAGATCACCGCCCTTTCTGCGTTGGTCTCTCTAAAGTCCGTTCCCGCTATGCACTGCAACTTCCTTGGCCCTGGTTTGTAGACCCTCCACCTAAAAACATATGAGCTAGCCAGGTCTGGGAGGTGAGGATCGCTCTTTCTCCGAGGGAAGACAGACAAAAGCGCTACCCAGGACCCGTGCCTCCGCAGCTGCCTCTCCACATTTCCAGCACTGGGGCTCGGACAGGCCTAATTGAAGTGAGTCCTTGCGAGAGGGACTCACTTGGCCACCCCGGACTTAAAGGCACCTGGGAGCCCTGAACTGCCTCCATTTAAGAGCGACCCCATCGGCCTGCGTGCATGCTGTGCCTAGATGCAAGGAGCTGGGCCCCTCGCTGAGCTGCAAGGCTCTGCTTTCTTTTTCAATTGTGGGCTCTTGGTCGTGCGCATGCGCACAGGCGTCTGGGAAAAATGGGTCCCTAGCACCGAGCTGAGAGGGGTGTAACTCCAGCCTGCTGCAGCCTCTGGCTCAGGCTTCTCTGGAAGGTGCTGCAGTCCTGCCAGCGACCCCAGAGGACCCCAGCACGACTCTCTTCGGTGTCAACCCCGAACGATGGACTCTGCAGTGTCCCGTGGACATTCTGGAAGACTTTGTACCCTCTCCTTGGCGAACGTTCACTGTTCCTGGTGGTCTTCTTTCTCCTGTGACTAGTTCTCGCGGGAAATCCATGTTGACCTAGGCCTCCACAAGGTCTGCAACTCCCTGGGAATCACTTTCCTCAACCTCCCTGGGCCCCAACTCAAGGCACCCACCACCTGCTGGGTTCAACTCCTCCACGAGGCTCCCGGAAGACACTATAAGTGTCAAGGACAGACACTGTGCTGAATGCACTTGTGCTAGAGCCACGCAGCCGACTGTAGTCATGATGAACCCTGTGGAGAGTCCATTCTGAGAACCTACTATTGGGTGATTCCTGGCCCACAGTGCACCTAGGAAATCATTGCCCTCTCCTGGGACGCTCCCGCTAGACGGTGCCTCCCATGGGAGCAAGAGCAATCCTGCCAGCGTCCGGTTCTCTGTCCCAGTGTGGCCTAGAAACACAGGGGGGCATCTTTTCTTGGGGCGACCCCAGGCTCCTGCTCCGGGGCTCTATGTTGCCAGAGGTGCCTTCTGTACACCCCCAGGGAGACACTGTCCCGAGAAAAAGGGTCGTTCCCTGGACGTACTGAATCTTGCCTTTGGACACCTCCAATCCAACCCAGAATTCTCAGAAGCCAGCGCCAGGCTCTGTCCAAAAGCTCGGAAAGGAAAGCGGGCCAGCTGCAAGAGAAAAGGCCCGGGAGTCGAAATGCAAGTGAAACCTCTGGCTGTGACAAAGGAGACAGAGTCCTACCCAGGAATGAGGCTTCAGCCTACAGAGGAGCAGCAGGAAATTCCTGTCGGTCCGAAACACCAGAACTCCACTCAGAGACATTCTCAGGAAGAAAGCTGGCTACACAGCTTAGAGGCAGCAGTCAACCTTCTGCACAAACGTCATCATCCCAAAAGAGACAGGGCAGAGGAACAACGGGATGTGTGTATTACGTCTGTGCCTCTAGGACTGTGTGTGTTTCTAGGGGAGAGGAGATAGGAGTGCACGTTCGTGTCAGCTCTCAGCGGTCCTTCCTTAAGAGGCATGCAAACGAGTTTCATAGAAGTAGAGAGGCCATAGCACGAGGAAGGAGAGGGTGGCAGTCTCCAAAGCTAGACAGTTTGCCTTCTGCCCTGGCATCTCAAATAGGGCTGATGGTTTGACAGGAGCTCGACTATGGACAGACCTAAAGATCAAGGGAGTCTTGTGCTGGTAGGCCCCTATATGTATCGGATACCTTCCACCACCCAGTCCCCAACTATCACAACGCACAGATATACATGCACAATGGACAGAATGTTGCCCTTCGCTGACACACCTGGATACCGGAGGCAGGCCGGGGGTTCAGACAGTGTCTTTTGCTCTTGCTAGGCAAGAGAAGGGAGATGGAGGGCCAAAGGCAGCTGTCCCTTTTCAATCACAGCCAGAGGGCAGGAGCCATGACATTTGGAGCCCTGTCTTGCTATCTCATCAGGGCCTAGGTTCATCCTAGTCCTGCTTTTGTCAGAACCAGGACTCATGAAGACTCGGCAATCCTGCTCCCTGGAGGCTCCTGACACACCTAGATCACCGCCCTTTCTACGTTGGTCTCTCTAAAGTCCGTTCCCGCTATGCACTGCAACTTCCTTGGCCCTGGTTTGTAGACCCTCCACCTAAAAACATATGAGCTAGCCAGGTCTGGGAGGTGAGGATCGCTCTTTCTCCGAGGGAAGACAGACAAAAGCGCTACCCAGGACCCGTGCCTCCGCAGCTGCCTCTCCACGTTTCCAGCACTGGGGCTCTGACAGGCCTAATTGAAGTGAGTCCTTGCGAGAGGGACTCACTTGGCCACCCCGGACTTAAAGGCACCTGGGAGCCCTGAACTGCCTCCATTTAAGAGCGACCCCATCGGCCTGCGTGCATGCTGTGCCTAGATGCAAGGAGCTGGGCCCCTCGCTGAGCTGCAAGGCTCTGCTTTCTTTTTCAAATGTGGGCTCTTGGTCGTGCGCATGCGCACAGGCGTCTGGGAAAAATGGGTCCCTAGCACCGAGCTGAGAGGGGTGTAACTCCAGCCTGCTGCAGCCTCTGGCTCAGGCTTCTCTGGAAGGTGCTGCAGTCCTGCCAGCGACCCCAGAGGACCCCAGCACGACTCTCTTCGCTGTCAACCCAGAACGATGGACTCTGCAGTGTCCCGTGGACATTCTGGAAGACTTTGTACCCTCTCCTTGGCGAACGTTCACTGTTCCTGGTGGTCTTCTTTCTCCTGTGACTAGTTCTCGCGCGAAATCCATGTTGACCTAGGCCTCCACAAGGTCTGCAACTCCCTGGGAATCACTTTCCTCAACCTCCCTGGGCCCCAACTCAAGGCACCCACCACCTGCTGGGTTCAACTCCTCCACGAGGCTCCCGGAAGACACTATGAGTGTCAAGGCCAGACACTGTGCTGAATGCACTTGTGCTAGAGCCACGCAGCCGACTGTAGTCATGCTGAACCCTGTGGAAAGTCCATTCTGAGAACCTACTATGGGGTGATTCCTGGCCCACAGTGCACCTAGGAAATCATTGCCCTCTCCTGGGACGCTCCCGCTAGACGGTGCCTCCCATGGGAGCAAGAGCAATCCTGCCAGCGTCTAGTTCTCTGTCCCAGTGTGGCCTAGAAACACAGGGGGGCATCTTTTCTTTGGGCGACCCCAGGCTCCTGCTCCGGGGCTCTATGTTGCCAGAGGTGCCTTCTGTACACCCCCAGGGAGACACTGTCCCGAGAAAAAGGGTCGTTCCCTGGACGTACTGAATCTTGCCTTTGGACACCTCCAATCCAACCCAGAATTCTCAGAAGCCAGCGCCAGGCTCTGTCCAAAAGCTCGGAAAGGAAAGCGGGCCAGCTGCAAGAGAAAAGGCCCGGGAGTCGAAATGCAAGTGAAACCTCTGGCTGTGACAAAGGAGACAGAGTCCTACCCAGGAATGAGGCTTCAGCCTACAGAGGAGCAGCAGGAAATTACTGTCGGTCCGAAACACCAGAACTCCACTCAGAGACATTCTCAGGAAGAAAGCTGGCTACACAGCTTAGAGGCAGCAGTCAACCTTCTGCACAAACGTCATCATCCCAAAAGAGACAGGGCAGAGGAACAACGGGATGTGTGTATTACGTCTGTGCCTCTAGGACTGTGTGTGTTTCTAGGGGAGAGGAGATAGGAGTGCACGTTCGTGTCAGCTCTCAGCGGTCCTTCCTTAAGAGGCATGCAAACGAGTTTCGTAGAAGTAGAGAGGCCATAGCACGAGGAAGGAGAGGGTGGCAGTCTCCAAAGCTAGACAGTTTGCCTTCTGCCCTGGCATCTCAAATAGGGCTGATGGTTTGACAGGAGCTCGACTATGGACAGACCTAAAGATCAAGGGAGTCTTGTGCTGGTAGGCCCCTATATGTATCGGATACCTTCCACCACCCGGTCCCCAACTATCACAACGCACAGATATACATGCACAATGGACAGAATGTTGCCCTTCGCCGACACACCTGGATACCGGAGGCAGGCCGGGGGTTCAGACAGTGTCTTTTGCTCTTGCTAGGCAAGAGAAGGGAGATGGAGGGCCAAAGGCAGCTGTCCCTTTTCAATCACAGCCAGAGGGCAGGAGCCATGACATTTGGAGCCCTGTTTTGCTATCTCATCAGGGCCTAGGTTCATCCTAGTCCTGCTTTTGTCAGAACCAGGACTCATGAAGACTCGGCAATCCTGCTCCCTGGAGGCTCCTGACACACCTAGATCACCGCCCTTTCTGCGTTGGTCTCTCTAAAGTCCGTTCCCGCTATGCACTGCAACTTCCTTGGCCCTGGTTTGTAGACCCTCCACCTAAAAACATATGAGCTAGCCAGGTCTGGGAGGTGAGGATCGCTCTTTCTCCGAGGGAAGACAGACAAAAGCGCTACCCAGGACCCGTGCCTCCGCAGCTGCCTCTCCACATTTCCAGCACTGGGGCTCGGACAGGCCTAATTGAAGTGAGTCCTTGCGAGAGGGACTCACTTGGCCACCCCGGACTTAAAGGCACCTGGGAGCCCTGAACTGCCCCCATTTAAGAGCGACCCCATCGGCCTGCGTGCATGCTGTGCCTAGATGCAAGGAGCTGGGCCCCTCGCTGAGCTGCAAGGCTCTGCTTTCTTTTTCAAATGTGGGCTCTTGGTCGTGCGCATGCGCACAGGCGTCTGGGAAAAATGGGTCCCTAGCACCGAGCTGTGCTGTGAGGGGTGTAACTCCAGCCTGCTGCAGCCTCTGGCTCAGGCTTCTCTGGAAGGTGCTGCAGTCCTGCCAGCGACCCCAGAGGACCCCAGCACGACTCTCTTCGGTGTCAACCCCGAACGATGGACTCTGCAGTGTCCCGTGGACATTCTGGAAGACTTTGTACCCTCTCCTTGGCGAACGTTCACTGTTCCTGGTGGTCTTCTTTCTCCTGTGACCTGTTCTCGCGCGAAATCCATGTTGACCTAGGCCTCCACAAGGTCTGCAACTCCCTGGGAATCACTTTCCTCAACCTCCCTGGGCCCCAACTCAAGGCACCCACCACCTGCTGGGTTCAACTCCTCCACGAGGCTCCCGGAAGACACTATAAGTGTCAACGCCAGACACTGTGCTGAATGCACTTGTGCTAGAGCCACGCAGCCGACTGTAGTCATGCTGAACCCTGTGGAAAGTCCATTCTGAGAACCTACTATGGGGTGATTCCTGGCCCACAGTGCACCTAGGAAATCATTGCCCTCTCCTGGGACGCTCCCGCTAGACGGTGCCTCCCATGGGAGCAAGAGCAATCCTGCCAGCGTCTAGTTCTCTGTCCCAGTGTGGCCTAGAAACACAGGGGGGCATCTTTTCTTGGGGCGACCCCAGGCTCCTGCTCCGGGGCTCTATGTTGCCAGAGGTGCCTTCTGTACACCCCCAGGGAGACACTGTCCCGAGAAAAAGGGTCGTTCCCTGGACGTACTGAATCTTGCCTTTGGACACCTCCAATCCAACCCAGAATTCTCAGAAGCCAGCGCCAGGCTCTGTCCAAAAGCTCGGAAAGGAAAGCGGGCCAGCTGCAAGAGAAAAGGCCCGGGAGTCGAAATGCAAGTGAAACCTCTGGCTGTGACAAAGGAGACAGAGTCCTACCCAGGAATGAGGCTTCAGCCTACAGAGGAGCAGCAGGAAATTACTGTCGGTCCGAAACACCAGAACTCCACTCAGAGACATTCTCAGGAAGAAAGCTGGCTACACAGCTTAGAGGCAGCAGTCAACCTTCTGCACAAACGTCATCATCCCAAAAGAGACAGGGCAGAGGAACAACGGGATGTGTGTATTACGTCTGTGCCTCTAGGACTGTGTGTGTTTCTAGGGGAGAGGAGATAGGAGTGCACGTTCGTGTCAGCTCTCAGCGGTCCTTCCTTAAGAGGCATGCAAACGAGTTTCGTAGAAGTAGAGAGGCCATAGCACGAGGAAGGAGAGGGTGGCAGTCTCCAAAGCTAGACAGTTTGCCTTCTGCCCTGGCATCTCAAATAGGGCTGATGGTTTGACAGGAGCTCGACTATGGACAGACCTAAAGATCAAGGGAGTCTTGTGCTGGTAGGCCCCTATATGTATCGGATACCTTCCACCACCCGGTCCCCAACTATCACAACGCACAGATATACATGCACAATGGACAGAATGTTGCCCTTCGCTGACACACCTGGATACCGGAGGCAGGCCGGGGGTTCAGACAGTGTCTTTTGCTCTTGCTAGGCAAGAGAAGGGAGATGGAGGGCCAAAGGCAGCTGTCCCTTTTCAATCACAGCCAGAGGGCAGGAGCCATGACATTTGGAGCCCTGTTTTGCTATCTCATCAGGGCCTAGGTTCATTCTAGTCCTGCTTTTGTCAGAACCAGGACTCATGAAGACTCGGCAATCCTGCTCCCTGGAGGCTCCTGACACACCTAGATCACCGCCCTTTCTGCGTTGGTCTCTCTAAAGTCCGTTCCCGCTATGCACTGCAACTTCCTTGACCCTGGTTTGTAGACCCTCCACCTAAAAACATATGAGCTAGCCAGGTCTGGGAGGTGAGGATCGCTCTTTCTCCGAGGGAAGACAGACAAAAGCGCTACCCAGGACCCGTGCCTCCGCAGCTGCCTCTCCACATTTCCAGCACTGGGGCTCGGACAGGCCTAATTGAAGTGAGTCCTTGCGAGAGGGACTCACTTGGCCACCCCGGACTTAAAGGCACCTGGGAGCCCTGAACTGCCCCCATTTAAGAGCGACCCCATCGGCCTGCGTGCATGCTGTGCCTAGATGCAAGGAGCTGGGCCCCTCGCTGAGCTGCAAGGCTCTGCTTTCTTTTTCAAATGTGGGCTCTTGGTCGTGCGCATGCGCACAGGCGTCTGGGAAAAATGGGTCCCTAGCACCGAGCTGTGAGGGGTGTAACTCATGCCTGCTGCAGCCTCTGGCTCAGGCTTCTCTGGAAGGTGCTGCAGTCCTGCCAGCGACCCCAGAGGACCCCAGCACGACTCTCTTCGGTGTCAACCCCGAACGATGGACTCTGCAGTGTCCCGTGGACATTCTGGAAGACTTTGTACCCTCTCCTTGGCGAAGGTTCACTGTTCCTGGTGGTCTTCTTTCTCCTGTGACTAGTTCTCGCGGGAAATCCATGTTGACCTAGGCCTCCACAAGGTCTGCAACTCCCTGGGAATCACTTTCCTCAACCTCCCTGGGCCCCAACTCAAGGCACCCACCACCTGCTGGGTTCAACTCCTCCACGAGGCTCCCGGAAGACACTATAAGTGTCAACGCCAGACACTGTGCTGAATGCACTTGTGCTAGAGCCACGCAGCCGACTGTAGTCATGCTGAACCCTGTGGAAAGTCCATTCTGAGAACCTACTATGGGGTGATTCCTGGCCCACAGTGCACCTAGGAAATCATTGCCCTCTCCTGGGACGCTCCCGCTAGACGGTGCCTCCCATGGGAGCAAGAGCAATCCTGCCAGCGTCTAGTTCTCTGTCCCAGTGTGGCCTAGAAACACAGGGGGGCATCTTTTCTTGGGGCGACCCCAGGCTCCTGCTCCGGGGCTCTATGTTGCCAGAGGTGCCTTCTGTACACCCCCAGGGAGACACTGTCCCGAGAAAAAGGGTCGTTCCCTGGACGTACTGAATCTTGCCTTTGGACACCTCCAATCCAACCCAGAATTCTCAGAAGCCAGCGCCAGGCTCTGTCCAAAAGCTCGGAAAGGAAAGCGGGCCAGCTGCAAGAGAAAAGGCCCGGGAGTCGAAATGCAAGTGAAACCTCTGGCTGTGACAAAGGAGACAGAGTCCTACCCAGGAATGAGGCTTCAGCCTACAGAGGAGCAGCAGGAAATTACTGTCGGTCCGAAACACCAGAACTCCACTCAGAGACATTCTCAGGAAGAAAGCTGGCTACACAGCTTAGAGGCAGCAGTCAACCTTCTGCACAAACGTCATCATCCCAAAAGAGACAGGGCAGAGGAACAACGGGATGTGTGTATTACGTCTGTGCCTCTAGGACTGTGTGTGTTTCTAGGGGAGAGGAGATAGGAGTGCACGTTCGTGTCAGCTCTCAGCGGTCCTTCCTTAAGAGGCATGCAAACGAGTTTCGTAGAAGTAGAGAGGCCATAGCACGAGGAAGGAGAGGGTGGCAGTCTCCAAAGCTAGACAGTTTGCCTTCTGCCCTGGCATCTCAAATAGGGCTGATGGTTTGACAGGAGCTCGACTATGGACAGACCTAAAGATCAAGGGAGTCTTGTGCTGGTAGGCCCCTATATGTATCGGATACCTTCCACCACCCAGTCCCCAACTATCACAACGCACAGATATACATGCACAATGGACAGAATGTTGCCCTTCGCTGACACACCTGGATACCGGAGGCAGGCCGGGGGTTCAGACAGTGTCTTTTGCTCTTGCTAGGCAAGAGAAGGGAGATGGAGGGCCAAAGGCAGCTGTCCCTTTTCAATCACAGCCAGAGGGCAGGAGCCATGACATTTGGAGCCCTGTCTTGCTATCTCATCAGGGCCTAGGTTCATCCTAGTCCTGCTTTTGTCAGAACCAGGACTCATGAAGACTCGGCAATCCTGCTCCCTGGAGGCTCCTGACACACCTAGATCACCGCCCTTTCTGCATTGGTCTCTCTAAAGTCCGTTCCCGCTATGCACTGCAACTTCCTTGGCCCTGGTTTGTAGACCCTCCACCTAAAAACATATGAGCTAGCCAGGTCTGGGAGGTGAGGATCGCTCTTTCTCCGAGGGAAGACAGACAAAAGCGCTACCCAGGACCCGTGCCTCCGCAGCTGCCTCTCCACATTTCCAGCACTGGGGCTCGGACAGGCCTAATTGAAGTGAGTCCTTGCGAGAGGGACTCACTTGGCCACCCCGGACTTAAAGGCACCTGGGAGCCCTGAACTGCCCCCATTTAAGAGCGACCCCATCGGCCTGCGTGCATGCTGTGCCTAGATGCAAGGAGCTGGGCCCCTCGCTGAGCTGCAAGGCTCTGCTTTCTTTTTCAAATGTGGGCTCTTGGTCGTGCGCATGCGCACAGGCGTCTGGGAAAAATGGGTCCCTAGCACCGAGCTGTGAGGGGTGTAACTCATGCCTGCTGCAGCCTCTGGCTCAGGCTTCTCTGGAAGGTGCTGCAGTCCTGCCAGCGACCCCAGAGGACCCCAGCACGACTCTCTTCTGTGTCAACCCGAACGATGGACTCTGCAGTGTCCCGTGGACATTCTGGAAGACTTTGTACCCTCTCCTTGGCGAAGGTTCACTGTTCCTGGTGGTCTTCTTTCTCCTGTGACTAGTTCTCGCGGGAAATCCATGTTGACCTAGGCCTCCACAAGGTCTGCAACTCCCTGGGAATCACTTTCCTCAACCTCCCTGGGCCCCAACTCAAGGCACCCACCACCTGCTGGGTTCAACTCCTCCACGAGGCTCCCGGAAGACACTATAAGTGTCAACGCCAGACACTGTGCTGAATGCACTTGTGCTAGAGCCACGCAGCCGACTGTAGTCATGCTGAACCCTGTGGAAAGTCCATTCTGAGAACCTACTATGGGGTGATTCCTGGCCCACAGTGCACCTAGGAAATCATTGCCCTCTCCTGGGACGCTCCCGCTAGACGGTGCCTCCCATGGGAGCAAGAGCAATCCTGCCAGCGTCTAGTTCTCTGTCCCAGTGTGGCCTAGAAACACAGGGGGGCATCTTTTCTTGGGGCGACCCCAGGCTCCTGCTCCGGGGCTCTATGTTGCCAGAGGTGCCTTCTGTACACCCCCAGGGAGACACTGTCCCGAGAAAAAGGGTCGTTCCCTGGACGTACTGAATCTTGCCTTTGGACACCTCCAATCCAACCCAGAATTCTCAGAAGCCAGCGCCAGGCTCTGTCCAAAAGCTCGGAAAGGAAAGCGGGCCAGCTGCAAGAGAAAAGGCCCGGGAGTCGAAATGCAAGTGAAACCTCTGGCTGTGACAAAGGAGACAGAGTCCTACCCAGGAATGAGGCTTCAGCCTACAGAGGAGCAGCAGGAAATTACTGTCGGTCCGAAACACCAGAACTCCACTCAGAGACATTCTCAGGAAGAAAGCTGGCTACACAGCTTAGAGGCAGCAGTCAACCTTCTGCACAATCGTCATCATCCCAAAAGAGACAGGGCAGAGGAACAACGGGATGTGTGTATTACGTCTGTGCCTCTAGGACTGTGTGTGTTTCTAGGGGAGAGGAGATAGGAGTGCACGTTCGTGTCAGCTCTCAGCGGTCCGTCCTTAAGAGGCATGCAAACGAGTTTCGTAGAAGTAGAGAGGCCATAGCACGAGGAAGGAGAGGGTGGCAGTCTCCAAAGCTAGACAGTTTGCCTTCTGCCCTGGCATCTCAAATAGGGCTGATGGTTTGACAGGAGCTCGACTATGGACAGACCTAAAGATCAAGGGAGTCTTGTGCTGGTAGGCCCCTATATGTATCTGATACCTTCCACCACCCAGTCCCCAACTATCACAACGCACAGATATACATGCACCATGGACAGAATGTTGCCCTTCGCTGACACACCTGGATACCGGAGGCAGGCCGGGGGTTCAGACAGTGTCTTTTGCTCTTGCTAGGCAAGAGAAGGGAGATGGAGGGCCAAAGGCAGCTGTCCCTTTTCAATCACAGCCAGAGGGCAGGAGCCATGACATTTGGAGCCCTGTCTTGCTATCTCATCAGGGCTTATGTTCATCCTAGTCCTGCTTTTGTCAGAACCAGGACTCATGAAGACTCGGCAATCCTGCTCCCTGGAGGCTCCTGACACACCTAGATCACCGCCCTTTCTGCGTTGGTCTCTCTAAAGTCCGTTCCCGCTATGCACTGCAACTTCCTTGGCCCTGGTTTGTAGACCCTCCACCTAAAAACATATGAGCTAGCCAGGTCTGGGAGGTGAGGATCGCTCTTTCTCCGAGGGAAGACAGACAAAAGCGCTACCCAGGACCCGTGCCTCCGCAGCTGCCTCTCCACGTTTCCAGCACTGGGGCTCTGACAGGCCTAATTGAAGTGAGTCCTTGCGAGAGGGACTCACTTGGCCACCCCGGACTTAAAGGCACCTGGGAGCCCTGAACTGCCTCCATTTAAGAGCGACCCCATCGGCCTGCGTGCATGCTGTGCCTAGATGCAAGGAGCTGGGCCCCTCGCTGAGCTGCAAGGCTCTGCTTTCTTTTTCAAATGTGGGCTCTTGGTCGTGCGCATGCGCACAGGCGTCTGGGAAAAATGGGTCCCTAGCACCGAGCTGAGAGGGGTGTAACTCCAGCCTGCTGCAGCCTCTGGCTCAGGCTTCTCTGGAAGGTGCTGCAGTCCTGCCAGCGACCCCAGAGGACCCCAGCACGACTCTCTTCGCTGTCAACCCAGAACGATGGACTCTGCAGTGTCCCGTGGACATTCTGGAAGACTTTGTACCCTCTCCTTGGCGAACGTTCACTGTTCCTGGTGGTCTTCTTTCTCCTGTGACTAGTTCTCGCGGGAAATCCATGTTGACCTAGGCCTCCACAAGGTCTGCAACTCCCTGGGAATCACTTTCCTCAACCTCCCTGGGCCCCAACTCAAGGCACCCACCACCTGCTGGGTTCAACTCCTCCACGAGGCTCCCGGAAGACACTATAAGTGTCAAGGCCAGACACTGTGCTGAATGCACTTGTGCTAGAGCCACGCAGCCGACTGTAGTCATGCTGAACCCTGTGGAAAGTCCATTCTGAGAACCTACTATTGGGTGATTCCTGGCCCACAGTGCACCTAGGAAATCATTGCCCTCTCCTGGAACGCTCCCGCTAGACGGTGCCTCCCATGGGAGCAAGAGCAATCCTGCCAGCGTCCGGTTCTCTGTCCCAGTGTGGCCTAGAAACACAGGGGGGCATCTTTTCTTGGGGCGACCCCAGGCTCCTGCTCCGGGGCTCTATGTTGCCAGAGGTGCCTTCTGTACACCCCCAGGGAGACACTGTCCCGAGAAAAAGGGTCGTTCCCTGGACGTACTGAATCTTGCCTTTGGACACCTCCAATCCAACCCAGAATTCTCAGAAGCCAGCGCCAGGCTCTGTCCAAAAGCTCGGAAAGGAAAGCGGGCCAGCTGCAAGAGAAAAGGCCCGGGAGTCGAAATGCAAGTGAAACCTCTGGCTGTGACAAAGGAGAAAGAGTCCTACCCAGGAATGAGGCTTCAGCCTACAGAGGAGCAGTAGGAAATTACTGTCGGTCCGAAACACCAGAACTCCACTCAGAGACATTCTCAGGAAGAAAGCTGGCTACACAGCTTAGAGGCAGCAGTCAACCTTCTGCACAAACGTCATCATCCCAAAAGAGACAGGGCAGAGGAACAACGGGATGTGTGTATTACGTCTGTGCCTCTAGGACTGTGTGTGTTTCTAGGGGAGAGGAGATAAGAGTGCACGTTCGTGTCAGCTCTCAGCGGTCCTTCCTTAAGAGGCATGCAAACGAGTTTCATAGAAGTAGAGAGGCCATAGCACGAGGAAGGAGAGGGTGGCAGTCTCCAAAGCTAGACAGTTTGCCTTCTGCCCTGGCATCTCAAATAGGGCTGATGGTTTGACAGGAGCTCGACTATGGACAGACCTAAAGATCAAGGGAGTCTTGTGCTGGTAGGCCCCTATATGTATCGGATACCTTCCACCACCCGGTCCCCAACTATCACAACGCACAGATATACATGCACAATGGACAGAATGTTGCCCTTCGCTGACACACCTGGATACCGGAGGCAGGCCGGGGGTTCAGACAGTGTCTTTTGCTCTTGCTAGGCAAGAGAAGGGAGATGGAGGGCCAAAGGCAGCTGTCCCTTTTCAATCACAGCCAGAGGGCAGGAGCCATGACATTTGGAGCCCTGTCTTGCTATCTCATCAGGGCCTAGGTTCATCCTAGTCCTGCTTTTGTCAGAACCAGGACTCATGAAGACTCGGCAATCCTGCTCCCTGGAGGCTCCTGACACACCTAGATCACCGCCCTTTCTGCGTTGGTCTCTCTAAAGTCCGTTCCCGCTATGCACTGCAACTTCCTTGGCCCTGGTTTGTAGACCCTCCACCTAAAAACATATGAGCTAGCCAGGTCTGGGAGGTGAGGATCGCTCTTTCTCCGAGGGAAGACAGACAAAAGCGCTACCCAGGACCCGTGCCTCCGCAGCTGCCTCTCCACATTTCCAGCACTGGGGCTCGGACAGGCCTAATTGAAGTGAGTCCTTGCGAGAGGGACTCACTTGGCCACCCCGGACTTAAAGGCACCTGGGAGCCCTGAACTGCCTCCATTTAAGAGCGACCCCATCGGCCTGCGTGCATGCTGTGCCTAGATGCAAGGAGCTGGGCCCCTCGCTGAGCTGCAAGGCTCTGCTTTCTTTTTCAATTGTGGGCTCTTGGTCGTGCGCATGCGCACAGGCGTCTGGGAAAAATGGGTCCCTAGCACCGAGCTGAGAGGGGTGTAACTCCAGCCTGCTGCAGCCTCTGGCTCAGGCTTCTCTGGAAGGTGCTGCAGTCCTGCCAGCGACCCCAGAGGACCCCAGCACGACTCTCTTCGGTGTCAACCCCGAACGATGGACTCTGCAGTGTCCCGTGGACATTCTGGAAGACTTTGTACCCTCTCCTTGGCGAACGTTCACTGTTCCTGGTGGTCTTCTTTCTCCTGTGACTAGTTCTCGCGGGAAATCCATGTTGACCTAGGCCTCCACAAGGTCTGCAACTCCCTGGGAATCACTTTCCTCAACCTCCCTGGGCCCCAACTCAAGGCACCCACCACCTGCTGGGTTCAACTCCTCCACGAGGCTCCCGGAAGACACTATAAGTGTCAAGGACAGACACTGTGCTGAATGCACTTGTGCTAGAGCCACGCAGCCGACTGTAGTCATGATGAACCCTGTGGAGAGTCCATTCTGAGAACCTACTATTGGGTGATTCCTGGCCCACAGTGCACCTAGGAAATCATTGCCCTCTCCTGGGACGCTCCCGCTAGACGGTGCCTCCCATGGGAGCAAGAGCAATCCTGCCAGCGTCCGGTTCTCTGTCCCAGTGTGGCCTAGAAACACAGGGGGGCATCTTTTCTTGGGGCGACCCCAGGCTCCTGCTCCGGGGCTCTATGTTGCCAGCGGTGCCTTCTGTACACCCCCAGGGAGACACTGTCCCGAGAAAAAGGGTCGTTCCCTGGACGTACTGAATCTTGCCTTTGGACACCTCCAATCCAACCCAGAATTCTCAGAAGCCAGCGCCAGGCTCTGTCCAAAAGCTCGGAAAGGAAAGCGGGCCAGCTGCAAGAGAAAAGGCCCGGGAGTCGAAATGCAAGTGAAACCTCTGGCTGTGACAAAGGAGACAGAGTCCTACCCAGGAATGAGGCTTCAGCCTACAGAGGAGCAGCAGGAAATTCCTGTCGGTCCGAAACACCAGAACTCCACTCAGAGACATTCTCAGGAAGAAAGCTGGCTACACAGCTTAGAGGCAGCAGTCAACCTTCTGCACAAACGTCATCATCCCAAAAGAGACAGGGCAGAGGAACAACGGGATGTGTGTATTACGTCTGTGCCTCTAGGACTGTGTGTGTTTCTAGGGGAGAGGAGATAGGAGTGCACGTTCGTGTCAGCTCTCAGCGGTCCTTCCTTAAGAGGCATGCAAACGAGTTTCATAGAAGTAGAGAGGCCATAGCACGAGGAAGGAGAGGGTGGCAGTCTCCAAAGCTAGACAGTTTGCCTTCTGCCCTGGCATCTCAAATAGGGCTGATGGTTTGACAGGAGCTCGACTATGGACAGACCTAAAGATCAAGGGAGTCTTGTGCTGGTAGGCCCCTATATGTATCGGATACCTTCCACCACCCAGTCCCCAACTATCACAACGCACAGATATACATGCACAATGGACAGAATGTTGCCCTTCGCCGACACACCTGGATACCGGAGGCAGGCCGGGGGTTCAGACAGTGTCTTTTGCTCTTGCTAGGCAAGAGAAGGGAGATGGAGGGCCAAAGGCAGCTGTCCCTTTTCAATCACAGCCAGAGGGCAGGAGCCATGACATTTGGAGCCCTGTCTTGCTATCTCATCAGGGCCTAGGTTCATCCTAGTCCTGCTTTTGTCAGAACCAGGACTCATGAAGACTCGGCAATCCTGCTCCCTGGAGGCTCCTGACACACCTAGATCACCGCCCTTTCTGCGTTGGTCTCTCTAAAGTCCGTTCCCGCTATGCACTGCAACTTCCTTGGCCCTGGTTTGTAGACCCTCCACCTAAAAACATATGAGCTAGCCAGGTCTGGGAGGTGAGGATCGCTCTTTCTCCGAGGGAAGACAGACAAAAGCGCTACCCAGGACCCGTGCCTCCGCAGCTGCCTCTCCACGTTTCCAGCACTGGGGCTCTGACAGGCCTAATTGAAGTGAGTCCTTGCGAGAGGGACTCACTTGGCCACCCCGGACTTAAAGGCACCTGGGAGCCCTGAACTGCCTCCATTTAAGAGCGACCCCATCGGCCTGCGTGCATGCTGTGCCTAGATGCAAGGAGCTGGGCCCCTCGCTGAGCTGCAAGGCTCTGCTTTCTTTTTCAAATGTGGGCTCTTGGTCGTGCGCATGCGCACAGGCGTCTGGGAAAAATGGGTCCCTAGCACCGAGCTGAGAGGGGTGTAACTCCAGCCTGCTGCAGCCTCTGGCTCAGGCTTCTCTGGAAGGTGCTGCAGTCCTGCCAGCGACCCCAGAGGACCCCAGCACGACTCTCTTCGCTGTCAACCCAGAACGATGGACTCTGCAGTGTCCCGTGGACATTCTGGAAGACTTTGTACCCTCTCCTTGGCGAACGTTCACTGTTCCTGGTGGTCTTCTTTCTCCTGTGACTAGTTCTCGCGGGAAATCCATGTTGACCTAGGCCTCCACAAGGTCTGCAACTCCCTGGGAATCACTTTCCTCAACCTCCCTGGGCCCCAACTCAAGGCACCCACCACCTGCTGGGTTCAACTCCTCCACGAGGCTCCCGGAAGACACTATGAGTGTCAAGGCCAGACACTGTGCTGAATGCACTTGTGCTAGAGCCACGCAGCCGACTGTAGTCATGCTGAACCCTGTGGAAAGTCCATTCTGAGAACCTACTATGGGGTGATTCCTGGCCCACAGTGCACCTAGGAAATCATTGCCCTCTCCTGGGACGCTCCCGCTAGACGGTGCCTCCCATGGGAGCAAGAGCAATCCTGCCAGCGTCTAGTTCTCTGTCCCAGTGTGGCCTAGAAACACAGGGGGGCATCTTTTCTTTGGGCGACCCCAGGCTCCTGCTCCGGGGCTCTATGTTGCCAGAGGTGCCTTCTGTACACCCCCAGGGAGACACTGTCCCGAGAAAAAGGGTCGTTCCCTGGACGTACTGAATCTTGCCTTTGGACACCTCCAATCCAACCCAGAATTCTCAGAAGCCAGCGCCAGGCTCTGTCCAAAAGCTCGGAAAGGAAAGCGGGCCAGCTGCAAGAGAAAAGGCCCGGGAGTCGAAATGCAAGTGAAACCTCTGGCTGTGACAAAGGAGACAGAGTCCTACCCAGGAATGAGGCTTCAGCCTACAGAGGAGCAGCAGGAAATTACTGTCGGTCCGAAACACCAGAACTCCACTCAGAGACATTCTCAGGAAGAAAGCTGGCTACACAGCTTAGAGGCAGCAGTCAACCTTCTGCACAAACGTCATCATCCCAAAAGAGACAGGGCAGAGGAACAACGGGATGTGTGTATTACGTCTGTGCCTCTAGGACTGTGTGTGTTTCTAGGGGAGAGGAGATAGGAGTGCACGTTCGTGTCAGCTCTCAGCGGTCCTTCCTTAAGAGGCATGCAAACGAGTTTCGTAGAAGTAGAGAGGCCATAGCACGAGGAAGGAGAGGGTGGCAGTCTCCAAAGCTAGACAGTTTGCCTTCTGCCCTGGCATCTCAAATAGGGCTGATGGTTTGACAGGAGCTCGACTATGGACAGACCTAAAGATCAAGGGAGTCTTGTGCTGGTAGGCCCCTATATGTATCGGATACCTTCCACCACCCGGTCCCCAACTATCACAACGCACAGATATACATGCACAATGGACAGAATGTTGCCCTTCGCTGACACACCTGGATACCGGAGGCAGGCCGGGGGTTCAGACAGTGTCTTTTGCTCTTGCTAGGCAAGAGAAGGGAGATGGAGGGCCAAAGGCAGCTGTCCCTTTTCAATCACAGCCAGAGGGCAGGAGCCATGACATTTGGAGCCCTGTTTTGCTATCTCATCAGGGCCTAGGTTCATCCTAGTCCTGCTTTTGTCAGAACCAGGACTCATGAAGACTCGGCAATCCTGCTCCCTGGAGGCTCCTGACACACCTAGATCACCGCCCTTTCTGCGTTGGTCTCTCTAAAGTCCGTTCCCGCTATGCACTGCAACTTCCTTGGCCCTGGTTTGTAGACCCTCCACCTAAAAACATATGAGCTAGCCAGGTCTGGGAGGTGAGGATCGCTCTTTCTCCGAGGGAAGACAGACAAAAGCGCTACCCAGGACCCGTGCCTCCGCAGCTGCCTCTCCACATTTCCAGCACTGGGGCTCGGACAGGCCTAATTGAAGTGAGTCCTTGCGAGAGGGACTCACTTGGCCACCCCGGACTTAAAGGCACCTGGGAGCCCTGAACTGCCCCCATTTAAGAGCGACCCCATCGGCCTGCGTGCATGCTGTGCCTAGATGCAAGGAGCTGGGCCCCTCGCTGAGCTGCAAGGCTCTGCTTTCTTTTTCAAATGTGGGCTCTTGGTCGTGCGCATGCGCACAGGCGTCTGGGAAAAATGGGTCCCTAGCACCGAGCTGTGCTGTGAGGGGTGTAACTCATGCCTGCTGCAGCCTCTGGCTCAGGCTTCTCTGGAAGGTGCTGCAGTCCTGCCAGCGACCCCAGAGGACCCCAGCACGACTCTCTTCGGTGTCAACCCCGAACGATGGACTCTGCAGTGTCCCGTGGACATTCTGGAAGACTTTGTACCCTCTCCTTGGCGAACGTTCACTGTTCCTGGTGGTCTTCTTTCTCCTGTGACTAGTTCTCGCGGGAAATCCATGTTGACCTAGGCCTCCACAAGGTCTGCAACTCCCTGGGAATCACTTTCCTCAACCTCCCTGGGCCCCAACTCAAGGCACCCACCACCTGCTGGGTTCAACTCCTCCACGAGGCTCCCGGAAGACACTATAAGTGTCAACGCCAGACACTGTGCTGAATGCACTTGTGCTAGAGCCACGCAGCCGACTGTAGTCATGCTGAACCCTGTGGAAAGTCCATTCTGAGAACCTACTATGGGGTGATTCCTGGCCCACAGTGCACCTAGGAAATCATTGCCCTCTCCTGGGACGCTCCCGCTAGACGGTGCCTCCCATGGGAGCAAGAGCAATCCTGCCAGCGTCTAGTTCTCTGTCCCAGTGTGGCCTAGAAACACAGGGGGGCATCTTTTCTTGGGGCGACCCCAGGCTCCTGCTCCGGGGCTCTATGTTGCCAGAGGTGCCTTCTGTACACCCCCAGGGAGACACTGTCCCGAGAAAAAGGGTCGTTCCCTGGACGTACTGAATCTTGCCTTTGGACACCTCCAATCCAACCCAGAATTCTCAGAAGCCAGCGCCAGGCTCTGTCCAAAAGCTCGGAAAGGAAAGCGGGCCAGCTGCAAGAGAAAAGGCCCGGGAGTCGAAATGCAAGTGAAACCTCTGGCTGTGACAAAGGAGACAGAGTCCTACCCAGGAATGAGGCTTCAGCCTACAGAGGAGCAGCAGGAAATTACTGTCGGTCCGAAACACCAGAACTCCACTCAGAGACATTCTCAGGAAGAAAGCTGGCTACACAGCTTAGAGGCAGCAGTCAACCTTCTGCACAAACGTCATCATCCCAAAAGAGACAGGGCAGAGGAACAACGGGATGTGTGTATTACGTCTGTGCCTCTAGGACTGTGTGTGTTTCTAGGGGAGAGGAGATAGGAGTGCACGTTCGTGTCAGCTCTCAGCGGTCCTTCCTTAAGAGGCATGCAAACGAGTTTCGTAGAAGTAGAGAGGCCATAGCACGAGGAAGGAGAGGGTGGCAGTCTCCAAAGCTAGACAGTTTGCCTTCTGCCCTGGCATCTCAAATAGGGCTGATGGTTTGACAGGAGCTCGACTATGGACAGACCTAAAGATCAAGGGAGTCTTGTGCTGGTAGGCCCCTATATGTATCGGATACCTTCCACCACCCGGTCCCCAACTATCACAACGCACAGATATACATGCACAATGGACAGAATGTTGCCCTTCGCTGACACACCTGGATACCGGAGGCAGGCCGGGGGTTCAGACAGTGTCTTTTGCTCTTGCTAGGCAAGAGAAGGGAGATGGAGGGCCAAAGGCAGCTGTCCCTTTTCAATCACAGCCAGAGGGCAGGAGCCATGACATTTGGAGCCCTGTTTTGCTATCTCATCAGGGCCTAGGTTCATCCTAGTCCTGCTTTTGTCAGAACCAGGACTCATGAAGACTCGGCAATCCTGCTCCCTGGAGGCTCCTGACACACCTAGATCACCGCCCTTTCTGCGTTGGTCTCTCTAAAGTCCGTTCCCGCTATGCACTGCAACTTCCTTGACCCTGGTTTGTAGACCCTCCACCTAAAAACATATGAGCTAGCCAGGTCTGGGAGGTGAGGATCGCTCTTTCTCCGAGGGAAGACAGACAAAAGCGCTACCCAGGACCCGTGCCTCCGCAGCTGCCTCTCCACATTTCCAGCACTGGGGCTCGGACAGGCCTAATTGAAGTGAGTCCTTGCGAGAGGGACTCACTTGGCCACCCCGGACTTAAAGGCACCTGGGAGCCCTGAACTGCCCCCATTTAAGAGCGACCCCATCGGCCTGCGTGCATGCTGTGCCTAGATGCAAGGAGCTGGGCCCCTCGCTGAGCTGCAAGGCTCTGCTTTCTTTTTCAAATGTGGGCTCTTGGTCGTGCGCATGCGCACAGGCGTCTGGGAAAAATGGGTCCCTAGCACCGAGCTGTGAGGGGTGTAACTCATGCCTGCTGCAGCCTCTGGCTCAGGCTTCTCTGGAAGGTGCTGCAGTCCTGCCAGCGACCCCAGAGGACCCCAGCACGACTCTCTTCGGTGTCAACCCCGAACGATGGACTCTGCAGTGTCCCGTGGACATTCTGGAAGACTTTGTACCCTCTCCTTGGCGAAGGTTCACTGTTCCTGGTGGTCTTCTTTCTCCTGTGACTAGTTCTCGCGGGAAATCCATGTTGACCTAGGCCTCCACAAGGTCTGCAACTCCCTGGGAATCACTTTCCTCAACCTCCCTGGGCCCCAACTCAAGGCACCCACCACCTGCTGGGTTCAACTCCTCCACGAGGCTCCCGGAAGACACTATAAGTGTCAACGCCAGACACTGTGCTGAATGCACTTGTGCTAGAGCCACGCAGCCGACTGTAGTCATGCTGAACCCTGTGGAAAGTCCATTCTGAGAACCTACTATGGGGTGATTCCTGGCCCACAGTGCACCTAGGAAATCATTGCCCTCTCCTGGGACGCTCCCGCTAGACGGTGCCTCCCATGGGAGCAAGAGCAATCCTGCCAGCGTCTAGTTCTCTGTCCCAGTGTGGCCTAGAAACACAGGGGGGCATCTTTTCTTGGGGCGACCCCAGGCTCCTGCTCCGGGGCTCTATGTTGCCAGAGGTGCCTTCTGTACACCCCCAGGGAGACACTGTCCCGAGAAAAAGGGTCGTTCCCTGGACGTACTGAATCTTGCCTTTGGACACCTCCAATCCAACCCAGAATTCTCAGAAGCCAGCGCCAGGCTCTGTCCAAAAGCTCGGAAAGGAAAGCGGGCCAGCTGCAAGAGAAAAGGCCCGGGAGTCGAAATGCAAGTGAAACCTCTGGCTGTGACAAAGGAGACAGAGTCCTACCCAGGAATGAGGCTTCAGCCTACAGAGGAGCAGCAGGAAATTACTGTCGGTCCGAAACACCAGAACTCCACTCAGAGACATTCTCAGGAAGAAAGCTGGCTACACAGCTTAGAGGCAGCAGTCAACCTTCTGCACAAACGTCATCATCCCAAAAGAGACAGGGCAGAGGAACAACGGGATGTGTGTATTACGTCTGTGCCTCTAGGACTGTGTGTGTTTCTAGGGGAGAGGAGATAGGAGTGCACGTTCGTGTCAGCTCTCAGCGGTCCTTCCTTAAGAGGCATGCAAACGAGTTTCGTAGAAGTAGAGAGGCCATAGCACGAGGAAGGAGAGGGTGGCAGTCTCCAAAGCTAGACAGTTTGCCTTCTGCCCTGGCATCTCAAATAGGGCTGATGGTTTGACAGGAGCTCGACTATGGACAGACCTAAAGATCAAGGGAGTCTTGTGCTGGTAGGCCCCTATATGTATCGGATACCTTCCACCACCCGGTCCCCAACTATCACAACGCACAGATATACATGCACAATGGACAGAATGTTGCCCTTCGCTGACACACCTGGATACCGGAGGCAGGCCGGGGGTTCAGACAGTGTCTTTTGCTCTTGCTAGGCAAGAGAAGGGAGATGGAGGGCCAAAGGCAGCTGTCCCTTTTCAATCACAGCCAGAGGGCAGGAGCCATGACATTTGGAGCCCTGTTTTGCTATCTCATCAGGGCCTAGGTTCATCCTAGTCCTGCTTTTGTCAGAACCAGGACTCATGAAGACTCGGCAATCCTGCTCCCTGGAGGCTCCTGACACACCTAGATCACCGCCCTTTCTGCGTTGGTCTCTCTAAAGTCCGTTCCCGCTATGCACTGCAACTTCCTTGGCCCTGGTTTGTAGACCCTCCACCTAAAAACATATGAGCTAGCCAGGTCTGGGAGGTGAGGATCGCTCTTTCTCCGAGGGAAGACAGACAAAAGCGCTACCCAGGACCCGTGCCTCCGCAGCTGCCTCTCCACGTTTCCAGCACTGGGGCTCGGACAGGCCTAATTGAAGTGAGTCCTTGCGAGAGGGACTCACTTGGCCACCCCGGACTTAAAGGCACCTGGGAGCCCTGAACTGCCCCCATTTAAGAGCGACCCCATCGGCCTGCGTGCATGCTGTGCCTAGATGCAAGGAGCTGGGCCCCTCGCTGAGCTGCAAGGCTCTGCTTTCTTTTTCAAATGTGGGCTCTTGGTCGTGCGCATGCGCACAGGCGTCTGGGAAAAATGGGTCCCTAGCACCGAGCTGTGAGGGGTGTAACTCATGCCTGCTGCAGCCTCTGGCTCAGGCTTCTCTGGAAGGTGCTGCAGTCCTGCCAGCGACCCCAGAGGACCCCAGCACGACTCTCTTCGGTGTCAACCCCGAACGATGGACTCTGCAGTGTCCCGTGGACATTCTGGAAGACTTTGTACCCTCTCCTTGGCGAACGTTCACTGTTCCTGGTGGTCTTCTTTCTCCTGTGACTAGTTCTCGCGGGAAATCCATGTTGACCTAGGCCTCCACAAGGTCTGCAACTCCCTGGGAATCACTTTCCTCAACCTCCCTGGGCCCCAACTCAAGGCACCCACCACCTGCTGGGTTCAACTCCTCCACGAGGCTCCCGGAAGACACTATGAGTGTCAACGCCAGACACTGTGCTGAATGCACTTGTGCTAGAGCCACGCAGCCGACTGTAGTCATGCTGAACCCTGTGGAAAGTCCATTCTGAGAACCTACTATGGGGTGATTCCTGGCCCACAGTGCACCTAGGAAATCATTGCCCTCTCCTGGGACGCTCCCGCTAGACGGTGCCTCCCATGGGAGCAAGAGCAATCCTGCCAGCGTCTAGTTCTCTGTCCCAGTGTGGCCTAGAAACACAGGGGGGCATCTTTTCTTGGGGCGACCCCAGGCTCCTGCTCCGGGGCTCTATGTTGCCAGAGGTGCCTTCTGTACACCCCCAGGGAGACACTGTCCCGAGAAAAAGGGTCGTTCCCTGGACGTACTGAATCTTGCCTTTGGACACCTCCAATCCAACCCAGAATTCTCAGAAGCCAGCGCCAGGCTCTGTCCAAAAGCTCGGAAAGGAAAGCGGGCCAGCTGCAAGAGAAAAGGCCCGGGAGTCGAAATGCAAGTGAAACCTCTGGCTGTGACAAAGGAGACAGAGTCCTACCCAGGAATGAGGCTTCAGCCTACAGAGGAGCAGCAGGAAATTACTGTCGGTCCGAAACACCAGAACTCCACTCAGAGACATTCTCAGGAAGAAAGCTGGCTACACAGCTTAGAGGCAGCAGTCAACCTTCTGCACAAACGTCATCATCCCAAAAGAGACAGGGCAGAGGAACAACGGGATGTGTGTATTACGTCTGTGCCTCTAGGACTGTGTGTGTTTCTAGGGGAGAGGAGATAGGAGTGCACGTTCGTGTCAGCTCTCAGCGGTCCTTCCTTAAGAGGCATGCAAACGAGTTTCATAGAAGTAGAGAGGCCATAGCACGAGGAAGGAGAGGGTGGCAGTCTCCAAAGCTAGACAGTTTGCCTTCTGCCCTGGCATCTCAAATAGGGCTGATGGTTTGACAGGAGCTCGACTATGGACAGACCTAAAGATCAAGGGAGTCTTGTGCTGGTAGGCCCCTATATGTATCGGATACCTTCCACCACCCGGTCCCCAACTATCACAACGCACAGATATACATGCACAATGGACAGAATGTTGCCCTTCGCTGACACACCTGGATACCGGAGGCAGGCCGGGGGTTCAGACAGTGTCTTTTGCTCTTGCTAGGCAAGAGAAGGGAGATGGAGGGCCAAAGGCAGCTGTCCCTTTTCAATCACAGCCAGAGGGCAGGAGCCATGACATTTGGAGCCCTGTCTTGCTATCTCATCAGGGCCTAGGTTCATCCTAGTCCTGCTTTTGTCAGAACCAGGACTCATGAAGACTCGGCAATCCTGCTCCCTGGAGGCTCCTGACACACCTAGATCACCGCCCTTTCTGCGTTGGTCTCTCTAAAGTCCGTTCCCGCTATGCACTGCAACTTCCTTGGCCCTGGTTTGTAGACCCTCCACCTAAAAACATATGAGCTAGCCAGGTCTGGGAGGTGAGGATCGCTCTTTCTCCGAGGGAAGACAGACAAAAGCGCTACCCAGGACCCGTGCCTCCGCAGCTGCCTCTCCACATTTCCAGCACTGGGGCTCGGACAGGCCTAATTGAAGTGAGTCCTTGCGAGAGGGACTCACTTGGCCACCCCGGACTTAAAGGCACCTGGGAGCCCTGAACTGCCCCCATTTAAGAGCGACCCCATCGGCCTGCGTGCATGCTGTGCCTAGATGCAAGGAGCTGGGCCCCTCGCTGAGCTGCAAGGCTCTGCTTTCTTTTTCAAATGTGGGCTCTTGGTCGTGCGCATGCGCACAGGCGTCTGGGAAAAATGGGTCCCTAGCACCGAGCTGTGAGGGGTGTAACTCATGCCTGCTGCAGCCTCTGGCTCAGGCTTCTCTGGAAGGTGCTGCAGTCCTGCCAGCGACCCCAGAGGACCCCAGCACGACTCTCTTCGGTGTCAACCCCGAACGATGGACTCTGCAGTGTCCCGTGGACATTCTGGAAGACTTTGTACCCTCTCCTTGGCGAACGTTCACTGTTCCTGGTGGTCTTCTTTCTCCTGTGACTAGTTCTCGCGGGAAATCCATGTTGACCTAGGCCTCCACAAGGTCGGCAACTCCCTGGGAATCACTTTCCTCAACCTCCCTGGGCCCCAACTCAAGGCACCCACCACCTGCTGGGTTCAACTCCTCCACGAGGCTCCCGGAAGACACTATAAGTGTCAACGCCAGACACTGTGCTGAATGCACTTGTGCTAGAGCCACGCAGCCGACTGTAGTCATGCTGAACCCTGTGGAAAGTCCATTCTGAGAACCTACTATGGGGTGATTCCTGGCCCACAGTGCACCTAGGAAATCATTGCCCTCTCCTGGGACGCTCCCGCTAGACGGTGCCTCCCATGGGAGCAAGAGCAATCCTGCCAGCGTCTAGTTCTCTGTCCCAGTGTGGCCTAGAAACACAGGGGGGCATCTTTTCTTGGGGCGACCCCAGGCTCCTGCTCCGGGGCTCTATGTTGCCAGAGGTGCCTTCTGTACACCCCCAGGGAGACACTGTCCCGAGAAAAAGGGTCGTTCCCTGGACGTACTGAATCTTGCCTTTGGACACCTCCAATCCAACCCAGAATTCTCAGAAGCCAGCGCCAGGCTCTGTCCAAAAGCTCGGAAAGGAAAGCGGGCCAGCTGCAAGAGAAAAGGCCCGGGAGTCGAAATGCAAGTGAAACCTCTGGCTGTGACAAAGGAGACAGAGTCCTACCCAGGAATGAGGCTTCAGCCTACAGAGGAGCAGCAGGAAATTACTGTCGGTCCGAAACACCAGAACTCCACTCAGAGACATTCTCAGGAAGAAAGCTGGCTACACAGCTTAGAGGCAGCAGTCAACCTTCTGCACAAACGTCATCATCCCAAAAGAGACAGGGCAGAGGAACAACGGGATGTGTGTATTACGTCTGTGCCTCTAGGACTGTGTGTGTTTCTAGGGGAGAGGAGATAGGAGTGCACGTTCGTGTCAGCTCTCAGCGGTCCTTCCTTAAGAGGCATGCAAACGAGTTTCATAGAAGTAGAGAGGCCATAGCACGAGGAAGGAGAGGGTGGCAGTCTCCAAAGCTAGACAGTTTGCCTTCTGCCCTGGCATCTCAAATAGGGCTGATGGTTTGACAGGAGCTCGACTATGGACAGACCTAAAGATCAAGGGAGTCTTGTGCTGGTAGGCCCCTATATGTATCGGATACCTTCCACCACCCGGTCCCCAACTATCACAACGCACAGATATACATGCACAATGGACAGAATGTTGCCCTTCGCTGACACACCTGGATACCGGAGGCAGGCCGGGGGTTCAGACAGTGTCTTTTGCTCTTGCTAGGCAAGAGAAGGGAGATGGAGGGCCAAAGGCAGCTGTCCCTTTTCAATCACAGCCAGAGGGCAGGAGCCATGACATTTGGAGCCCTGTCTTGCTATCTCATCAGGGCCTAGGTTCATCCTAGTCCTGCTTTTGTCAGAACCAGGACTCATGAAGACTCGGCAATCCTGCTCCCTGGAGGCTCCTGACACACCTAGATCACCGCCCTTTCTGCGTTGGTCTCTCTAAAGTCCGTTCCCGCTATGCACTGCAACTTCCTTGGCCCTGGTTTGTAGACCCTCCACCTAAAAACATATGAGCTAGCCAGGTCTGGGAGGTGAGGATCGCTCTTTCTCCGAGGGAAGACAGACAAAAGCGCTACCCAGGACCCGTGCCTCCGCAGCTGCCTCTCCACATTTCCAGCACTGGGGCTCGGACAGGCCTAATTGAAGTGAGTCCTTGCGAGAGGGACTCACTTGGCCACCCCGGACTTAAAGGCACCTGGGAGCCCTGAACTGCCTCCATTTAAGAGCGACCCCATCGGCCTGCGTGCATGCTGTGCCTAGATGCAAGGAGCTGGGCCCCTCGCTGAGCTGCAAGGCTCTGCTTTCTTTTTCAATTGTGGGCTCTTGGTCGTGCGCATGCGCACAGGCGTCTGGGAAAAATGGGTCCCTAGCACCGAGCTGAGAGGGGTGTAACTCCAGCCTGCTGCAGCCTCTGGCTCAGGCTTCTCTGGAATGTGCTGCAGTCCTGCCAGCGACCCCAGAGGACCCCAGCACGACTCTCTTCGGTGTCAACCCCGAACGATGGACTCTGCAGTGTCCCGTGGACATTCTGGAAGACTTTGTACCCTCTCCTTGGCGAACGTTCACTGTTCCTGGTGGTCTTCTTTCTCCTGTGACTAGTTCTCGCGGGAAATCCATGTTGACCTAGGCCTCCACAAGGTCTGCAACTCCCTGGGAATCACTTTCCTCAACCTCCCTGGGCCCCAACTCAAGGCACCCACCACCTGCTGGGTTCAACTCCTCCACGAGGCTCCCGGAAGACACTATAAGTGTCAACGCCAGACACTGTGCTGAATGCACTTGTGCTAGAGCCACGCAGCCGACTGTAGTCATGCTGAACCCTGTGGAAAGTCCATTCTGAGAACCTACTATGGGGTGATTCCTGGCCCACAGTGCACCTAGGAAATCATTGCCCTCTCCTGGGACGCTCCCGCTAGACGGTGCCTCCCATGGGAGCAAGAGCAATCCTGCCAGCGTCTGGTTCTCTGTCCCAGTGTGGCCTAGAAACAGAGGGGGGCATCTTTTCTTGGGGCGACCCCAGGCTCCTGCTCCGGGGCTCTATGTTGCCAGAGGTGCCTTCTGTACACCCCCAGGGAGACACTGTCCCGAGAAAAAGGGTCGTTCCCTGGACGTACTGAATCTTGCCTTTGGACACCTCCAATCCAACCCAGAATTCTCAGAAGCCAGCGCCAGGCTCTGTCCAAAAGCTCGGAAAGGAAAGCGGGCCAGCTGCAAGAGAAAAGGCCCGGGAGTCGAAATGCAAGTGAAACCTCTGGCTGTGACAAAGGAGACAGAGTCCTACCCAGGAATGAGGCTTCAGCCTACAGAGGAGCAGCAGGAAATTACTGTCGGTCCGAAACACCAGAACTCCACTCAGAGACATTCTCAGGAAGAAAGCTGGCTACACAGCTTAGAGGCAGCAGTCAACCTTCTGCACAAACGTCATCATCCCAAAAGAGACAGGGCAGAGGAACAACGGGATGTGTGTATTACGTCTGTGCCTCTAGGACTGTGTGTGTTTCTAGGGGAGAGGAGATAGGAGTGCACGTTCGTGTCAGCTCTCAGCGGTCCTTCCTTAAGAGGCATGCAAACGAGTTTCATAGAAGTAGAGAGGCCATAGCACGAGGAAGGAGAGGGTGGCAGTCTCCAAAGCTAGACAGTTTGCCTTCTGCCCTGGCATCTCAAATAGGGCTGATGGTTTGACAGGAGCTCGACTATGGACAGACCTAAAGATCAAGGGAGTCTTGTGCTGGTAGGCCCCTATATGTATCGGATACCTTCCACCACCCGGTCCCCAACTATCACAACGCACAGATATACATGCACAATGGACAGAATGTTGCCCTTCGCTGACACACCTGGATACCGGAGGCAGGCCGGGGGTTCAGACAGTGTCTTTTGCTCTTGCTAGGCAAGAGAAGGGAGATGGAGGGCCAAAGGCAGCTGTCCCTTTTCAATCACAGCCAGAGGGCAGGAGCCATGACATTTGGAGCCCTGTCTTGCTATCTCATCAGGGCCTAGGTTCATCCTAGTCCTGCTTTTGTCAGAACCAGGACTCATGAAGACTCGGCAATCCTGCTCCCTGGAGGCTCCTGACACACCTAGATCACCGCCCTTTCTGCGTTGGTCTCTCTAAAGTCCGTTCCCGCTATGCACTGCAACTTCCTTGGCCCTGGTTTGTAGACCCTCCACCTAAAAACATATGAGCTAGCCAGGTCTGGGAGGTGAGGATCGCTCTTTCTCCGAGGGAAGACAGACAAAAGCGCTACCCAGGACCCGTGCCTCCGCAGCTGCCTCTCCACATTTCCAGCACTGGGGCTCGGACAGGCCTAATTGAAGTGAGTCCTTGCGAGAGGGACTCACTTGGCCACCCCGGACTTAAAGGCACCTGGGAGCCCTGAACTGCCTCCATTTAAGAGCGACCCCATCGGCCTGCGTGCATGCTGTGCCTAGATGCAAGGAGCTGGGCCCCTCGCTGAGCTGCAAGGCTCTGCTTTCTTTTTCAATTGTGGGCTCTTGGTCGTGCGCATGCGCACAGGCGTCTGGGAAAAATGGGTCCCTAGCACCGAGCTGAGAGGGGTGTAACTCCAGCCTGCTGCAGCCTCTGGCTCAGGCTTCTCTGGAATGTGCTGCAGTCCTGCCAGCGACCCCAGAGGACCCCAGCACGACTCTCTTCGGTGTCAACCCCGAACGATGGACTCTGCAGTGTCCCGTGGACATTCTGGAAGACTTTGTACCCTCTCCTTGGCGAACGTTCACTGTTCCTGGTGGTCTTCTTTCTCCTGTGACTAGTTCTCGCGGGAAATCCATGTTGACCTAGGCCTCCACAAGGTCTGCAACTCCCTGGGAATCACTTTCCTCAACCTCCCTGGGCCCCAACTCAAGGCACCCACCACCTGCTGGGTTCAACTCCTCCACGAGGCTCCCGGAAGACACTATAAGTGTCAAGGCCAGACACTGTGCTGAATGCACTTGTGCTAGAGCCACGCAGCCGACTGTAGTCATGATGAACCCTGTGGAAAGTCCATTCTGAGAACCTACTATTGGGTGATTCCTGGCCCACAGTGCACCTAGGAAATCATTGCCCTCTCCTGGGACGCTCCCGCTAGACGGTGCCTCCCATGGGAGCAAGAGCAATCCTGCCAGCGTCTGGTTCTCTGTCCCAGTGTGGCCTAGAAACACAGGGGGGCATCTTTTCTTGGGGCGACCCCAGGCTCCTGCTCCGGGGCTCTATGTTGCCAGAGGTGCCTTCTGTACACCCCCAGGGAGACACTGTCCCGAGAAAAAGGGTCGTTCCCTGGACGTACTGAATCTTGCCTTTGGACACCTCCAATCCAACCCAGAATTCTCAGAAGCCAGCGCCAGGCTCTGTCCAAAAGCTCGGAAAGGAAAGCGGGCCAGCTGCAAGAGAAAAGGCCCGGGAGTCGAAATGCAAGTGAAACCTCTGGCTGTGACAAAGGAGACAGAGTCCTACCCAGGAATGAGGCTTCAGCCTACAGAGGAGCAGCAGGAAATTACTGTCGGTCCGAAACACCAGAACTCCACTCAGAGACATTCTCAGGAAGAAAGCTGGCTACACAGCTTAGAGGCAGCAGTCAACCTTCTGCACAAACGTCATCATCCCAAAAGAGACAGGGCAGAGGAACAACGGGATGTGTGTATTACGTCTGTGCCTCTAGGACTGTGTGTGTTTCTAGGGGAGAGGAGATAGGAGTGCACGTTCGTGTCAGCTCTCAGCGGTCCTTCCTTAAGAGGCATGCAAACGAGTTTCATAGAAGTAGAGAGGCCATAGCACGAGGAAGGAGAGGGTGGCAGTCTCCAAAGCTAGACAGTTTGCCTTCTGCCCTGGCATCTCAAATAGGGCTGATGGTTTGACAGGAGCTCGACTATGGACAGACCTAAAGATCAAGGGAGTCTTGTGCTGGTAGGCCCCTATATGTATCGGATACCTTCCACCACCCGGTCCCCAACTATCACAACGCACAGATATACATGCACAATGGACAGAATGTTGCCCTTCGCCGACACACCTGGATACCGGAGGCAGGCCGGGGGTTCAGACAGTGTCTTTTGCTCTTGCTAGGCAAGAGAAGGGAGATGGAGGGCCAAAGGCAGCTGTCCCTTTTCAATCACAGCCAGAGGGCAGGAGCCATGACATTTGGAGCCCTGTCTTGCTATCTCATCAGGGCCTAGGTTCATCCTAGTCCTGCTTTTGTCAGAACCAGGACTCATGAAGACTCGGCAATCCTGCTCCCTGGAGGCTCCTGACACACCTAGATCACCGCCCTTTCTGCGTTGGTCTCTCTAAAGTCCGTTCCCGCTATGCACTGCAACTTCCTTGGCCCTGGTTTGTAGACCCTCCACCTAAAAACATATGAGCTAGCCAGGTCTGGGAGGTGAGGATCGCTCTTTCTCCGAGGGAAGACAGACAAAAGCGCTACCCAGGACCCGTGCCTCCGCAGCTGCCTCTCCACATTTCCAGCACTGGGGCTCGGACAGGCCTAATTGAAGTGAGTCCTTGCGAGAGGGACTCACTTGGCCACCCCGGACTTAAAGGCACCTGGGAGCCCTGAACTGCCTCCATTTAAGAGCGACCCCATCGGCCTGCGTGCATGCTGTGCCTAGATGCAAGGAGCTGGGCCCCTCGCTGAGCTGCAAGGCTCTGCTTTCTTTTTCAATTGTGGGCTCTTGGTCGTGCGCATGCGCACAGGCGTCTGGGAAAAATGGGTCCCTAGCACCGAGCTGAGAGGGGTGTAACTCCAGCCTGCTGCAGCCTCTGGCTCAGGCTTCTCTGGAATGTGCTGCAGTCCTGCCAGCGACCCCAGAGGACCCCAGCACGACTCTCTTCGGTGTCAACCCCGAACGATGGACTCTGCAGTGTCCCGTGGACATTCTGGAAGACTTTGTACCCTCTCCTTGGCGAACGTTCACTGTTCCTGGTGGTCTTCTTTCTCCTGTGACTAGTTCTCGCGGGAAATCCATGTTGACCTAGGCCTCCACAAGGTCTGCAACTCCCTGGGAATCACTTTCCTCAACCTCCCTGGGCCCCAACTCAAGGCACCCACCACCTGCTGGGTTCAACTCCTCCACGAGGCTCCCGGAAGACACTATAAGTGTCAAGGCCAGACACTGTGCTGAATGCACTTGTGCTAGAGCCACGCAGCCGACTGTAGTCATGATGAACCCTGTGGAAAGTCCATTCTGAGAACCTACTATTGGGTGATTCCTGGCCCACAGTGCACCTAGGAAATCATTGCCCTCTCCTGGGACGCTCCCGCTAGACGGTGCCTCCCATGGGAGCAAGAGCAATCCTGCCAGCGTCTGGTTCTCTGTCCCAGTGTGGCCTAGAAACACAGGGGGGCATCTTTTCTTGGGGCGACCCCAGGCTCCTGCTCCGGGGCTCTATGTTGCCAGAGGTGCCTTCTGTACACCCCCAGGGAGACACTGTCCCGAGAAAAAGGGTCGTTCCCTGGACGTACTGAATCTTGCCTTTGGACACCTCCAATCCAACCCAGAATTCTCAGAAGCCAGCGCCAGGCTCTGTCCAAAAGCTCGGAAAGGAAAGCGGGCCAGCTGCAAGAGAAAAGGCCCGGGAGTCGAAATGCAAGTGAAACCTCTGGCTGTGACAAAGGAGACAGAGTCCTACCCAGGAATGAGGCTTCAGCCTACAGAGGAGCAGCAGGAAATTACTGTCGGTCCGAAACACCAGAACTCCACTCAGAGACATTCTCAGGAAGAAAGCTGGCTACACAGCTTAGAGGCAGCAGTCAACCTTCTGCACAAACGTCATCATCCCAAAAGAGACAGGGCAGAGGAACAACGGGATGTGTGTATTACGTCTGTGCCTCTAGGACTGTGTGTGTTTCTAGGGGAGAGGAGATAGGAGTGCACGTTCGTGTCAGCTCTCAGCGGTCCTTCCTTAAGAGGCATGCAAACGAGTTTCATAGAAGTAGAGAGGCCATAACACGAGGAAGGAGAGGGTGGCAGTCTCCAAAGCTAGACAGTTTGCCTTCTGCCCTGGCATCTCAAATAGGGCTGATGGTTTGACAGGAGCTCGACTATGGACAGACCTAAAGATCAAGGGAGTCTTGTGCTGGTAGGCCCCTATATGTATCGGATACCTTCCACCACCCGGTCCCCAACTATCACAACGCACAGATATACATGCACAATGGACAGAATGTTGCCCTTCGCCGACACACCTGGATACCGGAGGCAGGCCGGGGGTTCAGACAGTGTCTTTTGCTCTTGCTAGGCAAGAGAAGGGAGATGGAGGGCCAAAGGCAGCTGTCCCTTTTCAATCACAGCCAGAGGGCAGGAGCCATGACATTTGGAGCCCTGTCTTGCTATCTCATCAGGGCCTAGGTTCATCCTAGTCCTGCTTTTGTCAGAACCAGGACTCATGAAGACTCGGCAATCCTGCTCCCTGGAGGCTCCTGACACACCTAGATCACCGCCCTTTCTGCGTTGGTCTCTCTAAAGTCCGTTCCCGCTATGCACTGCAACTTCCTTGGCCCTGGTTTGTAGACCCTCCACCTAAAAACATATGAGCTAGCCAGGTCTGGGAGGTGAGGATCGCTCTTTCTCCGAGGGAAGACAGACAAAAGCGCTACCCAGGACCCGTGCCTCCGCAGCTGCCTCTCCACATTTCCAGCACTGGGGCTCGGACAGGCCTAATTGAAGTGAGTCCTTGCGAGAGGGACTCACTTGGCCACCCCGGACTTAAAGGCACCTGGGAGCCCTGAACTGCCTCCATTTAAGAGCGACCCCATCGGCCTGCGTGCATGCTGTGCCTAGATGCAAGGAGCTGGGCCCCTCGCTGAGCTGCAAGGCTCTGCTTTCTTTTTCAATTGTGGGCTCTTGGTCGTGCGCATGCGCACAGGCGTCTGGGAAAAATGGGTCCCTAGCACCGAGCTGAGAGGGGTGTAACTCCAGCCTGCTGCAGCCTCTGGCTCAGGCTTCTCTGGAATGTGCTGCAGTCCTGCCAGCGACCCCAGAGGACCCCAGCACGACTCTCTTCGGTGTCAACCCCGAACGATGGACTCTGCAGTGTCCCGTGGACATTCTGGAAGACTTTGTACCCTCTCCTTGGCGAACGTTCACTGTTCCTGGTGGTCTTCTTTCTCCTGTGACTAGTTCTCGCGGGAAATCCATGTTGACCTAGGCCTCCACAAGGTCTGCAACTCCCTGGGAATCACTTTCCTCAACCTCCCTGGGCCCCAACTCAAGGCACCCACCACCTGCTGGGTTCAACTCCTCCACGAGGCTCCCGGAAGACACTATAAGTGTCAAGGCCAGACACTGTGCTGAATGCACTTGTGCTAGAGCCACGCAGCCGACTGTAGTCATGATGAACCCTGTGGAAAGTCCATTCTGAGAACCTACTATTGGGTGATTCCTGGCCCACAGTGCACCTAGGAAATCATTGCCCTCTCCTGGGACGCTCCCGCTAGACGGTGCCTCCCATGGGAGCAAGAGCAATCCTGCCAGCGTCTGGTTCTCTGTCCCAGTGTGGCCTAGAAACACAGGGGGGCATCTTTTCTTGGGGCGACCCCAGGCTCCTGCTCCGGGGCTCTATGTTGCCAGAGGTGCCTTCTGTACACCCCCAGGGAGACACTGTCCCGAGAAAAAGGGTCGTTCCCTGGACGTACTGAATCTTGCCTTTGGACACCTCCAATCCAACCCAGAATTCTCAGAAGCCAGCGCCAGGCTCTGTCCAAAAGCTCGGAAAGGAAAGCGGGCCAGCTGCAAGAGAAAAGGCCCGGGAGTCGAAATGCAAGTGAAACCTCTGGCTGTGACAAAGGAGACAGAGTCCTACCCAGGAATGAGGCTTCAGCCTACAGAGGAGCAGCAGGAAATTACTGTCGGTCCGAAACACCAGAACTCCACTCAGAGACATTCTCAGGAAGAAAGCTGGCTACACAGCTTAGAGGCAGCAGTCAACCTTCTGCACAAACGTCATCATCCCAAAAGAGACAGGGCAGAGGAACAACGGGATGTGTGTATTACGTCTGTGCCTCTAGGACTGTGTGTGTTTCTAGGGGAGAGGAGATAGGAGTGCACGTTCGTGTCAGCTCTCAGCGGTCCTTCCTTAAGAGGCATGCAAACGAGTTTCATAGAAGTAGAGAGGCCATAGCACGAGGAAGGAGAGGGTGGCAGTCTCCAAAGCTAGACAGTTTGCCTTCTGCCCTGGCATCTCAAATAGGGCTGATGGTTTGACAGGAGCTCGACTATGGACAGACCTAAAGATCAAGGGAGTCTTGTGCTGGTAGGCCCCTATATGTATCGGATACCTTCCACCACCCGGTCCCCAACTATCACAACGCACAGATATACATGCACAATGGACAGAATGTTGCCCTTCGCTGACACACCTGGATACCGGAGGCAGGCCGGGGGTTCAGACAGTGTCTTTTGCTCTTGCTAGGCAAGAGAAGGGAGATGGAGGGCCAAAGGCAGCTGTCCCTTTTCAATCACAGCCAGAGGGCAGGAGCCATGACATTTGGAGCCCTGTCTTGCTATCGCATCAGGGCCTAGGTTCATCCTAGTCCTGCTTTTGTCAGAACCAGGACTCATGAAGACTCGGCAATCCTGCTCCCTGGAGGCTCCTGACACACCTAGATCACCGCCCTTTCTGCGTTGGTCTCTCTAAAGTCCGTTCCCGCTATGCACTGCAACTTCCTTGGCCCTGGTTTGTAGACCCTCCACCTAAAAACATATGAGCTAGCCAGGTCTGGGAGGTGAGGATCGCTCTTTCTCCGAGGGAAGACACACAAAAGCGCTACCCAGGACCCGTGCCTCCGCAGCTGCCTCTCCACGTTTCCAGCACTGGGGCTCTGACAGGCCTAATTGAAGTGAGTCCTTGCGAGAGGGACTCACTTGGCCACCCCGGACTTAAAGGCACCTGGGAGCCCTGAACTGCCTCCATTTAAGAGCGACCCCATCGGCCTGCGTGCATGCTGTGCCTAGATGCAAGGAGCTGGGCCCCTCGCTGAGCTGCAAGGCTCTGCTTTCTTTTTCAAATGTGGGCTCTTGGTCGTGCGCATGCGCACAGGCGTCTGGGAAAAATGGGTCCCTAGCACCGAGCTGAGAGGGGTGTAACTCCAGCCTGCTGCAGCCTCTGGCTCAGGCTTCTCTGGAAGGTGCTGCAGTCCTGCCAGCGACCCCAGAGGACCCCAGCACGACTCTCTTCGCTGTCAACCCAGAACGATGGACTCTGCAGTGTCCCGTGGACATTCTGGAAGACTTTGTACCCTCTCCTTGGCGAAGGTTCACTGTTCCTGGTGGTCTTCTTTCTCCTGTGACTAGTTCTCGCGGGAAATCCATGTTGACCTAGGCCTCCACAAGGTCTGCAACTCCCTGGGAATCACTTTCCTCAACCTCCCTGGGCCCCAACTCAAGGCACCCACCACCTGCTGGGTTCAACTCCTCCACGAGGCTCCCGGAAGACACTATAAGTGTCAACGCCAGACACTGTGCTGAATGCACTTGTGCTAGAGCCACGCAGCCGACTGTAGTCATGCTGAACCCTGTGGAAAGTCCATTCTGAGAACCTACTATGGGGTGATTCCTGGCCCACAGTGCACCTAGGAAATCATTGCCCTCTCCTGGGACGCTCCCGCTAGACGGTGCCTCCCATGGGAGCAAGAGCAATCCTGCCAGCGTCTAGTTCTCTGTCCCAGTGTGGCCTAGAAACACAGGGGGGCATCTTTTCTTGGGGTGACCCCAGGCTCCTGCTCCGGGGCTCTATGTTGCCAGAGGTGCCTTCTGTACACCCCCAGGGAGACACTGTCCCGAGAAAAAGGGTCGTTCCCTGGACGTACTGAATCTTGCCTTTGGACACCTCCAATCCAACCCAGAATTCTCAGAAGCCAGCGCCAGGCTCTGTCCAAAAGCTCGGAAAGGAAAGCGGGCCAGCTGCAAGAGAAAAGGCCCGGGAGTCGAAATGCAAGTGAAACCTCTGGCTGTGACAAAGGAGACAGAGTCCTACCCAGGAATGAGGCTTCAGCCTACAGAGGAGCAGCAGGAAATTACTGTCGGTCCGAAACACCAGAACTCCACTCAGAGACATTCTCAGGAAGAAAGCTGGCTACACAGCTTAGAGGCAGCAGTCAACCTTCTGCACAAACGTCATCATCCCAAAAGAGACAGGGCAGAGGAACAACGGGATGTGTGTATTACGTCTGTGCCTCTAGGACTGTGTGTGTTTCTAGGGGAGAGGAGATAGGAGTGCACGTTCGTGTCAGCTCTCAGCGGTCCTTCCTTAAGAGGCATGCAAACGAGTTTCATAGAAGTAGAGAGGCCATAGCACGAGGAAGGAGAGGGTGGCAGTCTCCAAAGCTAGACAGTTTGCCTTCTGCCCTGGCATCTCAAATAGGGCTGATGGTTTGACAGGAGCTCGACTATGGACAGACCTAAAGATCAAGGGAGTCTTGTGCTGGTAGGCCCCTATATGTATCGGATACCTTCCACCACCCGGTCCCCAACTATCACAACGCACAGATATACATGCACAATGGACAGAATGTTGCCCTTCGCTGACACACCTGGATACCGGAGGCAGGCCGGGGGTTCAGACAGTGTCTTTTGCTCTTGCTAGGCAAGAGAAGGGAGATGGAGGGCCAAAGGCAGCTGTCCCTTTTCAATCACAGCCAGAGGGCAGGAGCCATGACATTTGGAGCCCTGTCTTGCTATCTCATCAGGGCCTAGGTTCATCCTAGTCCTGCTTTTGTCAGAACCAGGACTCATGAAGACTCGGCAATCCTGCTCCCTGGAGGCTCCTGACACACCTAGATCACCGCCCTTTCTGCGTTGGTCTCTCTAAAGTCCGTTCCCGCTATGCACTGCAACTTCCTTGGCCCTGGTTTGTAGACCCTCCACCTAAAAACATATGAGCTAGCCAGGTCTGGGAGGTGAGGATCGCTCTTTCTCCGAGGGAAGACAGACAAAAGCGCTACCCAGGACCCGTGCCTCCGCAGCTGCCTCTCCACGTTTCCAGCACTGGGGCTCGGACAGGCCTAATTGAAGTGAGTCCTTGCGAGAGGGACTCACTTGGCCACCCCGGACTTAAAGGCACCTGGGAGCCCTGAACTGCCTCCATTTAAGAGCGACCCCATCGGCCTGCGTGCATGCTGTGCCTAGATGCAAGGAGCTGGGCCCCTCGCTGAGCTGCAAGGCTCTGCTTTCTTTTTCAATTGTGGGCTCTTGGTCGTGCGCATGCGCACAGGCGTCTGGGAAAAATGGGTCCCTAGCACCGAGCTGAGAGGGGTGTAACTCCAGCCTGCTGCAGCCTCTGGCTCAGGCTTCTCTGGAAGGTGCTGCAGTCCTGCCAGCGACCCCAGAGGACCCCAGCACGACTCTCTTCGGTGTCAACCCCGAACGATGGACTCTGCAGTGTCCCGTGGACATTCTGGAAGACTTTGTACCCTCTCCTTGGCGAACGTTCACTGTTCCTGGTGGTCTTCTTTCTCCTGTGACTAGTTCTCGCGGGAAATCCATGTTGACCTAGGCCTCCACAAGGTCTGCAACTCCCTGGGAATCACTTTCCTCAACCTCCCTGGGCCCCAACTCAAGGCACCCACCACCTGCTGGGTTCAACTCCTCCACGAGGCTCCCGGAAGACACTATAAGTGTCAAGGCCAGACACTGTGCTGAATGCACTTGTGCTAGAGCCACGCAGCCGACTGTAGTCATGATGAACCCTGTGGAAAGTCCATTCTGAGAACCTACTATTGGGTGATTCCTGGCCCACAGTGCACCTAGGAAATCATTGCCCTACCTGGGACGCTCCCGCTAGACGGTGCCTCCCATGGGAGCAAGAGCAATCCTGCCAGCGTCTGGTTCTCTGTCCCAGTGTGGCCTAGAAACACAGGGGGGCATCTTTTCTTGGGGCGACCCCAGGCTCCTGCTCCGGGGCTCTATGTTGCCAGAGGTGCCTTCTGTACACCCCCAGGGAGACACTGTCCCGAGAAAAAGGGTCGTTCCCTGGACGTACTGAATCTTGCCTTTGGACACCTCCAATCCAACCCAGAATTCTCAGAAGCCAGCGCCAGGCTCTGTCCAAAAGCTCGGAAAGGAAAGCGGGCCAGCTGCAAGAGAAAAGGCCCGGGAGTCGAAATGCAAGTGAAACCTCTGGCTGTGACAAAGGAGACAGAGTCCTACCCAGGAATGAGGCTTCAGCCTACAGAGGAGCAGCAGGAAATTACTGTCGGTCCGAAACACCAGAACTCCACTCAGAGACATTCTCAGGAAGAAAGCTGGCTACATAGCTTAGAGGCAGCAGTCAACCTTCTGCACAAACGTCATCATCCCAAAAGAGACAGGGCAGAGGAACAACGGGATGTGTGTATTACGTCTGTGCCTCTAGGACTGTGTGTGTTTCTAGGGGAGAGGAGATAGGAGTGCACGTTCGTGTCAGCTCTCAGCGGTCCTTCCTTAAGAGGCATGCAAACGAGTTTCATAGAAGTAGAGAGGCCATAGCACGAGGAAGGAGAGGGTGGCAGTCTCCAAAGCTAGACAGTTTGCCTTCTGCCCTGGCATCTCAAATAGGGCTGATGGTTTGACAGGAGCTCGACTATGGACAGACCTAAAGATCAAGGGAGTCTTGTGCTGGTAGGCCCCTATATGTATCGGATACCTTCCACCACCCGGTCCCCAACTATCACAACGCACAGATATACATGCACAATGGACAGAATGTTGCCCTTCGCCGACACACCTGGATACCGGAGGCAGGCCGGGGGTTCAGACAGTGTCTTTTGCTCTTGCTAGGCAAGAGAAAGGAGATGGAGGGCCAAAGGCAGCTGTCCCTTTTCAATCACAGCCAGAGGGCAGGAGCCATGACATTTGGAGCCCTGTCTTGCTATCTCATCAGGGCCTAGGTTCATCCTAGTCCTGCTTTTGTCAGAACCAGGACTCATGAAGACTCGGCAATCCTGCTCCCTGGAGGCTCCTGACACACCTAGATCACCGCCCTTTCTGCGTTGGTCTCTCTAAAGTCCGTTCCCGCTATGCACTGCAACTTCCTTGGCCCTGGTTTGTAGACCCTCCACCTAAAAACATATGAGCTAGCCAGGTCTGGGAGGTGAGGATCGCTCTTTCTCCGAGGGAAGACACACAAAAGCGCTACCCAGGACCCGTGCCTCCGCAGCTGCCTCTCCACATTTCCAGCACTGGGGCTCGGACAGGCCTAATTGAAGTGAGTCCTTGCGAGAGGGACTCACTTGGCCACCCCGGACTTAAAGGCACCTGGGAGCCCTGAACTGCCTCCATTTAAGAGCGACCCCATCGGCCTGCGTGCATGCTGTGCCTAGATGCAAGGAGCTGGGCCCCTCGCTGAGCTGCAAGGCTCTGCTTTCTTTTTCAATTGTGGGCTCTTGGTCGTGCGCATGCGCACAGGCGTCTGGGAAAAATGGGTCCCTAGCACCGAGCTGAGAGGGGTGTAACTCCAGCCTGCTGCAGCCTCTGGCTCAGGCTTCTCTGGAAGGTGCTGCAGTCCTGCCAGCGACCCCAGAGGACCCCAGCACGACTCTCTTCGGTGTCAACCCCGAACGATGGACTCTGCAGTGTCCCGTGGACATTCTGGAAGACTTTGTACCCTCTCCTTGGCGAACGTTCACTGTTCCTGGTGGTCTTCTTTCTCCTGTGACTAGTTCTCGCGGGAAATCCATGTTGACCTAGGCCTCCACAAGGTCTGCAACTCCCTGGGAATCACTTTCCTCAACCTCCCTGGGCCCCAACTCAAGGCACCCACCACCTGCTGGGTTCAACTCCTCCACGAGGCTCCCGGAAGACACTATAAGTGTCAAGGCCAGACACTGTGCTGAATGCACTTGTGCTAGAGCCACGCAGCCGACTGTAGTCATGATGAACCCTGTGGAAAGTCCATTCTGAGAACCTACTATTGGGTGATTCCTGGCCCACAGTGCACCTAGGAAATCATTGCCCTCTCCTGGGACGCTCCCGCTAGACGGTGCCTCCCATGGGAGCAAGAGCAATCCTGCCAGCGTCTGGTTCTCTGTCCCAGTGTGGCCTAGAAACACAGGGGGGCATCTTTTCTTGGGGCGACCCCAGGCTCCTGCTCCGGGGCTCTATGTTGCCAGAGGTGCCTTCTGTACACCCCCAGGGAGACACTGTCCCGAGAAAAAGGGTCGTTCCCTGGACGTACTGAATCTTGCCTTTGGACACCTCCAATCCAACCCAGAATTCTCAGAAGCCAGCGCCAGGCTCTGTCCAAAAGCTCGGAAAGGAAAGCGGGCCAGCTGCAAGAGAAAAGGCCCGGGAGTCGAAATGCAAGTGAAACCTCTGGCTGTGACAAAGGAGACAGAGTCCTACCCAGGAATGAGGCTTCAGCCTACAGAGGAGCAGCAGGAAATTACTGTCGGTCCGAAACACCAGAACTCCACTCAGAGACATTCTCAGGAAGAAAGCTGGCTACACAGCTTAGAGGCAGCAGTCAACCTTCTGCACAAACGTCATCATCCCAAAAGAGACAGGGCAGAGGAACAACGGGATGTGTGTATTACGTCTGTGCCTCTAGGACTGTGTGTGTTTCTAGGGGAGAGGAGATAGGAGTGCACGTTCGTGTCAGCTCTCAGCGGTCCTTCCTTAAGAGGCATGCAAACGAGTTTCGTAGAAGTAGAGAGGCCATAGCACGAGGAAGGAGAGGGTGGCAGTCTCCAAAGCTAGACAGTTTGCCGTCTGCCCTGGCATCTCAAATAGGGCTGATGGTTTGACAGGAGCTCGACTATGGACAGACCTAAAGATCAAGGGAGTCTTGTGCTGGTAGGCCCCTATATGTATCGGATACCTTCCACCACCCAGTCCCCAACTATCACAACGCACAGATATACATGCACAATGGACAGAATGTTGCCCTTCGCTGACACACCTGGATACCGGAGGCAGGCCGGGGGTTCAGACAGTGTCTTTTGCTCTTGCTAGGCAAGAGAAGGGAGATGGAGGGCCAAAGGCAGCTGTCCCTTTTCAATCACAGCCAGAGGGCAGGAGCCATGACATTTGGAGCCCTGTCTTGCTATCTCATCAGGGCCTAGGTTCATCCTAGTCCTGCTTTTGTCAGAACCAGGACTCATGAAGACTCGGCAATCCTGCTCCCTGGAGGCTCCTGACACACCTAGATCACCGCCCTTTCTGCGTTGGTCTCTCTAAAGTCCGTTCCCGCTATGCACTGCAACTTCCTTGGCCCTGGTTTGTAGACCCTCCACCTAAAAACATATGAGCTAGCCAGGTCTGGGAGGTGAGGATCGCTCTTTCTCCGAGGGAAGACAGACAAAAGCGCTACCCAGGACCCGTGCCTCCGCAGCTGCCTCTCCACGTTTCCAGCACTGGGGCTCTGACAGGCCTAATTGAAGTGAGTCCTTGCGAGAGGGACTCACTTGGCCACCCCGGACTTAAAGGCACCTGGGAGCCCTGAACTGCCTCCATTTAAGAGCGACCCCATCGGCCTGCGTGCATGCTGTGCCTAGATGCAAGGAGCTGGGCCCCTCGCTGAGCTGCAAGGCTCTGCTTTCTTTTTCAAATGTGGGCTCTTGGTCGTGCGCATGCGCACAGGCGTCTGGGAAAAATGGGTCCCTAGCACCGAGCTGAGAGGGGTGTAACTCCAGCCTGCTGCAGCCTCTGGCTCAGGCTTCTCTGGAAGGTGCTGCAGTCCTGCCAGCGACCCCAGAGGACCCCAGCACGACTCTCTTCGGTGTCAACCCCGAACGATGGACTCTGCAGTGTCCCGTGGACATTCTGGAAGACTTTGTACCCTCTCCTTGGCGAAGGTTCACTGTTCCTGGTGGTCTTCTTTCTCCTGTGACTAGTTCTCGCGGGAAATCCATGTTGACCTAGGCCTCCACAAGGTCTGCAACTCCCTGGGAATCACTTTCCTCAACCTCCCTGGGCCCCAACTCAAGGCACCCACCACCTGCTGGGTTCAACTCCTCCACGAGGCTCCCGGAAGACACTATAAGTGTCAAGGCCAGACACTGTGCTGAATGCACTTGTGCTAGAGCCACGCAGCCGACTGTAGTCATGCTGAACCCTGTGGAAAGTCCATTCTGAGAACCTACTATGGGGTGATTCCTGGCCCACAGTGCACCTAGGAAATCATTGCCCTCTCCTGGGACGCTCCCGCTAGACGGTGCCTCCCATGGGAGCAAGAGCAATCCTGCCAGCGTCTAGTTCTCTGTCCCAGTGTGGCCTAGAAACACAGGGGGGCATCTTTTCTTGGGGCGACCCCAGGCTCCTGCTCCGGGGCTCTATGTTGCCAGAGGTGCCTTCTGTACACCCCCAGGGAGACACTGTCCCGAGAAAAAGGGTCGTTCCCTGGACGTACTGAATCTTGCCTTTGGACACCTCCAATCCAACCCAGAATTCTCAGAAGCCAGCGCCAGGCTCTGTCCAAAAGCTCGGAAAGGAAAGCGGGCCAGCTGCAAGAGAAAAGGCCCGGGAGTCGAAATGCAAGTGAAACCTCTGGCTGTGACAAAGGAGACAGAGTCCTACCCAGGAATGAGGCTTCAGCCTACAGAGGAGCAGCAGGAAATTCCTGTCGGTCCGAAACACCAGAACTCCACTCAGAGACATTCTCAGGAAGAAAGCTGGCTACACAGCTTAGAGGCAGCAGTCAACCTTCTGCACAAACGTCATCATCCCAAAAGAGACAGTGCAGAGGAACAACGGGATGTGTGTATTACGTCTGTGCCTCTAGGACTGTGTGTGTTTCTAGGGGAGAGGAGATAGGAGTGCACGTTCGTGTCAGCTCTCAGCGGTCCTTCCTTAAGAGGCATGCAAACGAGTTTCGTAGAAGTAGAGAGGCCATAGCACGAGGAAGGAGAGGGTGGCAGTCTCCAAAGCTAGACAGTTTGCCTTCTGCCCTGGCATCTCAAATAGGGCTGATGGTTTGACAGGAGCTCGACTATGGACAGACCTAAAGATCAAGGGAGTCTTGTGCTGGTAGGCCCCTATATGTATCGGATACCTTCCACCACCCGGTCCCCAACTATCACAACGCACAGATATACATGCACAATGGACAGAATGTTGCCCTTCGCTGACACACCTGGATACCGGAGGCAGGCCGGGGGTTCAGACAGTGTCTTTTGCTCTTGCTAGGCAAGAGAAGGGAGATGGAGGGCCAAAGGCAGCTGTCCCTTTTCAATCACAGCCAGAGGGCAGGAGCCATGACATTTGGAGCCCTGTCTTGCTATCTCATCAGGGCCTAGGTTCATCCTAGTCCTGCTTTTGTCAGAACCAGGACTCATGAAGACTCGGCAATCCTGCTCCCTGGAGGCTCCTGACACACCTAGATCACCGCCCTTTCTGCGTTGGTCTCTCTAAAGTCCGTTCCCGCTATGCACTGCAACTTCCTTGGCCCTGGTTTGTAGACCCTCCACCTAAAAACATATGAGCTAGCCAGGTCTGGGAGGTGAGGATCGCTCTTTCTCCGAGGGAAGACAGACAAAAGCGCTACCCAGGACCCGTGCCTCCGCAGCTGCCTCTCCACATTTCCAGCACTGGGGCTCGGACAGGCCTAATTGAAGTGAGTCCTTGCGAGAGGGACTCACTTGGCCACCCCGGACTTAAAGGCACCTGGGAGCCCTGAACTGCCTCCATTTAAGAGCGACCCCATCGGCCTGCGTGCATGCTGTGCCTAGATGCAAGGAGCTGGGCCCCTCGCTGAGCTGCAAGGCTCTGCTTTCTTTTTCAATTGTGGGCTCTTGGTCGTGCGCATGCGCACAGGCGTCTGGGAAAAATGGGTCCCTAGCACCGAGCTGAGAGGGGTGTAACTCCAGCCTGCTGCAGCCTCTGGCTCAGGCTTCTCTGGAAGGTGCTGCAGTCCTGCCAGCGACCCCAGAGGACCACAGCACGACTCTCTTCGGTGTCAACCCCGAACGATGGACTCTGCAGTGTCCCGTGGACATTCTGGAAGACTTTGTACCCTCTCCTTGGCGAACGTTCACTGTTCCTGGTGGTCTTCTTTCTCCTGTGACTAGTTCTCGCGGGAAATCCATGTTGACCTAGGCCTCCACAAGGTCTGCAACTCCCTGGGAATCACTTTCCTCAACCTCCCTGGGCCCCAACTCAAGGCACCCACCACCTGCTGGGTTCAACTCCTCCACGAGGCTCCCGGAAGACACTATAAGTGTCAAGGCCAGACACTGTGCTGAATGCACTTGTGCTAGAGCCACGCAGCCGACTGTAGTCATGATGAACCCTGTGGAAAGTCCATTCTGAGAACCTACTATTGGGTGATTCCTGGCCCACAGTGCACCTAGGAAATCATTGCCCTCTCCTGGGACGCTCCCGCTAGACGGTGCCTCCCATGGGAGCAAGAGCAATCCTGCCAGCGTCTGGTTCTCTGTCCCAGTGTGGCCTAGAAACACAGGGGGGCATCTTTTCTTGGGGCGACCCCAGGCTCCTGCTCCGGGGCTCTATGTTGCCAGAGGTGCCTTCTGTACACCCCCAGGGAGACACTGTCCCGAGAAAAAGGGTCGTTCCCTGGACGTACTGAATCTTGCCTTTGGACACCTCCAATCCAACCCAGAATTCTCAGAAGCCAGCGCCAGGCTCTGTCCAAAAGCTCGGAAAGGAAAGCGGGCCAGCTGCAAGAGAAAAGGCCCGGGAGTCGAAATGCAAGTGAAACCTCTGGCTGTGACAAAGGAGACAGAGTCCTACCCAGGAATGAGGCTTCAGCCTACAGAGGAGCAGCAGGAAATTACTGTCGGTCCGAAACACCAGAACTCCACTCAGAGACATTCTCAGGAAGAAAGCTGGCTACACAGCTTAGAGGCAGCAGTCAACCTTCTGCACAAACGTCATCATCCCAAAAGAGACAGTGCAGAGGAACAACGGGATGTGTGTATTACGTCTGTGCCTCTAGGACTGTGTGTGTTTCTAGGGGAGAGGAGATAGAAGTGCACGTTCGTGTCAGCTCTCAGCGGTCCTTCCTTAAGAGGCATGCAAACGAGTTTCATAGAAGTAGAGAGGCCATAGCACGAGGAAGGAGAGGGTGGCAGTCTCCAAAGCTAGACAGTTTGCCTTCTGCCCTGGCATCTCAAATAGGGCTGATGGTTTGACAGGAGCTCGACTATGGACAGACCTAAAGATCAAGGGAGTCTTGTGCTGGTAGGCCCCTATATGTATCGGATACCTTCCACCACCCGGTCCCCAACTATCACAACGCACAGATATACATGCACAATGGACAGAATGTTGCCCTTCGCTGACACACCTGGATACCGGAGGCAGGCCGGGGGTTCAGACAGTGTCTTTTGCTCTTGCTAGGCAAGAGAAGGGAGATGGAGGGCCAAAGGCAGCTGTCCCTTTTCAATCACAGCCAGAGGGCAGGAGCCATGACATTTGGAGCCCTGTCTTGCTATCTCATCAGGGCCTAGGTTCATCCTAGTCCTGCTTTTGTCAGAACCAGGACTCATGAAGACTCGGCAATCCTGCTCCCTGGAGGCTCCTGACACACCTAGATCACCGCCCTTTCTGCGTTGGTCTCTCTAAAGTCCGTTCCCGCTATGCACTGCAACTTCCTTGGCCCTGGTTTGTAGACCCTCCACCTAAAAACATATGAGCTAGCCAGGTCTGGGAGGTGAGGATCGCTCTTTCTCCGAGGGAAGACAGACAAAAGCGCTACCCAAGACCCGTGCCTCCGCAGCTGCCTCTCCACATTTCCAGCACTGGGGCTCGGACAGGCCTAATTGAAGTGAGTCCTTGCGAGAGGGACTCACTTGGCCACCCCGGACTTAAAGGCACCTGGGAGCCCTGAACTGCCTCCATTTAAGAGCGACCCCATCGGCCTGCGTGCATGCTGTGCCTAGATGCAAGGAGCTGGGCCCCTCGCTGAGCTGCAAGGCTCTGCTTTCTTTTTCAATTGTGGGCTCTTGGTCGTGCGCATGCGCACAGGCGTCTGGGAAAAATGGGTCCCTAGCACCGAGCTGAGAGGGGTGTAACTCCAGCCTGCTGCAGCCTCTGGCTCAGGCTTCTCTGGAAGGTGCTGCAGTCCTGCCAGCGACCCCAGAGGACCCCAGCACGACTCTCTTCGGTGTCAACCCCGAACGATGGACTCTGCAGTGTCCCGTGGACATTCTGGAAGACTTTGTACCCTCTCCTTGGCGAAGGTTCACTGTTCCTGGTGGTCTTCTTTCTCCTGTGACTAGTTCTCGCGGGAAATCCATGTTGACCTAGGCCTCCACAAGGTCTGCAACTCCCTGGGAATCACTTTCCTCAACCTCCCTGGGCCCCAACTCAAGGCACCCACCACCTGCTGGGTTCAACTCCTCCACGAGGCTCCCGGAAGACACTATAAGTGTCAAGGCCAGACACTGTGCTGAATGCACTTGTGCTAGAGCCACGCAGCCGACTGTAGTCATGCTGAACCCTGTGGAAAGTCCATTCTGAGAACCTACTATGGGGTGATTCCTGGCCCACAGTGCACCTAGGAAATCATTGCCCTCTCCTGGGACGCTCCCGCTAGACGGTGCCTCCCATGGGAGCAAGAGCAATCCTGCCAGCGTCTAGTTCTCTGTCCCAGTGTGGCCTAGAAACACAGGGGGGCATCTTTTCTTGGGGCGACCCCAGGCTCCTGCTCCGGGGCTCTATGTTGCCAGAGGTGCCTTCTGTACACCCCCAGGGAGACACTGTCCCGAGAAAAAGGGTCGTTCCCTGGACGTACTGAATCTTGCCTTTGGACACCTCCAATCCAACCCAGAATTCTCAGAAGCCAGCGCCAGGCTCTGTCCAAAAGCTCGGAAAGGAAAGCGGGCCAGCTGCAAGAGAAAAGGCCCGGGAGTCGAAATGCAAGTGAAACCTCTGGCTGTGACAAAGGAGACAGAGTCCTACCCAGGAATGAGGCTTCAGCCTACAGAGGAGCAGCAGGAAATTCCTGTCGGTCCGAAACACCAGAACTCCACTCAGAGACATTCTCAGGAAGAAAGCTGGCTACACAGCTTAGAGGCAGCAGTCAACCTTCTGCACAAACGTCATCATCCCAAAAGAGACAGTGCAGAGGAACAACGGGATGTGTGTATTACGTCTGTGCCTCTAGGACTGTGTGTGTTTCTAGGGGAGAGGAGATAGGAGTGCACGTTCGTGTCAGCTCTCAGCGGTCCTTCCTTAAGAGGCATGCAAACGAGTTTCATAGAAGTAGAGAGGCCATAGCACGAGGAAGGAGAGGGTGGCAGTCTCCAAAGCTAGACAGTTTGCCTTCTGCCCTGGCATCTCAAATAGGGCTGATGGTTTGACAGGAGCTCGACTATGGACAGACCTAAAGATCAAGGGAGTCTTGTGCTGGTAGGCCCCTATATGTATCGGATACCTTCCACCACCCGGTCCCCAACTATCACAACGCACAGATATACATGCACAATGGACAGAATGTTGCCCTTCGCTGACACACCTGGATACCGGAGGCAGGCCGGGGGTTCAGACAGTGTCTTTTGCTCTTGCTAGGCAAGAGAAGGGAGATGGAGGGCCAAAGGCAGCTGTCCCTTTTCAATCACAGCCAGAGGGCAGGAGCCATGACATTTGGAGCCCTGTCTTGCTATCTCATCAGGGCCTAGGTTCATCCTAGTCCTGCTTTTGTCAGAACCAGGACTCATGAAGACTCGGCAATCCTGCTCCCTGGAGGCTCCTGACACACCTAGATCACCGCCCTTTCTGCGTTGGTCTCTCTAAAGTCCGTTCCCGCTATGCACTGCAACTTCCTTGGCCCTGGTTTGTAGACCCTCCACCTAAAAACATATGAGCTAGCCAGGTCTGGGAGGTGAGGATCGCTCTTTCTCCGAGGGAAGACAGACAAAAGCGCTACCCAGGACCCGTGCCTCCGCAGCTGCCTCTCCACATTTCCAGCACTGGGGCTCGGACAGGCCTAATTGAAGTGAGTCCTTGCGAGAGGGACTCACTTGGCCACCCCGGACTTAAAGGCACCTGGGAGCCCTGAACTGCCTCCATTTAAGAGCGACCCCATCGGCCTGCGTGCATGCTGTGCCTAGATGCAAGGAGCTGGGCCCCTCGCTGAGCTGCAAGGCTCTGCTTTCTTTTTCAATTGTGGGCTCTTGGTCGTGCGCATGCGCACAGGCGTCTGGGAAAAATGGGTCCCTAGCACCGAGCTGAGAGGGGTGTAACTCCAGCCTGCTGCAGCCTCTGGCTCAGGCTTCTCTGGAAGGTGCTGCAGTCCTGCCAGCGACCCCAGAGGACCCCAGCACGACTCTCTTCGGTGTCAACCCCGAACGATGGACTCTGCAGTGTCCCGTGGACATTCTGGAAGACTTTGTACCCTCTCCTTGGCGAACGTTCACTGTTCCTGGTGGTCTTCTTTCTCCTGTGACTAGTTCTCGCGGGAAATCCATGTTGACCTAGGCCTCCACAAGGTCTGCAACTCCCTGGGAATCACTTTCCTCAACCTCCCTGGGCCCCAACTCAAGGCACCCACCACCTGCTGGGTTCAACTCCTCCACGAGGCTCCCGGAAGACACTATAAGTGTCAAGGCCAGACACTGTGCTGAATGCACTTGTGCTAGAGCCACGCAGCCGACTGTAGTCATGCTGAACCCTGTGGAAAGTCCATTCTGAGAACCTACTATGGGGTGATTCCTGGCCCACAGTGCACCTAGGAAATCATTGCCCTCTCCTGGGACGCTCCCGCTAGACGGTGCCTCCCATGGGAGCAAGAGCAATCCTGCCAGCGTCTGGATCTCTGTCCCAGTGTGGCCTAGAAACACAGGGGGGCATCTTTTCTTGGGGCGACCCCAGGCTCCTGCTCCGGGGCTCTATGTTGCCAGAGGTGCCTTCTGTACACCCCCAGGGAGACACTGTCCCGAGAAAAAGGGTCGTTCCCTGGACGTACTGAATCTTGCCTTTGGACACCTCCAATCCAACCCAGAATTCTCAGAAGCCAGCGCCAGGCTCTGTCCAAAAGCTCGGAAAGGAAAGCGGGCCAGCTGCAAGAGAAAAGGCCCGGGAGTCGAAATGCAAGTGAAACCTCTGGCTGTGACAAAGGAGACAGAGTCCTACCCAGGAATGAGGCTTCAGCCTACAGAGGAGCAGCAGGAAATTCCTGTCGGTCCGAAACACCAGAACTCCACTCAGAGACATTCTCAGGAAGAAAGCTGGCTACACAGCTTAGAGGCAGCAGTCAACCTTCTGCACAAACGTCATCATCCCAAAAGAGACAGTGCAGAGGAACAACGGGATGTGTGTATTACGTCTGTGCCTCTAGGACTGTGTGTGTTCCTAGGGGAGAGGAGATAGGAGTGCACGTTCGTGTCAGCTCTCAGCGGTCCTTCCTTAAGAGGCATGCAAACGAGTTTCATAGAAGTAGAGAGGCCATAGCACGAGGAAGGAGAGGGTGGCAGTCTCCAAAGCTAGACAGTTTGCCTTCTGCCCTGGCATCTCAAATAGGGCTGATGGTTTGACAGGAGCTCGACTATGGACAGACCTAAAGATCAAGGGAGTCTTGTGCTGGTAGGCCCCTATATGTATCGGATACCTTCCACCACCCGGTCCCCAACTATCACAACGCACAGATATACATGCACAATGGACAGAATGTTGCCCTTCGCTGACACACCTGGATACCGGAGGCAGGCCGGGGGTTCAGACAGTGTCTTTTGCTCTTGCTAGGCAAGAGAAGGGAGATGGAGGGCCAAAGGCAGCTGTCCCTTTTCAATCACAGCCAGAGGGCAGGAGCCATGACATTTGGAGCCCTGTCTTGCTATCTCATCAGGGCCTAGGTTCATCCTAGTCCTGCTTTTGTCAGAACCAGGACTCATGAAGACTCGGCAATCCTGCTCCCTGGAGGCTCCTGACACACCTAGATCACCGCCCTTTCTGCGTTGGTCTCTCTAAAGTCCGTTCCCGCTATGCACTGCAACTTCCTTGGCCCTGGTTTGTAGACCCTCCACCTAAAAACATATGAGCTAGCCAGGTCTGGGAGGTGAGGATCGCTCTTTCTCCGAGGGAAGACAGACAAAAGCGCTACCCAGGACCCGTGCCTCCGCAGCTGCCTCTCCACGTTTCCAGCACTGGGGCTCGGACAGGCCTAATTGAAGTGAGTCCTTGCGAGAGGGACTCACTTGGCCACCCCGGACTTAAAGGCACCTGGGAGCCCTGAACTGCCTCCATTTAAGAGCGACCCCATCGGCCTGCGTGCATGCTGTGCCTAGATGCAAGGAGCTGGGCCCCTCGCTGAGCTGCAAGGCTCTGCTTTCTTTTTCAATTGTGGGCTCTTGGTCGTGCGCATGCGCACAGGCGTCTGGGAAAAATGGGTCCCTAGCACCGAGCTGAGAGGGGTGTAACTCCAGCCTGCTGCAGCCTCTGGCTCAGGCTTCTCTGGAAGGTGCTGCAGTCCTGCCAGCGACCCCAGAGGACCCCAGCACGACTCTCTTCGGTGTCAACCCCGAACGATGGACTCTGCAGTGTCCCGTGGACATTCTGGAAGACTTTGTACCCTCTCCTTGGCGAACGTTCACTGTTCCTGGTGGTCTTCTTTCTCCTGTGACTAGTTCTCGCGGGAAATCCATGTTGACCTAGGCCTCCACAAGGTCTGCAACTCCCTGGGAATCACTTTCCTCAACCTCCCTGGGCCCCAACTCAAGGCACCCACCACCTGCTGGGTTCAACTCCTCCACGAGGCTCCCCGAAGACACTATAAGTGTCAAGGCCAGACACTGTGCTGAATGCTATGTGCTAGAGCCACGCAGCCGACTGTAGTCATGCTGAACCCTGTGGAAAGTCCATTCTGAGAACCTACTATGGGGTGATTCCTGGCCCACAGTGCACCTAGGAAATCATTGCCCTCTCCTGGGACGCTCCCGCTAGACGGTGCCTCCCATGGGAGCAAGAGCAATCCTGCCAGCGTCTGGTTCTCTGTCCCAGTGTGGCCTAGAAACACAGGGGGGCATCTTTTCTTGGGGCGACCCCAGGCTCCTGCTCCGGGGCTCTATGTTGCCAGAGGTGCCTTCTGTACACCCCCAGGGAGACACTGTCCCGAGAAAAAGGGTCGTTCCCTGGACGTACTGAATCTTGCCTTTGGACACCTCCAATCCAACCCAGAATTCTCAGAAGCCAGCGCCAAGCTCTGTCCAAAAGCTCGGAAAGGAAAGCGGGCCAGCTGCAAGAGAAAAGGCCCGGGAGTCGAAATGCAAGTGAAACCTCTGGCTGTGACAAAGGAGACAGAGTCCTACCCAGGAATGAGGCTTCAGCCTACAGAGGAGCAGCAGGAAATTACTGTCGGTCCGAAACACCAGAACTCCACTCAGAGACATTCTCAGGAAGAAAGCTGGCTACACAGCTTAGAGGCAGCAGTCAACCTTCTGCACAAACGTCATCATCCCAAAAGAGACAGTGCAGAGGAACAACGGGATGTGTGTATTACGTCTGTGCCTCTAGGACTGTGTGTGTTTCTAGGGGAGAGGAGATAGGAGTGCACGTTCGTGTCAGCTCTCAGCGGTCCTTCCTTAAGAGGCATGCAAACGAGTTTCTTAGAAGTAGAGAGGCCATAGCACGAGGAAGGAGAGGGTGGCAGTCTCCAAAGCTAGACAGTTTGCCTTCTGCCCTGGCATCTCAAATAGGGCTGATGGTTTGACAGGAGCTCGACTATGGACAGACCTAAAGATCAAGGGTTCTTGTGCTGGTAGGCCACTATATGTATCGGATACCTTCCACCACCCGGTCCCCAACTATCACAACGCACAGATATACATGCACAATGGACAGAATGTTGCCCTTCGCTGACACACCTGGATACCGGAGGCAGGCCGGGGGTTCAGACAGTGTCTTTTGCTCTTGCTAGGCAAGAGAAGGGAGATGGAGGGCCAAAGGCAGCTGTCCCTTTTCAATCACAGCCAGAGGGCAGGAGCCATGACATTTGGAGCCCTGTCTTGCTATCTCATCAGGGCCTAGGTTCATCCTAGTCCTGCTTTTGTCAGAACCAGGACTCATGAAGACTCGGCAATCCTGCTCCCTGGAGGCTCCTGACACACCTAGATCACCGCCCTTTCTGCGTTGGTCTCTCTAAAGTCCGTTCCCGCTATGCACTGCAACTTCCTTGGCCCTGGTTTGTAGACCCTCCACCTAAAAACATATGAGCTAGCCAGGTCTGGGAGGTGAGGATCGCTCTTTCTCCGAGGGAAGACAGACAAAAGCGCTACCCAGGACCCGTGCCTCCGCAGCTGCCTCTCCACGTTTCCAGCACTGGGGCTCGGACAGGCCTAATTGAAGTGAGTCCTTGCGAGAGGGACTCACTTGGCCACCCCGGACTTAAAGGCACCTGGGAGCCCTGAACTGCCTCCATTTAAGAGCGACCCCATCGGCCTGCGTGCATGCTGTGCCTAGATGCAAGGAGCTGGGCCCCTCGCTGAGCTGCAAGGCTCTGCTTTCTTTTTCAATTGTGGGCTCTTGGTCGTGCGCATGCGCACAGGCGTCTGGGAAAAATGGGTCCCTAGCACCGAGCTGAGAGGGGTGTAACTCCAGCCTGCTGCAGCCTCTGGCTCAGGCTTCTCTGGAAGGTGCTGCAGTCCTGCCAGCGACCCCAGAGGACCCCAGCACGACTCTCTTCGGTGTCAACCCCGAACGATGGACTCTGCAGTGTCCCGTGGACATTCTGGAAGACTTTGTACCCTCTCCTTGGCGAACGTTCACTGTTCCTGGTGGTCTTCTTTCTCCTGTGACTAGTTCTCGCGGGAAATCCATGTTGACCTAGGCCTCCACAAGGTCTGCAACTCCCTGGGAATCACTTTCCTCAACCTCCCTGGGCCCCAACTCAAGGCACCCACCACCTGCTGGGTTCAACTCCTCCACGAGGCTCCCCGAAGACACTATAAGTGTCAAGGCCAGACACTGTGCTGAATGCTATGTGCTAGAGCCACGCAGCCGACTGTAGTCATGCTGAACCCTGTGGAAAGTCCATTCTGAGAACCTACTATGGGGTGATTCCTGGCCCACAGTGCACCTAGGAAATCATTGCCCTCTCCTGGGACGCTCCCGCTAGACGGTGCCTCCCATGGGAGCAAGAGCAATCCTGCCAGCGTCTGGTTCTCTGTCCCAGTGTGGCCTAGAAACACAGGGGGGCATCTTTTCTTGGGGCGACCCCAGGCTCCTGCTCCGGGGCTCTATGTTGCCAGAGGTGCCTTCTGTACACCCCCAGGGAGACACTGTCCCGAGAAAAAGGGTCGTTCCCTGGACGTACTGAATCTTGCCTTTGGACACCTCCAATCCAACCCAGAATTCTCAGAAGCCAGCGCCAAGCTCTGTCCAAAAGCTCGGAAAGGAAAGCGGGCCAGCTGCAAGAGAAAAGGCCCGGGAGTCGAAATGCAAGTGAAACCTCTGGCTGTGACAAAGGAGACAGAGTCCTACCCAGGAATGAGGCTTCAGCCTACAGAGGAGCAGCAGGAAATTACTGTCGGTCCGAAACACCAGAACTCCACTCAGAGACATTCTCAGGAAGAAAGCTGGCTACACAGCTTAGAGGCAGCAGTCAACCTTCTGCACAAACGTCATCATCCCAAAAGAGACAGTGCAGAGGAACAACGGGATGTGTGTATTACGTCTGTGCCTCTAGGACTGTGTGTGTTTCTAGGGGAGAGGAGATAGGAGTGCACGTTCGTGTCAGCTCTCAGCGGTCCTTCCTTAAGAGGCATGCAAACGAGTTTCTTAGAAGTAGAGAGGCCATAGCACGAGGAAGGAGAGGGTGGCAGTCTCCAAAGCTAGACAGTTTGCCTTCTGCCCTGGCATCTCAAATAGGGCTGATGGTTTGACAGGAGCTCGACTATGGACAGACCTAAAGATCAAGGGTTCTTGTGCTGGTAGGCCACTATATGTATCGGATACCTTCCACCACCCGGTCCCCAACTATCACAACGCACAGATATACATGCACAATGGACAGAATGTTGCCCTTCGCTGACACACCTGGATACCGGAGGCAGGCCGGGGGTTCAGACAGTGTCTTTTGCTCTTGCTAGGCAAGAGAAGGGAGATGGAGGGCCAAAGGCAGCTGTCCCTTTTCAATCACAGCCAGAGGGCAGGAGCCATGACATTTGGAGCCCTGTCTTGCTATCTCATCAGGGCCTAGGTTCATCCTAGTCCTGCTTTTGTCAGAACCAGGACTCATGAAGACTCGGCAATCCTGCTCCCTGGAGGCTCCTGACACACCTAGATCACCGCCCTTTCTGCGTTGGTCTCTCTAAAGTCCGTTCCCGCTATGCACTGCAACTTCCTTGGCCCTGGTTTGTAGACCCTCCACCTAAAAATATATGAGCTAGCCAGGTTCAGGGAGGTGAGGATCGCTCTTTCTCCGAGGGAAGACAGACAAAAGCGCTACCCAGGACCCGTGTCTCCGCAGCTGCCTCTCCACGTTTCCAGCACTGGGGCTCGGACAGGCCTAATTGAAGTGAGTCCTTGCGAGAGGGACTCACTAGCCCACCCCGGACTTAAAGGCACCTGGGAGCCCTGAACTGCCTTCATTTAAGAGCGACCCCATCGGCCTGCGTGCATGCTGTGCCTAGATGCAAGGAGCTGGGCCCCTCGCTGAGCTGCAAGGCTCTGCTTTCTTTTTCAAATGTGGGCTCTTGGTCGTGCGCATGCGCACAGGCTTCTGGGAAAAATGGGTCCCTAGCACCGAGCTGAGAGGGGTGTAACTCCAGCCTGCTGCAGCCTCTGGCTCAGGCTTCTCTGGAAGGTGCTGCAGTCCTGCCAGCGACCCCAGAGGACCCCAGCACGACTCTCTTCGGTGTCAACCCCGAACGATGGACTCTGCAGTGTCCCGTGGACGTTCTGGAAGACTTTGTACCCTCTCCTTGGCGAACGTTCACTGTTCCTGGTGGTCTTCTTTCTCCTGTGACTAGTTCTCGCGGGAAATCCATGTTGACCTAGGCCTCCACAAGGTCTGCAACTCCCTGGGAATCACTTTCCTCAACCTCCCTGGGCCCCAACTCAAGGCACCCACCACCTGCTGGGTTCAACTCCTCCACGAGGCTCCCGGAAGACACTATGAGTGTCAAGGCCAGACACTGTGCTGAATGCACTTGTGCTAGAGCCACGCAGCCGACTGTAGTCATGCTGAACCCTGTGGAAAGTCCATTCTGAGAACCTACTATGGGGTGATTCCTGGCCCACAGTGCACCTAGGAAATCATTGCCCTCTCCTGGGACGCTCCCGCTAGACGGTGCCTCCCATGGGAGCAAGAGCAATCCTGCCAGCGTCTACTTCTCTGTCCCAGTGTGGCCTAGAAACACAGGGGGGCATCTTTTCTTGGGGCGACCCCAGGCTCCTGCTCCGGGGCTCTATGTTGCCAGAGGTGCCTTCTGTACACCCCCAGGGAGACACTGTCCCGAGAAAAAGGGTCGTTCCCTGGACGTACTGAATCTTGCCTTTGGACACCTCCAATCCAACCCAGAATTCTCAGAAGCCAGCGCCAGGCTCTGTCCAAAAGCTCGGAAAGGAAAGCGGGCCAGCTGCAAGAGAAAAGGCCCGGGAGTCGAAATGCAAGTGAAACCTCTGGCTGTGACAAAGGAGACAGAGTCCTACCCAGGAATGAGGCTTCAGCCTACAGAGGAGCAGCAGGAAATTACTGTCGGTCCGAAACACCAGAACTCCACTCAGAGACATTCTCAGGAAGAAAGCTGGCTACACAGCTTAGAGGCAGCAGTCAACCTTCTGCACAAACGTCATCATCCCAAAAGAGACAGTGCAGAGGAACAACGGGATGTGTGTATTACGTCTGTGCCTCTAGGACTGTGTGTGTTTCTAGGGGAGAGGAGATAGGAGTGCACGTTCGTGTCAGCTCTCAGCGGTCCTTCCTTAAGAGGCATGCAAACGAGTTTCGTAGAAGTAGAGAGGCCATAGCACGAGGAAGGAGAGGGTGGCAGTCTCCAAAGCTAGACAGTTTGCCTTCTGCCCTGGCATCTCAAATAGGGCTGATGGTTTGACAGGAGCTCGACTATGGACAGACCTAAAGATCAAGGGAGTCTTGTGCTGGTAGGCCCCTATATGTATCGGATACCTTCCACCACCCAGTCCCCAACTATCACAACGCACAGATATACATGCACAATGGACAGAATGTTGCCCTTCGCTGACACACCTGGATACCGGAGGCAGGCCGGGGGTTCAGACAGTGTCTTTTGCTCTTGCTAGGCAAGAGAAGGGAGATGGAGGGCCAAAGGCAGCTGTCCCTTTTCAATCACAGCCAGAGGGCAGGAGCCATGACATTTGGAGCCCTGTCTTGCTATCTCATCAGGGCCTAGGTTCATCCTAGTCCTGCTTTTGTCAGAACCAGGACTCATGAAGACTCGGCAATCCTGCTCCCTGGAGGCTCCTGACACACCTAGATCACCGCCCTTTCTGCGTTGGTCTCTCTAAAGTCCGTTCCCGCTATGCACTGCAACTTCCTTGGCCCTGGTTTGTAGACCCTCCACCTAAAAACATATGAGCTAGCCAGGTCTGGGAGGTGAGGATCGCTCTTTCTCCGAGGGAAGACAGACAAAAGCGCTACCCAGGACCCGTGCCTCCGCAGCTGCCTCTCCACGTTTCCAGCACTGGGGCTCGGACAGGCCTAATTGAAGTGAGTCCTTGCGAGAGGGACTCACTTGGCCACCCCGGACTTAAAGGCACCTGGGAGCCCTGAACTGCCTTCATTTAAGAGCGACCCCATCGGCCTGCGTGCATGCTGTGCCTAGATGCAAGGAGCTGGGCCCCTCGCTGAGCTGCAAGGCTCTGCTTTCTTTTTCAAATGTGGGCCCTTGGTCGTGCACATGCGCACAGGCGTCTGGGATAAATGGGTCCCTAGCACCGAGCTGAGAGGGGTGTAACTCCAGCCTGCTGCAGCCTCTGGCTCAGGCTTCTCTGGAAGGTGCTGCAGTCCTGCCAGCGACCCCAGAGGACCCCAGCACGACTCTCTTCGGTGTCAACCCCGAACGATGGACTCTGCAGTGTCCCGTGGACATTCTGGAAGACTTTGTACCCTCTCCTTGGCGAACGTTCACTGTTCCTGGTGGTCTTCTTTCTCCTGTGACTAGTTCTCGCGGGAAATCCATGTTGACCTAGGCCTCCACAAGGTCTGCAACTCCCTGGGAATCACTTTCCTCAACCTCCCTGGGCCCCAACTCAAGGCACCCACCACCTGCTGGGTTCAACTCCTCCACGAGGCTCCCGGAAGACACTATGAGTGTCAAGGCCAGACACTGTGCTGAATGCACTTGTGCTAGAGCCACGCAGCCGACTGTACTCATGCTGAACCCTGTGGAAAGTCCATTCTGAGAACCTACTATGGGGTGATTCCTGGCCCACAGTGCACCTAGGAAATCATTGCCCTCTCCTGGGACGCTCCCGCTAGACGGTGCCTCCCATGGGAGCAAGAGCAATCCTGCCAGCGTCTACTTCTCTGTCCCAGTGTGGCCTAGAAACACAGGGGGGCATCTTTTCTTGGGGCGACCCCAGGCTCCTGCTCCGGGGCTCTATGTTGCCAGAGGTGCCTTCTGTACACCCCCAGGGAGACACTGTCCCGAGAAAAAGGGTCGTTCCCTGGACGTACTGAATCTTGCCTTTGGACACCTCCAATCCAACCCAGAATTCTCAGAAGCCAGCGCCAGGCTCTGTCCAAAAGCTCGGAAAGGAAAGCGGGCCAGCTGCAAGAGAAAAGGCCCGGGAGTCGAAATGCAAGTGAAACCTCTGGCTGTGACAAAGGAGACAGAGTCCTACCCAGGAATGAGGCTTCAGCCTACAGAGGAGCAGCAGGAAATTACTGTCGGTCCGAAACACCAGAACTCCACTCAGAGACATTCTCAGGAAGAAAGCTGGCTACACAGCTTAGAGGCAGCAGTCAACCTTCTGCACAAACGTCATCATCCCAAAAGAGACAGTGCAGAGGAACAACGGGATGTGTGTATTACGTCTGTGCCTCTAGGACTGTGTGTGTTTCTAGGGGAGAGGAGATAGGAGTGCACGTTCGTGTCAGCTCTCAGCGGTCCTTCCTTAAGAGGCATGCAAACGAGTTTCGTAGAAGTAGAGAGGCCATAGCACGAGGAAGGAGAGGGTGGCAGTCTCCAAAGCTAGACAGTTTGCCTTCTGCCCTGGCATCTCAAATAGGGCTGATGGTTTGACAGGAGCTCGACTATGGACAGACCTAAAGATCAAGGGAGTCTTGTGCTGGTAGGCCCCTATATGTATCGGATACCTTCCACCACCCAGTCCCCAACTATCACAACGCACAGATATACATGCACAATGGACAGAATGTTGCCCTTCGCTGACACACCTGGATACCGGAGGCAGGCCGGGGGTTCAGACAGTGTCTTTTGCTCTTGCTAGGCAAGAGAAGGGAGATGGAGGGCCAAAGGCAGCTGTCCCTTTTCAATCACAGCCAGAGGGCAGGAGCCATGACATTTGGAGCCCTGTCTTGCTATCTCATCAGGGCCTAGGTTCATCCTAGTCCTGCTTTTGTCAGAACCAGGACTCATGAAGACTCGGCAATCCTGCTCCCTGGAGGCTCCTGACACACCTAGATCACCGCCCTTTCTGCGTTGGTCTCTCTAAAGTCCGTTCCCGCTATGCACTGCAACTTCCTTGGCCCTGGTTTGTAGACCCTCCACCTAAAAACATATGAGCTAGCCAGGTCTGGGAGGTGAGGATCGCTCTTTCTCCGAGGGAAGACAGACAAAAGCGCTACCCAGGACCCGTGCCTCCGCAGCTGCCTCTCCACGTTTCCAGCACTGGGGCTCGGACAGGCCTAATTGAAGTGAGTCCTTGCGAGAGGGACTCACTTGGCCACCCCGGACTTAAAGGCACCTGGGAGCCCTGAACTGCCTTCATTTAAGAGCGACCCCATCGGCCTGCGTGCATGCTGTGCCTAGATGCAAGGAGCTGGGCCCCTCGCTGAGCTGCAAGGCTCTGCTTTCTTTTTCAAATGTGGGCCCTTGGTCGTGCACATGCGCACAGGCGTCTGGGATAAATGGGTCCCTAGCACCGAGCTGAGAGGGGTGTAACTCCAGCCTGCTGCAGCCTCTGGCTCAGGCTTCTCTGGAAGGTGCTGCAGTCCTGCCAGCGACCCCAGAGGACCCCAGCACGACTCTCTTCGGTGTCAACCCCGAACGATGGACTCTGCAGTGTCCCGTGGACATTCTGGAAGACTTTGTACCCTCTCCTTGGCGAACGTTCACTGTTCCTGGTGGTCTTCTTTCTCCTGTGACTAGTTCTCGCGGGAAATCCATGTTGACCTAGGCCTCCACAAGGTCTGCAACTCCCTGGGAATCACTTTCCTCAACCTCCCTGGGCCCCAACTCAAGGCACCCACCACCTGCTGGGTTCAACTCCTCCACGAGGCTCCCGGAAGACACTATGAGTGTCAAGGCCAGACACTGTGCTGAATGCACTTGTGCTAGAGCCACGCAGCCGACTGTACTCATGCTGAACCCTGTGGAAAGTCCATTCTGAGAACCTACTATGGGGTGATTCCTGGCCCACAGTGCACCTAGGAAATCATTGCCCTCTCCTGGGACGCTCCCGCTAGACGGAGCCTCCCATGGGAGCAAGAGCAATCCTGCCAGCGTCTAGTTCTCTGTCCCAGTGTGGCCTAGAAACAAAGGGGGGCATCTTTTCTTGGGGCGACCCCAGGCTCCTGCTCCGGGGCTCTATGTTGCCAGAGGTGCCTTCTGTACACCCCCAGGGAGACACTGTCCCGAGAAAAAGCGTCGTTCCCTGGAAGTACTGAATCTTGACTTTGGACACCTCCAATCCAACCAAGAATACTAGAAGCCAGCGCCAGGCTCTGTCCAAAAGCTCGGAAAGGAAAGCGGGCCAGCTGCAAGAGAAAAGGCCCGGGAGTCGAAATGCAAGTGAAACCTCTGGCTGTGACAAAGGAGACAGAGTCCTACCCAGGAATGAGGCTTCAGCCTACAGAGGAGCAGCAGGAAATTCCTGTCGGTCCGAAACACCAGAACTCCACTCAGAGACATTCTCAGGAAGAAAGCTGGCTACACAGCTTAGAGGCAGCAGTCAACCTTCTGCACAAACGTCATCATCCCAAAAGAGACAGTGCAGAGGAACAACGGGATGTGTGTATTACGTCTGTGCCTCTAGGACTGTGTGTGTTTCTAGGGGAGAGGAGATAGGAGTGCACGTTCGTGTCAGCTCTCCGCGGTCCTTCCTTAAGAGGCATGCAAAGGAGTTTCGTAGAAGTAGAGAGGCCATAGCACGAGGAAGGAGAGGGTGGCAGTCTCCAAAGCTAGACAGTTTGCCTTCTGCCCTGGCATCTCAAATAGGGCTGTTGGTTTGACAGGAGCTCGACTATGGACAGACCTAAAGATCAAGGGAGTCTTGTGTTGGTAGGCCCCTATATGTATCGGATACCTTCCACCACCCAGTCCCCAACTATCACAACGCACAGATATACATGCACAATGGACAGAATGTTGCCCTTCGCTGACACACCTGGATACCGGAGGCAGGCCGGGGGTTCAGACAGTGTCTTTTGCTCTTGCTAGGCAAGAGAAGGGAGATGGAGGGCCAAAGGCAGCTGTCCCTTTTCAATCACAGCCAGAGGGCAGGAGCCATGACATTTGGAGCCCTGTCTTGCTATCTCATCAGGGCCTAGGTTCATCCTAGTCCTGCTTTTGTCAGAACCAGGACTCATGAAGACTCGGCAATCCTGCTCCCTGGAGGCTCCTGACACACCTAGATCACCGCCCTTTCTGCGTTGGTCTCTCTAAAGTCCGTTCCCGCTATGCACTGCAACTTCCTTGGCCCTGGTTTGTAGACCCTCCACCTAAAAACATATGAGCTAGCCAGGTCTGGGAGGTGAGGATCGCTCTTTCTCCGAGGGAAGACAGACAAAAGCGCTACCCAGGACCCGTGCCTCCGCAGCTGCCTCTCCACGTTTCCAGCACTGGGGCTAGGACAGGCCTAATTGAAGTGAGTCCTTGCGAGAGGGACTCACTTGGCCACCCCGGACTTAAAGGCACCTGGGAGCCCTGAACTGCCTCCATTTAAGAGCGACCCCATCGGCCTGCGTGCATGCTGTGCCTAGATGCAAGGAGCTGGGCCCCTCGCTGAGCTGCAAGGCTCTGCTTTCTTTTTCAAATGTGGGCTCTTGGTCGTGCGCATGCGCACAGGCGTCTGGGATAAATGGGTCCCTAGCACCGAGCTGAGAGGGGTGTAACTCCAGCCTGCTGCAGCCTCTGGCTCAGGCTTCTCTGGAAGGTGCTGCAGTCCTGCCAGCGACCCCAGAGGACCCCAGCACGACTCTCTTCGGTGTCAACCCCGAACGATGGACTCTGCAGTGTCCCGTGGACATTCTGGAAGACTTTGTACCCTCTCCTTGGCGAAGGTTCACTGTTCCTGGTGGTCTTCTTTCTCCTGTGACTAGTTCTCGCGGGAAATCCATGTTGACCTAGGCCTCCACAAGGTCTGCAACTCCCTGGGAATCACTTTCCTCAACCTCCCTGGGCCCCAACTCAAGGCACCCACCACCTGCTGCGTTCAACTCCTCCACGAGGCTCCCGGAAGACACTATGAGTGTCAAGGCCAGACACTGTGCTGAATGCACTTGTGCTAGAGCCACGCAGCCGACTGTAGTCATGCTGAACCCTGTGGAAAGTCCATTCTGAGAACCTACTATGGGGTGATTCCTGGCCCACAGTGCACCTAGGAAATCATTGCCCTCTCCTGGGACGCTCCCGCTAGACGGTGCCTCCCATGGGAGCAAGAGCAATCCAACCAGCGTCTAGTTCTCTGTCCCAGTGTGGCCTAGAAACACAGGGGGGCATCTTTTCTTGGGGCGACCCCAGGCTCCTGCTCCGGGGCTCTATGTTGCCAGAGGTGCCTTCTGTACACCCCCAGGGAGACACTGTCCCGAGAAAAAGCGTCGTTCCCTGGACGTACTGAATCTTGCCTTTGGACACCTCCAATCCAACCCAGAATTCTCAGAAGCCAGCGCCAGGCTCTGTCCAAAAGCTCGGAAAGGAAAGCGGGCCAGCTGCAAGAGAAAAGGCCCCGGAGTCGAAATGCAAGTGAAACCTCTGGCTGTGACAAAGGAGACAGAGTCCTACCCAGGAATGAGGCTTCAGCCTACAGAGGAGCAGCAGGAAATTACTGTCGGTCCGAAACACCAGAACTCCACTCAGAGACATTCTCAGGAAGAAAGCTGGCTACACAGCTTAGAGGCAGCAGTCAACCTTCTGCACAAACGTCATCATCCCAAAAGAGACAGTGCAGAGGAACAACGGGATGTGTGTATTACGTCTGTGCCTCTAGGACTGTGTGTGTTTCTAGAGGAGAGGAGATAGGAGTGCACGTTCGTGTCAGCTCTCAGCGGTCCTTCCTTAAGAGGCATGCAAAGGAGTTTCGTAGAAGTAGAGAGGCCATAGCACGAGGAAGGAGAGGGTGGCAGTCTCCAAAGCTAGACAGTTTGCCTTCTGCCCTGGCATCTCAAATAGGGCTGATGGTTTGACAGGAGCTCGACTATGGACAGACCTAAAGATCAAGGGAGTCTTGTACTGGTAGGCCCCTATATGTATCGGATACCTTCCACCACCCAGTCCCCAACTATCACAACGCACAGATATACATGCACAATGGACAGAATGTTGCCCTTCGCCGACAAACCTGGATACCGGAGGCAGGCCGGGGGTTCAGACAGTGTCTTTTGCTCTTGCTAGGCAAGAGAAGGGAGATGGAGGGCCAAAGGCAGCTGTCCCTTTTCAATCACAGCCAGAGGGCAGGACCCATGACATTTGGAGCCATGTCTTGCTATCTCATCAGGGCCTAGGTTCATCCTAGTCCTGCTTTTGTCAGAACCAGGACTCATGAAGACTCGGCAATCCTGCTCCCTGGAGGCTCCTGACACACCTAGATCACCGCCCTTTCTGCATTGGTCTCTCTAAAGTCCGTTTCCGCTGTGCAGTGCAACTTCCTTGGCCCTGGTTTGTCGACCCTCCACCTAAAAACATATGAGCTAGCCAGGTATGGGAGGTGAGGATCGCTCTTTCTCCGAGGGAAGACAGACAACAGCGCTACCCAGGACCCGTGCCTCCGCAGCTGCCTCTCCACATTTCCAGCACTGGGGCTCGGACAGGCCTAATTGAAGTGAGTCCTTGCGAGAGGGACTCACTTGGCCACCCCGGACTTAAAGGCACCTGGGAGCCCTGAACTGCCTCCATTTAAGAGCGACCCCATCGGCCTGCGTGCATGCTGTGCCTAGATGCAAGGAGCTGGGCCCCTCGCTGAGCTGCAAGGCTCTGCTTTCTTTTTCAAATGTGGGCTCTTGGTCGTGCGCATGCGCACAGGCGTCTGGGAAAAATGGGTCCCTAGCACCGAGCTGAGAGGGGTGTAACTCCAGCCTGCTGCAGCCTCTGGCTCAGGCTTCTCTGGAAGGTGCTGCAGTCCTGCCAGCGACCCCAGAGGACCCCAGCACGACTCTCTTCGGTGTCAACCCCGAACGATGGACTCTGCAGTGTCCCGTGGACATTCTGGAAGACTTTGTACCCTCTCCTTGGCGAACGTTCACTGTTCCTGGTGGTCTTCTTTCTCCTGTGACTAGTTCTCGCGGGAAATCCATGTTGACCTAGGCCTCCACAAGGTCTGCAACTCCCTGGGAATCACTTTCCTCAACCTCCCTGGGCCCCAACTCAAGGCACCCACCACCTGCTGCGTTCAACTCCTCCACGAGGCTCCCGGAAGACACTATGAGTGTCAAGGCCAGACACTGTGCTGAATGCACTTGTGCTAGAGCCACGCAGCCGACTGTAGTCATGCTGAACCCTGTGGAAAGTCCATTCTGAGAACCTACTATGGGGTGATTCCTGGCCCACAGTGCACCTAGGAAATCATTGCCCTCTCCTGGGACGCTCCCGCTAGACGGTGCCTCCCATGGGAGCAAGAGCAATCCAACCAGCGTCTAGTTCTCTGTCCCAGTGTGGCCTAGAAACACAGGGGGGCATCTTTTCTTGGGGCGACCCCAGGCTCCTGCTCCGGGGCTCTATGTTGCCAGAGGTGCCTTCTGTACACCCCCAGGGAGACACTGTCCCGAGAAAAAGCGTCGTTCCCTGGACGTACTGAATCTTGACTTTGGACACCTCCAATCCAACCCAGAATACTAGAAGCCAGCGCCAGGCTCTGTCCAAAAGCTCGGAAAGGAAAGCGGGCCAGCTGCAAGAGAAAAGGCCCGGGAGTCGAAATGCAAGTGAAACCTCTGGCTGTGACAAAGGAGACAGAGTCCTACCCAGGAATGAGGCTTCAGCCTACAGAGGAGCAGCAGGAAATTACTGTCGGTCCGAAACACCAGAACTCCACTCAGAGACATTCTCAGGAAGAAAGCTGGCTACACAGCTTAGAGGCAGCAGTCAACCTTCTGCACAAACGTCATCATCCCAAAAGAGACAGTGCAGAGGAACAACGGGATGTGTGTATTACGTCTGTGCCTCTAGGACTGTGTGTGTTTCTAGGGGAGAGGAGATAGGAGTGCACGTTCGTGTCAGCTCTCAGCGGTCCTTCCTTAAGAGGCATGCAAACGAGTTTCGTAGAAGTAGAGAGGCCATAGCACGAGGAAGGAGAGGGTGGCAGTCTCCAAAGCTAGACAGTTTGCCTTCTGCCCTGGCCTCTCAAATAGGGCTGATGGTTTGACAGGAGCTCGACTATGGACAGACCTAAAGATCAAGGGAGTCTTGTACTGGTAGGCCCCTATATGTATCGGATACCTTCCACCACCCAGTCCCCAACTATCACAACGCACAGATATACATGCACAATGGACAGAATGTTGCCCTTCGCCGACACACCTGGATACCGGAGGCAGGCCGGGGGTTCAGACAGTGTCTTTTGCTCTTGCTAGGCAAGAGAAGGGAGATGGAGGGCCAAAGGCAGCTGTCCCTTTTCAATCACAGCCAGAGGGCAGGACCCATGACATTTGGAGCCCTGTCTTGCTATCTCATCAGGGCCTAGGTTCATCCTAGTCCTGCTTTTGTCAGAACCAGGACTCATGAAGACTCGGCAATCCTGCTCCCTGGAGGCTCCTGACACACCTAGATCACCGCCCGTTCTGCGTTGGTCTCTCTAAAGTCCGTTTCCGCTGTGCAGTGCAACACCCTTGGCCCTGGTTTGTCGACCCTCCACCTAAAAACATATGAGCTAGCCAGGTCTGGGAGGTGAGGATCGCTCTTTCTCCGAGGGAAGACAGACAAAAGCGCTACCCAGGACCCGTGCCTCCGCAGCTGCCTCTCCACATTTCCAGCACTGGGGCTCGGACAGGCCTAATTGAAGTGAGTCCTTGCGAGAGGGACTCACTTGGCCACCCCGGACTTAAAGGCACCTGGGAGCCCTGAACTGCCTCCATTTAAGAGCGACCCCATCGGCCTGCGTGCATGCTGTGCCTAGATGCAAGGAGCTGGGCCCCTCGCTGAGCTGCAAGGCTCTGCTTTCTTTTTCAAATGTGGGCTCTTGGTCGTGCGCATGCGCACAGGCGTCTGGGAAAAATGGGTCCCTAGCACCGAGCTGAGAGGGGTGTAACTCCAGCCTGCTGCAGCCTCTGGCTCAGGCTTCTCTGGAAGGTGCTGCAGTCCTGCCAGCGACCCCAGAGGACCCCAGCACGACTCTCTTCGGTGTCAACCCCGAACGATGGACTCTGCAGTGTCCCGTGGACATTCTGGAAGACTTTGTACCCTCTCCTTGGCGAACGTTCACTGTTCCTGGTGGTCTTCTTTCTCCTGTGACTAGTTCTCGCGGGAAATCCATGTTGACCTAGGCCTCCACAAGGTCTGCAACTCCCTGGGAATCACTTTCCTCAACCTCCCTGGGCCCCAACTCAAGGCACCCACCACCTGCTGCGTTCAACTCCTCCACGAGGCTCCCGGAAGACACTATGAGTGTCAAGGCCAGACACTGTGCTGAATGCACTTGTGCTAGAGCCACGCAGCCGACTGTAGTCATGCTGAACCCTGTGGAAAGTCCATTCTGAGAACCTACTATGGGGTGATTCCTGGCCCACAGTGCACCTAGGAAATCATTGCCCTCTCCTGGGACGCTCCCGCTAGACGGTGCCTCCCATGGGAGCAAGAGCAATCCAACCAGCGTCTAGTTCTCTGTCCCAGTGTGGCCTAGAAACACAGGGGGGCATCTTTTCTTGGGGCGACCCCAGGCTCCTGCTCCGGGGCTCTATGTTGCCAGAGGTGCCTTCTGTACACCCCCAGGGAGACACTGTCCCGAGAAAAAGCGTCGTTCCCTGGACGTACTGAATCTTGACTTTGGACACCTCCAATCCAACCCAGAATACTAGAAGCCAGCGCCAGGCTCTGTCCAAAAGCTCGGAAAGGAAAGCGGGCCAGCTGCAAGAGAAAAGGCCCGGGAGTCGAAATGCAAGTGAAACCTCTGGCTGTGACAAAGGAGACAGAGTCCTACCCAGGAATGAGGCTTCAGCCTACAGAGGAGCAGCAGGAAATTCCTGTCGGTCCGAAACACCAGAACTCCACTCAGAGACATTCTCAGGAAGAAAGCTGGCTACACAGCTTAGAGGCAGCAGTCAACCTTCTGCACAAACGTCATCATCCCAAAAGAGACAGTGCAGAGGAACAACGGGATGTGTGTATTACGTCTGTGCCTCTAGGACTGTGTGTGTTTCTAGGGGAGAGGAGATAGGAGTGCACGTTCGTGTCAGCTCTCAGCGGTCCTTCCTTAAGAGGCATGCAAAGGAGTTTCGTAGAAGTAGAGAGGCCATAGCACGAGGAAGGAGAGGGTGGCAGTCTCCAAAGCTAGACAGTTTGCCTTCTGCCCTGGCATCTCAAATAGGGCTGATGGTTTGACAGGAGCTCGACTATGGACAGACCTAAAGATCAAGGGAGTCTTGTGCTGGTAGGCCCCTATATGTATCTGATACCTTCCACCACCCAGTCCCCAACTATCACAACGCACAGATATACATGCACAATGGACAGAATGTTGCCCTTCGCTGACACACCTGGATACCGGAGGCAGGCCGGGGGTTCAGACAGTGTCTTTTGCTCTTGCTAGGCAAGAGAAGGGAGATGGAGGGCCAAAGGCAGCTGTCCCTTTTCAATCACAGCCAGAGGGCAGGAGCCATGACATTTGGAGCCCTGTCTTGCTATCTCACAGGGCCTAGGTTCATCATAGTCCTGCTTTTGTCAGAACCAGGACTCATGAAGACTCGGCAATCCTGCTCCCTGGAGGCTCCTGACACACCTAGATCACCGCCCTTTCTGCGTTGGTCTCTCTAAAGTCCGTTCCCGCTATGCACTGCAACTTCCTTGGCCCTGGTTTGTAGACCCTCCACCTAAAAACATATGAGCTAGCCAGGTCTGGGAGGTGAGGATCGCTCTTTCTCCGAGGGAAGACAGAAAAAAGCGCTACCCAGGACCCGTGCCTCCGCAGCTGCCTCTCCACGTTTTCAGCACTGGGGCTCGGACAGGCCTAATTGAAGTGAGTCCTTGCGAGAGGGACTCACTTGGCCACCCCGGACTTAAAGGCACCTGGGAGCCCTGAACTGCCTTCATTTAAGAGCGACCCCATCGGCCTGCGTGCATGCTGTGCCTAGATGCAAGGAGCTGGGCCCCTCGCTGAGCTGCAAGGCTCTGCTTTCTTTTTCAAATGTGGGCTCTTGGTCGTGCGCATGCGCACAGGCGTCTGGGAAAAATGGGTCCCTAGCACCGAGCTGAGAGGGGTGTAACTCCAGCCTGCTGCAGCCTCTGGCTCAGGCTTCTCTGGAAGGTGCTGCAGTCCTGCCAGCGACCCCAGAGGACCCCAGCACGACTCTCTTCGGTGTCAACCCCGAACGATGGACTCTGCAGTGTCCCGTGGACATTCTGGAAGTCTTTGTACCCTCTCCTTGGCGAACGTTCACTGTTCCTGGTGGTCTTCTTTCTCCTGTGACTAGTTCTCGCGGGAAATCCATGTTGACCTAGGCCTCCACAAGGTCTGCAACTCCCTGGGAATCACTTTCCTCAACCTCCCTGGGCCCCAACTCAAGGCACCCACCACCTGCTGCGTTCAACTCCTCCACGAGGCTCCCGGAAGACACTATGAGTGTCAAGGCCAGACACTGTGCTGAATGCACTTGTGCTAGAGCCACGCAGCCGACTGTAGTCATGCTGAACCCTGTGGAAAGTCCATTCTGAGAACCTACTATGGGGTGATTCCTGGCCCACAGTGCACCTAGGAAATCATTGCCCTCTCCTGGGACGCTCCCGCTAGACGGTGCCTCCCATGGGAGCAAGAGCAATCCAACCAGCGTCTAGTTCTCTGTCCCAGTGTGGCCTAGAAACACAGGGGGGCATCTTTTCTTGGGGCGACCCCAGGCTCCTGCTCCGGGGCTCTATGTTGCCAGAGGTGCCTTCTGTACACCCCCAGGGAGACACTGTCCCGAGAAAAAGCGTCGTTCCCTGGACGTACTGAATCTTGACTTTGGACACCTCCAATCCAACCCAGAATACTAGAAGCCAGCGCCAGGCTCTGTCCAAAAGCTCGGAAAGGAAAGCGGGCCAGCTGCAAGAGAAAAGGCCCGGGAGTCGAAATGCAAGTGAAACCTCTGGCTGTGACAAAGGAGACAGAGTCCTACCCAGGAATGAGGCTTCAGCCTACAGAGGAGCAGCAGGAAATTCCTGTCGGTCCGAAACACCAGAACTCCACTCAGAGACATTCTCAGGAAGAAAGCTGGCTACACAGCTTAGAGGCAGCAGTCAACCTTCTGCACAAACGTCATCATCCCAAAAGAGACAGTGCAGAGGAACAACGGGATGTGTGTATTACGTCTGTGCCTCTAGGACTGTGTGTGTTTCTAGGGGAGAGGAGATAGGAGTGCACGTTCGTGTCAGCTCTCAGCGGTCCTTCCTTAAGAGGCATGCAAAGGAGTTTCGTAGAAGTAGAGAGGCCATAGCACGAGGAAGGAGAGGGTGGCAGTCTCCAAAGCTAGACAGTTTGCCTTCTGCCCTGGCATCTCAAATAGGGCTGATGGTTTGACAGGAGCTCGACTATGGACAGACCTAAAGATCAAGGGAGTCTTGTGCTGGTAGGCCCCTATATGTTTCTGATACCTTCCACCACCCAGTCCCCAACTATCACAACGCACAGATATACATGCACAATGGACAGAATGTTGCCCTTCGCTGACACACCTGGATACCGGAGGCAGGCCGGGGGTTCAGACAGTGTCTTTTGCTCTTGCTAGGCAAGAGAAGGGAGATGGAGGGCCAAAGGCAGCTGTCCCTTTTCAATCACAGCCAGAGGGCAGGAGCCATGACATTTGGAGCCCTGTCTTGCTATCTCACAGGCCCTAGGTTCATCATAGTCCTGCTTTTGTCAGAACCAGGACTCATGAAGACTCGGCAATCCTGCTCCCTGGAGGCTCCTGACACACCTAGATCACCGCCCTTTCTGCGTTGGTCTCTCTAAAGTCCGTTCCCGCTATGCACTGCAACTTCCTTGGCCCTGGTTTGTAGACCCTCCACCTAAAAACATATGAGCTAGCCAGGTCTGGGAGGTGAGGATCGCTCTTTCTCCGAGGGAAGACAGAAAAAAGCGCTACCCAGGACCCGTGCCTCCGCAGCTGCCTCTCCACGTTTTCAGCACTGGGGCTCGGACAGGCCTAATTGAAGTGAGTCCTTGCGAGAGGGACTCACTTGGCCACCCCGGACTTAAAGGCACCTGGGAGCCCTGAACTGCCTTCATTTAAGAGCGACCCCATCGGCCTGCGTGCATGCTGTGCCTAGATGCAAGGAGCTGGGCCCCTCGCTGAGCTGCAAGGCTCTGCTTTCTTTTTCAAATGTGGGCTCTTGGTCGTGCGCATGCGCACAGGCGTCTGGGAAAAATGGGTCCCTAGCACCGAGCTGAGAGGGGTGTAACTCCAGCCTGCTGCAGCCTCTGGCTCAGGCTTCTCTGGAAGGTGCTGCAGTCCTGCCAGCGACCCCAGAGGACCCCAGCACGACTCTCTTCGGTGTCAACCCCGAACGATGGACTCTGCAGTGTCCCGTGGACATTCTGGAAGACTTTGTACCCTCTCCTTGGCGAAGGTTCACTGTTCCTGGTGGTCTTCTTTCTCCTGTGACTAGTTCTCGCGGGAAATCCATGTTGACCTAGGCCTCCACAAGGTCTGCAACTCCCTGGGAATCACTTTCCTCAACCTCCCTGGGCCCCAACTCAAGGCACCCACCACCTGCTGCGTTCAACTCCTCCACGAGGCTCCCGGAAGACACTATGAGTGTCAAGGCCAGACACTGTGCTGAATGCACTTGTGCTAGAGCCACGCAGCCGACTGTAGTCATGCTGAACCCTGTGGAAAGTCCATTCTGAGAACCTACTATGGGGTGATTCCTGGCCCACAGTGCACCTAGGAAATCATTGCCCTCTCCTGGGACGCTCCAGCTAGACGGTGCCTCCCATGGGAGCAAGAGCAATCCAACCAGCGTCTAGTTCTCTGTCCCAGTGTGGCCTAGAAACACAGGGGGGCATCTTTTCTTGGGGCGACCCCAGGCTCCTGCTCCGGGGCTCTATGTTGCCAGAGGTGCCTTCTGTACACCCCCAGGGAGACACTGTCCCGAGAAAAAGCGTCGTTCCCTGGACGTACTGAATCTTGTCTTTGGACACCTCCAATCCAACCCAGAATTCTCAGAAGCCAGCGCCAGGCTCTGTCCAAAAGCTCGGAAAGGAAAGCGGGCCAGCTGCAAGAGAAAAGGCCCGGGAGTCGAAATGCAAGTGAAACCTCTGGCTGTGACAAAGGAGACAGAGTCCTACCCAGGAATGAGGCTTCAGCCTACAGAGGAGCAGCAGGAAATTCCTGTCGGTCCGAAACACCAGAACTCCACTCAGAGACATTCTCAGGAAGAAAGCTGGCTACACAGCTTAGAGGCAGCAGTCAACCTTCAGCACAAACGTCATCATCCCAAAAGAGACAGTGCAGAGGAACAACGGGATGTGTGTATTACGTCTGTGCCTCTAGGACTGTGTGTGTTTCTAGGGGAGAGGAGATAGGAGTGCACGTTCGTGTCAGCTCTCAGCGGTCCTTCCTTAAGAGGCATGCAAAGGAGTTTCGTAGAAGTAGAGAGGCCATAGCACGAGGAAGGAGAGGGTGGCAGTCTCCAAAGCTAGACAGTTTGCCTTCTGCCCTGGCATCTCAAATAGGGCTGATGGTTTGACAGGAGCTCGACTATGGACAGACCTAAAGATCAAGGGAGTCTTGTGCTGGTAGGCCCCTATATGTATCTGATACCTTCCACCACCCAGTCCCCAACTATCACAACGCACAGATATACATGCACAATGGACAGAATGTTGCCCTTCGCCGACACACCTGGATACCGGAGGCAGGCCGGGGGTTCAGACAGTGTCTTTTGCTCTTGCTAGGCAAGAGAAGGGAGATGGAGGGCCAAAGGCAGCTGTCCCTTTTCAATCACAGCCAGAGGGCAGGACCCATGACATTTGGAGCCCTGTCTTGCTATCTCATCAGGGCCTAGGTTCATCCTAGTCCTGCTTTTGTCAGAACCAGGACTCATGAAGACTCGGCAATCCTGCTCCCTGGAGGCTCCTGACACACCTAGATCACCGCCCTTTCTGCGTTGGTCTCTCTAAAGTCCGTTTCCGCTGTGCAGTGCAACTTCCTTGGCCCTGGTTTGTCGACCCTCCACCTAAAAACATATGAGCTAGCCAGGTCTGGGAGGTGAGGATCGCTCTTTCTCCGAGGGAAGACAGACAAAAGCGCTACCCAGGACCCGTGCCTCCGCAGCTGCCTCTCCACATTTCCAGCACTGGGGCTCGTACAGGCCTAATTGAAGTGAGTCCTTGCGAGAGGGACTCACTTGGCCACCCCGGACTTAAAGGCACCTGGGAGCCCTGAACTGCCTCCATTTAAGAGCGACCCCATCGGCCTGCGTGCATGCTGTGCCTAGATGCAAGGAGCTGGGCCCCTCGCTGAGCTGCAAGGCTCTGCTTTCTTTTTCAAATGTGGGCTCTTGGTCGTGCGCATGCGCACAGGCGTCTGGGAAAAATGGGTCCCTAGCACCGAGCTGAGAGGGGTGTAACTCCAGCCTGCTGCAGCCTCTGGCTCAGGCTTCTCTGGAAGGTGCTGCAGTCCTGCCAGCGACCCCAGAGGACCCCAGCACGACTCTCTTCGGTGTCAACCCCGAACGATGGACTCTGCAGTGTCCCGTGGACATTCTGGAAGACTTTGTACCCTCTCCTTGGCGAACGTTCACTGTTCCTGGTGGTCTTCTTTCTCCTGTGACTAGTTCTCGCGGGAAATCCATGTTGACCTAGGCCTCCACAAGGTCTGCAACTCCCTGGGAATCACTTTCCTCAACCTCCCTGGGCCCCAACTCAAGGCACCCACCACCTGCTGCGTTCAACTCCTCCACGAGGCTCCCGGAAGACACTATGAGTGTCAAGGCCAGACACTGTGCTGAATGCACTTGTGCTAGAGCCACGCAGCCGACTGTAGTCATGCTGAACCCTGTGGAAAGTCCATTCTGAGAACCTACTATGGGGTGATTCCTGGCCCACAGTGCACCTAGGAAATCATTGCCCTCTCCTGGGACGCTCCCGCTAGACGGTGCCTCCCATGGGAGCAAGAGCAATCCAACCAGCGTCTAGTTCTCTGTCCCAGTGTGGCCTAGAAACACAGGGGGGCATCTTTTCTTGGGGCGACCCCAGGCTCCTGCTCCGGGGCTCTATGTTGCCAGAGGTGCCTTCTGTACACCCCCAGGGAGACACTGTCCCGAGAAAAAGCGTCGTTCCCTGGACGTACTGAATCTTGCCTTTGGACACCTCCAATCCAACCCAGAATACTAGAAGCCAGCGCCAGGCTCTGTCCAAAAGCTCGGAAAGGAAAGCGGGCCAGCTGCAAGAGAAAAGGCCCGGGAGTCGAAATGCAAGTGAAACCTCTGGCTGTGACAAAGGAGACAGAGTCCTACCCAGGAATGAGGCTTCAGCCTACAGAGGAGCAGCAGGAAATTCCTGTCGGTCCGAAACACCAGAACTCCACTCAGAGACATTCTCAGGAAGAAAGCTGGCTACACAGCTTAGAGGCAGCAGTCAACCTTCTGCACAAACGTTATCATCCCAAAAGAGACAGTGCAGAGGAACAACGGGATGTGTGTATTACGTCTGTGCCTCTAGGACTGTGTGTGTTTCTAGGGGAGAGGAGATAGGAGTGCACGTTCGTTTCAGCTCTCCGCGGTCCTTCCTTAAGAGGCATGCAAACGAGTTTCGTAGAAGTAGAGAGGCCATAGCACGAGGAAGGAGAGGGTGGCAGTCTCCAAAGCTAGACAGTTTGCCTTCTGCCCTGGCATCTCAAATAGGGCTGATGGTTTGACAGGAGCTCGACTATGGACAGACCTAAAGATCAAGGGAGTCTTGTGTTGGTAGGCCCCTATATGTATCGGATACCTTCCACCACCCAGTCCCCAACTATCACAACGCACAGATATACATGCACAATGGACAGAATGTTGCCCTTCTCTGACACACCTGGATACCGGAGGCAGGCCGGGGGTTCAGACAGTGTCTTTTGCTCTTGCTAGGCAAGAGAAGGGAGATGGAGGGCCAAAGGCAGCTGTCCCTTTTCAATCACAGCCAGAGGGCAGGAGCCATGACATTTGGAGCCCTGTCTTGCTATCTCATCAGGGCCTAGGTTCATCCTAGTCCTGCTTTTGTCAGAACCAGGACTCATGAAGACTCGGCAATCCTGCTCCCTGGAGGCTCCTGACACACCTAGATCACCGCCCTTTCTGCGTTGGTCTCTCTAAAGTCCGTTCCCGCTATGCACTGCAACTTCCTTGGCCCTGGTTTGTAGACCCTCCACCTAAAAACATATGAGCTAGCCAGGTCTGGGAGGTGAGGATCGCTCTTTCTCCGAGGGAAGACAGACAAAAGCGCTACCCAGGACCCGTGCCTCCGCAGCTGCCTCTCCACGTTTCCAGCACTGGGGCTAGGACAGGCCTAATTGAAGTGAGTCCTTGCGAGAGGGACTCACTTGGCCACCCCGGACTTAAAGGCACCTGGGAGCCCAGAACTGCCTCCATTTAAGAGCGACCCCATCGGCCTGCGTGCATGCTGTGCCTAGATGCAAGGAGCTGGGCCCCTCGCTGAGCTGCAAGGCTCTGCTTTCTTTTTCAAATGTGGGCTCTTGGTCGTGCGCATGCGCACAGGCGTCTGGGATAAATGGGTCCCTAGCACCGAGCTGAGAGGGGTGTAACTCCAGCCTGCTGCAGCCTCTGGCTCAGGCTTCTCTGGAAGGTGCTGCAGTCCTGCCAGCGACCCCAGAGGACCCCAGCACGACTCTCTTCGGTGTCAACCCCGAACGATGGACTCTGCAGTGTCCCGTGGACATTCTGGAAGACTTTGTACCCTCTCCTTGGCGAAGGTTCACTGTTCCTGGTGGTCTTCTTTCTCCTGTGACTAGTTCTCGCGGGAAATCCATGTTGACCTAGGCCTCCACAAGGTCTGTAACTCCCTGGGAATCACTTTCCTCAACCTCCCTGGGCCCCAACTCAAGGCACCCACCACCTGCTGGGTTCAACTCCTCCACGAGGCTCCCGGAAGACACTATGAGTGTCAAGGCCAGACACTGTGTTGAATGCACTTGTGCTAGAGCCACGCAGCCGACTGTAGTCATGCTGAACCCTGTGGAAAGTCCATTCTGAGAACCTACTATGGGGTGATTCCTGGCCCACAGTGCACCTAGGAAATCATTGCCCTCTCCTGGGACGCTCCCGCTAGACGGTGCCTCCCATGGGAGCAAGAGCAATCCAACCAGCGTCTAGTTCTCTGTCCCAGTGTGGCCTAGAAACACAGGGGGGCATCTTTTCTTGGGGCGACCCCAGGCTCCTGCTCCGGGGCTCTATGTTGCCAGAGGTGCCTTCTGTACACCCCCAGGGAGACACTGTCCCGAGAAAAAGCGTCGTTCCCTGGACGTACTGAATCTTGTCTTTGGACACCTCCAATCCAACCCAGAATTCTCAGAAGCCAGCGCCAGGCTCTGTCCAAAAGCTCGGAAAGGAAAGCGGGCCAGCTGCAAGAGAAAAGGCCCGGGAGTCGAAATGCAAGTGAAACCTCTGGCTGTGACAAAGGAGACAGAGTCCTACCCAGGAATGAGGCTTCAGCCTACAGAGGAGCAGCAGGAAATTACTGTCGGTCCGAAACACCAGAACTCCACTCAGAGACATTCTCAGGAAGAAAGCTGGCTACACAGCTTAGAGGCAGCAGTCAACCTTCTGCACAAACGTCATCATCCCAAAAGAGACAGTGCAGAGGAACAACGGGATGTGTGTATTACGTCTGTGCCTCTAGGACTGTGTGTGTTTCTAGGGGAGAGGAGATAGGAGTGCACGTTCGTGTCAGCTCTCAGCGGTCCTTCCTTAAGAGGCATGCAAAGGAGTTTCGTAGAAGTAGAGAGGCCATAGCACGAGGAAGGAGAGGGTGGCAGTCTCCAAAGCTAGACAGTTTGCCTTCTGCCCTGGCATCTCAAATAGGGCTGATGGTTTGACAGGAGCTCGACTATGGACAGACCTAAAGATCAAGGGAGTCTTGTACTGGTAGGCCCCTATATGTATCGGATACCTTCCACCACCCAGTCCCCAACTATCACAACGCACAGATATACATGCACAATGGACAGAATGTTGCCCTTCGCCGACACACCTGGATACCGGAGGCAGGCCGGGGGTTCAGACAGTGTCTTTTGCTCTTGCTAGGCAAGAGAAGGGAGATGGAGGGCCAAAGGCAGCTGTCCCTTTTCAATCACAGCCAGAGGGCAGGAGCCATGACATTTGGAGCCCTGTCTTGCTATCTCATCAGGGCCTAGGTTCATCCTAGTCCTGCTTTTGTCAGAACCAGGACTCATGAAGACTCGGCAATCCTGCTCCCTGGAGGCTCCTGACACACCTAGATCACCGCCCTTTCTGCGTTGGTCTCTCTAAAGTCCGTTTCCGCTGTGCAGTGCAACTTCCTTGGCCCTGGTTTGTCGACCCTCCACCTAAAAACATATGAGCTAGCCAGGTCTGGGAGGTGAGGATCGCTCTTTCTCCGAGGGAAGACAGACAAAAGCGCTACCCAGGACCCGTGCCTCCGCAGCTGCCTCTCCACATTTCCAGCACTGGGGCTCGGACAGGCCTAATTGAAGTGAGTCCTTGCGAGAGGGACTCACTTGGCCACCCCGGACTTAAAGGCACCTGGGAGCCCTGAACTGCCTCCATTTAAGAGCGACCCCATCCGCCTGCGTGCATGCTGTGCCTAGATGCAAGGAGCTGGGCCCCTCGCTGAGCTGCAAGGCTCTGCTTTCTTTTTCAAATGTGGGCTCTTGGTCGTGCGCATGCGCATGCGCACAGGCGTCTGGGAAAAATGGGTCCCTAGCACCGAGCTGAGAGGGGTGTAACTCCAGCCTGCTGCAGCCTCTGGCTCAGGCTTCTCTGGAAGGTGCTGCAGTCCTGCCAGCGACCCCAGAGGACCCCAGCACGACTCTCTTCGGTGTCAACCCCGAACGATGGACTCTGCAGTGTCCCGTGGACATTCTGGAAGACTTTGTACCCTCTCCTTGGCGAAGGTTCACTGTTCCTGGTGGTCTTCTTTCTCCTGTGACTAGTTCTCGCGGGAAATCCATGTTGACCTAGGCCTCCACAAGGTCTGCAACTCCCTGGGAATCACTTTCCTCAACCTCCCTGGGCCCCAACTCAAGGCACCCACCACCTGCTGGGTTCAACTCCTCCACGAGGCTCCCGGAAGACACTATAAGTGTCAAGGCCAGACACTGTGCTGAATGCACTTGTGCTAGAGCCACGCAGCCGACTGTAGTCATACTGAACCCTGTGGAAAGTCCATTCTGAGAACCTACTAAGGGGTGATTCCTGGCCCACAGTGCACCTAGGAAATCATTGCCCTCTCCTGGGACGCTCCCGCTAGACGGAGCCTCCCATGGGAGCAAGAGCAATCCTGCCAGCGTCTAGTTCTCTGTCCCAGTGTGGCCTAGAAACACAGGGGGGCATCTTTCTTGGGGCGACCCCAGGCTCCTGCTCCGGGGCTCTATGTTGCCAGAGGTGCCTTCTGTACACCCCCAGGGAGACACTGTCCCGAGAAAAAGCGTCGTTCCCTGGACGTACTGAATCTTGCCTTTGGACACCTCCAATCCAACCCAGAATTCTCAGAAGCCAGCGCCAGGCTCTGTCCAAAAGCTCGGAAAGGAAAGCGGGCCAGCTGCAAGAGAAAAGGCCCGGGAGTCGAAATGCAAGTGAAACCTCTGGCTGTGACAAAGGAGACAGAGTCCTACCCAGGAATGAGGCTTCAGCCTACAGAGGAGCAGCAGGAAATTACTGTCGGTCCGAAACACCAGAACTCCACTCAGAGACATTCTCAGGAAGAAAGCTGGCTACACAGCTTAGAGGCAGCAGTCAACCTTCTGCACAAACGTCATCATCCCAAAAGAGACAGTGCAGAGGAACAACGGGATGTGTGTATTACGTCTGTGCCTCTAGGACTGTGTGTGTTTCTAGGGGAGAGGAGATAGGAGTGCACGTTCGTGTCAGCTCTCAGCGGTCCTTCCTTAAGAGGCATGCAAAGGAGTTTCGTAGAAGTAGAGAGGCCATAGCACGAGGAAGGAGAGGGTGGCAGTCTCCAAAGCTAGACAGTTTGCCTTCTGCCCTGGCATCTCAAATAGGGCTGATGGTTTGACAGGAGCTCGACTATGGACAGACCTAAAGATCAAGGGAGTCTTGTACTGGTAGGCCCCTATATGTATCGGATACCTTCCACCACCCAGTCCCCAACTATCACAACGCACAGATATACATGCACAATGGACAGAATGTTGCCCTTCGCCGACACACCTGGATACCGGAGGCAGGCCGGGGGTTCAGACAGTGTCTTTTGCTCTTGCTAGGCAAGAGAAGGGAGATGGAGGGCCAAAGGCAGCTGTCCCTTTTCAATCACAGCCAGAGGGCAGGACCCATGACATTTGGAGCCCTGTCTTGCTATCTCATCAGGGCCTAGGTTCATCCTAGTCCTGCTTTTGTCAGAACCAGGACTCATGAAGACTCGGCAATCCTGCTCCCTGGAGGCTCCTGACACACCTAGATCACCGCCCTTTCTGCGTTGGTCTCTCTAAAGTCCGTTTCCGCTGTGCAGTGCAACTTCCTTGGCCCTGGTTTGTCGACCCTCCACCTAAAAACATATGAGCTAGCCAGGTCTGGGAGGTGAGGATCGCTCTTTCTCCGAGGGAAGACAGACAAAAGCGCTACCCAGGACCCGTGCCTCCGCAGCTGCCTCTCCACATTTCCAGCACTGGGGCTCGGACAGGCCTAATTGAAGTGAGTCCTTGCGAGAGGGACTCACTTGGCCACCCCGGACTTAAAGGCACCTGGGAGCCCTGAACTGCCTCCATTTAAGAGCGACCCCATCCGCCTGCGTGCATGCTGTGCCTAGATGCAAGGAGCTGGGCCCCTCGCTGAGCTGCAAGGCTCTGCTTTCTTTTTCAAATGTGGGCTCTTGGTCGTGCGCATGCGCATGCGCACAGGCGTCTGGGAAAAATGGGTCCCTAGCACCGAGCTGAGAGGGGTGTAACTCCAGCCTGCTGCAGCCTCTGGCTCAGGCTTCTCTGGAAGGTGCTGCAGTCCTGCCAGCGACCCCAGAGGACCCCAGCACGACTCTCTTCGGTGTCAACCCCGAACGATGGACTCTGCAGTGTCCCGTGGACATTCTGGAAGACTTTGTACCCTCTCCTTGGCGAACGTTCACTGTTCCTGGTGGTCTTCTTTCTCCTGTGACTAGTTCTCGCGGGAAATCCATGTTGACCTAGGCCTCCACAAGGTCTGCAACTCCCTGGGAATCACTTTCCTCAACCTCCCTGGGCCCCAACTCAAGGCACCCACCACCTGCTGGGTTCAACTACTCCACGAGGCTCCCGGAAGACACTATAAGTGTCAAGGCCAGACACTGTGCTGAATGCACTTGTGCTAGAGCCACGCAGCCGACTGTAGTCATGCTGAACCCTGTGGAAAGTCCATTCTGAGAACCTACTAAGGGGTGATTCCTGGCCCACAGTGCACCTAGGAAATCATTGCCCTCTCCTGGGACGCTCCCGCTAGACGGAGCCTCCCATGGGAGCAAGAGCAATCCTGCCAGCGTCTAGTTCTCTGTCCCAGTGTGGCCTAGAAACACAGGGGGGCATCTTTCTTGGGGCGACCCCAGGCTCCTGCTCCGGGGCTCTATGTTGCCAGAGGTGCCTTCTGTACACCCCCAGGGAGACACTGTCCCGAGAAAAAGCGTCGTTCCCTGGACGTACTGAATCTTGCCTTTGGACACCTCCAATCCAACCCAGAATTCTCAGAAGCCAGCGCCAGGCTCTGTCCAAAAGCTCGGAAAGGAAAGCGGGCCAGCTGCAAGAGAAAAGGCCCGGGAGTCGAAATGCAAGTGAAACCTCTGGCTGTGACAAAGGAGACAGAGTCCTACCCAGGAATGAGGCTTCAGCCTACAGAGGAGCAGCAGGAAATTCCTGTCGGTCCGAAACACCAGAACTCCACTCAGAGACATTCTCAGGAAGAAAGCTGGCTACACAGCTTAGAGGCAGCAGTCAACCTTCTGCACAAACGTCATCATCCCAAAAGAGACAGTGCAGAGGAACAACGGGATGTGTGTATTACGTCTGTGCCTCTAGGACTGTGTGTGTTTCTAGGGGAGAGGAGATAGGAGTGCACGTTCGTGTCAGCTCTCAGCGGTCCTTCCTTAAGAGGCATGCAAAGGAGTTTCGTAGAAGTAGAGAGGCCATAGCACGAGGAAGGAGAGGGTGGCAGTCTCCAAAGCTAGACAGTTTGCCTTCTGCCCTGGCATCTCAAATAGGGCTGATGGTTTGACAGGAGCTCGACTATGGACAGACCTAAAGATCAAGGGAGTCTTGTACTGGTAGGCCCCTATATGTATCGGATACCTTCCACCACCCAGTCCCCAACTATCACAACGCACAGATATACATGCACAATGGACAGAATGTTGCCCTTCGCCGACACACCTGGATACCGGAGGCAGGCCGGGGGTTCAGACAGTGTCTTTTGCTCTTGCTAGGCAAGAGAAGGGAGATGGAGGGCCAAAGGCAGCTGTCCCTTTTCAATCACAGCCAGAGGGCAGGACCCATGACATTTGGAGCCCTGTCTTGCTATCTCATCAGGGCCTAGGTTCATCCTAGTCCTGCTTTTGTCAGAACCAGGACTCATGAAGACTCGGCAATCCTGCTCCCTGGAGGCTCCTGACACACCTAGATCACCGCCCTTTCTGCGTTGGTCTCTCTAAAGTCCGTTCCCGCTATGCACTGCAACTTCCTTGGCCCTGGTTTGTAGACCCTCCACCTAAAAACATATGAGCTAGCCAGGTCTGGGAGGTGAGGATCGCTCTTTCTCCGAGGGAAGACAGACAAAAGCGCTACCCAGGACCCGTGCCTCCGCAGCTGCCTCTCCACGTTTCCAGCACTGGGGCTAGGACAGGCCTAATTGAAGTGAGTCCTTGCGAGAGGGACTCACTTGGCCACCCCGGACTTAAAGGCACCTGGGAGCCCTGAACTGCCTCCATTTAAGAGCGACCCCATCGGCCTGCGTGCATGCTGTGCCTAGATGCAAGGAGCTGGGCCCCTCGCTGAGCTGCAAGGCTCTGCTTTCTTTTTCAAATGTGGGCTCTTGGTCGTGCGCATGCGCACAGGCGTCTGGGAAAAATGGGTCCCTAGCACCGAGCTGAGAGGGGTGTAACTCCAGCCTGCTGCAGCCTCTGGCTCAGGCTTCTCTGGAAGGTGCTGCAGTCCTGCCAGCGACCCCAGAGGACCCCAGCACGACTCTCTTCGGTGTCAACCCCGAACGATGGACTCTGCAGTGTCCAGTGGACATTCTGGAAGACTTTGTACCCTCTCCTTGGCGAAGGTTCACTGTTCCTGGTGGTCTTCTTTCTCCTGTGACTAGTTCTCGCGGGAAATCCATGTTGACCTAGGCCTCCACAAGGTCTGCAACTCCCTGGGAATCACTTTCCTCAACCTCCCTGGGCCCCAACTCAAGGCACCCACCACCTGCTGGGTTCAACTCCTCCACGAGGCTCCCGGAAGACACTATAAGTGTCAAGGCCAGACACTGTGCTGAATGCACTTGTGCTAGAGCCACGCAGCCGACTGTAGTCATGCTGAACCCTGTGGAAAGTCCATTCTGAGAACCTACTATTGGGTGATTCCTGGCCCACAGTGCACCTAGGAAATCATTGCCCTCTCCTGGGACGCTCCCGCTAGACGGTGCCTCCCATGGGAGCAAGAGCAATCCAACCAGCGTCTAGTTCTCTGTCCCAGTGTGGCCTAGAAACACAGGGGGGCATCTTTTCTTGGGGCGACCCCAGGCTCCTGCTCCGGGGCTCTATGTTGCCAGAGGTGCCTTCTGTACACCCCCAGTGAGACACTGTCCCGAGAAAAAGCGTCGTTTCCTGGAAGTACTGAATCTTGTCTTTGGACACCTCCAATCCAACCCAGAATTCTCAGAAGCCAGCGCCAGGCTCTGTCCAAAAGCTCGGAAAGGAAAGCGGGCCAGCTGCAAGAGAAAAGGCCCGGGAGTCGAAATGCAAGTGAAACCTCTGGCTGTGACAAAGGAGACAGAGTCCTACCCAGGAATGAGGCTTCAGCCTACAGAGGAGCAGCAGGAAATTACTGTCGGTCCGAAACACCAGAACTCCACTCAGAGACATTCTCAGGAAGAAAGCTGGCTACACAGCTTAGAGGCAGCAGTCAACCTTCTGCACAAACGTCATCATCCCAAAAGAGACAGTGCAGAGGAACAACGGGATGTGTGTATTACGTCTGTACCTCTAGGACTGTGTGTGTTTCTAGGGGAGAGGAGATAGGAGTGCACGTTCGTGTCAGCTCTCAGCAGTCCTTCCTTAAGAGGCATGCAAACGATTTTCGTAGAAGTAGAGAGGCCATAGCACGAGGAAGGAGAGGGTGGCAGTCTCCAAAGCTAGACAGTTTGCCTTCTGCCCTGGCATCTCAAATAGGGCTGATGGTTTGACAGGAGCTCGACTATGGACAGACCTAAAGATCAAGGGAGTCTTGTGCTGGTAGGCCCCTATATGTATCGGATACCTTCCACCACCCAGTCCCCAACTATCACAACGCACATATACATGCACAATGGACAGAATGTTGCCCTTCGCCGACACACCTGGATACCGGAGGCAGGCCGGGGGTTCAGACAGTGTCTTTTGCTCTTGCTAGGCAAGAGAAGGGAGATGGAGGGCCAAAGGCAGCTGTCCCTTTTCAATCACAGCCAGAGGGCAGGACCCATGACATTTGGAGCCCTGTCTTGCTATCTCATCAGGGCCTAGGTTCATCCTAGTCCTGCTTTTGTCAGAACCAGGACTCATGAAGACTCGGCAATCCTGCTCCCTGGAGGCTCCTGACACACCTAGATCACCGCCCTTTCTGCGTTGGTCTCTCTAAAGTCCGTTCCCGCTGTGCACTGCAACTTCCTTGGCCCTGGTTTGTAGACCCTCCACCTAAAAACATATGAGCTAGCCAGGTCTGGGAGGTGAGGATCGCTCTTTCTCCGAGGGAAGACAGACAAAAGCGCTACCCAGGACCCGTGCCTCCGCAGCTGCCTCTCCACATTTCCAGCACTGGGGCTCGGACAGGCCTAATTGAAGTGAGTCCTTGCGAGAGGGACTCACTTGGCCACCCCGGACTTAAAGGCACCTGGGAGCCCTGAACTGCCTCCATTTAAGAGCGACCCCATCGGCCTGCGTGCATGCTGTGCCTAGATGCAAGGAGCTGGGCCCCTCGCTGAGCTGCAAGGCTCTGCTTTCTTTTTCAAATGTGGGCTCTTGGTCGTGCGCATGCGCACAGGCGTCTGGGAAAAATGGGTCCCTAGCACCGAGCTGAGAGGGGTGTAACTCCAGCCTGCTGCAGCCTCTGGCTCAGGCTTCTCTGGAAGGTGCTGCAGTCCTGCCAGCGACCCCAGAGGACCCCAGCACGACTCTCTTCGGTGTCAACCCCGAACGATGGACTGTGCAGTGTCCCGTGGACATTCTGGAAGACTTTGTACCCTCTCCTTGGCGAAGGTTCACTGTTCCTGGTGGTCTTCTTTCTCCTGTGACTAGTTCTCGCGGGAAATCCATGTTGACCTAGGCCTCCACAAGGTCTGCAACTCCCTGGGAATCACTTTCCTCAACCTCCCTGGGCCCCAACTCAAGGCACCCACCACCTGCTGGGTTCAACTACTCCACGAGGCTCCCGGAAGACACTATAAGTGTCAAGGCCAGACACTGTGCTGAATGCACTTGTGCTAGAGCCACGCAGCCGACTGTAGTCATGCTGAACCCTGTGGAAAGTCCATTCTGAGAACCTACTAAGGGGTGATTCCTGGCCCACAGTGCACCTAGGAAATCATTGCCCTCTCCTGGGACGCTCCCGCTAGACGGAGCCTCCCATGGGAGCAAGAGCAATCCTGCCAGCGTCTAGTTCTCTGTCCCAGTGTGGCCTAGAAACACAGGGGGGCATCTTTCTTGGGGCGACCCCAGGCTCCTGCTCCGGGGCTCTATGTTGCCAGAGGTGCCTTCTGTACACCCCCAGGGAGACACTGTCCCGAGAAAAAGCGTCGTTCCCTGGACGTACTGAATCTTGCCTTTGGACACCTCCAATCCAACCCAGAATTCTCAGAAGCCAGCGCCAGGCTCTGTCCAAAAGCTCGGAAAGGAAAGCGGGCCAGCTGCAAGAGAAAAGGCCCGGGAGTCGAAATGCAAGTGAAACCTCTGGCTGTGACAAAGGAGACAGAGTCCTACCCAGGAATGAGGCTTCAGCCTACAGAGGAGCAGCAGGAAATTCCTGTCGGTCCGAAACACCAGAACTCCACTCAGAGACATTCTCAGGAAGAAAGCTGGCTACACAGCTTAGAGGCAGCAGTCAACCTTCTGCACAAACGTCATCATCCCAAAAGAGACAGTGCAGAGGAACAACGGGATGTGTGTATTACGTCTGTGCCTCTAGGACTGTGTGTGTTTCTAGGGGAGAGGAGATAGGAGTGCACGTTCGTGTCAGCTCTCAGCAGTCCTTCCTTAAGAGGCATGCAAACGATTTTCGTAGAAGTAGAGAGGCCATAGCACGAGGAAGGAGAGGGTGGCAGTCTCCAAAGCTAGACAGTTTGCCTTCTGCCCTGGCATCTCAAATAGGGCTGATGGTTTGACAGGAGCTCGACTATGGACAGACCTAAAGATCAAGGGAGTCTTGTGCTGGTAGGCCCCTATATGTATCGGATACCTTCCACCACCCAGTCCCCAACTATCACAACGCACATATACATGCACAATGGACAGAATGTTGCCCTTCGCCGACACACCTGGATACCGGAGGCAGGCCGGGGGTTCAGACAGTGTCTTTTGCTCTTGCTAGGCAAGAGAAGGGAGATGGAGGGCCAAAGGCAGCTGTCCCTTTTCAATCACAGCCAGAGGGCAGGACCCATGACATTTGGAGCCCTGTCTTGCTATCTCATCAGGGCCTAGGTTCATCCTAGTCCTGCTTTTGTCAGAACCAGGACTCATGAAGACTCGGCAATCCTGCTCCCTGGAGGCTCCTGACACACCTAGATCACCGCCCTTTCTACGTAGGTCTCTCTAAAGTCCGTTCCCGCTGTGCACTGCAACTTCCTTGGCCCTGGTTTGTAGACCCTCCACCTAAAAACATATGAGCTAGCCAGGTCTGGGAGGTGAGGATCGCTCTTTCTCCGAGGGAAGACAGACAAAAGCGCTACCCAGGACCCGTGCCTCCGCAGCTGCCTCTCCACGTTTCCAGCACTGGGGCTTGGACAGGCCTAATTGAAGTGAGTCCTTGCGAGAGGGACTCACTTGGCCACCCCGGACTTAAAGGCACCTGGGAGCCCTGAACTGCCTCCATTTAAGAGCGACCCCATCGGCCTGCGTGCATGCTGTGCCTAGATGCAAGGAGCTGGGCCCCTCGCTGAGCTGCAAGGCTCTGCTTTCTTTTTCAAATGTGGGCTCTTGGTCGTGCGCATGCGCACAGGCGTCTGGGAAAAATGGGTCCCTAGCACCGAGCTGAGAGGGGTGTAACTCCAGCCTGCTGCAGCCTCTGGCTCAGGCTTCTCTGGAAGGTGCTGCAGTCCTGCCAGCGACCCCAGAGGACCCCAGCACGACTCTCTTCGGTGTCAACCCCGAACGATGGACTCTGCAGTGTCCCGTGGACATTCTGGAAGACTTTGTACCCTCTCCTTGGCGAAGGTTCACTGTTCCTGGTGGTCTTCTTTCTCCTGTGACTAGTTCTCGCGGGAAATCCATGTTGACCTAGGCCTCCACAAGGTCTGCAACTCCCTGGGAATCACTTTCCTCAACCTCCCTGGGCCCCAACTCAAGGCACCCACCACCTGTTGGGTTCAACTACTCCACGAGGCTCCCGGAAGACACTATAAGTGTCAAGGCCAGACACTGTGCTGAATGCACTTGTGCTAGAGCCACGCAGCCGACTGTAGTCATGCTGAACCCTGTGGAAAGTCCATTCTGAGAACCTACTAAGGGGTGATTCCTGGCCCACAGTGCACCTAGGAAATCATTGCCCTCTCCTGGGACGCTCCCGCTAGACGGAGCCTCCCATGGGAGCAAGAGCAATCCTGCCAGCGTCTAGTTCTCTGTCCCAGTGTGGCCTAGAAACACAGGGGGGCATCTTTCTTGGGGCGACCCCAGGCTCCTGCTCCGGGGCTCTATGTTGCCAGAGGTGCCTTCTGTACACCCCCAGGGAGACACTGTCCCGAGAAAAAGCGTCGTTCCCTGGACGTACTGAATCTTGCCTTTGGACACCTCCAATCCAACCCAGAATTCTCAGAAGCCAGCGCCAGGCTCTGTCCAAAAGCTCGGAAAGGAAAGCGGGCCAGCTGCAAGAGAAAAGGCCCGGGAGTCGAAATGCAAGTGAAACCTCTGGCTGTGACAAAGGAGACAGAGTCCTACCCAGGAATGAGGCTTCAGCCTACAGAGGAGCAGCAGGAAATTCCTGTCGGTCCGAAACACCAGAACTCCACTCAGAGACATTCTCAGGAAGAAAGCTGGCTACACAGCTTAGAGGCAGCAGTCAACCTTCTGCACAAACGTCATCATCCCAAAAGAGACAGTGCAGAGGAACAACGGGATGTGTGTATTACGTCTGTGCCTCTAGGACTGTGTGTGTTTCTAGGGGAGAGGAGATAGGAGTGCACGTTCGTGTCAGCTCTCAGCAGTCCTTCCTTAAGAGGCATGCAAACGATTTTCGTAGAAGTAGAGAGGCCATAGCACGAGGAAGGAGAGGGTGGCAGTCTCCAAAGCTAGACAGTTTGCCTTCTGCCCTGGCATCTCAAATAGGGCTGATGGTTTGACAGGAGTTGGACTATGGACAGACCTAAAGATCAAGGGAGTCTTGTGCTGGTAGGCCCCTATATGTATCGGATACCTTCCACCACCCAGTCCCCAACTATCACAACGCACATATACATGCACAATGGACAGAATGTTGCCCTTCGCCGACACACCTGGATACCGGAGGCAGGCCGGGGGTTCAGACAGTGTCTTTTGCTCTTGCTAGGCAAGAGAAGGGAGATGGAGGGCCAAAGGCAGCTGTCCCTTTTCAATCACAGCCAGAGGGCAGGACCCATGACATTTGGAGCCCTGTCTTGCTATCTCATCAGGGCCTAGGTTCATCCTAGTCCTGCTTTTGTCAGAACCAGGACTCATGAAGACTCGGCAATCCTGCTCCCTGGAGGCTCCTGACACACCTAGATCACCGCCCTTTCTGCGTTGGTCTCTCTAAAGTCCGTTCCCGCTGTGCACTGCAACTTCCTTGGCCCTGGTTTGTAGACCCTCCACCTAAAAACATATGAGCTAGCCAGGTCTGGGAGGTGAGGATCGCTCTTTCTCCGAGGGAAGACAGACAAAAGCGCTACCCAGGACCCGTGCCTCGGCAGCTGCCTCTCCACATTTCCAGCACTGGGGCTCGGACAGGCCTAATTGAAGTGAGTCCTTGCGAGAGGGACTCACTTGGCCACCCCTGACTTAAAGGCACCTGGGAGCCCTGAACTGCCTCCATTTAAGAGCGACCCCATCGGCCTGCGTGCATGCTGTGCCTAGATGCAAGGAGGTGGGCCCCTCGCTGAGCTGCAAGGCTCTGCTTTCTTTTTCAAATGTGGGCTCTTGGTCGTGCGCATGCGCACAGGCGTCTGGGAAAAATGGGTCCCTAGCACCGAGCTGAGAGGGGTGTAACTCCAGCCTGCTGCAGCCTCTGGCTCAGGCTTCTCTGGAAGGTGCTGCAGTCCTGCCAGCGACCCCAGAGGACCCCAGCACGACTCTCTTCGGTGTCAACCCCGAACGATGGACTCTGCAGTGTCCCGTGGACATTCTGGAAGACTTTGTACCCTCTCCTTGGCGAAGGTTCACTGTTCCTGGTGGTCTTCTTTCTCCTGTGACTAGTTCTCGCGGGAAATCCATGTTGACCTAGGCCTCCACAAGGTCTGCAACTCCCTGGGAATCACTTTCCTCAACCTCCCTGGGCCCCAACTCAAGGCACCCACCACCTGCTGGGTTCAACTACTCCACGAGGCTCCCGGAAGACACTATAAGTGTCAAGGCCAGACACTGTGCTGAATGCACTTGTGCTAGAGCCACGCAGCCGACTGTAGTCATGCTGAACCCTGTGGAAAGTCCATTCTGAGAACCTACTATGGGGTGATTCCTGGCCCACAGTGCACCTAGGAAATCATTGCCCTCTCCTGGGACGCTCCCGCTAGACGGAGCCTCCCATGGGAGCAAGAGCAATCCTGCCAGCGTCTAGTTCTCTGTCCCAGTGTGGCCTAGAAACACAGGGGGGCATCTTTCTTGGGGCGACCCCAGGCTCCTGCTCCGGGGCTCTATGTTGCCAGAGGTGCCTTCTGTACACCCCCAGGGAGACACTGTCCCGAGAAAAAGCGTCGTTCCCTGGACGTACTGAATCTTGCCTTTGGACACCTCCAATCCAACCCAGAATTCTCAGAAGCCAGCGCCAGGCTCTGTCCAAAAGCTCGGAAAGGAAAGCGGGCCAGCTGCAAGAGAAAAGGCCCGGGAGTCGAAATGCAAGTGAAACCTCTGGCTGTGACAAAGGAGACAGAGTCCTACCCAGGAATGAGGCTTCAGCCTACAGAGGAGCAGCAGGAAATTCCTGTCGGTCCGAAACACCAGAACTCCACTCAGAGACATTCTCAGGAAGAAAGCTGGCTACACAGCTTAGAGGCAGCAGTCAACCTTCTGCACAAACGTCATCATCCCAAAAGAGACAGTGCAGAGGAACAACGGGATGTGTGTATTACGTCTGTGCCTCTAGGACTGTGTGTGTTTCTAGGGGAGAGGAGATAGGAGTGCACGTTCGTGTCAGCTCTCAGCAGTCCTTCCTTAAGAGGCATGCAAACGATTTTCGTAGAAGTAGAGAGGCCATAGCACGAGGAAGGAGAGGGTGGCAGTCTCCAAAGCTAGACAGTTTGCCTTCTGCCCTGGCATCTCAAATAGGGCTGATGGTTTGACAGGAGCTCGACTATGGACAGACCTAAAGATCAAGGGAGTCTTGTGCTGGTAGGCCCCTATATGTATCGGATACCTTCCACCACCCAGTCCCCAACTATCACAACGCACATATACATGCACAATGGACAGAATGTTGCCCTTCGCCGACACACCTGGATACCGGAGGCAGGCCGGGGGTTCAGACAGTGTCTTTTGCTCTTGCTAGGCAAGAGAAGGGAGATGGAGGGCCAAAGGCAGCTGTCCCTTTTCAATCACAGCCAGAGGGCAGGACCCATGACATTTGGAGCCCTGTCTTGCTATCTCATCAGGGCCTAGGTTCATCCTAGTCCTGCTTTTGTCAGAACCAGGACTCATGAAGACTCGGCAATCCTGCTCCCTGGAGGCTCCTGACACACCTAGATCACCGCCCTTTCTGCGTTGGTCTCTCTAAAGTCCGTTCCCGCTGTGCACTGCAACTTCCTTGGCCCTGGTTTGTAGACCCTCCACCTAAAAACATATGAGCTAGCCAGGTCTGGGAGGTGAGGATCGCTCTTTCTCCGAGGGAAGACAGACAAAAGCGCTACCCAGGACCCGTGCCTCCGCAGCTGCCTCTCCACGTTTCCAGCACTGGGGCTCGGACAGGCCTAATTGAAGTGAGTCCTTGCGAGAGGGACTCACTTGGCCACCCCGGACTTAAAGGCACCTGGGAGCCCTGAACTGCCTCCATTTAAGAGCGACCCCATCGGCCTGCGTGCATGCTGTGCCTAGATGCAAGGAGCTGGGCCCCTCGCTGAGCTGCAAGGCTCTGCTTTCTTTTTCAAATGTGGGCTCTTGGTCGTGCGCATGCGCACAGGCGTCTGGGAAAAATGGGTCCCTAGCACCGAGCTGAGAGGGGTGTAACTCCAGCCTGCTGCAGCCTCTGGCTCAGGCTTCTCTGGAAGGTGCTGCAGTCCTGCCAGCGACCCCAGAGGACCCCAGCACGACTCTCTTCGGTGTCAACCCCGAACGATGGACTGTGCAGTGTCCCGTGGACATTCTGGAAGACTTTGTACCCTCTCCTTGGCGAAGGTTCACTGTTCCTGGTGGTCTTCTTTCTCCTGTGACTAGTTCTCGCGGGAAATCCATGTTGACCTAGGCCTCCACAAGGTCTGCAACTCCCTGGGAATCACTTTCCTCAACCTCCCTGGGCCCCAACTCAAGGCACCCACCACCTGCTGGGTTCAACTACTCCACGAGGCTCCCGGAAGACACTATAAGTGTCAAGGCCAGACACTGTGCTGAATGCACTTGTGCTAGAGCCACGCAGCCGACTGTAGTCATGCTGAACCCTGTGGAAAGTCCATTCTGAGAACCTACTAAGGGGTGATTCCTGGCCCACAGTGCACCTAGGAAATCATTGCCCTCTCCTGGGACGCTCCCGCTAGACGGAGCCTCCCATGGGAGCAAGAGCAATCCTGCCAGCGTCTAGTTCTCTGTCCCAGTGTGGCCTAGAAACACAGGGGGGCATCTTTCTTGGGGCGACCCCAGGCTCCTGCTCCGGGGCTCTATGTTGCCAGAGGTGCCTTCTGTACACCCCCAGGGAGACACTGTCCCGAGAAAAAGCGTCGTTCCCTGGACGTACTGAATCTTGCCTTTGGACACCTCCAATCCAACCCAGAATTCTCAGAAGCCAGCGCCAGGCTCTGTCCAAAAGCTCGGAAAGGAAAGCGGGCCAGCTGCAAGAGAAAAGGCCCGGGAGTCGAAATGCAAGTGAAACCTCTGGCTGTGACAAAGGAGACAGAGTCCTACCCAGGAATGAGGCTTCAGCCTACAGAGGAGCAGCAGGAAATTCCTGTCGGTCCGAAACACCAGAACTCCACTCAGAGACATTCTCAGGAAGAAAGCTGGCTACACAGCTTAGAGGCAGCAGTCAACCTTCTGCACAAACGTCATCATCCCAAAAGAGACAGTGCAGAGGAACAACGGGATGTGTGTATTACGTCTGTGCCTCTAGGACTGTGTGTGTTTCTAGGGGAGAGGAGATAGGAGTGCACGTTCGTGTCAGCTCTCAGCAGTCCTTCCTTAAGAGGCATGCAAACGATTTTCGTAGAAGTAGAGAGGCCATAGCACGAGGAAGGAGAGGGTGGCAGTCTCCAAAGCTAGACAGTTTGCCTTCTGCCCTGGCATCTCAAATAGGGCTGATGGTTTGACAGGAGCTCGACTATGGACAGACCTAAAGATCAAGGGAGTCTTGTGCTGGTAGGCCCCTATATGTATCGGATACCTTCCACCACCCAGTCCCCAACTATCACAACGCACATATACATGCACAATGGACAGAATGTTGCCCTTCGCCGACACACCTGGATACCGGAGGCAGGCCGGGGGTTCAGACAGTGTCTTTTGCTCTTGCTAGGCAAGAGAAGGGAGATGGAGGGCCAAAGGCAGCTGTCCCTTTTCAATCACAGCCAGAGGGCAGGACCCATGACATTTGGAGCCCTGTCTTGCTATCTCATCAGGACCTAGGTTCATCCTAGTCCTGCTTTTGTCAGAACCAGGACTCATGAAGACTCGGCAATCCTGCTCCCTGGAGGCTCCTGACACACCTAGATCACCGCCCTTTCTACGTAGGTCTCTCTAAAGTCCGTTCCCGCTGTGCACTGCAACTTCCTTGGCCCTGGTTTGTAGACCCTCCACCTAAAAACATATGAGCTAGCCAGGTCTGGGAGGTGAGGATCGCTCTTTCTCCGAGGGAAGACAGACAAAAGCGCTACCCAGGACCCGTGCCTCCGCAGCTGCCTCTCCACGTTTCCAGCACTGGGGCTTGGACAGGCCTAATTGAAGTGAGTCCTTGCGAGAGGGACTCACTTGGCCACCCCGGACTTAAAGGCACCTGGGAGCCCTGAACTGCCTCCATTTAAGAGCGACCCCATCGGCCTGCGTGCATGCTGTGCCTAGATGCAAGGAGCTGGGCCCCTCGCTGAGCTGCAAGGCTCTGCTTTCTTTTTCAAATGTGGGCTCTTGGTCGTGCGCATGCGCACAGGCGTCTGGGAAAAATGGGTCCCTAGCACCGAGCTGAGAGGGGTGTAACTCCAGCCTGCTGCAGCCTCTGGCTCAGGCTTCTCTGGAAGGTGCTGCAGTCCTGCCAGCGACCCCAGAGGACCCCAGCACGACTCTCTTCGGTGTCAACCCCGAACGATGGACTCTGCAGTGTCCCGTGGACATTCTGGAAGACTTTGTACCCTCTCCTTGGCGAAGGTTCACTGTTCCTGGTGGTCTTCTTTCTCCTGTGACTAGTTCTCGCGGGAAATCCATGTTGACCTAGGCCTCCACAAGGTCTGCAACTCCCTGGGAATCACTTTCCTCAACCTCCCTGGGCCCCAACTCAAGGCACCCACCACCTGTTGGGTTCAACTACTCCACGAGGCTCCCGGAAGACACTATAAGTGTCAAGGCCAGACACTGTGCTGAATGCACTTGTGCTAGAGCCACGCAGCCGACTGTAGTCATGCTGAACCCTGTGGAAAGTCCATTCTGAGAACCTACTAAGGGGTGATTCCTGGCCCACAGTGCACCTAGGAAATCATTGCCCTCTCCTGGGACGCTCCCGCTAGACGGAGCCTCCCATGGGAGCAAGAGCAATCCTGCCAGCGTCTAGTTCTCTGTCCCAGTGTGGCCTAGAAACACAGGGGGGCATCTTTCTTGGGGCGACCCCAGGCTCCTGCTCCGGGGCTCTATGTTGCCAGAGGTGCCTTCTGTACACCCCCAGGGAGACACTGTCCCGAGAAAAAGCGTCGTTCCCTGGACGTACTGAATCTTGCCTTTGGACACCTCCAATCCAACCCAGAATTCTCAGAAGCCAGCGCCAGGCTCTGTCCAAAAGCTCGGAAAGGAAAGCGGGCCAGCTGCAAGAGAAAAGGCCCGGGAGTCGAAATGCAAGTGAAACCTCTGGCTGTGACAAAGGAGACAGAGTCCTACCCAGGAATGAGGCTTCAGCCTACAGAGGAGCAGCAGGAAATTCCTGTCGGTCCGAAACACCAGAACTCCACTCAGAGACATTCTCAGGAAGAAAGCTGGCTACACAGCTTAGAGGCAGCAGTCAACCTTCTGCACAAACGTCATCATCCCAAAAGAGACAGTGCAGAGGAACAACGGGATGTGTGTATTACGTCTGTGCCTCTAGGACTGTGTGTGTTTCTAGGGGAGAGGAGATAGGAGTGCACGTTCGTGTCAGCTCTCAGCAGTCCTTCCTTAAGAGGCATGCAAACGATTTTCGTAGAAGTAGAGAGGCCATAGCACGAGGAAGGAGAGGGTGGCAGTCTCCAAAGCTAGACAGTTTGCCTTCTGCCCTGGCATCTCAAATAGGGCTGATGGTTTGACAGGAGTTGGACTATGGACAGACCTAAAGATCAAGGGAGTCTTGTGCTGGTAGGCCCCTATATGTATCGGATACCTTCCACCACCCAGTCCCCAACTATCACAACGCACATATACATGCACAATGGACAGAATGTTGCCCTTCGCCGACACACCTGGATACCGGAGGCAGGCCGGGGGTTCAGACAGTGTCTTTTGCTCTTGCTAGGCAAGAGAAGGGAGATGGAGGGCCAAAGGCAGCTGTCCCTTTTCAATCACAGCCAGAGGGCAGGACCCATGACATTTGGAGCCCTGTCTTGCTATCTCATCAGGGCCTAGGTTCATCCTAGTCCTGCTTTTGTCAGAACCAGGACTCATGAAGACTCGGCAATCCTGCTCCCTGGAGGCTCCTGACACACCTAGATCACCGCCCTTTCTGCGTTGGTCTCTCTAAAGTCCGTTCCCGCTGTGCACTGCAACTTCCTTGGCCCTGGTTTGTAGACCCTCCACCTAAAAACATATGAGCTAGCCAGGTCTGGGAGGTGAGGATCGCTCTTTCTCCGAGGGAAGACAGACAAAAGCGCTACCCAGGACCCGTGCCTCCGCAGCTGCCTCTCCACATTTCCAGCACTGGGGCTCGGACAGGCCTAATTGAAGTGAGTCCTTGCGAGAGGGACTCACTTGGCCACCCCGGACTTAAAGGCACCTGGGAGCCCTGAACTGCCTCCATTTAAGAGCGACCCCATCGGCCTGCGTGCATGCTGTGCCTAGATGCAAGGAGGTGGGCCCCTCGCTGAGCTGCAAGGCTCTGCTTTCTTTTTCAAATGTGGGCTCTTGGTCGTGCGCATGCGCACAGGCGTCTGGGAAAAATGGGTCCCTAGCACCGAGCTGAGAGGGGTGTAACTCCAGCCTGCTGCAGCCTCTGGCTCAGGCTTCTCTGGAAGGTGCTGCAGTCCTGCCAGCGACCCCAGAGGACCCCAGCACGACTCTCTTCGGTGTCAACCCCGAACGATGGACTGTGCAGTGTCCCGTGGACATTCTGGAAGACTTTGTACCCTCTCCTTGGCGAAGGTTCACTGTTCCTGGTGGTCTTCTTTCTCCTGTGACTAGTTCTCGCGGGAAATCCATGTTGACCTAGGCCTCCACAAGGTCTGCAACTCCCTGGGAATCACTTTCCTCAACCTCCCTGGGCCCCAACTCAAGGCACCCACCACCTGCTGGGTTCAACTACTCCACGAGGCTCCCGGAAGACACTATAATTGTCAAGGCCAGACACTGTGCTGAATGCACTTGTGCTAGAGCCACGCAGCCGACTGTAGTCATGCTGAACCCTGTGGAAAGTCCATTCTGAGAACCTACTAAGGGGTGATTCCTGGCCCACAGTGCACCTAGGAAATCATTGCCCTCTCCTGGGACGCTCCCGCTAGACGGAGCCTCCCATGGGAGCAAGAGCAATCCTGCCAGCGTCTAGTTCTCTGTCCCAGTGTGGCCTAGAAACACAGGGGGGCATCTTTCTTGGGGCGACCCCAGGCTCCTGCTCCGGGGCTCTATGTTGCCAGAGGTGCCTTCTGTACACCCCCAGGGAGACACTGTCCCGAGAAAAAGCGTCGTTCCCTGGACGTACTGAATCTTGCCTTTGGACACCTCCAATCCAACCCAGAATTCTCAGAAGCCAGCGCCAGGCTCTGTCCAAAAGCTCGGAAAGGAAAGCGGGCCAGCTGCAAGAGAAAAGGCCCGGGAGTCGAAATGCAAGTGAAACCTCTGGCTGTGACAAAGGAGACAGAGTCCTACCCAGGAATGAGGCTTCAGCCTACAGAGGAGCAGCAGGAAATTCCTGTCGGTCCGAAACACCAGAACTCCACTCAGAGACATTCTCAGGAAGAAAGCTGGCTACACAGCTTAGAGGCAGCAGTCAACCTTCTGCACAAACGTCATCATCCCAAAAGAGACAGTGCAGAGGAACAACGGGATGTGTGTATTACGTCTGTGCCTCTAGGACTGTGTGTGTTTCTAGGGGAGAGGAGATAGGAGTGCACGTTCGTGTCAGCTCTCAGCAGTCCTTCCTTAAGAGGCATGCAAACGAGTTTCGTAGAAGTAGAGAGGCCATAGCACGAGGAAGGAGAGGGTGGCAGTCTCCAAAGCTAGACAGTTTGCCTTCTGCCCTGGCATCTCAAATAGGGCTGATGGTTTGACAGGAGCTCGACTATGGACAGACCTAAAGATCAAGGGAGTCTTGTGCTGGTAGGCCCCTATATGTATCGGATACCTTCCACCACCCAGTCCCCAACTATCACAACGCACATATACATGCACAATGGACAGAATGTTGCCCTTCGCCGACACACCTGGATACCGGAGGCAGGCCGGGGGTTCAGACAGTGTCTTTTGCTCTTGCTAGGCAAGAGAAGGGAGATGGAGGGCCAAAGGCAGCTGTCCCTTTTCAATCACAGCCAGAGGGCAGGAGCCATGACATTTGGAGCCCTGTCTTGCTATCTCATCAGGGCCTAGGTTCATCCTAGTCCTGCTTTTGTCAGAACCAGGACTCATGAAGACTCGGCAATCCTGCTCCCTGGAGGCTCCTGACACACCTAGATCACCGCCCTTTCTGCGTAGGTCTCTCTAAAGTCCGTTCCCGCTGTGCACTGCAACTTCCTTGGCCCTGGTTTGTAGACCCTCCACCTAAAAACATATGAGCTAGCCAGGTCTGGGAGGTGAGGATCGCTCTTTCTCCGAGGGAAGACAGACAAAAGCGCTACCCAGGACCCGTGCCTCCGCAGCTGCCTCTCCACATTTCCAGCACTGAGGCTCGGACAGGCCTAATTGAAGTGAGTCCTTGCGAGAGGGACTCACTTGGCCACCCCGGACTTAAAGGCACCTGGGAGCCCTGAACTGCCTCCATTTAAGAGCGACCCCATCGGCCTGCGTGCATGCTGTGCCTAGATGCAAGGAGCTGGGCCCCTCGCTGAGCTGCAAGGCTCTGCTTTCTTTTTCAAATGTGGGCTCTTGGTCGTGCGCATGCGCACAGGCGTCTGGGAAAAATGGGTCCCTAGCACCGAGCTGAGAGGGGTGTAACTCCAGCCTGCTGCAGCCTCTGGCTCAGGCTTCTCTGGAAGGTGCTGCAGTCCTGCCAGCGACCCCAGAGGACCCCAGCACGACTCTCTTCGGTGTCAACCCCGAACGATGGACTCTGCAGTGTCCCGTGGACATTCTGGAAGACTTTGTACCCTCTCCTTGGCGAAGGTTCACTGTTCCTGGTGGTCTTCTTTCTCCTGTGACTAGTTCTCGCGGGAAATCCATGTTGACCTAGGCCTCCACAAGGTCTGCAACTCCCTGGGAATCACTTTCCTCAACCTCCCTGGGCCCCAACTCAAGGCACCCACCACCTGTTGGGTTCAACTACTCCACGAGGCTCCCGGAAGACACTATAAGTGTCAAGGCCAGACACTGTGCTGAATGCACTTGTGCTAGAGCCACGCAGCCGACTGTAGTCATGCTGAACCCTGTGGAAAGTCCATTCTGAGAACCTACTAAGGGGTGATTCCTGGCCCACAGTGCACCTAGGAAATCATTGCCCTCTCCTGGGACGCTCCCGCTAGACGGAGCCTCCCATGGGAGCAAGAGCAATCCTGCCAGCGTCTAGTTCTCTGTCCCAGTGTGGCCTAGAAACACAGGGGGGCATCTTTCTTGGGGCGACCCCAGGCTCCTGCTCCGGGGCTCTATGTTGCCAGAGGTGCCTTCTGTACACCCCCAGGGAGACACTGTCCCGAGAAAAAGCGTCGTTCCCTGGACGTACTGAATCTTGCCTTTGGACACCTCCAATCCAACCCAGAATTCTCAGAAGCCAGCGCCAGGCTCTGTCCAAAAGCTCGGAAAGGAAAGCGGGCCAGCTGCAAGAGAAAAGGCCCGGGAGTCGAAATGCAAGTGAAACCTCTGGCTGTGACAAAGGAGACAGAGTCCTACCCAGGAATGAGGCTTCAGCCTACAGAGGAGCAGCAGGAAATTCCTGTCGGTCCGAAACACCAGAACTCCACTCAGAGACATTCTCAGGAAGAAAGCTGGCTACACAGCTTAGAGGCAGCAGTCAACCTTCTGCACAAACGTCATCATCCCAAAAGAGACAGTGCAGAGGAACAACGGGATGTGTGTATTACGTCTGTGCCTCTAGGACTGTGTGTGTTTCTAGGGGAGAGGAGATAGGAGTGCACGTTCGTGTCAGCTCTCAGCAGTCCTTCCTTAAGAGGCATGCAAACGAGTTTCGTAGAAGTAGAGAGGCCATAGCACGAGGAAGGAGAGGGTGGCAGTCTCCAAAGCTAGACAGTTTGCCTTCTGCCCTGGCATCTCAAATAGGGCTGATGGTTTGACAGGAGCTCGACTATGGACAGACCTAAAGATCAAGGGAGTCTTGTGCTGGTAGGCCCCTATATGTATCGGATACCTTCCACCACCCAGTCCCCAACTATCACAACGCACATATACATGCACAATGGACAGAATGTTGCCCTTCGCCGACACACCTGGATACCGGAGGCAGGCCGGGGGTTCAGACAGTGTCTTTTGCTCTTGCTAGGCAAGAGAAGGGAGATGGAGGGCCAAAGGCAGCTGTCCCTTTTCAATCACAGCCAGAGGGCAGGAGCCATGACATTTGGAGCCCTGTCTTGCTATCTCATCAGGGCCTAGGTTCATCCTAGTCCTGCTTTTGTCAGAACCAGGACTCATGAAGACTCGGCAATCCTGCTCCCTGGAGGCTCCTGACACACCTAGATCACCGCCCTTTCTGCGTAGGTCTCTCTAAAGTCCGTTCCCGCTGTGCACTGCAACTTCCTTGGCCCTGGTTTGTAGACCCTCCACCTAAAAACATATGAGCTAGCCAGGTCTGGGAGGTGAGGATCGCTCTTTCTCCGAGGGAAGACAGACAAAAGCGCTACCCAGGACCCGTGCCTCCGCAGCTGCCTCTCCACATTTCCAGCACTGAGGCTCGGACAGGCCTAATTGAAGTGAGTCCTTGCGAGAGGGACTCACTTGGCCACCCCGGACTTAAAGGCACCTGGGAGCCCTGAACTGCCTCCATTTAAGAGCGACCCCATCGGCCTGCGTGCATGCTGTGCCTAGATGCAAGGAGCTGGGCCCCTCGCTGAGCTGCAAGGCTCTGCTTTCTTTTTCAAATGTGGGCTCTTGGTCGTGCGCATGCGCACAGGCGTCTGGGAAAAATGGGTCCCTAGCACCGAGCTGAGAGGGGTGTAACTCCAGCCTGCTGCAGCCTCTGGCTCAGGCTTCTCTGGAAGGTGCTGCAGTCCTGCCAGCGACCCCAGAGGACCCCAGCACGACTCTCTTCGGTGTCAACCCCGAACGATGGACTCTGCAGTGTCCCGTGGACATTCTGGAAGACTTTGTACCCTCTCCTTGGCGAAGGTTCACTGTTCCTGGTGGTCTTCTTTCTCCTGTGACTAGTTCTCGCGGGAAATCCATGTTGACCTAGGCCTCCACAAGGTCTGCAACTCCCTGGGAATCACTTTCCTCAACCTCCCTGGGCCCCAACTCAAGGCACCCACCACCTGTTGGGTTCAACTACTCCACGAGGCTCCCGGAAGACACTATAAGTGTCAAGGCCAGACACTGTGCTGAATGCACTTGTGCTAGAGCCACGCAGCCGACTGTAGTCATGCTGAACCCTGTGGAAAGTCCATTCTGAGAACCTACTAAGGGGTGATTCCTGGCCCACAGTGCACCTAGGAAATCATTGCCCTCTCCTGGGACGCTCCCGCTAGACGGAGCCTCCCATGGGAGCAAGAGCAATCCTGCCAGCGTCTAGTTCTCTGTCCCAGTGTGGCCTAGAAACACAGGGGGGCATCTTTCTTGGGGCGACCCCAGGCTCCTGCTCCGGGGCTCTATGTTGCCAGAGGTGCCTTCTGTACACCCCCAGGGAGACACTGTCCCGAGAAAAAGCGTCGTTCCCTGGACGTACTGAATCTTGCCTTTGGACACCTCCAATCCAACCCAGAATTCTCAGAAGCCAGCGCCAGGCTCTGTCCAAAAGCTCGGAAAGGAAAGCGGGCCAGCTGCAAGAGAAAAGGCCCGGGAGTCGAAATGCAAGTGAAACCTCTGGCTGTGACAAAGGAGACAGAGTCCTACCCAGGAATGAGGCTTCAGCCTACAGAGGAGCAGCAGGAAATTCCTGTCGGTCCGAAACACCAGAACTCCACTCAGAGACATTCTCAGGAAGAAAGCTGGCTACACAGCTTAGAGGCAGCAGTCAACCTTCTGCACAAACGTCATCATCCCAAAAGAGACAGTGCAGAGGAACAACGGGATGTGTGTATTACGTCTGTGCCTCTAGGACTGTGTGTGTTTCTAGGGGAGAGGAGATAGGAGTGCACGTTCGTGTCAGCTCTCAGCAGTCCTTCCTTAAGAGGCATGCAAACGATTTTCGTAGAAGTAGAGAGGCCATAGCACGAGGAAGGAGAGGGTGGCAGTCTCCAAAGCTAGACAGTTTGCCTTCTGCCCTGGCATCTCAAATAGGGCTGATGGTTTGACAGGAGCTCGACTATGGACAGACCTAAAGATCAAGGGAGTCTTGTACTGGTAGGCCCCTATATGTATCGGATACCTTCCACCACCCAGTCCCCAACTATCACAACGCACATATACATGCACAATGGACAGAATGTTGCCCTTCGCCGACACACCTGGATACCGGAGGCAGGCCGGGGGTTCAGACAGTGTCTTTTGCTCTTGCTAGGCAAGAGAAGGGAGATGGAGGGCCAAAGGCAGCTGTCCCTTTTCAATCACAGCCAGAGGGCAGGAGCCATGACATTTGGAGCCCTGTCTTGCTATCTCATCAGGGCCTAGGTTCATCCTAGTCCTGCTTTTGTCAGAACCAGGACTCATGAAGACTCGGCAATCCTGCTCCCTGGAGGCTCCTGACACACCTAGATCACCGCCCTTTCTGCGTAGGTCTCTCTAAAGTCCGTTCCCGCTGTGCACTGCAACTTCCTTGGCCCTGGTTTGTAGACCCTCCACCTAAAAACATATGAGCTAGCCAGGTCTGGGAGGTGAGGATCGCTCTTTCTCCGAGGGAAGACAGACAAAAGCGCTACCCAGGACCCGTGCCTCCGCAGCTGCCTCTCCACGTTTCCAGCACTGGGGCTTGGACAGGCCTAATTGAAGTGAGTCCTTGCGAGAGGGACTCACTTGGCCACCCCGGACTTAAAGGCACCTGGGAGCCCTGAACTGCCTCCATTTAAGAGCGACCCCATCGGCCTGCGTGCATGCTGTGCCTAGATGCAAGGAGCTGGGCCCCTCGCTGAGCTGCAAGGCTCTGCTTTCTTTTTCAAATGTGGGCTCTTGGTCGTGCGCATGCGCACAGGCGTCTGGGAAAAATGGGTCCCTAGCACCGAGCTGAGAGGGGTGTAACTCCAGCCTGCTGCAGCCTCTGGCTCAGGCTTCTCTGGAAGGTGCTGCAGTCCTGCCAGCGACCCCAGAGGACCCCAGCACGACTCTCTTCGGTGTCAACCCCGAACGATGGACTCTGCAGTGTCCCGTGGACATTCTGGAAGACTTTGTACCCTCTCCTTGGCGAAGGTTCACTGTTCCTGGTGGTCTTCTTTCTCCTGTGACTAGTTCTCGCGGGAAATCCATGTTGACCTAGGCCTCCACAAGGTCTGCAACTCCCTGGGAATCACTTTCCTCAACCTCCCTGGGCCCCAACTCAAGGCACCCACCACCTGTTGGGTTCAACTACTCCACGAGGCTCCCGGAAGACACTATAAGTGTCAAGGCCAGACACTGTGCTGAATGCACTTGTGCTAGAGCCACGCAGCCGACTGTAGTCATGCTGAACCCTGTGGAAAGTCCATTCTGAGAACCTACTATGGGGTGATTCCTGGCCCACAGTGCACCTAGGAAATCATTGCCCTCTCCTGGGACGCTCCCACTAGACGGTGCCTCCCATGGGAGCAAGAGCAATCCTGCCAGCGTCTAGTTCTCTGTCCCAGTGTGGCCTAGAAACACAGGGGGGCATCTTTCTTGGGGCGACCCCAGGCTCCTGCTCCGGGGCTCTATGTTGCCAGAGGTGCCTTCTGTACACCCCCAGGGAGACACTGTCCCAAGAAAAAGGGTCGTTCCCTGGACGTACTGAATCTTGCCTTTGGACACCTCCAATCCAACCCAGAATTCTCAGAAGCCAGCGCCAGGCTCTGTCCAAAAGCTCGGAAAGGAAAGGGGGCCAGCTGCAAGAGAAAAGTCCCGGGAGTCGAAATGCAAGTGAAACCTCTGGCTGTGACAAAGGAGACAGAGTCCTACCCAGGAATGAGGCTTCAGCCTACAGAGGAGCAGCAGGAAATTACTGTCGGTCCAAAACACCAGAACTCCACTCAGAGACATTCTCAGGAAGAAAGCTGGCTACACAGCTTAGAGGCAGCAGTCAACCTTCAGCACAAACGTCATCATCCCAAAAGAGACAGTGCAGAGGAACAACGGGATGTGTGTATTACGTCTGTGCCTCTAGGACTGTGTGTGTTTCTAGGGGAGAGGAGATAGGAGTGCACGTTCGTGTCAGCTCTCAGCGGTCCTTCTTTAAGAGGCATACAAACGAGTTTCGTAGAAGTAGAGAGGCCATAGCACGAGGAAGGAGAGGGTGGCAGTCTCCAAAGCTAGACAGTTTGCCTTCTGCCCTGGCATCTCAAATAGGGCTGATGGTTTGACAGGAGCTCGACTATGGACAGACCTAAAGATCAAGGGAGTCTTGTACTGGTAGGCCCCTATATGTATCGGATACCTTCCACCACCCAGTCCCCAACTATCACAACGCACAGATATACATGCACAATGGACAGAATGTTGCCCTTCGCCGACACACCTGGATACCGGAGGCAGGCCGGGGGTTCAGACAGTGTCTTTTGCTCTTGCTAGGCAAGAGAAGGGAGATGGAGGGCCAAAGGCAGCTGTCCCTTTTCAATCACAGCCAGAGGGCAGGACCCATGACATTTGGAGCCCTGTCTTGCTATCTCATCAGGGCCTAGGTTCATCCTAGTCCTGCTTTTGTCAGAACCAGGACTCATGAAGACTCGGCAATCCTGCTCCCTGGAGGCTCCTGACACACCTAGATCACCGCCCTTTCTGCGTTGGTCTCTCTAAAGTCCGTTCCCGCTGTGCACTGCAACTTCCTTGGCCCTGGTTTGTAGACCCTCCACCTAAAAACATATGAGCTAGCCAGGTCTGGGAGGTGAGGATCGCTCTTTCTCCGAGGGAAGACAGACAAAAGCGCTACCCAGGACCCGTGCCTCCGCAGCTGCCTCTCCACGTTTCCAGCACTGGGGCTTGGACAGGCCTAATTGAAGTGAGTCCTTGCGAGAGGGACTCACTTGGCCACCCCGGACTTAAAGGCACCTGGGAGCCCTGAACTGCCTCCATTTAAGAGCGACCCCATCGGCCTGCGTGCATGCTGTGCCTAGATGCAAGGAGCTGGGCCCCTCGCTGAGCTGCAAGGCTCTGCTTTCTTTTTCAAATGTGGGCTCTTGGTCGTGCACATGCGCACAGGCGTCTGGGAAAAATGGGTCCCTAGCACCGAGCTGAGAGGGGTGTAACTCCAGCCTGCTGCAGCCTCTGGCTCAGGCTTCTCTGGAAGGTGCTGCAGTCCTGCCAGCGACCCCAGAGGACCCCAGCACGACTCTCTTCGGTGTCAACCCCGAACGATGGACTCTGCAGTGTCCCGTGGACATTCTGGAAGACTTTGTACCCTCTCCTTTGCGAAGGTTCACTGTTCCTGGTGGTCTTCTTTCTCCTGTGACTAGTTCTCGCGGGAAATCCATGTTGACCTAGGCCTCCACAAGGTCTGCAACTCCCTGGGAATCACTTTCCTCAACCTCCCTGGGCCCCAACTCAAGGCACCCACCACCTGCTGGGTTCAACTCCTCCACGAGGCTCCCGGAAGACACTATAAGTGTCAAGGCCAGACACTGTGCTGAATGCACTTGTGCTAGAGCCACGCAGCCGACTGTAGTCATGCTGAACCCTGTGGAAAGTCCATTCTGAGAACCTACTATGGGGTGATTCCTGGCCCACAGTGCACCTAGGAAATCATTGCCCTCTCCTGGGACGCTCCCGCTAGACGGAGCCTCCCATGGGAGCAAGAGCAATCCTGCCAGCGTCTAGTTCTCTGTCCCAGTGTGGCCTAGAAACACAGGGGGGCATCTTTCTTGGGGCGACCCCAGGCTCCTGCTCCGGGGCTCCATGTTGCCAGAGGTGCCTTCTGTACACCCCCAGGGAGACACTGTCCCGAGAAAAAGCGTCGTTCCCTGGACGTACTGAATCTTGCCTTTGGACACCTCCAATCCAACCCAGAATTCTCCGAAGCCAGCGCCAGGCTCTGTCCAAAAGCTCGGAAAGGAAAGCGGGCCAGCTGCAAGAGAAAAGGCCCGGGAGTCGAAATGCAAGTGAAACCTCTGGCTGTGACAAAGGAGACAGAGTCCTACCCAGGAATGAGGCTTCAGCCTACAGAGGAGCAGCAGGAAATTACTGTCGGTCCGAAACACCAGAACTCCACTCAGAGACATTCTCAGGAAGAAAGCTGGCTACACAGCTTAGAGGCAGCAGTCAACCTTCAGCACAAACGTCATCATCCCAAAAGAGACAGTGCAGAGGAACAACGGGATGTGTGTATTACGTCTGTGCCTCTAGGACTGTGTGTGTTTCTAGGGGAGAGGAGATAGGAGTGCACGTTCGTGTCAGCTCTCAGCGGTCCTTCTTTAAGAGGCATACAAACGAGTTTCGTAGAAGTAGAGAGGCCATAGCACGAGGAAGGAGAGGGTGGCAGTCTCCAAAGCTAGACAGTTTGCCTTCTGCCCTGGCATCTCAAATAGGGCTGATGGTTTCACAGGAGCTCGACTATGGACAGACCTAAAGATCAAGGGAGTCTTGTGCTGGTAGGCCCCTATATGTATCGGATACCTTCCACCACCCAGTCCCCAACTATCACAACGCACAGATATACATGCACAATGGACAGAATGTTGCCCTTCGCCGACACACCTGGATACCGGAGGCAGGCCGGGGGTTCAGACAGTGTCTTTTGCTCTTGCTAGGCAAGAGAAGGGAGATGGAGGGCCAAAGGCAGCTGTCCCTTTTCAATCACAGCCAGAGGGCAGGACCCATGACATTTGGAGCCCTGTCTTGCTATCTCATCAGGGCCTAGGTTCATCCTAGTCCTGCTTTTGTCAGAACCAGGACTCATGAAGACTCGGCAATCCTGCTCCCTGGAGGCTCCTGACACACCTAGATCACCGCCCTTTCTGCGTTGGTCTCTCTAAAGTCCGTTCCCGCTGTGCACTGCAACTTCCTTGGCCCTGGTTTGTAGACCCTCCACCTAAAAACATATGAGCTAGCCAGGTCTGGGAGGTGAGGATCGCTCTTTCTCCGAGGGAAGACAGACAAAAGCGCTACCCAGGACCCGTGCCTCCGCAGCTGCCTCTCCACGTTTCCAGCACTGGGGCTCGGACAGGCCTAATTGAAGTGAGTCCTTGCGAGAGGGACTCTCTTGGCCACCCCGGACTTAAAGGCACCTGGCAGCCCTGAACTGCCTCCATTTAAGAGCGACCCCATCGGCCTGCGTGCATGCTGTGCCTAGATGCAAGGAGCTGGGCCCCTCGCTGAGCTGCAAGGCTCTGCTTTCTTTTTCAAATGTGGGCTCTTGGTCGTGCGCATGCGCACAGGCGTCTGGGAAAAATGGGTCCCTAGCACCGAGCTGAGAGGGGTGTAACTCCAGCCTGCTGCAGCCTCTGGCTCAGGCTTCTCTGGAAGGTGCTGCAGTCCTGCCAGCGACCCCAGAGGACCCCAGCACGACTCTCTTCGGTGTCAACCCCGAATGATGGACTCTGCAGTGTCCCGTGGACATTCTGGAAGACTTTGTACCCTCTCCTTGGCGAACGTTCACTGTTCCTGGTGGTCTTCTTTCTCCTGTGACTAGTTCTCGCGGGAAATCCATGTTGACCTAGGCCTCCACAAGGTCTGCAACTCCCTGGGAATCACTTTCCTCAACCTCCCTGGGCCCCAACTCAAGGCACCCACCACCTGCTGGGTTCAACTCCTCCACGAGGCTCCCGGAAGACACTATAAGTGTCAAGGCCAGACACTGTGCTGAATGCACTTGTGCTAGAGCCACGCAGCCGACTGTAGTCATGCTGAACCCTGTGGAAAGTCCATTCTGAGAACCTACTATGGGGTGATTCCTGGCCCACAGTGCACCTAGGAAATCATTGCCCTCTCCTGGGACGCTCCCGCTAGACGGTGCCTCCCATGGGAGCAAGAGCAATCCTGCCAGCGTCTAGTTCTCTGTCCCAGTGTGGCCTAGAAACACAGGGGGGCATCTTTCTTGGGGCGACCCCAGGCTCCTGCTCCGGGGCTCCATGTTGCCAGAGGTGCCTTCTGTACACCCCCAGGGAGACACTGTCCCGAGAAAAAGCGTCGTTCCCTGGACGTACTGAATCTTGCCTTTGGACACCTCCAATCCAACCCAGAATTCTCCGAAGCCAGCGCCAGGCTCTGTCCAAAAGCTCGGAAAGGAAAGCGGGCCAGCTGCAAGAGAAAAGGCCCGGGAGTCGAAATGCAAGTGAAACCTCTGGCTGTGACAAAGGAGACAGAGTCCTACCCAGGAATGAGGCTTCAGCCTACAGAGGAGCAGCAGGAAATTACTGTCGGTCCGAAACACCAGAACTCCACTCAGAGACATTCTCAGGAAGAAAGCTGGCTACACAGCTTAGAGGCAGCAGTCAACCTTCAGCACAAACGTCATCATCCCAAAAGAGACAGTGCAGAGGAACAACGGGATGTGTGTATTACGTCTGTGCCTCTAGGACTGTGTGTGTTTCTAGGGGAGAGGAGATAGGAGTGCACGTTCGTGTCAGCTCTCAGCGGTCCTTCTTTAAGAGGCATACAAACGAGTTTCGTAGAAGTAGAGAGGCCATAGCACGAGGAAGGAGAGGGTGGCAGTCTCCAAAGCTAGACAGTTTGCCTTCTGCCCTGGCATCTCAAATAGGGCTGATGGTTTGACAGGAGCTCGACTATGGACAGACCTAAAGATCAAGGGAGTCTTGTGCTGGTAGGCCCCTATATGTATCGGATACCTTCCACCACCCAGTCCCCAACTATCACAACGCACAGATATACATGCACAATGGACAGAATGTTGCCCTTCGCCGACACACCTGGATACCGGAGGCAGGCCGGGGGTTCAGACAGTGTCTTTTGCTCTTGCTAGGCAAGAGAAGGGAGATGGAGGGCCAAAGGCAGCTGTCCCTTTTCAATCACAGCCAGAGGGCAGGACCCATGACATTTGGAGCCCTGTCTTGCTATCTCATCAGGGCCTAGGTTCATCCTAGTCCTGCTTTTGTCAGAACCAGGACTCATGAAGACTCGGCAATCCTGCTCCCTGGAGGCTCCTGACACACCTAGATCACCGCCCTTTCTGCGTTGGTCTCTCTAAAGTCCATTCCCGCTGTGCACTGCAACTTCCTTGGCCCTGGTTTGTAGACCCTCCACCTAAAAACATATGAGCTAGCCAGGTCTGGGAGGTGAGGATCGCTCTTTCTCCGAGGGAAGACAGACAAAAGCGCTACCCAGGACCCGTGCCTCCGCAGCTGCCTCTCCACGTTTCCAGCACTGGGGCTCGGACAGGCCTAATTGAAGTGAGTCCTTGCGAGAGGGACTCTCTTGGCCACCCCGGACTTAAAGGCACCTGGCAGCCCTGAACTGCCTCCATTTAAGAGCGACCCCATCGGCCTGCGTGCATGCTGTGCCTAGATGCAAGGAGCTGGGCCCCTCGCTGAGCTGCAAGGCTCTGCTTTCTTTTTCAAATGTGGGCTCTTGGTCGTGCGCATGCGCACAGGCGTCTGGGAAAAATGGGTCCCTAGCACCGAGCTGAGAGGGGTGTAACTCCAGCCTGCTGCAGCCTCTGGCTCAGGCTTCTCTGGAAGGTGCTGCAGTCCTGCCAGCGACCCCAGAGGACCCCAGCACGACTCTCTTCGGTGTCAACCCCGAACGATGGACTCTGCAGTGTCCCGTGGACATTCTGGAAGACTTTGTACCTTCTCCTTTGCGAAGGTTCACTGTTCCTGGTGGTCTTCTTTCTCCTGTGACTAGTTCTCGCGGGAAATCCATGTTGACCTAGGCCTCCACAAGGTCTGCAACTCCCTGGGAATCACTTTCCTCAACCTCCCTGGGCCCCAACTCAAGGCACCCACCACCTGCTGGGTTCAACTCCTCCACGAGGCTCCCGGAAGACACTATAAGTGTCAAGGCCAGACACTGTGCTGAATGCACTTGTGCTAGAGCCACGCAGCCGACTGTAGTCATGCTGAACCCTGTGGAAAGTCCATTCTGAGAACCTACTATGGGGTGATTCCTGGCCCACAGTGCACCTAGGAAATCATTGCCCTCTCCTGGGACGCTCCCGCTAGACGGTGCCTCCCATGGGAGCAAGAGCAATCCTGCCAGCGTCTAGTTCTCTGTCCCAGTGTGGCCTAGAAACACAGGGGGGCATCTTTCTTGGGGCGACCCCAGGCTCCTGCTCCGGGGCTCCATGTTGCCAGAGGTGCCTTCTGTACACCCCCAGGGAGACACTGTCCCGAGAAAAAGCGTCGTTCCCTGGACGTACTGAATCTTGCCTTTGGACACCTCCAATCCAACCCAGAATTCTCCGAAGCCAGCGCCAGGCTCTGTCCAAAAGCTCGGAAAGGAAAGCGGGCCAGCTGCAAGAGAAAAGGCCCGGGAGTCGAAATGCAAGTGAAACCTCTGGCTGTGACAAAGGAGACAGAGTCCTACCCAGGAATGAGGCTTCAGCCTACAGAGGAGCAGCAGGAAATTACTGTCGGTCCGAAACACCAGAACTCCACTCAGAGACATTCTCAGGAAGAAAGCTGGCTACACAGCTTAGAGGCAGCAGTCAACCTTCTGCACAAACGTCATCATCCCAAAAGAGACAGTGCAGAGGAACAACGGGATGTGTGTATTACGTCTGTGCCTCTAGGACTGTGTGTGTCTAGGGGAGAGGAGATAGGAGTGCACGTTCGTGTCAGCTCTCAGCAGTCCTTCCTTAAGAGGCATGCAAACGATTTTCGTAAAGTAGAGAGGCCGTAGCACGAGGAAGGAGAGGGTGGCAGTCTCCAAAGCTAGACAGTTTGCCTTCTGCCCTGGCATCTCAAATAGGGCTGATGGTTTGACAGGAGCTCGACTATGGACAGACCTAAAGATCAAGGGAGTCTTGTACTGGTAGGCCCCTATATGTATCGGATACCTTCCACCACCCAGTCCCCAACTATCACAACGCACAGATATACATGCACAATGGACAGAATGTTGCCCTTCGCCGACACACCTGGATACCGGAGGCAGGCCGGGGGTTCAGACAGTGTCTTTTGCTCTTGCTAGGCAAGAGAAGGGAGATGGAGGGCCAAAGGCAGCTGTCCCTTTTCAATCACAGCCAGAGGGCAGGACCCATGACATTTGGAGCCCTGTCTTGCTATCTCATCAGGGCCTAGGTTCATCCTAGTCCTGCTTTTGTCAGAACCAGGACTCATGAAGACTCGGCAATCCTGCTCCCTGGAGGCTCCTGACACACCTAGATCACCGCCCTTTCTGCGTTGGTCTCTCTAAAGTCCGTTTCCGCTGTGCAGTGCAACTTCCTTGGCCCTGGTTTGTCGACCCTCCACCTAAAAACATATGAGCTAGCCAGGTCTGGGAGGTGAGGATCGCTCTTTCTCCGAGGGAAGACAGACAAAAGCGCTACCCAGGACCCGTGCCTCCGCAGCTGCCTCTCCACATTTCCAGCACTGGGGCTCGGACAGGCCTAATTGAAGTGAGTCCTTGCGAGAGGGACTCACTTGGCCACCCCGGACTTAAAGGCACCTGGGAGCCCTGAACTGCCTCCATTTAAGAGAGACCCCATCGGCCTGCGTGCATGCTGTGCCTAGATGCAAGGAGCTGGGCCCCTCGCTGAGCTGCAAGGCTCTGCTTTCTTTTTCAAATGTGGGCTCTTGGTCGTGCGCATGCGCACAGGCGTCTGGGAAAAATGGGTTTCTAGCACCGAGCTGAGAGGGGTGTAACTCCAGCCTGCTGCAGCCTCTGGCTCAGGCTTCTCTGGAAGGTGCTGCAGTCCTGCCAGCGACCCCAGAGGACCCCAGCACGACTCTCTTCGGTGTCAACCCCGAACGATGGACTCTGCAGTGTCCCGTGGACATTCTGGAAGACTTTGTACCCTCTCCTTGGCGAAGGTTCACTGTTCCTGGTGGTCTTCTTTCTCCTGTGACTAGTTCTCGCGGGAAATCCATGTTGACCTAGGCCTCCACAAGGTCTGCAACTCCCTGGGAATCACTTTCCTCAACCTCCCTGGGCCCCAACTCAAGGCACCCACCACCTGCTGGGTTCAACTACTCCACGAGGCTCCCGGAAGACACTATAAGTGTCAAGGCCAGACACTGTGCTGAATGCACTTGTGCTAGAGCCACGCAGCCGACTGTAGTCATGCTGAACCCTGTGGAAAGTCCATTCTGAGAACCTACTAAGGGGTGATTCCTGGCCCACAGTGCACCTAGGAAATCATTGCCCTCTCCTGGGACGCTCCCGCTAGACGGAGCCTCCCATGGGAGCAAGAGCAATCCTGCCAGCGTCTAGTTCTCTGTCCCAGTGTGGCCTAGAAACACAGGGGGGCATCTTTCTTGGGGCGACCCCAGGCTCCTGCTCCGGGGCTCTATGTTGCCAGAGGTGCCTTCTGTACACCCCCAGGGAGACACTGTCCCGAGAAAAAGCGTCGTTCCCTGGACGTACTGAATCTTGCCTTTGGACACCTCCAATCCAACCCAGAATTCTCCGAAGCCAGCGCCAGGCTCTGTCCAAAAGCTCGGAAAGGAAAGCGGGCCAGCTGCAAGAGAAAAGGCCCGGGAGTCGAAATGCAAGTGAAACCTCTGGCTGTGACAAAGGAGACAGAGTCCTACCCAGGAATGAGGCTTCAGCCTACAGAGGAGCAGCAGGAAATTACTGTCGGTCCAAAACACCAGAACTCCACTCAGAGACATTCTCAGGAAGAAAGCTGGCTACACAGCTTAGAGGCAGCAGTCAACCTTCTGCACAAACGTCATCATCCCAAAAGAGACAGTGCAGAGGAACAACGGGATGTGTGTATTACGTCTGTGCCTCTAGGACTGTGTGTGTTTCTAGGGGAGAGGAGATAGGAGTGCACGTTCGTGTCAGCTCTCAGCGGTCCTTCCTTAAGAGGCATGCAAAGGAGTTTCGTAGAAGTAGAGAGGCCATAGCACGAGGAAGGAGAGGGTGGCAGTCTCCAAAGCTAGACAGTTTGCCTTCTGCCCTGGCATCTCAAATAGGGCTGATGGTTTGACAGGAGCTCGACTATGGACAGACCTAAAGATCAAGGGAGTCTTGTACTGGTAGGCCCCTATATGTATCGGATACCTTCCACCACCCAGTCCCCAACTATCACAACGCACAGATATACATGCACAATGGACAGAATGTTGCCCTTCGCCGACACACCTGGATACCGGAGGCAGGCCGGGGGTTCAGACAGTGTCTTTTGCTCTTGCTAGGCAAGAGAAGGGAGATGGAGGGCCAAAGGCAGCTGTCCCTTTTCAATCACAGCCAGAGGGCAGGACCCATGACATTTGGAGCCCTGTCTTGCTATCTCATCAGGGCCTAGGTTCATCCTAGTCCTGCTTTTGTCAGAACCAGGACTCATGAAGACTCGGCAATCCTGCTCCCTGGAGGCTCCTGACACACCTAGATCACCGCCCTTTCTGCGTTGGTCTCTCTAAAGTCCGTTTCCGCTGTGCAGTGCAACTTCCTTGGCCCTGGTTTGTCGACCCTCCACCTAAAAACATATGAGCTAGCCAGGTCTGGGAGGTGAGGATCGCTCTTTCTCCGAGGGAAGACAGACAAAAGCGCTACCCAGGACCCGTGCCTCGGCAGCTGCCTCTCCACATTTCCAGCACTGGGGCTCGGACAGGCCTAATTGAAGTGAGTCCTTGCGAGAGGGACTCACTTGGCCACCCCGGACTTAAAGGCACCTGGGAGCCCTGAACTGCCTCCATTTAAGAGCGACCCCATCCGCCTGCGTGCATGCTGTGCCTAGATGCAAGGAGCTGGGCCCCTCGCTGAGCTGCAAGGCTCTGCTTTCTTTTTCAAATGTGGGCTCTTGGTCGTGCGCATGCGCACAGGCGTCTGGGAAAAATGGGTCCCTAGCACCGAGCTGAGAGGGGTGTAACTCCAGCCTGCTGCAGCCTCTGGCTCAGGCTTCTCTGGAAGGTGCTGCAGTCCTGCCAGCGACCCCAGAGGACCCCAGCACGACTCTCTTCGGTGTCAACCCCGAACGATGGACTCTGCAGTGTCCCGTGGACATTCTGGAAGACTTTGTACCCTCTCCTTGGCGAAGGTTCACTGTTCCTGGTGGTCTTCTTTCTCCTGTGACTAGTTCTCGCGGGAAATCCATGTTGACCTAGGCCTCCACAAGGTCTGCAACTCCCTGGGAATCACTTTCCTCAACCTCCCTGGGCCCCAACTCAAGGCACCCACCACCTGCTGGGTTCAACTACTCCACGAGGCTCCCGGAAGACACTATAAGTGTCAAGGCCAGACACTGTGCTGAATGCACTTGTGCTAGAGCCACGCAGCCGACTGTAGTCATGCTGAACCCTGTGGAAAGTCCATTCTGAGAACCTACTAAGGGGTGATTCCTGGCCCACAGTGCACCTAGGAAATCATTGCCCTCTCCTGGGACGCTCCCGCTAGACGGAGCCTCCCATGGGAGCAAGAGCAATCCTGCCAGCGTCTAGTTCTCTGTCCCAGTGTGGCCTAGAAACACAGGGGGGCATCTTTCTTGGGGCGACCCCAGGCTCCTGCTCCGGGGCTCTATGTTGCCAGAGGTGCCTTCTGTACACCCCCAGGGAGACACTGTCCCGAGAAAAAGCGTCGTTCCCTGGACGTACTGAATCTTGCCTTTGGACACCTCCAATCCAACCCAGAATTCTCAGAAGCCAGCGCCAGGCTCTGTCCAAAAGCTCGGAAAGGAAAGCGGGCCAGCTGCAAGAGAAAAGGCCCGGGAGTCGAAATGCAAGTGAAACCTCTGGCTGTGACAAAGGAGACAGAGTCCTACCCAGGAATGAGGCTTCAGCCTACAGAGGAGCAGCAGGAAATTACTGTCGGTCCGAAACACCAGAACTCCACTCAGAGACATTCTCAGGAAGAAAGCTGGCTACACAGCTTAGAGGCAGCAGTCAACCTTCTGCACAAACGTCATCATCCCAAAAGAGACAGTGCAGAGGAACAACGGGATGTGTGTATTACGTCTGTGCCTCTAGGACTGTGTGTGTTTCTAGGGGAGAGGAGATAGGAGTGCACGTTCGTGTCAGCTCTCAGCGGTCCTTCCTTAAGAGGCATGCAAAGGAGTTTCGTAGAAGTAGAGAGGCCATAGCACGAGGAAGGAGAGGGTGGCAGTCTCCAAAGCTAGACAGTTTGCCTTCTGCCCTGGCATCTCAAATAGGGCTGATGGTTTGACAGGAGCTCGACTATGGACAGACCTAAAGATCAAGGGAGTCTTGTGCTGGTAGGCCCCTATATGTATCGGATACCTTCCACCACCCAGTCCCCAACTATCACAACGCACAGATATACATGCACAATGGACAGAATGTTGCCCTTCGCCGACACACCTGGATACCGGAGGCAGGCCGGGGGTTCAGACAGTGTCTTTTGCTCTTGCTAGGCAAGAGAAGGGAGATGGAGGGCCAAAGGCAGCTGTCCCTTTTCAATCACAGCCAGAGGGCAGGACCCATGACATTTGGAGCCCTGTCTTGCTATCTCATCAGGGCCTAGGTTCATCCTAGTCCTGCTTTTGTCAGAACCAGGACTCATGAAGACTCGGCAATCCTGCTCCCTGGAGGCTCCTGACACACCTAGATCACCGCCCTTTCTGCGTTGGTCTCTCTAAAGTCCGTTTCCGCTGTGCAGTGCAACTTCCTTGGCCCTGGTTTGTCGACCCTCCACCTAAAAACATATGAGCTAGCCAGGTCTGGGAGGTGAGGATCGCTCTTTCTCCGAGGGAAGACAGACAAAAGCGCTACCCAGGACCCGTGCCTCCGCAGCTGCCTCTCCACATTTCCAGCACTGGGGCTCGGACAGGCCTAATTGAAGTGAGTCCTTGCGAGAGGGACTCACTTGGCCACCCCGGACTTAAAGGCACCTGGGAGCCCTGAACTGCCTCCATTTAAGAGCGACCCCATCCGCCTGCGTGCATGCTGTGCCTAGATGCAAGGAGCTGGGCCCCTCGCTGAGCTGCAAGGCTCTGCTTTCTTTTTCAAATGTGGGCTCTTGGTCGTGCGCATGCGCACAGGCGTCTGGGAAAAATGGGTCCCTAGCACCGAGCTGAGAGGGGTGTAACTCCAGCCTGCTGCAGCCTCTGGCTCAGGCTTCTCTGGAAGGTGCTGCAGTCCTGCCAGCGACCCCAGAGGACCCCAGCACGACTCTCTTCGGTGTCAACCCCGAACGATGGACTCTGCAGTGTCCCGTGGACATTCTGGAAGACTTTGTACCCTCTCCTTGGCGAAGGTTCACTGTTCCTGGTGGTCTTCTTTCTCCTGTGACTAGTTCTCGCGGGAAATCCATGTTGACCTAGGCCTCCACAAGGTCTGCAACTCCCTGGGAATCACTTTCCTCAACCTCCCTGGGCCCCAACTCAAGGCACCCACCACCTGCTGGGTTCAACTACTCCACGAGGCTCCCGGAAGACACTATAAGTGTCAAGGCCAGACACTGTGCTGAATGCACTTGTGCTAGAGCCACGCAGCCGACTGTAGTCATGCTGAACCCTGTGGAAAGTCCATTCTGAGAACCTACTAAGGGGTGATTCCTGGCCCACAGTGCACCTAGGAAATCATTGCCCTCTCCTGGGACGCTCCCGCTAGACGGAGCCTCCCATGGGAGCAAGAGCAATCCTGCCAGCGTCTAGTTCTCTGTCCCAGTGTGGCCTAGAAACACAGGGGGGCATCTTTCTTGGGGCGACCCCAGGCTCCTGCTCCGGGGCTCTATGTTGCCAGAGGTGCCTTCTGTACACCCCCAGGGAGACACTGTCCCGAGAAAAAGCGTCGTTCCCTGGACGTACTGAATCTTGCCTTTGGACACCTCCAATCCAACCCAGAATTCTCAGAAGCCAGCGCCAGGCTCTGTCCAAAAGCTCGGAAAGGAAAGCGGGCCAGCTGCAAGAGAAAAGGCCCGGGAGTCGAAATGCAAGTGAAACCTCTGGCTGTGACAAAGGAGACAGAGTCCTACCCAGGAATGAGGCTTCAGCCTACAGAGGAGCAGCAGGAAATTACTGTCGGTCCGAAACACCAGAACTCCACTCAGAGACATTCTCAGGAAGAAAGCTGGCTACACAGCTTAGAGGCAGCAGTCAACCTTCTGCACAAACGTCATCATCCCAAAAGAGACAGTGCAGAGGAACAACGGGATGTGTGTATTACGTCTGTGCCTCTAGGACTGTGTGTGTTTCTAGGGGAGAGGAGATAGGAGTGCACGTTCGTGTCAGCTCTCAGCGGTCCTTCCTTAAGAGGCATGCAAAGGAGTTTCGTAGAAGTAGAGAGGCCATAGCACGAGGAAGGAGAGGGTGGCAGTCTCCAAAGCTAGACAGTTTGCCTTCTGCCCTGGCATCTCAAATAGGGCTGATGGTTTGACAGGAGCTCGACTATGGACAGACCTAAAGATCAAGGGAGTCTTGTGCTGGTAGGCCCCTATATGTATCGGATACCTTCCACCACCCAGTCCCCAACTATCACAACGCACAGATATACATGCACAATGGACAGAATGTTGCCCTTCGCCGACACACCTGGATACCGGAGGCAGGCCGGGGGTTCAGACAGTGTCTTTTGCTCTTGCTAGGCAAGAGAAGGGAGATGGAGGGCCAAAGGCAGCTGTCCCTTTTCAATCACAGCCAGAGGGCAGGACCCATGACATTTGGAGCCCTGTCTTGCTATCTCATCAGGGCCTAGGTTCATCCTAGTCCTGCTTTTGTCAGAACCAGGACTCATGAAGACTCGGCAATCCTGCTCCCTGGAGGCTCCTGACACACCTAGATCACCGCCCTTTCTGCGTTGGTCTCTCTAAAGTCCGTTTCCGCTGTGCAGTGCAACTTCCTTGGCCCTGGTTTGTCGACCCTCCACCTAAAAACATATGAGCTAGCCAGGTCTGGGAGGTGAGGATCGCTCTTTCTCCGAGGGAAGACAGACAAAAGCGCTACCCAGGACCCGTGCCTCCGCAGCTGCCTCTCCACATTTCCAGCACTGGGGCTCGGACAGGCCTAATTGAAGTGAGTCCTTGCGAGAGGGACTCACTTGGCCACCCCGGACTTAAAGGCACCTGGGAGCCCTGAACTGCCTCCATTTAAGAGCGACCCCATCCGCCTGCGTGCATGCTGTGCCTAGATGCAAGGAGCTGGGCCCCTCGCTGAGCTGCAAGGCTCTGCTTTCTTTTTCAAATGTGGGCTCTTGGTCGTGCGCATGCGCACAGGCGTCTGGGAAAAATGGGTCCCTAGCACCGAGCTGAGAGGGGTGTAACTCCAGCCTGCTGCAGCCTCTGGCTCAGGCTTCTCTGGAAGGTGCTGCAGTCCTGCCAGCGACCCCAGAGGACCCCAGCACGACTCTCTTCGGTGTCAACCCCGAACGATGGACTCTGCAGTGTCCCGTGGACATTCTGGAAGACTTTGTACCCTCTCCTTGGCGAAGGTTCACTGTTCCTGGTGGTCTTCTTTCTCCTGTGACTAGTTCTCGCGGGAAATCCATGTTGACCTAGGCCTCCACAAGGTCTGCAACTCCCTGGGAATCACTTTCCTCAACCTCCCTGGGCCCCAACTCAAGGCACCCACCACCTGCTGGGTTCAACTACTCCACGAGGCTCCCGGAAGACACTATAAGTGTCAAGGCCAGACACTGTGCTGAATGCACTTGTGCTAGAGCCACGCAGCCGACTGTAGTCATGCTGAACCCTGTGGAAAGTCCATTCTGAGAACCTACTAAGGGGTGATTCCTGGCCCACAGTGCACCTAGGAAATCATTGCCCTCTCCTGGGACGCTCCCGCTAGACGGAGCCTCCCATGGGAGCAAGAGCAATCCTGCCAGCGTCTAGTTCTCTGTCCCAGTGTGGCCTAGAAACACAGGGGGGCATCTTTCTTGGGGCGACCCCAGGCTCCTGCTCCGGGGCTCTATGTTGCCAGAGGTGCCTTCTGTACACCCCCAGGGAGACACTGTCCCGAGAAAAAGCGTCGTTCCCTGGACGTACTGAATCTTGCCTTTGGACACCTCCAATCCAACCCAGAATTCTCAGAAGCCAGCGCCAGGCTCTGTCCAAAAGCTCGGAAAGGAAAGCGGGCCAGCTGCAAGAGAAAAGGCCCGGGAGTCGAAATGCAAGTGAAACCTCTGGCTGTGACAAAGGAGACAGAGTCCTACCCAGGAATGAGGCTTCAGCCTACAGAGGAGCAGCAGGAAATTACTGTCAGTCCGAAACACCAGAACTCCACTCAGAGACATTCTCAGGAAGAAAGCTGGCTACACAGCTTAGAGGCAGCAGTCAACCTTCTGCACAAACGTCATCATCCCAAAAGAGACAGTGCAGAGGAACAACGGGATGTGTGTATTACGTCTGTGCCTCTAGGACTGTGTGTGTTTCTAGGGGAGAGGAGATAGGAGTGCACGTTCGTGTCAGCTCTCAGCGGTCCTTCCTTAAGAGGCATGCAAAGGAGTTTCGTAGAAGTAGAGAGGCCATAGCACGAGGAAGGAGAGGGTGGCAGTCTCCAAAGCTAGACAGTTTGCCTTCTGCCCTGGCATCTCAAATAGGGCTGATGGTTTGACAGGAGCTCGACTATGGACAGACCTAAAGATCAAGGGAGTCTTGTACTGGTAGGCCCCTATATGTATCGGATACCTTCCACCACCCAGTCTCCAACTATCACAACGCACAGATATACATGCACAATGGACAGAATGTTGCCCTTCGCCGACACACCTGGATACCGGAGGCAGGCCGGGGGTTCAGACAGTGTCTTTTGCTCTTGCTAGGCAAGAGAAGGGAGATGGAGGGCCAAAGGCAGCTGTCCCTTTTCAATCACAGCCAGAGGGCAGGACCCATGACATTTGGAGCCCTGTCTTGCTATCTCATCAGGGCCTAGGTTCATCCTAGTCCTGCTTTTGTCAGAACCAGGACTCATGAAGACTCGGCAATCCTGCTCCCTGGAGGCTCCTGACACACCTAGATCACCGCCCTTTCTGCGTTGGTCTCTCTAAAGTCCGTTTCCGCTGTGCAGTGCAACTTCCTTGGCCCTGGTTTGTCGACCCTCCACCTAAAAACATATGAGCTAGCCAGGTCTGGGAGGTGAGGATCGCTCTTTCTCCGAGGGAAGACAGACAAAAGCGCTACCCAGGACCCGTGCCTCGGCAGCTGCCTCTCCACATTTCCAGCACTGGGGCTCGGACAGGCCTAATTGAAGTGAGTCCTTGCGAGAGGGACTCACTTGGCCACCCCGGACTTAAAGGCACCTGGGAGCCCTGAACTGCCTCCATTTAAGAGCGACCCCATCGGCCTGCGTGCATGCTGTGCCTAGATGCAAGGAGCTGGGCCCCTCGCTGAGCTGCAAGGCTCTGCTTTCTTTTTCAAATGTGGGCTCTTGGTCGTGCGCATGCGCACAGGCGTCTGGGAAAAATGGGTCCCTAGCACCGAGCTGAGAGGGGTGTAACTCCAGCCTGCTGCAGCCTCTGGCTCAGGCTTCTCTGGAAGGTGCTGCAGTCCTGCCAGCGACCCCAGAGGACCCCAGCACGACTCTCTTCGGTGTCAACCCCGAACGATGGACTCTGCAGTGTCCCGTGGACATTCTGGAAGACTTTGTACCCTCTCCTTGGCGAAGGTTCACTGTTCCTGGTGGTCTTCTTTCTCCTGTGACTAGTTCTCGCGGGAAATCCATGTTGACCTAGGCCTCCACAAGGTCTGCAACTCCCTGGGAATCACTTTCCTCAACCTCCCTGGGCCCCAACTCAAGGCACCCACCACCTGCTGGGTTCAACTACTCCACGAGGCTCCCGGAAGACACTATAAGTGTCAAGGCCAGACACTGTGCTGAATGCACTTGTGCTAGAGCCACGCAGCCGACTGTAGTCATGCTGAACCCTGTGGAAAGTCCATTCTGAGAACCTACTAAGGGGTGATTCCTGGCCCACAGTGCACCTAGGAAATCATTGCCCTCTCCTGGGACGCTCCCGCTAGACGGAGCCTCCCATGGGAGCAAGAGCAATCCTGCCAGCGTCTAGTTCTCTGTCCCAGTGTGGCCTAGAAACACAGGGGGGCATCTTTCTTGGGGCGACCCCAGGCTCCTGCTCCGGGGCTCTATGTTGCCAGAGGTGCCTTCTGTACACCCCCAGGGAGACACTGTCCCGAGAAAAAGCGTCGTTCCCTGGACGTACTGAATCTTGCCTTTGGACACCTCCAATCCAACCCAGAATTCTCAGAAGCCAGCGCCAGGCTCTGTCCAAAAGCTCGGAAAGGAAAGCGGGCCAGCTGCAAGAGAAAAGGCCCGGGAGTCGAAATGCAAGTGAAACCTCTGGCTGTGACAAAGGAGACAGAGTCCTACCCAGGAATGAGGCTTCAGCCTACAGAGGAGCAGCAGGAAATTACTGTCGGTCCGAAACACCAGAACTCCACTCAGAGACATTCTCAGGAAGAAAGCTGGCTACACAGCTTAGAGGCAGCAGTCAACCTTCTGCACAAACGTCATCATCCCAAAAGAGACAGTGCAGAGGAACAACGGGATGTGTGTATTACGTCTGTGCCTCTAGGACTGTGTGTGTTTCTAGGGGAGAGGAGATAGGAGTGCACGTTCGTGTCAGCTCTCAGCGGTCCTTCCTTAAGAGGCATGCAAAGGAGTTTCGTAGAAGTAGAGAGGCCATAGCACGAGGAAGGAGAGGGTGGCAGTCTCCAAAGCTAGACAGTTTGCCTTCTGCCCTGGCATCTCAAATAGGGCTGATGGTTTGACAGGAGCTCGACTATGGACAGACCTAAAGATCAAGGGAGTCTTGTGCTGGTAGGCCCCTATATGTATCGGATACCTTCCACCACCCAGTCCCCAACTATCACAACGCACAGATATACATGCACAATGGACAGAATGTTGCCCTTCGCCGACACACCTGGATACCGGAGGCAGGCCGGGGGTTCAGACAGTGTCTTTTGCTCTTGCTAGGCAAGAGAAGGGAGATGGAGGGCCAAAGGCAGCTGTCCCTTTTCAATCACAGCCAGAGGGCAGGACCCATGACATTTGGAGCCCTGTCTTGCTATCTCATCAGGGCCTAGGTTCATCCTAGTCCTGCTTTTGTCAGAACCAGGACTCATGAAGACTCGGCAATCCTGCTCCCTGGAGGCTCCTGACACACCTAGATCACCGCCCTTTCTGCGTTGGTCTCTCTAAAGTCCGTTTCCGCTGTGCAGTGCAACTTCCTTGGCCCTGGTTTGTCGACCCTCCACCTAAAAACATATGAGCTAGCCAGGTCTGGGAGGTGAGGATCGCTCTTTCTCCGAGGGAAGACAGACAAAAGCGCTACCCAGGACCCGTGCCTCCGCAGCTGCCTCTCCACATTTCCAGCACTGGGGCTCGGACAGGCCTAATTGAAGTGAGTCCTTGCGAGAGGGACTCACTTGGCCACCCCGGACTTAAAGGCACCTGGGAGCCCTGAACTGCCTCCATTTAAGAGCGACCCCATCGGCCTGCGTGCATGCTGTGCCTAGATGCAAGGAGCTGGGCCCCTCGCTGAGCTGCAAGGCTCTGCTTTCTTTTTCAAATGTGGGCTCTTGGTCGTGCGCATGCGCACAGGCGTCTGGGAAAAATGGGTCCCTAGCACCGAGCTGAGAGGGGTGTAACTCCAGCCTGCTGCAGCCTCTGGCTCAGGCTTCTCTGGAAGGTGCTGCAGTCCTGCCAGCGACCCCAGAGGACCCCAGCACGACTCTCTTCGGTGTCAACCCCGAACGATGGACTCTGCAGTGTCCCGTGGACATTCTGGAAGACTTTGTACCCTCTCCTTGGCGAAGGTTCACTGTTCCTGGTGGTCTTCTTTCTCCTGTGACTAGTTCTCGCGGGAAATCCATGTTGACCTAGGCCTCCACAAGGTCTGCAACTCCCTGGGAATCACTTTCCTCAACCTCCCTGGGCCCCAACTCAAGGCACCCACCACCTGCTGGGTTCAACTACTCCACGAGGCTCCCGGAAGACACTATAAGTGTCAAGGCCAGACACTGTGCTGAATGCACTTGTGCTAGAGCCACGCAGCCGACTGTAGTCATGCTGAACCCTGTGGAAAGTCCATTCTGAGAACCTACTATGGGGTGATTCCTGGCCCACAGTGCACCTAGGAAATCATTGCCCTCTCCTGGGACGCTCCCGCTAGACGGAGCCTCCCATGGGAGCAAGAGCAATCCTGCCAGCGTCTAGTTCTCTGTCCCAGTGTGGCCTAGAAACACAGGGGGGCATCTTTCTTGGGGCGACCCCAGGCTCCTGCTCCGGGGCTCTATGTTGCCAGAGGTGCCTTCTGTACACCCCCAGGGAGACACTGTCCCGAGAAAAAGCGTCGTTCCCTGGACGTACTGAATCTTGCCTTTGGACACCTCCAATCCAACCCAGAATTCTCAGAAGCCAGCGCCAGGCTCTGTCCAAAAGCTCGGAAAGGAAAGCGGGCCAGCTGCAAGAGAAAAGGCCCGGGAGTCGAAATGCAAGTGAAACCTCTGGCTGTGACAAAGGAGACAGAGTCCTACCCAGGAATGAGGCTTCAGCCTACAGAGGAGCAGCAGGAAATTCCTGTCGGTCCGAAACACCAGAACTCCACTCAGAGACATTCTCAGGAAGAAAGCTGGCTACACAGCTTAGAGGCAGCAGTCAACCTTCTGCACAAACGTCATCATCCCAAAAGAGACAGTGCAGAGGAACAACGGGATGTGTGTATTACGTCTGTGCCTCTAGGACTGTGTGTGTTTCTAGGGGAGAGGAGATAGGAGTGCACGTTCGTGTCAGCTCTCAGCAGTCCTTCCTTAAGAGGCATGCAAACGATTTTCGTAGAAGTAGAGAGGCCATAGCACGAGGAAGGAGAGGGTGGCAGTCTCCAAAGCTAGACAGTTTGCCTTCTGCCCTGGCATCTCAAATAGGGCTGATGGTTTGACAGGAGCTCGACTATGGACAGACCTAAAGATCAAGGGAGTCTTGTGCTGGTAGGCCCCTATATGTATCGGATACCTTCCACCACCCAGTCCCCAACTATCACAACGCACATATACATGCACAATGGACAGAATGTTGCCCTTCGCCGACACACCTGGATACCGGAGGCAGGCCGGGGGTTCAGACAGTGTCTTTTGCTCTTGCTAGGCAAGAGAAGGGAGATGGAGGGCCAAAGGCAGCTGTCCCTTTTCAATCACAGCCAGAGGGCAGGACCCATGACATTTGGAGCCCTGTCTTGCTATCTCATCAGGGCCTAGGTTCATCCTAGTCCTGCTTTTGTCAGAACCAGGACTCATGAAGACTCGGCAATCCTGCTCCCTGGAGGCTCCTGACACACCTAGATCACCGCCCTTTCTGCGTAGGTCTCTCTAAAGTCCGTTCCCGCTGTGCACTGCAACTTCCTTGGCCCTGGTTTGTAGACCCTCCACCTAAAAACATATGAGCTAGCCAGGTCTGGGAGGTGAGGATCGCTCATTCTCCGAGGGAAGACAGACAAAAGCGCTACCCAGGACCCGTGCCTCCGCAGCTGCCTCTCCACGTTTCCAGCACTGGGGCTTGGACAGGCCTAATTGAAGTGAGTCCTTGCGAGAGGGACTCACTTGGCCACCCCGGACTTAAAGGCACCTGGGAGCCCTGAACTGCCTCCATTTAAGAGCGACCCCATCGGCCTGCGTGCATGCTGTGCCTAGATGCAAGGAGCTGGGCCCCTCGCTGAGCTGCAAGGCTCTGCTTTCTTTTTCAAATGTGGGCTCTTGGTCGTGCGCATGCGCACAGGCGTCTGGGAAAAATGGGTCCCTAGCACCGAGCTGAGAGGGGTGTAACTCCAGCCTGCTGCAGCCTCTGGCTCAGGCTTCTCTGGAAGGTGCTGCAGTCCTGCCAGCGACCCCAGAGGACCCCAGCACGACTCTCTTCGGTGTCAACCCCGAACGATGGACTCTGCAGTGTCCCGTGGACATTCTGGAAGACTTTGTACCCTCTCCTTGGCGAAGGTTCACTGTTCCTGGTGGTCTTCTTTCTCCTGTGACTAGTTCTCGCGGGAAATCCATGTTGACCTAGGCCTCCACAAGGTCTGCAACTCCCTGGGAATCACTTTCCTCAACCTCCCTGGGCCCCAACTCAAGGCACCCACCACCTGCTGGGTTCAACTACTCCACGAGGCTCCCGGAAGACACTATAAGTGTCAAGGCCAGACACTGTGCTGAATGCACTTGTGCTAGAGCCACGCAGCCGACTGTAGTCATGCTGAACCCTGTGGAAAGTCCATTCTGAGAACCTACTAAGGGGTGATTCCTGGCCCACAGTGCACCTAGGAAATCATTGCCCTCTCCTGGGACGCTCCCGCTAGACGGAGCCTCCCATGGGAGCAAGAGCAATCCTGCCAGCGTCTAGTTCTCTGTCCCAGTGTGGCCTAGAAACACAGGGGGGCATCTTTCTTGGGGCGACCCCAGGCTCCTGCTCCGGGGCTCTATGTTGCCAGAGGTGCCTTCTGTACACCCCCAGGGAGACACTGTCCCGAGAAAAAGCGTCGTTCCCTGGACGTACTGAATCTTGCCTTTGGACACCTCCAATCCAACCCAGAATTCTCAGAAGCCAGCGCCAGGCTCTGTCCAAAAGCTCGGAAAGGAAAGCGGGCCAGCTGCAAGAGAAAAGGCCCGGGAGTCGAAATGCAAGTGAAACCTCTGGCTGTGACAAAGGGGACAGAGTCCTACCCAGGAATGAGGCTTCAGCCTACAGAGGAGCAGCAGGAAATTACTGTCGGTCCGAAACACCAGAACTCCACTCAGAGACATTCTCAGGAAGAAAGCTGGCTACACAGCTTAGAGGCAGCAGTCAACCTTCTGCACAAACGTCATCATCCCAAAAGAGACAGTGCAGAGGAACAACGGGATGTGTGTATTACGTCTGTGCCTCTAGGACTGTGTGTGTTTCTAGGGGAGAGGAGATAGGAGTGCACGTTCGTGTCAGCTCTCAGCGGTCCTTCCTTAAGAGGCATGCAAAGGAGTTTCGTAGAAGTAGAGAGGCCATAGCACGAGGAAGGAGAGGGTGGCAGTCTCCAAAGCTAGACAGTTTGCCTTCTGCCCTGGCATCTCAAATAGGGCTGATGGTTTGACAGGAGCTCGACTATGGACAGACCTAAAGATCAAGGGAGTCTTGTGCTGGTAGGCCCCTATATGTATCGGATACCTTCCACCCCCCAGTCCCCAACTATCACAACGCACAGATATACATGCACAATGGACAGAATGTTGCCCTTCGCCGACACACCTGGATACCGGAAGCAGGCCGGGGGTTCAGACAGTGTCTTTTGCTCTTGCTAGGCAAGAGAAGGGAGATGGAGGGCCAAAGGCAGCTGTCCCTTTTCAATCACAGCCAGAGGGCAGGACCCATGACATTTGGAGCCCTGTCTTGCTATCTCATCAGGGCCTAGGTTCATCCTAGTCCTGCTTTTGTCAGAACCAGGACTCATGAAGACTCGGCAATCCTGCTCCCTGGAGGCTCCTGACACACCTAGATCACCGCCCTTTCTGCGTTGGTCTCTCTAAAGTCCGTTTCCGCTGTGCAGTGCAACTTCCTTGGCCCTGGTTTGTCGACCCTCCACCTAAAAACATATGAGCTAGCCAGGTCTGGGAGGTGAGGATCGCTCTTTCTCCGAGGGAAGACAGACAAAAGCGCTACCCAGGACCCGTGCCTCCGCAGCTGCCTCTCCACATTTCCAGCACTGGGGCTCGGACAGGCCTAATTGAAGTGAGTCCTTGCGAGAGGGACTCACTTGGCCACCCCGGACTTAAAGGCACCTGGGAGCCCTGAACTGCCTCCATTTAAGAGCGACCCCATCCGCCTGCGTGCATGCTGTGCCTAGATGCAAGGAGCTGGGCCCCTCGCTGAGCTGCAAGGCTCTGCTTTCTTTTTCAAATGTGGGCTCTTGGTCGTGCGCATGCGCACAGGCGTCTGGGAAAAATGGGTCCCTAGCACCGAGCTGAGAGGGGTGTAACTCCAGCCTGCTGCAGCCTCTGGCTCAGGCTTCTCTGGAAGGTGCTGCAGTCCTGCCAGCGACCCCAGAGGACCCCAGCACGACTCTCTTCGGTGTCAACCCCGAACGATGGACTCTGCAGTGTCCCGTGGACATTCTGGAAGACTTTGTACCCTCTCCTTGGCGAAGGTTCACTGTTCCTGGTGGTCTTCTTTCTCCTGTGACTAGTTCTCGCGGGAAATCCATGTTGACCTAGGCCTCCACAAGGTCTGCAACTCCCTGGGAATCACTTTCCTCAACCTCCCTGGGCCCCAACTCAAGGCACCCACCACCTGCTGGGTTCAACTACTCCACGAGGCTCCCGGAAGACACTATAAGTGTCAAGGCCAGACACTGTGCTGAATGCACTTGTGCTAGAGCCACGCAGCCGACTGTAGTCATGCTGAACCCTGTGGAAAGTCCATTCTGAGAACCTACTAAGGGGTGATTCCTGGCCCACAGTGCACCTAGGAAATCATTGCCCTCTCCTGGGACGCTCCCGCTAGACGGAGCCTCCCATGGGAGCAAGAGCAATCCTGCCAGCGTCTAGTTCTCTGTCCCAGTGTGGCCTAGAAACACAGGGGGGCATCTTTCTTGGGGCGACCCCAGGCTCCTGCTCCGGGGCTCTATGTTGCCAGAGGTGCCTTCTGTACACCCCCAGGGAGACACTGTCCCGAGAAAAAGCGTCGTTCCCTGGACGTACTGAATCTTGCCTTTGGACACCTCCAATCCAACCCAGAATTCTCAGAAGCCAGCGCCAGGCTCTGTCCAAAAGCTCGGAAAGGAAAGCGGGCCAGCTGCAAGAGAAAAGGCCCGGGAGTCGAAATGCAAGTGAAACCTCTGGCTGTGACAAAGGAGACAGAGTCCTACCCAGGAATGAGGCTTCAGCCTACAGAGGAGCAGCAGGAAATTACTGTCGGTCCGAAACACCAGAACTCCACTCAGAGACATTCTCAGGAAGAAAGCTGGCTACACAGCTTAGAGGCAGCAGTCAACCTTCTGCACAAACGTCATCATCCCAAAAGAGACAGTGCAGAGGAACAACGGGATGTGTGTATTACGTCTGTGCCTCTAGGACTGTGTGTGTTTCTAGGGGAGAGGAGATAGGAGTGCACGTTCGTGTCAGCTCTCAGCGGTCCTTCCTTAAGAGGCATGCAAAGGAGTTTCGTAGAAGTAGAGAGGCCATAGCACGAGGAAGGAGAGGGTGGCAGTCTCCAAAGCTAGACAGTTTGCCTTCTGCCCTGGCATCTCAAATAGGGCTGATGGTTTGACAGGAGCTCGACTATGGACAGACCTAAAGATCAAGGGAGTCTTGTGCTGGTAGGCCCCTATATGTATCGGATACCTTCCACCACCCAGTCCCCAACTATCACAACGCACAGATATACATGCACAATGGACAGAATGTTGCCCTTCGCCGACACACCTGGATACCGGAGGCAGGCCGGGGGTTCAGACAGTGTCTTTTGCTCTTGCTAGGCAAGAGAAGGGAGATGGAGGGCCAAAGGCAGCTGTCCCTTTTCAATCACAGCCAGAGGGCAGGACCCATGACATTTGGAGCCCTGTCTTGCTATCTCATCAGGGCCTAGGTTCATCCTAGTCCTGCTTTTGTCAGAACCAGGACTCATGAAGACTCGGCAATCCTGCTCCCTGGAGGCTCCTGACACACCTAGATCACCGCCCTTTCTGCGTTGGTCTCTCTAAAGTCCGTTTCCGCTGTGCAGTGCAACTTCCTTGGCCCTGGTTTGTCGACCCTCCACCTAAAAACATATGAGCTAGCCAGGTCTGGGAGGTGAGGATCGCTCTTTCTCCGAGGGAAGACAGACAAAAGCGCTACCCAGGACCCGTGCCTCCGCAGCTGCCTCTCCACATTTCCAGCACTGGGGCTCGGACAGGCCTAATTGAAGTGAGTCCTTGCGAGAGGGACTCACTTGGCCACCCCGGACTTAAAGGCACCTGGGAGCCCTGAACTGCCTCCATTTAAGAGCGACCCCATCCGCCTGCGTGCATGCTGTGCCTAGATGCAAGGAGCTGGGCCCCTCGCTGAGCTGCAAGGCTCTGCTTTCTTTTTCAAATGTGGGCTCTTGGTCGTGCGCATGCGCACAGGCGTCTGGGAAAAATGGGTCCCTAGCACCGAGCTGAGAGGGGTGTAACTCCAGCCTGCTGCAGCCTCTGGCTCAGGCTTCTCTGGAAGGTGCTGCAGTCCTGCCAGCGACCCCAGAGGACCCCAGCACGACTCTCTTCGGTGTCAACCCCGAACGATGGACTCTGCAGTGTCCCGTGGACATTCTGGAAGACTTTGTACCCTCTCCTTGGCGAAGGTTCACTGTTCCTGGTGGTCTTCTTTCTCCTGTGACTAGTTCTCGCGGGAAATCCATGTTGACCTAGGCCTCCACAAGGTCTGCAACTCCCTGGGAATCACTTTCCTCAACCTCCCTGGGCCCCAACTCAAGGCACCCACCACCTGCTGGGTTCAACTACTCCACGAGGCTCCCGGAAGACACTATAAGTGTCAAGGCCAGACACTGTGCTGAATGCACTTGTGCTAGAGCCACGCAGCCGACTGTAGTCATGCTGAACCCTGTGGAAAGTCCATTCTGAGAACCTACTAAGGGGTGATTCCTGGCCCACAGTGCACCTAGGAAATCATTGCCCTCTCCTGGGACGCTCCCGCTAGACGGAGCCTCCCATGGGAGCAAGAGCAATCCTGCCAGCGTCTAGTTCTCTGTCCCAGTGTGGCCTAGAAACACAGGGGGGCATCTTTCTTGGGGCGACCCCAGGCTCCTGCTCCGGGGCTCTATGTTGCCAGAGGTGCCTTCTGTACACCCCCAGGGAGACACTGTCCCGAGAAAAAGCGTCGTTCCCTGGACGTACTGAATCTTGCCTTTGGACACCTCCAATCCAACCCAGAATTCTCAGAAGCCAGCGCCAGGCTCTGTCCAAAAGCTCGGAAAGGAAAGCGGGCCAGCTGCAAGAGAAAAGGCCCGGGAGTCGAAATGCAAGTGAAACCTCTGGCTGTGACAAAGGAGACAGAGTCCTACCCAGGAATGAGGCTTCAGCCTACAGAGGAGCAGCAGGAAATTACTGTCGGTCCGAAACACCAGAACTCCACTCAGAGACATTCTCAGGAAGAAAGCTGGCTACACAGCTTAGAGGCAGCAGTCAACCTTCTGCACAAACGTCATCATCCCAAAAGAGACAGTGCAGAGGAACAACGGGATGTGTGTATTACGTCTGTGCCTCTAGGACTGTGTGTGTTTCTAGGGGAGAGGAGATAGGAGTGCACGTTCGTGTCAGCTCTCAGCGGTCCTTCCTTAAGAGGCATGCAAAGGAGTTTCGTAGAAGTAGAGAGGCCATAGCACGAGGAAGGAGAGGGTGGCAGTCTCCAAAGCTAGACAGTTTGCCTTCTGCCCTGGCATCTCAAATAGGGCTGATGGTTTGACAGGAGCTCGACTATGGACAGACCTAAAGATCAAGGGAGTCTTGTGCTGGTAGGCCCCTATATGTATCGGATACCTTCCACCACCCAGTCCCCAACTATCACAACGCACAGATATACATGCACAATGGACAGAATGTTGCCCTTCGCCGACACACCTGGATACCGGAGGCAGGCCGGGGGTTCAGACAGTGTCTTTTGCTCTTGCTAGGCAAGAGAAGGGAGATGGAGGGCCAAAGGCAGCTGTCCCTTTTCAATCACAGCCAGAGGGCAGGACCCATGACATTTGGAGCCCTGTCTTGCTATCTCATCAGGGCCTAGGTTCATCCTAGTCCTGCTTTTGTCAGAACCAGGACTCATGAAGACTCGGCAATCCTGCTCCCTGGAGGCTCCTGACACACCTAGATCACCGCCCTTTCTGCGTTGGTCTCTCTAAAGTCCGTTTCCGCTGTGCAGTGCAACTTCCTTGGCCCTGGTTTGTCGACCCTCCACCTAAAAACATATGAGCTAGCCAGGTCTGGGAGGTGAGGATCGCTCTTTCTCCGAGGGAAGACAGACAAAAGCGCTACCCAGGACCCGTGCCTCCGCAGCTGCCTCTCCACATTTCCAGCACTGGGGCTCGGACAGGCCTAATTGAAGTGAGTCCTTGCGAGAGGGACTCACTTGGCCACCCCGGACTTAAAGGCACCTGGGAGCCCTGAACTGCCTCCATTTAAGAGCGACCCCATCGGCCTGCGTGCATGCTGTGCCTAGATGCAAGGAGCTGGGCCCCTCGCTGAGCTGCAAGGCTCTGCTTTCTTTTTCAAATGTGGGCTCTTGGTCGTGCGCATGCGCACAGGCGTCTGGGAAAAATGGGTCCCTAGCACCGAGCTGAGAGGGGTGTAACTCCAGCCTGCTGCAGCCTCTGGCTCAGGCTTCTCTGGAAGGTGCTGCAGTCCTGCCAGCGACCCCAGAGGACCCCAGCACGACTCTCTTCGGTGTCAACCCCGAACGATGGACTCTGCAGTGTCCCGTGGACATTCTGGAAGACTTTGTACCCTCTCCTTGGCGAAGGTTCACTGTTCCTGGTGGTCTTCTTTCTCCTGTGACTAGTTCTCGCGGGAAATCCATGTTGACCTAGGCCTCCACAAGGTCTGCAACTCCCTGGGAATCACTTTCCTCAACCTCCCTGGGCCCCAACTCAAGGCACCCACCACCTGCTGGGTTCAACTACTCCACGAGGCTCCCGGAAGACACTATAAGTGTCAAGGCCAGACACTGTGCTGAATGCACTTGTGCTAGAGCCACGCAGCCGACTGTAGTCATGCTGAACCCTGTGGAAAGTCCATTCTGAGAACCTACTAAGGGGTGATTCCTGGCCCACAGTGCACCTAGGAAATCATTGCCCTCTCCTGGGACGCTCCCGCTAGACGGAGCCTCCCATGGGAGCAAGAGCAATCCTGCCAGCGTCTAGTTCTCTGTCCCAGTGTGGCCTAGAAACACAGGGGGGCATCTTTCTTGGGGCGACCCCAGGCTCCTGCTCCGGGGCTCTATGTTGCCAGAGGTGCCTTCTGTACACCCCCAGGGAGACACTGTCCCGAGAAAAAGCGTCGTTCCCTGGACGTACTGAATCTTGCCTTTGGACACCTCCAATCCAACCCAGAATTCTCAGAAGCCAGCGCCAGGCTCTGTCCAAAAGCTCGGAAAGGAAAGCGGGCCAGCTGCAAGAGAAAAGGCCCGGGAGTCGAAATGCAAGTGAAACCTCTGGCTGTGACAAAGGAGACAGAGTCCTACCCAGGAATGAGGCTTCAGCCTACAGAGGAGCAGCAGGAAATTACTGTCAGTCCGAAACACCAGAACTCCACTCAGAGACATTCTCAGGAAGAAAGCTGGCTACACAGCTTAGAGGCAGCAGTCAACCTTCTGCACAAACGTCATCATCCCAAAAGAGACAGTGCAGAGGAACAACGGGATGTGTGTATTACGTCTGTGCCTCTAGGACTGTGTGTGTTTCTAGGGGAGAGGAGATAGGAGTGCACGTTCGTGTCAGCTCTCAGCGGTCCTTCCTTAAGAGGCATGCAAAGGAGTTTCGTAGAAGTAGAGAGGCCATAGCACGAGGAAGGAGAGGGTGGCAGTCTCCAAAGCTAGACAGTTTGCCTTCTGCCCTGGCATCTCAAATAGGGCTGATGGTTTGACAGGAGCTCGACTATGGACAGACCTAAAGATCAAGGGAGTCTTGTACTGGTAGGCCCCTATATGTATCGGATACCTTCCACCACCCAGTCTCCAACTATCACAACGCACAGATATACATGCACAATGGACAGAATGTTGCCCTTCGCCGACACACCTGGATACCGGAGGCAGGCCGGGGGTTCAGACAGTGTCTTTTGCTCTTGCTAGGCAAGAGAAGGGAGATGGAGGGCCAAAGGCAGCTGTCCCTTTTCAATCACAGCCAGAGGGCAGGACCCATGACATTTGGAGCCCTGTCTTGCTATCTCATCAGGGCCTAGGTTCATCCTAGTCCTGCTTTTGTCAGAACCAGGACTCATGAAGACTCGGCAATCCTGCTCCCTGGAGGCTCCTGACACACCTAGATCACCGCCCTTTCTGCGTTGGTCTCTCTAAAGTCCGTTTCCGCTGTGCAGTGCAACTTCCTTGGCCCTGGTTTGTCGACCCTCCACCTAAAAACATATGAGCTAGCCAGGTCTGGGAGGTGAGGATCGCTCTTTCTCCGAGGGAAGACAGACAAAAGCGCTACCCAGGACCCGTGCCTCGGCAGCTGCCTCTCCACATTTCCAGCACTGGGGCTCGGACAGGCCTAATTGAAGTGAGTCCTTGCGAGAGGGACTCACTTGGCCACCCCGGACTTAAAGGCACCTGGGAGCCCTGAACTGCCTCCATTTAAGAGCGACCCCATCGGCCTGCGTGCATGCTGTGCCTAGATGCAAGGAGCTGGGCCCCTCGCTGAGCTGCAAGGCTCTGCTTTCTTTTTCAAATGTGGGCTCTTGGTCGTGCGCATGCGCACAGGCGTCTGGGAAAAATGGGTCCCTAGCACCGAGCTGAGAGGGGTGTAACTCCAGCCTGCTGCAGCCTCTGGCTCAGGCTTCTCTGGAAGGTGCTGCAGTCCTGCCAGCGACCCCAGAGGACCCCAGCACGACTCTCTTCGGTGTCAACCCCGAACGATGGACTCTGCAGTGTCCCGTGGACATTCTGGAAGACTTTGTACCCTCTCCTTGGCGAAGGTTCACTGTTCCTGGTGGTCTTCTTTCTCCTGTGACTAGTTCTCGCGGGAAATCCATGTTGACCTAGGCCTCCACAAGGTCTGCAACTCCCTGGGAATCACTTTCCTCAACCTCCCTGGGCCCCAACTCAAGGCACCCACCACCTGCTGGGTTCAACTACTCCACGAGGCTCCCGGAAGACACTATAAGTGTCAAGGCCAGACACTGTGCTGAATGCACTTGTGCTAGAGCCACGCAGCCGACTGTAGTCATGCTGAACCCTGTGGAAAGTCCATTCTGAGAACCTACTAAGGGGTGATTCCTGGCCCACAGTGCACCTAGGAAATCATTGCCCTCTCCTGGGACGCTCCCGCTAGACGGAGCCTCCCATGGGAGCAAGAGCAATCCTGCCAGCGTCTAGTTCTCTGTCCCAGTGTGGCCTAGAAACACAGGGGGGCATCTTTCTTGGGGCGACCCCAGGCTCCTGCTCCGGGGCTCTATGTTGCCAGAGGTGCCTTCTGTACACCCCCAGGGAGACACTGTCCCGAGAAAAAGCGTCGTTCCCTGGACGTACTGAATCTTGCCTTTGGACACCTCCAATCCAACCCAGAATTCTCAGAAGCCAGCGCCAGGCTCTGTCCAAAAGCTCGGAAAGGAAAGCGGGCCAGCTGCAAGAGAAAAGGCCCGGGAGTCGAAATGCAAGTGAAACCTCTGGCTGTGACAAAGGAGACAGAGTCCTACCCAGGAATGAGGCTTCAGCCTACAGAGGAGCAGCAGGAAATTACTGTCGGTCCGAAACACCAGAACTCCACTCAGAGACATTCTCAGGAAGAAAGCTGGCTACACAGCTTAGAGGCAGCAGTCAACCTTCTGCACAAACGTCATCATCCCAAAAGAGACAGTGCAGAGGAACAACGGGATGTGTGTATTACGTCTGTGCCTCTAGGACTGTGTGTGTTTCTAGGGGAGAGGAGATAGGAGTGCACGTTCGTGTCAGCTCTCAGCGGTCCTTCCTTAAGAGGCATGCAAAGGAGTTTCGTAGAAGTAGAGAGGCCATAGCACGAGGAAGGAGAGGGTGGCAGTCTCCAAAGCTAGACAGTTTGCCTTCTGCCCTGGCATCTCAAATAGGGCTGATGGTTTGACAGGAGCTCGACTATGGACAGACCTAAAGATCAAGGGAGTCTTGTGCTGGTAGGCCCCTATATGTATCGGATACCTTCCACCACCCAGTCCCCAACTATCACAACGCACAGATATACATGCACAATGGACAGAATGTTGCCCTTCGCCGACACACCTGGATACCGGAGGCAGGCCGGGGGTTCAGACAGTGTCTTTTGCTCTTGCTAGGCAAGAGAAGGGAGATGGAGGGCCAAAGGCAGCTGTCCCTTTTCAATCACAGCCAGAGGGCAGGACCCATGACATTTGGAGCCCTGTCTTGCTATCTCATCAGGGCCTAGGTTCATCCTAGTCCTGCTTTTGTCAGAACCAGGACTCATGAAGACTCGGCAATCCTGCTCCCTGGAGGCTCCTGACACACCTAGATCACCGCCCTTTCTGCGTTGGTCTCTCTAAAGTCCGTTTCCGCTGTGCAGTGCAACTTCCTTGGCCCTGGTTTGTCGACCCTCCACCTAAAAACATATGAGCTAGCCAGGTCTGGGAGGTGAGGATCGCTCTTTCTCCGAGGGAAGACAGACAAAAGCGCTACCCAGGACCCGTGCCTCCGCAGCTGCCTCTCCACATTTCCAGCACTGGGGCTCGGACAGGCCTAATTGAAGTGAGTCCTTGCGAGAGGGACTCACTTGGCCACCCCGGACTTAAAGGCACCTGGGAGCCCTGAACTGCCTCCATTTAAGAGCGACCCCATCGGCCTGCGTGCATGCTGTGCCTAGATGCAAGGAGCTGGGCCCCTCGCTGAGCTGCAAGGCTCTGCTTTCTTTTTCAAATGTGGGCTCTTGGTCGTGCGCATGCGCACAGGCGTCTGGGAAAAATGGGTCCCTAGCACCGAGCTGAGAGGGGTGTAACTCCAGCCTGCTGCAGCCTCTGGCTCAGGCTTCTCTGGAAGGTGCTGCAGTCCTGCCAGCGACCCCAGAGGACCCCAGCACGACTCTCTTCGGTGTCAACCCCGAACGATGGACTCTGCAGTGTCCCGTGGACATTCTGGAAGACTTTGTACCCTCTCCTTGGCGAAGGTTCACTGTTCCTGGTGGTCTTCTTTCTCCTGTGACTAGTTCTCGCGGGAAATCCATGTTGACCTAGGCCTCCACAAGGTCTGCAACTCCCTGGGAATCACTTTCCTCAACCTCCCTGGGCCCCAACTCAAGGCACCCACCACCTGCTGGGTTCAACTACTCCACGAGGCTCCCGGAAGACACTATAAGTGTCAAGGCCAGACACTGTGCTGAATGCACTTGTGCTAGAGCCACGCAGCCGACTGTAGTCATGCTGAACCCTGTGGAAAGTCCATTCTGAGAACCTACTATGGGGTGATTCCTGGCCCACAGTGCACCTAGGAAATCATTGCCCTCTCCTGGGACGCTCCCGCTAGACGGAGCCTCCCATGGGAGCAAGAGCAATCCTGCCAGCGTCTAGTTCTCTGTCCCAGTGTGGCCTAGAAACACAGGGGGGCATCTTTCTTGGGGCGACCCCAGGCTCCTGCTCCGGGGCTCTATGTTGCCAGAGGTGCCTTCTGTACACCCCCAGGGAGACACTGTCCCGAGAAAAAGCGTCGTTCCCTGGACGTACTGAATCTTGCCTTTGGACACCTCCAATCCAACCCAGAATTCTCAGAAGCCAGCGCCAGGCTCTGTCCAAAAGCTCGGAAAGGAAAGCGGGCCAGCTGCAAGAGAAAAGGCCCGGGAGTCGAAATGCAAGTGAAACCTCTGGCTGTGACAAAGGAGACAGAGTCCTACCCAGGAATGAGGCTTCAGCCTACAGAGGAGCAGCAGGAAATTCCTGTCGGTCCGAAACACCAGAACTCCACTCAGAGACATTCTCAGGAAGAAAGCTGGCTACACAGCTTAGAGGCAGCAGTCAACCTTCTGCACAAACGTCATCATCCCAAAAGAGACAGTGCAGAGGAACAACGGGATGTGTGTATTACGTCTGTGCCTCTAGGACTGTGTGTGTTTCTAGGGGAGAGGAGATAGGAGTGCACGTTCGTGTCAGCTCTCAGCAGTCCTTCCTTAAGAGGCATGCAAACGATTTTCGTAGAAGTAGAGAGGCCATAGCACGAGGAAGGAGAGGGTGGCAGTCTCCAAAGCTAGACAGTTTGCCTTCTGCCCTGGCATCTCAAATAGGGCTGATGGTTTGACAGGAGCTCGACTATGGACAGACCTAAAGATCAAGGGAGTCTTGTGCTGGTAGGCCCCTATATGTATCGGATACCTTCCACCACCCAGTCCCCAACTATCACAACGCACATATACATGCACAATGGACAGAATGTTGCCCTTCGCCGACACACCTGGATACCGGAGGCAGGCCGGGGGTTCAGACAGTGTCTTTTGCTCTTGCTAGGCAAGAGAAGGGAGATGGAGGGCCAAAGGCAGCTGTCCCTTTTCAATCACAGCCAGAGGGCAGGACCCATGACATTTGGAGCCCTGTCTTGCTATCTCATCAGGGCCTAGGTTCATCCTAGTCCTGCTTTTGTCAGAACCAGGACTCATGAAGACTCGGCAATCCTGCTCCCTGGAGGCTCCTGACACACCTAGATCACCGCCCTTTCTGCGTAGGTCTCTCTAAAGTCCGTTCCCGCTGTGCACTGCAACTTCCTTGGCCCTGGTTTGTAGACCCTCCACCTAAAAACATATGAGCTAGCCAGGTCTGGGAGGTGAGGATCGCTCTTTCTCCGAGGGAAGACAGACAAAAGCGCTACCCAGGACCCGTGCCTCCGCAGCTGCCTCTCCACGTTTCCAGCACTGGGGCTTGGACAGGCCTAATTGAAGTGAGTCCTTGCGAGAGGGACTCACTTGGCCACCCCGGACTTAAAGGCACCTGGGAGCCCTGAACTGCCTCCATTTAAGAGCGACCCCATCGGCCTGCGTGCATGCTGTGCCTAGATGCAAGGAGCTGGGCCCCTCGCTGAGCTGCAAGGCTCTGCTTTCTTTTTCAAATGTGGGCTCTTGGTCGTGCGCATGCGCACAGGCGTCTGGGAAAAATGGGTCCCTAGCACCGAGCTGAGAGGGGTGTAACTCCAGCCTGCTGCAGCCTCTGGCTCAGGCTTCTCTGGAAGGTGCTGCAGTCCTGCCAGCGACCCCAGAGGACCCCAGCACGACTCTCTTCGGTGTCAACCCCGAACGATGGACTCTGCAGTGTCCCGTGGACATTCTGGAAGACTTTGTACCCTCTCCTTGGCGAAGGTTCACTGTTCCTGGTGGTCTTCTTTCTCCTGTGACTAGTTCTCGCGGGAAATCCATGTTGACCTAGGCCTCCACAAGGTCTGCAACTCCCTGGGAATCACTTTCCTCAACCTCCCTGGGCCCCAACTCAAGGCACCCACCACCTGCTGGGTTCAACTACTCCACGAGGCTCCCGGAAGACACTATAAGTGTCAAGGCCAGACACTGTGCTGAATGCACTTGTGCTAGAGCCACGCAGCCGACTGTAGTCATGCTGAACCCTGTGGAAAGTCCATTCTGAGAACCTACTAAGGGGTGATTCCTGGCCCACAGTGCACCTAGGAAATCATTGCCCTCTCCTGGGACGCTCCCGCTAGACGGAGCCTCCCATGGGAGCAAGAGCAATCCTGCCAGCGTCTAGTTCTCTGTCCCAGTGTGGCCTAGAAACACAGGGGGGCATCTTTCTTGGGGCGACCCCAGGCTCCTGCTCCGGGGCTCTATGTTGCCAGAGGTGCCTTCTGTACACCCCCAGGGAGACACTGTCCCGAGAAAAAGCGTCGTTCCCTGGACGTACTGAATCTTGCCTTTGGACACCTCCAATCCAACCCAGAATTCTCAGAAGCCAGCGCCAGGCTCTGTCCAAAAGCTCGGAAAGGAAAGCGGGCCAGCTGCAAGAGAAAAGGCCCGGGAGTCGAAATGCAAGTGAAACCTCTGGCTGTGACAAAGGGGACAGAGTCCTACCCAGGAATGAGGCTTCAGCCTACAGAGGAGCAGCAGGAAATTACTGTCGGTCCGAAACACCAGAACTCCACTCAGAGACATTCTCAGGAAGAAAGCTGGCTACACAGCTTAGAGGCAGCAGTCAACCTTCTGCACAAACGTCATCATCCCAAAAGAGACAGTGCAGAGGAACAACGGGATGTGTGTATTACGTCTGTGCCTCTAGGACTGTGTGTGTTTCTAGGGGAGAGGAGATAGGAGTGCACGTTCGTGTCAGCTCTCAGCGGTCCTTCCTTAAGAGGCATGCAAAGGAGTTTCGTAGAAGTAGAGAGGCCATAGCACGAGGAAGGAGAGGGTGGCAGTCTCCAAAGCTAGACAGTTTGCCTTCTGCCCTGGCATCTCAAATAGGGCTGATGGTTTGACAGGAGCTCGACTATGGACAGACCTAAAGATCAAGGGAGTCTTGTGCTGGTAGGCCCCTATATGTATCGGATACCTTCCACCCCCCAGTCCCCAACTATCACAACGCACAGATATACATGCACAATGGACAGAATGTTGCCCTTCGCCGACACACCTGGATACCGGAAGCAGGCCGGGGGTTCAGACAGTGTCTTTTGCTCTTGCTAGGCAAGAGAAGGGAGATGGAGGGCCAAAGGCAGCTGTCCCTTTTCAATCACAGCCAGAGGGCAGGACCCATGACATTTGGAGCCCTGTCTTGCTATCTCATCAGGGCCTAGGTTCATCCTAGTCCTGCTTTTGTCAGAACCAGGACTCATGAAGACTCGGCAATCCTGCTCCCTGGAGGCTCCTGACACACCTAGATCACCGCCCTTTCTGCGTTGGTCTCTCTAAAGTCCGTTTCCGCTGTGCAGTGCAACTTCCTTGGCCCTGGTTTGTCGACCCTCCACCTAAAAACATATGAGCTAGCCAGGTCTGGGAGGTGAGGATCGCTCTTTCTCCGAGGGAAGACAGACAAAAGCGCTACCCAGGACCCGTGCCTCCGCAGCTGCCTCTCCACATTTCCAGCACTGGGGCTCGGACAGGCCTAATTGAAGTGAGTCCTTGCGAGAGGGACTCACTTGGCCACCCCGGACTTAAAGGCACCTGGGAGCCCTGAACTGCCTCCATTTAAGAGCGACCCCATCGGCCTGCGTGCATGCTGTGCCTAGATGCAAGGAGCTGGGCCCCTCGCTGAGCTGCAAGGCTCTGCTTTCTTTTTCAAATGTGGGCTCTTGGTCGTGCGCATGCGCACAGGCGTCTGGGAAAAATGGGTCCCTAGCACCGAGCTGAGAGGGGTGTAACTCCAGCCTGCTGCAGCCTCTGGCTCAGGCTTCTCTGGAAGGTGCTGCAGTCCTGCCAGCGACCCCAGAGGACCCCAGCACGACTCTCTTCGGTGTCAACCCCGAACGATGGACTCTGCAGTGTCCCGTGGACATTCTGGAAGACTTTGTACCCTCTCCTTGGCGAAGGTTCACTGTTCCTGGTGGTCTTCTTTCTCCTGTGACTAGTTCTCGCGGGAAATCCATGTTGACCTAGGCCTCCACAAGGTCTGCAACTCCCTGGGAATCACTTTCCTCAACCTCCCTGGGCCCCAACTCAAGGCACCCACCACCTGCTGGGTTCAACTACTCCACGAGGCTCCCGGAAGACACTATAAGTGTCAAGGCCAGACACTGTGCTGAATGCACTTGTGCTAGAGCCACGCAGCCGACTGTAGTCATGCTGAACCCTGTGGAAAGTCCATTCTGAGAACCTACTATGGGGTGATTCCTGGCCCACAGTGCACCTAGGAAATCATTGCCCTCTCCTGGGACGCTCCCGCTAGACGGAGCCTCCCATGGGAGCAAGAGCAATCCTGCCAGCGTCTAGTTCTCTGTCCCAGTGTGGCCTAGAAACACAGGGGGGCATCTTTCTTGGGGCGACCCCAGGCTCCTGCTCCGGGGCTCTATGTTGCCAGAGGTGCCTTCTGTACACCCCCAGGGAGACACTGTCCCGAGAAAAAGCGTCGTTCCCTGGACGTACTGAATCTTGCCTTTGGACACCTCCAATCCAACCCAGAATTCTCAGAAGCCAGCGCCAGGCTCTGTCCAAAAGCTCGGAAAGGAAAGCGGGCCAGCTGCAAGAGAAAAGGCCCGGGAGTCGAAATGCAAGTGAAACCTCTGGCTGTGACAAAGGAGACAGAGTCCTACCCAGGAATGAGGCTTCAGCCTACAGAGGAGCAGCAGGAAATTCCTGTCGGTCCGAAACACCAGAACTCCACTCAGAGACATTCTCAGGAAGAAAGCTGGCTACACAGCTTAGAGGCAGCAGTCAACCTTCTGCACAAACGTCATCATCCCAAAAGAGACAGTGCAGAGGAACAACGGGATGTGTGTATTACGTCTGTGCCTCTAGGACTGTGTGTGTTTCTAGGGGAGAGGAGATAGGAGTGCACGTTCGTGTCAGCTCTCAGCAGTCCTTCCTTAAGAGGCATGCAAACGATTTTCGTAGAAGTAGAGAGGCCATAGCACGAGGAAGGAGAGGGTGGCAGTCTCCAAAGCTAGACAGTTTGCCTTCTGCCCTGGCATCTCAAATAGGGCTGATGGTTTGACAGGAGCTCGACTATGGACAGACCTAAAGATCAAGGGAGTCTTGTGCTGGTAGGCCCCTATATGTATCGGATACCTTCCACCACCCAGTCCCCAACTATCACAACGCACATATACATGCACAATGGACAGAATGTTGCCCTTCGCCGACACACCTGGATACCGGAGGCAGGCCGGGGGTTCAGACAGTGTCTTTTGCTCTTGCTAGGCAAGAGAAGGGAGATGGAGGGCCAAAGGCAGCTGTCCCTTTTCAATCACAGCCAGAGGGCAGGACCCATGACATTTGGAGCCCTGTCTTGCTATCTCATCAGGGCCTAGGTTCATCCTAGTCCTGCTTTTGTCAGAACCAGGACTCATGAAGACTCGGCAATCCTGCTCCCTGGAGGCTCCTGACACACCTAGATCACCGCCCTTTCTGCGTAGGTCTCTCTAAAGTCCGTTCCCGCTCTGCACTGCAACTTCCTTGGCCCTGGTTTGTAGACCCTCCACCTAAAAACATATGAGCTAGCCAGGTCTGGGAGGTGAGGATCGCTCTTTCTCCGAGGGAAGACAGACAAAAGCGCTACCCAGGACCCGTGCCTCCGCAGCTGCCTCTCCACGTTTCCAGCACTGGGGCTTGGACAGGCCTAATTGACGTGAGTCCTTGCGAGAGGGACTCACTTGGCCACCCCGGACTTAAAGGCACCTGGGAGCCCTGAACTGCCTCCATTTAAGAGCGACCCCATCGGCCTGCGTGCATGCTGTGCCTAGATGCAAGGAGCTGGGCCCCTCGCTGAGCTGCAAGGCTCTGCTTTCTTTTTCAAATGTGGGCTCTTGGTCGTGCGCATGCGCACAGGCGTCTGGGAAAAATGGGTCCCTAGCACCGAGCTGAGAGGGGTGTAACTCCAGCCTGCTGCAGCCTCTGGCTCAGGCTTCTCTGGAAGGTGCTGCAGTCCTGCCAGCGACCCCAGAGGACCCCAGCACGACTCTCTTCGGTGTCAACCCCGAACGATGGACTCTGCAGTGTCCCGTGGACATTCTGGAAGACTTTGTACCCTCTCCTTGGCGAAGGTTCACTGTTCCTGGTGGTCTTCTTTCTCCTGTGACTAGTTCTCGCGGGAAATCCATGTTGACCTAGGCCTCCACAAGGTCTGCAACTCCCTGGGAATCACTTTCCTCAACCTCCCTGGGCCCCAACTCAAGGCACCCACCACCTGCTGGGTTCAACTACTCCACGAGGCTCCCGGAAGACACTATAAGTGTCAAGGCCAGACACTGTGCTGAATGCACTTGTGCTAGAGCCACGCAGCCGACTGTAGTCATGCTGAACCCTGTGGTAAGTCCATTCTGAGAACCTACTAAGGGGTGATTCCTGGCCCACAGTGCACCTAGGAAATCATTGCCCTCTCCTGGGACGCTCCCGCTAGACGGAGCCTCCCATGGGAGCAAGAGCAATCCTGCCAGCGTCTAGTTCTCTGTCCCAGTGTGGCCTAGAAACACAGGGGGGCATCTTTCTTGGGGCGACCCCAGGCTCCTGCTCCGGGGCTCTATGTTGCCAGAGGTGCCTTCTGTACACCCCCAGGGAGACACTGTCCCGAGAAAAAGCGTCGTTCCCTGGACGTACTGAATCTTGCCTTTGGACACCTCCAATCCAACCCAGAATTCTCAGAAGCCAGCGCCAGGCTCTGTCCAAAAGCTCGGAAAGGAAAGCGGGCCAGCTGCAAGAGAAAAGGCCCGGGAGTCGAAATGCAAGTGAAACCTCTGGCTGTGACAAAGGAGACAGAGTCCTACCCAGGAATGAGGCTTCAGCCTACAGAGGAGCAGCAGGAAATTACTGTCGGTCCGAAACACCAGAACTCCACTCAGAGACATTCTCAGGAAGAAAGCTGGCTACACAGCTTAGAGGCAGCAGTCAACCTTCTGCACAAACGTCATCATCCCAAAAGAGACAGTGCAGAGGAACAACGGGATGTGTGTATTACGTCTGTGCCTCTAGGACTGTGTGTGTTTCTAGGGGAGAGGAGATAGGAGTGCACGTTCGTGTCAGCTCTCAGCGGTCCTTCCTTAAGAGGCATGCAAAGGAGTTTCGTAGAAGTAGAGAGGCCATAGCACGAGGAAGGAGAGGGTGGCAGTCTCCAAAGCTAGACAGTTTGCCTTCTGCCCTGGCATCTCAAATAGGGCTGATGGTTTGACAGGAGCTCGACTATGGACAGACCTAAAGATCAAGGGAGTCTTGTGCTGGTAGGCCCCTATATGTATCGGATACCTTCCACCACCCAGTCCCCAACTATCACAACGCACAGATATACATGCACAATGGACAGAATGTTGCCCTTCGCCGACACACCTGGATACCGGAGGCAGGCCGGGGGTTCAGACAGTGTCTTTTGCTCTTGCTAGGCAAGAGAAGGGAGATGGAGGGCCAAAGGCAGCTGTCCCTTTTCAATCACAGCCAGAGGGCAGGACCCATGACATTTGGAGCCCTGTCTTGCTATCTCATCAGGGCCTAGGTTCATCCTAGTCCTGCTTTTGTCAGAACCAGGACTCATGAAGACTCGGCAATCCTGCTCCCTGGAGGCTCCTGACACACCTAGATCACCGCCCTTTCTGCGTTGGTCTCTCTAAAGTCCGTTTCCGCTGTGCAGTGCAACTTCCTTGGCCCTGGTTTGTCGACCCTCCACCTAAAAACATATGAGCTAGCCAGGTCTGGGAGGTGAGGATCGCTCTTTCTCCGAGGGAAGACAGACAAAAGCGCTACCCAGGACCCGTGCCTCCGTAGCTGCCTCTCCACATTTCCAGCACTGGGGCTCGGACAGGCCTAATTGAAGTGAGTCCTTGCGAGAGGGACTCACATGGCCACCCCGGACTTAAAGGCACCTGGGAGCCCTGAACTGCCTCCATTTAAGAGCGACCCCATCGGCCTGCGTGCATGCTGTGCCTAGATGCAAGGAGCTGGGCCCCTCGCTGAGCTGCAAGGCTCTGCTTTCTTTTTCAAATGTGGGCTCTTGGTCGTGCGCATGCGCACAGGCGTCTGGGAAAAATGGGTCCCTAGCACCGAGCTGAGAGGGGTGTAACTCCAGCCTGCTGCAGCCTCTGGCTCAGGCTTCTCTGGAAGGTGCTGCAGTCCTGCCAGCGACCCCAGAGGACCCCAGCACGACTCTCTTCGGTGTCAACCCCGAACGATGGACTCTGCAGTGTCCCGTGGACATTCTGGAAGACTTTGTACCCTCTCCTTGGCGAAGGTTCACTGTTCCTGGTGGTCTTCTTTCTCCTGTGACTAGTTCTCGCGGGAAATCCATGTTGACCTAGGCCTCCACAAGGTCTGCAACTCCCTGGGAATCACTTTCCTCAACCTCCCTGGGCCCCAACTCAAGGCACCCACCACCTGCTGGGTTCAACTACTCCACGAGGCTCCCGGAAGACACTATAAGTGTCAAGGCCAGACACTGTGCTGAATGCACTTGTGCTAGAGCCACGCAGCCGACTGTAGTCATGCTGAACCCTGTGGAAAGTCCATTCTGAGAACCTACTATGGGGTGATTCCTGGCCCACAGTGCACCTAGGAAATCATTGCCCTCTCCTGGGACGCTCCCGCTAGACGGAGCCTCCCATGGGAGCAAGAGCAATCCTGCCAGCGTCTAGTTCTCTGTCCCAGTGTGGCCTAGAAACACAGGGGGGCATCTTTCTTGGGGCGACCCCAGGCTCCTGCTCCGGGGCTCTATGTTGCCAGAGGTGCCTTCTGTACACCCCCAGGGAGACACTGTCCCGAGAAAAAGCGTCGTTCCCTGGACGTACTGAATCTTGCCTTTGGACACCTCCAATCCAACCCAGAATTCTCAGAAGCCAGCGCCAGGCTCTGTCCAAAAGCTCGGAAAGGAAAGCGGGCCAGCTGCAAGAGAAAAGGCCCGGGAGTCGAAATGCAAGTGAAACCTCTGGCTGTGACAAAGGAGACAGAGTCCTACCCAGGAATGAGGCTTCAGCCTACAGAGGAGCAGCAGGAAATTCCTGTCGGTCCGAAACACCAGAACTCCACTCAGAGACATTCTCAGGAAGAAAGCTGGCTACACAGCTTAGAGGCAGCAGTCAACCTTCTGCACAAACGTCATCATCCCAAAAGAGACAGTGCAGAGGAACAACGGGATGTGTGTATTACGTCTGTGCCTCTAGGACTGTGTGTGTTTCTAGGGGAGAGGAGATAGGAGTGCACGTTCTTGTCAGCTCTCAGCAGTCCTTCCTTAAGAGGCATGCAAACGATTTTCGTAGAAGTAGAGAGGCCATAGCACGAGGAAGGAGAGGGTGGCAGTCTCCAAAGCTAGACAGTTTGCCTTCTGCCCTGGCATCTCAAATAGGGCTGATGGTTTGACAGGAGCTCGACTATGGACAGACCTAAAGATCAAGGGAGTCTTGTGCTGGTAGGCCCCTATATGTATCGGATACCTTCCACCACCCAGTCCCCAACTATCACAACGCACATATACATGCACAATGGACAGAATGTTGCCCTTCGCCGACACACCTGGATACCGGAGGCAGGCCGGGGGTTCAGACAGTGTCTTTTGCTCTTGCTAGGCAAGAGAAGGGAGATGGAGGGCCAAAGGCAGCTGTCCCTTTTCAATCACAGCCAGAGGGCAGGACCCATGACATTTGGAGCCCTGTCTTGCTATCTCATCAGGGCCTAGGTTCATCCTAGTCCTGCTTTTGTCAGAACCAGGACTCATGAAGACTCGGCAATCCTGCTCCCTGGAGGCTCCTGACACACCTAGATCACCGCCCTTTCTGCGTAGGTCTCTCTAAAGTCCGTTCCCGCTGTGCACTGCAACTTCCTTGGCCCTGGTTTGTAGACCCTCCACCTAAAAACATATGAGCTAGCCAGGTCTGGGAGGTGAGGATCGCTCTTTCTCCGAGGGAAGACAGACAAAAGCGCTACCCAGGACCCGTGCCTCCGCAGCTGCCTCTCCACGTTTCCAGCACTGGGGCTTGGACAGGCCTAATTGAAGTGAGTCCTTGCGAGAGGGACTCACTTGGCCACCCCGGACTTAAAGGCACCTGGGAGCCCTGAACTGCCTCCATTTAAGAGCGACCCCATCGGCCTGCGTGCATGCTGTGCCTAGATGCAAGGAGCTGGGCCCCTCGCTGAGCTGCAAGGCTCTGCTTTCTTTTTCAAATGTGGGCTCTTGGTCGTGCGCATGCGCACAGGCGTCTGGGAAAAATGGGTCCCGAGCACCGAGCTGAGAGGGGTGTAACTCCAGCCTGCTGCAGCCTCTGGCTCAGGCTTCTCTGGAAGGTGCTGCAGTCCTGCCAGCGACCCCAGAGGACCCCAGCACGACTCTCTTCGGTGTCAACCCCGAACGATGGACTCTGCAGTGTCCCGTGGACATTCTGGAAGACTTTGTACCCTCTCCTTGGCGAAGGTTCACTGTTCCTGGTGGTCTTCTTTCTCCTGTGACTAGTTCTCGCGGGAAATCCATGTTGACCTAGGCCTCCACAAGGTCTGCAACTCCCTGGGAATCACTTTCCTCAACCTCCCTGGGCCCCAACTCAAGGCACCCACCACCTGTTGGGTTCAACTACTCCACGAGGCTCCCGGAAGACACTATAAGTGTCAAGGCCAGACACTGTGCTGAATGCACTTGTGCTAGAGCCACGAAGCCGACTGTAGTCATGCTGAACCCTGTGGAAAGTCCATTCTGAGAACCTACTATGGGGTGATTCCTGGCCCACAGTGCACCTAGGAAATCATTGCCCTCTCCTGGGACGCTCCCGCTAGACGGAGCCTCCCATGGGAGCAAGAGCAATCCTGCCAGCGTCTAGTTCTCTGTCCCAGTGTGGCCTAGAAACACAGGGGGGCATCTTTCTTGGGGCGACCCCAGGCTCCTGCTCCGGGGCTCCATGTTGCCAGAGGTGCCTTCTGTACACCCCCAGGGAGACACTGTCCCGAGAAAAAGCGTCGTTCCCTGGACGTACTGAATCTTGCCTTTGGACACCTCCAATCCAACCCAGAATTCTCAGAAGCCAGCGCCAGGCTCTGTCCAAAAGCTCGGAAAGGAAAGCGGGCCAGCTGCAAGAGAAAAGGCCCGGGAGTCGAAATGCAAGTGAAACCTCTGGCTGTGACAAAGGAGACAGAGTCCTACCCAGGAATGAGGCTTCAGCCTACAGAGGAGCAGCAGGAAATTACTGTCGGTCCGAAACACCAGAACTCCACTCAGAGACATTCTCAGGAAGAAAGCTGGCTACACAGCTTAGAGGCAGCAGTCAACCTTCAGCACAAACGTCATCATCCCAAAAGAGACAGTGCAGAGGAACAACGGGATGTGTGTATTACGTCTGTGCCTCTAGGACTGTGTGTGTTTCTAGGGGAGAGGAGATAGGAGTGCACGTTCGTGTCAGCTCTCAGCGGTCCTTCTTTAAGAGGCATACAAACGAGTTTCGTAGAAGTAGAGAGGCCATAGCACGAGGAAGGAGAGGGTGGCAGTCTCCAAAGCTAGACAGTTTGCCTTCTGCCCTGGCATCTCAAATAGGGCTGATGGTTTGACAGGAGCTCGACTATGGACAGACCTAAAGATCAAGGGAGTCTTGTGCTGGTAGGCCCCTATATGTATCGGATACCTTCCACCACCCAGTCCCCAACTATCACAACGCACAGATATACATGCACAATGGACAGAATGTTGCCCTTCGCCGACACACCTGGATACCGGAGGCAGGCCGGGGGTTCAGACAATGTCTTTTGCTCTTGCTAGGCAAGAGAAGGGAGATGGAGGGCCAAAGGCAGCTGTCCCTTTTCAATCACAGCCAGAGGGCAGGACCCATGACATTTGGAGCCCTGTCTTGCTATCTCATCAGGGCCTAGGTTCATCCTAGTCCTGCTTTTGTCAGAACCAGGACTCATGAAGACTCGGCAATCCTGCTCCCTGGAGGCTCCTGACACACCTAGATCACCGCCCTTTCTGCGTTGGTCTCTCTAAAGTCCGTTCCCGCTGTGCACTGCAACTTCCTTGGCCCTGGTTTGTAGACCCTCCACCTAAAAACATATGAGCTAGCCAGGTCTGGGAGGTGAGGATCGCTCTTTCTCCGAGGGAAGACAGACAAAAGCGCTACCCAGGACCCGTGCCTCCGCAGCTGCCTCTCCACGTTTCCAGCACTGGGGCTCGGACAGGCCTAATTGAAGTGAGTCCTTGCGAGAGGGACTCACTTGGCCACCCCGGACTTAAAGGCACCTGGTAGCCCTGAACTGCCTCCATTTAAGAGCGACCCCATCAGCCTGCGTGCATGCTGTGCCTAGATGCAAGGAGCTGGGCCCCTCGCTGAGCTGCAAGGCTCTGCTTTCTTTTTCAAATGTGGGCTCTTGGTCGTGCGCATGCGCACAGGCGTCTGGGAAAAATGGGTCCCTAGCACCGAGCTGAGAGGGGTGTAACTCCAGCCTGCTGCAGCCTCTGGCTCAGGCTTCTCTGGAAGGTGCTGCAGTCCTGCCAGCGACCCCAGAGGACCCCAGCACGACTCTCTTCGGTGTCAACCCCGAACGATGGACTCTGCTGTGTCCCGTGGACATTCTGGAAGACTTTGTACCCTCTCCTTTGGGAAGGTTCACTCTTCCTGGTGGTCTTCTTTCTCCTGTGACTAGTTCTCGCGGGAAATCCATGTTGACCTAGGCCTCCACAAGGTCTGCAACTCCCTGGGAATCACTTTCCTCAACCTCCCTGGGCCCCAACTCAAGGCACCCACCACCTGCTGGGTTCAACTCCTCTACGAGGCTCCCGGAAGACACTATAAGTGTCAAGGCCAGACACTGTGCTGAATGCACTTGTGCTAGAGCCACGCAGCCGACTGTAGTCATGCTGAACCCTGTGGAAAGTCCATTCTGAGAACCTACTATGGGGTGATTCCTGGTCCACATTGCACCTAGGAAATCATTGCCCTCTCCTGGGACGCTCCCGCTAGACGGAGCCTCCCATGGGAGCAAGAGCAATCCTGCCAGCGTCTAGTTCTCTGTCCCAGTGTGGCCTAGAAACACAGGGGGGCATCTTTCTTGGGGCGACCCCAGGCTCCTGCTCCGGGGCTCCATGTTGCCAGAGGTGCCTTCTGTACACCCCCAGGGAGACACTGTCCCGAGAAAAAGCGTCGTTCCCTGGACGTACTGAATCTTGCCTTTGGACACCTCCAATCCAACCCAGAATTCTCAGAAGCCAGCGCCAGGCTCTGTCCAAAAGCTCGGAAAGGAAAGCGGGCCAGCTGCAAGAGAAAAGGCCCGGGAGTCGAAATGCAAGTGAAACCTCTGGCTGTGACAAAGGAGACAGAGTCCTACCCAGGAATGAGGCTTCAGCCTACAGAGGAGCAGCAGGAAATTACTGTCGGTCCGAAACACCAGAACTCCACTCAGAGACATTCTCAGGAAGAAAGCTGGCTACACAGCTTAGAGGCAGCAGTCAACCTTCTGCACAAACGTCATCATCCCAAAAGAGACAGTGCAGAGGAACAACGGGATGTGTGTATTACGTCTGTGCCTCTAGGACTGTGTGTGTTTCTAGGGGAGAGGAGATAGGAGTGCACGTTCGTGTCAGCTCTCAGCAGTCCTTCCTTAAGAGGCATGCAAACGATTTTCGTAGAAGTAGAGAGGCCATAGCACGAGGAAGGAGAGGGTGGCAGTCTCCAAAGCTAGACAGTTTGCCTTCTGCCCTGGCATCTCAAATAGGGCTGATGGTTTGACAGAGCTCGACTATGGACAGACCTAAAGATCAAGGGAGTCTTGTGCTGGTAGGCCCCTATATGTATCGGATACCTTCCACCACCCAGTCCCCAACTATCACAACGCACAGATATACATGCACAATGGACAGAATGTTGCCCTTCGCCGACACACCTGGATACCGGAGGCAGGCCGGGGGTTCAGACAGTGTCTTTTGCTCTTGCTAGGCAAGAGAAGGGAGATGGAGGGCCAAAGGCAGCTGTCCCTTTTCAATCACAGCCAGAGGGCAGGACCCATGACATTTGGAGCCCTGTCTTGCTATCTCATCAGGGCCTAGGTTCATCCTAGTCCTGCTTTTGTCAGAACCAGGACTCATGAAGACTCGGCAATCCTGCTCCCTGGAGGCTCCTGACACACCTAGATCACCGCCCTTTCTGCGTTGGTCTCTCTAAAGTCCGTTCCCGCTGTGCACTGCAACTTCCTTGGCCCTGGTTTGTAGACCCTCCACCTAAAAACATATGAGCTAGCCAGGTCTGGGAGGTGAGGATCGCTCTTTCTCCGAGGGAAGACAGACAAAAGCGCTACCCAGGACCCGTGCCTCCGCAGCTGCCTCTCCACATTTCCAGCACTGGGGCTCGGACAGGCCTAATTGAAGTGAGTCCTTGAGAGAGGGACTCACTTGGCCACCCCGGACTTAAAGGCACCTGGGAGCCCTGAACTGCCTCCATTTAAGAGCGACCCCATCGGCCTGCGTGCATGCTGTGCCTAGATGCAAGGAGCTGGGCCCCTCGCTGAGCTGCAAGGCTCTGCTTTCTTTTTCAAATGTGGGCTCTTGGTCGTGCGCATGCGCACAGGCATCTGGGAAAAATGGGTCCCTAGCACCGAGCTGAGAGGGGTGTAACTCCAGCCTGCTGCAGCCTCTGGCTCAGGCTTCTCTGGAAGGTGCTGCAGTCCTGCCAGCGACCCCAGAGGACCCCAGCACGACTCTCTTCGGTGTCAACCCCGAACGATGGACTCTGCAGTGTCCCGTGGACATTCTGGAAGACTTTGTACCCTCTCCTTGGCGAAGGTTCACTGTTCCTGGTGGTCTTCTTTCTCCTGTGACTAGTTCTCGCGGGAAATCCATGTTGACCTAGGCCTCCACAAGGTCTGCAACTCCCTGGGAATCACTTTCCTCAACCTCCCTGGGCCCCAACTCAAGGAACCCACCACCTGCTGGGTTCAACTCCTCCACGAGGCTCCCGGAAGACACTATAAGTGTCAAGGCCAGACACTGTGCTGAATGCACTTGTGCTAGAGCCACGCAGCCGACTGTAGTCATGCTGAACCCTGTGGAAAGTCCATTCTGAGAACCTACTATGGGGTGATTCCTGGCCCACAGTGCACCTAGGAAATCATTGCCCTCTCCTAGGACGCTCCCGCTAGACGGAGCCTCCCATGGGAGCAAGAGCAATCCTGCCAGCGTCTAGTTCTCTGTCCCAGTGTGGCCTAGAAACACAGGGGGGCATCTTTCTTGGGGCGACCCCAGGCTCCTGCTCCGGGGCTCTATGTTGCCAGAGGTGCCTTCTGTACACCCCCAGGGAGACACTGTCCCGAGAAAAAGCGTCGTTCCCTGGACGTACTGAATCTTGCCTTTGGACACCTCCAATCCAACCCAGAATTCTCAGAAGCCAGCTCCAGGCTCTGTCCAAAAGCTCGGAAAGGAAAGCGGGCCAGCTGCAAGAGAAAAGGCCCGGGAGTCGAAATGCAAGTGAAACCTCTGGCTGTGACAAAGGAGACAGAGTCCTACCCAGGAATGAGGCTTCAGCCTACAGAGGAGCAGCAGGAAATTACTGTCGGTCCAAAACACCAGAACTCCACTCAGAGACATTCTCAGGAAGAAAGCTGGCTACACAGCTTAGAGGCAGCAGTCAACCTTCTGCACAAACGTCATCATCCCAAAAGAGACAGTGCAGAGGAACAACGGGATGTGTGTATTACGTCTCTGCCTCTAGGACTGTGTGTGTTTCTAGGGGAGAGGAGATAGGAGTGCACGTTCGTGTCAGCTCTCAGCGGTCCTTCCTTAAGAGGCATGCAAACGATTTTCGTAGAAGTAGAGAGGCCATAGCACGAGGAAGGAGAGGGTGGCAGTCTCCAAAGCTAGACAGTTTGCCTTCTGCCCTGGCATCTCAAATAGGGCTGATGGTTTGACAGGAGCTCGACTATGGACAGACCTAAAGATCAAGGGAGTCTTGTGCTGGTAGGCCCCTGTATGTATCGGATACCTTCCACCACCCAGTCCACAACTATCACAACGCACAGATATACATGCACAATGGACAGAATGTTGCCCTTCGCCGACACACCTGGATACCGGAGGCAGGCCGGGGGTTCAGACAGTGTCTTTTGCTCTTGCTAGGCAAGAGAAGGGAGATGGAGGGCCAAAGGCAGCTGTCCCTTTTCAATCACAGTCAGAGGGCAGGAGCCCTGACATTTGGAGCCCTGTCTTGCTATCTCATCAGGGCCTAGGTTCATCCTAGTCCTGCTTTTGTCAGAACCAGGACTCATGAAGACTCGGCAATCCTGCTCCCTGGAGGCTCCTGACACACCTAGATCACCGCCCTTTCTGCGTTGGTCTCTCTAAAGTCCGTTCCCGCTGTGCACTGCAACTTCCTTGGCCCTGGTTTGTAGACCCTCCACCTAAAAACATATGAGCTAGCCAGGTCTGGGAGGTGAGGATCGCTCTTTCTCCGAGGGAAGACAGACAAAAGCGCTACCCAGGACCCGTGCCTCCGCAGCTGCCTCTCCACATTTCCAGCACTGGGGCTCGGACAGGCCTAATTGAAGTGAGTCCTTGCGAGAGGGACTCACTTGGCCACCACGGACTTAAAGGCACCTGGGAGCCCTGAACTGCCTCCATTTAAGAGCGACCCCATCGGCCTGCGTGCATGCTGTGCCTAGATGCAAGGAGCTGGGCCCCTCGCTGAGCTGCAAGGCTCTGCTTTCTTTTTCAAATGTGGGCTCTTGGTCGTGCGCATGCGCACAGGCGTCTGGGAAAAATGGGTCCCTAGCACCAAGCTGAGAGGGGTGTAACTCCAGCCTGCTGCAGCCTCTGGCTCAGGCTTCTCTGGAAGGTGCTGCAGTCCTGCCAGCGACCCCAGAGGACCCCAGCACGACTCTCTTCGGTGTCAACCCCGAACGATGGACTCTGCAGTGTCCCGTGGACATTCTGGAAGACTTTGTACCCTCTCCTTGGCGAAGGTTCACTGTTCCTGGTGGTCTTCTTTCTCCTGTGACTAGTTCTCGCGGGAAATCCATGTTGACCTAGGCCTCCACAAGGTCTGCAACTCCCTGGGAATCACTTTCCTCAACCTCCCTGGGCCCCAACTCAAGGAACCCACCACCTGCTGGGTTCAACTCCTCCACGAGGCTCCCGGAAGACACTATAAGTGTCAAGGCCAGACACTGTGCTGAATGCACTTGTGCTAGAGCCACGCAGCCGACTGTAGTCATGCTGAACCCTGTGGAAAGTCCATTCTGAGAACCTACTATGGGGTGATTCCTGGCCCACAGTGCACCTAGGAAATCATTGCCCTCTCCTAGGACGCTCCCGCTAGACGGAGCCTCCCATGGGAGCAAGAGCAATCCTGCCAGCGTCTAGTTCTCTGTCCCAGTGTGGCCTAGAAACACAGGGGGGCATCTTTCTTGGGGCGACCCCAGGCTCCTGCTCCGGGGCTCTATGTTGCCAGAGGTGCCTTCTGTACACCCCCAGGGAGACACTGTCCCGAGAAAAAGCGTCGTTCCCTGGACGTACTGAATTTTGCCTTTGGACACCTCCAATCCAACCCAGAATTCTCAGAAGCCAGCTCCAGGCTCTGTCCAAAAGCTCGGAAAGGAAAGCGGGCCAGCTGCAAGAGAAAAGGCCCGGGAGTCGAAATGCAAGTGAAACCTCTGGCTGTGACAAAGGAGACAGAGTCCTACCCAGGAATGAGGCTTCAGCCTACAGAGGAGCAGCAGGAAATTACTGTCGGTCCAAAACACCAGAACTCCACTCAGAGACATTCTCAGGAAGAAAGCTGGCTACACAGCTTAGAGGCAGCAGTCAACCTTCTGCACAAACGTCATCATCCCAAAAGAGACAGTGCAGAGGAACAACGGGATGTGTGTATTACGTCTCTGCCTCTAGGACTGTGTGTGTTTCTAGGGGAGAGGAGATAGGAGTGCACGTTCGTGTCAGCTCTCAGCGGTCCTTCCTTAAGAGGCATGCAAACGATTTTCGTAGAAGTAGAGAGGCCATAGCACGAGGAAGGAGAGGGTGGCAGTCTCCAAAGCTAGACAGTTTGCCTTCTGCCCTGGCATCTCAAATAGGGCTGATGGTTTGACAGGAGCTCGACTATGGACAGACCTAAAGATCAAGGGAGTCTTGTGCTGGTAGGCCCCTATATGTATCGGATACCTTCCACCACCCAGTCCACAACTATCACAACGCACAGATATACATGCACAATGGACAGAATGTTGCCCTTCGCCGACACACCTGGATACCGGAGGCAGGCCGGGGGTTCAGACAGTGTCTTTTGCTCTTGCTAGGCAAGAGAAGGGAGATGGAGGGCCAAAGGCAGCTGTCCCTTTTCAATCACAGCCAGAGGGCAGGAGCCCTGACATTTGGAGCCCTGTCTTGCTATCTCATCAGGGCCTAGGTTCATCCTAGTCCTGCTTTTGTCAGAACCAGGACTCATGAAGACTCGGCAATCCTGCTCCCTGGAGGCTCCTGACACACCTAGATCACCGCCCTTTCTGCGTTGGTCTCTCTAAAGTCCGTTCCCGCTGTGCACTGCAACTTCCTTGGCCCTGGTTTGTAGACCCTCCACCTAAAAACATATGAGCTAGCCAGGTCTGGGAGGTGAGGATCGCTCTTTCTCCGAGGGAAGACAGACAAAAGCGCTACCCAGGACCCGTGCCTCCGCAGCTGCCTCTCCACATTTCCAGCACTGGGGCTCGGACAGGCCTAATTGAAGTGAGTCCTTGCGAGAGGGACTCACTTGGCCACCCCGGACTTAAAGGCACCTGGGAGCCCTGAACTGCCTCCATTTAAGAGCGACCCCATCGGCCTGCGTGCATGCTGTGCCTAGATGCAAGGAGCTGGGCCCCTCGCTGAGCTGCAAGGCTCTGCTTTCTTTTTCAAATGTGGGCTCTTGGTCGTGCGCATGCGCACAGGCGTCTGGGAAAAATGGGTCCCTAGCACCAAGCTGAGAGGGGTGTAACTCCAGCCTGCTGCAGCCTCTGGCTCAGGCTTCTCTGGAAGGTGCTGCAGTCCTGCCAGCGACCCCAGAGGACCCCAGCACGACTCTCTTCGGTGTCAACCCCGAACGATGGACTCTGCAGTGTCCCGTGGACATTCTGGAAGACTTTGTACCCTCTCCTTGGCGAAGGTTCACTGTTCCTGGTGGTCTTCTTTCTCCTGTGACTAGTTCTCGCGGGAAATCCATGTTGACCTAGGCCTCCACAAGGTCTGCAACTCCCTGGGAATCACTTTCCTCAACCTCCCTGGGCCCCAACTCAAGGAACCCACCACCTGCTGGGTTCAACTCCTCCACGAGGCTCCCGGAAGACACTATAAGTGTCAAGGCCAGACACTGTGCTGAATGCACTTGTGCTAGAGCCACGCAGCCGACTGTAGTCATGCTGAACCCTGTGGAAAGTCCATTCTGAGAACCTACTATGGGGTGATTCCTGGCCCACAGTGCACCTAGGAAATCATTGCCCTCTCCTAGGACGCTCCCGCTAGACGGAGCCTCCCATGGGAGCAAGAGCAATCCTGCCAGCGTCTAGTTCTCTGTCCCAGTGTGGCCTAGAAACACAGGGGGGCATCTTTCTTGGGGCGACCCCAGGCTCCTGCTCCGGGGCTCTATGTTGCCAGAGGTGCCTTCTGTACACCCCCAGGGAGACACTGTCCCGAGAAAAAGCGTCGTTCCCTGGACGTACTGAATCTTGCCTTTGGACACCTCCAATCCAACCCAGAATTCTCAGAAGCCAGCTCCAGGCTCTGTCCAAAAGCTCGGAAAGGAAAGCGGGCCAGCTGCAAGAGAAAAGGCCCGGGAGTCGAAATGCAAGTGAAACCTCTGGCTGTGACAAAGGAGACAGAGTCCTACCCAGGAATGAGGCTTCAGCCTACAGAGGAGCAGCAGGAAATTACTGTCGGTCCAAAACACCAGAACTCCACTCAGAGACATTCTCAGGAAGAAAGCTGGCTACACAGCTTAGAGGCAGCAGTCAACCTTCTGCACAAACGTCATCATCCCAAAAGAGACAGTGCAGAGGAACAACGGGATGTGTGTATTACGTCTCTGCCTCTAGGACTGTGTGTGTTTCTAGGGGAGAGGAGATAGGAGTGCACGTTCGTGTCAGCTCTCAGCGGTCCTTCCTTAAGAGGCATGCAAACGATTTTCGTAGAAGTAGAGAGGCCATAGCACGAGGAAGGAGAGGGTGGCAGTCTCCAAAGCTAGACAGTTTGCCTTCTGCCCTGGCATCTCAAATAGGGCTGATGGTTTGACAGGAGCTCGACTATGGACAGACCTAAAGATCAAGGGAGTCTTGTGCTGGTAGGCCCCTATATGTATCGGATACCTTCCACCACCCAGTCCACAACTATCACAACGCACAGATATACATGCACAATGGACAGAATGTTGCCCTTCGCCGACACACCTGGATACCGGAGGCAGGCCGGGGGTTCAGACAGTGTCTTTTGCTCTTGCTAGGCAAGAGAAGGGAGATGGAGGGCCAAAGGCAGCTGTCCCTTTTCAATCACAGCCAGAGGGCAGGAGCCCTGACATTTGGAGCCCTGTCTTGCTATCTCATCAGGGCCTAGGTTCATCCTAGTCCTGCTTTTGTCAGAACCAGGACTCATGAAGACTCGGCAATCCTGCTCCCTGGAGGCTCCTGACACACCTAGATCACCGCCCTTTCTGCGTTGGTCTCTCTAAAGTCCGTTCCCGCTGTGCACTGCAACTTCCTTGGCCCTGGTTTGTAGACCCTCCACCTAAAAACATATGAGCTAGCCAGGTCTGGGAGGTGAGGATCGCTCTTTCTCCGAGGGAAGACAGACAAAAGCGCTACCCAGGACCCGTGCCTCCGCAGCTGCCTCTCCACATTTCCAGCACTGGGGCTCGGACAGGCCTAATTGAAGTGAGTCCTGGCGAGAGGGACTCACTTGGCCACCCCGGACTTAAAGGCACCTGGGAGCCCTGAACTGCCTCCATTTAAGAGCGACCCCATCGGCCTGCGTGCATGCTGTGCCTAGATGCAAGGAGCTGGGCCCCTCGCTGAGCTGCAAGGCTCTGCTTTCTTTTTCAAATGTGGGCTCTTGGTCGTGCGCATGCGCACAGGCGTCTGGGAAAAATGGGTCCCTAGCACCAAGCTGAGAGGGGTGTAACTCCAGCCTGCTGCAGCCTCTGGCTCAGGCTTCTCTGGAAGGTGCTGCAGTCCTGCCAGCGACCCCAGAGGACCCCAGCACGACTCTCTTCGGTGTCAACCCCGAACGATGGACTCTGCAGTGTCCCGTGGACATTCTGGAAGACTTTGTACCCTCTCCTTGGCGAAGGTTCACTGTTCCTGGTGGTCTTCTTTCTCCTGTGACTAGTTCTCGCGGGAAATCCATGTTGACCTAGGCCTCCACAAGGTCTGCAACTCCCTGGGAATCACTTTCCTCAACCTCCCTGGGCCCCAACTCAAGGCACCCACCACCTGCTGGGTTCAACTACTCCACGAGGCTCCCGGAAGACACTATAAGTGTCAAGGCCAGACACTGTGCTGAATGCACTTGTGCTAGAGCCACGCAGCCGACTGTAGTCATGCTGAACCCTGTGGAAAGTCCATTCTGAGAACCTACTAAGGGGTGATTCCTGGCCCACAGTGCACCTAGGAAATCATTGCCCTCTCCTGGGACGCTCCCGCTAGACGGAGCCTCCCATGGGAGCAAGAGCAATCCTGCCAGCGTCTAGTTCTCTGTCCCAGTGTGGCCTAGAAACACAGGGGGGCATCTTTCTTGGGGCGACCCCAGGCTCCTGCTCCGGGGCTCTATGTTGCCAGAGGTGCCTTCTGTACACCCCCAGGGAGACACTGTCCCGAGAAAAAGCGTCGTTCCCTGGACGTACTGAATCTTGCCTTTGGACACCTCCAATCCAACCCAGAATTCTCAGAAGCCAGCGCCAGGCTCTGTCCAAAAGCTCGGAAAGGAAAGCGGGCCAGCTGCAAGAGAAAAGGCCCGGGAGTCGAAATGCAAGTGAAACCTCTGGCTGTGACAAAGGAGACAGAGTCCTACCCAGGAATGAGGCTTCAGCCTACAGAGGAGCAGCAGGAAATTACTGTCGGTCCAAAACACCAGAACTCCACTCAGAGACATTCTCAGGAAGAAAGCTGGCTACACAGCTTAGAGGCAGCAGTCAACCTTCTGCACAAACGTCATCATCCCAAAAGAGACAGTGCAGAGGAACAACGGGATGTGTGTATTACGTCTGTGCCTCTAGGACTGTGTGTGTTTCTAGGGGAGAGGAGATAGGAGTGCACGTTCGTGTCAGCTCTCAGCGGTCCTTCTTTAAGAGGCATGCAAACGATTTTCGTAGAAGTAGAGAGGCCATACCACGAGGAAGGAGAGGGTGGCAGTCTCCAAAGCTAGACAGTTTGCCTTCTGCCCTGGCATCTCAAATAGGGCTGATGGTTTGACAGGAGCTCGACTATGGACAGACCTAAAGATCAAGGGAGTCTTGTGCTGGTAGGCCCCTATATGTATCGGATACCTTCCACCACCCAGTCCCCAACTATCACAACGCACAGATACATGCACAATGGACAGAATGTTGCCCTTCGCCGACACACCTGGATACCGGAGGCAGGCCGGGGGTTCAGACAGTGTCTTTTGCTCTTGCTAGGCAAGAGAAGGGAGATGGAGGGCCAAAGGCAGCTGTCCCTTTTCAATCACAGCCAGAGGGCAGGAGCCCTGACATTTGGAGCCCTGTCTTGCTATCTCATCAGGGCCTAGGTTCATCCTAGTCCTGCTTTTGTCAGAACCAGGACTCATGAAGACTCGGCAATCCTGCTCCCTGGAGGCTCCTGACACACCTAGATCACCGGCCTTTCTGCGTTGGTCTCTCTAAAGTCCGTTCCCGCTATGCACTGCAACTTCCTTGGCCCTGGTTTGTAGACCCTCCACCTAAAAACATATGAGCTAGCCAGGTCTGGGAGGTGAGGATCGCTCTTTCTCCGAGGGAAGACAGACAAAAGCGCTACCCAGGACCCGTGCCTCCGCAGCTGCCTCTCCACATTTCCAGCACTGGGGCTCGGACAGGCCTAATTGAAGTGAGTCCTTGCGAGAGGGACTCACTTGGCCACCCCGGACTTAAAGGCACCTGGGAGCCCTGAACTGCCTCCATTTAAGAGCGACCCCATCGGCCTGCGTGCATGCTGTGCCTAGATGCAAGGAGCTGGGCCCCTCGCTGAGCTGCAAGGCTCTGCTTTCTTTTTCAAATGTGGGCTCTTGGTCGTGCGCATGCGCACAGGCGTCTGGGAAAAATGGGTCCCTAGCACCGAGCTGAGAGGGGTGTAACTCCAGCCTGCTGCAGCCTCTGGCTCAGGCTTCTCTGGAAGGTGCTGCAGTCCTGCCCGCGACCCCAGAGGACCCCAGCACGACTCTCTTCGGTGTCAACCCCGAACGATGGACTCTGCAGTGTCCCGTGGACATTCTGGAAGACTTTGTACCCTCTCCTTGGCGAACGTTCACTGTTCCTGGTGGTCTTCTTTCTCCTGTGACTAGTTCTCGCGGGAAATCCATGTTGACCTAGGCCTCCACAAGGTCTGCAACTCCCTGGGAATCACTTTCCTCAACCTCCCTGGGCCCCAACTCAAGGCACCCACCACCTGCTGGGTTCAACTCCTCCACGAGGCTCCCGGAAGACACTATAAGTGTCAAGGCCAGACACTGTGCTGAATGCACTTGTGCTAGAGCCACGCAGCCGACTGTAGTCATGCTGAACCCTGTGGAAAGTCCATTCTGAGAACCTACTATGGGGTGATTCCTGGCCCACAGTGCACCTAGGAAATCATTGCCCTCTCCTGGGACGCTCCCGCTAGACGGAGCCTCCCATGGGAGCAAGAGCAATCCTGCCAGCGTCTAGTTCTCTGTCCCAGTGTGGCCTAGAAACACAGGGGGGCATCTTTCTTGGGGCGACCCCAGGCTCCTGCTCCGGGGCTCCATGTTGCCAGAGGTGCCTTCTGTACACCCCCAGGGAGACACTGTCCCGAGAAAAAGCGTCGTTCCCTGGACGTACTGAATCTTGCCTTTGGACACCTCCAATCCAACCCAGAATTCTCCGAAGCCAGCGCCAGGCTCTGTCCAAAAGCTCGGAAAGGAAAGCGGGCCAGCTGCAAGAGAAAAGGCCCGGGAGTCGAAATGCAAGTGAAACCTCTGGCTGTGACAAAGGAGACAGAGTCCTACCCAGGAATGAGGCTTCACCCTACAGAGGAGCAGCAGGAAATTACTGTCGGTCCGAAACACCAGAACTCCACTCAGAGACATTCTCAGGAAGAAAGCTGGCTACACAGCTTAGAGGCAGCAGTCAACCTTCTGCACAAACGTCATCATCCCAAAAGAGACAGTGCAGAGGAACAACGGGATGTGTGTATTACGTCTGTGCCTCTAGGACTGTGTGTGTTTCTAGGGGAGAGGAGATAGGAGTGCACGTTCGTGTCAGCTCTCAGCAGTCCTTCCTTAAGAGGCTTGCAAACGATTTTCGTAGAAGTAGAGAGGCCATAGCACGAGGAAGGAGAGGGTGGCAGTCTCCAAAGCTAGACAGTTTGCCTTCTGCCCTGGCATCTCAAATAGGGCTGATGGTTTGACAGGAGCTCGACTATGGACAGACCTAAAGATCAAGGGAGTCTTGTGCTGGTAGGCCCCTATATGTATCTGATACCTTCCACCACCCAGTCCCCAACTATCACAATGCACAGATACATGCACAATGGACAGAATGTTGCCCTTCGCCGACACACCTGGATACCGGAGGCAGGCCGGGGGTTCAGACAGTGTCTTTTGCTCTTGCTAGGCAAGAGAAGGGAGATGGAGGGCCAAAGGCAGCTGTCCCTTTTCAATCACAGCCAGAGGGCAGGAGCCATGACATTTGGAGCCCTGTCTTGCTATCTCATCAGGGCCTAGGTTCATCCTAGTCCTGCTTTTGTCAGAACCAGGACTCATGAAGACTCGGCAATCCTGCTCCCTGGAGGCTCCTGACACACCTAGATCACCGCCCTTTCTGCGTTGGTCTCTCTAAAGTCCGTTCCCGCTGTGCACTGCAACTTCCTTGGCCCTGGTTTGTAGACCCTCCACCTAAAAACATATGAGCTAGCCAGGTCTGGGAGGTGAGGATCGCTCTTTCTCCGAGGGAAGACAGACAAAAGCGCTACCCAACACCCATGCCTCCGCAGCTGCCTCTCCACATTTCCAGCACTGGGGCTTGGACAGGCCTAATTGAAGTGAGTCCTTGCGAGAGGGACTCACTTGGCCACCCCGGACTTAAAGGCACCTGGGAGCCCTGAACTGCCTCCATTTAAGAGCGACCCCATCGGCCTGCGTGCATGCTGTGCCTAGATGCAAGGAGCTGGGCCCCTCGCTGAGCTGCAAGGCTCTGCTTTCTTTTTCAAATGTGGGCTCTTGGTCGTGCGCATGCGCACAGGCGTCTGGGAAAAATGGGTCCCTAGCACCGAGCTGAGAGGGGTGTAACTCCAGCCTGCTGCAGCCTCTGGCTCAGGCTTCTCTGGAAGGTGCTGCAGTCCTGCCAGCGACCCCAGAGGACCCCAGCACGACTCTCTTCGGTGTCAACCCCGAACGATGGACTCTGCAGTGTCCCGTGGACATTCTGGAAGACTTTGTACCCTCTCCTTGGCGAAGGTTCACTGTTCCTGGTGGTCTTCTTTCTCCTGTGACTAGTTCTCGCGGGAAATCCATGTTGACCTAGGCCTCCACAAGGTCTGCAACTCCCTGGGAATCACTTTCCTCAACCTCCCTCGGCCCCAACTCAAGGCACCAACCACCTGCTGGGTTCAACTACTCCACGAGGCTCCCGGAAGACACTATAAGTGTCAAGGCCAGACACTGTGCTGAATGCACTTGTGCTAGAGCCACGCAGCCGACTGTAGTCATGCTGAACCCTGTGGAAAGTCCATTCTGAGAACCTACTATGGGGTGATTCCTGGCCCACAGTGCACCTAGGAAATCATTGCCCTCTCCTGGGACGCTCCCGCTAGACGGTGCCTCCCATGGGAGCAAGAGCAATCCTGCCAGCGTCTAGTTCTCTGCCCCAGTGTGGCCTAGAAACACAGGGGGGCATCTTTCTTGGGGCGACCCCAGGCTCCTGCTCCGGGGCTCTATGTTGCCAGAGGTGCCTTCTGTACACCCCCAGGGAGACACTGTCCCGAGAAAAAGGGTCGTTCCCTGGACGTACTGAATCTTGCCTTTGGACACCTCCAATCCAACCCAGAATTCTCAGAAGCCAGCGCCAGGCTCTGTCCAAAAGCTCGGAAAGGAAAGGGGGCCAGCTGCAAGAGAAAAGGCCCGGGAGTCGAAATGCAAGTGAAAGCTCTGGCTGTGACAAAGGAGACAGAGTCCTACCCAGGAATGAGGCTTCAGCCTACAGAGGAGCAGCAGGAAATTACTGTCGGTCCGAAGCACCAGAACTCCACTCAGAGACATTCTCAGGAAGAAAGCTGGCTACACACCTTTAGGCAGCAGTCAACCTTCTGCACAAACGTCATCATCCCAAAAGAGACAGTGCAGAGGAACAACGGGATGTGTGTATTACGTCTGGGCCTCTAGGACTGTGTGTGTTTCTAGGGGAGAGGAGATAGGAGTGCACGTTCGTGTCAGCTCTCAGCGGTCCTTCTTTAAGAGGCATACAAACGAGTTTCGTAGAAGTAGAGACGCCATAGCACGAGGAAGGAGAGGGTGGCAGTCTCCAAAGCTAGACAGTTTGCCTTCTGCCCTGGCATCTCAAATAGGGCTGATGGTTTGACAGGAGCTCGACTATGGACAGACCTAAAGATCAAGGGAGTCTTGTACTGGTAGGCCCCTATATGTATCGGATACCTTCCACCACCCAGTCCCCAACTATCACAACGCACAGATATACATGCACAATGGACAGAATGTTGCCCTTCGCGGACACACCTGGATACCGGAGGCAGGCCGGGGGTTCAGACAGTGTCTTTTGCTCTTGCTATGCAAGAGAAGGGAGATGGAGGGCCAAAGGCAGCTGTCCCTTTTCAATCACAGCCAGAGGGCAGGACCCATGACATTTGGAGCCCTGTCTTGCTATCTCATCAGGGCCTAGGTTCATCCTAGTCCTGCTTTTGTCAGAACCAGGACTCATGAAGACTCGGCAATCCTGCTCCCTGGAGGCTCCTGACACACCTAGATCACCGCCCTTTCTGCGTTGGTCTCTCTAAAGTCCGTTCCTGCTGTGCACTGCAACTTCCTTGGCCCTGGTTTGTAGACCCTCCACCTAAAAACATATGAGCTAACCAGGTCTGGGAGGTGAGGATCGCTCTTTCTCCGAGGGAAGACAGACAAAAGCGCTACCCAGGACCCGTGCCTCCGCAACTGCCTCTCCACATTTCCAGCACTGGGGCTCGGACAGGCCTAATTGAAGTGAGTCCTTGAGAGAGGGACTCACTTGGCCACCCCGGACTTAAAGGCACCTGGGAGCCCTGAACTGCCTCCATTTAAGAGCGACCCCATCGGCCTGCGTGCATGCTGTGCCTAGATGCAAGGAGCTGGGCCCCTCGCTGAGCTGCAAGGCTCTGCTTTCTTTTTCAAATGTGGGCTCTTGGTCGTGCGCATGCGCACAGGCATCTGGGAAAAATGGGTCCCTAGCACCGAGCTGAGAGGGGTGTAACTCCAGCCTGCTGCAGCCTCTGGCTCAGGCTTCTCTGGAAGGTGCTGCAGTCCTGCCAGCGACCCCAGAGGACCCCAGCACGACTCTCTTCGGTGTCAACCCCGAACGATGGACTCTGCAGTGTCCCGTGGACATTCTGGAAGACTTTGTACCCTCTCCTTGGCGAAGGTTCACTGTTCCTGGTGGTCTTCTTTCTCCTGTGACTAGTTCTCGCGGGAAATCCATGTTGACCTAGGCCTCCACAAGGTCTGCAACTCCCTGGGAATCACTTTCCTCAACCTCCCTGGGCCCCAACTCAAGGCACCCACCACCTGCTGGGTTCAACTCCTCCACGAGGCTCCCGGAAGACACTATAAGTGTCAAGGCCAGACACTGTGCTGAATGCACTTGTGCTAGAGCCACGCAGCCGACTGTAGTCATGCTGAACCCTGTGGAAAGTCCATTCTGAGAACCTACTATGGGGTGATTCCTGGCCCACAGTGCACCTAGGAAATCATTGCCCTCTCCTGGGACGCTCCCGCTAGACGGTGCCTCCCATGGGAGCAAGAGCAATCCTGCCAGCGTCTAGTTCTCTGTCCCAGTGTGGCCTAGAAACACAGGGGGGCATCTTTCTTGGGGCGACCCCAGGCTCCTGCTCCGGGGCTCTATGTTGCCAGAGGTGCCTTCGGTACACCCCCAGGGAGACACTGTCCCGAGAAAAAGCGTCGTTCCCTGGACGTACTGAATCTTGCCTTTGGACACCTCCAATCCAACCCAGAATTCTCAGAAGCCAGCGCCAGGCTCTGTCCAAAAGCTCGGAAAGGAAAGCGGGCCAGCTGCAAGAGAAAAGGCCCGGGAGTCGAAATGCAAGTGAAACCTCTGGCTGTGACAAAGGAGACAGAGTCCTACCCAGGAATGAGGCTTCAGCCTACAGAGGAGCAGCAGGAAATTACCTTCGGTCCAAAACACCAGAACTCCACTCAGAGACATTCTCAGGAAGAAAGCTGGCTACACAGCTTAGAGGCAGCAGTCAACCTTCTGCACAAACGTCATCATCCCAAAAGAGACAGTGCAGAGGAACAACGGGATGTGTGTATTACGTCTGTGCCTCTAGGACTGTGTGTGTTTCTAGGGGAGAGGAGATAGGAGTGCACGTTCGTGTCAGCTCTCAGCGGTCCTTCTTTAAGAGGCATGCAAACGAGTTTCGTAGAAGTAGAGAGGCCATAGCACGAGGAAGGAGAGGGTGGCAGTCTCCAAAGCTAGACAGTTTGCCTTCTGCCCTGGCATCTCAAATAGGGCTGATGGTTTGACAGGAGCTCGACTATGGACAGACCTAAAGATCAAGGGAGTCTTGTGCTGGTAGGCCCCTATATGTATCGGATACCTTCCACCACCCAGTCCCCAACTATCACAACGCACAGATATACATGCACAATGGACAGAATGTTGCCCTTCGCCGACACACCTGGATACCGGAGGCAGGCCGGGGGTTCAGACAGTGTCTTTTGCTCTTGCTAGGCAAGAGAAGGGAGATGGAGGGCCAAAGGCAGCTGTCCCTTTTCAATCACAGCCAGAGGGCAGGAGCCCTGACATTTGGAGCCCTGTCTTGCTATCTCATCAGGGCCTAGGTTCATCCTAGTCCTGCTTTTGTCAGAACCAGGACTCATGAAGACTCGGCAATCCTGCTCCCTGGAGGCTCCTGACACACCTAGATCACCGCCCTTTCTGCGTTGGTCTCTCTAAAGTCCGTTCCTGCTGTGCACTGCAACTTCCTTGGCCCTGGTTTGTAGACCCTCCACCTAAAAACATATGAGCTAGCCAGGTCTGGGAGGTGAGGATCGCTCTTTCTCCGAGGGAAGACAGACAAAAGCGCTACCCAGGACCCGTGCCTCCGCAGCTGCCTCTCCACATTTCCAGCACTGGGGCTCGGACAGGCCTAATTGAAGTGAGTCCTTGCGAGAGGGACTCACTTGGCCACCCAGGACTTAAAGGCACCTGGGAGCCCTGAACTGCCTCCATTTAAGAGCGACCCCATCGGCCTGCGTGCATGCTGTGCCTAGATGCAAGGAGCTGGGCCCCTCGCTGAGCTGCAAGGCTCTGCTTTCTTTTTCAAATGTGGGCTCTTGGTCGTGCGCATGCGCACAGGCGTCTGGGAAAAATGGGTCCCTAGCACCGAGCTGAGAGGGGTGTAACTCCAGCCTGCTGCAGCCTCTGGCTCAGGCTTCTCTGGAAGGTGCTGCAGTCCTGCCAGCGACCCCAGAGGACCCCAGCACGACTCTCTTCGGTGTCAACCCCGAACGATGGACTCTGCAGTGTCCCGTGGACATTCTGGAAGACTTTGTACCCTCTCCTTGGCGAACGTTCACTGTTCCTGGTGGTCTTCTTTCTCCTGTGACTAGTTCTCGCGGGAAATCCATGTTGACCTAGGCCTCCACAAGGTCTGCAACTCCCTGGGAATCACTTCCTCAACCTCCCTGGGCCCCAACTCAAGGCACCCACCACCTGCTGGGTTCAACTACTCCACGAGGCTCCCGGAAGACACTATAAGTGTCAAGGCCAGACACTGTGCTGAATGCACTTGTGCTAGAGCCACGCAGCCGACTGTAGTCATGCTGAACCCTGTGGAAAGTCCATTCTGAGAACCTACTATGGGGTGATTCCTGGCCCACAGTGCACCTAGGAAATCAATGCCCTCTCCTGGGACGCTCCCGCTAGACGGTGCCTCCCATGGGAGCAAGAGCAATCCTGCCAGCGTCTAGTTCTCTGTCCCAGTGTGGCCTAGAAACACAGGGGGGCATCTTTCTTGGGGCGACCCCAGGCTCCTGCTCCGGGGCTCTATGTTGCCATAGGTGCCTTCTGTACACCGCCAGGGAGACACTGTCCTGAGAAAAAGGGACGTTCCCTGGACGTACTGAATCTTGCCATTGGACACCTCCAATCCAACCCAGAATTCTCAGAAGCCAGCGCCAGGCTCTGTCCAAAAGCTCGGAAAGGAAAGGGGGCCAGCTGCAAGAGAAAAGTCCCGGGAGTCGAAATGCAAGTGAAACCTCTGGCTGTGACAAAGGAGACAGAGTCCTACCCAGGAATGAGGCTTCAGCCTACAGAGGAGCAGCAGGAAATTACTGTCGGTCCAAAACACCAGAACTCCACTCAGAGACATTCTCAGGAAGAAAGCTGGCTACACAGCTTAGAGGCAGCAGTCAACCTTCTGCACACGTCATCATCCCAAAAGAGACAGTGCAGAGGAACAACGGGATGTGTGTATTACGTCTGTGCCTCTAGGACTGTGTGTGTTTCTAGGGGAGAGGAGATAGGAGTGCACGTTCGTGTCAGCTCTCAGCGGTCCTTCTTTAAGAGGCATGCAAACGAGTTTCGTAGAAGTAGAGAGGCCATAGCACGAGGAAGGAGAGGGTGGCAGTCTCCAAAGCTAGACAGTTTGCCTTCTGCCCTGGCATCTCAAATAGGGCTGATGGTTTGACAGGAGCTCGACTATGGACAGACCTAAAGATCAAGGGAGTCTTGTGCTGGTAGGCCCCTATATGTATCGGATACCTTCCACCACCCAGTCCCCAACTATCACAACGCACAGATATACATGCACAATGGACAGAATGTTGCCCTTCGCCGACACACCTGGATACCGGAGGCAGGCCGGGGGTTCAGACAGTGTCTTTTGCTCTTGCTAGGCAAGAGAAGGGAGATGGAGGGCCAAAGGCAGCTGTCCCTTTTCAATCACAGCCAGAGGGCAGGACCCATGACATTTGGAGCCCTGTCTTGCTATCTCATCAGGGCCTAGGTTTATCCTAGTCCTGCTTTTGTCAGAACCAGGACTCATGAAGACTCGGCAATCCTGCTCCCTGGAGGCTCCTGACACACCTAGATCACCGCCCTTTCTGCGTTGGTCTCTCTAAAGTACGTTCCCGCTGTGCACTGCAACTTCCTTGGCCCTGGTTTGTAGACCCTCCACCTAAAAACATATGAGCTAGCCAGGTCTGGGAGGTGAGGATCGCTCTTTCTCCGAGGGAAGACAGACAAAAGCGCTACCCAGGACCCGTGCCTCCGCAGCTGCCTCTCCACATTTCCAGCACTGGGGCTCGGACAGGCCTAATTGAAGTGAGTCCTTGCGAGAGGGACTCACTTGGCCACCCCGGACTTAAAGGCACCTGGGAGCCCTGAACTGCCTCCATTTAAGAGCGACCCCATCGGCCTGCGTGCATGCTGTGCCTAGATGCAAGGAGCTGGGCCCCTCGCTGAGCTGCAAGGCTCTGCTTTCTTTTTCAAATGTGGGCTCTTGGTCGTGCGCATGCGCACAGGCGTCTGGGAAAAATGGGTCCCTAGCACCGAGCTGAGAGGGGTGTAACTCCAGCCTGCTGCAGCCTCTGGCTCAGGCTTCTCTGGAAGGTGCTGCAGTCCTGCCAGCGACCCCAGAGGACCCCAGCACGACTCTCTTCGGTGTCAACCCCGAACGATGGACTCTGCAGTGTCCCGTGGACATTCTGGAAGACTTTGTACCCTCTCCTTGGCGAACGTTCACTGTTCCTGGTGGTCTTCTTTCTCCTGTGACTAGTTCTCGCGGGAAATCCATGTTGACCTAGGCCTCCACAAGGTCTGCAACTCCCTGGGAATCACTTTCCTCAACCTCCCTGGGCCCCAACTCAAGGCACCCACCACTTGCTGGGTTCAACTCCTCCACGAGGCTCCCGGAAGACACTATAAGTGTCAAGGCCAGACACTGTGCTGAATGCACTTGTGCTAGAGCCACGCAGCGGACTGTAGTCATGCTGAACCCTGTGGAAAGTCCATTCTGAGAACCTACTATGGGGTGATTCCTGGCCCACAGTGCACCTAGGAAATCATTGCCCTCTCCTGGGACGCTCCCGCTAGACGGTGCCTCCCATGGGAGCAAGAGCAATCCTGCCAGCGTCTAGTTCTCTGTCCCAGTGTGGCCTAGAAACACAGGGGGGCATCTTTCTTGGGGCGACCCCAGGCTCCTGCTCCGGGGCTCTATGTTGCCAGAGGTGCCTTCGGTACACCCCCAGGGAGACACTGTCCCGAGAAAAAGCGTCGTTCCCTGGACGTACTGAATCTTGCCTTTGGACACCTCCAATCCAACCCAGAATTCTCAGAAGCCAGCGCCAGGCTCTGTCCAAAAGCTCGGAAAGGAAAGCGGGCCAGCTGCAAGAGAAAAGGCCCGGGAGTCGAAATGCAAGTGAAACCTCTGGCTGTGACAAAGGAGACAGAGTCCTACCCAGGAATGAGGCTTCAGCCTACAGAGGAGCAGCAGGAAATTACCTTCGGTCCAAAACACCAGAACTCCACTCAGAGACATTCTCAGGAAGAAAGCTGGCTACACAGCTTAGAGGCAGCAGTCAACCTTCTGCACAAACGTCATCATCCCAAAAGAGACAGTGCAGAGGAACAACGGGATGTGTGTATTACGTCTGTGCCTCTAGGACTGTGTGTGTTTCTAGGGGAGAGGAGATAGGAGTGCACGTTCGTGTCAGCTCTCAGCGGTCCTTCTTTAAGAGGCATGCAAACGAGTTTCGTAGAAGTAGAGAGGCCATAGCACGAGGAAGGAGAGGGTGGCAGTCTCCAAAGCTAGACAGTTTGCCTTCTGCCCTGGCATCTCAAATAGGGCTGATGGTTTGACAGGAGCTCGACTATGGACAGACCTAAAGATCAAGGGAGTCTTGTGCTGGTAGGCCCCTATATGTATCGGATACCTTCCACCACCCAGTCCCCAACTATCACAACGCACAGATATACATGCACAATGGACAGAATGTTGCCCTTCGCCGACACACCTGGATACCGGAGGCAGGCCGGGGGTTCAGACAGTGTCTTTTGCTCTTGCTAGGCAAGAGAAGGGAGATGGAGGGCCAAAGGCAGCTGTCCCTTTTCAATCACAGCCAGAGGGCAGGAGCCCTGACATTTGGAGCCCTGTCTTGCTATCTCATCAGGGCCTAGGTTCATCCTAGTCCTGCTTTTGTCAGAACCAGGACTCATGAAGACTCGGCAATCCTGCTCCCTGGAGGCTCCTGACACACCTAGATCACCGCCCTTTCTGCGTTGGTCTCTCTAAAGTCCGTTCCCGCTGTGCACTGCAACTTCCTTGGCCCTGGTTTGTAGACCCTCCACCTAAAAACATATGAGCTAGCCAGGTCTGGGAGGTGAGGATCGCTCTTTCTCCGAGGGAAGACAGACAAAAGCGCTACCCAGGACCCGTGCCTCAAAGCTGCCTCTCCACATTTCCAGCACTGGGGCTCGGACAGGCCTAATTGAAGTGAGTCCTTGCGAGAGGGACTCACTTGGCCACCCAGGACTTAAAGGCACCTGGGAGCCCTGAACTGCCTCCATTTAAGAGCGACCCCATCGGCCTGCGTGCATGCTGTGCCTAGATGCAAGGAGCTGGGCCCCTCGCTGAGCTGCAAGGCTCTGCTTTCTTTTTCAAATGTGGGCTCTTGGTCGTGCGCATGCGCACAGGCGTCTGGGAAAAATGGGTCCCTAGCACCGAGCTGAGAGGGGTGTAACTCCAGCCTGCTGCAGCCTCTGGCTCAGGCTTCTCTGGAAGGTGCTGCAGTCCTGCCAGCGACCCCAGAGGACCCCAGCACGACTCTCTTCGGTGTCAACCCCGAATGATGGACTCTGCAGTGTCCCGTGGACATTCTGGAAGACTTTGTACCCTCTCCTTGGCGAACGTTCACTGTTCCTGGTGGTCTTCTTTCTCCTGTGACTAGTTCTCGCGGGAAATCCATGTTGACCTAGGCCTCCACAAGGTCTGCAACTCCCTGGGAATCACTTTCCTCAACCTCCCTGTGCCCCAACTCAAGGCACCCACCACCTGCTGGGTTCAACTCCTCCACGAGGCTCCCGGAAGACACTAAAAGTGTCAAGGCCAGACACTGTGCTGAATGCACTTGTGCTAGAGCCACGCAGCCGACTGTAGTCATGCTGAACCCTGTGGAAAGTCCATTCTGAGAACCTACTATGGGGTGATTCCTGGCCCACAGTGCACCTAGGAAATCATTGCCCTCTCCTGGGACGCTCCCGCTAGACGGTGCCTCCCATGGGAGCAAGAGCAATCCTGCCAGCGTCTAGTTCTCTGTCCCAGTGTGGCCTAGAAACACAAGGGGGCATCTTTCTTGGGGCGACCCCAAGCTCCTGCTCCGGGGCTCTATGTTGCCAGAGGTGCCTTCTGTACACCGCCAGGGAGACACTGTCCTGAGAAAAAGGGACGTTCCCTGGACGTACTGAATCTTGCCATTGGACACCTCCAATCCAACCCAGAATTCTCAGAAGCCAGCGCCAGGCTCTGTCCAAAAGCTCGGAAAGGAAAGGGGGCCAGCTGCAAGAGAAAAGGCCCGGGAGTCGAAATGCAAGTGAAACCTCTGGCTGTGACAAAGGAGACAGAGTCCTACCCAGGAATGAGGCTTCAGCCTACAGAGGAGCAGCAGGAAATTACTGTCGGTCCGAAACACCAGAACTCCACTCAGAGACATTCTCAGGAAGAAAGCTGGCTACACAGCTTAGAGGCAGCAGTCAACCTTCTGCACAAACGTCATCATCCCAAAAGAGACAGTGCAGAGGAACAACGGGATGTGTGTATTACGTCTGTGCCTCTAGGACTGTGTGTGTTTCTAAGGGAGAGGAGATAGGAGTGCACGTTCGTGTCAGCTCTCAGTGGTCCTTCTTTAAGAGGCATGCAAACGAGTTTCGTAGAAGTAGAGAGGCCATAGCACGAGGAAGGAGAGGGTGGCAGTCTCCAAAGCTAGACAGTTTGCCTTCTGCCCTGGCATCTCAAATAGGGCTGATGGTTTGACAGGAGCTCGACTATGGACAGACCTAAAGATCAAGGGAGTCTTGTACTGGTAGGCCCCTATATGTATCGGATACCTTCCACCACCCAGTCCCCAACTATCACAACGCACAGATATACATGCACAATGGACAGAATGTTGCCCTTCGCCGACACACCTGGATACCGGAGGCAGGCCGGGGGTTCAGACAGTGTCTTTTGCTCTTGCTAGGCAAGAGAAGGGAGATGGAGGGCCAAAGGCAGCTGTCCCTTTTCAATCACAGCCAGAGGGCAGGACCCATGACATTTGGAGCCCTGTCTTGCTATCTCATCAGGGCCTAGGTTCATCCTAGTCCTGCTTTTGTCAGAACCAGGACTCATGAAGACTCGGCAATCCTGCTCCCTGGAGGCTCCTGACACACCTAGATCACCGCCCTTTCTGCGTTGGTCTCTCTAAAGTCCGTTCCCGCTGTGCAGTGCAACTTCCTTGGCCCTGGTTTGTCGACCCTCCACCTAAAAACATATGAGCTAGCCAGGTCTGGGAGGTGAGGATCGCTCTTTCTCCGAGGGAAGACAGACAAAAGCGCTACGCAGGACCCGTGCCTCCGCAGCTGCCTCTCCACATTTCCAGCACTGGGGCTCGGACAGGCCTAATTGAAGTGAGTCCTTGCGAGAGGGACTCACTTGGCCACCCCGGACTTAAAGGCACCTGGGAGCCCTGAACTGCCTCCATTTAAGAGCGACCCCATCGGCCTGCGTGCATGCTGTGCCTAGATGCAAGGAGCTGGGCCCCTCGCTGAGCTGCAAGGCTCTGCTTTCTTTTTCAAATGTGGGCTCTTGGTCGTGCGCATGCGCACAGGCGTCTGGGAAAAATGGGTCCCTAGCACCGAGCTGAGAGGGGTGTAACTCCAGCCTGCTGCAGCCTCTGGCTCAGGCTTCTCTGGAAGGTGCTGCAGTCCTGCCAGCGACCCCAGAGGACCCCAGCACGACTCTCTTCGGTGTCAACCCCGAACGATGGACTCTGCAGTGTCCCGTGGACATTCTGGAAGACTTTGTACCCTCTCCTTGGCGAACGTTCACTGTTCCTGGTGGTCTTCTTTCTCCTGTGACTAGTTCTCGCGGGAAATCCATGTTGACCTAGGCCTCCACAAGGTCTGCAACTCCCTGGGAATCACTTTCCTCAACCTCCCTGGGCCCCAACTCAAGGCACCCACCACCTGCTGGGTTCAAGTCCTCCACGAGGCTCCCGGAAGACACTAAAAGTGTCAAGGCCAGACACTGTGCTGAATGCACTTGTGCTAGAGCCACGCAGCCGACTGTAGTCATGCTGAACCCTGTGGAAAGTCCATTCTGAGAACCTACTATGGGGTGATTCCTGGCCCACAGTGCACCTAGGAAATCATTGCCCTCTCCTGGGACGCTCCCGCTAGACGGTGCCTCCCATGGGAGCAAGAGCAATCCTGCCAGCGTCTAGTTCTCTGTCCCAGTGTGGCCTAGAAACACAAGGGGGCATCTTTCTTGGGGCGACCCCAAGCTCCTGCTCCGGGGCTCTATGTTGCCAGAGGTGCCTTCTGTACACCGCCAGGGAGACACTGTCCTGAGAAAAAGGGACGTTCCCTGGACGTACTGAATCTTGCCATTGGACACCTCCAATCCAACCCAGAATTCTCAGAAGCCAGCGCCAGGCTCTGTCCAAAAGCTCGGAAAGGAAAGGGGGCCAGCTGCAAGAGAAAAGGCCCGGGAGTCGAAATGCAAGTGAAACCTCTGGCTGTGACAAAGGAGACAGAGTCCTACCCAGGAATGAGGCTTCAGCCTACAGAGGAGCAGCAGGAAATTACTGTCGGTCCGAAACACCAGAACTCCACTCAGAGACATTCTCAGGAAGAAAGCTGGCTACACAGCTTAGAGGCAGCAGTCAACCTTCTGCACAAACGTCATCATCCCAAAAGAGACAGTGCAGAGGAACAACGGGATGTGTGTATTACGTCTGTGCCTCTAGGACTGTGTGTGTTTCTAGGGGAGAGGAGATAGGAGTGCACGTTCGTGTCAGCTCTCCGCGGTCCTTCCTTAAGAGGCATGCAAACGAGTTTCGTAGAAGTAGAGAGGCCATAGCACGAGGAAGGAGAGGGTGGCAGTCTCCAAAGCTAGACAGTTTGCCTTCTGCCCTGGCATCTCAAATAGGGCTGATGGTTTGACAGGAGCTCGACTATGGACAGACCTAAAGATCAAGGGAGTCTTGTACTGGTAGGCCCCTATATGTATCGGATACCTTCCACCACCCAGTCCCCAACTATCACAACGCACAGATATACATGCACAATGGACAGAATGTTGCCCTTCGCCGACACACCTGGATACCGGAGGCAGGCCGGGGGTTCAGACAGTGTCTTTTGCTCTTGCTAGGCAAGAGAAGGGAGATGGAGGGCCAAAGGCAGCTGTCCCTTTTCAATCACAGCCAGAGGGCAGGACCCATGACATTTGGAGCCCTGTCTTGCTATCTCATCAGGGCCTAGGTTCATCCTAGTCCTGCTTTTGTCAGAACCAGGACTCATGAAGACTCGGCAATCCTGCTCCCTGGAGGCTCCTGACACACCTAGATCACCGCCCTTTCTGCGTTGGTCTCTCTAAAGTCCGTTCCCGCTGTGCAGTGCAACTTCCTTGGCCCTGGTTTGTCGACCCTCCACCTAAAAACATATGAGCTAGCCAGGTCTGGGAGGTGAGGATCGCTCTTTCTCCGAGGGAAGACAGACAAAAGCGCTACCCAGGACCCGTGCCTCCGCAGCTGCCTCTCCACATTTCCAGCACTGGGGCTCGGACAGGCCTAATTGAAGTGAGTTCTTGCGAGAGGGACTCACTTGGCCACCCCGGACTTAAAGGCTCCTGGGAGCCCTGAACTGCCTCCATTTAAGAGCGACCCCATCGGCCTGCGTGCATGCTGTGCCTAAATGCAAGGAGCTGGGCCCCTCGCTGAGCTGCAAGGCTCTGCTTTCTTTTTCAAATGTGGGCCCTTGGTCGTGCGCATGCGCACAGGCGTCTGGGAAAAATGGGTCCCTAGCACCGAGCTGAGAGGGGTGTAACTCCAGCCTGCTGCAGCCTCTGGCTCAGGCTTCTCTGGAAGGTGCTGCAGTCCTGCCAGCGACCCCAGAGGACCCCAGCACGACTCTCTTCGGTGTCAACCCCGAACGATGGACTCTGCAGTGTCCCGTGGACATTCTGGAAGACTTTGTACCCTCTCCTTGGCGAACGTTCACTGTTCCTGGTGGTCTTCTTTCTCCTGTGACTAGTTCTCGCGGGAAATCCATGTTGACCTAGGCCTCCACAAGGTCTGCAACTCCCTGGGAATCACTTTCCTCAACCTCCCTGGGCCCCAACTCAAGGCACCCACCACCTGCTGGGTTCAACTCCTCCACGAGGCTCCCGGAAGACACTATAAGTGTCAAGGCCAGACACTGTGCTGAATGCACTTGTGCTAGAGCCACGCAGCCGACTGTAGTCATGCTGAACCCTGTGGAAAGTCCATTCTGAGAACCTACTATCGGGTGATTCCTGGCCCACAGTGCACCTAGGAAATCATTGCCCTCTCCTGGGACGCTCCCGCTAGACGGTGCCTCCCATGGGAGCAAGAGCAATCCTGCCAGCGTCTAGTTCTCTGTCCCAGTGTGGCCTAGAAACACAGGGGGGCATCTTTCTTGGGGCGACCCCAGGCTCCTGCTCCGGGGCTCTATGTTGCCAGAGGTGCCTTCTGTACACCCCCAGGGAGACACTGTCCCGAGAAAAAGCGTCGTTCCCTGGACGTACTGAATCTTGCCTTTGGACACCTCCAATCCAACCCAGAATTCTCAGAAGCCAGCGCCAGGCTCTGTCCAAAAGCTCGGAAAGGAAAGGGGGCCAGCTGCAAGAGAAAAGGCCCGGGAGTCGAAATGCAAGTGAAACCTCTGGCTGTGACAAAGGAGACAGAGTCCTACCCAGCAATGAGGCTTCAGCCTACAGAGGAGCAGCAGGAAATTACTGTCGGTCCAAAACACCAGAACTCCACTCAGAGACATTCTCAGGAAGAAGCTGGCTACACAGCTTAGAGGCAGCAGTCAACCTTCTGCACAAACGTCATCATCCCAAAAGAGACAGTGCAGAGGAACAACGGGATGTGTGTATTACGTCTGTGCCTCTAGGACTGTGTGTGTTTCTAGGGGAGAGGAGATAGGAGTGCACGTTCGTGTCAGCTCTCAGCGGTCCTTCCTTAAGAGGCATGCAAACGAGTTTCGTAGAAGTAGAGAGGCCATAGCACGAGGAAGGAGAGGGTGGCAGTCTCCAAAGCTAGACAGTTTGCCTTCTGCCCTGGCATCTCAAATAGGGCTGATGGTTTGACAGGAGCTCGACTATGGACAGACCTAAAGATCAAGGGAGTCTTGTGCTGGTAGGCCCCTATATGTATCGGATACCTTCCACCACCCAGTCCCCAACTATCACAACGCACAGATATACATGCACAATGGACAGAATGTTGCCCTTCGCGGACACACCTGGATACCGGAGGCAGGCCGGGGGTTCAGACAGTGTCTTTTGCTCTTGCTATGCAAGAGAAGGGAGATGGAGGGCCAAAGGCAGCTGTCCCTTTTCAATCACAGCCAGAGGGCAGGACCCATGACATTTGGAGCCCTGTCTTGCTATCTCATCAGGGCCTAGGTTCATCCTAGTCCTGCTTTTGTCAGAACCAGGACTCATGAAGACTCGGCAATCCTGCTGCCTGGAGGCTCCTGACACACCTAGATCACCGCCCTTTCTGCGTTGGTCTCTCTAAAGTCCGTTCCCGCTGTGCACTGCAACTTCCTTGGCCCTGGTTTGTAGACCCTCCACCTAAAAACATATGAGCTAGCCAGGTCTGGGAGGTGAGGATCGCTCTTTCTCCGAGGGAAGACAGACAAAAGCGCTACCCAGGACCCGTGCCTCCGCAGCTGCCTCTCCACATTTCCAGCACTGGGGCTCGGACAGGCCTAATTGAAGTGAGTCCTTGCGAGAGGGACTCACTTGGCCACCCCGGACTTAAAGGCACCTGGGAGCCCTGAACTGCCTCCATTTAAGAGCGACCCAATCGGCCTGCGTGCATGCTGTGCCTAGATGCAAGGAGCTGGGCCCCTCGCTGAGCTGCAAGGCTCTGCTTTCTTTTTCAAATGTGGGCTCTTGGTCGTGCGCATGCGCACAGGCGTCTGGGAAAAATGGGTCCCTAGCACCGAGCTGAGAGGGGTGTAACTCCAGCCTGCTGCAGCCTCTGGCTCAGGCTTCTCTGGAAGGTGCTGCAGTCCTGCCAGCGACCCCAGAGGACCCCAGCACGACTCTCTTCGGTGTCAACCCCGAACGATGGACTCTGCAGTGTCCCGTGGACATTCTGGAAGACTTTGTACCCTCTCCTTGGCGAACGTTCACTGTTCCTGGTGGTCTTCTTTCTCCTGTGACTAGTTCTCGCGGGAAATCCATGTTGACCTAGGCCTCCACAAGGTCTGCAACTCCCTGGGAATCACTTTCCTCAACCTCCCTGGGCCCCAACTCAAGGCACCCACCACTTGCTGGGTTCAACTCCTCCACGAGGCTCCCGGAAGACACTATAAGTGTCAAGGCCAGACACTGTGCTGAATGCACTTGTGCTAGAGCCACGCAGCGGACTGTAGTCATGCTGAACCCTGTGGAAAGTCCATTCTGAGAACCTACTATGGGGTGATTCCTGGCCCACAGTGCACCTAGGAAATCATTGCCCTCTCCTGGGACGCTCCCGCTAGACGGTGCCTCCCATGGGAGCAAGAGCAATCCTGCCAGCGTCTAGTTCTCTGTCCCAGTCGGCCTAGAAACACAGGGGGGCATCTTTCTTGGGGCGACCCCAGGCTCCTGCTCCGGGGCTCTATGTTGCCAGAGGTGCCTTCTGTACACCCCCAGGGAGACACTGTCCCGAGAAAAAGGGTCGTTCCCTGGACGTACTGAATCTTGCCTTTGGACACCTCCAATCCAACCCAGAATTCTCAGAAGCCAGCGCCAGGCTCTGTCCAAAAGCTCGGAAAGGAAAGCGGGCCAGCTGCAAGAGAAAAGGCCCGGGAGTCGAAATGCAAGTGAAACCTCTGGCTGTGACAAAGGAGACAGAGTCCTACCCAGGAATGAGGCTTCAGCCTACAGAGGAGCAGCAGGAAATTACTGTCGGTCCGAAACACCAGAACTCCACTCAGAGACATTCTCAGGAAGAAAGCTGGCTACACAGCTTAGAGGCAGCAGTCAACCTTCTGCACAAACGTCATCATCCCAAAAGAGACAGTGCAGAGGAACAACGGGATGTGTGTATTACGTCTGTGCCTCTAGGACTGTGTGTGTTTCTAGGGGAGAGGAGATAGGAGTGCACGTTCGTGTCAGCTCTCAGCGGTCCTTCTTTAAGAGGCATGCAAACGAGTTTCGTAGAAGTAGAGAGGCCATAGCACGAGGAAGGAGAGGGTGGCAGTCTCCAAAGCTAGACAGTTTGCCTTCTGCCCTGGCATCTCAAATAGCGCTGATGGTTTGACAGGAGCTCGACTATGGACAGACCTAAAGATCAAGGGAGTCTTGTGCTGGTAGGCCCCTATATGTATCGGATACCTTCCACCACCCAGTCCCCAACTATCACAACGCACAGATATACATGCACAATGGACAGAATGTTGCCCTTCGCCGACACACCTGGATACCGGAGGCAGGCCGGGGGTTCAGACAGTGTCTTTTGCTCTTGCTAGGCAAGAGAAGGGAGATGGAGGGCCAAAGGCAGCTGTCCCTTTTCAATCACAGCCAGAGGGCAGGAGCCCTGACATTTGGAGCCCTGTCTTGCTATCTCATCAGGGCCTAGGTTCATCCTAGTCCTGCTTTTGTCAGAACCAGGACTCATGAAGACTCGGCAATCCTGCTCCCTGGAGGCTCCTGACACACCTAGATCACCGCCCTTTCTGCGTTGGTCTCTCTAAAGTCCGTTCCCGCTGTGCACTGCAACTTCCTTGGCCCTGGTTTGTAGACCCTCCACCTAAAAACATATGAGCTAGCCAGGTCTGGGAGGTGAGGATCGCTCTTTCTCCGAGGGAAGACAGACAAAAGCGCTACCCAGGACCCGTGCCTCCGCAGCTGCCTCTCCACATTTCCAGCACTGGGGCTCGGACAGGCCTAATTGAAGTGAGTCCTTGCGAGAGGGACTCACTTGGCCACCCAGGACTTAAAGGCACCTGGGAGCCCTGAACTGCCTCCATTTAAGAGCGACCCCATCGGCCTGCGTGCATGCTGTGCCTAGATGCAAGGAGCTGGGCCCCTCGCTGAGCTGCAAGGCTCTGCTTTCTTTTTCAAATGTGGGCTCTTGGTCGTGCGCATGCGCACAGGCGTCTGGGAAAAATGGGTCCCTAGCACCGAGCTGAGAGGGGTGTAACTCCAGCCTGCTGCAGCCTCTGGCTCAGGCTTCTCTGGAAGGTGCTGCAGTCCTGCCAGCGACCCCAGAGGACCCCAGCACGACTCTCTTCGGTGTCAACCCCGAACGATGGACTCTGCAGTGTCCCGTGGACATTCTGGAAGACTTTGTACCCTCTCCTTGGCGAAGGTTCACTGTTCCTGGTGGTCTTCTTTCTCCTGTGACTAGTTCTCGCGGGAAATCCATGTTGACCTAGGCCTCCACAAGGTCTGCAACTCCCTGGGAATCACTTTCCTCAACCTCCCTGGGCCCCAACTCAAGGCACCCACCACCTGCTGGGTTCAACTCCTCCACGAGGCTCCCGGAAGACACTAAAAGTGTCAAGGCCAGACACTGTGCTGAATGCACTTGTGCTAGAGCCACGCAGCCGACTGTACTCATGCTGAACCCTGTGGAAAGTCCATTCTGAGAACCTACTATGGGGTGATTCCTGGCCCACAATGCACCTAGGAAATCATTGCCCTCTCCTGGGACGCTCCCGCTAGACGATGCCTCTCATGGGAGCAAGAGCAATCCTGCCAGCGTCTAGTTCTCTGTCCCAGTGTGGCCTAGAAACACAGGGGGGCATCTCTTCTTGGGGCGACCCCAGGCTCCTGCTCCGGGGCTCTATGTTGCCAGAGGTGCCTTCTGTACACCCCCAGGGAGACACTGTCCCGAGAAAAAGGGTCGTTCCCTGGACGTACTGAATCTTGCCTTTGGACACCTCCAATCCAACCCAGAATTCTCAGAAGCCAGCGCCAGGCTCTGTCCAAAAGCTCGGAAAGGAAAGCGGGCCAGCTGCAAGAGAAAAGGCCCGGGAGTCGAAATGCAAGTGAAACCTCTGGCTGTGACAAAGGAGACAGAGTCCTACCCAGGAATGAGGCTTCAGCCTACAGAGGAGCAGCAGGAAATTACTGTCGGTCCAAAACACCAGAACTCCACTCAGAGACATTCTCAGGAAGAAAGCTGGCTACACAGCTTAGAGGCAGCAGTCAACCTTCTGCACAAACGTCATCATCCCAAAAGACACAGTGCAGAGGAACAACGGGATGTGTGTGTTACGTCTGTGCCTCTAGGACTGTGTGTGTTTCTAGGGGAGAGGAGATAGGAGTGCACGTTCGTGTCAGCTCTCAGCGGTCCTTCCTTAAGAGGCATGCAAACGAGTTTCGTAGAAGTAGAGAGGCCATAGCACGAGGAAGGAGAGGGTGGCAGTCTCCAAAGCTAGACAGTTTGCCTTCTGCCCTGGCATCTCAAATAGGGCTGATGGTTTGACAGGAGCTCGACTATGGACAGACCTAAAGATCAAGGGAGTCTTGTGCTGGTAGGCCCCTATATGTATCGGATACCTTCCACCACCCAGTCCCCAACTATCACAACGCACAGATATACATGCACAATGGACAGAATGTTGCCCTTCGCCGACACACCTGGATACCGGAGGCAGGCCGGGGGTTCAGACAGTGTCTTTTGCTCTTGCTAGGCAAGAGAAGGGAGATGGAGGGCCAAAGGCAGCTGTCCCTTTTCAATCACAGCCAGAGGGCAGGACCCATGACATTTGGAGCCCTGTCTTGCTATCTCATCAGGGCCTAGGTTCATCCTAGTCCTGCTTTTGTCAGAACCAGGACTCATGAAGACTCGGCAATCCTGCTGCCTGGAGGCTCCTGACACACCTAGATCACCGCCCTTTCTGCGTTGGTCTCTCTAAAGTCCGTTCCCGCTGTGCACTGCAACTTCCTTGGCCCTGGTTTGTAGACCCTCCACCTAAAAACATATGAGCTAGCCAGGTCTGGGAGGTGAGGATCGCTCTTTCTCCGAGGGAAGACAGACAAAAGCGCTACCCAACACCCGTGCCTCCGCAGCTGCCTCTCCACATTTCCAGCACTGGGGCTTGGACAGGCCTAATTGAAGTGAGTTCTTGCGAGAGGGACTCACTTGGCCACCCCGGACTTAAAGGCTCCTGGGAGCCCTGAACTGCCTCTATTTAAGAGCGACCCCATCGGCCTGCGTGCATGCTGTGCCTAAATGCAAGGAGCTGGGCCCCTCGCTGAGCTGCAAGGCTCTGCTTTCTTTTTCAAATGTGGGCCCTTGGTCGTGCGCATGCGCACAGGCGTCTGGGAAAAATGGGTCCCTAGCACCGAGCTGAGAGGGGTGTAACTCCAGCCTGCTGCAGCCTCTGGCTCAGGCTTCTCTGGAAGGTGCTGCAGTCCTGCCAGCGACCCCAGAGGACCCCAGCACGACTCTCTTCGGTGTCAACCCCGAACGATGGACTCTGCAGTGTCCCGTGGACATTCTGGAAGACTTTGTACCCTCTCCTTGGCGAACGTTCACTGTTCCTGGTGGTCTTCTTTCTCCTGTGACTAGTTCTCGCGGGAAATCCATGTTGACCTAGGCCTCCACAAGGTCTGCAACTCCCTGGGAATCACTTTCCTCAACCTCCCTGGGCCCCAACTCAAGGCACCCACCACCTGCTGGGTTCAACTCCTCCACGAGGCTCCCGGAAGACACTATAAGTGTCAAGGCCAGACACTGTGCTGAATGCACTTGTGCTAGAGCCACGCAGCCGACTGTAGTCATGCTGAACCCTGTGGAAAGTCCATTCTGAGAACCTACTATCGGGTGATTCCTGGCCCACAGTGCACCTAGGAAATCATTGCCCTCTCCTGGGACGCTCCCGCTAGACGGTGCCTCCCATGGGAGCAAGAGCAATCCTGCCAGCGTCTAGTTCTCTGTCCCAGTGTGGCCTAGAAACACAGCGGGGCATCTTTCTTGGGGCGACCCCAGGCTCCTGCTCCGGGGCTCTATGTTGCCAGAGGTGCCTTCTGTACACCCCCAGGGAGACACTGTCCCGAGAAAAAGCGTCGTTCCCTGGACGTACTGAATCTTGCCTTTGGACACCTCCAATCCAACCCAGAATTCTCAGAAGCCAGCGCCAGGCTCTGTCCAAAAGCTCGGAAAGGAAAGGGGGCCAGCTGCAAGAGAAAAGGCCCGGGAGTCGAAATGCAAGTGAAACCTCTGGCTGTGACAAAGGAGACAGAGTCCTACCCAGCAATGAGGCTTCAGCCTACAGAGGAGCAGCAGGAAATTACTGTCGGTCCGAAACACCAGAACTCCACTCAGAGACATTCTCAGGAAGAAGCTGGCTACACAGCTTAGAGGCAGCAGTCAACCTTCTGCACAAACGTCATCATCCCAAAAGAGACAGTGCAGAGGAACAACGGGATGTGTGTATTACGTCTGTGCCTCTAGGACTGTGTGTGTTTCTAGGGGAGAGGAGATAGGAGTGCACGTTCGTGTCAGCTCTCAGCGGTCCTTCCTTAAGAGGCATGCAAACGAGTTTCGTAGAAGTAGAGAGGCCATAGCACGAGGAAGGAGAGGGTGGCAGTCTCCAAAGCTAGACAGTTTGCCTTCTGCCCTGGCATCTCAAATAGCGCTGATGGTTTGACAGGAGCTCGACTATGGACAGACCTAAAGATCAAGGGAGTCTTGTGCTGGTAGGCCCCTATATGTATCGGATACCTTCCACCACCCAGTCCCCAACTATCACAACGCACAGATATACATGCACAATGGACAGAATGTTGCCCTTCGCCGACACACCTGGATACCGGAGGCAGGCCGGGGGTTCAGACAGTGTCTTTTGCTCTTGCTAGGCAAGAGAAGGGAGATGGAGGGCCAAAGGCAGCTGTCCCTTTTCAATCACAGCCAGAGGGCAGGACCCATGACATTTGGAGCCCTGTCTTGCTATCTCATCAGGGCCTAGGTTCATCCTAGTCCTGCTTTTGTCAGAACCAGGACTCATGAAGACTCGGCAATCCTGCTGCCTGGAGGCTCCTGACACACCTAGATCACCGCCCTTTCTGCGTTGGTCTCTCTAAAGTCCGTTCCCGCTGTGCACTGCAACTTCCTTGGCCCTGGTTTGTAGACCCTCCACCTAAAAACATATGAGCTAGCCAGGTCTGGGAGGTGAGGATCGCTCTTTCTCCGAGGGAAGACAGACAAAAGCGCTACCCAGGACCCGTGCCTCCGCAGCTGCCTCTCCACATTTCCAGCACTGGGGCTCGGACAGGCCTAATTGAAGTGAGTCCTTGGGAGAGGGACTCACTTGGCCACCCCGGACTTAAAGGCACCTGGGAGCCCTGAACTGCCTCCATTTAAGAGCGACCCCATCGGCCTGCGTGCATGCTGTGCCTAGATGCAAGGAGCTGGGCCCCTCGCTGAGCTGCAAGGCTCTGCTTTCTTTTTCAAATGTGGGCTCTTGGTCGTGCGCATGCGCACAGGCGTCTGGGAAAAATGGGTCCCTAGCACCGAGCTGAGATGGGTGTAACTCCAGCCTGCTGCAGCCTCTGGCTCAGGCTTCTCTGGAAGGTGCTGCAGTCCTGCCAGCGACCCCAGAGGACCCCAGCACGACTCTCTTCGGTGTCAACCCCGAACGATGGACTCTGCAGTGTCCCGTGGACATTCTGGAAGACTTTGTACCCTCTCCTTGGCGAACGTTCACTGTTCCTGGTGGTCTTCTTTCTCCTGTGACTAGTTCTCGCGGGAAATCCATGTTGACCTAGGCCTCCACAAGGTCTGCAACTCCCTGGGAATCACTTTCCTCAACCTCCCTGGGCCCCAACTCAAGGCACCCACCACCTGCTGGGTTCAACTCCTCCACGAGGCTCCCGGAAGACACTATAAGTGTCAAGGCCAGACACTGTGCTGAATGCACTTGTGCTAGAGCCACGCAGCGGACTGTAGTCATGCTGAACCCTGTGGAAAGTCCATTCTGAGAACCTACTATGGGGTGATTCCTGGCCCACAGTGCACCTAGGAAATCATTGCCCTCTCCTGGGACGCTCCCGCTAGACGGTGCCTCCCATGGGAGCAAGAGCAATCCTGCCAGCGTCTAGTTCTCTGTCCCAGTGCGGCCTAGAAACACAGGGGGGCATCTTTCTTGGGGCGACCCCAGGCTCCTGCTCCGGGGCTCTATGTTGCCAGAGGTGCCTTCTGTACACCCCCAGGGAGACACTGTCCCGAGAAAAAGCGTCGTTCCCTGGACGTACTGAATCTTGCCTTTGGACACCTCCAATCCAACCCAGAATTCTCAGAAGCCAGCGCCAGGCTCTGTCCAAAAGCTCGGAAAGGAAAGCGGGCCAGCTGCAAGAGAAAAGGCCCGGGAGTCGAAATGCAAGTGAAACCTCTGGCTGTGACAAAGGAGACAGAGTCCTACCCAGGAATGAGGCTTCAGCCTACAGAGGAGCAGCAGGAAATTACTGTCGGTCTGAAACACCAGAACTCCACTCAGAGACATTCTCAGGAAGAAAGCTGGCTACACAGCTTAGAGGCAGCAGTCAACCTTCTGCACAAACGTCATCATCCCAAAAGAGACAGTGCAGAGGAACAACGGGATGTGTGTATTACGTCTGTGCCTCTAGGACTGTGTGTGTTTCTAGGGGAGAGGAGATAGGAGTGCACGTTCGTGTCAGCTCTCAGCGGTCCTTCTTTAAGAGGCATGCAAACGAGTTTCGTAGAAGTAGAGAGGCCATAGCACGAGGAAGGAGAGGGTGGCAGTCTCCAAAGCTAGACAGTTTGCCTTCTGCCCTGGCATCTCAAATAGGGCTGATGGTTTGACAGGAGCTCGACTATGGACAGACCTAAAGATCAAGGGAGTCTTGTGCTGGTAGGCCCCTATATGTATCGGATACCTTCCACCACCCAGTCCCCAACTATCACAACGCACAGATATACATGCACAATGGACAGAATGTTGCCCTTCGCCGACACACCTGGATACCGGAGGCAGGCCGGGGGTTCAGACAGTGTCTTTTGCTCTTGCTAGGCAAGAGAAGGGAGATGGAGGGCCAAAGGCAGCTGTCCCTTTTCAATCACAGCCAGAGGGCAGGAGCCCTGACATTTGGAGCCCTGTCTTGCTATCTCATCAGGGCCTAGGTTCATCCTAGTCCTGCTTTTGTCAGAACCAGGACTCATGAAGACTCGGCAATCCTGCTCCCTGGAGGCTCCTGACACACCTAGATCACCGCCCTTTCTGCGTTGGTCTCTCTAAAGTCCGTTCCCGCTGTGCACTGCAACTTCCTTGGCCCTGGTTTGTAGACCCTCCACCTAAAAACATATGAGCTAGCCAGGTCTGGGAGGTGAGGATCGCTCTTTCTCCGAGGGAAGACAGACAAAAGCGCTACCCAGGACCCGTGCCTCCGCAGCTGCCTCTCCACATTTCCAGCACTGGGGCTAGGACAGGCCTAATTGAAGTGAGTCCTTGCGAGAGGGACTCACTTGGCCACCCCGGACTTAAAGGCACCTGGGAGCCCTGAACTGCCTCCATTTAAGAGCGACCCCATCGGCCTGCGTGCATGCTGTGCCTAAATGCAAGGAGCTGGGCCCCTCGCTGAGCTGCAAGGCTCTGCTTTCTTTTTCAAATGTGGGCTCTTGGTCGTGCGCATGCGCACAGGCGTCTGGGAAAAATGGGTCCCTAGCACCGAGCTGAGAGGGGTGTAACTCCAGCCTGCTGCAGCCTCTGGCTCAGGCTTCTCTGGAAGGTGCTGCAGTCCTGCCAGCGACCCCAGAGGACCCCAGCACGACTCTCTTCGGTGTCAACCCCGAACGATGGACTCTGCAGTGTCCCGTGGACATTCTGGAAGACTTTGTACCCTCTCCTTGGCGAACGTTCACTGTTCCTGGTGGTCTTCTTTCTCCTGTGACTAGTTCTCGCGGGAAATCCATGTTGACCTAGGCCTCCACAAGGTCTGCAACTCCCTGGGAATCACTTTCCTCAACCTCCCTGGGCCCCAACTCAAGGCACCCACCACCTGCTGGGTTCAACTCCTCCACGAGGCTCCCGGAAGACACTATAAGTGTCAAGGCCAGACACTGTGCTGAATGCACTTGTGCTAGAGCCACGCAGCCGACTGTAGTCATGCTGAACCCTGTGGAAAGTCCATTCTGAGAACCTACTTTCGGGTGATTCCTGGCCCACAGTGCACCTAGGAAATCATTGCCCTCTCCTGGGACGCTCCCGCTAGACGGTGCCTCCCATGGGAGCAAGAGCAATCCTGCCAGCGTCTAGTTCTCTGTCCCAGTGTGGCCTAGAAACACAGGGGGGCATCTTTCTTGGGGCGACCCCAGGCTCCTGCTCCGGGGCTCTATGTTGCCAGAGGTGCCTTCTGTACACCCCCAGGGAGACACTGTCCCGAGAAAAAGCGTCGTTCCCTGGACGTACTGAATCTTGCCTTTGGACACCTCCAATCCAACCCAGAATTCTCAGAAGCCAGCGCCAGGCTCTGTCCAAAAGCTCGGAAAGGAAAGCGGGCCAGCTGCAAGAGAAAAGGCCCGGGAGTCGAAATGCAAGTGAAACCTCTGGCTGTGACAAAGGAGACAGAGTCCTACCCAGCAATGAGGCTTCAGCCTACAGAGGAGCAGCAGGAAATTACTGTCGGTCCAAAACACCAGAACTCCACTCAGAGACATTCTCAGGAAGAAGCTGGCTACACAGCTTAGAGGCAGCAGTCAACCTTCTGCACAAACGTCATCATCCCAAAAGAGACAGTGCAGAGGAACAACGGGATGTGTGTATTACGTCTGTGCCTCTAGGACTGTGTGTGTTTCTAGGGGAGAGGAGATAGGAGTGCACGTTCGTGTCAGCTCTCAGCGGTCCTTCCTTAAGAGGCATGCAAACGAGTTTCGTAGAAGTAGAGAGGCCATAGCACGAGGAAGGAGAGGGTGGCAGTCTCCAAAGCTAGACAGTTTGCCTTCTGCCCTGGCATCTCAAATAGGGCTGATGGTTTGACAGGAGCTCGACTATGGACAGACCTAAAGATCAAGGGAGTCTTGTGCTGGTAGGCCCCTATATGTATCGGATACCTTCCACCACCCAGTCCCCAACTATCACAACGCACAGATATACATGCACAATGGACAGAATGTTGCCCTTCGCCGACACACCTGGATACCGGAGGCAGGCCGGGGGTTCAGACAGTGTCTTTTGCTCTTGCTAGGCAAGAGAAGGGAGATGGAGGGCCAAAGGCAGCTGTCCCTTTTCAATCACAGCCAGAGGGCAGGACCCATGACATTTGGAGCCCTGTCTTGCTATCTCATCAGGGCCTAGGTTCATCCTAGTCCTGCTTTTGTCAGAACCAGGACTCATGAAGACTCGGCAATCCTGCTGCCTGGAGGCTCCTGACACACCTAGATCACCGCCCTTTCTGCGTTGGTCTCTCTAAAGTCCGTTCCCGCTGTGCACTGCAACTTCCTTGGCCCTGGTTTGTAGACCCTCCACCTAAAAACATATGAGCTAGCCAGGTCTGGGAGGTGAGGATCGCTCTTTCTCCGAGGGAAGACAGACAAAAGCGCTACCCAACACCCGTGCCTCCGCAGCTGCCTCTCCACATTTCCAGCACTGGGGCTCGGACAGGCCTAATTGAAGTGAGTCCTTGCGAGAGGGACTCACTTGGCCACCCCGGACTTAAAGGCACCTGGGAGCCCTGAACTGCCTCCATTTAAGAGCGACCCCATCGGCCTGCGTGCATGCTGTGCCTAAATGCAAGGAGCTGGGCCCCTCGCTGAGCTGCAAGGCTCTGCTTTCTTTTTCAAATGTGGGCTCTTGGTCGTGCGCATGCGCACAGGCGTCTGGGAAAAATGGGTCCCTAGCACCGAGCTGAGAGGGGTGTAACTCCAGCCTGCTGCAGCCTCTGGCTCAGGCTTCTCTGGAAGGTGCTGCAGTCCTGCCAGCGACCCCAGAGGACCCCAGCACGACTCTCTTCGGTGTCAACCCCGAACGATGGACTCTGCAGTGTCCCGTGGACATTCTGGAAGACTTTGTACCCTCTCCTTGGCGAACGTTCACTGTTCCTGGTGGTCTTCTTTCTCCTGTGACTAGTTCTCGCGGGAAATCCATGTTGACCTAGGCCTCCACAAGGTCTGCAACTCCCTGGGAATCACTTTCCTCAACCTCCCTGGGCCCCAACTCAAGGCACCCACCACCTGCTGGGTTCAACTCCTCCACGAGGCTCCCGGAAGACACTATAAGTGTCAAGGCCAGACACTGTGCTGAATGCACTTGTGCTAGAGCCACGCAGCCGACTGTAGTCATGCTGAACCCTGTGGAAAGTCCATTCTGCGAACCTACTATCGGGTGATTCCTGGCCCACAGTGCACCTAGGAAATCATTGCCCTCTCCTGGGACGCTCCCGCTAGACGGTGCCTCCCATGGGAGCAAGAGCAATCCTGCCAGCGTCTAGTTCTCTGTCCCAGTGTGGCCTAGAAACACAGGGGGGCATCTTTCTTGGGGCGACCCCAGGCTCCTGCTCCGGGGCTCTATGTTGCCAGAGGTGCCTTCTGTACACCCCCAGGGAGACACTGTCCCGAGAAAAAGCGTCGTTCCCTGGACGTACTGAATCTTGCCTTTGGACACCTCCAATCCAACCCAGAATTCTCAGAAGCCAGCGCCAGGCTCTGTCCAAAAGCTCGGAAAGGAAAGCGGGCCAGCTGCAAGAGAAAAGGCCCGGGAGTCGAAATGCAAGTGAAACCTCTGGCTGTGACAAAGGAGACAGAGTCCTACCCAGCAATGAGGCTTCAGCCTACAGAGGAGCAGCAGGAAATTACTGTCGGTCCAAAACACCAGAACTCCACTCAGAGACATTCTCAGGAAGAAGCTGGCTACACAGCTTAGAGGCAGCAGTCAACCTTCTGCACAAACGTCATCATCCCAAAAGAGACAGTGCAGAGGAACAACGGGATGTGTGTATTACGTCTGTGCCTCTAGGACTGTGTGTGTTTCTAGGGGAGAGGAGATAGGAGTGCACGTTCGTGTCAGCTCTCAGCGGTCCTTCCTTAAGAGGCATGCAAACGAGTTTCGTAGAAGTAGAGAGGCCATAGCACGAGGAAGGAGAGGGTGGCAGTCTCCAAAGCTAGACAGTTTGCCTTCTGCCCTGGCATCTCAAATAGGGCTGATGGTTTGACAGGAGCTCGACTATGGACAGACCTAAAGATCAAGGGAGTCTTGTGCTGGTAGGCCCCTATATGTATCGGATACCTTCCACCACCCAGTCCCCAACTATCACAACGCACAGATATACATGCACAATGGACAGAATGTTGCCCTTCGCCGACACACCTGGATACCGGAGGCAGGCCGGGGGTTCAGACAGTGTCTTTTGCTCTTGCTAGGCAAGAGAAGGGAGATGGAGGGCCAAAGGCAGCTGTCCCTTTTCAATCACAGCCAGAGGGCAGGACCCATGACATTTGGAGCCCTGTCTTGCTATCTCATCAGGGCCTAGGTTCATCCTAGTCCTGCTTTTGTCAGAACCAGGACTCATGAAGACTCGGCAATCCTGCTCCCTGGAGGCTCCTGACACACCTAGATCACCGCCCTTTCTGCGTTGGTCTCTCTAAAGTCCGTTCCCGCTGTGCACTGCAACTTCCTTGGCCCTGGTTTGTAGACCCTCCACCTAAAAACATATGAGCTAGCCAGGTCTGGGAGGTGAGGATCGCTCTTTCTCCGAGGGAAGACAGACAAAAGCGCTACCCAGGACCCGTGCCTTCGCAGCTGCCTCTCCACGTTTCCAGCACTGGGGCTCGGACAGGCCTAATTGAAGTGAGTCCTTGCGAGAGGGACTCACTTGGCCACCCCGGACTTAAAGGCACCTGGGAGCCCTGAACTGCCTCCATTTAAGAGCGACCCCATCGGCCTGCGTGCATGCTGTGCCTAGATGCAAGGAGCTGGGCCCCTCGCTGAGCTGCAAGGCTCTGCTTTCTTTTTCAAATGTGGGCTCTTGGTCTTGCGCATGCGCACAGGCGTCTGGGAAAAATGGGTCCCTAGCACCGAGCTGAGAGGGGTGTAACTCCAGCCTGCTGCAGCCTCTGGCTCAGGCTTCTCTGGAAGGTGCTGCAGTCCTGCCAGCGACCCCAGAGGACCCCAGCACGACTCTCTTCGGTGTCAACCCCGAACGATGGACTCTGCAGTGTCCCGTGGACATTCTGGAAGACTTTGTACCCTCTCCTTGGCGAAGGTTCACTGTTCCTGGTGGTCTTTCTCCTGTGACTAGTTCTCGCGGGAAATCCATGTTGACCTAGGCCTCCACAAGGTCTGCAACTCCCTGGGAATCACTTTCCTCAACCTCCCAGGGCCCCAACTCAAGGCACCCACCACTTGCTGGGTTCAACTCCTCCACGAGGCTCCCGGAAGACACTATAAGTGTCAAGGCCAGACACTGTGCTGAATGCACTTGTGCTAGAGCCACGCAGCCGACTGTAGTCATGCTGAACCCTGTGGAAAGTCCATTCTGAGAACCTACTATGGGGTGATTCCTGGCCCACAGTGCACCTAGAAAATCATTGCCCTCTCCTGGGACGCTCCCGCTAGACGGTGCCTCCCATGGGAGCAAGAGCAATCCTGCCAGCGTCTAGTTCTCTGTCCCAGTGTGGCCTAGAAACACAGGGGGGCATCTTTCTTGGGGCGACCCCAGGCTCCTGCTCCGGGGCTCTATGTTGCCAGAGGTGCCTTCTGTACACCCCCAGGGAGACACTGTCCCGAGAAAAAGCGTCGTTCCCTGGACGTACTGAATCTTGCCTTTGGACACCTCCAATCCAACCCAGAATTCTCAGAAGCCAGCGCCAGGCTCTGTCCAAAAGCTCGGAAAGGAAAGCGGGCCAGCTGCAAGAGAAAAGGCCCGGGAGTCGAAATGCAAGTGAAACCTCTGGCTGTGACAAAGGAGACAGAGTCCTACCCAGGAATGAGGCTTCAGCCTACAGAGGAGCAGCAGGAAATTACTGTCGGTCCGAAACACCAGAACTCCACTCAGAGACATTCTCAGGAAGAAAGCTGGCTACACAGCTTAGAGGCAGCAGTCAACCTTCTGCACAAACGTCATCATCCCAAAAGAGACAGTGCAGAGGAACAACGGGATGTGTGTATTACGTCTGTGCCTCTAGGACTGTGTGTGTTTCTAGGGGAGAGGAGATAGGAGTGCACGTTCGTGTCAGCTCTCAGCGGTCCTTCTTTAAGAGGCATGCAAACGAGTTTCGTAGAAGTAGAGAGGCCATAGCACGAGGAAGGAGAGGGTGGCAGTCTCCAAAGCTAGACAGTTTGCCTTCTGCCCTGGCATCTCAAATAGGGCTGATGGTTTGACAGGAGCTCGACTATGGACAGACCTAAAGATCAAGGGAGTCTTGTGCTGGTAGGCCCCTAAATGTATCGGATACCTTCCACCACCCAGTCCCCAACTATCACAACGCACAGATATACATGCACAATGGACAGAATGTTGCCCTTCGCCGACACACCTGGATACCGGAGGCAGGCCGGGGGTTCAGACAGTGTCTTTTGCTCTTGCTAGGCAAGAGAAGGGAGATGGAGGGCCAAAGGCAGCTGTCCCTTTTCAATCACAGCCAGAGGGCAGGACCCATGACATTTGGAGCCCTGTCTTGCTATCTCATCAGGGCCTAGGTTCATCCTAGTCCTGCTTTTGTCAGAACCAGGACTCATGAAGACTCGGCAATCCTGCTCCCTGGAGGCTCCTGACACACCTAGATCACCGCCCTTTCTGCGTTGGTCTCTCTAAAGTCCGTTCCCGCTGTGCACTGCAACTTCCTTGGCCCTGGTTTGTAGACCCTCCACCTAAAAACATATGAGCTAGCCAGGTCTGGGAGGTGAGGATCGCTCTTTCTCCGAGGGAAGACAGACAAAAGCGCTACCCAGGACCCGTGCCTCCGCAGCTGCCTCTCCACGTTTCCAGCACTGGGGCTCGGACAGGCCTAATTGAAGTGAGTCCTTGCGAGAGGGACTCACTTGGCCACCCCGGACTTAAAGGCACCTGGGAGCCCTGAACTGCCTCCATTTAAGAGCGACCCCATCGGCCTGCGTGCATGCTGTGCCTAGATGCAAGGAGCTGGGCCCCTCGCTGAGCTGCAAGGCTCTGCTTTCTTTTTCAAATGTGGGCTCTTGGTCGTGCGCATGCGCACAGGCGTCTGGGAAAAATGGGTCCCTAGCACCGAGCTGAGAGGGGTGTAACTCCAGCCTGCTGCAGCCTCTGGCTCAGGCTTCTCTGGAAGGTGCTGCAGTCCTGCCAGCGACCCCAGAGGACCCCAGCACGACTCTCTTCGGTGTCAACCCCGAACGATGGACTCTGCAGTGTCCCGTGGACATTCTGGAAGACTTTGTACCCTCTCCTTGGCGAAGGTTCACTGTTCCTGGTGGTCTTCTTTCTCCTGTGACTAGTTCTCGCGGGAAATCCATGTTGACCTAGGCCTCCACAAGGTCTGCAACTCCCTGGGAATCACTTTCCTCAACCTCCCTGGGCCCCAACTCAAGGCACCCACCACCTGCTGGGTTCAACTCCTCCACGAGGCTCCCGGAAGACACTATAAGTGTCAAGGCCAGACACTGTGCTGAATGCACTTGTGCTAGAGCCACGCAGCCGACTGTAGTCATGCTGAACCCTGTGGAAAGTCCATTCTGAGAACCTACCTACTATGGGGTGATTCCTGGCCCACAGTGCACCTAGGAAATCATTGCCCTCTCCTGGGACGCTCCCGCTAGACGGTGCCTCCCATGGGAGCAAGAGCAATCCTGCCAGCGTCTAGTTCTCTGTCCCAGTGTGGCCTAGAAACACAGGGGGGCATCTTTCTTGGGGCGACCCCAGGCTCCTGCTCCGGGGCTCTATGTTGCCAGAGGTGCCTTCTGTACACCCCCAGGGAGACACTGTCCCGAGAAAAAGCGTCGTTCCCTGGACGTACTGAATCTTGCCTTTGGACACCTCCAATCCAACCCAGAATTCTCAGAAGCCAGCGCCAGGCTCTGTCCAAAAGCTCGGAAAGGAAAGCGGGCCAGCTGCAAGAGAAAAGGCCCGGGAGTCGAAATGCAAGTGAAACCTCTGGCTGTGACAAAGGAGACAGAGTCCTACCCAGGAATGAGGCTTCAGCCTACAGAGGAGCAGCAGGAAATTACTGTCGGTCCCAAACACCAGAACTCCACTCAGAGACATTCTCAGGAAGAAAGCTGGCTACACAGCTTAGAGGCAGCAGTCAACCTTCTGCACAAACGTCATCATCCCAAAAGAGACAGTGCAGAGGAACAACGGGATGTGTGTATTACGTCTGTGCCTCTAGGACTGTGTGTGTTTCTAGGGGAGAGGAGATAGGAGTGCACGTTCGTGTCAGCTCTCAGCGGTCCTTCCTTAAGAGGCATGCAAACGAGTTTCGTAGAAGTAGAGAGGCCATAGCACGAGGAAGGAGAGGGTGGCAGTCTCCAAAGCTAGACAGTTTGCCTTCTGCCCTGGCATCTCAAATAGGGCTGATGGTTTGACAGGAGCTCGACTATGGACAGACCTAAAGATCAAGGGAGTCTTGTGCTGGTAGGCCCCTATATGTATCGGATACCTTCCACCACCCAGTCCCCAACTATCACAACGCACAGATACATGCACAATGGACAGAATGTTGCCCTTCGCCGACACACCTGGATACCGGAGGCAGGCCGGGGGTTCAGACAGTGTCTTTTGCTCTTGCTAGGCAAGAGAAGGGAGATGGAGGGCCAAAGGCAGCTGTCCCTTTTCAATCACAGCCAGAGGGCAGGAGCCCTGACATTTGGAGCCCTGTCTTGCTATCTCATCAGGGCCTAGGTTCATCCTAGTCCTGCTTTTGTCAGAACCAGGACTCATGAAGACTCGGCAATCCTGCTCCCTGGAGGCTCCTGACACACCTAGATCACCGCCCTTTCTGCGTTGGTCTCTCTAAAGTCCGTTCCCGCTGTGCACTGCAACTTCCTTGGCCCTGGTTTGTAGACCCTCCACCTAAAAACATATGAGCTAGCCAGGTCTGGGAGGTGAGGATCGCTCTTTCTCCGAGGGAAGACAGACAAAAGCGCTACCCAACACCCGTGCCTCCGCAGCTGCCTCTCCACATTTCCAGCACTGGGGCTCGGACAGGCCTAATTGAAGTGAGTCCTTGCGAGAGGGACTCACTTGGCCACCCCGGACTTAAAGGCACCTGGGAGCCCTGAACTGCCTCCATTTAAGAGCGACCCCATCGGCCTGCGTGCATGCTGTGCCTAGATGCAAGGAGCTGGGCCCCTCGCTGAGCTGCAAGGCTCTGCTTTCTTTTTCAAATGTGGGCTCTTGGTCGTGCGCATGCGCACAGGCGTCTGGGAAAAATGGGTCCCTAGCACCGAGCTGAGAGGGGTGTAACTCCAGCCTGCTGCAGCCTCTGGCTCAGGCTTCTCTGGAAGGTGCTGCAGTCCTGCCAGCGACCCCAGAGGACCCCAGCACGACTCTCTTCGGTGTCAACCCCGAACGATGGACTCTGCAGTGTCCCGTGGACATTCTGGAAGACTTTGTACCCTCTCCTTGGCGAAGGTTCACTGTTCCTGGTGGTCTTCTTTCTCCTGTGACTAGTTCTCGCGGGAAATCCATGTTGACCTAGGCCTCCACAAGGTCTGCAACTCCCTGGGAATCACTTTCCTCAACCTCCCTGGGCCCCAACTCAAGGCACCCACCACCTGCTGGGTTCAACTCCTCCACGAGGCTCCCGGAAGACACTATAAGTGTCAAGGCCAGACACTGTGCTGAATGCACTTGTGCTAGAGCCACGCAGCCGACTGTAGTCATGCTGAACCCTGTGGAAAGTCCATTCTGAGAACCTACCTACTATGGGGTGATTCCTGGCCCACAGTGCACCTAGGAAATCATTGCCCTCTCCTGGGACGCTCCCGCTAGACGGTGCCTCCCATGGGAGCAAGAGCAATCCTGCCAGCGTCTAGTTCTCTGTCCCAGTGTGGCCTAGAAACACAGGGGGGCATCTTTCTTGGGGCGACCCCAGGCTCCTGCTCCGGGGCTCTATGTTGCCAGAGGTGCCTTCTGTACACCCCCAGGGAGACACTGTCCCGAGAAAAAGCGTCGTTCCCTGGACGTACTGAATCTTGCCTTTGGACACCTCCAATCCAACCCAGAATTCTCAGAAGCCAGCGCCAGGCTCTGTCCAAAAGCTCGGAAAGGAAAGCGGGCCAGCTGCAAGAGAAAAGGCCCGGGAGTCGAAATGCAAGTGAAACCTCTGGCTGTGACAAAGGAGACAGAGTCCTACCCAGGAATGAGGCTTCAGCCTACAGAGGAGCAGCAGGAAATTACTGTCGGTCCAAAACACCAGAACTCCACTCAGAGACATTCTCAGGAAGAAAGCTGGCTACACAGCTTAGAGGCAGCAGTCAACCTTCTGCACAAACGTCATCATCCCAAAAGAGACAGTGCAGAGGAACAACGGGATGTGTGTATTACGTCTGTGCCTCTAGGACTGTGTGTGTTTCTAGGGGAGAGGAGATAGGAGTGCACGTTCGTGTCAGCTCTCAGCGGTCCTTCCTTAAGAGGCATGCAAACGAGTTTCGTAGAAGTAGAGAGGCCATAGCACGAGGAAGGAGAGGGTGGCAGTCTCCAAAGCTAGACAGTTTGCCTTCTGCCCTGGCATCTCAAATAGGGCTGATGGTTTGACAGGAGCTCGACTATGGACAGACCTAAAGATCAAGGGAGTCTTGTGCTGGTAGGCCCCTATATGTATCGGATACCTTCCACCACCCAGTCCCCAACTATCACAACGCACATATACATGCACAATGGACAGAATGTTGCCCTTCGCCGACACACCTGGATACCGGAGGCAGGCCGGGGGTTCAGACAGTGTCTTTTGCTCTTGCTAGGCAAGAGAAGGGAGATGGAGGGCCAAAGGCAGCTGTCCCTTTTCAATCACAGCCAGAGGGCAGGAGCCCTGACATTTGGAGCCCTGTCTTGCTATCTCATCAGGGCCTAGGTTCATCCTAGTCCTGCTTTTGTCAGAACCAGGACTCATGAAGACTCGGCAATCCTGCTCCCTGGAGGCTCCTGACACACCTAGATCACCGCCCTTTCTGCGTTGGTCTCTCTAAAGTCCGTTCCCGCTGTGCACTGCAACTTCCTTGGCCCTGGTTTGTAGACCCTCCACCTAAAAACATATGAGCTAGCCAGGTCTGGGAGGTGAGGATCGCTCTTTCTCCGAGGGAAGACAGACAAAAGCGCTACCCAACACCCGTGCCTCCGCAGCTGCCTCTCCACATTTCCAGCACTGGGGCTCGGACAGGCCTAATTGAAGTGAGTCCTTGCGAGAGGGACTCACTTGGCCACCCCGGACTTAAAGGCACCTGGGAGCCCTGAACTGCCTCCATTTAAGAGCGACCCCATCGGCCTGCGTGCATGCTGTGCCTAGATGCAAGGAGCTGGGCCCCTCGCTGAGCTGCAAGGCTCTGCTTTCTTTTTCAAATGTGGGCTCTTGGTCGTGCGCATGCGCACAGGCGTCTGGGAAAAATGGGTCCCTAGCACCGAGCTGAGAGGGGTGTAACTCCAGCCTGCTGCAGCCTCTGGCTCAGGCTTCTCTGGAAGGTGCTGCAGTCCTGCCAGCGACCCCAGAGGACCCCAGCACGACTCTCTTCGGTGTCAACCCCGAACGATGGACTCTGCAGTGTCCCGTGGACATTCTGGAAGACTTTGTACCCTCTCCTTGGCGAAGGTTCACTGTTCCTGGTGGTCTTCTTTCTCCTGTGACTAGTTCTCGCGGGAAATCCATGTTGACCTAGGCCTCCACAAGGTCTGCAACTCCCTGGGAATCACTTTCCTCAACCTCCCTGGGCCCCAACTCAAGGCACCCACCACCTGCTGGGTTCAACTCCTCCACGAGGCTCCCGGAAGACACTATAAGTGTCAAGGCCAGACACTGTGCTGAATGCACTTGTGCTAGAGCCACGCAGCCGACTGTAGTCATGCTGAACCCTGTGGAAAGTCCATTCTGAGAACCTACCTACTATGGGGTGATTCCTGGCCCACAGTGCACCTAGGAAATCATTGCCCTCTCCTGGGACGCTCCCGCTAGACGGTGCCTCCCATGGGAGCAAGAGCAATCCTGCCAGCGTCTAGTTCTCTGTCCCAGTGTGGCCTAGAAACACAGGGGGGCATCTTTCTTGGGGCGACCCCAGGCTCCTGCTCCGGGGCTCTATGTTGCCAGAGGTGCCTTCTGTACACCCCCAGGGAGACACTGTCCCGAGAAAAAGCGTCGTTCCCTGGACGTACTGAATCTTGCCTTTGGACACCTCCAATCCAACCCAGAATTCTCAGAAGCCAGCGCCAGGCTCTGTCCAAAAGCTCGGAAAGGAAAGCGGGCCAGCTGCAAGAGAAAAGGCCCGGGAGTCGAAATGCAAGTGAAACCTCTGGCTGTGACAAAGGAGACAGAGTCCTACCCAGCAATGAGGCTTCAGCCTACAGAGGAGCAGCAGGAAATTACTGTCGGTCCAAAACACCAGAACTCCACTCAGAGACATTCTCAGGAAGAAGCTGGCTACACAGCTTAGAGGCAGCAGTCAACCTTCTGCACAAACGTCATCATCCCAAAAGAGACAGTGCAGAGGAACAACGGGATGTGTGTATTACGTCTGTGCCTCTAGGACTGTGTGTGTTTCTAGGGGAGAGGAGATAGGAGTGCACGTTCGTGTCAGCTCTCAGCGGTCCTTCCTTAAGAGGCATGCAAACGAGTTTCGTAGAAGTAGAGAGGCCATAGCACGAGGAAGGAGAGGGTGGCAGTCTCCAAAGCTAGACAGTTTGCCTTCTGCCCTGGCATCTCAAATAGGGCTGATGGTTTGACAGGAGCTCGACTATGGACAGACCTAAAGATCAAGGGAGTCTTGTGCTGGTAGGCCCCTATATGTATCGGATACCTTCCACCACCCAGTCCCCAACTATCACAACGCACAGATATACATGCACAATGGACAGAATGTTGCCCTTCGCCGACACACCTGGATACCGGAGGCAGGCCGGGGGTTCAGACAGTGTCTTTTGCTCTTGCTAGGCAAGAGAAGGGAGATGGAGGGCCAAAGGCAGCTGTCCCTTTTCAATCACAGCCAGAGGGCAGGACCCATGACATTTGGAGCCCTGTCTTGCTATCTCATCAGGGCCTAGGTTCATCCTAGTCCTGCTTTTGTCAGAACCAGGACTCATGAAGACTCGGCAATCCTGCTCCCTGGAGGCTCCTGACACACCTAGATCACCGCCCTTTCTGCGTTGGTCTCTCTAAAGTCCGTTCCCGCTGTGCACTGCAACTTCCTTGGCCCTGGTTTGTAGACCCTCCACCTAAAAACATATGAGCTAGCCAGGTCTGGGAGGTGAGGATCGCTCTTTCTCCGAGGGAAGACAGACAAAAGCGCTACCCAGGACCCGTGCCTTCGCAGCTGCCTCTCCACGTTTCCAGCACTGGGGCTCGGACAGGCCTAATTGAAGTGAGTCCTTGCGAGAGGGACTCACTTGGCCACCCCGGACTTAAAGGCACCTGGGAGCCCTGAACTGCCTCCATTTAAGAGCGACCCCATCGGCCTGCGTGCATGCTGTGCCTAGATGCAAGGAGCTGGGCCCCTCGCTGAGCTGCAAGGCTCTGCTTTCTTTTTCAAATGTGGGCTCTTGGTCTTGCGCATGCGCACAGGCGTCTGGGAAAAATGGGTCCCTAGCACCGAGCTGAGAGGGGTGTAACTCCAGCCTGCTGCAGCCTCTGGCTCAGGCTTCTCTGGAAGGTGCTGCAGTCCTGCCAGCGACCCCAGAGGACCCCAGCACGACTCTCTTCGGTGTCAACCCCGAACGATGGACTCTGCAGTGTCCCGTGGACATTCTGGAAGACTTTGTACCCTCTCCTTGGCGAAGGTTCACTGTTCCTGGTGGTCTTTCTCCTGTGACTAGTTCTCGCGGGAAATCCATGTTGACCTAGGCCTCCACAAGGTCTGCAACTCCCTGGGAATCACTTTCCTCAACCTCCCAGGGCCCCAACTCAAGGCACCCACCACTTGCTGGGTTCAACTCCTCCACGAGGCTCCCGGAAGACACTATAAGTGTCAAGGCCAGACACTGTGCTGAATGCACTTGTGCTAGAGCCACGCAGCCGACTGTAGTCATGCTGAACCCTGTGGAAAGTCCATTCTGAGAACCTACTATGGGGTGATTCCTGGCCCACAGTGCACCTAGAAAATCATTGCCCTCTCCTGGGACGCTCCCGCTAGACGGTGCCTCCCATGGGAGCAAGAGCAATCCTGCCAGCGTCTAGTTCTCTGTCCCAGTGTGGCCTAGAAACACAGGGGGGCATCTTTCTTGGGGCGACCCCAGGCTCCTGCTCCGGGGCTCTATGTTGCCAGAGGTGCCTTCTGTACACCCCCAGGGAGACACTGTCCCGAGAAAAAGCGTCGTTCCCTGGACGTACTGAATCTTGCCTTTGGACACCTCCAATCCAACCCAGAATTCTCAGAAGCCAGCGCCAGGCTCTGTCCAAAAGCTCGGAAAGGAAAGCGGGCCAGCTGCAAGAGAAAAGGCCCGGGAGTCGAAATGCAAGTGAAACCTCTGGCTGTGACAAAGGAGACAGAGTCCTACCCAGGAATGAGGCTTCAGCCTACAGAGGAGCAGCAGGAAATTACTGTCGGTCCGAAACACCAGAACTCCACTCAGAGACATTCTCAGGAAGAAAGCTGGCTACACAGCTTAGAGGCAGCAGTCAACCTTCTGCACAAACGTCATCATCCCAAAAGAGACAGTGCAGAGGAACAACGGGATGTGTGTATTACGTCTGTGCCTCTAGGACTGTGTGTGTTTCTAGGGGAGAGGAGATAGGAGTGCACGTTCGTGTCAGCTCTCAGCGGTCCTTCTTTAAGAGGCATGCAAACGAGTTTCGTAGAAGTAGAGAGGCCATAGCACGAGGAAGGAGAGGGTGGCAGTCTCCAAAGCTAGACAGTTTGCCTTCTGCCCTGGCATCTCAAATAGGGCTGATGGTTTGACAGGAGCTCGACTATGGACAGACCTAAAGATCAAGGGAGTCTTGTGCTGGTAGGCCCCTAAATGTATCGGATACCTTCCACCACCCAGTCCCCAACTATCACAACGCACAGATATACATGCACAATGGACAGAATGTTGCCCTTCGCCGACACACCTGGATACCGGAGGCAGGCCGGGGGTTCAGACAGTGTCTTTTGCTCTTGCTAGGCAAGAGAAGGGAGATGGAGGGCCAAAGGCAGCTGTCCCTTTTCAATCACAGCCAGAGGGCAGGACCCATGACATTTGGAGCCCTGTCTTGCTATCTCATCAGGGCCTAGGTTCATCCTAGTCCTGCTTTTGTCAGAACCAGGACTCATGAAGACTCGGCAATCCTGCTCCCTGGAGGCTCCTGACACACCTAGATCACCGCCCTTTCTGCGTTGGTCTCTCTAAAGTCCGTTCCCGCTGTGCACTGCAACTTCCTTGGCCCTGGTTTGTAGACCCTCCACCTAAAAACATATGAGCTAGCCAGGTCTGGGAGGTGAGGATCGCTCTTTCTCCGAGGGAAGACAGACAAAAGCGCTACCCAGGACCCGTGCCTCCGCAGCTGCCTCTCCACGTTTCCAGCACTGGGGCTCGGACAGGCCTAATTGAAGTGAGTCCTTGCGAGAGGGACTCACTTGGCCACCCCGGACTTAAAGGCACCTGGGAGCCCTGAACTGCCTCCATTTAAGAGCGACCCCATCGGCCTGCGTGCATGCTGTGCCTAGATGCAAGGAGCTGGGCCCCTCGCTGAGCTGCAAGGCTCTGCTTTCTTTTTCAAATGTGGGCTCTTGGTCGTGCGCATGCGCACAGGCGTCTGGGAAAAATGGGTCCCTAGCACCGAGCTGAGAGGGGTGTAACTCCAGCCTGCTGCAGCCTCTGGCTCAGGCTTCTCTGGAAGGTGCTGCAGTCCTGCCAGCGACCCCAGAGGACCCCAGCACGACTCTCTTCGGTGTCAACCCCGAACGATGGACTCTGCAGTGTCCCGTGGACATTCTGGAAGACTTTGTACCCTCTCCTTGGCGAAGGTTCACTGTTCCTGGTGGTCTTCTTTCTCCTGTGACTAGTTCTCGCGGGAAATCCATGTTGACCTAGGCCTCCACAAGGTCTGCAACTCCCTGGGAATCACTTTCCTCAACCTCCCTGGGCCCCAACTCAAGGCACCCACCACCTGCTGGGTTCAACTCCTCCACGAGGCTCCCGGAAGACACTATAAGTGTCAAGGCCAGACACTGTGCTGAATGCACTTGTGCTAGAGCCACGCAGCCGACTGTAGTCATGCTGAACCCTGTGGAAAGTCCATTCTGAGAACCTACCTACTATGGGGTGATTCCTGGCCCACAGTGCACCTAGGAAATCATTGCCCTCTCCTGGGACGCTCCCGCTAGACGGTGCCTCCCATGGGAGCAAGAGCAATCCTGCCAGCGTCTAGTTCTCTGTCCCAGTGTGGCCTAGAAACACAGGGGGGCATCTTTCTTGGGGCGACCCCAGGCTCCTGCTCCGGGGCTCTATGTTGCCAGAGGTGCCTTCTGTACACCCCCAGGGAGACACTGTCCCGAGAAAAAGCGTCGTTCCCTGGACGTACTGAATCTTGCCTTTGGACACCTCCAATCCAACCCAGAATTCTCAGAAGCCAGCGCCAGGCTCTGTCCAAAAGCTCGGAAAGGAAAGCGGGCCAGCTGCAAGAGAAAAGGCCCGGGAGTCGAAATGCAAGTGAAACCTCTGGCTGTGACAAAGGAGACAGAGTCCTACCCAGGAATGAGGCTTCAGCCTACAGAGGAGCAGCAGGAAATTACTGTCGGTCCCAAACACCAGAACTCCACTCAGAGACATTCTCAGGAAGAAAGCTGGCTACACAGCTTAGAGGCAGCAGTCAACCTTCTGCACAAACGTCATCATCCCAAAAGAGACAGTGCAGAGGAACAACGGGATGTGTGTATTACGTCTGTGCCTCTAGGACTGTGTGTGTTTCTAGGGGAGAGGAGATAGGAGTGCACGTTCGTGTCAGCTCTCAGCGGTCCTTCCTTAAGAGGCATGCAAACGAGTTTCGTAGAAGTAGAGAGGCCATAGCACGAGGAAGGAGAGGGTGGCAGTCTCCAAAGCTAGACAGTTTGCCTTCTGCCCTGGCATCTCAAATAGGGCTGATGGTTTGACAGGAGCTCGACTATGGACAGACCTAAAGATCAAGGGAGTCTTGTGCTGGTAGGCCCCTATATGTATCGGATACCTTCCACCACCCAGTCCCCAACTATCACAACGCACAGATACATGCACAATGGACAGAATGTTGCCCTTCGCCGACACACCTGGATACCGGAGGCAGGCCGGGGGTTCAGACAGTGTCTTTTGCTCTTGCTAGGCAAGAGAAGGGAGATGGAGGGCCAAAGGCAGCTGTCCCTTTTCAATCACAGCCAGAGGGCAGGAGCCCTGACATTTGGAGCCCTGTCTTGCTATCTCATCAGGGCCTAGGTTCATCCTAGTCCTGCTTTTGTCAGAACCAGGACTCATGAAGACTCGGCAATCCTGCTCCCTGGAGGCTCCTGACACACCTAGATCACCGCCCTTTCTGCGTTGGTCTCTCTAAAGTCCGTTCCCGCTGTGCACTGCAACTTCCTTGGCCCTGGTTTGTAGACCCTCCACCTAAAAACATATGAGCTAGCCAGGTCTGGGAGGTGAGGATCGCTCTTTCTCCGAGGGAAGACAGACAAAAGCGCTACCCAACACCCGTGCCTCCGCAGCTGCCTCTCCACATTTCCAGCACTGGGGCTCGGACAGGCCTAATTGAAGTGAGTCCTTGCGAGAGGGACTCACTTGGCCACCCCGGACTTAAAGGCACCTGGGAGCCCTGAACTGCCTCCATTTAAGAGCGACCCCATCGGCCTGCGTGCATGCTGTGCCTAGATGCAAGGAGCTGGGCCCCTCGCTGAGCTGCAAGGCTCTGCTTTCTTTTTCAAATGTGGGCTCTTGGTCGTGCGCATGCGCACAGGCGTCTGGGAAAAATGGGTCCCTAGCACCGAGCTGAGAGGGGTGTAACTCCAGCCTGCTGCAGCCTCTGGCTCAGGCTTCTCTGGAAGGTGCTGCAGTCCTGCCAGCGACCCCAGAGGACCCCAGCACGACTCTCTTCGGTGTCAACCCCGAACGATGGACTCTGCAGTGTCCCGTGGACATTCTGGAAGACTTTGTACCCTCTCCTTGGCGAAGGTTCACTGTTCCTGGTGGTCTTCTTTCTCCTGTGACTAGTTCTCGCGGGAAATCCATGTTGACCTAGGCCTCCACAAGGTCTGCAACTCCCTGGGAATCACTTTCCTCAACCTCCCTGGGCCCCAACTCAAGGCACCCACCACCTGCTGGGTTCAACTCCTCCACGAGGCTCCCGGAAGACACTATAAGTGTCAAGGCCAGACACTGTGCTGAATGCACTTGTGCTAGAGCCACGCAGCCGACTGTAGTCATGCTGAACCCTGTGGAAAGTCCATTCTGAGAACCTACCTACTATGGGGTGATTCCTGGCCCACAGTGCACCTAGGAAATCATTGCCCTCTCCTGGGACGCTCCCGCTAGACGGTGCCTCCCATGGGAGCAAGAGCAATCCTGCCAGCGTCTAGTTCTCTGTCCCAGTGTGGCCTAGAAACACAGGGGGGCATCTTTCTTGGGGCGACCCCAGGCTCCTGCTCCGGGGCTCTATGTTGCCAGAGGTGCCTTCTGTACACCCCCAGGGAGACACTGTCCCGAGAAAAAGCGTCGTTCCCTGGACGTACTGAATCTTGCCTTTGGACACCTCCAATCCAACCCAGAATTCTCAGAAGCCAGCGCCAGGCTCTGTCCAAAAGCTCGGAAAGGAAAGCGGGCCAGCTGCAAGAGAAAAGGCCCGGGAGTCGAAATGCAAGTGAAACCTCTGGCTGTGACAAAGGAGACAGAGTCCTACCCAGGAATGAGGCTTCAGCCTACAGAGGAGCAGCAGGAAATTACTGTCGGTCCAAAACACCAGAACTCCACTCAGAGACATTCTCAGGAAGAAAGCTGGCTACACAGCTTAGAGGCAGCAGTCAACCTTCTGCACAAACGTCATCATCCCAAAAGAGACAGTGCAGAGGAACAACGGGATGTGTGTATTACGTCTGTGCCTCTAGGACTGTGTGTGTTTCTAGGGGAGAGGAGATAGGAGTGCACGTTCGTGTCAGCTCTCAGCGGTCCTTCCTTAAGAGGCATGCAAACGAGTTTCGTAGAAGTAGAGAGGCCATAGCACGAGGAAGGAGAGGGTGGCAGTCTCCAAAGCTAGACAGTTTGCCTTCTGCCCTGGCATCTCAAATAGGGCTGATGGTTTGACAGGAGCTCGACTATGGACAGACCTAAAGATCAAGGGAGTCTTGTGCTGGTAGGCCCCTATATGTATCGGATACCTTCCACCACCCAGTCCCCAACTATCACAACGCACATATACATGCACAATGGACAGAATGTTGCCCTTCGCCGACACACCTGGATACCGGAGGCAGGCCGGGGGTTCAGACAGTGTCTTTTGCTCTTGCTAGGCAAGAGAAGGGAGATGGAGGGCCAAAGGCAGCTGTCCCTTTTCAATCACAGCCAGAGGGCAGGAGCCCTGACATTTGGAGCCCTGTCTTGCTATCTCATCAGGGCCTAGGTTCATCCTAGTCCTGCTTTTGTCAGAACCAGGACTCATGAAGACTCGGCAATCCTGCTCCCTGGAGGCTCCTGACACACCTAGATCACCGCCCTTTCTGCGTTGGTCTCTCTAAAGTCCGTTCCCGCTGTGCACTGCAACTTCCTTGGCCCTGGTTTGTAGACCCTCCACCTAAAAACATATGAGCTAGCCAGGTCTGGGAGGTGAGGATCGCTCTTTCTCCGAGGGAAGACAGACAAAAGCGCTACCCAACACCCGTGCCTCCGCAGCTGCCTCTCCACATTTCCAGCACTGGGGCTCGGACAGGCCTAATTGAAGTGAGTCCTTGCGAGAGGGACTCACTTGGCCACCCCGGACTTAAAGGCACCTGGGAGCCCTGAACTGCCTCCATTTAAGAGCGACCCCATCGGCCTGCGTGCATGCTGTGCCTAGATGCAAGGAGCTGGGCCCCTCGCTGAGCTGCAAGGCTCTGCTTTCTTTTTCAAATGTGGGCTCTTGGTCGTGCGCATGCGCACAGGCGTCTGGGAAAAATGGGTCCCTAGCACCGAGCTGAGAGGGGTGTAACTCCAGCCTGCTGCAGCCTCTGGCTCAGGCTTCTCTGGAAGGTGCTGCAGTCCTGCCAGCGACCCCAGAGGACCCCAGCACGACTCTCTTCGGTGTCAACCCCGAACGATGGACTCTGCAGTGTCCCGTGGACATTCTGGAAGACTTTGTACCCTCTCCTTGGCGAAGGTTCACTGTTCCTGGTGGTCTTCTTTCTCCTGTGACTAGTTCTCGCGGGAAATCCATGTTGACCTAGGCCTCCACAAGGTCTGCAACTCCCTGGGAATCACTTTCCTCAACCTCCCTGGGCCCCAACTCAAGGCACCCACCACCTGCTGGGTTCAACTCCTCCACGAGGCTCCCGGAAGACACTATAAGTGTCAAGGCCAGACACTGTGCTGAATGCACTTGTGCTAGAGCCACGCAGCCGACTGTAGTCATGCTGAACCCTGTGGAAAGTCCATTCTGAGAACCTACCTACTATGGGGTGATTCCTGGCCCACAGTGCACCTAGGAAATCATTGCCCTCTCCTGGGACGCTCCCGCTAGACGGTGCCTCCCATGGGAGCAAGAGCAATCCTGCCAGCGTCTAGTTCTCTGTCCCAGTGTGGCCTAGAAACACAGGGGGGCATCTTTCTTGGGGCGACCCCAGGCTCCTGCTCCGGGGCTCTATGTTGCCAGAGGTGCCTTCTGTACACCCCCAGGGAGACACTGTCCCGAGAAAAAGCGTCGTTCCCTGGACGTACTGAATCTTGCCTTTGGACACCTCCAATCCAACCCAGAATTCTCAGAAGCCAGCGCCAGGCTCTGTCCAAAAGCTCGGAAAGGAAAGCGGGCCAGCTGCAAGAGAAAAGGCCCGGGAGTCGAAATGCAAGTGAAACCTCTGGCTGTGACAAAGGAGACAGAGTCCTACCCAGGAATGAGGCTTCAGCCTACAGAGGAGCAGCAGGAAATTACTGTCGGTCCAAAACACCAGAACTCCACTCAGAGACATTCTCAGGAAGAAAGCTGGCTACACAGCTTAGAGGCAGCAGTCAACCTTCTGCACAAACGTCATCATCCCAAAAGAGACAGTGCAGAGGAACAACGGGATGTGTGTATTACGTCTGTGCCTCTAGGACTGTGTGTGTTTCTAGGGGAGAGGAGATAGGAGTGCACGTTCGTGTCAGCTCTCAGCGGTCCTTCCTTAAGAGGCATGCAAACGAGTTTCGTAGAAGTAGAGAGGCCATAGCACGAGGAAGGAGAGGGTGGCAGTCTCCAAAGCTAGACAGTTTGCCTTCTGCCCTGGCATCTCAAATAGGGCTGATGGTTTGACAGGAGCTCGACTATGGACAGACCTAAAGATCAAGGGAGTCTTGTGCTGGTAGGCCCCTATATGTATCGGATACCTTCCACCACCCAGTCCCCAACTATCACAACGCACAGATACATGCACAATGGACAGAATGTTGCCCTTCGCCGACACACCTGGATACCGGAGGCAGGCCGGGGGTTCAGACAGTGTCTTTTGCTCTTGCTAGGCAAGAGAAGGGAGATGGAGGGCCAAAGGCAGCTGTCCCTTTTCAATCACAGCCAGAGGGCAGGAGCCCTGACATTTGGAGCCCTGTCTTGCTATCTCATCAGGGCCTAGGTTCATCCTAGTCCTGCTTTTGTCAGAACCAGGACTCATGAAGACTCGGCAATCCTGCTCCCTGGAGGCTCCTGACACACCTAGATCACCGCCCTTTCTGCGTTGGTCTCTCTAAAGTCCGTTCCCGCTGTGCACTGCAACTTCCTTGGCCCTGGTTTGTAGACCCTCCACCTAAAAACATATGAGCTAGCCAGGTCTGGGAGGTGAGGATCGCTCTTTCTCCGAGGGAAGACAGACAAAAGCGCTACCCAGGACCCGTGCCTCCGCAGCTGCCTCTCCACATTTCCAGCACTGGGGCTCGGACAGGCCTAATTGAAGTGAGTCCTTGCGAGAGGGACTCACTTGGCCACCCCGGACTTAAAGGCACCTGGGAGCCCTGAACTGCCTCCATTTAAGAGCGACCCCATCGGCCTGCGTGCATGCTGTGCCTAGATGCAAGGAGCTGGGCCCCTCGCTGAGCTGCAAGGCTCTGCTTTCTTTTTCAAATGTGGGCTCTTGGTTGTGCGCATGCGCACAGGCGTCTGGGAAAAATGGGTCCCTAGCACCGAGCTGAGAGGGGTGTAACTCCAGCCTGCTGCAGCCTCTGGCTCAGGCTTCTCTGGAAGGTGCTGCAGTCCTGCCAGCGACCCCAGAGGACCCCAGCACGACTCTCTTCGGTGTCAACCCCGAACGATGGACTCTGCAGTGTCCCGTGGACATTCTGGAAGACTTTGTACCCTCTCCTTGGCGAAGGTTCACTGTTCCTGGTGGTCTTCTTTCTCCTGTGACTAGTTCTCGCGGGAAATCCATGTTGACCTAGGCCTCCACAAGGTCTGCAACTCCCTGGGAATCACTTTCCTCAACCTCCCTGGGCCCCAACTCAAGGCACCCACCACCTGCTGGGTTCAACTCCTCCACGAGGCTCCCGGAAGACACTATAAGTGTCAAGGCCAGACACTGTGCTGAATGCACTTGTGCTAGAGCCACGCAGCCGACTGTAGTCATGCTGAACCCTGTGGAAAGTCCATTCTGAGAACCTACCTACTATGGGGTGATTCCTGGCCCACAGTGCACCTAGGAAATCATTGCCCTCTCCTGGGACGCTCCCGCTAGACGGTGCCTCCCATGGGAGCAAGAGCAATCCTGCCAGCGTCTAGTTCTCTGTCCCAGTGTGGCCTAGAAACACAGGGGGGCATCTTTCTTGGGGCGACCCCAGGCTCCTGCTCCGGGGCTCTATGTTGCCAGAGGTGCCTTCTGTACACCCCCAGGGAGACACTGTCCCGAGAAAAAGCGTCGTTCCCTGGACGTACTGAATCTTGCCTTTGGACACCTCCAATCCAACCCAGAATTCTCAGAAGCCAGCGCCAGGCTCTGTCCAAAAGCTCGGAAAGGAAAGCGGGCCAGCTGCAAGAGAAAAGGCCCGGGAGTCGAAATGCAAGTGAAACCTCTGGCTGTGACAAAGGAGACAGAGTCATACCCAGGAATGAGGCTTCAGCCTACAGAGGAGCAGCAGGAAATTACTGTCGGTCCGAAACACCAGAACTCCACTCAGAGACATTCTCAGGAAGAAAGCTGGCTACACAGCTTAGAGGCAGCAGTCAACCTTCTGCACAAACGTCATCATCCCAAAAGAGACAGTGCAGAGGAACAACGGGATGTGTGTATTACGTCTGTGCCTCTAGGACTGTGTGTGTTTCTAGGGGAGAGGAGATAGGAGTGCACGTTCGTGTCAGCTCTCAGCGGTCCTTCCTTAAGAGGCATGCAAACGAGTTTCGTAGAAGTAGAGAGGCCATAGCACGAGGAAGGAGAGGGTGGCAGTCTCCAAAGCTAGACAGTTTGCCTTCTGCCCTGGCATCTCAAATAGGGCTGATGGTTTGACAGGAGCTCGACTATGGACAGACCTAAAGATCAAGGGAGTCTTGTGCTGGTAGGCCCCTATATGTATCGGATACCTTCCACCACCCAGTCCCCAACTATCACAACGCACAGATACATGCACAATGGACAGAATGTTGCCCTTCGCCGACACACCTGGATACCGGAGGCAGGCCGGGGGTTCAGACAGTGTCTTTTGCTCTTGCTAGGCAAGAGAAGGGAGATGGAGGGCCAAAGGCAGCTGTCCCTTTTCAATCACAGCCAGAGGGCAGGACCCATGACATTTGGAGCCCTGTCTTGCTATCTCATCAGGGCCTAGGTTCATCCTAGTCCTGCTTTTGTCAGAACCAGGACTCATGAAGACTCCGCAATCCTGCTCCCTGGAGGCTCCTGACACACCTAGATCACCGCCCTTTCTGCGTTGGTCTCTCTAAAGTCCGTTCCCGCTGTGCACTGCAACTTCCTTGGCCCTGGTTTGTAGACCCTCCACCTAAAAACATATGAGCTAGCCAGGTCTGGGAGGTGAGGATCGCTCTTTCTCCGAGGGAAGACAGACAAAAGCGCTACCCAACACCCGTGCCTCCGCAGCTGCCTCTCCACATTTCCAGCACTGGGGCTTGGACAGGCCTAATTGAAGTAAGTCCTTGCGAGAGGGACTCACTTGGCCACCCCGGACTTAAAGGCACCTGGGAGCCCTGAACTGCCTCCATTTAAGAGCGACCCCATCGGCCTGCGTGCATGCTGTGCCTAGATGCAAGGAGCTGGGCCCCTCGCTGAGCTGCAAGGCTCTGCTTTCTTTTTCAAATGTGGGCTCTTGGTCGTGCGCATGCGCACAGGCGTCTGGGAAAAATGGGTCCCTAGCACCGAGCTGAGAGGGGTGTAACTCCAGCCTGCTGCAGCCTCTGGCTCAGGCTTCTCTGGAAGGTGCTGCAGTCCTGCCAGCGACCCCAGAGGACCCTAGCACGACTCTCTTCGGTGTCAACCCCGAACGATGGACTCTGCAGTGTCCCGTGGACATTCTGGAAGTCTTTGTACCCTCTCCTTGGCGAAGGTTCACTGTTCCTGGTGGTCTTCTTTCTCCTGTGACTAGTTCTCGCGGGAAATCCATGTTGACCTAGGCCTCCACAAGGTCTGCAACTCCCTGGGAATCACTTTCCTCAACCTCCCTGGGCCCCAACTCAAGGCACCCACCACCTGCTGGGTTCAACTCCTCCACGAGGCTCCCGGAAGACACTATAAGTGTCAAGGCCAGACACTGTGCTGAATGCACTTGTGCTAGAGCCACGCAGCCGACTGTAGTCATGCTGAACCCTGTGGAAAGTCCATTCTGAGAACCTACCTACTATGGGGTGATTCCTGGCCCACAGTGCACCTAGGAAATCATTGCCCTCTCCTGGGACGCTCCCGCTAGACGGTGCCTCCCATGGGAGCAAGAGCAATCCTGCCAGCGTCTAGTTCTCTGTCCCAGTGTGGCCTAGAAACACAGGGGGGCATCTTTCTTGGGGCGACCCCAGGCTCCTGCTCCGGGGCTCTATGTTGCCAGAGGTGCCTTCTGTACACCCCCAGGGAGACACTGTCCCGAGAAAAAGCGTCGTTCCCTGGACGTACTGAATCTTGCTTTTGGACACCTCCAATCCAACCCAGAATTCTCAGAAGCCAGCGCCAGGCTCTGTCCAAAAGCTCGGAAAGGAAAGCGGGCCAGCTGCAAGAGAAAAGGCCAGGGAGTCGAAATGCAAGTGAAACCTGTGGCTGTGACAAAGGAGACAGAGTCCTACCCAGGAATGAGGCTTCAGCCTACAGAGGAGCAGCAGGAAATTACTGTCGGTCCGAAACACCAGAACTCCACTCAGAGACATTCTCAGGAAGAAAGCTGGCTACACAGCTTAGAGGCAGCAGTCAACCTTCTGCACAAACGTCATCATCCCAAAAGAGACAGTGCAGAGGAACAACGGGATGTGTGTATTACGTCTGTGCCTCTAGGACTGTGTGTGTTTCTAGGGGAGAGGAGATAGGAGTGCACGTTCGTGTCAGCTCTCAGCGGTCCTTCTTTAAGAGGCATGCAAACGAGTTTCGTAGAAGTAGAGAGGCCATAGCACGAGGAAGGAGAGGGTGGCAGTCTCCAAAGCTAGACAGTTTGCCTTCTGCCCTGGCATCTCAAATAGGGCTGATGGTTTGACAGGAGCTCGACTATGGACAGACCTAAAGATCAAGGGAGTCTTGGGCTGGTAGGCCCCTATATGTATCGGATACCTTCCACCACCCAGTCCCCAACTATCACAACGCACAGATATACATGCACAATGGACAGAATGTTGCCCTTCGCCGACACACCTGGATACCGGAGGCAGGCCGGGGGTTCAGACAGTGTCTTTTGCTCTTGCTAGGCAAGAGAAGGGAGATGGAGGGCCAAAGGCAGCTGTCCCTTTTCAATCACAGCCAGAGGGCAGGACCCATGACATTTGGAGCCCTGTCTTGCTATCTCATCAGGGCCTAGGTTCATCCTAGTCCTGCTTTTGTCAGAACCAGGACTCATGAAGACTCGGCAATCCTGCTCCCTGGAGGCTCCTGACACACCTAGATCACCGCCCTTTCTGCGTTGGTCTCTCTAAAGTCCGTTCCCGCTGTGCACTGCAACTTTTTTGGCCCTGGTTTGTAGACCCTCCACCTAAAAACATATGAGCTAGCCAGGTCTGGGAGGTGAGGATCGCTCTTTCTCCGAGGGAAGACAGACAAAAGCGCTACCCAGGACCCGTGCCTCCGCAGCTGCCTCTCCACATTTCCAGCACTGGGGCTCGGACAGGCCTAATTGAAGTGAGTCCTTGCGAGAGGGACTCACTTGGCCACCCCGGACTTAAAGGCACCTGGGAGCCCTGAACTGCCTCCATTTAAGAGCGACCCCATCGGCCTGCGTGCATGCTGTGCCTAGATGCAAGGAGCTGGGCCCCTCGCTGAGCTGCAAGGCTCTGCTTTCTTTTTCAAATGTGGGCTCTTGGTCGTGCGCATGCGCACAGGCGTCTGGGAAAAATGGGTCCCTAGCACCGAGCTGAGAGGGGTGTAACTCCAGCCTGCTGCAGCCTCTGGCTCAGGCTTCTCTGGAAGGTGCTGCAGTCCTGCCAGCGACCCCAGAGGACCCCAGCACGACTCTCTTCGGTGTCAACCCCGAACGATGGACTCTGCAGTGTCCCGTGGACATTCTGGAAGACTTTGTACCCTCTCCTTGGCGAAGGTTCACTGTTCCTGGTGGTCTTCTTTCTCCTGTGACTAGTTCTCGCGGGAAATCCATGTTGACCTAGGCCTCCACAAGGTCTGCAACTCCCTGGGAATCACTTTCCTCAACCTCCCTGGGCCCCAACTGAAGGCACCCACCACTTGCTGGGTTCAACTCCTCCACGAGGCTCCCGGAAGACACTATAAGTGTCAAGGCCAGACACTGTGCTGAATGCACTTGTGCTAGAGCCACGCAGCCGACTGTAGTCATGCTGAACCCTGTGGAAAGTCCATTCTGAGAACCTACTATGGGGTGACTCCTGGCCCACAGTGCACCTAGGAAATCATTGCCCTCTCCTGGGACGCTCCCGCTAGACGGTGCCTCCCATGGGAGCAAGAGCAATCCTGCCAGCGTCTAGTTCTCTGTCCCAGTGTGGCCTAGAAACACAGGGGGGCATCTTTCTTGGGGCGACCCCAGGCTCCTGCTCCGGGGCTCTATGTTGCCAGAGGTGCCTTCTGTACACCCCCAGGGAGACACTGTCCCGAGAAAAAGCGTCGTTCCCTGGACGTACTGAATCTTGCCTTTGGACACCTCCAATCCAACCCAGAATTCTCAGAAGCCAGCGCCAGGCTCTGTCCAAAAGCTCGGAAAGGAAAGCGGGCCAGCTGCAAGAGAAAAGGCCCGGGAGTCGAAATGCAAGTGAAACCTCTGGCTGTGACAAAGGAGACAGAGTCCTACCCAGGAATGAGGCTTCAGCCTACAGAGGAGCAGCAGGAAATTACTGTCGGTCCAAAACACCAGAACTCCACTCAGAGACATTCTCAGGAAGAAAGCTGGCTACACAGCTTAGAGGCAGCAGTCAACCTTCTGCACAAACGTCATCATCCCAAAAGAGACAGTGCAGAGGAACAACGGGATGTGTGTATTACGTCTGTGCCTCTAGGACTGTGTGTGTTTCTAGGGGAGAGGAGATAGGAGTGCACGTTCGTGTCAGCTCTCAGCGGTCCTTCTTTAAGAGGCATGCAAACGAGTTTCGTAGAAGTAGAGAGGCCATAGCACGAGGAAGGAGAGGGTGGCAGTCTCCAAAGCTAGACAGTTTGCCTTCTGCCCTGGCATCTCAAATAGGTCTGATGGTTTGACAGGAGCTCGACTATGGACAGACCTAAAGATCAAGGGAGTCTTGTGCTGGTAGGCCCCTATATGTATCGGATACCTTCCACCACCCAGTCCCCAACTATCACAACGCACAGATATACATGCACAATGGACAGAATGTTGCCCTTCGCTGACACACCTGGATACCGGAGGCAGGCCGGGGGTTCAGACAGTGTCTTTTGCTCTTGCTAGGCAAGAGAAGGGAGATGGAGGGCCAAAGGCAGCTGTCCCTTTTCAATCACAGCCAGAGGGCAGGACCCATGACATTTGGAGCCCTGTCTTGCTATCTCATCAGGGCCTAGGTTCATCCTAGTCCTGCTTTTGTCAGAACCAGGACTCATGAAGACTCCGCAATCCTGCTCCCTGGAGGCTCCTGACACACCTAGATCACCGCCCTTTTGCGTTGGTCTCTCTAAAGTCCGTTCCCGCTGTGCACTGCAACTTCCTTGGCCCTGGTTTGTAGACCCTCCACCTAAAAACATATGAGCTAGCCAGGTCTGGGAGGTGAGGATCGCTCTTTCTCCGAGGGAAGACAGACAAAAGCGCTACCCAGGACCCGTGCCTCCGAAGCTGCCTCTCCACGTTTCCAGCACTGGGGCTCGGACAGGCCTAATTGAAGTGAGTCCTTGCAAGAGGGACTCACTTGGCCACCCCGGACTTAAAGGCACCTGGGAGCCCTGAACTGCCTCCATTTAAGAGCGACCCCATCGGCCTGCGTGCATGCTGTGCCTAGATGCAAGGAGCTGGGCCCCTCGCTGAGCTGCAAGGCTCTGCTTTCTTTTTCAAATGTGGGCTCTTGGTCGTGCGCATGCGCACAGGCGTCTGGGAAAAATGGGTCCCTAGCACCGAGCTGAGAGGGGTGTAACTCCAGCCTGCTGCAGCCTCTGGCTCAGGCTTCTCTGGAAGGTGCTGCAGTCCTGCCAGCGACCCCAGAGGACCCCAGCACGACTCTCTTCGGTGTCAACCCCGAACGATGGACTCTGCAGTGTCCCGTGGACATTCTGGAAGACTTTGTACCCTCTCCTTGGCGAACGTTCACTGTTCCTGGTGGTCTTCTTTCTCCTGTGACTAGTTCTCGCGGGAAATCCATGTTGACCTAGGCCTCCACAAGGTCTGCAACTCCCTGGGAATCACTTTCCTCAACCTCCCTGGGCCCCAACTCAAGGCACCCACCACCTGCTGGGTTCAACTCCTCCACGAGGCTCCCGGAAGACACTATAAGTGTCAAGGCCAGACACTGTGCTGAATGCACTTGTGCTAGAGCCACGCAGCCGACTGTAGTCATGCTGAACCCTGTGGAATGTCCATTCTGAGAACCTACTATGGGGTGATTCCTGGCCCACAGTGCACCTAGGAAATCATTGCCCTCTCCTGGGACGCTCCCGCTAGACGGTGCCTCCCATGGGAGCAAGAGCAATCCTGCCAGCGTCTAGTTCTCTGTCCCAGTGTGGCCTAGAAACACAGGGGGGCATCTTTCTTGGGGCGACCCCAGGCTCCTGCTCCGGGGCTCTATGTTGCCAGAGGTGCCTTCTGTACACCCCCAGGGAGACACTGTCCCGAGAAAAAGCGTCGTTCCCTGGACGTACTGAATCTTGCCTTTGGACACCTCCAATCCAACCCAGAATTCTCAGAAGCCAGCGCCAGGCTCTGTCCAAAAGCTCGGAAAGGAAAGCGGGCCAGCTGCAAGAGAAAAGGCCCGGGAGTCGAAATGCAAGTGAAACCTCTGGCTGTGACAAAGGAGACAGAGTCCTACCCAGGAATGAGGCTTCAGCCTACAGAGGAGCAGCAGGAAATTACTGTCGGTCCAAAACACCAGAACTCCACTCAGAGACATTCTCAGGAAGAAAGCTGGCTACACAGCTTAGAGGCAGCAGTCAACCTTCTGCACAAACGTCATCATCCCAAAAGAGACAGTGCAGAGGAACAACGGGATGTGTGTATTACGTCTGTGCCTCTAGGACTGTGTGTGTTTCTAGGGGAGAGGAGATAGGAGTGCACGTTCGTGTCAGCTCTCAGCGGTCCTTCTTTAAGAGGCATGCAAACGAGTTTCGTAGAAGTAGAGAGGCCATAGCACGAGGAAGGAGAGGGTGGCAGTCTCCAAAGCTAGACAGTTTGCCTTCTGCCCTGGCATCTCAAATAGGTCTGATGGTTTGACAGGAGCTCGACTATGGACAGACCTAAAGATCAAGGGAGTCTTGTGCTGGTAGGCCCCTATATGTATCGGATACCTTCCACCACCCAGTCCCCAACTATCACAACGCACAGATATACATGCACAATGGACAGAATGTTGCCCTTCGCTGACACACCTGGATACCGGAGGCAGGCCGGGGGTTCAGACAGTGTCTTTTGCTCTTGCTAGGCAAGAGAAGGGAGATGGAGGGCCAAAGGCAGCTGTCCCTTTTCAATCACAGCCAGAGGGCAGGACCCATGACATTTGGAGCCCTGTCTTGCTATCTCATCAGGGCCTAGGTTCATCCTAGTCCTGCTTTTGTCAGAACCAGGACTCATGAAGACTCGGCAATCCTGCTCCCTGGAGGCTCCTGACACACCTAGATCACCGCCCTTTTGCGTTGGTCTCTCTAAAGTCCGTTCCCGCTGTGCACTGCAACTTCCTTGGCCCTGGTTTGTAGACCCTCCACCTAAAAACATATGAGCTAGCCAGGTCTGGGAGGTGAGGATCGCTCTTTCTCCGAGGGAAGACAGACAAAAGCGCTACCCAGGACCCGTGCCTCCGAAGCTGCCTCTCCACGTTTCCAGCACTGGGGCTCGGACAGGCCTAATTGAAGTGAGTCCTTGCAAGAGGGACTCACTTGGCCACCCCGGACTTAAAGGCACCTGGGAGCCCTGAACTGCCTCCATTTAAGAGCGACCCCATCGGCCTGCGTGCATGCTGTGCCTAGATGCAAGGAGCTGGGCCCCTCGCTGAGCTGCAAGGCTCTGCTTTCTTTTTCAAATGTGGGCTCTTGGTCGTGCGCATGCGCACAGGCGTCTGGGAAAAATGGGTCCCTAGCACCGAGCTGAGAGGGGTGTAACTCCAGCCTGCTGCAGCCTCTGGCTCAGGCTTCTCTGGAAGGTGCTGCAGTCCTGCCAGCGACCCCAGAGGACCCCAGCACGACTCTCTTCGGTGTCAACCCCGAACGATGGACTCTGCAGTGTCCCGTGGACATTCTGGAAGACTTTGTACCCTCTCCTTGGCGAACGTTCACTGTTCCTGGTGGTCTTCTTTCTCCTGTGACTAGTTCTCGCGGGAAATCCATGTTGACCTAGGCCTCCACAAGGTCTGCAACTCCCTGGGAATCACTTTCCTCAACCTCCCTGGGCCCCAACTCAAGGCACCCACCACCTGCTGGGTTCAACTCCTCCACGAGGCTCCCGGAAGACACTATAAGTGTCAAGGCCAGACACTGTGCTGAATGCACTTGTGCTAGAGCCACGCAGCCGACTGTAGTCATGCTGAACCCTGTGGAATGTCCATTCTGAGAACCTACTATGGGGTGATTCCTGGCCCACAGTGCACCTAGGAAATCATTGCCCTCTCCTGGGACGCTCCCGCTAGACGGTGCCTCCCATGGGAGCAAGAGCAATCCTGCCAGCGTCTAGTTCTCTGTCCCAGTGTGGCCTAGAAACACAGGGGGGCATCTTTCTTGGGGCGACCCCAGGCTCCTGCTCCGGGGCTCTATGTTGCCAGAGGTGCCTTCTGTACACCCCCAGGGAGACACTGTCCCGAGAAAAAGCGTCGTTCCCTGGACGTACTGAATCTTGCCTTTGGACACCTCCAATCCAACCCAGAATTCTCAGAAGCCAGCGCCAGGCTCTGTCCAAAAGCTCGGAAAGGAAAGCGGGCCAGCTGCAAGAGAAAAGGCCCGGGAGTCGAAATGCAAGTGAAACCTCTGGCTGTGACAAAGGAGACAGAGTCCTACCCAGGAATGAGGCTTCAGCCTACAGAGGAGCAGCAGGAAATTACTGTCGGTCCAAAACACCAGAACTCCACTCAGAGACATTCTCAGGAAGAAAGCTGGCTACACAGCTTAGAGGCAGCAGTCAACCTTCTGCACAAACGTCATCATCCCAAAAGAGACAGTGCAGAGGAACAACGGGATGTGTGTATTACGTCTGTGCCTCTAGGACTGTGTGTGTTTCTAGGGGAGAGGAGATAGGAGTGCACGTTCGTGTCAGCTCTCAGCGGTCCTTCTTTAAGAGGCATGCAAACGAGTTTCGTAGAAGTAGAGAGGCCATAGCACGAGGAAGGAGAGGGTGGCAGTCTCCAAAGCTAGACAGTTTGCCTTCTACCCTGGCATCTCAAATAGGGCTGATGGTTTGACAGGAGCTCGACTATGGACAGACCTAAAGATCAAGGGAGTCTTGTGCTGGTAGGCCCCTATATGTATCGGATACCTTCCACCACCCGGTCCCCAACTATCACAAGGCACAGATATACATGCACAATGGACAGAATGTTGCCCTTCGCCGACACACCTGGATACCGGAGGCAGGCCGGGGGTTCAGACAGTGTCTTTTGCTCTTGCTAGGCAAGAGAAGGGAGATGGAGGGCCAAAGGCAGCTGTCCCTTTTCAATCACAGCCAGAGGGCAGGACCCATGACATTTGGAGCCCTGTCTTGCTATCTCATCAGGGCCTAGGTTCATCCTAGTCCTGCTTTTGTCAGAACCAGGACTCATGAAGACTCGGCAATCCTGCTCCCTGGAGGCTCCTGACACACCTAGATCACCGCCCTTTCTGCGTTGGTCTCTCTAAAGTCCGTTCCCGCTGTGCACTGCAACTTCCTTGGCCCTGGTTTGTAGACCCTCCACCTAAAAACATATGAGCTAGCCAGGTCTGGGAGGTGAGGATCGCTCTTTCTCCGAGGGAAGACAGACAAAAGCGCTACCCAGGACCCGTGCCTCCGCAGCTGCCTCTCCACATTTCCAGCACTGGGGCTCGGACAGGCCTAATTGAAGTGAGTCCTTGCGAGAGGGACTCACTTGGCCACCCCGGACTTAAAGGCACCTGGGAGCCCTGAACTGCCTCCATTTAAGAGCGACCCCATCGGCCTGCGTGCATGCTGTGCCTAGATGCAAGGAGCTGGGCCCCTCGCTGAGCTGCAAGGCTCTGCTTTCTTTTTCAAATGTGGGCTCTTGGTCGTGCGCATGCGCACAGGCGTCTGGGAAAAATGGGTCCCTAGCACCGAGCTGAGAGGGGTGTAACTCCAGCCTGCTGCAGCCTCTGGCTCAGGCTTCTCTGGAAGGTGCTGCAGTCCTGCCAGCGACCCCAGAGGACCCCAGCACGACTCTCTTCGGTGTCAACCCCGAACGATGGACTCTGCAGTGTCCCGTGGACATTCTGGAAGACTTTGTACCCTCTCCTTGGCGAAGGTTCACTGTTCCTGGTGGTCTTCTTTCTCCAGTGACTAGTTCTCGCGGGAAATCCATGTTGACCTAGGCCTCCACAAGGTCTGCAACTCCCTGGGAATCACTTTCCTCAACCTCCCTGGGCCCCAACTCAAGGCACCCACCACCTGCTGGGTTCAACTCCTCCACGAGGCTCCCGGAAGACACTATAAGTGTCAAGGCCAGACACTGTGCTGAATGCACTTGTGCTAGAGCCACGCAGCCGACTGTAGTCATGCTGAACCCTGTGGAAAGTCCATTCTGAGAACCTACTATGGGGTGACTCCTGGCCCACAGTGCACCTAGGAAATCATTGCCCTCTCCTGGGACGCTCCCGCTAGACGGTGCCTCCCATGGGAGCAAGAGCAATCCTGCCAGCGTCTAGTTCTCAGTCCCAGTGTGGCCTAGAAACACAGGGGGGCATCTTTCTTGGGGCGACCCCAGGCTCCTGCTCCGGGGCTCTATGTTGCCAGAGGTGCCTTCTGTACACCCCCAGGGAGACACTGTCCCGAGAAAAAGCGTCGTTCCCTGGACGTACTGAATCTTGCCTTTGGACACCTCCAATCCAACCCAGAATTCTCAGAAGCCAGCGCCAGGCTCTGTCCAAAAGCTCGGAAAGGAAAGCGGGCCAGCTGCAAGAGAAAAGGCCCGGGAGTCGAAATGCAAGTGAAACCTCTGGCTGTGACAAAGGAGACAGAGTCCTACCCAGGAATGAGGCTTCAGCCTACAGAGGAGCAGCAGGAAATTACTGTCGGTCCAAAACACCAGAACTCCACTCAGAGACATTCTCAGGAAGAAAGCTGGCTACACAGCTTAGAGGCAGCAGTCAACCTTCTGCACAAACGTCATCATCCCAAAAGAGACAGTGCAGAGGAACAACGGGATGTGTGTATTACGTCTGTGCCTCTAGGACTGTGTGTGTTTCTAGGGGAGAGGAGATAGGAGTGCACGTTCGTGTCAGCTCTCAGCGGTCCTTCTTTAAGAGGCATGCAAACGAGTTTCGTAGAAGTAGAGAGGCCATAGCACGAGGAAGGAGAGGGTGGCAGTCTCCAAAGCTAGACAGTTTGCCTTCTGCCCTGGCATCTCAAATAGGTCTGATGGTTTGACAGGAGCTCGACTATGGACAGACCTAAAGATCAAGGGAGTCTTGTGCTGGTAGGCCCCTATATGTATCGGATACCTTCCACCACCCAGTCCCCAACTATCACAACGCACAGATATACATGCACAATGGACAGAATGTTGCCCTTCGCTGACACACCTGGATACCGGAGGCAGGCCGGGGGTTCAGACAGTGTCTTTTGCTCTTGCTAGGCAAGAGAAGGGAGATGGAGGGCCAAAGGCAGCTGTCCCTTTTCAATCACAGCCAGAGGGCAGGACCCATGACATTTGGAGCCCTGTCTTGCTATCTCATCAGGGCCTAGGTTCATCCTAGTCCTGCTTTTGTCAGAACCAGGACTCATGAAGACTCGGCAATCCTGCTCCCTGGAGGCTCCTGACACACCTAGATCACCGCCCTTTTGCGTTGGTCTCTCTAAAGTCCGTTCCCGCTGTGCACTGCAACTTCCTTGGCCCTGGTTTGTAGACCCTCCACCTAAAAACATATGAGCTAGCCAGGTCTGGGAGGTGAGGATCGCTCTTTCTCCGAGGGAAGACAGACAAAAGCGCTACCCAGGACCCGTGCCTCCGAAGCTGCCTCTCCACGTTTCCAGCACTGGGGCTCGGACAGGCCTAATTGAAGTGAGTCCTTGCGAGAGGGACTCACTTGGCCACCCCGGACTTAAAGGCACCTGGGAGCCCTGAACTGCCTCCATTTAAGAGCGACCCCATCGGCCTGCGTGCATGCTGTGCCTAGATGCAAGGAGCTGGGCCCCTCGCTGAGCTGCAAGGCTCTGCTTTCTTTTTCAAATGTGGGCTCTTGGTCGTGCGCATGCGCACAGGCGTCTGGGAAAAATGGGTCCCTAGCACCGAGCTGAGAGGGGTGTAACTCCAGCCTGCTGCAGCCTCTGGCTCAGGCTTCTCTGGAAGGTGCTGCAGTCCTGCCAGCGACCCCAGAGGACCCCAGCACGACTCTCTTCGGTGTCAACCCCGAACGATGGACTCTGCAGTGTCCCGTGGACATTCTGGAAGACTTTGTACCCTCTCCTTGGCGAACGTTCACTGTTCCTGGTGGTCTTCTTTCTCCTGTGACTAGTTCTCGCGGGAAATCCATGTTGACCTAGGCCTCCACAAGGTCTGCAACTCCCTGGGAATCACTTTCCTCAACCTCCCTGGGCCCCAACTCAAGGCACCCACCACCTGCTGGGTTCAACTCCTCCACGAGGCTCCCGGAAGACACTATAAGTGTCAAGGCCAGACACTGTGCTGAATGCACTTGTGCTAGAGCCACGCAGCCGACTGTAGTCATGCTGAACCCTGTGGAATGTCCATTCTGAGAACCTACTATGGGGTGATTCCTGGCCCACAGTGCACCTAGGAAATCATTGCCCTCTCCTGGGACGCTCCCGCTAGACGGTGCCTCCCATGGGAGCAAGAGCAATCCTGCCAGCGTCTAGTTCTCTGTCCCAGTGTGGCCTAGAAACACAGGGGGGCATCTTTCTTGGGGCGACCCCAGGCTCCTGCTCCGGGGCTCTATGTTGCCAGAGGTGCCTTCTGTACACCCCCAGGGAGACACTGTCCCGAGAAAAAGCGTCGTTCCCTGGACGTACTGAATCTTGCCTTTGGACACCTCCAATCCAACCCAGAATTCTCAGAAGCCAGCGCCAGGCTCTGTCCAAAAGCTCGGAAAGGAAAGCGGGCCAGCTGCAAGAGAAAAGGCCCGGGAGTCGAAATGCAAGTGAAACCTCTGGCTGTGACAAAGGAGACAGAGTCCTACCCAGGAATGAGGCTTCAGCCTACAGAGGAGCAGCAGGAAATTACTGTCGGTCCAAAACACCAGAACTCCACTCAGAGACATTCTCAGGAAGAAAGCTGGCTACACAGCTTAGAGGCAGCAGTCAACCTTCTGCACAAACGTCATCATCCCAAAAGAGACAGTGCAGAGGAACAACGGGATGTGTGTATTACGTCTGTGCCTCTAGGACTGTGTGTGTTTCTAGGGGAGAGGAGATAGGAGTGCACGTTCGTGTCAGCTCTCAGCGGTCCTTCTTTAAGAGGCATGCAAACGAGTTTCGTAGAAGTAGAGAGGCCATAGCACGAGGAAGGAGAGGGTGGCAGTCTCCAAAGCTAGACAGTTTGCCTTCTACCCTGGCATCTCAAATAGGGCTGATGGTTTGACAGGAGCTCGACTATGGACAGACCTAAAGATCAAGGGAGTCTTGTGCTGGTAGGCCCCTATATGTATCGGATACCTTCCACCACCCGGTCCCCAACTATCACAAGGCACAGATATACATGCACAATGGACAGAATGTTGCCCTTCGCCGACACACCTGGATACCGGAGGCAGGCCGGGGGTTCAGACAGTGTCTTTTGCTCTTGCTAGGCAAGAGAAGGGAGATGGAGGGCCAAAGGCAGCTGTCCCTTTTCAATCACAGCCAGAGGGCAGGACCCATGACATTTGGAGCCCTGTCTTGCTATCTCATCAGGGCCTAGGTTCATCCTAGTCCTGCTTTTGTCAGAACCAGGACTCATGAAGACTCGGCAATCCTGCTCCCTGGAGGCTCCTGACACACCTAGATCACCGCCCTTTCTGCGTTGGTCTCTCTAAAGTCCGTTCCCGCTGTGCACTGCAACTTCCTTGGCCCTGGTTTGTAGACCCTCCACCTAAAAACATATGAGCTAGCCAGGTCTGGGAGGTGAGGATCGCTCTTTCTCCGAGGGAAGACAGACAAAAGCGCTACCCAGGACCCGTGCCTCCGCAGCTGCCTCTCCACATTTCCAGCACTGGGGCTCGGACAGGCCTAATTGAAGTGAGTCCTTGCGAGAGGGACTCACTTGGCCACCCCGGACTTAAAGGCACCTGGGAGCCCTGAACTGCCTCCATTTAAGAGCGACCCCATCGGCCTGCGTGCATGCTGTGCCTAGATGCAAGGAGCTGGGCCCCTCGCTGAGCTGCAAGGCTCTGCTTTCTTTTTCAAATGTGGGCTCTTGGTCGTGCGCATGCGCACAGGCGTCTGGGAAAAATGGGTCCCTAGCACCGAGCTGAGAGGGGTGTAACTCCAGCCTGCTGCAGCCTCTGGCTCAGGCTTCTCTGGAAGGTGCTGCAGTCCTGCCAGCGACCCCAGAGGACCCCAGCACGACTCTCTTCGGTGTCAACCCCGAACGATGGACTCTGCAGTGTCCCGTGGACATTCTGGAAGACTTTGTACCCTCTCCTTGGCGAAGGTTCACTGTTCCTGGTGGTCTTCTTTCTCCTGTGACTAGTTCTCGCGGGAAATCCATGTTGACCTAGGCCTCCACAAGGTCTGCAACTCCCTGGGAATCACTTTCCTCAACCTCCCTGGGCCCCAACTCAAGGCACCCACCACCTGCTGGGTTCAACTCCTCCACGAGGCTCCCGGAAGACACTATAAGTGTCAAGGCCAGACACTGTGCTGAATGCACTTGTGCTAGAGCCACGCAGCCGACTGTAGTCATGCTGAACCCTGTGGAAAGTCCATTCTGAGAACCTACTATGGGGTGACTCCTGGCCCACAGTGCACCTAGGAAATCATTGCCCTCTCCTGGGACGCTCCCGCTAGACGGTGCCTCCCATGGGAGCAAGAGCAATCCTGCCAGCGTCTAGTTCTCAGTCCCAGTGTGGCCTAGAAACACAGGGGGGCATCTTTCTTGGGGCGACCCCAGGCTCCTGCTCCGGGGCTCTATGTTGCCAGAGGTGCCTTCTGTACACCCCCAGGGAGACACTGTCCCGAGAAAAAGCGTCGTTCCCTGGACGTACTGAATCTTGCCTTTGGACACCTCCAATCCAACCCAGAATTCTCAGAAGCCAGCGCCAGGCTCTGTCCAAAAGCTCGGAAAGGAAAGCGGGCCAGCTGCAAGAGAAAAGGCCCGGGAGTCGAAATGCAAGTGAAACCTCTGGCTGTGACAAAGGAGACAGAGTCCTACCCAGGAATGAGGCTTCAGCCTACAGAGGAGCAGCAGGAAATTACTGTCGGTCCAAAACACCAGAACTCCACTCAGAGACATTCTCAGGAAGAAAGCTGGCTACACAGCTTAGAGGCAGCAGTCAACCTTCTGCACAAACGTCATCATCCCAAAAGAGACAGTGCAGAGGAACAACGGGATGTGTGTATTACGTCTGTGCCTCTAGGACTGTGTGTGTTTCTAGGGGAGAGGAGATAGGAGTGCACGTTCGTGTCAGCTCTCAGCGGTCCTTCTTTAAGAGGCATGCAAACGAGTTTCGTAGAAGTAGAGAGGCCATAGCACGAGGAAGGAGAGGGTGGCAGTCTCCAAAGCTAGACAGTTTGCCTTCTGCCCTGGCATCTCAAATAGGTCTGATGGTTTGACAGGAGCTCGACTATGGACAGACCTAAAGATCAAGGGAGTCTTGTGCTGGTAGGCCCCTATATGTATCGGATACCTTCCACCACCCAGTCCCCAACTATCACAACGCACAGATATACATGCACAATGGACAGAATGTTGCCCTTCGCTGACACACCTGGATACCGGAGGCAGGCCGGGGGTTCAGACAGTGTCTTTTGCTCTTGCTAGGCAAGAGAAGGGAGATGGAGGGCCAAAGGCAGCTGTCCCTTTTCAATCACAGCCAGAGGGCAGGACCCATGACATTTGGAGCCCTGTCTTGCTATCTCATCAGGGCCTAGGTTCATCCTAGTCCTGCTTTTGTCAGAACCAGGACTCATGAAGACTCGGCAATCCTGCTCCCTGGAGGCTCCTGACACACCTAGATCACCGCCCTTTTGCGTTGGTCTCTCTAAAGTCCGTTCCCGCTGTGCACTGCAACTTCCTTGGCCCTGGTTTGTAGACCCTCCACCTAAAAACATATGAGCTAGCCAGGTCTGGGAGGTGAGGATCGCTCTTTCTCCGAGGGAAGACAGACAAAAGCGCTACCCAGGACCCGTGCCTCCGAAGCTGCCTCTCCACGTTTCCAGCACTGGGGCTCGGACAGGCCTAATTGAAGTGAGTCCTTGCGAGAGGGACTCACTTGGCCACCCCGGACTTAAAGGCACCTGGGAGCCCTGAACTGCCTCCATTTAAGAGCGACCCCATCGGCCTGCGTGCATGCTGTGCCTAGATGCAAGGAGCTGGGCCCCTCGCTGAGCTGCAAGGCTCTGCTTTCTTTTTCAAATGTGGGCTCTTGGTCGTGCGCATGCGCACAGGCGTCTGGGAAAAATGGGTCCCTAGCACCGAGCTGAGAGGGGTGTAACTCCAGCCTGCTGCAGCCTCTGGCTCAGGCTTCTCTGGAAGGTGCTGCAGTCCTGCCAGCGACCCCAGAGGACCCCAGCACGACTCTCTTCGGTGTCAACCCCGAACGATGGACTCTGCAGTGTCCCGTGGACATTCTGGAAGACTTTGTACCCTCTCCTTGGCGAACGTTCACTGTTCCTGGTGGTCTTCTTTCTCCTGTGACTAGTTCTCGCGGGAAATCCATGTTGACCTAGGCCTCCACAAGGTCTGCAACTCCCTGGGAATCACTTTCCTCAACCTCCCTGGGCCCCAACTCAAGGCACCCACCACCTGCTGGGTTCAACTCCTCCACGAGGCTCCCGGAAGACACTATAAGTGTCAAGGCCAGACACTGTGCTGAATGCACTTGTGCTAGAGCCACGCAGCCGACTGTAGTCATGCTGAACCCTGTGGAATGTCCATTCTGAGAACCTACTATGGGGTGATTCCTGGCCCACAGTGCACCTAGGAAATCATTGCCCTCTCCTGGGACGCTCCCGCTAGACGGTGCCTCCCATGGGAGCAAGAGCAATCCTGCCAGCGTCTAGTTCTCTGTCCCAGTGTGGCCTAGAAACACAGGGGGGCATCTTTCTTGGGGCGACCCCAGGCTCCTGCTCCGGGGCTCTATGTTGCCAGAGGTGCCTTCTGTACACCCCCAGGGAGACACTGTCCCGAGAAAAAGCGTCGTTCCCTGGACGTACTGAATCTTGCCTTTGGACACCTCCAATCCAACCCAGAATTCTCAGAAGCCAGCGCCAGGCTCTGTCCAAAAGCTCGGAAAGGAAAGCGGGCCAGCTGCAAGAGAAAAGGCCCGGGAGTCGAAATGCAAGTGAAACCTCTGGCTGTGACAAAGGAGACAGAGTCCTACCCAGGAATGAGGCTTCAGCCTACAGAGGAGCAGCAGGAAATTACTGTCGGTCCAAAACACCAGAACTCCACTCAGAGACATTCTCAGGAAGAAAGCTGGCTACACAGCTTAGAGGCAGCAGTCAACCTTCTGCACAAACGTCATCATCCCAAAAGAGACAGTGCAGAGGAACAACGGGATGTGTGTATTACGTCTGTGCCTCTAGGACTGTGTGTGTTTCTAGGGGAGAGGAGATAGGAGTGCACGTTCGTGTCAGCTCTCAGCGGTCCTTCTTTAAGAGGCATGCAAACGAGTTTCGTAGAAGTAGAGAGGCCATAGCACGAGGAAGGAGAGGGTGGCAGTCTCCAAAGCTAGACAGTTTGCCTTCTACCCTGGCATCTCAAATAGGGCTGATGGTTTGACAGGAGCTCGACTATGGACAGACCTAAAGATCAAGGGAGTCTTGTGCTGGTAGGCCCCTATATGTATCGGATACCTTCCACCACCCGGTCCCCAACTATCACAAGGCACAGATATACATGCACAATGGACAGAATGTTGCCCTTCGCCGACACACCTGGATACCGGAGGCAGGCCGGGGGTTCAGACAGTGTCTTTTGCTCTTGCTAGGCAAGAGAAGGGAGATGGAGGGCCAAAGGCAGCTGTCCCTTTTCAATCACAGCCAGAGGGCAGGACCCATGACATTTGGAGCCCTGTCTTGCTATCTCATCAGGGCCTAGGTTCATCCTAGTCCTGCTTTTGTCAGAACCAGGACTCATGAAGACTCGGCAATCCTGCTCCCTGGAGGCTCCTGACACACCTAGATCACCGCCCTTTCTGCGTTGGTCTCTCTAAAGTCCGTTCCCGCTGTGCACTGCAACTTCCTTGGCCCTGGTTTGTAGACCCTCCACCTAAAAACATATGAGCTAGCCAGGTCTGGGAGGTGAGGATCGCTCTTTCTCCGAGGGAAGACAGACAAAAGCGCTACCCAGGACCCGTGCCTCCGCAGCTGCCTCTCCACATTTCCAGCACTGGGGCTCGGACAGGCCTAATTGAAGTGAGTCCTTGCGAGAGGGACTCACTTGGCCACCCCGGACTTAAAGGCACCTGGGAGCCCTGAACTGCCTCCATTTAAGAGCGACCCCATCGGCCTGCGTGCATGCTGTGCCTAGATGCAAGGAGCTGGGCCCCTCGCTGAGCTGCAAGGCTCTGCTTTCTTTTTCAAATGTGGGCTCTTGGTCGTGCGCATGCGCACAGGCGTCTGGGAAAAATGGGTCCCTAGCACCGAGCTGAGAGGGGTGTAACTCCAGCCTGCTGCAGCCTCTGGCTCAGGCTTCTCTGGAAGGTGCTGCAGTCCTGCCAGCGACCCCAGAGGACCCCAGCACGACTCTCTTCGGTGTCAACCCCGAACGATGGACTCTGCAGTGTCCCGTGGACATTCTGGAAGACTTTGTACCCTCTCCTTGGCGAAGGTTCACTGTTCCTGGTGGTCTTCTTTCTCCTGTGACTAGTTCTCGCGGGAAATCCATGTTGACCTAGGCCTCCACAAGGTCTGCAACTCCCTGGGAATCACTTTCCTCAACCTCCCTGGGCCCCAACTCAAGGCACCCACCACCTGCTGGGTTCAACTCCTCCACGAGGCTCCCGGAAGACACTATAAGTGTCAAGGCCAGACACTGTGCTGAATGCACTTGTGCTAGAGCCACGCAGCCGACTGTAGTCATGCTGAACCCTGTGGAATGTCCATTCTGAGAACCTACTATGGGGTGACTCCTGGCCCACAGTGCACCTAGGAAATCATTGCCCTCTCCTGGGACGCTCCCGCTAGACGGTGCCTCCCATGGGAGCAAGAGCAATCCTGCCAGCGTCTAGTTCTCAGTCCCAGTGTGGCCTAGAAACACAGGGGGGCATCTTTCTTGGGGCGACCCCAGGCTCCTGCTCCGGGGCTCTATGTTGCCAGAGGTGCCTTCTGTACACCCCCAGGGAGACACTGTCCCGAGAAAAAGCGTCGTTCCCTGGACGTACTGAATCTTGCCTTTGGACACCTCCAATCCAACCCAGAATTCTCAGAAGCCAGCGCCAGGCTCTGTCCAAAAGCTCGGAAAGGAAAGCGGGCCAGCTGCAAGAGAAAAGGCCCGGGAGTCGAAATGCAAGTGAAACCTCTGGCTGTGACAAAGGAGACAGAGTCCTACCCAGGAATGAGGCTTCAGCCTACAGAGGAGCAGCAGGAAATTACTGTCGGTCCAAAACACCAGAACTCCACTCAGAGACATTCTCAGGAAGAAAGCTGGCTACACAGCTTAGAGGCAGCAGTCAACCTTCTGCACAAACGTCATCATCCCAAAAGAGACAGTGCAGAGGAACAACGGGATGTGTGTATTACGTCTGTGCCTCTAGGACTGTGTGTGTTTCTAGGGGAGAGGAGATAGGAGTGCACGTTCGTGTCAGCTCTCAGCGGTCCTTCTTTAAGAGGCATGCAAACGAGTTTCGTAGAAGTAGAGAGGCCATAGCACGAGGAAGGAGAGGGTGGCAGTCTCCAAAGCTAGACAGTTTGCCTTCTGCCCTGGCATCTCAAATAGGTCTGATGGTTTGACAGGAGCTCGACTATGGACAGACCTAAAGATCAAGGGAGTCTTGTGCTGGTAGGCCCCTATATGTATCGGATACCTTCCACCACCCAGTCCCCAACTATCACAACGCACAGATATACATGCACAATGGACAGAATGTTGCCCTTCGCTGACACACCTGGATACCGGAGGCAGGCCGGGGGTTCAGACAGTGTCTTTTGCTCTTGCTAGGCAAGAGAAGGGAGATGGAGGGCCAAAGGCAGCTGTCCCTTTTCAATCACAGCCAGAGGGCAGGAACCATGACATTTGGAGCCCTGTCTTGCTATCTCATCAGGGCCTAGGTTCATCCTAGTCCTGCTTTTGTCAGAACCAGGACTCATGAAGACTCGGCAATCCTGCTCCCTGGAGGCTCCTGACACACCTAGATCACCGCCCTTTTGCGTTGGTCTCTCTAAAGTCCGTTCCCGCTGTGCACTGCAACTTCCTTGGCCCTGGTTTGTAGACCCTCCACCTAAAAACATATGAGCTAGCCAGGTCTGGGAGGTGAGGATCGCTCTTTCTCCGAGGGAAGACAGACAAAAGCGCTACCCAGGACCCGTGCCTCCGAAGCTGCCTCTCCACGTTTCCAGCACTGGGGCTCGGACAGGCCTAATTGAAGTGAGTCCTTGCGAGAGGGACTCACTTGGCCACCCCGGACTTAAAGGCACCTGGGAGCCCTGAACTGCCTCCATTTAAGAGCGACCCCATCGGCCTGCGTGCATGCTGTGCCTAGATGCAAGGAGCTGGGCCCCTCGCTGAGCTGCAAGGCTCTGCTTTCTTTTTCAAATGTGGGCTCTTGGTCGTGCGCATGCGCACAGGCGTCTGGGAAAAATGGGTCCCTAGCACCGAGCTGAGAGGGGTGTAACTCCAGCCTGCTGCAGCCTCTGGCTCAGGCTTCTCTGGAAGGTGCTGCAGTCCTGCCAGCGACCCCAGAGGACCCCAGCACGACTCTCTTCGGTGTCAACCCCGAACGATGGACTCTGCAGTGTCCCGTGGACATTCTGGAAGACTTTGTACCCTCTCCTTGGCGAACGTTCACTGTTCCTGGTGGTCTTCTTTCTCCTGTGACTAGTTCTCGCGGGAAATCCATGTTGACCTAGGCCTCCACAAGGTCTGCAACTCCCTGGGAATCACTTTCCTCAACCTCCCTGGGCCCCAACTCAAGGCACCCACCACCTGCTGGGTTCAACTCCTCCACGAGGCTCCCGGAAGACACTATAAGTGTCAAGGCCAGACACTGTGCTGAATGCACTTGTGCTAGAGCCACGCAGCCGACTGTAGTCATGCTGAACCCTGTGGAATGTCCATTCTGAGAACCTACTATGGGGTGATTCCTGGCCCACAGTGCACCTAGGAAATCATTGCCCTCTCCTGGGACGCTCCCGCTAGACGGTGCCTCCCATGGGAGCAAGAGCAATCCTGCCAGCGTCTAGTTCTCTGTCCCAGTGTGGCCTAGAAACACAGGGGGGCATCTTTCTTGGGGCGACCCCAGGCTCCTGCTCCGGGGCTCTATGTTGCCAGAGGTGCCTTCTGTACACCCCCAGGGAGACACTGTCCCGAGAAAAAGCGTCGTTCCCTGGACGTACTGAATCTTGCCTTTGGACACCTCCAATCCAACCCAGAATTCTCAGAAGCCAGCGCCAGGCTCTGTCCAAAAGCTCGGAAAGGAAAGCGGGCCAGCTGCAAGAGAAAAGGCCCGGGAGTCGAAATGCAAGTGAAACCTCTGGCTGTGACAAAGGAGACAGAGTCCTACCCAGGAATGAGGCTTCAGCCTACAGAGGAGCAGCAGGAAATTACTGTCGGTCCAAAACACCAGAACTCCACTCAGAGACATTCTCAGGAAGAAAGCTGGCTACACAGCTTAGAGGCAGCAGTCAACCTTCTGCACAAACGTCATCATCCCAAAAGAGACAGTGCAGAGGAACAACGGGATGTGTGTATTACGTCTGTGCCTCTAGGACTGTGTGTGTTTCTAGGGGAGAGGAGATAGGAGTGCACGTTCGTGTCAGCTCTCAGCGGTCCTTCTTTAAGAGGCATGCAAACGAGTTTCGTAGAAGTAGAGAGGCCATAGCACGAGGAAGGAGAGGGTGGCAGTCTCCAAAGCTAGACAGTTTGCCTTCTGCCCTGGCATCTCAAATAGGGCTGATGGTTTGACAGGAGCTCGACTATGGACAGACCTAAAGATCAAGGGAGTCTTGTGCTGGTAGGCCCCTATATGTATCGGATACCTTCCACCACCCGGTCCCCAACTATCACAACGCACAGATATACATGCACAATGGACAGAATGTTGCCCTTCGCTGACACACCTGGATACCGGAGGCAGGCCGGGGGTTCAGACAGTGTCTTTTGCTCTTGCTAGGCAAGAGAAGGGAGATGGAGGGCCAAAGGCAGCTGTCCCTTTTCAATCACAGCCAGAGGGCAGGAGCCATGACATTTGGAGCCCTGTCTTGCTATCTCATCAGGGCCTAGGTTCATCCTAGTCCTGCTTTTGTCAGAACCAGGACTCATGAAGACTCGGCAATCCTGCTCCCTGGAGGCTCCTGACACACCTAGATCACCGCCCTTTCTGCGTTGGTCTCTCTAAAGTCCGTTCCCGCTGTGCACTGCAACTTCCTTGGCCCTGGTTTGTAGACCCTCCACCTAAAAACATATGAGCTAGCCAGGTCTGGGAGGTGAGGATCGCTCTTTCTCCGAGGGAAGACAGACAAAAGCGCTACCCAGGACCCGTGCCTCCGCAGCTGCCTCTCCACATTTCCAGCACTGGGGCTCGGACAGGCCTAATTGAAGTGAGTCCTTGCGAGAGGGACTCACTTGGCCACCCCGGACTTAAAGGCACCTGGGAGCCCTGAACTGCCTCCATTTAAGAGCGACCCCATCGGCCTGCGTGCATGCTGTGCCTAGATGCAAGGAGCTGGGCCCCTCGCTGAGCTGCAAGGCTCTGCTTTCTTTTTCAAATGTGGGCTCTTGGTCGTGCGCATGCGCACAGGCGTCTGGGAAAAATGGGTCCCTAGCACCGAGCTGAGAGGGGTGTAACTCCAGCCTGCTGCAGCCTCTGGCTCAGGCTTCTCTGGAAGGTGCTGCAGTCCTGCCAGCGACCCCAGAGGACCCCAGCACGACTCTCTTCGGTGTCAACCCCGAACGATGGACTCTGCAGTGTCCCGTGGACATTCTGGAAGACTTTGTACCCTCTCCTTGGCGAAGGTTCACTGTTCCTGGTGGTCTTCTTTCTCCTGTGACTAGTTCTCGCGGGAAATCCATGTTGACCTAGGCCTCCACAAGGTCTGCAACTCCCTGGGAATCACTTTCCTCAACCTCCCTGGGCCCCAACTCAAGGCACCCACCACCTGCTGGGTTCAACTCCTCCACGAGGCTCCCGGAAGACACTATAAGTGTCAAGGCCAGACACTGTGCTGAATGCACTTGTGCTAGAGCCACGCAGCCGACTGTAGTCATGCTGAACCCTGTGGAAAGTCCATTCTGAGAACCTACCTACTATGGGGTGATTCCTGGCCCACAGTGCACCTAGGAAATCATTGCCCTCTCCTGGGACGCTCCCGCTAGACGGTGCCTCCCATGGGAGCAAGAGCAATCCTGCCAGCGTCTAGTTCTCTGTCCCAGTGTGGCCTAGAAACACAGGGGGGCATCTTTCTTGGGGCGACCCCAGGCTCCTGCTCCGGGGCTCTATGTTGCCAGAGGTGCCTTCTGTACACCCCCAGGGAGACACTGTCCCGAGAAAAAGCGTCGTTCCCTGGACGTACTGAATCTTGCCTTTGGACACCTCCAATCCAACCCAGAATTCTCAGAAGCCAGCGCCAGGCTCTGTCCAAAAGCTCGGAAAGGAAAGCGGGCCAGCTGCAAGAGAAAAGGCCCGGGAGTCGAAATGCAAGTGAAACCTCTGGCTGTGACAAAGGAGACAGAGTCCTACCCAGGAATGAGGCTTCAGCCTACAGAGGAGCAGCAGGAAATTACTGTCGGTCCAAAACACCAGAACTCCACTCAGAGACATTCTCAGGAAGAAAGCTGGCTACACAGCTTAGAGGCAGCAGTCAACCTTCTGCACAAACGTCATCATCCCAAAAGAGACAGTGCAGAGGAACAACGGGATGTGTGTATTACGTCTGTGCCTCTAGGACTGTGTGTGTTTCTAGGGGAGAGGAGATAGGAGTGCACGTTCGTGTCAGCTCTCAGCGGTCCTTCTTTAAGAGGCATGCAAACGAGTTTCGTAGAAGTAGAGAGGCCATAGCACGAGGAAGGAGAGGGTGGCAGTCTCCAAAGCTAGACAGTTTGCCTTCTGCCCTGGCATCTCAAATAGGGCTGATGGTTTGACAGGAGCTCGACTATGGACAGACCTAAAGATCAAGGGAGTCTTGTGCTGGTAGGCCCCTATATGTATCGGATACCTTCCACCACCCGGTCCCCAACTATCACAACGCACAGATATACATGCACAATGGACAGAATGTTGCCCTTCGCTGACACACCTGGATACCGGAGGCAGGCCGGGGGTTCAGACAGTGTCTTTTGCTCTTGCTAGGCAAGAGAAGGGAGATGGAGGGCCAAAGGCAGCTGTCCCTTTTCAATCACAGCCAGAGGGCAGGAGCCATGACATTTGGAGCCCTGTCTTGCTATCTCATCAGGGCCTAGGTTCATCCTAGTCCTGCTTTTGTCAGAACCAGGACTCATGAAGACTCGGCAATCCTGCTCCCTGGAGGCTCCTGACACACCTAGATCACCGCCCTTTCTGCGTTGGTCTCTCTAAAGTCCGTTCCCGCTGTGCACTGCAACTTCCTTGGCCCTGGTTTGTAGACCCTCCACCTAAAAACATATGAGCTAGCCAGGTCTGGGAGGTGAGGATCGCTCTTTCTCCGAGGGAAGACAGACAAAAGCGCTACCCAGGACCCGTGCCTCCGAAGCTGCCTCTCCACGTTTCCAGCACTGGGGCTCGGACAGGCCTAATTGAAGTGAGTCCTTGCGAGAGGGACTCACTTGGCCACCCCGGACTTAAAGGCACCTGGGAGCCCTGAACTGCCTCCATTTAAGAGCGACCCCATCGGCCTGCGTGCATGCTGTACCTAGATGCAAGGAGCTGGGCCCCTCGCTGAGCTGCAAGGCTCTGCTTTCTTTTTCAAATGTGGGCTCTTGGTCGTGCGCATGCGCACAGGCGTCTGGGAAAAATGGGTCCCTAGCACCGAGCTGAGAGGGGTGTAACTCCAGCCTGCTGCAGCCTCTGGCTCAGGCTTCTCTGGAAGGTGCTGCAGTCCTGCCAGCGACCCCAGAGGACCCCAGCACGACTCTCTTCGGTGTCAACCCCGAACGATGGACTCTGCAGTGTCCCGTGGACATTCTGGAAGACTTTGTACCCTCTCCTTGGCGAAGGTTCACTGTTCCTGGTGGTCTTCTTTCTCCTGTGACTAGTTCTCGCGGGAAATCCATGTTGACCTAGGCCTCCACAAGGTCTGCAACTCCCTGGGAATCACTTTCCTCAACCTCCCTGGGCCCCAACTCAAGGCACCCACCACCTGCTGGGTTCAACTCCTCCACGAGGCTCCCGGAAGACACTATAAGTGTCAAGGCCAGACACTGTGCTGAATGCACTTGTGCTAGAGCCACGCAGCCGACTGTAGTCATGCTGAACCCTGTGGAAAGTCCATTCTGAGAACCTACCTACTATGGGGTGATTCCTGGCCCACAGTGCACCTAGGAAATCATTGCCCTCTCCTGGGACGCTCCCGCTAGACGGTGCCTCCCATGGGAGCAAGAGCAATCCTGCCAGCGTCTAGTTCTCAGTCCCAGTGTGGCCTAGAAACACAGGGGGGCATCTTTCTTGGGGCGACCCCAGGCTCCTGCTCCGGGGCTCTATGTTGCCAGAGGTGCCTTCTGTACACCCCCAGGGAGACACTGTCCCGAGAAAAAGCGTCGTTCCCTGGACGTACTGAATCTTGCCTTTGGACACCTCCAATCCAACCCAGAATTCTCAGAAGCCAGCGCCAGGCTCTGTCCAAAAGCTCGGAAAGGAAAGCGGGCCAGCTGCAAGAGAAAAGGCCCGGGAGTCGAAATGCAAGTGAAACCTCTGGCTGTGACAAAGGAGACAGAGTCCTACCCAGGAATGAGGCTTCAGCCTACAGAGGAGCAGCAGGAAATTACTGTCGGTCCAAAACACCAGAACTCCACTCAGAGACATTCTCAGGAAGAAAGCTGGCTACACAGCTTAGAGGCAGCAGTCAACCTTCTGCACAAACGTCATCATCCCAAAAGAGACAGTGCAGAGGAACAACGGGATGTGTGTATTACGTCTGTGCCTCTAGGACTGTGTGTGTTTCTAGGGGAGAGGAGATAGGAGTGCACGTTCGTGTCAGCTCTCAGCGGTCCTTCTTTAAGAGGCATGCAAACGAGTTTCGTAGAAGTAGAGAGGCCATAGCACGAGGAAGGAGAGGGTGGCAGTCTCCAAAGCTAGACAGTTTGCCTTCTGCCCTGGCATCTCAAATAGGGCTGATGGTTTGACAGGAGCTCGACTATGGACAGACCTAAAGATCAAGGGAGTCTTGTGCTGGTAGGCCCCTATATGTATCGGATACCTTCCACCACCCAGTCCCCAACTATCACAACGCACAGATATACATGCACAATGGACAGAATGTTGCCCTTCGCCGACACACCTGGATACCGGAGGCAGGCCGGGGGTTCAGACAGTGTCTTTTGCTCTTGCTAGGCAAGAGAAGGGAGATGGAGGGCCAAAGGCAGCTGTCCCTTTTCAATCACAGCCAGAGGGCAGGACCCATGACATTTGGAGCCCTGTCTTGCTATCTCATCAGGGCCTAGGTTCATCCTAGTCCTGCTTTTGTCAGAACCAGGACTCATGAAGACTCGGCAATCCTGCTCCCTGTAGGCTCCTGACACACCTAGATCACCGCCCTTTCTGCGTTGGTCTCTCTAAAGTCCGTTCCCGCTGTGCACTGCAACTTCCTTGGCCCTGGTTTGTAGACCCTCCACCTAAAAACATATGAGCTAGCCAGGTCTGGGAGGTGAGGATCGCTCTTTCTCCGAGGGAAGACAGACAAAAGCGCTACCCAGGACCCGTGCCTCCGCAGCTGCCTCTCCACATTTCCAGCACTGGGGCTCGGACAGGCCTAATTGAAGTGAGTCCTTGCGAGAGGGACTCACTTGGCCACCCCGGACTTAAAGGCACCTGGGAGCCCTGAACTGCCTCCATTTAAGAGCGACCCCATCGGCCTGCGTGCATGCTGTGCCTAGATGCAAGGAGCTGGGCCCCTCGCTGAGCTGCAAGGCTCTGCTTTCTTTTTCAAATGTGGGCTCTTGGTCGTGCGCATGCGCACAGGCGTCTGGGAAAAATGGGTCCCTAGCACCGAGCTGAGAGGGGTGTAACTCCAGCCTGCTGCAGCCTCTGGCTCAGGCTTCTCTGGAAGGTGCTGCAGTCCTGCCAGCGACCCCAGAGGACCCCAGCACGACTCTCTTCGGTGTCAACCCCGAACGATGGACTCTGCAGTGTCCCGTGGACATTCTGGAAGACTTTGTACCCTCTCCTTGGCGAACGTTCACTGTTCCTGGTGGTCTTCTTTCTCCTGTGACTAGTTCTCGCGGGAAATCCATGTTGACCTAGGCCTCCACAAGGTCTGCAACTCCCTGGGAATCACTTTCCTCAACCTCCCTGGGCCCCAACTCAAGGCACCCACCACCTGCTGGGTTCAACTCCTCCACGAGGCTCCCGGAAGACACTATAAGTGTCAAGGCCAGACACTGTGCTGAATGCACTTGTGCTAGAGCCACGCAGCCGACTGTAGTCATGCTGAACCCTGTGGAAAGTCCATTCTGAGAACCTACCTACTAAGGGGTGATTCCTGGCCCACAGTGCACCTAGGAAATCATTGCCCTCTCCTGGGACGCTCCCGCTAGACGGTGCCTCCCATGGGAGCAAGAGCAATCCTGCCAGCGTCTAGTTCTCAGTCCCAGTGTGGCCTAGAAACACAGGGGGGCATCTTTCTTGGGGCGACCCCAGGCTCCTGCTCCGGGGCTCTATGTTGCCAGAGGTGCCTTCTGTACACCCCCAGGGAGACACTGTCCCGAGAAAAAGCGTCGTTCCCTGGACGTACTGAATCTTGCCTTTGGACACCTCCAATCCAACCCAGAATTCTCAGAAGCCAGCGCCAGGCTCTGTCCAAAAGCTCGGAAAGGAAAGCGGGCCAGCTGCAAGAGAAAAGGCCCGGGAGTCGAAATGCAAGTGAAACCTCTGGCTGTGACAAAGGAGACAGAGTCCTACCCAGGAATGAGGCTTCAGCCTACAGAGGAGCAGCAGGAAATTACTGTCGGTCCAAAACACCAGAACTCCACTCAGAGACATTCTCAGGAAGAAAGCTGGCTACACAGCTTAGAGGCAGCAGTCAACCTTCTGCACAAACGTCATCATCCCAAAAGACACAGTGCAGAGGAACAACGGGATGTGTGTATTACGTCTGTGCCTCTAGGACTGTGTGTGTTTCTAGGGGAGAGGAGAGAGGAGTGCACGTTCGTGTCAGCTCTCAGCGGTCCTTCTTTAAGAGGCATGCAAACGAGTTTCTTAGAAGTAGAGAGGCCATAGCACGAGGAAGGAGAGGGTGGCAGTCTCCAAAGCTAGACAGTTTGCCTTCTGCCCTGGCATCTCAAATAGGTCTGATGGTTTGACAGGAGCTCGACTATGGACAGACCTAAAGATCAAGGGAGTCTTGTGCTGGTAGGCCCCTATATGTATCGGATACCTTCCACCACCCAGTCCCCAACTATCACAACGCACAGATATACATGCACAATGGACAGAATGTTGCCCTTCGCCGACACACCTGGATACCGGAGGCAGGCCGGGGGTTCAGACAGTGTCTTTTGCTCTTGCTAGGCAAGAGAAGGGAGATGGAGGGCCAAAGGCAGCTGTCCCTTTTCAATCACAGCCAGAGGGCAGGAGCCATGACATTTGGAGCCCTGTCTTGCTATCTCATCAGGGCCTAGGTTCATCCTAGTCCTGCTTTTGTCAGAACCAGGACTCATGAAGACCTGGCAATCCTGCTCCCTGGAGGCTCCTGACACACCTAGATCACCGCCCTTTCTGCGTTGGTCTCTCTAAAGTCCGTTCCCGCTGTGCACTGCAACTTCCTTGGCCCTGGTTTGTAGACCCTCCACCTAAAAACATATGAGCTAGCCAGGTCTGGGAGGTGAGGATCGCTCTTTCTCCGAGGGAAGACAGACAAAAGCGCTACCCAACACCCGTGCCTCCGCAGCTGCCTCTCCACATTTCCAGCACTGGGGCTCGGACAGGCCTAATTGAAGTGAGTCCTTGCGAGAGGGACTCACTTGGCCACCCCGGACTTAAAGGCACCTGGGAGCCCTGAACTGCCTCCATTTAAGAGCGACCCCATCGGCCTGCGTGCATGCTGTGCCTAGATGCAAGGAGCTGGGCCCCTCGCTGAGCTGCAAGGCTCTGCTTTCTTTTTCAAATGTGGGCTCTTGGTCGTGCGCATGCGCACAGGCGTCTGGGAAAAATGGGTCCCTAGCACCGAGCTGAGAGGGGTGTAACTCCAGCCTGCTGCAGCCTCTGGCTCAGGCTTCTCTGGAAGGTGCTGCAGTCCTGCCAGCGACCCCAGAGGACCCCAGCACGACTCTCTTCGGTGTCAACCCCGAACGATGGACTCTGCAGTGTCCCGTGGACATTCTGGAAGACTTTGTACCCTCTCCTTGGCGAACGTTCACTGTTCCTGGTGGTCTTCTTTCTCCTGTGACTAGTTCTCGCGGGAAATCCATGTTGACCTAGGCCTCCACAAGGTCTGCAACTCCCTGGGAATCACTTTCCTCAACCTCCCTGGGCCCCAACTCAAGGCACCCACCACCTGCTGGGTTCAACTCCTCCACGAGGCTCCCGGAAGACACTATAAGTGTCAAGGCCAGACACTGTGCTGAATGCACTTGTGCTAGAGCCACGCAGCCGACTGTAGTCATGCTGAACCCTGTGGAAAGTCCATTCTGAGAACCTACCTACTAAGGGGTGATTCCTGGCCCACAGTGCACCTAGGAAATCATTGCCCTCTCCTGGGACGCTCCCGCTAGACGGTGCCTCCCATGGGAGCAAGAGCAATCCTGCCAGCGTCTAGTTCTCAGTCCCAGTGTGGCCTAGAAACACAGGGGGGCATCTTTCTTGGGGCGACCCCAGGCTCCTGCTCCGGGGCTCTATGTTGCCAGAGGTGCCTTCTGTACACCCCCAGGGAGACACTGTCCCGAGAAAAAGCGTCGTTCCCTGGACGTACTGAATCTTGCCTTTGGACACCTCCAATCCAACCCAGAATTCTCAGAAGCCAGCGCCAGGCTCTGTCCAAAAGCTCGGAAAGGAAAGCGGGCCAGCTGCAAGAGAAAAGGCCCGGGAGTCGAAATGCAAGTGAAACCTCTGGCTGTGACAAAGGAGACAGAGTCCTACCCAGGAATGAGGCTTCAGCCTACAGAGGAGCAGCAGGAAATTACTGTCGGTCCAAAACACCAGAACTCCACTCAGAGACATTCTCAGGAAGAAAGCTGGCTACACAGCTTAGAGGCAGCAGTCAACCTTCTGCACAAACGTCATCATCCCAAAAGACACAGTGCAGAGGAACAACGGGATGTGTGTATTACGTCTGTGCCTCTAGGACTGTGTGTGTTTCTAGGGGAGAGGAGAGAGGAGTGCACGTTCGTGTCAGCTCTCAGCGGTCCTTCTTTAAGAGGCATGCAAACGAGTTTCTTAGAAGTAGAGAGGCCATAGCACGAGGAAGGAGAGGGTGGCAGTCTCCAAAGCTAGACAGTTTGCCTTCTGCCCTGGCATCTCAAATAGGTCTGATGGTTTGACAGGAGCTCGACTATGGACAGACCTAAAGATCAAGGGAGTCTTGTGCTGGTAGGCCCCTATATGTATCGGATACCTTCCACCACCCAGTCCCCAACTATCACAACGCACAGATATACATGCACAATGGACAGAATGTTGCCCTTCGCCGACACACCTGGATACCGGAGGCAGGCCGGGGGTTCAGACAGTGTCTTTTGCTCTTGCTAGGCAAGAGAAGGGAGATGGAGGGCCAAAGGCAGCTGTCCCTTTTCAATCACAGCCAGAGGGCAGGAGCCATGACATTTGGAGCCCTGTCTTGCTATCTCATCAGGGCCTAGGTTCATCCTAGTCCTGCTTTTGTCAGAACCAGGACTCATGAAGACCTGGCAATCCTGCTCCCTGGAGGCTCCTGACACACCTAGATCACCGCCCTTTCTGCGTTGGTCTCTCTAAAGTCCGTTCCCGCTGTGCACTGCAACTTCCTTGGCCCTGGTTTGTAGACCCTCCACCTAAAAACATATGAGCTAGCCAGGTCTGGGAGGTGAGGATCGCTCTTTCTCCGAGGGAAGACAGACAAAAGCGCTACCCAACACCCGTGCCTCCGCAGCTGCCTCTCCACATTTCCAGCACTGGGGCTCGGACAGGCCTAATTGAAGTGAGTCCTTGCGAGAGGGACTCACTTGGCCACCCCGGACTTAAAGGCACCTGGGAGCCCTGAACTGCCTCCATTTAAGAGCGACCCCATCGGCCTGCGTGCATGCTGTGCCTAGATGCAAGGAGCTGGGCCCCTCGCTGAGCTGCAAGGCTCTGCTTTCTTTTTCAAATGTGGGCTCTTGGTCGTGCGCATGCGCACAGGCGTCTGGGAAAAATGGGTCCCTAGCACCGAGCTGAGAGGGGTGTAACTCCAGCCTGCTGCAGCCTCTGGCTCAGGCTTCTCTGGAAGGTGCTGCAGTCCTGCCAGCGACCCCAGAGGACCCCAGCACGACTCTCTTCGGTGTCAACCCCGAACGATGGACTCTGCAGTGTCCCGTGGACATTCTGGAAGACTTTGTACCCTCTCCTTGGCGAAGGTTCACTGTTCCTGGTGGTCTTCTTTCTCCTGTGACTAGTTCTCGCGGGAAATCCATGTTGACCTAGGCCTCCACAAGGTCTGCAACTCCCTGGGAATCACTTTCCTCAACCTCCCTGAGCCCCAACTCAAGGCACCCACCACCTGCTGGGTTCAACTCCTCCACGAGGCTCCCGGAAGACACTATAAGTGTCAAGGCCAGACACTGTGCTGAATGCACTTGTGCTAGAGCCACGCAGCCGACTGTAGTCATGCTGAACCCTGTGGAAAGTCCATTCTGAGAACCTACCTACTATGGGGTGATTCCTGGCCCACAGTGCACCTAGGAAATCATTGCCCTCTCCTGGGACGCTCCCGCTAGACGGTGCCTCCCATGGGAGCAAGAGCAATCCTGCCAGCGTCTAGTTCTCAGTCCCAGTGTGGCCTAGAAACACAGGGGGGCATCTTTCTTGGGGCGACCCCAGGCTCCTGCTCCGGGGCTCTATGTTGCCAGAGGTGCCTTCTGTACACCCCCAGGGAGACACTGTCCCGAGAAAAAGCGTCGTTCCCTAGACGTACTGAATCTTGCCTTTGGACACCTCCAATCCAACCCAGAATTCTCAGAAGCCAGCGCCAGGCTCTGTCCAAAAGCTCGGAAAGGAAAGCGGGCCAGCTGCAAGAGAAAAGGCCCGGGAGTCGAAATGCAAGTGAAACCTCTGGCTGTGACAAAGGAGACAGAGTCCTACCCAGGAATGAGGCTTCAGCCTACAGAGGAGCAGCAGGAAATTACTGTCGGTCCAAAACACCAGAACTCCACTCAGAGACATTCTCAGGAAGAAAGCTGGCTACACAGCTTAGAGGCAGCAGTCAACCTTCTGCACAAACGTCATCATCCCAAAAGAGACAGTGCAGAGGAACAACGGGATGTGTGTATTACGTCTGTGCCTCTAGGACTGTGTGTGTTTCTAGGGGAGAGGAGATAGGAGTGCACGTTCGTGTCAGCTCTCAGCGGTCCTTCTTTAAGAGGCATGCAAACGAGTTTCTTAGAAGTAGAGAGGCCATAGCACGAGGAAGGAGAGGGTGGCAGTCTCCAAAGCTAGACAGTTTGCCTTCTGCCCTGGCATCTCAAATAGGGCTGATGGTTTGACAGGAGCTCGACTATGGACAGACCTAAAGATCAAGGGAGTCTTGTGCTGGTAGGCCCCTATATGTATCGGATACCTTCCACCACCCAGTCCCCAACTATCACAACGCACAGATATACATGCACAATGGACAGAATGTTGCCCTTCGCCGACACACCTGGATACCGGAGGCAGGCCGGGGGTTCAGACAGTGTCTTTTGCTCTTGCTAGGCAAGAGAAGGGAGATGGAGGGCCAAAGGCAGCTGTCCCTTTTCAATCACAGCCAGAGGGCAGGAGCCATGACATTTGGAGCCCTGTCTTGCTATCTCATCAGGGCCTAGGTTCATCCTAGTCCTGCTTTTGTCAGAACCAGGACTCATGAAGACTCGGCAATCCTGCTCCCTGTAGGCTCCTGACACACCTAGATCACCGCCCTTTCTGCGTTGGTCTCTCTAAAGTCCGTTCCCGCTGTGCACTGCAACTTCCTTGGCCCTGGTTTGTAGACCCTCCACCTAAAAACATATGAGCTAGCCAGGTCTGGGAGGTGAGGATCGCTCTTTCTCCGAGGGAAGACAGACAAAAGCGCTACCCAGGACCCGTGCCTCCGCAGCTGCCTCTCCACATTTCCAGCACTGGGGCTCGGACAGGCCTAATTGAAGTGAGTCCTTGCGAGAGGGACTCACTTGGCCACCCCGGACTTAAAGGCACCTGGGAGCCCTGAACTGCCTCCATTTAAGAGCGACCCCATCGGCCTGCGTGCATGCTGTGCCTAGATGCAAGGAGCTGGGCCCCTCGCTGAGCTGCAAGGCTCTGCTTTCTTTTTCAAATGTGGGCTCTTGGTCGTGCGCATGCGCACAGGCGTCTGGGAAAAATGGGTCCCTAGCACCGAGCTGAGAGGGGTGTAACTCCAGCCTGCTGCAGCCTCTGGCTCAGGCTTCTCTGGAAGGTGCTGCAGTCCTGCCAGCGACCCCAGAGGACCCCAGCACGACTCTCTTCGGTGTCAACCCCGAACGATGGACTCTGCAGTGTCCCGTGGACATTCTGGAAGACTTTGTACCCTCTCCTTGGCGAACGTTCACTGTTCCTGGTGGTCTTCTTTCTCCTGTGACTAGTTCTCGCGGGAAATCCATGTTGACCTAGGCCTCCACAAGGTCTGCAACTCCCTGGGAATCACTTTCCTCAACCTCCCTGGGCCCCAACTCAAGGCACCCACCACCTGCTGGGTTCAACTCCTCCACGAGGCTCCCGGAAGACACTATAAGTGTCAAGGCCAGACACTGTGCTGAATGCACTTGTGCTAGAGCCACGCAGCCGACTGTAGTCATGCTGAACCCTGTGGAAAGTCCATTCTGAGAACCTACCTACTAAGGGGTGATTCCTGGCCCACAGTGCACCTAGGAAATCATTGCCCTCTCCTGGGACGCTCCCGCTAGACGGTGCCTCCCATGGGAGCAAGAGCAATCCTGCCAGCGTCTAGTTCTCAGTCCCAGTGTGGCCTAGAAACACAGGGGGGCATCTTTCTTGGGGCGACCCCAGGCTCCTGCTCCGGGGCTCTATGTTGCCAGAGGTGCCTTCTGTACACCCCCAGGGAGACACTGTCCCGAGAAAAAGCGTCGTTCCCTGGACGTACTGAATCTTGCCTTTGGACACCTCCAATCCAACCCAGAATTCTCAGAAGCCAGCGCCAGGCTCTGTCCAAAAGCTCGGAAAGGAAAGCGGGCCAGCTGCAAGAGAAAAGGCCCGGGAGTCGAAATGCAAGTGAAACCTCTGGCTGTGACAAAGGAGACAGAGTCCTACCCAGGAATGAGGCTTCAGCCTACAGAGGAGCAGCAGGAAATTACTGTCGGTCCAAAACACCAGAACTCCACTCAGAGACATTCTCAGGAAGAAAGCTGGCTACACAGCTTAGAGGCAGCAGTCAACCTTCTGCACAAACGTCATCATCCCAAAAGACACAGTGCAGAGGAACAACGGGATGTGTGTATTACGTCTGTGCCTCTAGGACTGTGTGTGTTTCTAGGGGAGAGGAGAGAGGAGTGCACGTTCGTGTCAGCTCTCAGCGGTCCTTCTTTAAGAGGCATGCAAACGAGTTTCTTAGAAGTAGAGAGGCCATAGCACGAGGAAGGAGAGGGTGGCAGTCTCCAAAGCTAGACAGTTTGCCTTCTGCCCTGGCATCTCAAATAGGTCTGATGGTTTGACAGGAGCTCGACTATGGACAGACCTAAAGATCAAGGGAGTCTTGTGCTGGTAGGCCCCTATATGTATCGGATACCTTCCACCACCCAGTCCCCAACTATCACAACGCACAGATATACATGCACAATGGACAGAATGTTGCCCTTCGCCGACACACCTGGATACCGGAGGCAGGCCGGGGGTTCAGACAGTGTCTTTTGCTCTTGCTAGGCAAGAGAAGGGAGATGGAGGGCCAAAGGCAGCTGTCCCTTTTCAATCACAGCCAGAGGGCAGGAGCCATGACATTTGGAGCCCTGTCTTGCTATCTCATCAGGGCCTAGGTTCATCCTAGTCCTGCTTTTGTCAGAACCAGGACTCATGAAGACCTGGCAATCCTGCTCCCTGGAGGCTCCTGACACACCTAGATCACCGCCCTTTCTGCGTTGGTCTCTCTAAAGTCCGTTCCCGCTGTGCACTGCAACTTCCTTGGCCCTGGTTTGTAGACCCTCCACCTAAAAACATATGAGCTAGCCAGGTCTGGGAGGTGAGGATCGCTCTTTCTCCGAGGGAAGACAGACAAAAGCGCTACCCAACACCCGTGCCTCCGCAGCTGCCTCTCCACATTTCCAGCACTGGGGCTCGGACAGGCCTAATTGAAGTGAGTCCTTGCGAGAGGGACTCACTTGGCCACCCCGGACTTAAAGGCACCTGGGAGCCCTGAACTGCCTCCATTTAAGAGCGACCCCATCGGCCTGCGTGCATGCTGTGCCTAGATGCAAGGAGCTGGGCCCCTCGCTGAGCTGCAAGGCTCTGCTTTCTTTTTCAAATGTGGGCTCTTGGTCGTGCGCATGCGCACAGGCGTCTGGGAAAAATGGGTCCCTAGCACCGAGCTGAGAGGGGTGTAACTCCAGCCTGCTGCAGCCTCTGGCTCAGGCTTCTCTGGAAGGTGCTGCAGTCCTGCCAGCGACCCCAGAGGACCCCAGCACGACTCTCTTCGGTGTCAACCCCGAACGATGGACTCTGCAGTGTCCCGTGGACATTCTGGAAGACTTTGTACCCTCTCCTTGGCGAACGTTCACTGTTCCTGGTGGTCTTCTTTCTCCTGTGACTAGTTCTCGCGGGAAATCCATGTTGACCTAGGCCTCCACAAGGTCTGCAACTCCCTGGGAATCACTTTCCTCAACCTCCCTGGGCCCCAACTCAAGGCACCCACCACCTGCTGGGTTCAACTCCTCCACGAGGCTCCCGGAAGACACTATAAGTGTCAAGGCCAGACACTGTGCTGAATGCACTTGTGCTAGAGCCACGCAGCCGACTGTAGTCATGCTGAACCCTGTGGAAAGTCCATTCTGAGAACCTACCTACTATGGGGTGATTCCTGGCCCACAGTGCACCTAGGAAATCATTGCCCTCTCCTGGGACGCTCCCGCTAGACGGTGCCTCCCATGGGAGCAAGAGCAATCCTGCCAGCGTCTAGTTCTCAGTCCCAGTGTGGCCTAGAAACACAGGGGGGCATCTTTCTTGGGGCGACCCCAGGCTCCTGCTCCGGGGCTCTATGTTGCCAGAGGTGCCTTCTGTACACCCCCAGGGAGACACTGTCCCGAGAAAAAGCGTCGTTCCCTGGACGTACTGAATCTTGCCTTTGGACACCTCCAATCCAACCCAGAATTCTCAGAAGCCAGCGCCAGGCTCTGTCCAAAAGCTCGGAAAGGAAAGCGGGCCAGCTGCAAGAGAAAAGGCCCGGGAGTCGAAATGCAAGTGAAACCTCTGGCTGTGACAAAGGAGACAGAGTCCTACCCAGGAATGAGGCTTCAGCCTACAGAGGAGCAGCAGGAAATTACTGTCGGTCCAAAACACCAGAACTCCACTCAGAGACATTCTCAGGAAGAAAGCTGGCTACACAGCTTAGAGGCAGCAGTCAACCTTCTGCACAAACGTCATCATCCCAAAAGAGACAGTGCAGAGGAACAACGGGATGTGTGTATTACGTCTGTGCCTCTAGGACTGTGTGTGTTTCTAGGGGAGAGGAGATAGGAGTGCACGTTCGTGTCAGCTCTCAGCGGTCCTTCTTTAAGAGGCATGCAAACGAGTTTCGTAGAAGTAGAGAGGCCATAGCACGAGGAAGGAGAGGGTGGCAGTCTCCAAAGCTAGACAGTTTGCCTTCTGCCCTGGCATCTCAAATAGGGCTGATGGTTTGACAGGAGCTCGACTATGGACAGACCTAAAGATCAAGGGAGTCTTGTGCTGGTAGGCCCCTATATGTATCGGATACCTTCCACCACCCAGTCCCCAACTATCACAACGCACAGATATACATGCACAATGGACAGAATGTTGCCCTTCGCCGACACACCTGGATACCGGAGGCAGGCCGGGGGTTCAGACAGTGTCTTTTGCTCTTGCTAGGCAAGAGAAGGGAGATGGAGGGCCAAAGGCAGCTGTCCCTTTTCAATCACAGCCAGAGGGCAGGACCCATGACATTTGGAGCCCTGTCTTGCTATCTCATCAGGGCCTAGGTTCATCCTAGTCCTGCTTTTGTCAGAACCAGGACTCATGAAGACTCGGCAATCCTGCTCCCTGTAGGCTCCTGACACACCTAGATCACCGCCCTTTCTGCGTTGGTCTCTCTAAAGTCCGTTCCCGCTGTGCACTGCAACTTCCTTGGCCCTGGTTTGTAGACCCTCCACCTAAAAACATATGAGCTAGCCAGGTCTGGGAGGTGAGGATCGCTCTTTCTCCGAGGGAAGACAGACAAAAGCGCTACCCAGGACCCGTGCCTCCGCAGCTGCCTCTCCACATTTCCAGCACTGGGGCTCGGACAGGCCTAATTGAAGTGAGTCCTTGCGAGAGGGACTCACTTGGCCACCCCGGACTTAAAGGCACCTGGGAGCCCTGAACTGCCTCCATTTAAGAGCGACCCCATCGGCCTGCGTGCATGCTGTGCCTAGATGCAAGGAGCTGGGCCCCTCGCTGAGCTGCAAGGCTCTGCTTTCTTTTTCAAATGTGGGCTCTTGGTCGTGCGCATGCGCACAGGCGTCTGGGAAAAATGGGTCCCTAGCACCGAGCTGAGAGGGGTGTAACTCCAGCCTGCTGCAGCCTCTGGCTCAGGCTTCTCTGGAAGGTGCTGCAGTCCTGCCAGCGACCCCAGAGGACCCCAGCACGACTCTCTTCGGTGTCAACCCCGAACGATGGACTCTGCAGTGTCCCGTGGACATTCTGGAAGACTTTGTACCCTCTCCTTGGCGAACGTTCACTGTTCCTGGTGGTCTTCTTTCTCCTGTGACTAGTTCTCGCGGGAAATCCATGTTGACCTAGGCCTCCACAAGGTCTGCAACTCCCTGGGAATCACTTTCCTCAACCTCCCTGGGCCCCAACTCAAGGCACCCACCACCTGCTGGGTTCAACTCCTCCACGAGGCTCCCGGAAGACACTATAAGTGTCAAGGCCAGACACTGTGCTGAATGCACTTGTGCTAGAGCCACGCAGCCGACTGTAGTCATGCTGAACCCTGTGGAAAGTCCATTCTGAGAACCTACCTACTAAGGGGTGATTCCTGGCCCACAGTGCACCTAGGAAATCATTGCCCTCTCCTGGGACGCTCCCGCTAGACGGTGCCTCCCATGGGAGCAAGAGCAATCCTGCCAGCGTCTAGTTCTCAGTCCCAGTGTGGCCTAGAAACACAGGGGGGCATCTTTCTTGGGGCGACCCCAGGCTCCTGCTCCGGGGCTCTATGTTGCCAGAGGTGCCTTCTGTACACCCCCAGGGAGACACTGTCCCGAGAAAAAGCGTCGTTCCCTGGACGTACTGAATCTTGCCTTTGGACACCTCCAATCCAACCCAGAATTCTCAGAAGCCAGCGCCAGGCTCTGTCCAAAAGCTCGGAAAGGAAAGCGGGCCAGCTGCAAGAGAAAAGGCCCGGGAGTCGAAATGCAAGTGAAACCTCTGGCTGTGACAAAGGAGACAGAGTCCTACCCAGGAATGAGGCTTCAGCCTACAGAGGAGCAGCAGGAAATTACTGTCGGTCCAAAACACCAGAACTCCACTCAGAGACATTCTCAGGAAGAAAGCTGGCTACACAGCTTAGAGGCAGCAGTCAACCTTCTGCACAAACGTCATCATCCCAAAAGACACAGTGCAGAGGAACAACGGGATGTGTGTATTACGTCTGTGCCTCTAGGACTGTGTGTGTTTCTAGGGGAGAGGAGAGAGGAGTGCACGTTCGTGTCAGCTCTCAGCGGTCCTTCTTTAAGAGGCATGCAAACGAGTTTCTTAGAAGTAGAGAGGCCATAGCACGAGGAAGGAGAGGGTGGCAGTCTCCAAAGCTAGACAGTTTGCCTTCTGCCCTGGCATCTCAAATAGGTCTGATGGTTTGACAGGAGCTCGACTATGGACAGACCTAAAGATCAAGGGAGTCTTGTGCTGGTAGGCCCCTATATGTATCGGATACCTTCCACCACCCAGTCCCCAACTATCACAACGCACAGATATACATGCACAATGGACAGAATGTTGCCCTTCGCCGACACACCTGGATACCGGAGGCAGGCCGGGGGTTCAGACAGTGTCTTTTGCTCTTGCTAGGCAAGAGAAGGGAGATGGAGGGCCAAAGGCAGCTGTCCCTTTTCAATCACAGCCAGAGGGCAGGAGCCATGACATTTGGAGCCCTGTCTTGCTATCTCATCAGGGCCTAGGTTCATCCTAGTCCTGCTTTTGTCAGAACCAGGACTCATGAAGACCTGGCAATCCTGCTCCCTGGAGGCTCCTGACACACCTAGATCACCGCCCTTTCTGCGTTGGTCTCTCTAAAGTCCGTTCCCGCTGTGCACTGCAACTTCCTTGGCCCTGGTTTGTAGACCCTCCACCTAAAAACATATGAGCTAGCCAGGTCTGGGAGGTGAGGATCGCTCTTTCTCCGAGGGAAGACAGACAAAAGCGCTACCCAACACCCGTGCCTCCGCAGCTGCCTCTCCACATTTCCAGCACTGGGGCTCGGACAGGCCTAATTGAAGTGAGTCCTTGCGAGAGGGACTCACTTGGCCACCCCGGACTTAAAGGCACCTGGGAGCCCTGAACTGCCTCCATTTAAGAGCGACCCCATCGGCCTGCGTGCATGCTGTGCCTAGATGCAAGGAGCTGGGCCCCTCGCTGAGCTGCAAGGCTCTGCTTTCTTTTTCAAATGTGGGCTCTTGGTCGTGCGCATGCGCACAGGCGTCTGGGAAAAATGGGTCCCTAGCACCGAGCTGAGAGGGGTGTAACTCCAGCCTGCTGCAGCCTCTGGCTCAGGCTTCTCTGGAAGGTGCTGCAGTCCTGCCAGCGACCCCAGAGGACCCCAGCACGACTCTCTTCGGTGTCAATCCCGAACGATGGACTCTGCAGTGTCCCGTGGACATTCTGGAAGACTTTGTACCCTCTCCTTGGCGAAGGTTCACTGTTCCTGGTGGTCTTCTTTCTCCTGTGACTAGTTCTCGCGGGAAATCCATGTTGACCTAGGCCTCCACAAGGTCTGCAACTCCCTGGGAATCACTTTCCTCAACCTCCCTGGGCCCCAACTCAAGGCACCCACCACCTGCTGGGTTCAACTCCTCCACGAGGCTCCCGGAAGACACTATAAGTGTCAAGGCCAGACACTGTGCTGAATGCACTTGTGCTAGAGCCACGCAGCCGACTGTAGTCATGCTGAACCCTGTGGAAAGTCCATTCTGAGAACCTACTATGGGGTGATTCCTGGCCCACAGTGCACCTAGGAAATCATTGCCCTCTCCTGGGACGCTCCCGCTAGACGGAGCCTCCCATGGGAGCAAGAGCAATCCTGCCAGCGTCTAGTTCTCTGTCCCAGTGTGGCCTAGAAACACAGGGGGGCATCTTTCTTGGGGCGACCCCAGGCTCCTGCTCCGGGGCTCTATGTTGCCAGAGGTGCCTTCTGTACACCCCCAGGGAGACACTGTCCCGAGAAAAAGCGTCGTTCCCTGGACGTACTGAATCTTGCCTTTGGACACCTCCAATCCAACCCAGAATTCTCAGAAGCCAGCGCCAGGCTCTGTCCAAAAGCTCGGAAAGGAAAGCGGGCCAGCTGCAAGAGAAAAGGCCCGGGAGTCGAAATGCAAGTGAAACCTCTGGCTGTGACAAAGGAGACAGAGTCCTACCCAGGAATGAGGCTTCAGCCTACAGAGGAGCAGCAGGAAATTACTGTCGGTCCAAAACACCAGAACTCCACTCAGAGACATTCTCAGGAAGAAAGCTGGCTACACAGCTTAGAGGCAGCAGTCAACCTTCTGCACAAACGTCATCATCCCAAAAGAGACAGTGCAGAGGAACAACGGGATGTGTGTATTACGTCTGTGCCTCTAGGACTGTGTGTGTTTCTAGGGGAGAGGAGATAGGAGTGCACGTTCGTGTCAGCTCTCAGCGGTCCTTCTTTAAGAGGCATGCAAACGATTTTCGTAGAAGTAGAGAGGCCATAGCACGAGGAAGGAGAGGGTGGCAGTCTCCAAAGCTAGACAGTTTGCCTTCTGCCCTGGCATCTCAAATAGGGCTGATGGTTTGACAGGAGCTCGACTATGGACAGACCTAAAGATCAAGGGAGTCTTGTGCTGGTAGGCCCCTATATGTATCGGATACCTTCCACCACCCAGTCCCCAACTATCACAGCGCACATTTACATGCACAATGGACAGAATGTTGCCCTTCGCCGACACACCTGGATACCGGAGGCAGGCCGGGGGTTCAGACAGTGTCTTTTGCTCTTGCTAGGCAAGAGAAGGGAGATGGAGGGCCAAAGGCAGCTGTCCCTTTTCAATCACAGCCAGAGGGCAGGAGCCATGACATTTGGAGCCCTGTCTTGCTATCTCATCAGGGCCTAGGTTCATCCTAGTCCTGCTTTTGTCAGAACCAGGACTCATGAAGACTCGGCAATCCTGCTCCCTGGAGGCTCCTGACACACCTAGATCACCGCCCTTTCTGCGTTGGTCTCTCTAAAGTCCGTTCCCGCTGTGCACTGCAACTTCCTTGGCCCTGGTTTGTAGACCCTCCACCTAAAAACATATGAGCTAGCCAGGTCTGGGAGGTGAGGATCGCTCTTTCTCCGAGGGAAGACAGACAAAAGCGCTACCCAACACCCGTGCCTCCGCAGCTGCCTCTCCACATTTCCAGCACTGGGGCTTGGACAGGCCTAATTGAAGTGAGTCCTTGCGAGAGGGACTCACTTGGCCACCCCGGACTTAAAGGCACCTGGGAGCCCTGAACTGCCTCCATTTAAGAGCGACCCCATCGGCCTGCGTGCATGCTGTGCCTAGATGCAAGGAGCTGGGCCCCTCGCTGAGCTGCAAGGCTCTGCTTTCTTTTTCAAATGTGGGCTCTTGGTCGTGCGCATGCGCACAGGCGTCTGGGAAAAATGGGTCCCTAGCACCGAGCTGAGAGGGGTGTAACTCCAGCCTGCTGCAGCCTCTGGCTCAGGCTTCTCTGGAAGGTGCTGCAGTCCTGCCAGCGACCCCAGAGGACCCCAGCACGACTCTCTTCGGTGTCAACCCCGAACGATGGACTCTGCAGTGTCCCGTGGACATTCTGGAAGACTTTGTACCCTCTCCTTGGCGAACGTTCACTGTTCCTGGTGGTCTTCTTTCTCCTGTGACTAGTTCTCGCGGGAAATCCATGTTGACCTAGGCCTCCACAAGGTCTGCAACTCCCTGGGAATCACTTTCCTCAACCTCCCTGGGCCCCAACTCAAGGCACCCACCACCTGCTGGGTTCAACTCCTCCACGAGGCTCCCGGAAGACACTATAAGTGTCAAGGCCAGACACTGTGCTGAATGCACTTGTGCTAGAGCCACGCAGCCGACTGTAGTCATGCTGAACCCTGTGGAAAGTCCATTCTGAGAACCTACCTACTATGGGGTGATTCCTGGCCCACAGTGCACCTAGGAAATCATTGCCCTCTCCTGGGACGCTCCCGCTAGACGGTGCCTCCCATGGGAGCAAGAGCAATCCTGCCAGCGTCTAGTTCTCAGTCCCAGTGTGGCCTAGAAACACAGGGGGGCATCTTTCTTGGGGCGACCCCAGGCTCCTGCTCCGGGGCTCTATGTTGCCAGAGGTGCCTTCTGTACACCCCCAGGGAGACACTGTCCCGAGAAAAAGCGTCGTTCCCTGGACGTACTGAATCTTGCCTTTGGACACCTCCAATCCAACCCAGAATTCTCAGAAGCCAGCGCCAGGCTCTGTCCAAAAGCTCGGAAAGGAAAGCGGGCCAGCTGCAAGAGAAAAGGCCCGGGAGTCGAAATGCAAGTGAAACCTCTGGCTGTGACAAAGGAGACAGAGTCCTACCCAGGAATGAGGCTTCAGCCTACAGAGGAGCAGCAGGAAATTACTGTCGGTCCAAAACACCAGAACTCCACTCAGAGACATTCTCAGGAAGAAAGCTGGCTACACAGCTTAGAGGCAGCAGTCAACCTTCTGCACAAACGTCATCATCCCAAAAGAGACAGTGCAGAGGAACAACGGGATGTGTGTATTACGTCTGTGCCTCTAGGACTGTGTGTGTTTCTAGGGGAGAGGAGATAGGAGTGCACGTTCGTGTCAGCTCTCAGCGGTCCTTCTTTAAGAGGCATGCAAACGAGTTTCGTAGAAGTAGAGAGGCCATAGCACGAGGAAGGAGAGGGTGGCAGTCTCCAAAGCTAGACAGTTTGCCTTCTGCCCTGGCATCTCAAATAGGGCTGATGGTTTGACAGGAGCTCGACTATGGACAGACCTAAAGATCAAGGGAGTCTTGTGCTGGTAGGCCCCTATATGTATCGGATACCTTCCACCACCCAGTCCCCAACTATCACAACGCACAGATATACATGCACAATGGACAGAATGTTGCCCTTCGCCGACACACCTGGATACCGGAGGCAGGCCGGGGGTTCAGACAGTGTCTTTTGCTCTTGCTAGGCAAGAGAAGGGAGATGGAGGGCCAAAGGCAGCTGTCCCTTTTCAATCACAGCCAGAGGGCAGGACCCATGACATTTGGAGCCCTGTCTTGCTATCTCATCAGGGCCTAGGTTCATCCTAGTCCTGCTTTTGTCAGAACCAGGACTCATGAAGACTCGGCAATCCTGCTCCCTGTAGGCTCCTGACACACCTAGATCACCGCCCTTTCTGCGTTGGTCTCTCTAAAGTCCGTTCCCGCTGTGCACTGCAACTTCCTTGGCCCTGGTTTGTAGACCCTCCACCTAAAAACATATGAGCTAGCCAGGTCTGGGAGGTGAGGATCGCTCTTTCTCCGAGGGAAGACAGACAAAAGCGCTACCCAGGACCCGTGCCTCCGCAGCTGCCTCTCCACATTTCCAGCACTGGGGCTCGGACAGGCCTAATTGAAGTGAGTCCTTGCGAGAGGGACTCACTTGGCCACCCCGGACTTAAAGGCACCTGGGAGCCCTGAACTGCCTCCATTTAAGAGCGACCCCATCGGCCTGCGTGCATGCTGTGCCTAGATGCAAGGAGCTGGGCCCCTCGCTGAGCTGCAAGGCTCTGCTTTCTTTTTCAAATGTGGGCTCTTGGTCGTGCGCATGCGCACAGGCGTCTGGGAAAAATGGGTCCCTAGCACCGAGCTGAGAGGGGTGTAACTCCAGCCTGCTGCAGCCTCTGGCTCAGGCTTCTCTGGAAGGTGCTGCAGTCCTGCCAGCGACCCCAGAGGACCCCAGCACGACTCTCTTCGGTGTCAACCCCGAACGATGGACTCTGCAGTGTCCCGTGGACATTCTGGAAGACTTTGTACCCTCTCCTTGGCGAACGTTCACTGTTCCTGGTGGTCTTCTTTCTCCTGTGACTAGTTCTCGCGGGAAATCCATGTTGACCTAGGCCTCCACAAGGTCTGCAACTCCCTGGGAATCACTTTCCTCAACCTCCCTGGGCCCCAACTCAAGGCACCCACCACCTGCTGGGTTCAACTCCTCCACGAGGCTCCCGGAAGACACTATAAGTGTCAAGGCCAGACACTGTGCTGAATGCACTTGTGCTAGAGCCACGCAGCCGACTGTAGTCATGCTGAACCCTGTGGAAAGTCCATTCTGAGAACCTACCTACTAAGGGGTGATTCCTGGCCCACAGTGCACCTAGGAAATCATTGCCCTCTCCTGGGACGCTCCCGCTAGACGGTGCCTCCCATGGGAGCAAGAGCAATCCTGCCAGCGTCTAGTTCTCAGTCCCAGTGTGGCCTAGAAACACAGGGGGGCATCTTTCTTGGGGCGACCCCAGGCTCCTGCTCCGGGGCTCTATGTTGCCAGAGGTGCCTTCTGTACACCCCCAGGGAGACACTGTCCCGAGAAAAAGCGTCGTTCCCTGGACGTACTGAATCTTGCCTTTGGACACCTCCAATCCAACCCAGAATTCTCAGAAGCCAGCGCCAGGCTCTGTCCAAAAGCTCGGAAAGGAAAGCGGGCCAGCTGCAAGAGAAAAGGCCCGGGAGTCGAAATGCAAGTGAAACCTCTGGCTGTGACAAAGGAGACAGAGTCCTACCCAGGAATGAGGCTTCAGCCTACAGAGGAGCAGCAGGAAATTACTGTCGGTCCAAAACACCAGAACTCCACTCAGAGACATTCTCAGGAAGAAAGCTGGCTACACAGCTTAGAGGCAGCAGTCAACCTTCTGCACAAACGTCATCATCCCAAAAGACACAGTGCAGAGGAACAACGGGATGTGTGTATTACGTCTGTGCCTCTAGGACTGTGTGTGTTTCTAGGGGAGAGGAGAGAGGAGTGCACGTTCGTGTCAGCTCTCAGCGGTCCTTCTTTAAGAGGCATGCAAACGAGTTTCTTAGAAGTAGAGAGGCCATAGCACGAGGAAGGAGAGGGTGGCAGTCTCCAAAGCTAGACAGTTTGCCTTCTGCCCTGGCATCTCAAATAGGTCTGATGGTTTGACAGGAGCTCGACTATGGACAGACCTAAAGATCAAGGGAGTCTTGTGCTGGTAGGCCCCTATATGTATCGGATACCTTCCACCACCCAGTCCCCAACTATCACAACGCACAGATATACATGCACAATGGACAGAATGTTGCCCTTCGCCGACACACCTGGATACCGGAGGCAGGCCGGGGGTTCAGACAGTGTCTTTTGCTCTTGCTAGGCAAGAGAAGGGAGATGGAGGGCCAAAGGCAGCTGTCCCTTTTCAATCACAGCCAGAGGGCAGGAGCCATGACATTTGGAGCCCTGTCTTGCTATCTCATCAGGGCCTAGGTTCATCCTAGTCCTGCTTTTGTCAGAACCAGGACTCATGAAGACCTGGCAATCCTGCTCCCTGGAGGCTCCTGACACACCTAGATCACCGCCCTTTCTGCGTTGGTCTCTCTAAAGTCCGTTCCCGCTGTGCACTGCAACTTCCTTGGCCCTGGTTTGTAGACCCTCCACCTAAAAACATATGAGCTAGCCAGGTCTGGGAGGTGAGGATCGCTCTTTCTCCGAGGGAAGACAGACAAAAGCGCTACCCAACACCCGTGCCTCCGCAGCTGCCTCTCCACATTTCCAGCACTGGGGCTCGGACAGGCCTAATTGAAGTGAGTCCTTGCGAGAGGGACTCACTTGGCCACCCCGGACTTAAAGGCACCTGGGAGCCCTGAACTGCCTCCATTTAAGAGCGACCCCATCGGCCTGCGTGCATGCTGTGCCTAGATGCAAGGAGCTGGGCCCCTCGCTGAGCTGCAAGGCTCTGCTTTCTTTTTCAAATGTGGGCTCTTGGTCGTGCGCATGCGCACAGGCGTCTGGGAAAAATGGGTCCCTAGCACCGAGCTGAGAGGGGTGTAACTCCAGCCTGCTGCAGCCTCTGGCTCAGGCTTCTCTGGAAGGTGCTGCAGTCCTGCCAGCGACCCCAGAGGACCCCAGCACGACTCTCTTCGGTGTCAACCCCGAACGATGGACTCTGCAGTGTCCCGTGGACATTCTGGAAGACTTTGTACCCTCTCCTTGGCGAAGGTTCACTGTTCCTGGTGGTCTTCTTTCTCCTGTGACTAGTTCTCGCGGGAAATCCATGTTGACCTAGGCCTCCACAAGGTCTGCAACTCCCTGGGAATCACTTTCCTCAACCTCCCTGGGCCCCAACTCAAGGCACCCACCACCTGCTGGGTTCAACTCCTCCACGAGGCTCCCGGAAGACACTATAAGTGTCAAGGCCAGACACTGTGCTGAATGCACTTGTGCTAGAGCCACGCAGCCGACTGTAGTCATGCTGAACCCTGTGGAAAGTCCATTCTGAGAACCTACCTACTATGGGGTGATTCCTGGCCCACAGTGCACCTAGGAAATCATTGCCCTCTCCTGGGACGCTCCCGCTAGACGGTGCCTCCCATGGGAGCAAGAGCAATCCTGCCAGCGTCTAGTTCTCAGTCCCAGTGTGGCCTAGAAACACAGGGGGGCATCTTTCTTGGGGCGACCCCAGGCTCCTGCTCCGGGGCTCTATGTTGCCAGAGGTGCCTTCTGTACACCCCCAGGGAGACACTGTCCCGAGAAAAAGCGTCGTTCCCTGGACGTACTGAATCTTGCCTTTGGACACCTCCAATCCAACCCAGAATTCTCAGAAGCCAGCGCCAGGCTCTGTCCAAAAGCTCGGAAAGGAAAGCGGGCCAGCTGCAAGAGAAAAGGCCCGGGAGTCGAAATGCAAGTGAAACCTCTGGCTGTGACAAAGGAGACAGAGTCCTACCCAGGAATGAGGCTTCAGCCTACAGAGGAGCAGCAGGAAATTACTGTCGGTCCAAAACACCAGAACTCCACTCAGAGACATTCTCAGGAAGAAAGCTGGCTACACAGCTTAGAGGCAGCAGTCAACCTTCTGCACAAACGTCATCATCCCAAAAGAGACAGTGCAGAGGAACAACGGGATGTGTGTATTACGTCTGTGCCTCTAGGACTGTGTGTGTTTCTAGGGGAGAGGAGATAGGAGTGCACGTTCGTGTCAGCTCTCAGCGGTCCTTCTTTAAGAGGCATGCAAACGAGTTTCGTAGAAGTAGAGAGGCCATAGCAGGAGGAAGGAGAGGGTGGCAGTCTCCAAAGCTAGACAGTTTGCCTTCTGCCCTGGCATCTCAAATAGGGCTGATGGTTTGACAGGAGCTCGACTATGGACAGACCTAAAGATCAAGGGAGTCTTGTGCTGGTAGGCCCCTATATGTATCGGATACCTTCCACCACCCAGTCCCCAACTATCACAACGCACAGATATACATGCACAATGGACAGAATGTTGCCCTTCGCCGACACACCTGGATACCGGAGGCAGGCCGGGGGTTCAGACAGTGTCTTTTGCTCTTGCTAGGCAAGAGAAGGGAGATGGAGGGCCAAAGGCAGCTGTCCCTTTTCAATCACAGCCAGAGGGCAGGACCCATGACATTTGGAGCCCTGTCTTGCTATCTCATCAGGGCCTAGGTTCATCCTAGTCCTGCTTTTGTCAGAACCAGGACTCATGAAGACTCGGCAATCCTGCTCCCTGTAGGCTCCTGACACACCTAGATCACCGCCCTTTCTGCGTTGGTCTCTCTAAAGTCCGTTCCCGCTGTGCACTGCAACTTCCTTGGCCCTGGTTTGTAGACCCTCCACCTAAAAACATATGAGCTAGCCAGGTCTGGGAGGTGAGGATCGCTCTTTCTCCGAGGGAAGACAGACAAAAGCGCTACCCAGGACCCGTGCCTCCGCAGCTGCCTCTCCACATTTCCAGCACTGGGGCTCGGACAGGCCTAATTGAAGTGAGTCCTTGCGAGAGGGACTCACTTGGCCACCCCGGACTTAAAGGCACCTGGGAGCCCTGAACTGCCTCCATTTAAGAGCGACCCCATCGGCCTGCGTGCATGCTGTGCCTAGATGCAAGGAGCTGGGCCCCTCGCTGAGCTGCAAGGCTCTGCTTTCTTTTTCAAATGTGGGCTCTTGGTCGTGCGCATGCGCACAGGCGTCTGGGAAAAATGGGTCCCTAGCACCGAGCTGAGAGGGGTGTAACTCCAGCCTGCTGCAGCCTCTGGCTCAGGCTTCTCTGGAAGGTGCTGCAGTCCTGCCAGCGACCCCAGAGGACCCCAGCACGACTCTCTTCGGTGTCAACCCCGAACGATGGACTCTGCAGTGTCCCGTGGACATTCTGGAAGACTTTGTACCCTCTCCTTGGCGAACGTTCACTGTTCCTGGTGGTCTTCTTTCTCCTGTGACTAGTTCTCGCGGGAAATCCATGTTGACCTAGGCCTCCACAAGGTCTGCAACTCCCTGGGAATCACTTTCCTCAACCTCCCTGGGCCCCAACTCAAGGCACCCACCACCTGCTGGGTTCAACTCCTCCACGAGGCTCCCGGAAGACACTATAAGTGTCAAGGCCAGACACTGTGCTGAATGCACTTGTGCTAGAGCCACGCAGCCGACTGTAGTCATGCTGAACCCTGTGGAAAGTCCATTCTGAGAACCTACCTACTAAGGGGTGATTCCTGGCCCACAGTGCACCTAGGAAATCATTGCCCTCTCCTGGGACGCTCCCGCTAGACGGTGCCTCCCATGGGAGCAAGAGCAATCCTGCCAGCGTCTAGTTCTCAGTCCCAGTGTGGCCTAGAAACACAGGGGGGCATCTTTCTTGGGGCGACCCCAGGCTCCTGCTCCGGGGCTCTATGTTGCCAGAGGTGCCTTCTGTACACCCCCAGGGAGACACTGTCCCGAGAAAAAGCGTCGTTCCCTGGACGTACTGAATCTTGCCTTTGGACACCTCCAATCCAACCCAGAATTCTCAGAAGCCAGCGCCAGGCTCTGTCCAAAAGCTCGGAAAGGAAAGCGGGCCAGCTGCAAGAGAAAAGGCCCGGGAGTCGAAATGCAAGTGAAACCTCTGGCTGTGACAAAGGAGACAGAGTCCTACCCAGGAATGAGGCTTCAGCCTACAGAGGAGCAGCAGGAAATTACTGTCGGTCCAAAACACCAGAACTCCACTCAGAGACATTCTCAGGAAGAAAGCTGGCTACACAGCTTAGAGGCAGCAGTCAACCTTCTGCACAAACGTCATCATCCCAAAAGACACAGTGCAGAGGAACAACGGGATGTGTGTATTACGTCTGTGCCTCTAGGACTGTGTGTGTTTCTAGGGGAGAGGAGAGAGGAGTGCACGTTCGTGTCAGCTCTCAGCGGTCCTTCTTTAAGAGGCATGCAAACGAGTTTCTTAGAAGTAGAGAGGCCATAGCACGAGGAAGGAGAGGGTGGCAGTCTCCAAAGCTAGACAGTTTGCCTTCTGCCCTGGCATCTCAAATAGGTCTGATGGTTTGACAGGAGCTCGACTATGGACAGACCTAAAGATCAAGGGAGTCTTGTGCTGGTAGGCCCCTATATGTATCGGATACCTTCCACCACCCAGTCCCCAACTATCACAACGCACAGATATACATGCACAATGGACAGAATGTTGCCCTTCGCCGACACACCTGGATACCGGAGGCAGGCCGGGGGTTCAGACAGTGTCTTTTGCTCTTGCTAGGCAAGAGAAGGGAGATGGAGGGCCAAAGGCAGCTGTCCCTTTTCAATCACAGCCAGAGGGCAGGAGCCATGACATTTGGAGCCCTGTCTTGCTATCTCATCAGGGCCTAGGTTCATCCTAGTCCTGCTTTTGTCAGAACCAGGACTCATGAAGACCTGGCAATCCTGCTCCCTGGAGGCTCCTGACACACCTAGATCACCGCCCTTTCTGCGTTGGTCTCTCTAAAGTCCGTTCCCGCTGTGCACTGCAACTTCCTTGGCCCTGGTTTGTAGACCCTCCACCTAAAAACATATGAGCTAGCCAGGTCTGGGAGGTGAGGATCGCTCTTTCTCCGAGGGAAGACAGACAAAAGCGCTACCCAACACCCGTGCCTCCGCAGCTGCCTCTCCACATTTCCAGCACTGGGGCTCGGACAGGCCTAATTGAAGTGAGTCCTTGCGAGAGGGACTCACTTGGCCACCCCGGACTTAAAGGCACCTGGGAGCCCTGAACTGCCTCCATTTAAGAGCGACCCCATCGGCCTGCGTGCATGCTGTGCCTAGATGCAAGGAGCTGGGCCCCTCGCTGAGCTGCAAGGCTCTGCTTTCTTTTTCAAATGTGGGCTCTTGGTCGTGCGCATGCGCACAGGCGTCTGGGAAAAATGGGTCCCTAGCACCGAGCTGAGAGGGGTGTAACTCCAGCCTGCTGCAGCCTCTGGCTCAGGCTTCTCTGGAAGGTGCTGCAGTCCTGCCAGCGACCCCAGAGGACCCCAGCACGACTCTCTTCGGTGTCAACCCCGAACGATGGACTCTGCAGTGTCCCGTGGACATTCTGGAAGACTTTGTACCCTCTCCTTGGCGAAGGTTCACTGTTCCTGGTGGTCTTCTTTCTCCTGTGACTAGTTCTCGCGGGAAATCCATGTTGACCTAGGCCTCCACAAGGTCTGCAACTCCCTGGGAATCACTTTCCTCAACCTCCCTGGGCCCCAACTCAAGGCACCCACCACCTGCTGGGTTCAACTCCTCCACGAGGCTCCCGGAAGACACTATAAGTGTCAAGGCCAGACACTGTGCTGAATGCACTTGTGCTAGAGCCACGCAGCCGACTGTAGTCATGCTGAACCCTGTGGAAAGTCCATTCTGAGAACCTACTATGGGGTGATTCCTGGCCCACAGTGCACCTAGGAAATCATTGCCCTCTCCTGGGACGCTCCCGCTAGACGGAGCCTCCCATGGGAGCAAGAGCAATCCTGCCAGCGTCTAGTTCTCTGTCCCAGTGTGGCCTAGAAACACAGGGGGGCATCTTTCTTGGGGCGACCCCAGGCTCCTGCTCCGGGGCTCTATGTTGCCAGAGGTGCCTTCTGTACACCCCCAGGGAGACACTGTCCCGAGAAAAAGCGTCGTTCCCTGGACGTACTGAATCTTGCCTTTGGACACCTCCAATCCAACCCAGAATTCTCAGAAGCCAGCGCCAGGCTCTGTCCAAAAGCTCGGAAAGGAAAGCGGGCCAGCTGCAAGAGAAAAGGCCCGGGAGTCGAAATGCAAGTGAAACCTCTGGCTGTGACAAAGGAGACAGAGTCCTACCCAGGAATGAGGCTTCAGCCTACAGAGGAGCAGCAGGAAATTACTGTCGGTCCAAAACACCAGAACTCCACTCAGAGACATTCTCAGGAAGAAAGCTGGCTACACAGCTTAGAGGCAGCAGTCAACCTTCTGCACAAACGTCATCATCCCAAAAGACACAGTGCAGAGGAACAACGGGATGTGTGTATTACGTCTGTGCCTCTAGGACTGTGTGTGTTTCTAGGGGAGAGGAGATAGGAGTGCACGTTCGTGTCAGCTCTCAGCGGTCCTTCTTTAAGAGGCATGCAAACGATTTTCGTAGAAGTAGAGAGGCCATAGCACGAGGAAGGAGAGGGTGGCAGTCTCCAAAGCTAGACAGTTTGCCTTCTGCCCTGGCATCTCAAATAGGGCTGATGGTTTGACAGGAGCTCGACTATGGACAGACCTAAAGATCAAGGGAGTCTTGTGCTGGTAGGCCCCTATATGTATCGGATACCTTCCACCACCCGGTCCCCAACTATCACAAGGCACAGATATACATGCACAATGGACAGAATGTTGCCCTTCGCCGACACACCTGGATACCGGAGGCAGGCCGGGGGTTCAGACAGTGTCTTTTGCTCTTGCTAGGCAAGAGAAGGGAGATGGAGGGCCAAAGGCAGCTGTCCCTTTTCAATCACAGCCAGAGGGCAGGAGCCATGACATTTGGAGCCCTGTCTTGCTATCTCATCAGGGCCTAGGTTCATCCTAGTCCTGCTTTTGTCAGAACCAGGACTCATGAAGACTCGGCAATCCTGCTCCCTGGAGGCTCCTGACACACCTAGATCACCGCCCTTTCTGCGTTGGTCTCTCTAAAGTCCGTTCCCGCTGTGCACTGCAACTTCCTTGGCCCTGGTTTGTAGACCCTCCACCTAAAAACATATGAGCTAGCCAGGTCTGGGAGGTGAGGATCGCTCTTTCTCCGAGGGAAGACAGACAAAAGCGCTACCCAACACCCGTGCCTCCGCAGCTGCCTCTCCACATTTCCAGCACTGGGGCTTGGACAGGCCTAATTGAAGTGAGTCCTTGCGAGAGGGACTCACTTGGCCACCCCGGACTTAAAGGCACCTGGGAGCCCTGAACTGCCTCCATTTAAGAGCGACCCCATCGGCCTGCGTGCATGCTGTGCCTAGATGCAAGGAGCTGGGCCCCTCGCTGAGCTGCAAGGCTCTGCTTTCTTTTTCAAATGTGGGCTCTTGGTCGTGCGCATGCGCACAGGCGTCTGGGAAAAATGGGTCCCTAGCACCGAGCTGAGAGGGGTGTAACTCCAGCCTGCTGCAGCCTCTGGCTCAGGCTTCTCTGGAAGGTGCTGCAGTCCTGCCAGCGACCCCAGAGGACCCCAGCACGACTCTCTTCGGTGTCAACCCCGAACGATGGACTCTGCAGTGTCCCGTGGACATTCTGGAAGACTTTGTACCCTCTCCTTGGCGAAGGTTCACTGTTCCTGGTGGTCTTCTTTCTCCTGTGACTAGTTCTCGCGGGAAATCCATGTTGACCTAGGCCTCCACAAGGTCTGCAACTCCCTGGGAATCACTTTCCTCAACCTCCCTGGGCCCCAACTCAAGGCACCCACCACCTGCTGGGTTCAACTCCTCCACGAGGCTCCGGGAAGACACTAGAAGGGTCAAGGCCAGACACTGTGCTGAATGCACTTGTGCTAGAGCCACGCAGCCGACTGTAGTCATGCTGAACCCTGTGGAAAGTCCATTCTGAGAACCTACCTACTATGGGGTGATTCCTGGCCCACAGTGCACCTAGGAAATCATTGCCCTCTCCTGGGACGCTCCCGCTAGACGGTGCCTCCCATGGGAGCAAGAGCAATCCTGCCAGCGTCTAGTTCTCAGTCCCAGTGTGGCCTAGAAACACAGGGGGGCATCTTTCTTGGGGCGACCCCAGGCTCCTGCTCCGGGGCTCTATGTTGCCAGAGGTGCCTTCTGTACACCCCCAGGGAGACACTGTCCCGAGAAAAAGCGTCGTTCCCTGGACGTACTGAATCTTGCCTTTGGACACCTCCAATCCAACCCAGAATTCTCAGAAGCCAGCGCCAGGCTCTGTCCAAAAGCTCGGAAAGGAAAGCGGGCCAGCTGCAAGAGAAAAGGCCCGGGAGTCGAAATGCAAGTGAAACCTCTGGCTGTGACAAAGGAGACAGAGTCCTACCCAGGAATGAGGCTTCAGCCTACAGAGGAGCAGCAGGAAATTACTGTCGGTCCAAAACACCAGAACTCCACTCAGAGACATTCTCAGGAAGAAAGCTGGCTACACAGCTTAGAGGCAGCAGTCAACCTTCTGCACAAACGTCATCATCCCAAAAGAGACAGTGCAGAGGAACAACGGGATGTGTGTATTACGTCTGTGCCTCTAGGACTGTGTGTGTTTCTAGGGGAGAGGAGATAGGAGTGCACGTTCGTGTCAGCTCTCAGCGGTCCTTCTTTAAGAGGCATGCAAACGAGTTTCGTAGAAGTAGAGAGGCCATAGCACGAGGAAGGAGAGGGTGGCAGTCTCCAAAGCTAGACAGTTTGCCTTCTGCCCTGGCATCTCAAATAGGGCTGATGGTTTGACAGGAGCTCGACTATGGACAGACCTAAAGATCAAGGGAGTCTTGTGCTGGTAGGCCCCTATATGTATCGGATACCTTCCACCACCCAGTCCCCAACTATCACAACGCACAGATATACATGCACAATGGACAGAATGTTGCCCTTCGCCGACACACCTGGATACCGGAGGCAGGCCGGGGGTTCAGACAGTGTCTTTTGCTCTTGCTAGGCAAGAGAAGGGAGATGGAGGGCCAAAGGCAGCTGTCCCTTTTCAATCACAGCCAGAGGGCAGGACCCATGACATTTGGAGCCCTGTCTTGCTATCTCATCAGGGCCTAGGTTCATCCTAGTCCTGCTTTTGTCAGAACCAGGACTCATGAAGACTCGGCAATCCTGCTCCCTGTAGGCTCCTGACACACCTAGATCACCGCCCTTTCTGCGTTGGTCTCTCTAAAGTCCGTTCCCGCTGTGCACTGCAACTTCCTTGGCCCTGGTTTGTAGACCCTCCACCTAAAAACATATGAGCTAGCCAGGTCTGGGAGGTGAGGATCGCTCTTTCTCCGAGGGAAGACAGACAAAAGCGCTACCCAGGACCCGTGCCTCCGCAGCTGCCTCTCCACATTTCCAGCACTGGGGCTCGGACAGGCCTAATTGAAGTGAGTCCTTGCGAGAGGGACTCACTTGGCCACCCCGGACTTAAAGGCACCTGGGAGCCCTGAACTGCCTCCATTTAAGAGCGACCCCATCGGCCTGCGTGCATGCTGTGCCTAGATGCAAGGAGCTGGGCCCCTCGCTGAGCTGCAAGGCTCTGCTTTCTTTTTCAAATGTGGGCTCTTGGTCGTGCGCATGCGCACAGGCGTCTGGGAAAAATGGGTCCCTAGCACCGAGCTGAGAGGGGTGTAACTCCAGCCTGCTGCAGCCTCTGGCTCAGGCTTCTCTGGAAGGTGCTGCAGTCCTGCCAGCGACCCCAGAGGACCCCAGCACGACTCTCTTCGGTGTCAACCCCGAACGATGGACTCTGCAGTGTCCCGTGGACATTCTGGAAGACTTTGTACCCTCTCCTTGGCGAACGTTCACTGTTCCTGGTGGTCTTCTTTCTCCTGTGACTAGTTCTCGCGGGAAATCCATGTTGACCTAGGCCTCCACAAGGTCTGCAACTCCCTGGGAATCACTTTCCTCAACCTCCCTGGGCCCCAACTCAAGGCACCCACCACCTGCTGGGTTCAACTCCTCCACGAGGCTCCCGGAAGACACTATAAGTGTCAAGGCCAGACACTGTGCTGAATGCACTTGTGCTAGAGCCACGCAGCCGACTGTAGTCATGCTGAACCCTGTGGAAAGTCCATTCTGAGAACCTACCTACTAAGGGGTGATTCCTGGCCCACAGTGCACCTAGGAAATCATTGCCCTCTCCTGGGACGCTCCCGCTAGACGGTGCCTCCCATGGGAGCAAGAGCAATCCTGCCAGCGTCTAGTTCTCAGTCCCAGTGTGGCCTAGAAACACAGGGGGGCATCTTTCTTGGGGCGACCCCAGGCTCCTGCTCCGGGGCTCTATGTTGCCAGAGGTGCCTTCTGTACACCCCCAGGGAGACACTGTCCCGAGAAAAAGCGTCGTTCCCTGGACGTACTGAATCTTGCCTTTGGACACCTCCAATCCAACCCAGAATTCTCAGAAGCCAGCGCCAGGCTCTGTCCAAAAGCTCGGAAAGGAAAGCGGGCCAGCTGCAAGAGAAAAGGCCCGGGAGTCGAAATGCAAGTGAAACCTCTGGCTGTGACAAAGGAGACAGAGTCCTACCCAGGAATGAGGCTTCAGCCTACAGAGGAGCAGCAGGAAATTACTGTCGGTCCAAAACACCAGAACTCCACTCAGAGACATTCTCAGGAAGAAAGCTGGCTACACAGCTTAGAGGCAGCAGTCAACCTTCTGCACAAACGTCATCATCCCAAAAGACACAGTGCAGAGGAACAACGGGATGTGTGTATTACGTCTGTGCCTCTAGGACTGTGTGTGTTTCTAGGGGAGAGGAGAGAGGAGTGCACGTTCGTGTCAGCTCTCAGCGGTCCTTCTTTAAGAGGCATGCAAACGAGTTTCTTAGAAGTAGAGAGGCCATAGCACGAGGAAGGAGAGGGTGGCAGTCTCCAAAGCTAGACAGTTTGCCTTCTGCCCTGGCATCTCAAATAGGTCTGATGGTTTGACAGGAGCTCGACTATGGACAGACCTAAAGATCAAGGGAGTCTTGTGCTGGTAGGCCCCTATATGTATCGGATACCTTCCACCACCCAGTCCCCAACTATCACAACGCACAGATATACATGCACAATGGACAGAATGTTGCCCTTCGCCGACACACCTGGATACCGGAGGCAGGCCGGGGGTTCAGACAGTGTCTTTTGCTCTTGCTAGGCAAGAGAAGGGAGATGGAGGGCCAAAGGCAGCTGTCCCTTTTCAATCACAGCCAGAGGGCAGGAGCCATGACATTTGGAGCCCTGTCTTGCTATCTCATCAGGGCCTAGGTTCATCCTAGTCCTGCTTTTGTCAGAACCAGGACTCATGAAGACCTGGCAATCCTGCTCCCTGGAGGCTCCTGACACACCTAGATCACCGCCCTTTCTGCGTTGGTCTCTCTAAAGTCCGTTCCCGCTGTGCACTGCAACTTCCTTGGCCCTGGTTTGTAGACCCTCCACCTAAAAACATATGAGCTAGCCAGGTCTGGGAGGTGAGGATCGCTCTTTCTCCGAGGGAAGACAGACAAAAGCGCTACCCAACACCCGTGCCTCCGCAGCTGCCTCTCCACATTTCCAGCACTGGGGCTCGGACAGGCCTAATTGAAGTGAGTCCTTGCGAGAGGGACTCACTTGGCCACCCCGGACTTAAAGGCACCTGGGAGCCCTGAACTGCCTCCATTTAAGAGCGACCCCATCGGCCTGCGTGCATGCTGTGCCTAGATGCAAGGAGCTGGGCCCCTCGCTGAGCTGCAAGGCTCTGCTTTCTTTTTCAAATGTGGGCTCTTGGTCGTGCGCATGCGCACAGGCGTCTGGGAAAAATGGGTCCCTAGCACCGAGCTGAGAGGGGTGTAACTCCAGCCTGCTGCAGCCTCTGGCTCAGGCTTCTCTGGAAGGTGCTGCAGTCCTGCCAGCGACCCCAGAGGACCCCAGCACGACTCTCTTCGGTGTCAACCCCGAACGATGGACTCTGCAGTGTCCCGTGGACATTCTGGAAGACTTTGTACCCTCTCCTTGGCGAAGGTTCACTGTTCCTGGTGGTCTTCTTTCTCCTGTGACTAGTTCTCGCGGGAAATCCATGTTGACCTAGGCCTCCACAAGGTCTGCAACTCCCTGGGAATCACTTTCCTCAACCTCCCTGGGCCCCAACTCAAGGCACCCACCACCTGCTGGGTTCAACTCCTCCACGAGGCTCCCGGAAGACACTATAAGTGTCAAGGCCAGACACTGTGCTGAATGCACTTGTGCTAGAGCCACGCAGCCGACTGTAGTCATGCTGAACCCTGTGGAAAGTCCATTCTGAGAACCTACCTACTATGGGGTGATTCCTGGCCCACAGTGCACCTAGGAAATCATTGCCCTCTCCTGGGACGCTCCCGCTAGACGGTGCCTCCCATGGGAGCAAGAGCAATCCTGCCAGCGTCTAGTTCTCAGTCCAGTGTGGCCTAGAAACACAGGGGGGCATCTTTCTTGGGGCGACCCCAGGCTCCTGCTCCGGGGCTCTATGTTGCCAGAGGTGCCTTCTGTACATCCCCAGGGAGACACTGTCCCGAGAAAAAGCGTCGTTCCCTGGACGTACTGAATCTTGCCTTTGGACACCTCCAATCCAACCCAGAATTCTCAGAAGCCAGCGCCAGGCTCTGTCCAAAAGCTCGGAAAGGAAAGCGGGCCAGCTGCAAGAGAAAAGGCCCGGGAGTCGAAATGCAAGTGAAACCTCTGGCTGTGACAAAGGAGAAAGAGTCCTACCCAGGAATGAGGCTTCAGCCTACAAAGGAGCAGCAGGAAATTACTGTCGGTCCAAAACACCAGAACTCCACTCAGAGACATTCTCAGGAAGAAAGCTGGCTACACAGCTTAGAGGCAGCAGTCAACCTTCTGCACAAACGTCATCATCCCAAAAGAGACAGTGCAGAGGAACAACGGGATGTGTGTATTACGTCTGTGCCTCTAGGACTGTGTGTGTTTCTAGGGGAGAGGAGATAGGAGTGCACGTTCGTGTCAGCTCTCAGCGGTCCTTCTTTAAGAGGCATGCAAACGAGTTTCGTAGAAGTAGAGAGGCCATAGCACGAGGAAGGAGAGGGTGGCAGTCTCCAAAGCTAGACAGTTTGCCTTCTGCCCTGGCATCTCAAATAGGGCTGATGGTTTGACAGGAGCTCGACTATGGACAGACCTAAAGATCAAGGGAGTCTTGTGCTGGTAGGCCCCTATATGTATCGGATACCTTCCACCACCCAGTCCCCAACTATCACAGCGCACATTTACATGCACAATGGACAGAATGTTGCCCTTCGCCGACACACCTGGATACCGGAGGCAGGCCGGGGGTTCAGACAGTGTCTTTTGCTCTTGCTAGGCAAGAGAAGGGAGATGGAGGGCCAAAGGCAGCTGTCCCTTTTCAATCACAGCCAGAGGGCAGGAGCCATGACATTTGGAGCCCTGTCTTGCTATCTCATCAGGGCCTAGGTTCATCCTAGTCCTGCTTTTGTCAGAACCAGGACTCATGAAGACTCGGCAATCCTGCTCCCTGGAGGCTCCTGACACACCTAGATCACCGCCCTTTCTGCGTTGGTCTCTCTAAAGTCCGTTCCCGCTGTGCACTGCAACTTCCTTGGCCCTGGTTTGTAGACCCTCCACCTAAAAACATATGAGCTAGCCAGGTCTGGGAGGTGAGGATCGCTCTTTCTCCGAGGGAAGACAGACAAAAGCGCTACCCAACACCCGTGCCTCCGCAGCTGCCTCTCCACATTTCCAGCACTGGGGCTTGGACAGGCCTAATTGAAGTGAGTCCTTGCGAGAGGGACTCACTTGGCCACCCCGGACTTAAAGGCACCTGGGAGCCCTGAACTGCCTCCATTTAAGAGCGACCCCATCGGCCTGCGTGCATGCTGTGCCTAGATGCAAGGAGCTGGGCCCCTCGCTGAGCTGCAAGGCTCTGCTTTCTTTTTCAAATGTGGGCTCTTGGTCGTGCGCATGCGCACAGGCGTCTGGGAAAAATGGGTCCCTAGCACCGAGCTGAGAGGGGTGTAACTCCAGCCTGCTGCAGCCTCTGGCTCAGGCTTCTCTGGAAGGTGCTGCAGTCCTGCCAGCGACCCCAGAGGACCCCAGCACGACTCTCTTCGGTGTCAACCCCGAACGATGGACTCTGCAGTGTCCCGTGGACATTCTGGAAGACTTTGTACCCTCTCCTTGGCGAAGGTTCACTGTTCCTGGTGGTCTTCTTTCTCCTGTGACTAGTTCTCGCGGGAAATCCATGTTGACCTAGGCCTCCACAAGGTCTGCAACTCCCTGGGAATCACTTTCCTCAACCTCCCTGGGCCCCAACTCAAGGCACCCACCACCTGCTGGGTTCAACTCCTCCACGAGGCTCCCGGAAGACACTATAAGTGTCAAGGCCAGACACTGTGCTGAATGCACTTGTGCTAGAGCCACGCAGCCGACTGTAGTCATGCTGAACCCTGTGGAAAGTCCATTCTGAGAACCTACCTACTATGGGGTGATTCCTGGCCCACAGTGCACCTAGGAAATCATTGCCCTCTCCTGGGACGCTCCCGCTAGACGGTGCCTCCCATGGGAGCAAGAGCAATCCTGCCAGCGTCTAGTTCTCAGTCCCAGTGTGGCCTAGAAACACAGGGGGGCATCTTTCTTGGGGCGACCCCAGGCTCCTGCTCCGGGGCTCTATGTTGCCAGAGGTGCCTTCTGTACACCCCCAGGGAGACACTGTCCCGAGAAAAAGCGTCGTTCCCTGGACGTACTGAATCTTGCCTTTGGACACCTCCAATCCAACCCAGAATTCTCAGAAGCCAGCGCCAGGCTCTGTCCAAAAGCTCGGAAAGGAAAGCGGGCCAGCTGCAAGAGAAAAGGCCCGGGAGTCGAAATGCAAGTGAAACCTCTGGCTGTGACAAAGGAGACAGAGTCCTACCCAGGAATGAGGCTTCAGCCTACAGAGGAGCAGCAGGAAATTACTGTCGGTCCAAAACACCAGAACTCCACTCAGAGACATTCTCAGGAAGAAAGCTGGCTACACAGCTTAGAGGCAGCAGTCAACCTTCTGCACAAACGTCATCATCCCAAAAGAGACAGTGCAGAGGAACAACGGGATGTGTGTATTACGTCTGTGCCTCTAGGACTGTGTGTGTTTCTAGGGGAGAGGAGATAGGAGTGCACGTTCGTGTCAGCTCTCAGCGGTCCTTCTTTAAGAGGCATGCAAACGAGTTTCGTAGAAGTAGAGAGGCCATAGCACGAGGAAGGAGAGGGTGGCAGTCTCCAAAGCTAGACAGTTTGCCTTCTGCCCTGGCATCTCAAATAGGGCTGATGGTTTGACAGGAGCTCGACTATGGACAGACCTAAAGATCAAGGGAGTCTTGTGCTGGTAGGCCCCTATATGTATGGGATACCTTCCACCACCCAGTCCCCAACTATCACAACGCACAGATATACATGCACAATGGACAGAATGTTGCCCTTCGCCGACACACCTGGATACCGGAGGCAGGCCGGGGGTTCAGACAGTGTCTTTTGCTCTTGCTAGGCAAGAGAAGGGAGATGGAGGGCCAAAGGCAGCTGTCCCTTTTCAATCACAGCCAGAGGGCAGGACCCATGACATTTGGAGCCCTGTCTTGCTATCTCATCAGGGCCTAGGTTCATCCTAGTCCTGCTTTTGTCAGAACCAGGACTCATGAAGACTCGGCAATCCTGCTCCCTGGAGGCTCCTGACACACCTAGATCACCGCCCTTTCTGCGTTGGTCTCTCTAAAGTCCGTTCCCGCTGTGCACTGCAACTTCCTTGGCCCTGGTTTGTAGACCCTCCACCTAAAAACATATGAGCTAGCCAGGTCTGGGAGGTGAGGATCGCTCTTTCTCCGAGGGAAGACAGACAAAAGCGCTACCCAGGACCCGTGCCTCCGCAGCTGCCTCTCCACATTTCCAGCACTGGGGCTCGGACAGGCCTAATTGAAGTGAGTCCTTGCGAGAGGGACTCACTTGGCCACCCCGGACTTAAAGGCACCTGGGAGCCCTGAACTGCCTCCATTTAAGAGCGACCCCATCGGCCTGCGTGCATGCTGTGCCTAGATGCAAGGAGCTGGGCCCCTCGCTGAGCTGCAAGGCTCTGCTTTCTTTTTCAAATGTGGGCTCTTGGTCGTGCGCATGCGCACAGGCGTCTGGGAAAAATGGGTCCCTAGCACCGAGCTGAGAGGGGTGTAACTCCAGCCTGCTGCAGCCTCTGGCTCAGGCTTCTCTGGAAGGTGCTGCAGTCCTGCCAGCGACCCCAGAGGACCCCAGCACGACTCTCTTCGGTGTCAACCCCGAACGATGGACTCTGCAGTGTCCCGTGGACATTCTGGAAGACTTTGTACCCTCTCCTTGGCGAACGTTCACTGTTCCTGGTGGTCTTCTTTCTCCTGTGACTAGTTCTCGCGGGAAATCCATGTTGACCTAGGCCTCCACAAGGTCTGCAACTCCCTGGGAATCACTTTCCTCAACCTCCCTGGGCCCCAACTCAAGGCACCCACCACCTGCTGGGTTCAACTCCTCCACGAGGCTCCCGGAAGACACTATAAGTGTCAAGGCCAGACACTGTGCTGAATGCACTTGTGCTAGAGCCACGCAGCCGACTGTAGTCATGCTGAACCCTGTGGAAAGTCCATTCTGAGAACCTACCTACTAAGGGGTGATTCCTGGCCCACAGTGCACCTAGGAAATCATTGCCCTCTCCTGGGACGCTCCCGCTAGACGGTGCCTCCCATGGGAGCAAGAGCAATCCTGCCAGCGTCTAGTTCTCAGTCCCAGTGTGGCCTAGAAACACAGGGGGGCATCTTTCTTGGGGCGACCCCAGGCTCCTGCTCCGGGGCTCTATGTTGCCAGAGGTGCCTTCTGTACACCCCCAGGGAGACACTGTCCCGAGAAAAAGCGTCGTTCCCTGGACGTACTGAATCTTGCCTTTGGACACCTCCAATCCAACCCAGAATTCTCAGAAGCCAGCGCCAGGCTCTGTCCAAAAGCTCGGAAAGGAAAGCGGGCCAGCTGCAAGAGAAAAGGCCCGGGAGTCGAAATGCAAGTGAAACCTCTGGCTGTGACAAAGGAGACAGAGTCCTACCCAGGAATGAGGCTTCAGCCTACAGAGGAGCAGCAGGAAATTACTGTCGGTCCAAAACACCAGAACTCCACTCAGAGACATTCTCAGGAAGAAAGCTGGCTACACAGCTTAGAGGCAGCAGTCAACCTTCTGCACAAACGTCATCATCCCAAAAGACACAGTGCAGAGGAACAACGGGATGTGTGTATTACGTCTGTGCCTCTAGGACTGTGTGTGTTTCTAGGGGAGAGGAGAGAGGAGTGCACGTTCGTGTCAGCTCTCAGCGGTCCTTCTTTAAGAGGCATGCAAACGAGTTTCTTAGAAGTAGAGAGGCCATAGCACGAGGAAGGAGAGGGTGGCAGTCTCCAAAGCTAGACAGTTTGCCTTCTGCCCTGGCATCTCAAATAGGTCTGATGGTTTGACAGGAGCTCGACTATGGACAGACCTAAAGATCAAGGGAGTCTTGTGCTGGTAGGCCCCTATATGTATCGGATACCTTCCACCACCCAGTCCCCAACTATCACAACGCACAGATATACATGCACAATGGACAGAATGTTGCCCTTCGCCGACACACCTGGATACCGGAGGCAGGCCGGGGGTTCAGACAGTGTCTTTTGCTCTTGCTAGGCAAGAGAAGGGAGATGGAGGGCCAAAGGCAGCTGTCCCTTTTCAATCACAGCCAGAGGGCAGGAGCCATGACATTTGGAGCCCTGTCTTGCTATCTCATCAGGGCCTAGGTTCATCCTAGTCCTGCTTTTGTCAGAACCAGGACTCATGAAGACCTGGCAATCCTGCTCCCTGGAGGCTCCTGACACACCTAGATCACCGCCCTTTCTGCGTTGGTCTCTCTAAAGTCCGTTCCCGCTGTGCACTGCAACTTCCTTGGCCCTGGTTTGTAGACCCTCCACCTAAAAACATATGAGCTAGCCAGGTCTGGGAGGTGAGGATCGCTCTTTCTCCGAGGGAAGACAGACAAAAGCGCTACCCAACACCCGTGCCTCCGCAGCTGCCTCTCCACATTTCCAGCACTGGGGCTCGGACAGGCCTAATTGAAGTGAGTCCTTGCGAGAGGGACTCACTTGGCCACCCCGGACTTAAAGGCACCTGGGAGCCCTGAACTGCCTCCATTTAAGAGCGACCCCATCGGCCTGCGTGCATGCTGTGCCTAGATGCAAGGAGCTGGGCCCCTCGCTGAGCTGCAAGGCTCTGCTTTCTTTTTCAAATGTGGGCTCTTGGTCGTGCGCATGCGCACAGGCGTCTGGGAAAAATGGGTCCCTAGCACCGAGCTGAGAGGGGTGTAACTCCAGCCTGCTGCAGCCTCTGGCTCAGGCTTCTCTGGAAGGTGCTGCAGTCCTGCCAGCGACCCCAGAGGACCCCAGCACGACTCTCTTCGGTGTCAACCCCGAACGATGGACTCTGCAGTGTCCCGTGGACATTCTGGAAGACTTTGTACCCTCTCCTTGGCGAAGGTTCACTGTTCCTGGTGGTCTTCTTTCTCCTGTGACTAGTTCTCGCGGGAAATCCATGTTGACCTAGGCCTCCACAAGGTCTGCAACTCCCTGGGAATCACTTTCCTCAACCTCCCTGGGCCCCAACTCAAGGCACCCACCACCTGCTGGGTTCAACTCCTCCACGAGGCTCCCGGAAGACACTATAAGTGTCAAGGCCAGACACTGTGCTGAATGCACTTGTGCTAGAGCCACGCAGCCGACTGTAGTCATGCTGAACCCTGTGGAAAGTCCATTCTGAGAACCTACCTACTATGGGGTGATTCCTGGCCCACAGTGCACCTAGGAAATCATTGCCCTCTCCTGGGACGCTCCCGCTAGACGGTGCCTCCCATGGGAGCAAGAGCAATCCTGCCAGCGTCTAGTTCTCAGTCCCAGTGTGGCCTAGAAACACAGGGGGGCATCTTTCTTGGGGCGACCCCAGGCTCCTGCTCCGGGGCTCTATGTTGCCAGAGGTGCCTTCTGTACATCCCCAGGGAGACACTGTCCCGAGAAAAAGCGTCGTTCCCTGGACGTACTGAATCTTGCCTTTGGACACCTCCAATCCAACCCAGAATTCTCAGAAGCCAGCGCCAGGCTCTGTCCAAAAGCTCGGAAAGGAAAGCGGGCCAGCTGCAAGAGAAAAGGCCCGGGAGTCGAAATGCAAGTGAAACCTCTGGCTGTGACAAAGGAGAAAGAGTCCTACCCAGGAATGAGGCTTCAGCCTACAGAGGAGCAGCAGGAAATTACTGTCGGTCCAAAACACCAGAACTCCACTCAGAGACATTCTCAGGAAGAAAGCTGGCTACACAGCTTAGAGGCAGCAGTCAACCTTCTGCACAAACGTCATCATCCCAAAAGAGACAGTGCAGAGGAACAACGGGATGTGTGTATTACGTCTGTGCCTCTAGGACTGTGTGTGTTTCTAGGGGAGAGGAGATAGGAGTGCACGTTCGTGTCAGCTCTCAGCGGTCCTTCTTTAAGAGCCATGCAAACGAGTTTCATAGAAGTAGAGAGGCCATAGCACGAGGAAGGAGAGGGTGGCAGTCTCCAAAGCTAGACAGTTTGCCTTCTGCCCTGGCATCTCAAATAGGGCTGATGGTTTGACAGGAGCTCGACTATGGACAGACCTAAAGATCAAGGGAGTCTTGTGCTGGTAGGCCCCTATATGTATCGGATACCTTCCACCACCCAGTCCCCAACTATCACAACGCACAGATATACATGCACAATGGACAGAATGTTGCCCTTCGCCGACACACCTGGATACCGGAGGCAGGCCGGGGGTTCAGACAGTGTCTTTTGCTCTTGCTAGGCAAGAGAAGGGAGATGGAGGGCCAAAGGCAGCTGTCCCTTTTCAATCACAGCCAGAGGGCAGGAGCCATGACATTTGGAGCCCTGTCTTGCTATCTCATCAGGGCCTAGGTTCATCCTAGTCCTGCTTTTGTCAGAACCAGGACTCATGAAGACTCGGCAATCCTGCTCCCTGGAGGCTCCTGACACACCTAGATCACCGCCCTTTCTGCGTTGGTCTCTCTAAAGTCCGTTCCCGCTGTGCAGTGCAACTTCCTTGGCCCTGGTTTGTAGACCCTCCACCTAAAAACATATGAGCTAGCCAGGTCTGGGAGGTGAGGATCGCTCTTTCTCCGAGGGAAGACAGACAAAAGCGCTACCCAGGACCCGTGCCTCCGCAGCTGCCTCTCCACATTTCCAGCACTGGGGCTCGGACAGGCCTAATTGAAGTGAGTCCTTGCGAGAGGGACTCACTTGGCCACCCCGGACTTAAAGGCACCTGGGAGCCCTGAACTGCCTCCATTTAAGAGCGACCCCATCGGCCTGCGTGCATGCTGTGCCTAGATGCAAGGAGCTGGGCCCCTCGCTGAGCTGCAAGGCTCTGCTTTCTTTTTCAAATGTGGGCTCTTGGTCGTGCGCATGCGCACAGGCGTCTGGGAAAAATGGGTCCCTAGCACCGAGCTGAGAGGGGTGTAACTCCAGCCTGCTGCAGCCTCTGGCTCAGGCTTCTCTGGAAGGTGCTGCAGTCCTGCCAGCGACCCCAGAGGACCCCAGCACGACTCTCTTCGGTGTCAACCCCGAACGATGGACTCTGCAGTGTCCCGTGGACATTCTGGAAGACTTTGTACCCTCTCCTTGGCGAACGTTCACTGTTCCTGGTGGTCTTCTTTCTCCTGTGACTAGTTCTCGCGGGAAATCCATGTTGACCTAGGCCTCCACAAGGTCTGCAACTCCCTGGGAATCACTTTCCTCAACCTTCCTGGGCCCCAACCTAAGGCACCCACCACCTGCTGGGTTCAACTCCTCCACGAGGCTCCCGGAAGACACTATAAGTGTCAAGGCCAGACACTGTGCTGAATGCACTTGTGCTAGAGCCACGCAGCCGACTGTAGTCATGCTGAACCCTGTGTTATGTCCATTCTGAGAACCTACTATGGGGTGATTCCTGGCCCACAGTGCACCTAGGAAATCATTGCCCTCTCCTGGGACGCTCCCGCTAGACGGTGCCTCCCATGGGAGCAAGAGCAATCCTGCCAGCGTCTAGTTCTCTGTCCCAGTGTGGCCTAGAAACACAGGGGGGCATCTTTCTTGGGGCGACCCCAGGCTCCTGCTCCGGGGCTCTATGTTGCCAGAGGTGCCTTCTGTACACCCCCAGGGAGACACTGTCCCGAGAAAAAGCGTCGTTCCCTGGACGTACTGAATCTTGCCTTTGGACACCTCCAATCCAACCCAGAATTCTCAGAAGCCAGCGCCAGGCTCTGTCCAAAAGCTCGGAAAGGAAAGCGGGCCAGCTGCAAGAGAAAAGGCCCGGGAGTCGAAATGCAAGTGAAACCTCTGGCTGTGACAAAGGAGACAGAGTCCTACCCAGGAATGAGGCTTCAGCCTACAGAGGAGCAGCAGGAAATTACTGTCGGTCCGAAACACCAGAACTCCACTCAGAGACATTCTCAGGAAGAAAGCTGGCTACACAGCTTAGAGGCAGCAGTCAACCTTCTGCACAAACGTCATCATCCCAAAAGAGACAGTGCAGAGGAACAACGGGATGTGTGTATTACGTCTGTGCCTCTAGGAGTGTGTGTGTTTCTAGGGGAGAGGAGATAGGAGTGCACGTTCGTGTCAGCTCTCAGCGGTCCTTCTTTAAGAGGCATGCGAACGAGTTTCGTAGAAGTAGAGAGGCCATAGCAGGAGGAAGGAGAGGGTGGCAGTCTCCAAAGCTAGACAGTTTGCCTTCTGCCCTGGCATCTCAAATAGGGCTGATGGATTGACAGGAGATCGACTATGGACAGACCTAAAGATCAAGGGAGTCTTGTGCTGGTAGGCCCCTATATGTATCGGATACCTTCCACCACCCGGTCCCCAACTATCACAACGCACAGATATACATGCACAATGGACAGAATGTTGCCCTTCGCTGACACACCTGGATACCGGAGGCAGGCCGGGGGTTCAGACAGTGTCTTTTGCTCTTGCTAGGCAAGAGAAGGGAGATGGAGGGCCAAAGGCAGCTGTCCCTTTTCAATCACAGCCAGAGGGCAGGAGCCCTGACATTTGGAGCCCTGTCTTGCTATCTCATCAGGGCCTAGGTTCATCCTAGTCCTGCTTTTGTCAGAACCAGGACTCATGAAGACTCGGCAATCCTGCTCCCTGGAGGCTCCTGACACACCTAGATCACCGCCCTTTCTGCGTTGGTCTCTCTAAAGTCCGTTCCCGCTGTGCACTGCAACTTCCTTGGCCCTGGTTTGTAGACCCTCCACCTAAAAACATATGAGCTAGCCAGGTCTGGGAGGTGAGGATCGCTCTTTCTCCGAGGGAAGACAGACAAAAGCGCTACCCAGGACCCGTGCCTCCGCAGCTGCCTCTCCACATTTCCAGCACTGGGGCTCGGACAGGCCTAATTGAAGTTAGTCCTTGCGAGAGGGACTCACTTGGCCACCCCGGACTTAAAGGCACCTGGGAGCCCTGAACTGCCTCCATTTAAGAGCGACCCCATCGGCCTGCGTGCATGCTGTGCCTAGATGCAAGGAGCTGGGCCCCTAGCTGAGCTGCAAGGCTCTGCTTTCTTTTTCAAATGTGGGCTCTTGGTCGTGCGCATGCGCACAGGCGTCTGGGAAAAATGGGTCCCTAGCACCGAGCTGAGAGGGGTGTAACTCCAGCCTGCTGCAGCCTCTGGCTCAGGCTTCTCTGGAAGGTGCTGCAGTCCTGCCAGCGACCCCAGAGGACCCCAGCACGACTCTCTTCGGTGTCAACCCCGAACGATGGACTCTGCAGTGTCCCGTGGACATTCTGGAAGACTTTGTACCCTCTCCTTGGCGAAGGTTCACTGTTCCTGGTGGTCTTCTTTCTCCTGTGACTAGTTCTCGCGGGAAATCCATGTTGACCTAGGCCTCCACAAGGTCTGCAACTCCCTGGGAATCACTTTCCTCAACCTCCCTGGGCCCCAACTCAAGGCACCCACCACCTGCTGGGTTCAACTCCTCCACGAGGCTCCCGGAAGACATTATAAGTGTCAAGGCCAGACACTGTGCTGAATGCACTTGTGCTAGAGCCACGCAGCCGACTGTAGTCATGCTGAACCCTGTGGAAAGTCCATTCTGAGAACCTACTATGGGGTGATTCCTGGCCCACAGTGCACCTAGGAAATCATTGCCCTCTCCTGGGACGCTCCCGCTAGACGGTGCCTCCCATGGGAGCAAGAGCAATCCTGCCAGCGTCTAGTTCTCTGTCCCAGTGTGGCCTAGAAACACAGCGGGGCATCTTTCTTGGGGCGACCCCAGGCTCCTGCTCCGGGGCTCTATGTTGCCAGAGGTGCCTTCTGTACACCCCCAGGGAGACACTGTCCCGAGAAAAAGGGTCGTTCCCTTGACCTACTGAATCTTGCCTTTGGACACCTCCAATCCAACCCAGAATTCTCAGAAGCCAGTGCCAGGCTCTGTCCAAAAGCTCGGGAAGGAAAGCGGGCCAGCTGCAAGAGAAAAGGCCCGGGGGTCGAAATGCAAGTGAAACCTCTGGCTGTGACAAAGGAGACAGAGTCCTACCCAGGAATGATGCTTCAGCCTACAGAGGAGCAGCAGAAAATTCCTGTCGGTCCGAAACACCAGAACTCCACTCAGAGACATTCTCAGGAAGAAAGCTGGCTACACAGCTTAGAGGCAGCAGTCAACCTTCTGCACAAACGTCATCATCCCAAAAGAGACAGTGCAGAGGAACAACGGGATGTGTGTATTACGTCTGTGCCTCTAGGACTGTGTGTGTTTCTAGGGGAGAGGAGATAGGAGTGCACGTTCGTGTCAGCTCTCAGCGGTCCTTCTTTAAGAGGCATGCAAACGAGTTTCATAGAAGTAGAGAGGCCATAGCACGAGGAAGGAGAGGGTGGCAGTCTCCAAAGCTAGACAGTTTGCCTTCTGCCCTGGCATCTCAAATAGGGCTGATGGTTTGACAGGAGCTCGACTATGGACAGACCTAAAGATCAAGGGAGTCTTGTGCTGGTAGGCCCCTATATGTATCGGATACCTTCCACCACCCAGTCCCCAACTATCACAACGCACAGATATACATGCACAATGGACAGAATGTTGCCCTTCGCTGACACACCTGGATACCGGAGGCAGGCCGGGGGTTCAGACAGTGTCTTTTGCTCTTGCTAGGCAAGAGAAGGGAGATGGAGGGCCAAAGGCAGCTGTCCCTTTTCAATCACAGCCAGAGGGCAGGAGCCATGACATTTGGAGCCCTGTCTTGCTATCTCATCAGGGCCTAGGTTCATCCTAGTCCTGCTTTTGTCAGAACCAGGACTCATGAAGACTCGGCAATCCTGCTCCCTGGAGGCTCCTGACACACCTAGATCACCGCCCTTTCTGCGTTGGTCTCTCTAAAGTCCGTTCCCGCTATGCACTGCAACTTCCTTGGCCCTGGTTTGTAGACCCTCCACCTAAAAACATATGAGCTAGCCAGGTCTGGGAGGTGAGGATCGCTCTTTCTCCGAGGGAAGACAGACAAAAGCGCTACCCAGGACCCGTGCCTCCGCAGCTGCCTCTCCACATTTCCAGCACTTTGGCTCGGACAGGCCTAATTGAAATGAGTCCTTGCGAGAGGGACGCACTTGGCCACCCCGGGACTAAAGGCACCAGGGAGCCCTTAACTGCCTTCATTTATGCGCGACCCCATTGGCCTGCGTGCTTGCTGTGCCTAGATGCAAGGAGCTGGGCCCCTGGCTGAGCTGCAAGGCTCTGCTTTCTTTTTCAAATGTGGGCTCTTGGTCGTGCGCATGCGCACAGGCGTCTGGGAAAAATGGGTCCCTAGCACCGAGCTGAGAGGGGTGTAACTCCAGCCTGCTGCAGCCTCTGGCTCAGGCTTCTCTGGAAGGTGCTGCAGTCCTGCCAGCGACCCCAGAGGACCCCAGCACGACTCTCTTCGGTGTCAACCCCGAACGATGGACTCTGCAGTGTCCCGTGGACATTCTGGAAGACTTTGTACCCTCTCCTTGGCGAACGTTCACTGTTCCTGGTGGTCTTCTTTCTCCTGTGACTAGTTCTCGCGGGAAATCCATGTTGACCTAGGCCTCCACAAGGTCTGCAACTCCCTGGGAATCACTTTCCTCAACCTCCCTGGGCCCCAACTCAAGGCACCCACCACCTGCTGGGTTCAACTCCTCCACGAGGCTCCCGGAAGACACTATAAGTGTCAAGGCCAGACACTGTGCTGAATGCACTTGTGCTAGAGCCACGCAGCCGACTGTAGTCATGCTGAACCCTGTGGAATGTCCATTCTGAGAACCTACTATGGGGTGATTCCTGGCCCACAGTGCACCTAGGAAATCATTGCCCTCTCCTGGGACGCTCCCGCTAGACGGTGCCTCCCATGGGAGCAAGAGCAATCCTGCCAGCGTCTAGTTCTCTGTCCCAGTGTGGCCTAGAAACACAGGGGGACATCTTTCTTGGGGCGACCCCAGGCTCCTGCTCCGGGGCTCTATGTTGCCAGAGGTGCCTTCTGTACACCCCCAGGGAGACACTGTCCCGAGAAAAAGCGTCGTTCCCTGGACGTACTGAATCTTGCCTTTGGACACCTCCAATCCAACCCAGAATTCTCAGAAGCCAGCGCCAGGCTCTGTCCAAAAGCTCGGAAAGGAAAGCGGGCCAGCTGCAAGAGAAAAGGCCCGGGAGTCGAAATGCAAGTGAAACCTCTGGCTGTGACAAAGGAGACAGAGTCCTACCCAGGAATGAGGCTTCAGCCTACAGAGGAGCAGCAGGAAATTACTGTCGGTTCGAAACACCAGAACTCCACTCAGAGACATTCTCAGGAAGAAAGCTGGCTACACAGCTTAGAGGCAGCAGTCAACCTTCTGCACAAACGTCATCATCCCAAAAGAGACAGTGCAGAGGAACAACGGGATGTGTGTATTACGTCTGTGCCTCTAGGACTGTGTGTGTTTCTAGGGGAGAGGAGATAGGAGTGCACGTTCGTGTCAGCTCTCAGCGGTCCTTCTTTAAGAGGCATGTGAACGAGTTTCGTAGAAGTAGAGAGGCCATAGCAGGAGGAAGGAGAGGGTGGCAGTCTCCAAAGCTAGACAGTTTGCCTTCTGCCCTGGCATCTCAAATAGGGCTGATGGTTTGACAGGAGCTCGACTATGGACAGACCTAAAGATCAAGGGAGTCTTGTGCTGGTAGGCCCCTATATGTATCGGATACCTTCCACCACCCGGTCCCCAACTATCACAACGCACAGATATACATGCACAATGGACAGAATGTTGCCCTTCGCTGACACACCTGGATACCGGAGGCAGGCCGGGGGTTCAGACAGTGTCTTTTGCTCTTGCTAGGCAAGAGAAGGGAGATGGAGGGCCAAAGGCAGCTGTCCCTTTTCAATCACAGCCAGAGGGCAGGAGCCCTGACATTTGGAGCCCTGTCTTGCTATCTCATCAGGGCCTAGGTTCATCCTAGTCCTGCTTTTGTCAGAACCAGGACTCATGAAGACTCGGCAATCCTGCTCCCTGGAGGCTCCTGACACACCTAGATCACCGCCCTTTCTGCGTTGGTCTCTCTAAAGTCCGTTCCCGCTGTGCACTGCAACTTCCTTGGCCCTGGTTTGTAGACCCTCCACCTAAAAACATATGAGCTAGCCAGGTCTGGGAGGTGAGGATCGCTCTTTCTCCGAGGGAAGACAGACAAAAGCGCTACCCAGGACCCGTGCCTCCGCAGCTGCCTCTCCACATTTCCAGCACTGGGGCTCGGACAGGCCTAATTGAAGTGAGTCCTTGCGAGAGGGACTCACTTGGCCACCCCGGACTTAAAGGCACCTGGGAGCCCTGAACTGCCTCCATTTAAGAGCGACCCCATCGGCCTGCGTGCATGCTGTGCCTAGATGCAAGGAGCTGGGCCCCTCGCTGAGCTGCAAGGCTCTGCTTTCTTTTTCAAATGTGGGCTCTTGGTCGTGCGCATGCGCACAGGCGTCTGGGAAAAATGGGTCCCTAGAACCGAGCTGAGAGGGGTGTAACTCCAGCCTGCTGCAGCCTCTGGCTCAGGCTTCTCTGGAAGGTGCTGCAGTCCTGCCAGCGACCCCAGAGGACCCCAGCACGACTCTCTTCGGTGTCAACCCCGAACGATGGACTCTGCAGTGTCCCGTGGACATTCTGGAAGACTTTGTACCCTCTCCTTGGCGAAGGTTCACTGTTCCTGGTGGTCTTCTTTCTCCTGTGACTAGTTCTCGCGGGAAATCCATGTTGACCTAGGCCTCCACAAGGTCTGCAACTCCCTGGGAATCACTTTCCTCAACCTCCCTGGGCCCCAACTCAAGGCACCCACCACCTGCTGGGTTCAACTCCTCCACGAGGCTCCCGGAAGACACTATAAGTGTCAAGGCCAGACACTGTGCTGAATGCACTTGTGCTAGAGCCACGCAGCCGACTGTAGTCATGCTGAACCCTGTGGAATGTCCATTCTGAGAACCTACTATGGGGTGATTCCTGGCCCACAGTGCACCTAGGAAATCATTGCCCTCTCCTGGGACGCTCCCGCTAGACGGTGCCTCCCATGGGAGCAAGAGCAATCCTGCCAGCGTCTAGTTCTCTGTCCCAGTGTGGCCTAGAAACACAGGGGGGCATCTTTCTTGGGGCGACCCCAGGCTCCTGCTCCGGGGCTCTATGTTGCCAGAGGTGCCTTCTGTACACCCCCAGGGAGACACTGTCCCGAGAAAAAGCGTCGTTCCCTGGACGTACTGAATCTTGCCTTTGGACACCTCCAATCCAACCCAGAATTCTCAGAAGCCAGCGCCAGGCTCTGTCCAAAAGCTCGGAAAGGAAAGCGGGCCAGCTGCAAGAGAAAAGGCCCGGGAGTCGAAATGCAAGTGAAACCTCTGGCTGTGACAAAGGAGACAGAGTCCTACCCAGCAATGAGGCTTCAGCCTACAGAGGAGCAGCAGGAAATTACTGTCGGTCCGAAACACCAGAACTCCACTCAGAGACATTCTCAGGAAGAAAGCTGGCTACACAGCTTAGAGGCAGCAGTCAACCTTCTGCACAAACGTCATCATCCCAAAAGAGACAGTGCAGAGGAACAACGGGATGTGTGTATTACGTCTGTGCCTCTAGGACTGTGTGTGTTTCTAGGGGAGAGGAGATAGGAGTGCACGTTCGTGTCAGCTCTCAGCGGTCCTTTTTAAGAGGCATGCGAACGAGTTTCGTAGAAGTAGAGAGGCCATAGCACGAGGAAGGAGAGGGTGGCAGTCTCCAAAGCTAGACAGTTTGCCTTCTGCCCTGGCATCTCAAATAGGGCTGATGGTTTGACAGGAGCTCGACTATGGACAGACCAAAGATCAAGGGAGTCTTGTGCTGGTAGACCCCTATATGTATCGGATACCTTCCACCACCCGGTCCCCAACTATCACAACGCACAGATATACATGCACAATGGACAGAATGTTGCCCTTCGCTGACACACCTGGATACCGGAGGCAGGCCGGGGGTTCAGACAGTGTCTTTTGCTCTTGCTAGGCAAGAGAAGGGAGATGGAGGGCCAAAGGCAGCTGTCCCTTTTCAATCACAGCCAGAGGGCAGGAGCCCTGACATTTGGAGCCCTGTCTTGCTATCTCATCAGGGCCTAGGTTCATCCTAGTCCTGCTTTTGTCAGAACCAGGACTCATGAAGACTCGGCAATCCTGCTCCCTGGAGGCTCCTGACACACCTAGATCACCGCCCTTTCTGCGTTGGTCTCTCTAAAGTCCGTTCCCGCTGTGCACTGCAACTTCCTTGGCCCTGGTTTGTAGACCCTCCACCTAAAAACATATGAGCTAGCCAGGTCTGGGAGGTGAGGATCGCTCTTTCTCCGAGGGAAGACAGACAAAAGCGCTACCCAGGACCCGTGCCTCCGCAGCTGCCTCTCCACATTTCCAGCACTGGGGCTCGGACAGGCCTAATTGAAGTGAGTCCTTGCGAGAGGGACTCACTTGGCCACCCCGGACTTAAAGGCACCTGGGAGCCCTGAACTGCCTCCATTTAAGAGCGACCCCATCGACCTGCGTGCATGCTGTGCCTAGATGCAAGGAGCTGGGCCCCTCGCTGAGCTGCAAGGCTCTGCTTTCTTTTTCAAATGTGGGCTCTTGGTCGTGCGCATGCGCACAGGCGTCTGGGAAAAATGGGTCCCTAGAACCGAGCTGAGAGGGGTGTAACTCCAGCCTGCTGCAGCCTCTGGCTCAGGCTTCTCTGGAAGGTGCTGCAGTCCTGCCAGCGACCCCAGAGGACCCCAGCACGACTCTCTTCGGTGTCAACCCCGAACGATGGACTCTGCAGTGTCCCGTGGACATTCTGGAAGACTTTGTACCCTCTCCTTGGCGAACGTTCACTGTTCCTGGTGGTCTCCTTTCTCCTGTGACTAGTTCTCGCGGGAAATCCATGTTGACCTAGGCCTCCACAAGGTCTGCAACTCCCTGGGAATCACTTTCCTCAACCTCCCTGGGCCCCAACTCAAGGCACCCACCACCTGCTGGGTTCAACTCCTCCACGAGGCTCCCGGAAGACACTATAAGTGTCAAGGCCAGACACTGTGCTGAATGCACTTGTGCTAGAGCCACGCAGCCGACTGTAGTCATGCTGAACCCTGTGGAATGTCCATTCTGAGAACCTACTATGGGGTGATTCCTGGCCCACAGTGCACCTAGGAAATCATTGCCCTCTCCTGGGACGCTCCCGCTAGACGGTGCCTCCCATGGGAGCAAGAGCAATCCTGCCAGCGTCTAGTTCTCTGTCCCAGTGTGGCCTAGAAACACAGGGGGGCATCTTTCTTGGGGCGACCCCAGGCTCCTGCTCCGGGGCTCTATGTTGCCAGAGGTGCCTTCCGTACAGCCCCAGGGAGACACCGTCCCGAGAAAAAGCGTCGTTCCCTGGACGTACTGAATCTTGCCTTTGGACACCTCCAATCCAACCCAGAATTCTCAGAAGCCAGCGCCAGGCTCTGTCCAAAAGCTCGGAAAGGAAAGCGGGCCAGCTGCAAGAGAAAAGGCCCGGGAGTCGAAATACAAGTGAAACCTCTGGCTGTGACAAAGGAGACAGAGTCCTACCCAGGAATGAGGCTTCAGCCTACAGAGGAGCAGCAGGAAATTACAGTCGGTCCGAAACACCAGAACTCCACTCAGAGACATTCTCAGGAAGAAAGCTGGCTACACAGCTTATAGGCAGCAGTCAACCTTCTGCACAAACGTCATCATCCCAAAAGAGACAGTGCAGAGGAACAACGGGATGTGTGTATTACGTCTGTGCCTCTAGGACTGTGTGTGTTTCTAGGGGAGAGGAGATAGGAGTGCACGTTTGTGTCAGCTCTCAGCGGTCCTTCTTTAAGAGGCATGCAAACGAGTTTCGTAGAAGTAGAGAGGCCATAGCACGAGGAAGGAGAGGGTGGCAGTCTCCAAAGCTAGACAGTTTGCCTTCTGCCCTGGCATCTCAAATAGGGCTGATGGTTTGACAGGAACTCGACTATGGACAGACCTAAAGATCAAGGGAGTCTTGTGCTGGTAGGCCCCTATATGTATCGGATACCTTCCACCACCCGGTCCCCAACTATCACAACGCACAGATATACATGCACAATGGACAGAATGTTGCCCTTCGCTGACACACCTGGATACCGGAGGCAGGCCGGGGGTTCAGACAGTGTCTTTTGCTCTTGCTAGGCAAGAGAAGGGAGATGGAGGGCCAAAGGCAGCTGTCCCTTTTCAATCACAGCCAGAGGGCAGGACCCATGACATTTGGAGCCCTGTCTTGCTATCTCATCAGGGCCTAGGTTCATCCTAGTCCTGCTTTTGTCAGAACCAGGACTCATGAAGACTCGGCAATCCTGCTCCCTGGAGGCTCCTGACACACCTAGATCACCGCCCTTTCTGCGTTGGTCTCTCTAAAGTCCGTTCCCGCTGTGCACTGCAACTTCCTTGGCCCTGGTTTGTAGACCCTCCACCTAAAAACATATGAGCTAGCCAGGTCTGGGAGGTGAGGATCGCTCTTTCTCCGAGGGAAGACAGACAAAAGCGCTACCCAGGACCCGTGCCTCCGCAGCTGCCTCTCCACATTTCCAGCACTGGGGCTCGGACAGGCCTAATTGAAGTGAGTCCTTGCGAGAGGGACTCACTTGGCCACCCCGGACTTAAAGGCACCTGGGAGCCCTGAACTGCCTCCATTTAAGAGCGACCCCATCGGCCTGCGTGCATGCTGTGCCTAGATGCAAGGAGCTGGGCCCCTCGCTGAGCTGCAAGGCTCTGCTTTCTTTTTCAAATGTGGGCTCTTGGTCGTGCGCATGCGCACAGGCGTCTGGGAAAAATGGGTCCCTAGAACCGAGCTGAGAGGGGTGTAACTCCAGCCTGCTGCAGCCTCTGGCTCAGGCTTCTCTGGAAGGTGCTGCAGTCCTGCCAGCGACCCCAGAGGACCCCAGCACGACTCTCTTCGGTGTCAACCCCGAACGATGGACTCTGCAGTGTCCCGTGGACATTCTGGAAGACTTTGTACCCTCTCCTTGGCGAACGTTCACTGTTCCTGGTGGTCTCCTTTCTCCTGTGACTAGTTCTCGCGGGAAATCCATGTTGACCTAGGCCTCCACAAGGTCTGCAACTCCCTGGGAATCACTTTCCTCAACCTCCCTGGGCCCCAACTCAAGGCACCCACCACCTGCTGGGTTCAACTCCTCCACGAGGCTCCCGGAAGACACTATAAGTGTCAAGGCCAGACACTGTGCTGAATGCACTTGTGCTAGAGCCACGCAGCCGACTGTAGTCATGCTGAACCCTGTGGAATGTCCATTCTGAGAACCTACTATGGGGTGATTCCTGGCCCACAGTGCACCTAGGAAATCATTGCCCTCTCCTGGGACGCTCCCGCTAGACGGTGCCTCCCATGGGAGCAAGAGCAATCCTGCCAGCGTCTAGTTCTCTGTCCCAGTGTGGCCTAGAAACACAGGGGGGCATCTTTCTTGGGGCGACCCCAGGCTCCTGCTCCGGGGCTCTATGTTGCCAGAGGTGCCTTCCGTACAGCCCCAGGGAGACACCGTCCCGAGAAAAAGCGTCGTTCCCTGGACGTACTGAATCTTGCCTTTGGACACCTCCAATCCAACCCAGAATTCTCAGAAGCCAGCGCCAGGCTCTGTCCAAAAGCTCGGAAAGGAAAGCGGGCCAGCTGCAAGAGAAAAGGCCCGGGAGTCGAAATACAAGTGAAACCTCTGGCTGTGACTAAGGAGACAGAGTCCTACCCAGGAATGAGGCTTCAGCCTACAGAGGAGCAGCAGGAAATTACAGTCGGTCCGAAACACCAGAACTCCACTCAGAGACATTCTCAGGAAGAAAGCTGGCTACACAGCTTATAGGCAGCAGTCAACCTTCTGCACAAACGTCATCATCCCAAAAGAGACAGTGCAGAGGAACAACGGGATGTGTGTATTACGTCTGTGCCTCTAGGACTGTGTGTGTTTCTAGGGGAGAGGAGATAGGAGTGCACGTTTGTGTCAGCTCTCAGCGGTCCTTCTTTAAGAGGCATGCAAACGAGTTTCGTAGAAGTAGAGAGGCCATAGCACGAGGAAGGAGAGGGTGGCAGTCTCCAAAGCTAGACAGTTTGCCTTCTGCCCTGGCATCTCAAATAGGGCTGATGGTTTGACAGGAACTCGACTATGGACAGACCTAAAGATCAAGGGAGTCTTGTGCTGGTAGGCCCCTATATGTATCGGATACCTTCCACCACCCGGTCCCCAACTATCACAACGCACAGATATACATGCACAATGGACAGAATGTTGCCCTTCGCTGACACACCTGGATACCGGAGGCAGGCCGGGGGTTCAGACAGTGTCTTTTGCTCTTGCTAGGCAAGAGAAGGGAGATGGAGGGCCAAAGGCAGCTGTCCCTTTTCAATCACAGCCAGAGGGCAGGACCCATGACATTTGGAGCCCTGTCTTGCTATCTCATCAGGGCCTAGGTTCATCCTAGTCCTGCTTTTGTCAGAACCAGGACTCATGAAGACTCGGCAATCCTGCTCCCTGGAGGCTCCTGACACACCTAGATCACCGCCCTTTCTGCGTTGGTCTCTCTAAAGTCCGTTCCCGCTGTGCACTGCAACTTCCTTGGCCCTGGTTTGTAGACCCTCCACCTAAAAACATATGAGCTAGCCAGGTCTGGGAGGTGAGGATCGCTCTTTCTCCGAGGGAAGACAGACAAAAGCGCTACCCAGGACCCGTGCCTCCGCAGCTGCCTCTCCACATTTCCAGCACTGGGGCTCGGACAGGCCTAATTGAAGTGAGTCCTTGCGAGAGGGACTCACTTGGCCACCCCGGACTTAAAGGCACCTGGGAGCCCTGAACTGCCTCCATTTAAGAGCGACCCCATCGACCTGCGTGCATGCTGTGCCTAGATGCAAGGAGCTGGGCCCCTCGCTGAGCTGCAAGGCTCTGCTTTCTTTTTCAAATGTGGGCTCTTGGTCGTGCGCATGCGCACAGGCGTCTGGGAAAAATGGGTCCCTAGAACCGAGCTGAGAGGGGTGTAACTCCAGCCTGCTGCAGCCTCTGGCTCAGGCTTCTCTGGAAGGTGCTGCAGTCCTGCCAGCGACCCCAGAGGACCCCAGCACGACTCTCTTCGGTGTCAACCCCGAACGATGGACTCTGCAGTGTCCCGTGGACATTCTGGAAGACTTTGTACCCTCTCCTTGGCGAACGTTCACTGTTCCTGGTGGTCTCCTTTCTCCTGTGACTAGTTCTCGCGGGAAATCCATGTTGACCTAGGCCTCCACAAGGTCTGCAACTCCCTGGGAATCACTTTCCTCAACCTCCCTGGGCCCCAACTCAAGGCACCCACCACCTGCTGGGTTCAACTCCTCCACGAGGCTCCCGGAAGACACTATAAGTGTCAAGGCCAGACACTGTGCTGAATGCACTTGTGCTAGAGCCACGCAGCCGACTGTAGTCATGCTGAACCCTGTGGAATGTCCATTCTGAGAACCTACTATGGGGTGATTCCTGGCCCACAGTGCACCTAGGAAATCATTGCCCTCTCCTGGGACGCTCCCGCTAGACGGTGCCTCCCATGGGAGCAAGAGCAATCCTGCCAGCGTCTAGTTCTCTGTCCCAGTGTGGCCTAGAAACACAGGGGGGCATCTTTCTTGGGGCGACCCCAGGCTCCTGCTCCGGGGCTCTATGTTGCCAGAGGTGCCTTCCGTACAGCCCCAGGGAGACACCGTCCCGAGAAAAAGCGTCGTTCCCTGGACGTACTGAATCTTGCCTTTGGACACCTCCAATCCAACCCAGAATTCTCAGAAGCCAGCGCCAGGCTCTGTCCAAAAGCTCGGAAAGGAAAGCGGGCCAGCTGCAAGAGAAAAGGCCCGGGAGTCGAAATACAAGTGAAACCTCTGGCTGTGACAAAGGAGACAGAGTCCTACCCAGGAATGAGGCTTCAGCCTACAGAGGAGCAGCAGGAAATTACAGTCGGTCCGAAACACCAGAACTCCACTCAGAGACATTCTCAGGAAGAAAGCTGGCTACACAGCTTATAGGCAGCAGTCAACCTTCTGCACAAACGTCATCATCCCAAAAGAGACAGTGCAGAGGAACAACGGGATGTGTGTATTACGTCTGTGCCTCTAGGACTGTGTGTGTTTCTAGGGGAGAGGAGATAGGAGTGCACGTTTGTGTCAGCTCTCAGCGGTCCTTCTTTAAGAGGCATGCAAACGAGTTTCGTAGAAGTAGAGAGGCCATAGCACGAGGAAGGAGAGGGTGGCAGTCTCCAAAGCTAGACAGTTTGCCTTCTGCCCTGGCATCTCAAATAGGGCTGATGGTTTGACAGGAACTCGACTATGGACAGACCTAAAGATCAAGGGAGTCTTGTGCTGGTAGGCCCCTATATGTATCGGATACCTTCCACCACCCGGTCCCCAACTATCACAACGCACAGATATACATGCACAATGGACAGAATGTTGCCCTTCGCTGACACACCTGGATACCGGAGGCAGGCCGGGGGTTCAGACAGTGTCTTTTGCTCTTGCTAGGCAAGAGAAGGGAGATGGAGGGCCAAAGGCAGCTGTCCCTTTTCAATCACAGCCAGAGGGCAGGAGCCATGACATTTGGAGCCCTGTCTTGCTATCTCATCAGGGCCTAGGTTCATCCTAGTCCTGCTTTTGTCAGAACCAGGACTCATGAAGACTCGGCAATCCTGCTCCCTGGAGGCTCCTGACACACCTAGATCACCGCCCTTTCTGCGTTGGTCTCTCTAAAGTTCGTTCCCGCTATGCACTGCAACTTCCTTGGCCCTGGTTTGTAGACCCTCCACCTAAAAACATATGAGCTAGCCAGGTCTGGGAGGTGAGGATCGCTCTTTCTCCGAGGGAAGACAGACAAAAGCACTACCCAGGACCCGTGCCTCCGCAGCTGCCTCTCCACATTTCCAGCACTGGGGCTCGGACAGGCCTATTTGAAGTGAGTCCATGCATGAGGGACGCACTTGGCCACCCCGGGCCTAAAGGCACAAGGGAGCCCTCCACTGCCTTCATTTCAGAGCGACCCCATGGGCCTGGGTGGGTGAGGTGCCTAGATGCAAGGAGCTGGGCCCCTCGCTGTGCTGCAAGTCTCTCCTTTCTTTTTCAAATGTGGGCTCTTGGTCTTGCACAAGCGCACAGGCATCTGGGAAAAATGGGTCCCTAGCACAGAACTGGGAGGGGTGTAACTCCAGCCTGCTGCAGCCTCTGGCTCAGGCTTCTCTGGAAGGTGCTGCAGTCCTGCAGGTGACCCCAGAGGACCCAGCACGACTCTCTTCGGTGTCAACCCCGAACGATGGACTCTGCAGTGTCCCGTGGACATTCTGGAAGACTTTGTACCCTCTCCTTGGCGAACGTTCACTGTTCCTGGTGGTCTTCTTTCTCCTGTGACTAGTTCTCGCGGGAAATCCATGTTGACCTAGGCCTCCACAAGGTCTGCAACTCCCTGGGAATCACTTTCCTCAACCTCCCTGGGCCCCAACTCAAGGCACCCACCACCTGCTGGGTTCAACTCCTCCACGAGGCTCCCGGAAGACACTATAAGTGTCAAGGCCAGACACTGTGCTGAATGCACTTGTGCTAGAGCCACGCAGCCGACTGTAGTCATGCTGAACCCTGTGGAATGTCCATTCTGAGAACCTACTATGGGGTGATTCCTGGCCCACAGTGCACCTAGGAAATCATTGCCCTCTCCTGGGACGCTCCCGCTAGACGGTGCCTCCCATGGGAGCAAGAGCAATCCTGCCAGCGTCTAGTTCTCTGTCCCAGTGTGGCCTAGAAACACAGGGGGGCATCTTTCTTGGGGCGACCCCAGGCTCCTGCTCCGGGGCTCTATGTTGCCAGAGGTGCCTTCTGTACACCCCCAGGGAGACACTGTCCCGAGAAAAAGCGTCGTTCCCTGGACGTACTGAATCTTGCCTTTGGACACCTCCAATCCAACCCAGAATTCTCAGAAGCCAGCGCCAGGCTCTGTCCAAAAGCTCGGAAAGGAAAGCGGGCCAGCTGCAAGAGAAAAGGCCCGGGAGTCGAAATGCAAGTGAAACCTCTGGCTGTGACAAAGGAGACAGAGTCCTACCCAGCAATGAGGCTTCAGCCTACAGAGGAGCAGCAGGAAATTACTGTCGGTCCGAAACACCAGAACTCCACTCAGAGACATTCTCAGGAAGAAAGCTGGCTACACAGCTTAGAGGCAGCAGTCAACCTTCTGCACAAACGTCATCATCCCAAAAGAGACAGTGCAGAGGAACAACGGGATGTGTGTATTACGTCTGTGCCTCTAGGACTGTGTGTGTTTCTAGGGGAGAGGAGATAGGAGTGCACGTTCGTGTCAGCTCTCAGCGGTCCTTCTTTAAGAGGCATGCGAACGAGTTTCATAGAAGTAGAGAGGCCATAGCACGAGGAAGGAGAGGGTGGCAGTCTCCAAAGCTAGACAGTTTGCCTTCTGCCCTGGCATCTCAAATAGGGCTGATGGTTTGACAGGAGCTCGACTATGGACAGACCTAAAGATCAAGGGAGTCTTGTGCTGGTAGACCCCTATATGTATCGGATACCTTCCACCACCCGGTCCCCAACTATCACAACGCACAGATATACATGCACAATGGACAGAATGTTGCCCTTCGCTGACACACCTGGATACCGGAGGCAGGCCGGGGGTTCAGACAGTGTCTTTTGCTCTTGCTAGGCAAGAGAAGGGAGATGGAGGGCCAAAGGCAGCTGTCCCTTTTCAATCACAGCCAGAGGGCAGGAGCCCTGACATTTGGAGCCCTGTCTTGCTATCTCATCAGGGCCTAGGTTCATCCTAGTCCTGCTTTTGTCAGAACCAGGACTCATGAAGACTCGGCAATCCTGCTCCCTGGAGGCTCCTGACACACCTAGATCACCGCCCTTTCTGCGTTGGTCTCTCTTAAGTCCGTTCCCGCTGTGCACTGCAACTTCCTTGGCCCTGGTTTGTAGACCCTCCACCTAAAAACATATGAGCTAGCCAGGTCTGGGAGGTGAGGATCGCTCTTTCTCCGAGGGAAGACAGACAAAAGCGCTACCCAGGACCCGTGCCTCCGCAGCTGCCTCTCCACATTTCCAGCACTGGGGCTCGGACAGGCCTAATTGAAGTGAGTCCTTGCGAGAGGGACTCACTTGGCCACCCCGGACTTAAAGGCACCTGGGAGCCCTGAACTGCCTCCATTTAAGAGCGACCCCATCGGCCTGCGTGCATGCTGTGCCTAGATGCAAGGAGCTGGGCCCCTCGCTGAGCTGCAAGGCTCTGCTTTCTTTTTCAAATGTGGGCTCTTGGTCGTGCGCATGCGCACAGGCGTCTGGGAAAAATGGGTCCCTAGCACCGAGCTGAGAGGGGTGTAACTCCAGCCTGCTGCAGCCTCTGGCTCAGGCTTCTCTGGAAGGTGCTGCAGTCCTGCCAGCGACCCCAGAGGACCCCAGCACGACTCTCTTCGGTGTCAACCCCGAACGATGGACTCTGCAGTGTCCCGTGGACATTCTGGAAGACTTTGTACCCTCTCCTTGGCGAAGGTTCACTGTTCCTGGTGGTCTTCTTTCTCCTGTGACTAGTTCTCGCGGGAAATCCATGTTGACCTAGGCCTCCACAAGGTCTGCAACTCCCTGGGAATCACTTTCCTCAACCTCCCTGGGCCCCAAAACAAGGCACCCACCACCTGCTGGGTTCAACTCCTCCACGAGGCTCCCGGAAGACACTATAAGTGTCAAGGCCAGACACTGTGCTGAATGCACTTGTGCTAGAGCCACGCAGCCGACTGTAGTCATGCTGAACCCTGTGGAATGTCCATTCTGAGAACCTACTATGGGGTGATTCCTGGCCCACAGTGCACCTAGGAAATCATTGCCCTCTCCTGGGACGCTCCCGCTAGACGGTGCCTCCCATTGGAGCAAGAGCAATCCTGCCAGCGTCTAGTTCTCTGTCCCAGTGTGGCCTAGAAACACAGGGGGGCATCTTTCTTGGGGCGACCCCAGGCTCCTGCTCCGGGGCTCTATGTTGCCAGAGGTGCCTTCTGTACACCCCCAGGGAGACACTGTCCCGAGAAAAAGCGTCGTTCCCTGGACGTACTGAATCTTGCCTTTGGACACCTCCAATCCAACCCAGAATTCTCAGAAGCCAGCGCCAGGCTCTGTCCAAAAGCTCGGAAAGGAAAGCGGGCCAGCTACAAGAGAAAAGGCCCGGGAGTCGAAATACAAGTGAAACCTCTGGCTGTGACAAAGGAGACAGAGTCCTACCCAGGAATGAGGCTTCAGCCTACAGAGGAGCAGCAGGAAATTACTGTCGGTCCGAAACACCAGAACTCCACTCAGAGACATTCTCAGGAAGAAAGCTGGCTACACAGCTTATAGGCAGCAGTCAACCTTCTGCACAAACGTCATCATCCCAAAAGAGACAGTGCAGAGGAACAACGGGATGTGTGTATTACGTCTGTGCCTCCTGGACTGTGTGTGTTTCTAGGGGAGAGGAGATAGGAGTGCACGTTCGTGTCAGCTCTCAGCGGTCCTTCTTTAAGAGGCATGCAAACCAGTTTCGTAGAAGTAGAGAGGCCATAGCACGAGGAAGGAGAGGGTGGCAGTCTCCAAAGCTAGACAGTTTGCCTTCTGCCCTGGCATCTCAAATAGTGCTGATGGTTTGACAGGAACTCGACTATGGACAGACCTAAAGATCAAGGGAGTCTTGTGCTGGTAGGCCCCTATATGTATCGGATACCTTCCACCACCCGGTCCCCAACTATCACAACGCACAGATATACATGCACAATGGACAGAATGTTGCCCTTCGCTGACACACCTGGATACCGGAGGCAGGCCGGGGGTTCAGACAGTGTCTTTTGCTCTTGCTAGGCAAGAGAAGGGAGATGGAGGGCAAAAGGCAGCTGTCCCTTTTCAATCACAGCCAGAGGGCAGGAGCCATGACATTTGGAGCCCTGTCTTGCTATCTCATCAGGGCCTAGGTTCATCCTAGTCCTGCTTTTGTCAGAACCAGGACTCATGAAGACTCGGCAATCCTGCTCCCTGGAGGCTCCTGACACACCTAGATCACCGCCTTTTCTGCGTTGGTCTCTCTAAAGTCCGTTCCCGCTATGCACTGCAACTTCCTTGGCCCTGGTTTGTAGACCCTCCACCTAAAAACATATGAGCTAGCCAGGTCTGGGAGGTGAGGATCGCTCTTTCTCCGAGGGAAGACAGACAAAAGCACTACCCAGGACCCGTGCCTCCGCAGCTGCCTCTCCACATTTCCAGCACTGGGGCTCGGACAGGCCTATTTGAAGTGAGTCCATGCATGAGGGACGCACTTGGCCACCCCGGGCCTAAAGGCACCAGGGAGCCCTCCACTGCCTTCATTTCAGAGCGACCCCATGGGCCTGGGTGGGTGAGGTCCCTAGATGCAAGGAGCTGGGCCCCTCACTGTGCTGCAAGTCTCTCCTTTCTTTTTCAAATGTGGGCTCTTGGTCTTGCACAAGCGCACAGGCGTCTGGGAAAAATGGGTCCCTAGCACAGAGCTGAGAGGGGTGTAACTCCAGCCTGCTGCAGCCTCTGGCTCAGGCTTCTCTGGAAGGTGCTGCAGTCCTGCCAGCGACCCCAGAGGACCCAGCACGACTCTCTTCGGTGTCAACCCCGAACGATGGACTCTGCAGTGTCCCGTGGACATTCTGGAAGACTTTGTACCCTCTCCTTGGCGAACGTTCACTGTTCCTGGTGGTCTTCTTTCTCCTGTGACTAGTTCTCGCGGGAAATCCATGTTGACCTCGGCCTCCACAAGGTCTGCAACTCCCTGGGAATCACTTTCCTCAACCTCCCTGGGCCCCAACTCAAGGCACCCACCACCCCTGGGTTCAACTCCTCCACGAGGCTCCCGGGAGACACTTTAAGTGTCAAGGCCAGACACCCTGCCGAATGTACGTGGGCGAGAGCCACGCAGCCGACTGTAGTCATGCTGAACCCTGTGGAAATCCATTCTGAGAACCTACTATGGGGTGATTCCTGGCCCACAGTGCACCTAGGAAATCATTGCCCTCTCCTGGGACGCTCCCGCTAGACGGTGCCTCCCATGGGAGCAAGAGCAATCCTGCCAGCGTCTAGTTCTCTGTCCCAGTGTGGCCTAGAAACACCGGGGGCCATCTTTCTTGGGGCGACCCCAGTCTCCCTCTCCGGGGCTCTATATTGCCAGAGGTGCCTTCTGTACACCGCCAGGGAGACACTGTCCTGAGAAAAAGGGACGTTCCCTGGACGTACTGAATCTTGCCTTTGGACACCTCCAATCCAACCCAGAATACTCAGAAGCCAGCGCCAGGCTCTGTCCAAAAGCTCAGAAATGATAGCAGGCCAGCTGCAAGAGAAAAGGCCCAGGATTCGAAATGCAAGTGAAACCTCTGGCTGTGACAAAGGAGACAGAGTCCTACCCAAGAATGAGGCTTCAGCCTACAGAGGAGCAGCAGGAAATTACTGTCGGTCCGAAACACCAGAACTCCACTCAGAGACATTCTCAGGAAGAAAGCTGGCTACACAGCTTAGAGGCAGCAGGCAACCTTCTGCACAAACGTCATCATCCCAAAAGAGACAGTGCAGAGGAACAACGGGATGTGTGTATTACGTCTGTGCCTCCTGGACTGTGTGTGTTTCTAGGGGAGAGGAGATAGGAGTGCACGTTCGTGTCAGCTCTCAGCGGTCCTTCTTTAAGAGGCATGCAAACGAGTTTCGTAGAAGTAGAGAGGCCATAGCAGGAGGAAGGAGAGGGTGGCAGTCTCCAAAGCTAGACAGTTTGCCTTCTGCCCTGGCATCTCAAATAGGGCTGATGGTTTGACAGGAGCTCGACTATGGACAGACCTAAAGATCAAGGGAGTCTTGTGCTGGTAGGCCCCTATATGTATCGGATACCTTCCACCACCCAGTCCCCAACTATCACAACGCACAGATATACATGCACAGTGGACAGAATGTTGCCCTTCGCCGACACACCTGGATACCGGAGGCAGGCCGGGGGTTCAGACAGTGTCTTTTGCTCTTGCTAGGCAAGAGAAGGGAGATGGAGGGCAAAAGGCAGCTGTCCCTTTTCAATCACAGCCAGAGGGCAGGAGCCATGACATTTGGAGCCCTGTCTTGCTATCTCATCAGGGCCTAGGTTCATCCTAGTCCTGCTTTTGTCAGAACCAGGACTCATGAAGACTCGGCAATCCTGCTCCCTGGAGGCTCCTGACACACCTAGATCACCGCCTTTTCTGCGTTGGTCTCTCTAAAGTCCGTTCCCGCTATGCACTGCAACTTCCTTGGCCCTGGTTTGTAGACCCTCCACCTAAAAACATATGAGCTAGCCAGGTCTGGGAGGTGAGGATCGCTCTTTCTCCGAGGGAAGACAGACAAAAGCACTACCCAGGACCCGTGCCTCCGCAGCTGCCTCTCCACATTTCCAGCACTGGGGCTCGGACAGGCCTATTTGAAGTGAGTCCATGCATGAGGGACGCACTTGGCCACCCCGGGCCTAAAGGCACCAGGGAGCCCTCCACTGCCTTCATTTCAGAGCGACCCCATGGGCCTGGGTGGGTGAGGTCCCTAGATGCAAGGAGCTGGGCCCCTCACTGTGCTGCAAGTCTCTCCTTTCTTTTTCAAATGTGGGCTCTTGGTCTTGCACAAGCGCACAGGCGTCTGGGAAAAATGGGTCCCTAGCACAGAGCTGAGAGGGGTGTAACTCCAGCCTGCTGCAGCCTCTGGCTCAGGCTTCTCTGGAAGGTGCTGCAGTCCTGCCAGCGACCCCAGAGGACCCAGCACGACTCTCTTCGGTGTCAACCCCGAACGATGGACTCTGCAGTGTCCCGTGGACATTCTGGAAGACTTTGTACCCTCTCCTTGGCGAACGTTCACTGTTCCTGGTGGTCTTCTTTCTCCTGTGACTAGTTCTCGCGGGAAATCCATGTTGACCTCGGCCTCCACAAGGTCTGCAACTCCCTGGGAATCACTTTCCTCAACCTCCCTGGGCCCCAACTCAAGGCACCCACCACCCCTGGGTTCAACTCCTCCACGAGGCTCCCGGGAGACACTTTAAGTGTCAAGGCCAGACACCCTGCCGAATGTACGTGGGCGAGAGCCACGCAGCCGACTGTAGTCATGCTGAACCCTGTGGAAATCCATTCTGAGAACCTACTATGGGGTGATTCCTGGCCCACAGTGCACCTAGGAAATCATTGCCCTCTCCTGGGACGCTCCCGCTAGACGGTGCCTCCCATGGGAGCAAGAGCAATCCTGCCAGCGTCTAGTTCTCTGTCCCAGTGTGGCCTAGAAACACCGGGGGCCATCTTTCTTGGGGCGACCCCAGTCTCCCTCTCCGGGGCTCTATATTGCCAGAGGTGCCTTCTGTACACCGCCAGGGAGACACTGTCCTGAGAAAAAGGGACGTTCCCTGGACGTACTGAATCTTGCCTTTGGACACCTCCAATCCAACCCAGAATACTCAGAAGCCAGCGCCAGGCTCTGTCCAAAAGCTCAGAAATGATAGCAGGCCAGCTGCAAGAGAAAAGGCCCAGGATTCGAAATGCAAGTGAAACCTCTGGCTGTGACAAAGGAGACAGAGTCCTACCCAAGAATGAGGCTTCAGCCTACAGAGGAGCAGCAGGAAATTACTGTCGGTCCGAAACACCAGAACTCCACTCAGAGACATTCTCAGGAAGAAAGCTGGCTACACAGCTTAGAGGCAGCAGGCAACCTTCTGCACAAACGTCATCATCCCAAAAGAGACAGTGCAGAGGAACAACGGGATGTGTGTATTACGTCTGTGCCTCCTGGACTGTGTGTGTTTCTAGGGGAGAGGAGATAGGAGTGCACGTTCGTGTCAGCTCTCAGCGGTCCTTCTTTAAGAGGCATGCAAACGAGTTTCGTAGAAGTAGAGAGGCCATAGCAGGAGGAAGGAGAGGGTGGCAGTCTCCAAAGCTAGACAGTTTGCCTTCTGCCCTGGCATCTCAAATAGGGCTGATGGTTTGACAGGAGCTCGACTATGGACAGACCTAAAGATCAAGGGAGTCTTGTGCTGGTAGGCCCCTATATGTATCGGATACCTTCCACCACCCGGTCCCCAACTATCACAACGCACAGATATACATGCACAATGGACAGAATGTTGCCCTTCGCTGACACACCTGGATACCGGAGGCAGGCCGGGGGTTCAGACAGTGTCTTTTGCTCTTGCTAGGCAAGAGAAGGGAGATGGAGGGCCAAAGGCAGCTGTCCCTTTTCAATCACAGCCAGAGGGCAGGACCCATGACATTTGGAGCCCTGTCTTGCTATCTCATCAGGGCCTAGGTTCATCCTAGTCCTGCTTTTGTCAGAACCAGGACTCATGAAGACTCGGCAATCCTGCTCCCTGGAGGCTCCTGACACACCTAGATCACCGCCCTTTCTGCGTTGGTCTCTCTAAAGTCCGTTCCCGCTATGCACTGCAACTTCCTTGGCCCTGGTTTGTAGACCCTCCACCTAAAAACATATGAGCTAGCCAGGTCTGGGAGGTGAGGATCGCTCTTTCTCCGAGGGAAGACAGACAAAAGCGCTACCCAGGACCCGTGCTTCCGCAGCTGCCTCTCCACATTTCCAGCACTGGGGCTCGGACAGGCCTATTTGAAGTGAGTCCATGCATGAGGGACGCACTTGGCCACCCCGGGCCTAAAGGCACCAGGGAGCCCTCCACTGCCTTCATTTCAGAGCGACCCCATGGGCCTGGGTGGGTGAGGTGCCTAGATGCAAGGAGCTGGGCCCCTCGCTGTGCTGCAAGTCTCTCCTTTCTTTTTCAAATGTGGGCTCTTGGTCTTGCACAAGCGCACAGGCGTCTGGGAAAAATGGGTCCCTAGCACAGAGCTGAGAGGGGTGTAACTCCAGCCTGCTGCAGCCTCTGGCTCAGGCTTCTCTGGAAGGTGCTGCAGTCCTGCCAGCGACCCCAGAGGACCCAGCACGACTCTCTTCGGTGTCAACCCCGAACGATGGACTCTGCAGTGTCCCGTGGACATTCTGGAAGACTTTGTACCCTCTCCTTGGCGAACGTTCACTGTTCCTGGTGGTCTTCTTTCTCCTGTGACTAGTTCTCGCGGGAAATCCATGTTGACCTAGGCCTCCACAAGGTCTGCAACTCCCTGGGAATCACTTTCCTCAACCTCCCTGGGCCCCAACTCAAGGCACCCACCACCTGCTGGGTTCAACTCCTCCACGAGGCTCCCGGAAGACACTATAAGTGTCAAGGCCAGACACTGTGCTGAATGCACTTGTGCTAGAGCCACGCAGCCGACTGTAGTCATGCTGAACCCTGTGGAATGTCCATTCTGAGAACCTACTATGGGGTGATTCCTGGCCCACAGTGCACCTAGGAAATCATTGCCCTCTCCTGGGACGCTCCCGCTAGACGGTGCCTCCCATGGGAGCAAGAGCAATCCTGCCAGCGTCTAGTTCTCTGTCCCAGTGTGGCCTAGAAACACAGGGGGGCATCTTTCTTGGGGCGACCCCAGGCTCCTGCTCCGGGGCTCTATGTTGCCAGAGGTGCCTTCTGTACACCCCCAGGGAGACACTGTCCCGAGAAAAAGCGTCGTTCCCTGGACGTACTGAATCTTGCCTTTGGACACCTCCAATCCAACCCAGAATTCTCAGAAGCCAGCGCCAGGCTCTGTCCAAAAGCTCGGAAAGGAAAGCGGGCCAGCTGCAAGAGAAAAGGCCCGGGAGTCAAAATGCAAGTGAAACCTCTGGCTGTGACAAAGGAGACAGAGTCCTACCCAGCAATGAGGCTTCAGCCTACAGAGGAGCAGCAGGAAATTCCTGTCGGTCCGAAACACCAGAACTCCACTCAGAGACATTCTCAGGAAGAAAGCTGGCTACACAGCTTAGAGGCAGCAGTCAACCTTCTGCACAAACGTCATCATCCCAAAAGAGACAGTGCAGAGGAACAACGGGATGTGTGTATTACGTCTGTGCCTCTAGGACTGTGTGTGTTTCTAGGGGAGAGGAGATAGGAGTGCACGTTCGTGTCAGCTCTCAGCGGTCCTTCTTTAAGAGGCATGCGAACGAGTTTCGTAGAAGTAGAGAGGCCATAGCAGGAGGAAGGAGAGGGTGGCAGTCTCCAAAGCTAGACAGTTTGCCTTCTGCCATGGCATCTCAAATAGGGCTGATGGTTTGACAGGAGCTCGACTATGGACAGACCTAAAGATCAAGGGAGTCTTGTGCTGGTAGGCCCCTATATGTATCGGATACCTTCCACCACCCGGTCCCCAACTATCACAACGCACAGATATACATGCACAATGGACAGAATGTTGCCCTTCGCTGACACACCTGGATACCGGAGGCAGGCCGGGGGTTCAGACAGTGTCTTTTGCTCTTGCTAGGCAAGAGAAGGGAGATGGAGGGCCAAAGGCAGCTGTCCCTTTTCAATCACAGCCAGAGGGCAGGAGCCATGACATTTGGAGCCCTGTCTTGCTATCTCATCAGGGCCTAGGTTCATCCTAGTCCTGCTTTTGTCAGAACCAGGACTCATGAAGACTCGGCAATCCTGCTCCCGGGAGGCTCCTGACACACCTAGATCACCGCCCTTTCTGTGTTGGTCTCTCTACAGTCCGTTCCCGCTATGCACTGCAACTTCCTTGGCCCTGGTTTGTAGACCCTCCACCTAAAAACATATGAGCTAGCCAGGTCTGGGAGGTGAGGATCGCTCTTTCTCCGAGGGAAGACAGACAAAAGCGCTACCCAGGACCCGTGCCTCCGCAGCTGCCTCTCCACATTTCCAGCACTGGGGCTCGGACAGGCCTAATTGAAGTGAGTCCTTGCGAGAGGGACTCACTTGGCCACCCCGGACTTAAAGGCACCTGGGAGCCCTGAACTGCCTCCATTTAAGTGCGATCCCATCGGCCTGCGTGCATGCTGTGCCTAGGTGCAAGGAGCTGGGCCCCTCGCTGAGCTGCAAGGCTCTGCTTTCTTTTTCAAATGTGGGCTCTTGGTCGTGCGCATGCGCACAGGCGTCTGGGAAAAATGGGTCCCTAGCACCGAGCTGAGAGGGGTGTAACTCCAGCCTGCTGCAGCCTCTGGCTCAGGCTTCTCTGGAAGGTGCTGCAGTCCTGCCAGCGACCCCAGAGGACCCCAGCACGACTCTCTTCGGTGTCAACCCCGAACTATGGACTCTGCAGTGTCCCGTGGACATTCTGGAAGACTTTGTACCCTCTCCTTGGCGAAGGTTCACTGTTCCTGGTGGTCTTCTTTCTCCTGTGACTAGTTCTCGCGGGAAATCCATGTTGACCTAGGCCTCCACAAGGTCTGCAACTCCCTGGGAATCACTTTCCTCAACCTCCCTGGGCCCCAACTCAAGGCACCCACCACCTGCTGGGTTCAACTCCTCCACGAGGCTCCCGGAAGACACTATAAGTGTCAAGGCCAGACACTGTGCTGAATGCACTTGTGCTAGAGCCACGCAGCCGACTGTAGTCATGCTGAACCCTGTGGAATGTCCATTCTGAGAACCTACTATGGGGTGATTCCTGGCCCACAGTGCACCTAGGAAATCATTGCCCTCTCCTGGGACGCTCCCGCTAGACGGTGCCTCCCATGGGAGCAAGAGCAATCCTGCCAGCGTCTAGTTCTCTGTCCCAGTGTGGCCTAGAAACACAGGGGGGCATCTTTCTTGGGGCGACCCCAGGCTCCTGCTCCGGGGCTCTATGTTGCCAGAGGTGCCTTCTGTACACCCCCAGGGAGACACTGTCCCGAGAAAAAGCGTCGTTCCCTGGACGTACTGAATCTTGCCTTTGGACACCTCCAATCCAACCCAGAATTCTCAGAAGACAGCGCCAGGCTCTGTCCAAAAGCTCGGAAATGAAAGCGGGCCAGCTGCAAGAGAAAAGGCCCGGGAGTCGAAATACAAGTGAAACCTCTGGCTGTGACAAAGGAGACAGAGTCCTACCCAGGAATGAGGCTTCAGCCTACAGAGGAGCAGCAGGAAATTCCTGTCGGTCCGAAACACCAGAACTCCACTCAGAGACATTCTCAGGAAGAAAGCTGGCTACACAGCTTATAGGCAGCAGTCAACCTTCTGCACAAACGTCATCATCCCAAAAGAGACAGTGCAGAGGAACAACGGGATGTGTGTATTACGTCTGTGCCTCCTGGACTGTGTGTGTTTCTAGGGGAGAGGAGATAGGAGTGCACGTTCGTGTCAGCTCTCAGCGGTCCTTCTTTAAGAGGCATGCAAACGAGTTTCGTAGAAGTAGAGAGGCCATAGCACGAGGAAGGAGAGGGTGGCAGTCTCCAAAGCTAGACAGTTTGCCTTCTGCCCTGGCATCTCAAATAGTGCTGATGGTTTGACAGGAACTCGACTATGGACAGACCTAAAGATCAAGGGAGTCTTGTGCTGGTAGGCCCCTATATGTATCGGATACCTTCCACCACCCGGTCCCCAACTATCACAACGCACAGATATACATGCACAATGGACAGAATGTTGCCCTTCGCTGACACACCTGGATACCGGAGGCAGGCCGGGGGTTCAGACAGTGTCTTTTGCTCTTGCTAGGCAAGAGAAGGGAGATGGAGGGCAAAAGGCAGCTGTCCCTTTTCAATCACAGCCAGAGGGCAGGAGCCATGACATTTGGAGCCCTGTCTTGCTATCTCATCAGGGCCTAGGTTCATCCTAGTCCTGCTTTTGTCAGAACCAGGACTCATGAAGACTCGGCAATCCTGCTCCCTGGAGGCTCCTGACACACCTAGATCACCGCCTTTTCTGCGTTGGTCTCTCTAAAGTCCGTTCCCGCTATGCACTGCAACTTCCTTGGCCCTGGTTTGTAGACCCTCCACCTAAAAACATATGAGCTAGCCAGGTCTGGGAGGTGAGGATCGCTCTTTCTCCGAGGGAAGACAGACAAAAGCACTACCCAGGACCCGTGCCTCCGCAGCTGCCTCTCCACATTTCCAGCACTGGGGCTCGGACAGGCCTATTTGAAGTGAGTCCATGCATGAGGGACGCACTTGGCCACCCCGGGCCTAAAGGCACCAGGGAGCCCTCCACTGCCTTCATTTCAGAGCGACCCCATGGGCCTGGGTGGGTGAGGTCCCTAGATGCAAGGAGCTGGGCCCCTCACTGTGCTGCAAGTCTCTCCTTTCTTTTTCAAATGTGGGCTCTTGGTCTTGCACAAGCGCACAGGCGTCTGGGAAAAATGGGTCCCTAGCACAGAGCTGAGAGGGGTGTAACTCCAGCCTGCTGCAGCCTCTGGCTCAGGCTTCTCTGGAAGGTGCTGCAGTCCTGCCAGCGACCCCAGAGGACCCAGCACGACTCTCTTCGGTGTCAACCCCGAACGATGGACTCTGCAGTGTCCCGTGGACATTCTGGAAGACTTTGTACCCTCTCCTTGGCGAACGTTCACTGTTCCTGGTGGTCTTCTTTCTCCTGTGACTAGTTCTCGCGGGAAATCCATGTTGACCTCGGCCTCCACAAGGTCTGCAACTCCCTGGGAATCACTTTCCTCAACCTCCCTGGGCCCCAACTCAAGGCACCCACCACCCCTGGGTTCAACTCCTCCACGAGGCTCCCGGGAGACACTTTAAGTGTCAAGGCCAGACACCCTGCCGAATGTACGTGGGCGAGAGCCACGCAGCCGACTGTAGTCATGCTGAACCCTGTGGAAATCCATTCTGAGAACCTACTATGGGGTGATTCCTGGCCCACAGTGCACCTAGGAAATCATTGCCCTCTCCTGGGACGCTCCCGCTAGACGGTGCCTCCCATGGGAGCAAGAGCAATCCTGCCAGCGTCTAGTTCTCTGTCCCAGTGTGGCCTAGAAACACCGGGGGCCATCTTTCTTGGGGCGACCCCAGTCTCCCTCTCCGGGGCTCTATATTGCCAGAGGTGCCTTCTGTACACCGCCAGGGAGACACTGTCCTGAGAAAAAGGGACGTTCCCTGGACGTACTGAATCTTGCCTTTGGACACCTCCAATCCAACCCAGAATACTCAGAAGCCAGCGCCAGGCTCTGTCCAAAAGCTCAGAAATGATAGCAGGCCAGCTGCAAGAGAAAAGGCCCAGGATTCGAAATGCAAGTGAAACCTCTGGCTGTGACAAAGGAGACAGAGTCCTACCCAAGAATGAGGCTTCAGCCTACAGAGGAGCAGCAGGAAATTACTGTCGGTCCGAAACACCAGAACTCCACTCAGAGACATTCTCAGGAAGAAAGCTGGCTACACAGCTTAGAGGCAGCAGGCAACCTTCTGCACAAACGTCATCATCCCAAAAGAGACAGTGCAGAGGAACAACGGGATGTGTGTATTACGTCTGTGCCTCCTGGACTGTGTGTGTTTCTAGGGGAGAGGAGATAGGAGTGCACGTTCGTGTCAGCTCTCAGCGGTCCTTCTTTAAGAGGCATGCAAACGAGTTTCGTAGAAGTAGAGAGGCCATAGCAGGAGGAAGGAGAGGGTGGCAGTCTCCAAAGCTAGACAGTTTGCCTTCTGCCCTGGCATCTCAAATAGGGCTGATGGTTTGACAGGAGCTCGACTATGGACAGACCTAAAGATCAAGGGAGTCTTGTGCTGGTAGGCCCCTATATGTATCGGATACCTTCCACCACCCGGTCCCCAACTATCACAACGCACAGATATACATGCACAATGGACAGAATGTTGCCCTTCGCTGACACACCTGGATACCGGAGGCAGGCCGGGGGTTCAGACAGTGTCTTTTGCTCTTGCTAGGCAAGAGAAGGGAGATGGAGGGCCAAAGGCAGCTGTCCCTTTTCAATCACAGCCAGAGGGCAGGACCCATGACATTTGGAGCCCTGTCTTGCTATCTCATCAGGGCCTAGGTTCATCCTAGTCCTGCTTTTGTCAGAACCAGGACTCATGAAGACTCGGCAATCCTGCTCCCTGGAGGCTCCTGACACACCTAGATCACCGCCCTTTCTGCGTTGGTCTCTCTAAAGTCCGTTCCCGCTATGCACTGCAACTTCCTTGGCCCTGGTTTGTAGACCCTCCACCTAAAAACATATGAGCTAGCCAGGTCTGGGAGGTGAGGATCGCTCTTTCTCCGAGGGAAGACAGACAAAAGCGCTACCCAGGACCCGTGCTTCCGCAGCTGCCTCTCCACATTTCCAGCACTGGGGCTCGGACAGGCCTATTTGAAGTGAGTCCATGCATGAGGGACGCACTTGGCCACCCCGGGCCTAAAGGCACCAGGGAGCCCTCCACTGCCTTCATTTCAGAGCGACCCCATGGGCCTGGGTGGGTGAGGTGCCTAGATGCAAGGAGCTGGGCCCCTCGCTGTGCTGCAAGTCTCTCCTTTCTTTTTCAAATGTGGGCTCTTGGTCTTGCACAAGCGCACAGGCGTCTGGGAAAAATGGGTCCCTAGCACAGAGCTGAGAGGGGTGTAACTCCAGCCTGCTGCAGCCTCTGGCTCAGGCTTCTCTGGAAGGTGCTGCAGTCCTGCCAGCGACCCCAGAGGACCCAGCACGACTCTCTTCGGTGTCAACCCCGAACGATGGACTCTGCAGTGTCCCGTGGACATTCTGGAAGACTTTGTACCCTCTCCTTGGCGAACGTTCACTGTTCCTGGTGGTCTTCTTTCTCCTGTGACTAGTTCTCGCGGGAAATCCATGTTGACCTAGGCCTCCACAAGGTCTGCAACTCCCTGGGAATCACTTTCCTCAACCTCCCTGGGCCCCAACTCAAGGCACCCACCACCTGCTGGGTTCAACTCCTCCACGAGGCTCCCGGAAGACACTATAAGTGTCAAGGCCAGACACTGTGCTGAATGCACTTGTGCTAGAGCCACGCAGCCGACTGTAGTCATGCTGAACCCTGTGGAATGTCCATTCTGAGAACCTACTATGGGGTGATTCCTGGCCCACAGTGCACCTAGGAAATCATTGCCCTCTCCTGGGACGCTCCCGCTAGACGGTGCCTCCCATGGGAGCAAGAGCAATCCTGCCAGCGTCTAGTTCTCTGTCCCAGTGTGGCCTAGAAACACAGGGGGGCATCTTTCTTGGGGCGACCCCAGGCTCCTGCTCCGGGGCTCTATGTTGCCAGAGGTGCCTTCTGTACACCCCCAGGGAGACACTGTCCCGAGAAAAAGCGTCGTTCCCTGGACGTACTGAATCTTGCCTTTGGACACCTCCAATCCAACCCAGAATTCTCAGAAGCCAGCGCCAGGCTCTGTCCAAAAGCTCGGAAAGGAAAGCGGGCCAGCTGCAAGAGAAAAGGCCCGGGAGTCAAAATGCAAGTGAAACCTCTGGCTGTGACAAAGGAGACAGAGTCCTACCCAGCAATGAGGCTTCAGCCTACAGAGGAGCAGCAGGAAATTCCTGTCGGTCCGAAACACCAGAACTCCACTCAGAGACATTCTCAGGAAGAAAGCTGGCTACACAGCTTAGAGGCAGCAGTCAACCTTCTGCACAAACGTCATCATCCCAAAAGAGACAGTGCAGAGGAACAACGGGATGTGTGTATTACGTCTGTGCCTCTAGGACTGTGTGTGTTTCTAGGGGAGAGGAGATAGGAGTGCACGTTCGTGTCAGCTCTCAGCGGTCCTTCTTTAAGAGGCATGCGAACGAGTTTCGTAGAAGTAGAGAGGCCATAGCAGGAGGAAGGAGAGGGTGGCAGTCTCCAAAGCTAGACAGTTTGCCTTCTGCCATGGCATCTCAAATAGGGCTGATGGTTTGACAGGAGCTCGACTATGGACAGACCTAAAGATCAAGGGAGTCTTGTGCTGGTAGGCCCCTATATGTATCGGATACCTTCCACCACCCGGTCCCCAACTATCACAACGCACAGATATACATGCACAATGGACAGAATGTTGCCCTTCGCTGACACACCTGGATACCGGAGGCAGGCCGGGGGTTCAGACAGTGTCTTTTGCTCTTGCTAGGCAAGAGAAGGGAGATGGAGGGCCAAAGGCAGCTGTCCCTTTTCAATCACAGCCAGAGGGCAGGAGCCATGACATTTGGAGCCCTGTCTTGCTATCTCATCAGGGCCTAGGTTCATCCTAGTCCTGCTTTTGTCAGAACCAGGACTCATGAAGACTCGGCAATCCTGCTCCCGGGAGGCTCCTGACACACCTAGATCACCGCCCTTTCTGTGTTGGTCTCTCTACAGTCCGTTCCCGCTATGCACTGCAACTTCCTTGGCCCTGGTTTGTAGACCCTCCACCTAAAAACATATGAGCTAGCCAGGTCTGGGAGGTGAGGATCGCTCTTTCTCCGAGGGAAGACAGACAAAAGCGCTACCCAGGACCCGTGCCTCCGCAGCTGCCTCTCCACATTTCCAGCACTGGGGCTCGGACAGGCCTAATTGAAGTGAGTCCTTGCGAGAGGGACTCACTTGGCCACCCCGGACTTAAAGGCACCTGGGAGCCCTGAACTGCCTCCATTTAAGTGCGATCCCATCGGCCTGCGTGCATGCTGTGCCTAGGTGCAAGGAGCTGGGCCCCTCGCTGAGCTGCAAGGCTCTGCTTTCTTTTTCAAATGTGGGCTCTTGGTCGTGCGCATGCGCACAGGCGTCTGGGAAAAATGGGTCCCTAGCACCGAGCTGAGAGGGGTGTAACTCCAGCCTGCTGCAGCCTCTGGCTCAGGCTTCTCTGGAAGGTGCTGCAGTCCTGCCAGCGACCCCAGAGGACCCCAGCACGACTCTCTTCGGTGTCAACCCCGAACGATGGACTCTGCAGTGTCCCGTGGACATTCTGGAAGACTTTGTACCCTCTCCTTGGCGAAGGTTCACTGTTCCTGGTGGTCTTCTTTCTCCTGTGACTAGTTCTCGCGGGAAATCCATGTTGACCTAGGCCTCCACAAGGTCTGCAACTCCCTGGGAATCACTTTCCTCAACCTCCCTGGGCCCCAACTCAAGGCACCCACCACCTGCTGGGTTCAACTCCTCCACGAGGCTCCCGGAAGACACTATAAGTGTCAAGGCCAGACACTGTGCTGAATGCACTTGTGCTAGAGCCACGCAGCCGACTGTAGTCATGCTGAACCCTGTGGAATGTCCATTCTGAGAACCTACTATGGGGTGATTCCTGGCCCACAGTGCACCTAGGAAATCATTGCCCTCTCCTGGGACGCTCCCGCTAGACGGTGCCTCCCATGGGAGCAAGAGCAATCCTGCCAGCGTCTAGTTCTCTGTCCCAGTGTGGCCTAGAAACACAGGGGGGCATCTTTCTTGGGGCGACCCCAGGCTCCTGCTCCGGGGCTCTATGTTGCCAGAGGTGCCTTCTGTACACCCCCAGGGAGACACTGTCCCGAGAAAAAGCGTCGTTCCCTGGACGTACTGAATCTTGCCTTTGGACACCTCCAATCCAACCCAGAATTCTCAGAAGACAGCGCCAGGCTCTGTCCAAAAGCTCGGAAATGAAAGCGGGCCAGCTGCAAGAGAAAAGGCCCGGGAGTCGAAATACAAGTGAAACCTCTGGCTGTGACAAAGGAGACAGAGTCCTACCCAGGAATGAGGCTTCAGCCTACAGAGGAGCAGCAGGAAATTCCTGTCGGTCCGAAACACCAGAACTCCACTCAGAGACATTCTCAGGAAGAAAGCTGGCTACACAGCTTATAGGCAGCAGTCAACCTTCTGCACAAACGTCATCATCCCAAAAGAGACAGTGCAGAGGAACAACGGGATGTGTGTATTACGTCTGTGCCTCCTGGACTGTGTGTGTTTCTAGGGGAGAGGAGATAGGAGTGCACGTTCGTGTCAGCTCTCAGCGGTCCTTCTTTAAGAGGCATGCAAACGAGTTTCGTAGAAGTAGAGAGGCCATAGCACGAGGAAGGAGAGGGTGGCAGTCTCCAAAGCTAGACAGTTTGCCTTCTGCCCTGGCATCTCAAATAGTGCTGATGGTTTGACAGGAACTCGACTATGGACAGACCTAAAGATCAAGGGAGTCTTGTGCTGGTAGGCCCCTATATGTATCGGATACCTTCCACCACCCGGTCCCCAACTATCACAACGCACAGATATACATGCACAATGGACAGAATGTTGCCCTTCGCTGACACACCTGGATACCGGAGGCAGGCCGGGGGTTCAGACAGTGTCTTTTGCTCTTGCTAGGCAAGAGAAGGGAGATGGAGGGCAAAAGGCAGCTGTCCCTTTTCAATCACAGCCAGAGGGCAGGAGCCATGACATTTGGAGCCCTGTCTTGCTATCTCATCAGGGCCTAGGTTCATCCTAGTCCTGCTTTTGTCAGAACCAGGACTCATGAAGACTCGGCAATCCTGCTCCCTGGAGGCTCCTGACACACCTAGATCACCGCCTTTTCTGCGTTGGTCTCTCTAAAGTCCGTTCCCGCTATGCACTGCAACTTCCTTGGCCCTGGTTTGTAGACCCTCCACCTAAAAACATATGAGCTAGCCAGGTCTGGGAGGTGAGGATCGCTCTTTCTCCGAGGGAAGACAGACAAAAGCACTACCCAGGACCCGTGCCTCCGCAGCTGCCTCTCCACATTTCCAGCACTGGGGCTCGGACAGGCCTATTTGAAGTGAGTCCATGCATGAGGGACGCACTTGGCCACCCCGGGCCTAAAGGCACCAGGGAGCCCTCCACTGCCTTCATTTCAGAGCGACCCCATGGGCCTGGGTGGGTGAGGTCCCTAGATGCAAGGAGCTGGGCCCCTCACTGTGCTGCAAGTCTCTCCTTTCTTTTTCAAATGTGGGCTCTTGGTCTTGCACAAGCGCACAGGCGTCTGGGAAAAATGGGTCCCTAGCACAGAGCTGAGAGGGGTGTAACTCCAGCCTGCTGCAGCCTCTGGCTCAGGCTTCTCTGGAAGGTGCTGCAGTCCTGCCAGCGACCCCAGAGGACCCAGCACGACTCTCTTCGGTGTCAACCCCGAACGATGGACTCTGCAGTGTCCCGTGGACATTCTGGAAGACTTTGTACCCTCTCCTTGGCGAACGTTCACTGTTCCTGGTGGTCTTCTTTCTCCTGTGACTAGTTCTCGCGGGAAATCCATGTTGACCTCGGCCTCCACAAGGTCTGCAACTCCCTGGGAATCACTTTCCTCAACCTCCCTGGGCCCCAACTCAAGGCACCCACCACCCCTGGGTTCAACTCCTCCACGAGGCTCCCGGGAGACACTTTAAGTGTCAAGGCCAGACACCCTGCCGAATGTACGTGGGCGAGAGCCACGCAGCCGACTGTAGTCATGCTGAACCCTGTGGAAATCCATTCTGAGAACCTACTATGGGGTGATTCCTGGCCCACAGTGCACCTAGGAAATCATTGCCCTCTCCTGGGACGCTCCCGCTAGACGGTGCCTCCCATGGGAGCAAGAGCAATCCTGCCAGCGTCTAGTTCTCTGTCCCAGTGTGGCCTAGAAACACCGGGGGCCATCTTTCTTGGGGCGACCCCAGTCTCCCTCTCCGGGGCTCTATATTGCCAGAGGTGCCTTCTGTACACCGCCAGGGAGACACTGTCCTGAGAAAAAGGGACGTTCCCTGGACGTACTGAATCTTGCCTTTGGACACCTCCAATCCAACCCAGAATACTCAGAAGCCAGCGCCAGGCTCTGTCCAAAAGCTCAGAAATGATAGCAGGCCAGCTGCAAGAGAAAAGGCCCAGGATTCGAAATGCAAGTGAAACCTCTGGCTGTGACAAAGGAGACAGAGTCCTACCCAAGAATGAGGCTTCAGCCTACAGAGGAGCAGCAGGAAATTACTGTCGGTCCGAAACACCAGAACTCCACTCAGAGACATTCTCAGGAAGAAAGCTGGCTACACAGCTTAGAGGCAGCAGGCAACCTTCTGCACAAACGTCATCATCCCAAAAGAGACAGTGCAGAGGAACAACGGGATGTGTGTATTACGTCTGTGCCTCCTGGACTGTGTGTGTTTCTAGGGGAGAGGAGATAGGAGTGCACGTTCGTGTCAGCTCTCAGCGGTCCTTCTTTAAGAGGCATGCAAACGAGTTTCGTAGAAGTAGAGAGGCCATAGCAGGAGGAAGGAGAGGGTGGCAGTCTCCAAAGCTAGACAGTTTGCCTTCTGCCCTGGCATCTCAAATAGGGCTGATGGTTTGACAGGAGCTCGACTATGGACAGACCTAAAGATCAAGGGAGTCTTGTGCTGGTAGGCCCCTATATGTATCGGATACCTTCCACCACCCGGTCCCCAACTATCACAACGCACAGATATACATGCACAATGGACAGAATGTTGCCCTTCGCTGACACACCTGGATACCGGAGGCAGGCCGGGGGTTCAGACAGTGTCTTTTGCTCTTGCTAGGCAAGAGAAGGGAGATGGAGGGCCAAAGGCAGCTGTCCCTTTTCAATCACAGCCAGAGGGCAGGACCCATGACATTTGGAGCCCTGTCTTGCTATCTCATCAGGGCCTAGGTTCATCCTAGTCCTGCTTTTGTCAGAACCAGGACTCATGAAGACTCGGCAATCCTGCTCCCTGGAGGCTCCTGACACACCTAGATCACCGCCCTTTCTGCGTTGGTCTCTCTAAAGTCCGTTCCCGCTATGCACTGCAACTTCCTTGGCCCTGGTTTGTAGACCCTCCACCTAAAAACATATGAGCTAGCCAGGTCTGGGAGGTGAGGATCGCTCTTTCTCCGAGGGAAGACAGACAAAAGCGCTACCCAGGACCCGTGCTTCCGCAGCTGCCTCTCCACATTTCCAGCACTGGGGCTCGGACAGGCCTATTTGAAGTGAGTCCATGCATGAGGGACGCACTTGGCCACCCCGGGCCTAAAGGCACCAGGGAGCCCTCCACTGCCTTCATTTCAGAGCGACCCCATGGGCCTGGGTGGGTGAGGTGCCTAGATGCAAGGAGCTGGGCCCCTCGCTGTGCTGCAAGTCTCTCCTTTCTTTTTCAAATGTGGGCTCTTGGTCTTGCACAAGCGCACAGGCGTCTGGGAAAAATGGGTCCCTAGCACAGAGCTGAGAGGGGTGTAACTCCAGCCTGCTGCAGCCTCTGGCTCAGGCTTCTCTGGAAGGTGCTGCAGTCCTGCCAGCGACCCCAGAGGACCCAGCACGACTCTCTTCGGTGTCAACCCCGAACGATGGACTCTGCAGTGTCCCGTGGACATTCTGGAAGACTTTGTACCCTCTCCTTGGCGAACGTTCACTGTTCCTGGTGGTCTTCTTTCTCCTGTGACTAGTTCTCGCGGGAAATCCATGTTGACCTAGGCCTCCACAAGGTCTGCAACTCCCTGGGAATCACTTTCCTCAACCTCCCTGGGCCCCAACTCATGGCACCCACCACCTGCTGGGTTCAACTCCTCCACGAGGCTCCCGGAAGACACTATAAGTGTCAAGGCCAGACACTGTGCTGAATGCACTTGTGCTAGAGCCACGCAGCCGACTGTAGTCATGCTGAACCCTGTGGAATGTCCATTCTGAGAACCTACTATGGGGTGATTCCTGGCCCACAGTGCACCTAGGAAATCATTGCCCTCTCCTGGGACGCTCCCGCTAGACGGTGCCTCCCATGGGAGCAAGAGCAATCCTGCCAGCGTCTAGTTCTCTGTCCCAGTGTGGCCTAGAAACACAGGGGGGCATCTTTCTTGGGGCGACCCCAGGCTCCTGCTCCGGGGCTCTATGTTGCCAGAGGTGCCTTCTGTACACCCCCAGGGAGACACTGTCCCGAGAAAAAGCGTCGTTCCCTGGACGTACTGAATCTTGCCTTTGGACACCTCCAATCCAACCCAGAATTCTCAGAAGCCAGCGCCAGGCTCTGTCCAAAAGCTCGGAAAGGAAAGCGGGCCAGCTGCAAGAGAAAAGGCCCGGGAGTCAAAATGCAAGTGAAACCTCTGGCTGTGACAAAGGAGACAGAGTCCTACCCAGCAATGAGGCTTCAGCCTACAGAGGAGCAGCAGGAAATTCCTGTCGGTCCGAAACACCAGAACTCCACTCAGAGACATTCTCAGGAAGAAAGCTGGCTACACAGCTTAGAGGCAGCAGTCAACCTTCTGCACAAACGTCATCATCCCAAAAGAGACAGTGCAGAGGAACAACGGGATGTGTGTATTACGTCTGTGCCTCTAGGACTGTGTGTGTTTCTAGGGGAGAGGAGATAGGAGTGCACGTTCGTGTCAGCTCTCAGCGGTCCTTCTTTAAGAGGCATGCGAACGAGTTTCGTAGAAGTAGAGAGGCCATAGCAGGAGGAAGGAGAGGGTGGCAGTCTCCAAAGCTAGACAGTTTGCCTTCTGCCATGGCATCTCAAATAGGGCTGATGGTTTGACAGGAGCTCGACTATGGACAGACCTAAAGATCAAGGGAGTCTTGTGCTGGTAGGCCCCTATATGTATCGGATACCTTCCACCACCCGGTCCCCAACTATCACAACGCACAGATATACATGCACAATGGACAGAATGTTGCCCTTCGCTGACACACCTGGATACCGGAGGCAGGCCGGGGGTTCAGACAGTGTCTTTTGCTCTTGCTAGGCAAGAGAAGGGAGATGGAGGGCCAAAGGCAGCTGTCCCTTTTCAATCACAGCCAGAGGGCAGGAGCCATGACATTTGGAGCCCTGTCTTGCTATCTCATCAGGGCCTAGGTTCATCCTAGTCCTGCTTTTGTCAGAACCAGGACTCATGAAGACTCGGCAATCCTGCTCCCGGGAGGCTCCTGACACACCTAGATCACCGCCCTTTCTGTGTTGGTCTCTCTACAGTCCGTTCCCGCTATGCACTGCAACTTCCTTGGCCCTGGTTTGTAGACCCTCCACCTAAAAACATATGAGCTAGCCAGGTCTGGGAGGTGAGGATCGCTCTTTCTCCGAGGGAAGACAGACAAAAGCGCTACCCAGGACCCGTGCCTCCGCAGCTGCCTCTCCACATTTCCAGCACTGGGGCTCGGACAGGCCTAATTGAAGTGAGTCCTTGCGAGAGGGACTCACTTGGCCACCCCGGACTTAAAGGCACCTGGGAGCCCTGAACTGCCTCCATTTAAGTGCGATCCCATCGGCCTGCGTGCATGCTGTGCCTAGGTGCAAGGAGCTGGGCCCCTCGCTGAGCTGCAAGGCTCTGCTTTCTTTTTCAAATGTGGGCTCTTGGTCGTGCGCATGCGCACAGGCGTCTGGGAAAAATGGGTCCCTAGCACCGAGCTGAGAGGGGTGTAACTCCAGCCTGCTGCAGCCTCTGGCTCAGGCTTCTCTGGAAGGTGCTGCAGTCCTGCCAGCGACCCCAGAGGACCCCAGCACGACTCTCTTCGGTGTCAACCCCGAACGATGGACTCTGCAGTGTCCCGTGGACATTCTGGAAGACTTTGTACCCTCTCCTTGGCGAAGGTTCACTGTTCCTGGTGGTCTTCTTTCTCCTGTGACTAGTTCTCGCGGGAAATCCATGTTGACCTAGGCCTCCACAAGGTCTGCAACTCCCTGGGAATCACTTTCCTCAACCTCCCTGGGCCCCAACTCAAGGCACCCACCACCTGCTGGGTTCAACTCCTCCACGAGGCTCCCGGAAGACACTATAAGTGTCAAGGCCAGACACTGTGCTGAATGCACTTGTGCTAGAGCCACGCAGCCGACTGTAGTCATGCTGAACCCTGTGGAATGTCCATTCTGAGAACCTACTATGGGGTGATTCCTGGCCCACAGTGCACCTAGGAAATCATTGCCCTCTCCTGGGACGCTCCCGCTAGACGGTGCCTCCCATGGGAGCAAGAGCAATCCTGCCAGCGTCTAGTTCTCTGTCCCAGTGTGGCCTAGAAACACAGGGGGGCATCTTTCTTGGGGCGACCCCAGGCTCCTGCTCCGGGGCTCTATGTTGCCAGAGGTGCCTTCTGTACACCCCCATGGAGACACTGTCCCGAGAAAAAGCGTCGTTCCCTGGACGTACTGAATCTTGCCTTTGGACACCTCCAATCCAACCCAGAATTCTCAGAAGACAGCGCCAGGCTCTGTCCAAAAGCTCGGAAATGAAAGCGGGCCAGCTGCAAGAGAAAAGGCCCGGGAGTCGAAATACAAGTGAAACCTCTGGCTGTGACAAAGGAGACAGAGTCCTACCCAGGAATGAGGCTTCAGCCTACAGAGGAGCAGCAGGAAATTCCTGTCGGTCCGAAACACCAGAACTCCACTCAGAGACATTCTCAGGAAGAAAGCTGGCTACACAGCTTATAGGCAGCAGTCAACCTTCTGCACAAACGTCATCATCCCAAAAGAGACAGTGCAGAGGAACAACGGGATGTGTGTATTACGTCTGTGCCTCTAGGACTGTGTGTGTTTCTAGGGGAGAGGAGATAGGAGTGCACGTTCGTGTCAGCTCTCAGCGGTCCTTCTTTAAGAGGCATGCAAACGAGTTTCGTAGAAGTAGAGAGGCCATAGCACGAGGAAGGAGAGGGTGGCAGTCTCCAAAGCTAGACAGTTTGCCTTCTGCCCTGGCATCTCAAATAGGGCTGATGGTTTGACAGGAACTCGACTATGGACAGACCTAAAGATCAAGGGAGTCTTGTGCTGGTAGGCCCCTATATGTATCGGATACCTTCCACCACCCGGTCCCCAACTATCACAACGCACAGATATACATGCACAATGGACAGAATGTTGCCCTTCGCTGACACACCTGGATACCGGAGGCAGGCCGGGGGTTCAGACAGTGTCTTTTGCTCTTGCTAGGCAAGAGAAGGGAGATGGAGGGCCAAAGGCAGCTGTCCCTTTTCAATCACAGCCAGAGGGCAGGACCCATGACATTTGGAGCCCTGTCTTGCTATCTCATCAGGGCCTAGGTTCATCCTAGTCCTGCTTTTGTCAGAACCAGGACTCATGAAGACTCGGCAATCCTGCTCCCTGGAGGCTCCTGACACACCTAGATCACCGCCCTTTCTGCGTTGGTCTCTCTAAAGTCCGTTCCCGCTATGCACTGCAACTTCCTTGGCCCTGGTTTGTAGACCCTCCACCTAAAAACATATGAGCTAGCCAGGTCTGGGAGGTGAGGATCGCTCTTTCTCCGAGGGAAGACAGACAAAAGCACTACCCAGGACCCGTGCCTCCGCAGCTGCCTCTCCACATTTCCAGCACTGGGGCTCGGACAGGCCTATTTGAAGTGAGTCCATGCATGAGGGACGCACTTGGCCACCCCGGGCCTAAAGGCACCAGGGAGCCCTCCACTGCCTTCATTTCAGAGCGACCCCATGGGCCTGGGTGGGTGAGGTGCCTAGATGCAAGGAGCTGGGCCCCTCGCTGTGCTGCAAGTCTCTCCTTTCTTTTTCAAATGTGGGCTCTTGGTCTTGCACAAGCGCACAGGCGTCTGGGAAAAATGGGTCCCTAGCACAGAGCTGAGAGGGGTGTAACTCCAGCCTGCTGCAGCCTCTGGCTCAGGCTTCTCTGGAAGGTGCTGCAGTCCTGCAGGCGACCCCAGAGGACCCAGCACGACTCTCTTCTGTGTCAACCCCGAACGATGGACTCTGCAGTGTCCCGTGGACATTCTGGAAGACTTTGTACCCTCTCCTTGGCGAACGTTCACTGTTCCTGGTGGTCTTCTTTCTCCTGTGACTAGTTCTCGCGGGAAATCCATGTTGACCTAGGCCTCCACAAGGTCTGCAACTCCCTGGGAATCACTTTCCTCAACCTCCCTGGGCCCCAACTCAAGGCACCCACCACCTGCTGGGTTCAACTCCTCCACGAGGCTCCCGGAAGACACTATAAGTGTCAAGGCCAGACACTGTGCTGAATGCACTTGTGCTAGAGCCACGCAGCCGACTGTAGTCATGCTGAACCCTGTGGAATGTCCATTCTGAGAACCTACTATGGGGTGATTCCTGGCCCACAGTGCACCTAGGAAATCATTGCCCTCTCCTGGGACGCTCCCGCTAGACGGTGCCTCCCATGGGAGCAAGAGCAATCCTGCCAGCGTCTAGTTCTCTGTCCCAGTGTGGCCTAGAAACACAGGGGGGCATCTTTCTTGGGGCGACCCCAGGCTCCTGCTCCGGGGCTCTATGTTGCCAGAGGTGCCTTCTGTACACCCCCAGGGAGACACTGTCCCGAGAAAAAGCGTCGTTCCCTGGACGTACTGAATCTTGCCTTTGGACACCTCCAATCCAACCCAGAATTCTCAGAAGCCAGCGCCAGGCTCTGTCCAAAAGCTCGGAAAGGAAAGCGGGCCAGCTGCAAGAGAAAAGGCCCGGGAGTCAAAATGCAAGTGAAACCTCTGGCTGTGACAAAGGAGACAGAGTCCTACCCAGCAATGAGGCTTCAGCCTACAGAGGAGCAGCAGGAAATTCCTGTCGGTCCGAAACACCAGAACTCCACTCAGAGACATTCTCAGGAAGAAAGCTGGCTACACAGCTTAGAGGCAGCAGTCAACCTTCTGCACAAACGTCATCATCCCAAAAGAGACAGTGCAGAGGAACAACGGGATGTGTGTATTACGTCTGTGCCTCTAGGACTGTGTGTGTTTCTAGGGGAGAGGAGATAGGAGTGCACGTTCGTGTCAGCTCTCAGCGGTCCTTCTTTAAGAGGCATGCGAACGAGTTTCGTAGAAGTAGAGAGGCCATAGCAGGAGGAAGGAGAGGGTGGCAGTCTCCAAAGCTAGACAGTTTGCCTTCTGCCCTGGCATCTCAAATAGGGCTGATGGTTTGACAGGAGCTCGACTATGGACAGACCTAAAGATCAAGGGAGTCTTGTGCTGGTAGGCCCCTATATGTATCGGATACCTTCCACCACCCGGTCCCCAACTATCACAACGCACAGATATACATGCACAATGGACAGAATGTTGCCCTTCGCTGACACACCTGGATACCGGAGGCAGGCCGGGGGTTCAGACAGTGTCTTTTGCTCTTGCTAGGCAAGAGAAGGGAGATGGAGGGCCAAAGGCAGCTGTCCCTTTTCAATCACAGCCAGAGGGCAGGAGCCATGACATTTGGAGCCCTGTCTTGCTATCTCATCAGGGCCTAGGTTCATCCTAGTCCTGCTTTTGTCAGAACCAGGACTCATGAAGACTGGGCAATCCTGCTCCCGGGAGGCTCCTGACACACCTAGATCACCGCCCTTTCTGCGTTGGTCTCTCTAAAGTCCGTTCCCGCTATGCACTGCAACTTCCTTGGCCCTGGTTTGTAGACCCTCCACCTAAAAACATATGAGCTAGCCAGGTCTGGGAGGTGAGGATCGCTCTTTCTCCGAGGGAAGACAGACAAAAGCGCTACCCAGGACCCGTGCCTCCGCAGCTGCCTCTCCACATTTCCAGCACTGGGGCTCGGACAGGCCTAATTGAAGTGAGTCCTTGCGAGAGGGACTCACTTGGCCACCCCGGACTTAAAGGCACCTGGGAGCCCTGAACTGCCTCCATTTAAGTGCGATCCCATCGGCCTGCGTGCATGCTGTGCCTAGGTGCAAGGAGCTGGGCCCCTCGCTGAGCTGCAAGGCTCTGCTTTCTTTTTCAAATGTGGGCTCTTGGTCGTGCGCATGCGCACAGGCGTCTGGGAAAAATGGGTCCCTAGCACAGAGCTGAGAGGGGTGTAACTCCAGCCTGCTGCAGCCTCTGGCTCAGGCTTCTCTGGAAGGTGCTGCAGTCCTGCCAGCGACCCCAGAGGACCCCAGCACGACTCTCTTCGGTGTCAACCCCGAACGATGGACTCTGCAGTGTCCCGTGGACATTCTGGAAGACTTTGTACCCTCTCCTTGGCGAAGGTTCACTGTTCCTGGTGGTCTTCTTTCTCCTGTGACTAGTTCTCGCGGGAAATCCATGTTGACCTAGGCCTCCACAAGGTCTGCAACTCCCTGGGAATCACTTTCCTCAACCTCCCTGGGCCCCAACTCAAGGCACCCACCACCTGCTGGGTTCAACTCCTCCACGAGGCTCCCGGAAGACACTATAAGTGTCAAGGCCAGACACTGTGCTGAATGCACTTGTGCTAGAGCCACGCAGCCGACTGTAGTCATGCTGAACCCTGTGGAATGTCCATTCTGAGAACCTACTATGGGGTGATTCCTGGCCCACAGTGCACCTAGGAAATCATTGCCCTCTCCTGGGACGCTCCCGCTAGACGGTGCCTCCCATTGGAGCAAGAGCAATCCTGCCAGCGTCTAGTTCTCTGTCCCAGTGTGGCCTAGAAACACAGGGGGGCATCTTTCTTGGGGCGACCCCAGGCTCCTGCTCCGGGGCTCTATGTTGCCAGAGGTGCCTTCTGTACACCCCCAGGGAGACACTGTCCCGAGAAAAAGCGTCGTTCCCTGGACGTACTGAATCTTGCCTTTGGACACCTCCAATCCAACCCAGAATTCTCAGAAGCCAGCGCCAGGCTCTGTCCAAAAGCTCGGAAAGGAAAGCGGGCCAGCTGCAAGAGAAAAGGCCCGGGAGTCAAAATGCAAGTGAAACCTCTGGCTGTGACAAAGGAGACAGAGTCCTACCCAGCAATGAGGCTTCAGCCTACAGAGGAGCAGCAGGAAATTCCTGTCGGTCCGAAACACCAGAACTCCACTCAGAGACATTCTCAGGAAGAAAGCTGGCTACACAGCTTAGAGGCAGCAGTCAACCTTCTGCACAAACGTCATCATCCCAAAAGAGACAGTGCAGAGGAACAACGGGATGTGTGTATTACGTCTGTGCCTCTAGGACTGTGTGTGTTTCTAGGGGAGAGGAGATAGGAGTGCACGTTCGTGTCAGCTCTCAGCGGTCCTTCTTTAAGAGGCATGCGAACGAGTTTCGTAGAAGTAGAGAGGCCATAGCAGGAGGAAGGAGAGGGTGGCAGTCTCCAAAGCTAGACAGTTTGCCTTCTGCCCTGGCATCTCAAATAGGGCTGATGGTTTGACAGGAGCTCGACTATGGACAGACCTAAAGATCAAGGGAGTCTTGTGCTGGTAGGCCCCTATATGTATCGGATACCTTCCACCACCCGGTCCCCAACTATCACAACGCACAGATATACATGCACAATGGACAGAATGTTGCCCTTCGCTGACACACCTGGATACCGGAGGCAGGCCGGGGGTTCAGACAGTGTCTTTTGCTCTTGCTAGGCAAGAGAAGGGAGATGGAGGGCCAAAGGCAGCTGTCCCTTTTCAATCACAGCCAGAGGGCAGGAGCCATGACATTTGGAGCCCTGTCTTGCTATCTCATCAGGGCCTAGGTTCATCCTAGTCCTGCTTTTGTCAGAACCAGGACTCATGAAGACTCGGCAATCCTGCTCCCGGGAGGCTCCTGACACACCTAGATCACCGCCCTTTCTGTGTTGGTCTCTCTACAGTCCGTTCCCGCTATGCACTGCAACTTCCTTGGCCCTGGTTTGTAGACCCTCCACCTAAAAACATATGAGCTAGCCAGGTCTGGGAGGTGAGGATCGCTCTTTCTCCGAGGGAAGACAGACAAAAGCGCTACCCAGGACCCGTGCCTCCGCAGCTGCCTCTCCACATTTCCAGCACTGGGGCTCGGACAGGCCTAATTGAAGTGAGTCCTTGCGAGAGGGACTCACTTGGCCACCCCGGACTTAAAGGCACCTGGGAGCCCTGAACTGCCTCCATTTAAGTGCGATCCCATCGGCCTGCGTGCATGCTGTGCCTAGGTGCAAGGAGCTGGGCCCCTCGCTGAGCTGCAAGGCTCTGCTTTCTTTTTCAAATGTGGGCTCTTGGTCGTGCGCATGCGCACAGGCGTCTGGGAAAAATGGGTCCCTAGCACCGAGCTGAGAGGGGTGTAACTCCAGCCTGCTGCAGCCTCTGGCTCAGGCTTCTCTGGAAGGTGCTGCAGTCCTGCCAGCGACCCCAGAGGACCCCAGCACGACTCTCTTCGGTGTCAACCCCGAACGATGGACTCTGCAGTGTCCCGTGGACATTCTGGAAGACTTTGTACCCTCTCCTTGGCGAAGGTTCACTGTTCCTGGTGGTCTTCTTTCTCCTGTGACTAGTTCTCGCGGGAAATCCATGTTGACCTAGGCCTCCACAAGGTCTGCAACTCCCTGGGAATCACTTTCCTCAACCTCCCTGGGCCCCAACTCAAGGCACCCACCACCTGCTGGGTTCAACTCCTCCACGAGGCTCCCGGAAGACACTATAAGTGTCAAGGCCAGACACTGTGCTGAATGCACTTGTGCTAGAGCCACGCAGCCGACTGTAGTCATGCTGAACCCTGTGGAATGTCCATTCTGAGAACCTACTATGGGGTGATTCCTGGCCCACAGTGCACCTAGGAAATCATTGCCCTCTCCTGGGACGCTCCCGCTAGACGGTGCCTCCCATGGGAGCAAGAGCAATCCTGCCAGCGTCTAGTTCTCTGTCCCAGTGTGGCCTAGAAACACAGGGGGGCATCTTTCTTGGGGCGACCCCAGGCTCCTGCTCCGGGGCTCTATGTTGCCAGAGGTGCCTTCTGTACACCCCCAGGGAGACACTGTCCCGAGAAAAAGCGTCGTTCCCTGGACGTACTGAATCTTGCCTTTGGACACCTCCAATCCAACCCAGAATTCTCAGAAGCCAGCGCCAGGCTCTGTCCAAAAGCTCGGAAAGGAAAGCGGGCCAGCTGCAAGAGAAAAGGCCCGGGAGTCAAAATGCAAGTGAAACCTCTGGCTGTGACAAAGGAGACAGAGTCCTACCCAGCAATGAGGCTTCAGCCTACAGAGGAGCAGCAGGAAATTCCTGTCGGTCCGAAACACCAGAACTCCACTCAGAGACATTCTCAGGAAGAAAGCTGGCTACACAGCTTAGAGGCAGCAGTCAACCTTCTGCACAAACGTCATCATCCCAAAAGAGACAGTGCAGAGGAACAACGGGATGTGTGTATTACGTCTGTGCCTCTAGGACTGTGTGTGTTTCTAGGGGAGAGGAGATAGGAGTGCACGTTCGTGTCAGCTCTCAGCGGTCCTTCTTTAAGAGGCATGCGAACGAGTTTCGTAGAAGTAGAGAGGCCATAGCAGGAGGAAGGAGAGGGTGGCAGTCTCCAAAGCTAGACAGTTTGCCTTCTGCCCTGGCATCTCAAATAGGGCTGATGGTTTGACAGGAGCTCGACTATGGACAGACCTAAAGATCAAGGGAGTCTTGTGCTGGTAGGCCCCTATATGTATCGGATACCTTCCACCACCCGGTCCCCAACTATCACAACGCACAGATATACATGCACAATGGACAGAATGTTGCCCTTCGCTGACACACCTGGATACCGGAGGCAGGCCGGGGGTTCAGACAGTGTCTTTTGCTCTTGCTAGGCAAGAGAAGGGAGATGGAGGGCCAAAGGCAGCTGTCCCTTTTCAATCACAGCCAGAGGGCAGGAGCCATGACATTTGGAGCCCTGTCTTGCTATCTCATCAGGGCCTAGGTTCATCCTAGTCCTGCTTTTGTCAGAACCAGGACTCATGAAGACTGGGCAATCCTGCTCCCGGGAGGCTCCTGACACACCTAGATCACCGCCCTTTCTGCGTTGGTCTCTCTAAAGTCCGTTCCCGCTATGCACTGCAACTTCCTTGGCCCTGGTTTGTAGACCCTCCACCTAAAAACATATGAGCTAGCCAGGTCTGGGAGGTGAGGATCGCTCTTTCTCCGAGGGAAGACAGACAAAAGCGCTACCCAGGACCCGTGCCTCCGCAGCTGCCTCTCCACATTTCCAGCACTGGGGCTCGGACAGGCCTAATTGAAGTGAGTCCTTGCGAGAGGGACTCACTTGGCCACCCCGGACTTAAAGGCACCTGGGAGCCCTGAACTGCCTCCATTTAAGTGCGATCCCATCGGCCTGCGTGCATGCTGTGCCTAGGTGCAAGGAGCTGGGCCCCTCGCTGAGCTGCAAGGCTCTGCTTTCTTTTTCAAATGTGGGCTCTTGGTCGTGCGCATGCGCACAGGCGTCTGGGAAAAATGGGTCCCTAGCACCGAGCTGAGAGGGGTGTAACTCCAGCCTGCTGCAGCCTCTGGCTCAGGCTTCTCTGGAAGGTGCTGCAGTCCTGCCAGCGACCCCAGAGGACCCCAGCACGACTCTCTTCGGTGTCAACCCCGAACGATGGACTCTGCAGTGTCCCGTGGACATTCTGGAAGACTTTGTACCCTCTCCTTGGCGAAGGTTCACTGTTCCTGGTGGTCTTCTTTCTCCTGTGACTAGTTCTCGCGGGAAATCCATGTTGACCTAGGCCTCCACAAGGTCTGCAACTCCCTGGGAATCACTTTCCTCAACCTCCCTGGGCCCCAACTCAAGGCACCCACCACCTGCTGGGTTCAACTCCTCCACGAGGCTCCCGGAAGACACTATAAGTGTCAAGGCCAGACACTGTGCTGAATGCACTTGTGCTAGAGCCACGCAGCCGACTGTAGTCATGCTGAACCCTGTGGAATGTCCATTCTGAGAACCTACTATGGGGTGATTCCTGGCCCACAGTGCACCTAGGAAATCATTGCCCTCTCCTGGGACGCTCCCGCTAGACGGTGCCTCCCATTGGAGCAAGAGCAATCCTGCCAGCGTCTAGTTCTCTGTCCCAGTGTGGCCTAGAAACACAGGGGGGCATCTTTCTTGGGGCGACCCCAGGCTCCTGCTCCGGGGCTCTATGTTGCCAGAGGTGCCTTCTGTACACCCCCAGGGAGACACTGTCCCGAGAAAAAGCGTCGTTCCCTGGACGTACTGAATCTTGCCTTTGGACACCTCCAATCCAACCCAGAATTCTCAGAAGCCAGCGCCAGGCTCTGTCCAAAAGCTCGGAAAGGAAAGCGGGCCAGCTGCAAGAGAAAAGGCCCGGGAGTCAAAATGCAAGTGAAACCTCTGGCTGTGACAAAGGAGACAGAGTCCTACCCAGCAATGAGGCTTCAGCCTACAGAGGAGCAGCAGGAAATTCCTGTCGGTCCGAAACACCAGAACTCCACTCAGAGACATTCTCAGGAAGAAAGCTGGCTACACAGCTTAGAGGCAGCAGTCAACCTTCTGCACAAACGTCATCATCCCAAAAGAGACAGTGCAGAGGAACAACGGGATGTGTGTATTACGTCTGTGCCTCTAGGACTGTGTGTGTTTCTAGGGGAGAGGAGATAGGAGTGCACGTTCGTGTCAGCTCTCAGCGGTCCTTCTTTAAGAGGCATGCGAACGAGTTTCGTAGAAGTAGAGAGGCCATAGCAGGAGGAAGGAGAGGGTGGCAGTCTCCAAAGCTAGACAGTTTGCCTTCTGCCCTGGCATCTCAAATAGGGCTGATGGTTTGACAGGAGCTCGACTATGGACAGACCTAAAGATCAAGGGAGTCTTGTGCTGGTAGGCCCCTATATGTATCGGATACCTTCCACCACCCGGTCCCCAACTATCACAACGCACAGATATACATGCACAATGGACAGAATGTTGCCCTTCGCTGACACACCTGGATACCGGAGGCAGGCCGGGGGTTCAGACAGTGTCTTTTGCTCTTGCTAGGCAAGAGAAGGGAGATGGAGGGCCAAAGGCAGCTGTCCCTTTTCAATCACAGCCAGAGGGCAGGAGCCATGACATTTGGAGCCCTGTCTTGCTATCTCATCAGGGCCTAGGTTCATCCTAGTCCTGCTTTTGTCAGAACCAGGACTCATGAAGACTCGGCAATCCTGCTCCCGGGAGGCTCCTGACACACCTAGATCACCGCCCTTTCTGCGTTGGTCTCTCTAAAGTCCGTTCCCGCTATGCACTGCAACTTCCTTGGCCCTGGTTTGTAGACCCTCCACCTAAAAACATATGAGCTAGCCAGGTCTGGGAGGTGAGGATCGCTCTTTCTCCGAGGGAAGACAGACAAAAGCGCTACCCAGGACCCGTGCCTCCGCAGCTGCCTCTCCACATTTCCAGCACTGGGGCTCGGACAGGCCTAATTGAAGTGAGTCCTTGCGAGAGGGACTCACTTGGCCACCCCGGACTTAAAGGCACCTGGGAGCCCTGAACTGCCTCCATTTAAGTGCGATCCCATCGGCCTGCGTGCATGCTGTGCCTAGGTGCAAGGAGCTGGGCCCCTCGCTGAGCTGCAAGGCTCTGCTTTCTTTTTCAAATGTGGGCTCTTGGTCGTGCGCATGCGCACAGGCGTCTGGGAAAAATGGGTCCCTAGCACCGAGCTGAGAGGGGTGTAACTCCAGCCTGCTGCAGCCTCTGGCTCAGGCTTCTCTGGAAGGTGCTGCAGTCCTGCCAGCGACCCCAGAGGACCCCAGCACGACTCTCTTCGGTGTCAACCCCGAACGATGGACTCTGCAGTGTCCCGTGGACATTCTGGAAGACTTTGTACCCTCTCCTTGGCGAAGGTTCACTGTTCCTGGTGGTCTTCTTTCTCCTGTGACTAGTTCTCGCGGGAAATCCATGTTGACCTAGGCCTCCACAAGGTCTGCAACTCCCTGGGAATCACTTTCCTCAACCTCCCTGGGCCCCAACTCAAGGCACCCACCACCTGCTGGGTTCAACTCCTCCACGAGGCTCCCGGAAGACACTATAAGTGTCAAGGCCAGACACTGTGCTGAATGCACTTGTGCTAGAGCCACGCAGCCGACTGTAGTCATGCTGAACCCTGTGGAATGTCCATTCTGAGAACCTACTATGGGGTGATTCCTGGCCCACAGTGCACCTAGGAAATCATTGCCCTCTCCTGGGACGCTCCCGCTAGACGGTGCCTCCCATTGGAGCAAGAGCAATCCTGCCAGCGTCTAGTTCTCTGTCCCAGTGTGGCCTAGAAACACAGGGGGGCATCTTTCTTGGGGCGACCCCAGGCTCCTGCTCCGGGGCTCTATGTTGCCAGAGGTGCCTTCTGTACACCCCCAGGGAGACACTGTCCCGAGAAAAAGCGTCGTTCCCTGGACGTACTGAATCTTGCCTTTGGACACCTCCAATCCAACCCAGAATTCTCAGAAGCCAGCGCCAGGCTCTGTCCAAAAGCTCGGAAAGGAAAGCGGGCCAGCTGCAAGAGAAAAGGCCCGGGAGTCAAAATGCAAGTGAAACCTCTGGCTGTGACAAAGGAGACAGAGTCCTACCCAGCAATGAGGCTTCAGCCTACAGAGGAGCAGCAGGAAATTCCTGTCGGTCCGAAACACCAGAACTCCACTCAGAGACATTCTCAGGAAGAAAGCTGGCTACACAGCTTAGAGGCAGCAGTCAACCTTCTGCACAAACGTCATCATCCCAAAAGAGACAGTGCAGAGGAACAACGGGATGTGTGTATTACGTCTGTGCCTCTAGGACTGTGTGTGTTTCTAGGGGAGAGGAGATAGGAGTGCACGTTCGTGTCAGCTCTCAGCGGTCCTTCTTTAAGAGGCATGCGAACGAGTTTCGTAGAAGTAGAGAGGCCATAGCAGGAGGAAGGAGAGGGTGGCAGTCTCCAAAGCTAGACAGTTTGCCTTCTGCCCTGGCATCTCAAATAGGGCTGATGGTTTGACAGGAGCTCGACTATGGACAGACCTAAAGATCAAGGGAGTCTTGTGCTGGTAGGCCCCTATATGTATCGGATACCTTCCACCACCCGGTCCCCAACTATCACAACGCACAGATATACATGCACAATGGACAGAATGTTGCCCTTCGCTGACACACCTGGATACCGGAGGCAGGCCGGGGGTTCAGACAGTGTCTTTTGCTCTTGCTAGGCAAGAGAAGGGAGATGGAGGGCCAAAGGCAGCTGTCCCTTTTCAATCACAGCCAGAGGGCAGGAGCCATGACATTTGGAGCCCTGTCTTGCTATCTCATCAGGGCCTAGGTTCATCCTAGTCCTGCTTTTGTCAGAACCAGGACTCATGAAGACTCGGCAATCCTGCTCCCGGGAGGCTCCTGACACACCTAGATCACCGCCCTTTCTGCGTTGGTCTCTCTAAAGTCCGTTCCCGCTATGCACTGCAACTTCCTTGGCCCTGGTTTGTAGACCCTCCACCTAAAAACATATGAGCTAGCCAGGTCTGGGAGGTGAGGATCGCTCTTTCTCCGAGGGAAGACAGACAAAAGCGCTACCCAGGACCCGTGCCTCCGCAGCTGCCTCTCCACATTTCCAGCACTGGGGCTCGGACAGGCCTAATTGAAGTGAGTCCTTGCGAGAGGGACTCACTTGGCCACCCCGGACTTAAAGGCACCTGGGAGCCCTGAACTGCCTCCATTTAAGTGCGATCCCATCGGCCTGCGTGCATGCTGTGCCTAGGTGCAAGGAGCTGGGCCCCTCGCTGAGCTGCAAGGCTCTGCTTTCTTTTTCAAATGTGGGCTCTTGGTCGTGCGCATGCGCACAGGCGTCTGGGAAAAATGGGTCCCTAGCACCGAGCTGAGAGGGGTGTAACTCCAGCCTGCTGCAGCCTCTGGCTCAGGCTTCTCTGGAAGGTGCTGCAGTCCTGCCAGCGACCCCAGAGGACCCCAGCACGACTCTCTTCGGTGTCAACCCCGAACGATGGACTCTGCAGTGTCCCGTGGACATTCTGGAAGACTTTGTACCCTCTCCTTGGCGAAGGTTCACTGTTCCTGGTGGTCTTCTTTCTCCTGTGACTAGTTCTCGCGGGAAATCCATGTTGACCTAGGCCTCCACAAGGTCTGCAACTCCCTGGGAATCACTTTCCTCAACCTCCCTGGGCCCCAACTCAAGGCACCCACCACCTGCTGGGTTCAACTCCTCCACGAGGCTCCCGGAAGACACTATAAGTGTCAAGGCCAGACACTGTGCTGAATGCACTTGTGCTAGAGCCACGCAGCCGACTGTAGTCATGCTGAACCCTGTGGAATGTCCATTCTGAGAACCTACTATGGGGTGATTCCTGGCCCACAGTGCACCTAGGAAATCATTGCCCTCTCCTGGGACGCTCCCGCTAGACGGTGCCTCCCATGGGAGCAAGAGCAATCCTGCCAGCGTCTAGTTCTCTGTCCCAGTGTGGCCTAGAAACACAGGGGGGCATCTTTCTTGGGGCGACCCCAGGCTCCTGCTCCGGGGCTCTATGTTGCCAGAGGTGCCTTCTGTACACCCCCAGGGAGACACTGTCCCGAGAAAAAGCGTCGTTCCCTGGACGTACTGAATCTTGCCTTTGGACACCTCCAATCCAACCCAGAATTCTCAGAAGACAGCGCCAGGCTCTGTCCAAAAGCTCGGAAATGAAAGCGGGCCAGCTGCAAGAGAAAAGGCCCGGGAGTCGAAATACAAGTGAAACCTCTGGCTGTGACAAAGGAGACAGAGTCCTACCCAGGAATGAGGCTTCAGCCTACAGAGGAGCAGCAGGAAATTCCTGTCGGTCCGAAACACCAGAACTCCACTCAGAGACATTCTCAGGAAGAAAGCTGGCTACACAGCTTATAGGCAGCAGTCAACCTTCTGCACAAACGTCATCATCCCAAAAGAGACAGTGCAGAGGAACAACGGGATGTGTGTATTACGTCTGTGCCTCTAGGACTGTGTGTGTTTCTAGGGGAGAGGAGATAGGAGTGCACGTTCGTGTCAGCTCTCAGCGGTCCTTCTTTAAGAGGCATGCAAACGAGTTTCGTAGAAGTAGAGAGGCCATAGCACGAGGAAGGAGAGGGTGGCAGTCTCCAAAGCTAGACAGTTTGCCTTCTGCCCTGGCATCTCAAATAGGGCTGATGGTTTGACAGGAACTCGACTATGGACAGACCTAAAGATCAAGGGAGTCTTGTGCTGGTAGGCCCCTATATGTATCGGATACCTTCCACCACCCGGTCCCCAACTATCACAACGCACAGATATACATGCACAATGGACAGAATGTTGCCCTTCGCTGACACACCTGGATACCGGAGGCAGGCCGGGGGTTCAGACAGTGTCTTTTGCTCTTGCTAGGCAAGAGAAGGGAGATGGAGGGCCAAAGGCAGCTGTCCCTTTTCAATCACAGCCAGAGGGCAGGACCCATGACATTTGGAGCCCTGTCTTGCTATCTCATCAGGGCCTAGGTTCATCCTAGTCCTGCTTTTGTCAGAACCAGGACTCATGAAGACTCGGCAATCCTGCTCCCTGGAGGCTCCTGACACACCTAGATCACCGCCCTTTCTGCGTTGGTCTCTCTAAAGTCCGTTCCCGCTATGCACTGCAACTTCCTTGGCCCTGGTTTGTAGACCCTCCACCTAAAAACATATGAGCTAGCCAGGTCTGGGAGGTGAGGATCGCTCTTTCTCCGAGGGAAGACAGACAAAAGCACTACCCAGGACCCGTGCCTCCGCAGCTGCCTCTCCACATTTCCAGCACTGGGGCTCGGACAGGCCTATTTGAAGTGAGTCCATGCATGAGGGACGCACTTGGCCACCCCGGGCCTAAAGGCACCAGGGAGCCCTCCACTGCCTTCATTTCAGAGCGACCCCATGGGCCTGGGTGGGTGAGGTGCCTAGATGCAAGGAGCTGGGCCCCTCGCTGTGCTGCAAGTCTCTCCTTTCTTTTTCAAATGTGGGCTCTTGGTCTTGCACAAGCGCACAGGCGTCTGGGAAAAATGGGTCCCTAGCACAGAGCTGAGAGGGGTGTAACTCCAGCCTGCTGCAGCCTCTGGCTCAGGCTTCTCTGGAAGGTGCTGCAGTCCTGCAGGCGACCCCAGAGGACCCAGCACGACTCTCTTCTGTGTCAACCCCGAACGATGGACTCTGCAGTGTCCCGTGGACATTCTGGAAGACTTTGTACCCTCTCCTTGGCGAACGTTCACTGTTCCTGGTGGTCTTCTTTCTCCTGTGACTAGTTCTCGCGGGAAATCCATGTTGACCTAGGCCTCCACAAGGTCTGCAACTCCCTGGGAATCACTTTCCTCAACCTCCCTGGGCCCCAACTCAAGGCACCCACCACCTGCTGGGTTCAACTCCTCCACGAGGCTCCCGGAAGACACTATAAGTGTCAAGGCCAGACACTGTGCTGAATGCACTTGTGCTAGAGCCACGCAGCCGACTGTAGTCATGCTGAACCCTGTGGAATGTCCATTCTGAGAACCTACTATGGGGTGATTCCTGGCCCACAGTGCACCTAGGAAATCATTGCCCTCTCCTGGGACGCTCCCGCTAGACGGTGCCTCCCATGGGAGCAAGAGCAATCCTGCCAGCGTCTAGTTCTCTGTCCCAGTGTGGCCTAGAAACACAGGGGGGCATCTTTCTTGGGGCGACCCCAGGCTCCTGCTCCGGGGCTCTATGTTGCCAGAGGTGCCTTCTGTACACCCCCAGGGAGACACTGTCCCGAGAAAAAGCGTCGTTCCCTGGACGTACTGAATCTTGCCTTTGGACACCTCCAATCCAACCCAGAATTCTCAGAAGCCAGCGCCAGGCTCTGTCCAAAAGCTCGGAAAGGAAAGCGGGCCAGCTGCAAGAGAAAAGGCCCGGGAGTCAAAATGCAAGTGAAACCTCTGGCTGTGACAAAGGAGACAGAGTCCTACCCAGCAATGAGGCTTCAGCCTACAGAGGAGCAGCAGGAAATTCCTGTCGGTCCGAAACACCAGAACTCCACTCAGAGACATTCTCAGGAAGAAAGCTGGCTACACAGCTTAGAGGCAGCAGTCAACCTTCTGCACAAACGTCATCATCCCAAAAGAGACAGTGCAGAGGAACAACGGGATGTGTGTATTACGTCTGTGCCTCTAGGACTGTGTGTGTTTCTAGGGGAGAGGAGATAGGAGTGCACGTTCGTGTCAGCTCTCAGCGGTCCTTCTTTAAGAGGCATGCGAACGAGTTTCGTAGAAGTAGAGAGGCCATAGCAGGAGGAAGGAGAGGGTGGCAGTCTCCAAAGCTAGACAGTTTGCCTTCTGCCCTGGCATCTCAAATAGGGCTGATGGTTTGACAGGAGCTCGACTATGGACAGACCTAAAGATCAAGGGAGTCTTGTGCTGGTAGGCCCCTATATGTATCGGATACCTTCCACCACCCGGTCCCCAACTATCACAACGCACAGATATACATGCACAATGGACAGAATGTTGCCCTTCGCTGACACACCTGGATACCGGAGGCAGGCCGGGGGTTCAGACAGTGTCTTTTGCTCTTGCTAGGCAAGAGAAGGGAGATGGAGGGCCAAAGGCAGCTGTCCCTTTTCAATCACAGCCAGAGGGCAGGAGCCATGACATTTGGAGCCCTGTCTTGCTATCTCATCAGGGCCTAGGTTCATCCTAGTCCTGCTTTTGTCAGAACCAGGACTCATGAAGACTGGGCAATCCTGCTCCCGGGAGGCTCCTGACACACCTAGATCACCGCCCTTTCTGCGTTGGTCTCTCTAAAGTCCGTTCCCGCTATGCACTGCAACTTCCTTGGCCCTGGTTTGTAGACCCTCCACCTAAAAACATATGAGCTAGCCAGGTCTGGGAGGTGAGGATCGCTCTTTCTCCGAGGGAAGACAGACAAAAGCACTACCCAGGACCCGTGCCTCCGCAGCTGCCTCTCCACATTTCCAGCACTGGGGCTCGGACAGGCCTAATTGAAGTGAGTCCTTGCGAGAGGGACTCACTTGGCCACCCCGGACTTAAAGGCACCTGGGAGCCCTGAACTGCCTCCATTTAAGTGCGATCCCATCGGCCTGCGTGCATGCTGTGCCTAGGTGCAAGGAGCTGGGCCCCTCGCTGAGCTGCAAGGCTCTGCTTTCTTTTTCAAATGTGGGCTCTTGGTCGTGCGCATGCGCACAGGCGTCTGGGAAAAATGGGTCCCTAGCACCGAGCTGAGAGGGGTGTAACTCCAGCCTGCTGCAGCCTCTGGCTCAGGCTTCTCTGGAAGGTGCTGCAGTCCTGCCAGCGACCCCAGAGGACCCCAGCACGACTCTCTTCGGTGTCAACCCCGAACGATGGACTCTGCAGTGTCCCGTGGACATTCTGGAAGACTTTGTACCCTCTCCTTGGCGAAGGTTCACTGTTCCTGGTGGTCTTCTTTCTCCTGTGACTAGTTCTCGCGGGAAATCCATGTTGACCTAGGCCTCCACAAGGTCTGCAACTCCCTGGGAATCACTTTCCTCAACCTCCCTGGGCCCCAACTCAAGGCACCCACCACCTGCTGGGTTCAACTCCTCCACGAGGCTCCCGGAAGACACTATAAGTGTCAAGGCCAGACACTGTGCTGAATGCACTTGTGCTAGAGCCACGCAGCCGACTGTAGTCATGCTGAACCCTGTGGAATGTCCATTCTGAGAACCTACTATGGGGTGATTCCTGGCCCACAGTGCACCTAGGAAATCATTGCCCTCTCCTGGGACGCTCCCGCTAGACGGTGCCTCCCATTGGAGCAAGAGCAATCCTGCCAGCGTCTAGTTCTCTGTCCCAGTGTGGCCTAGAAACACAGGGGGGCATCTTTCTTGGGGCGACCCCAGGCTCCTGCTCCGGGGCTCTATGTTGCCAGAGGTGCCTTCTGTACACCCCCAGGGAGACACTGTCCCGAGAAAAAGCGTCGTTCCCTGGACGTACTGAATCTTGCCTTTGGACACCTCCAATCCAACCCAGAATTCTCAGAAGACAGCGCCAGGCTCTGTCCAAAAGCTCGGAAAGGAAAGCGGGCCAGGTGCAAGAGAAAAGGCCCGGGAGTCGAAATACAAGTGAAACCTCTGGCTGTGACAAAGGAGACAGAGTCCTACCCAGGAATGAGGCTTCAGCCTACAGAGGAGCAGCAGGAAATTACTGTCGGTCCGAAACACCAGAACTCCACTCAGAGACATTCTCAGGAAGAAAGCTGGCTACACAGCTTATAGGCAGCAGTCAACCTTCTGCACAAACGTCATCATCCCAAAAGAGACAGTGCAGAGGAACAACGGGATGTGTGTATTACGTCTGTGCCTCTAGGACTGTGTGTGTTTCTAGGGGAGAGGAGATAGGAGTGCACGTTCGTGTCAGCTCTCAGCGGTCCTTCTTTAAGAGGCATGCAAACGAGTTTCGTAGAAGTAGAGAGGCCATAGCACGAGGAAGGAGAGGGTGGCAGTCTCCAAAGCTAGACAGTTTGCCTTCTGCCCTGGCATCTCAAATAGGGCTGATGGTTTGACAGGAACTCGACTATGGACAGACCTAAAGATCAAGGGAGTCTTGTGCTGGTAGGCCCCTATATGTATCGGATACCTTCCACCACCCGGTCCCCAACTATCACAACGCACAGATATACATGCACAATGGACAGAATGTTGCCCTTCGCTGACACACCTGGATACCGGAGGCAGGCCGGGGTTCAGACAGTGTCTTTTGCTATTGCTAGGCAAGAGAAGGGAGATGGAGGGCCAAAGGCAGCTGTCCCTTTTCAATCACAGCCAGAGGGCAGGACCCATGACATTTGGAGCCCTGTCTTGCTATCTCATCAGGGCCTAGGTTCATCCTAGTCCTGCTTTTGTCAGAACCAGGACTCATGAAGACTCGGCAATCCTGCTCCCTGGAGGCTCCTGACACACCTAGATCACCGCCCTTTCTGCGTTGGTCTCTCTAAAGTCCGTTCCCGCTATGCACTGCAACTTCCTTGGCCCTGGTTTGTAGACCCTCCACCTAAAAACATATGAGCTAGCCAGGTCTGGGAGGTGAGGATCGCTCTTTCTCCGAGGGAAGACAGACAAAAGCGCTACCCAGGACCCGTGCCTCCGCAGCTGCCTCTCCACATTTCCAGCACTGGGGCTCGGACAGGCCTATTTGAAGTGAGTCCATGCATGAGGGACGCACTTGGCCACCCCGGGCCTAAAGGCACCAGGGAGCCCTCCACTGCCTTCATTTCAGAGCGACCCCATGGGCCTGGGTGGGTGAGGTGCCTAGATGCAAGGAGCTGGGCCCCTCACTGTGCTGCAAGTCTCTCCTTTCTTTTTCAAATGTGGGCTCTTGGTCTTGCACAAGCGCACAGGCGTCTGGGAAAAATGGGTCCCTAGCACAGAGCTGAGAGGGGTGTAACTCCAGCCTGCTGCAGCCTCTGGCTCAGGCTTCTCTGGAAGGTGCTGCAGTCCTGCCAGCGACCCCAGAGGACCCAGCACGACTCTCTTCGGTGTCAACCCCGAACGATGGACTCTGCAGTGTCCCGTGGACATTCTGGAAGACTTTGTACCCTCTCCTTGGCGAACGTTCACTGTTCCTGGTGGTCTTCTTTCTCCTGTGACTAGTTCTCGCGGGAAATCCATGTTGACCTCGGCCTCCACAAGGTCTGCAACTCCCTGGGAATCACTTTCCTCAACCTCCCTGGGCCCCAACTCAAGGCACCCACCACCCCTGGGTTCAACTCCTCCACGAGGCTCCCGGGAGACACTATAAGTGTCAAGGCCAGACACCCTGCCGAATGTACGTGGGCGAGAGCCACGCAGCCGACTGTAGTCATGCTGAACCCTGTGGAAATCCATTCTGAGAACCTACTATGGGGTGATTCCTGGCCCACAGTGCACCTAGGAAATCATTGCCCTCTCCTGGGACGCTCCCGCTAGACGGTGCCTCCCATGGGAGCAAGAGCAATCCTGCCAGCGTCTAGTTCTCTGTCCCAGTGTGGCCTAGAAACACCGGGGGCCATCTTTCTTGGGGCGACCCCAGTCTCCCTCTCCGGGGCTCTATATTGCCAGAGGTGCCTTCTGTACACCGCCAGGGAGACACTGTCCTGAGAAAAAGGGACGTTCCCTGGACGTACTGAATCTTGCCTTTGGACACCTCCAATCCAACCCAGAATACTCAGAAGCCAGCGCCAGGCTCTGTCCAAAAGCTCAGAAATGATAGCAGGCCAGCTGCAAGAGAAAAGGCCCAGGATTCGAAATGCAAGTGAAACCTCTGGCTGTGACAAAGGAGACAGAGTCCTACCCAAGAATGAGGCTTCAGCCTACAGAGGAGCAGCAGGAAATTACTGTCGGTCCGAAACACCAGAACTCCACTCAGAGACATTCTCAGGAAGAAAGCTGGCTACACAGCTTAGAGGCAGCAGGCAACCTTCTGCACAAACGTCATCATCCCAAAAGAGACAGTGCAGAGGAACAACGGGATGTGTGTATTACGTCTGTGCCTCCTGGACTGTGTGTGTTTCTAGGGGAGAGGAGATAGGAGTGCACGTTCGTGTCAGCTCTCAGCGGTCCTTCTTTAAGAGGCATGCGAACGAGTTTCGTAGAAGTAGAGAGGCCATAGCAGGAGGAAGGAGAGGGTGGCAGTCTCCAAAGCTAGACAGTTTGCCTTCTGCCCTGGCATCTCAAATAGGGCTGATGGTTTGACAGGAGCTCGACTATGGACAGACCTAAAGATCAAGGGAGTCTTGTGCTGGTAGGCCCCTATATGTATCGGATACCTTCCACCACCCGGTCCCCAACTATCACAACGCACAGATATACATGCACAATGGACAGAATGTTGCCCTTCGCTGACACACCTGGATACCGGAGGCAGGCCGGGGGTTCAGACAGTGTCTTTTGCTCTTGCTAGGCAAGAGAAGGGAGATGGAGGGCCAAAGGCAGCTGTCCCTTTTCAATCACAGCCAGAGGGCAGGAGCCATGACATTTGGAGCCCTGTCTTGCTATCTCATCAGGGCCTAGGTTCATCCTAGTCCTGCTTTTGTCAGAACCAGGACTCATGAAGACTGGGCAATCCTGCTCCCGGGAGGCTCCTGACACACCTAGATCACCGCCCTTTCTGCGTTGGTCTCTCTAAAGTCCGTTCCCGCTATGCACTGCAACTTCCTTGGCCCTGGTTTGTAGACCCTCCACCTAAAAACATATGAGCTAGCCAGGTCTGGGAGGTGAGGATCGCTCTTTCTCCGAGGGAAGACAGACAAAAGCGCTACCCAGGACCCGTGCCTCCGCAGCTGCCTCTCCACATTTCCAGCACTGGGGCTCGGACAGGCCTAATTGAAGTGAGTCCTTGCGAGAGGGACTCACTTGGCCACCCCGGACTTAAAGGCACCTGGGAGCCCTGAACTGCCTCCATTTAAGTGCGATCCCATCGGCCTGCGTGCATGCTGTGCCTAGGTGCAAGGAGCTGGGCCCCTCGCTGAGCTGCAAGGCTCTGCTTTCTTTTTCAAATGTGGGCTCTTGGTCGTGCGCATGCGCACAGGCGTCTGGGAAAAATGGGTCCCTAGCACCGAGCTGAGAGGGGTGTAACTCCAGCCTGCTGCAGCCTCTGGCTCAGGCTTCTCTGGAAGGTGCTGCAGTCCTGCCAGCGACCCCAGAGGACCCCAGCACGACTCTCTTCGGTGTCAACCCCGAACGATGGACTCTGCAGTGTCCCGTGGACATTCTGGAAGACTTTGTACCCTCTCCTTGGCGAAGGTTCACTGTTCCTGGTGGTCTTCTTTCTCCTGTGACTAGTTCTCGCGGGAAATCCATGTTGACCTAGGCCTCCACAAGGTCTGCAACTCCCTGGGAATCACTTTCCTCAACCTCCCTGGGCCCCAACTCAAGGCACCCACCACCTGCTGGGTTCAACTCCTCCACGAGGCTCCCGGAAGACACTATAAGTGTCAAGGCCAGACACTGTGCTGAATGCACTTGTGCTAGAGCCACGCAGCCGACTGTAGTCATGCTGAACCCTGTGGAATGTCCATTCTGAGAACCTACTATGGGGTGATTCCTGGCCCACAGTGCACCTAGGAAATCATTGCCCTCTCCTGGGACGCTCCCGCTAGACGGTGCCTCCCATTGGAGCAAGAGCAATCCTGCCAGCGTCTAGTTCTCTGTCCCAGTGTGGCCTAGAAACACAGGGGGGCATCTTTCTTGGGGCGACCCCAGGCTCCTGCTCCGGGGCTCTATGTTGCCAGAGGTGCCTTCTGTACACCCCCAGGGAGACACTGTCCCGAGAAAAAGCGTCGTTCCCTGGACGTACTGAATCTTGCCTTTGGACACCTCCAATCCAACCCAGAATTCTCAGAAGACAGCGCCAGGCTCTGTCCAAAAGCTCGGAAAGGAAAGCGGGCCAGCTGCAAGAGAAAAGGCCCGGGAGTCGAAATACAAGTGAAACCTCTGGCTGTGACAAAGGAGACAGAGTCCTACCCAGGAATGAGGCTTCAGCCTACAGAGGAGCAGCAGGAAATTACTGTCGGTCCGAAACACCAGAACTCCACTCAGAGACATTCTCAGGAAGAAAGCTGGCTACACAGCTTATAGGCAGCAGTCAACCTTCTGCACAAACGTCATCATCCCAAAAGAGACAGTGCAGAGGAACAACGGGATGTGTGTATTACGTCTGTGCCTCTAGGACTGTGTGTGTTTCTAGGGGAGAGGAGATAGGAGTGCACGTTCGTGTCAGCTCTCAGCGGTCCTTCTTTAAGAGGCATGCAAACGAGTTTCGTAGAAGTAGAGAGGCCATAGCACGAGGAAGGAGAGGGTGGCAGTCTCCAAAGCTAGACAGTTTGCCTTCTGCCCTGGCATCTCAAATAGGGCTGATGGTTTGACAGGAACTCGACTATGGACAGACCTAAAGATCAAGGGAGTCTTGTGCTGGTAGGCCCCTATATGTATCGGATACCTTCCACCACCCGGTCCCCAACTATCACAACGCACAGATATACATGCACAATGGACAGAATGTTGCCCTTCGCTGACACACCTGGATACCGGAGGCAGGCCGGGGTTCAGACAGTGTCTTTTGCTATTGCTAGGCAAGAGAAGGGAGATGGAGGGCCAAAGGCAGCTGTCCCTTTTCAATCACAGCCAGAGGGCAGGACCCATGACATTTGGAGCCCTGTCTTGCTATCTCATCAGGGCCTAGGTTCATCCTAGTCCTGCTTTTGTCAGAACCAGGACTCATGAAGACTCGGCAATCCTGCTCCCTGGAGGCTCCTGACACACCTAGATCACCGCCCTTTCTGCGTTGGTCTCTCTAAAGTCCGTTCCCGCTATGCACTGCAACTTCCTTGGCCCTGGTTTGTAGACCCTCCACCTAAAAACATATGAGCTAGCCAGGTCTGGGAGGTGAGGATCGCTCTTTCTCCGAGGGAAGACAGACAAAAGCGCTACCCAGGACCCGTGCCTCCGCAGCTGCCTCTCCACATTTCCAGCACTGGGGCTCGGACAGGCCTATTTGAAGTGAGTCCATGCATGAGGGACGCACTTGGCCACCCCGGGCCTAAAGGCACCAGGGAGCCCTCCACTGCCTTCATTTCAGAGCGACCCCATGGGCCTGGGTGGGTGAGGTGCCTAGATGCAAGGAGCTGGGCCCCTCACTGTGCTGCAAGTCTCTCCTTTCTTTTTCAAATGTGGGCTCTTGGTCTTGCACAAGCGCACAGGCGTCTGGGAAAAATGGGTCCCTAGCACAGAGCTGAGAGGGGTGTAACTCCAGCCTGCTGCAGCCTCTGGCTCAGGCTTCTCTGGAAGGTGCTGCAGTCCTGCCAGCGACCCCAGAGGACCCAGCACGACTCTCTTCGGTGTCAACCCCGAACGATGGACTCTGCAGTGTCCCGTGGACATTCTGGAAGACTTTGTACCCTCTCCTTGGCGAACGTTCACTGTTCCTGGTGGTCTTCTTTCTCCTGTGACTAGTTCTCGCGGGAAATCCATGTTGACCTCGGCCTCCACAAGGTCTGCAACTCCCTGGGAATCACTTTCCTCAACCTCCCTGGGCCCCAACTCAAGGCACCCACCACCCCTGGGTTCAACTCCTCCACGAGGCTCCCGGGAGACACTATAAGTGTCAAGGCCAGACACCCTGCCGAATGTACGTGGGCGAGAGCCACGCAGCCGACTGTAGTCATGCTGAACCCTGTGGAAATCCATTCTGAGAACCTACTATGGGGTGATTCCTGGCCCACAGTGCACCTAGGAAATCATTGCCCTCTCCTGGGACGCTCCCGCTAGACGGTGCCTCCCATGGGAGCAAGAGCAATCCTGCCAGCGTCTAGTTCTCTGTCCCAGTGTGGCCTAGAAACACCGGGGGCCATCTTTCTTGGGGCGACCCCAGTCTCCCTCTCCGGGGCTCTATATTGCCAGAGGTGCCTTCTGTACACCGCCAGGGAGACACTGTCCTGAGAAAAAGGGACGTTCCCTGGACGTACTGAATCTTGCCTTTGGACACCTCCAATCCAACCCAGAATACTCAGAAGCCAGCGCCAGGCTCTGTCCAAAAGCTCAGAAATGATAGCAGGCCAGCTGCAAGAGAAAAGGCCCAGGATTCGAAATGCAAGTGAAACCTCTGGCTGTGACAAAGGAGACAGAGTCCTACCCAAGAATGAGGCTTCAGCCTACAGAGGAGCAGCAGGAAATTACTGTCGGTCCGAAACACCAGAACTCCACTCAGAGACATTCTCAGGAAGAAAGCTGGCTACACAGCTTAGAGGCAGCAGGCAACCTTCTGCACAAACGTCATCATCCCAAAAGAGACAGTGCAGAGGAACAACGGGATGTGTGTATTACGTCTGTGCCTCCTGGACTGTGTGTGTTTCTAGGGGAGAGGAGATAGGAGTGCACGTTCGTGTCAGCTCTCAGCGGTCCTTCTTTAAGAGGCATGCAAACGAGTTTCATAGAAGTAGAGAGGCCATAGCACGAGGAAGGAGAGGGTAGCAGTCTCCAAAGCTAGACAGTTTGCCTTCTGCCCTGGCATCTCAAATAGGGCTGATGGTTTGACAGGAGCTCGACTATGGACAGACCTAAAGATCAAGGGAGTCTTGTGCTGGTAGGCCCCTATATGTATCGGATACCTTCCACCACCCGGTCCCCAACTATCACAACGCACAGATATACATGCACAATGGACAGAATGTTGCCCTTCGCTGACACACCTGGATACCGGAGGCAGGCCGGGGGTTCAGACAGTGTCTTTTGCTCTTGCTAGGCAAGAGAAGGGAGATGGAGGGCCAAAGGCAGCTGTCCCTTTTCATTCACAGCCAGAGGGCAGGACCCATGACATTTGGAGCCCTGTCTTGCTATCTCATCAGGGCCTAGGTTCATCCTAGTCCTGCTTTTGTCAGAACCAGGACTCATGAAGACTCGGCAATCCTGCTCCCTGGAGGCTCCTGACACACCTAGATCACCGCCCTTTCTGCGTTGGTCTCTCTAAAGTCCGTTCCCGCTATGCACTGCAACTTCCTTGGCCCTGGTTTGTAGACCCTCCACCTAAAAACATATGAGCTAGCCAGGTCTGGGAGGTGAGGATCGCTCTTTCTCCGAGGGAAGACAGACAAAAGCGCTACCCAGGACCCGTGCCTCCGCAGCTGCCTCTCCACATTTCCAGCACTGGGGCTCGGACAGGCCTAATTGAAGTGAGTCCTTGCGAGAGGGACTCACTTGGCCACCCCGGACTTAAAGGCACCTGGGAGCCCTGAACTGCCTCCATTTAAGTGCGATCCCATCGGCCTGCGTGCATGCTGTGCCTAGGTGCAAGGAGCTGGGCCCCTCGCTGAGCTGCAAGGCTCTGCTTTCTTTTTCAAATGTGGGCTCTTGGTCGTGCGCATGCGCACAGGCGTCTGGGAAAAATGGGTCCCTAGCACAGAGCTGAGAGGGGTGTAACTCCAGCCTGCTGCAGCCTCTGGCTCAGGCTTCTCTGGAAGGTGCTGCAGTCCTGCCAGCGACCCCAGAGGACCCCAGCACGACTCTCTTCGGTGTCAACCCCGAACGATGGACTCTGCAGTGTCCCGTGGACATTCTGGAAGACTTTGTACCCTCTCCTTGGCGAAGGTTCACTGTTCCTGGTGGTCTTCTTTCTCCTGTGACTAGTTCTCGCGGGAAATCCATGTTGACCTAGGCCTCCACAAGGTCTGCAACTCCCTGGGAATCACTTTCCTCAACCTCCCTGGGCCCCAACTCAAGGCACCCACCACCTGCTGGGTTCAACTCCTCCACGAGGCTCCCGGAAGACACTATAAGTGTCAAGGCCAGACACTGTGCTGAATGCACTTGTGCTAGAGCCACGCAGCCGACTGTAGTCATGCTGAACCCTGTGGAATGTCCATTCTGAGAACCTACTATGGGGTGATTCCTGGCCCACAGTGCACCTAGGAAATCATTGCCCTCTCCTGGGACGCTCCCGCTAGACGGTGCCTCCCATTGGAGCAAGAGCAATCCTGCCAGCGTCTAGTTCTCTGTCCCAGTGTGGCCTAGAAACACAGGGGGGCATCTTTCTTGGGGCGACCCCAGGCTCCTGCTCCGGGGCTCTATGTTGCCAGAGGTGCCTTCTGTACACCCCCAGGGAGACACTGTCCCGAGAAAAAGCGTCGTTCCCTGGACGTACTGAATCTTGCCTTTGGACACCTCCAATCCAACCCAGAATTCTCAGAAGACAGCGCCAGGCTCTGTCCAAAAGCTCGGAAAGGAAAGCGGGCCAGCTGCAAGAGAAAAGGCCCGGGAGTCGAAATACAAGTGAAACCTCTGGCTGTGACAAAGGAGACAGAGTCCTACCCAGGAATGATGCTTCAGCCTACAGAGGAGCAGCAGGAAATTACTGTCGGTCCGAAACACCAGAACTCCACTCAGAGACATTCTCAGGAAGAAAGCTGGCTACACAGCTTATAGGCAGCAGTCAACCTTCTGCACAAACGTCATCATCCCAAAAGAGACAGTGCAGAGGAACAACGGGATGTGTGTATTACGTCTGTGCCTCTAGGACTGTGTGTGTTTCTAGGGGAGAGGAGATAGGAGTGCACGTTCGTGTCAGCTCTCAGCGGTCCTTCTTTAAGAGGCATGCAAACGAGTTTCGTAGAAGTAGAGAGGCCATAGCACGAGGAAGGAGAGGGTGGCAGTCTCCAAAGCTAGACAGTTTGCCTTCTGCCCTGGCATCTCAAATAGGGCTGATGGTTTGACAGGAACTCGACTATGGACAGACCTAAAGATCAAGGGAGTCTTGTGCTGGTAGGCCCCTATATGTATCGGATACCTTCCACCACCCGGTCCCCAACTATCACAACGCACAGATATACATGCACAATGGACAGAATGTTGCCCTTCGCTGACACACCTGGATACCGGAGGCAGGCCGGGGGTTCAGACAGTGTCTTTTGCTCTTGCTAGGCAAGAGAAGGGAGATGGAGGGCCAAAGGCAGCTGTCCCTTTTCAATCACAGCCAGAGGGCAGGACCCATGACATTTGGAGCCCTGTCTTGCTATCTCATCAGGGCCTAGGTTCATCCTAGTCCTGCTTTTGTCAGAACCAGGACTCATGAAGACTCGGCAATCCTGCTCCCTGGAGGCTCCTGACACACCTAGATCACCGCCCTTTCTGCGTTGGTCTCTCTAAAGTCCGTTCCCGCTATGCACTGCAACTTCCTTGGCCCTGGTTTGTAGACCCTCCACCTAAAAACATATGAGCTAGCCAGGTCTGGGAGGTGAGGATCGCTCTTTCTCCGAGGGAAGACAGACAAAAGCACTACCCAGGACCCGTGCCTCCGCAGCTGCCTCTCCACATTTCCAGCACTGGGGCTCGGACAGGCCTATTTGAAGTGAGTCCATGCATGAGGGACGCACTTGGCCACCCCGGGCCTAAAGGCACCAGGGAGCCCTCCACTGCCTTCATTTCAGAGCGACCCCATGGGCCTGGGTGGGTGAGGTGCCTAGATGCAAGGAGCTGGGCCCCTCACTGTGCTGCAAGTCTCTCCTTTCTTTTTCAAATGTGGGCTCTTGGTCTTGCACAAGCGCACAGGCGTCTGGGAAAAATGGGTCCCTAGCACAGAGCTGAGAGGGGTGTAACTCCAGCCTGCTGCAGCCTCTGGCTCAGGCTTCTCTGGAAGGTGCTGCAGTCCTGCCAGCGACCCCAGAGGACCCAGCACGACTCTCTTCGGTGTCAACCCCGAACGATGGACTCTGCAGTGTCCCGTGGACATTCTGGAAGACTTTGTACCCTCTCCTTGGCGAACGTTCACTGTTCCTGGTGGTCTTCTTTCTCCTGTGACTAGTTCTCGCGGGAAATCCATGTTGACCTCGGCCTCCACAAGGTCTGCAACTCCCTGGGAATCACTTTCCTCAACCTCCCTGGGCCCCAACTCAAGGCACCCACCACCCCTGGGTTCAACTCCTCCACGAGGCTCCCGGGAGACACTATAAGTGTCAAGGCCAGACACCCTGCCGAATGTACGTGGGCGAGAGCCACGCAGCCGACTGTAGTCATGCTGAACCCTGTGGAAATCCATTCTGAGAACCTACTATGGGGTGATTCCTGGCCCACAGTGCACCTAGGAAATCATTGCCCTCTCCTGGGACGCTCCCGCTAGACGGTGCCTCCCATGGGAGCAAGAGCAATCCTGCCAGCGTCTAGTTCTCTGTCCCAGTGTGGCCTAGAAACACCGGGGGCCATCTTTCTTGGGGCGACCCCAGTCTCACTCTCCGGGGCTCTATATTGCCAGAGGTGCCTTCTGTACACCGCCAGGGAGACACTGTCCTGAGAAAAAGGGACGTTCCCTGGACGTACTGAATCTTGCCTTTGGACACCTCCAATCCAACCCAGAATACTCAGAAGCCAGCGCCAGGCTCTGTCCAAAAGCTCAGAAATGATAGCAGGCCAGCTGCAAGAGAAAAGGCCCAGGATTCGAAATGCAAGTGAAACCTCTGGCTGTGACAAAGGAGACAGAGTCCTACCCAAGAATGAGGCTTCAGCCTACAGAGGAGCAGCAGGAAATTACTGTCGGTCCGAAACACCAGAACTCCACTCAGAGACATTCTCAGGAAGAAAGCTGGCTACACAGCTTAGAGGCAGCAGGCAACCTTCTGCACAAACGTCATCATCCCAAAAGAGACAGTGCAGAGGAACAACGGGATGTGTGTATTACGTCTGTGCCTCCTGGACTGTGTGTGTTTCTAGGGGAGAGGAGATAGGAGTGCACGTTCGTGTCAGCTCTCAGCGGTCCTTCTTTAAGAGGCATGCAAACGAGTTTCATAGAAGTAGAGAGGCCATAGCACGAGGAAGGAGAGGGTGGCAGTCTCCAAAGCTAGACAGTTTGCCTTCTGCCCTGGCATCTCAAATAGGGCTGATGGTTTGACAGGAGCTCGACTATGGACAGACCTAAAGATCAAGGGAGTCTTGTGCTGGTAGGCCCCTATATGTATCGGATACCTTCCACCACCCGGTCCCCAACTATCACAACGCACAGATATACATGCACAATGGACAGAATGTTGCCCTTCGCTGACACACCTGGATACCGGAGGCAGGCCGGGGGTTCAGACAGTGTCTTTTGCTCTTGCTAGGCAAGAGAAGGGAGATGGAGGGCCAAAGGCAGCTGTCCCTTTTCAATCACAGCCAGAGGGCAGGACCCATGACATTTGGAGCCCTGTCTTGCTATCTCATCAGGGCCTAGGTTCATCCTAGTCCTGCTTTTGTCAGAACCAGGACTCATGAAGACTCGGCAATCCTGCTCCCTGGAGGCTCCTGACACACCTAGATCACCGCCCTTTCTGCGTTGGTCTCTCTAAAGTCCGTTCCCGCTATGCACTGCAACTTCCTTGGCCCTGGTTTGTAGACCCTCCACCTAAAAACATATGAGCTAGCCAGGTCTGGGAGGTGAGGATCGCTCTTTCTCCGAGGGAAGACAGACAAAAGCGCTACCCAGGACCCCTGCCTCCGCAGCTGCCTCTCCACATTTCCAGCACTGGGGCTCGGACAGGCCTAATTGAAGTGAGTCCTTGCGAGAGGGACTCACTTGGCCACCCCGGACTTAAAGGCACCTGGGAGCCCTGAACTGCCTCCATTTAAGTGCGATCCCATCAGCCTGCGTGCATGCTGTGCCTAGGTGCAAGGAGCTGGGCCCCTCGCTGAGCTGCAAGGCTCTGCTTTCTTTTTCAAATGTGGGCTCTTGGTCGTGCGCATGCGCACAGGCGTCTGGGAAAAATGGGTCCCTAGCACCGAGCTGAGAGGGGTGTAACTCCAGCCTGCTGCAGCCTCTGGCTCAGGCTTCTCTGGAAGGTGCTGCAGTCCTGCCAGCGACCCCAGAGGACCCCAGCACGACTCTCTTCGGTGTCAACCCCGAACGATGGACTCTGCAGTGTCCCGTGGACATTCTGGAAGACTTTGTACCCTCTCCTTGGCGAAGGTTCACTGTTCCTGGTGGTCTTCTTTCTCCTGTGACTAGTTCTCGCGGGAAATCCATGTTGACCTAGGCCTCCACAAGGTCTGCAACTCCCTGGGAATCACTTTCCTCAACCTCCCTGGGCCCCAACTCAAGGCACCCACCACCTGCTGGGTTCAACTCCTCCACGAGGCTCCCGGAAGACACTATAAGTGTCAAGGCCAGACACTGTGCTGAATGCACTTGTGCTAGAGCCACGCAGCCGACTGTAGTCATGCTGAACCCTGTGGAATGTCCATTCTGAGAACCTACTATGGGGTGATTCCTGGCCCACAGTGCACCTAGGAAATCATTGCCCTCTCCTGGGACGCTCCCGCTAGACGGTGCCTCCCATTGGAGCAAGAGCAATCCTGCCAGCGTCTAGTTCTCTGTCCCAGTGTGGCCTAGAAACACAGGGGGGCATCTTTCTTGGGGCGACCCCAGGCTCCTGCTCCGGGGCTCTATGTTGCCAGAGGTGCCTTCTGTACACCCCCAGGGAGACACTGTCCCGAGAAAAAGCGTCGTTCCCTGGACGTACTGAATCTTGCCTTTGGACACCTCCAATCCAACCCAGAATTCTCAGAAGACAGCGCCAGGCTCTGTCCAAAAGCTCGGAAAGGAAAGCGGGCCAGCTGCAAGAGAAAAGGCCCGGGAGTCGAAATACAAGTGAAACCTCTGGCTGTGACAAAGGAGACAGAGTCCTACCCAGGAATGAGGCTTCAGCCTACAGAGGAGCAGCAGGAAATTACTGTCGGTCCGAAACACCAGAACTCCACTCAGAGACATTCTCAGGAAGAAAGCTGGCTACACAGCTTATAGGCAGCAGTCAACCTTCTGCACAAACGTCATCATCCCAAAAGAGACAGTGCAGAGGAACAACGGGATGTGTGTATTACGTCTGTGCCTCTAGGACTGTGTGTGTTTCTAGGGGAGAGGAGATAGGAGTGCACGTTCGTGTCAGCTCTCAGCGGTCCTTCTTTAAGAGGCATGCAAACGAGTTTCGTAGAAGTAGAGAGGCCATAGCACGAGGAAGGAGAGGGTGGCAGTCTCCAAAGCTAGACAGTTTGCCTTCTGCCCTGGCATCTCAAATAGGGCTGATGGTTTGACAGGAACTCGACTATGGACAGACCTAAAGATCAAGGGAGTCTTGTGCTGGTAGGCCCCTATATGTATCGGATACCTTCCACCACCCGGTCCCCAACTATCACAACGCACAGATATACATGCACAATGGACAGAATGTTGCCCTTCGCTGACACACCTGGATACCGGAGGCAGGCCGGGGGTTCAGACAGTGTCTTTTGCTCTTGCTAGGCAAGAGAAGGGAGATGGAGGGCCAAAGGCAGCTGTCCCTTTTCAATCACAGCCAGAGGGCAGGACCCATGACATTTGGAGCCCTGTCTTGCTATCTCATCAGGGCCTAGGTTCATCCTAGTCCTGCTTTTGTCAGAACCAGGACTCATGAAGACTCGGCAATCCTGCTCCCTGGAGGCTCCTGACACACCTAGATCACCGCCCTTTCTGCGTTGGTCTCTCTAAAGTCCGTTCCCGCTATGCACTGCAACTTCCTTGGCCCTGGTTTGTAGACCCTCCACCTAAAAACATATGAGCTAGCCAGGTCTGGGAGGTGAGGATCGCTCTTTCTCCGAGGGAAGACAGACAAAAGCGCTACCCAGGACCCGTGCCTCCGCAGCTGCCTCTCCACATTTCCAGCACTGGGGCTCGGACAGGCCTATTTGAAGTGAGTCCATGCATGAGGGACGCACTTGGCCACCCCGGGCCTAAAGGCACCAGGGAGCCCTCCACTGCCTTCATTTCAGAGCGACCCCATGGGCCTGGGTGGGTGAGGTGCCTAGATGCAAGGAGCTGGGCCCCTCACTGTGCTGCAAGTCTCTCCTTTCTTTTTCAAATGTGGGCTCTTGGTCTTGCACAAGCGCACAGGCGTCTGGGAAAAATGGGTCCCTAGCACAGAGCTGAGAGGGGTGTAACTCCAGCCTGCTGCAGCCTCTGGCTCAGGCTTCTCTGGAAGGTGCTGCAGTCCTGCCAGCGACCCCAGAGGACCCAGCACGACTCTCTTCGGTGTCAACCCCGAACGATGGACTCTGCAGTGTCCCGTGGACATTCTGGAAGACTTTGTACCCTCTCCTTGGCGAACGTTCACTGTTCCTGGTGGTCTTCTTTCTCCTGTGACTAGTTCTCGCGGGAAATCCATGTTGACCTCGGCCTCCACAAGGTCTGCAACTCCCTGGGAATCACTTTCCTCAACCTCCCTGGGCCCCAACTCAAGGCACCCACCACCCCTGGGTTCAACTCCTCCACGAGGCTCCCGGGAGACACTATAAGTGTCAAGGCCAGACACCCTGCCGAATGTACGTGGGCGAGAGCCACGCAGCCGACTGTAGTCATGCTGAACCCTGTGGAATGTCCATTCTGAGAACCTACTATGGGGTGATTCCTGGCCCACAGTGCACCTAGGAAATCATTGCCCTCTCCTGGGACGCTCCCGCTAGACGGTGCCTCCCATGGGAGCAAGAGCAATCCTGCCAGCGTCTAGTTCTCTGTCCCAGTGTGGCCTAGAAACACCGGGGGCCATCTTTCTTGGGGCGACCCCAGTCTCACTCTCCGGGGCTCTATATTGCCAGAGGTGCCTTCTGTACACCGCCAGGGAGACACTGTCCTGAGAAAAAGGGACGTTCCCTGGACGTACTGAATCTTGCCTTTGGACACCTCCAATCCAACCCAGAATACTCAGAAGCCAGCGCCAGGCTCTGTCCAAAAGCTCAGAAATGATAGCAGGCCAGCTGCAAGAGAAAAGGCCCAGGATTCGAAATGCAAGTGAAACCTCTGGCTGTGACAAAGGAGACAGAGTCCTACCCAAGAATGAGGCTTCAGCCTACAGAGGAGCAGCAGGAAATTACTGTCGGTCCGAAACACCAGAACTCCACTCAGAGACATTCTCAGGAAGAAAGCTGGCTACACAGCTTAGAGGCAGCAGGCAACCTTCTGCACAAACGTCATCATCCCAAAAGAGACAGTGCAGAGGAACAACGGGATGTGTGTATTACGTCTGTGCCTCCTGGACTGTGTGTGTTTCTAGGGGAGAGGAGATAGGAGTGCACGTTCGTGTCAGCTCTCAGCGGTCCTTCTTTAAGAGGCATGCAAACGAGTTTCATAGAAGTAGAGAGGCCATAGCACGAGGAAGGAGAGGGTGGCAGTCTCCAAAGCTAGACAGTTTGCCTTCTGCCCTGGCATCTCAAATAGGGCTGATGGTTTGACAGGAGCTCGACTATGGACAGACCTAAAGATCAAGGGAGTCTTGTGCTGGTAGGCCCCTATATGTATCGGATACCTTCCACCACCCGGTCCCCAACTATCACAACGCACAGATATACATGCACAATGGACAGAATGTTGCCCTTCGCTGACACACCTGGATACCGGAGGCAGGCCGGGGGTTCAGACAGTGTCTTTTGCTCTTGCTAGGCAAGAGAAGGGAGATGGAGGGCCAAAGGCAGCTGTCCCTTTTCAATCACAGCCAGAGGGCAGGACCCATGACATTTGGAGCCCTGTCTTGCTATCTCATCAGGGCCTAGGTTCATCCTAGTCCTGCTTTTGTCAGAACCAGGACTCATGAAGACTCGGCAATCCTGCTCCCTGGAGGCTCCTGACACACCTAGATCACCGCCCTTTCTGCGTTGGTCTCTCTAAAGTCCGTTCCCGCTATGCACTGCAACTTCCTTGGCCCTGGTTTGTAGACCCTCCACCTAAAAACATATGAGCTAGCCAGGTCTGGGAGGTGAGGATCGCTCTTTCTCCGAGGGAAGACAGACAAAAGCGCTACCCAGGACCCGTGCCTCCGCAGCTGCCTCTCCACATTTCCAGCACTGGGGCTCGGACAGGCCTAATTGAAGTGAGTCCTTGCGAGAGGGACTCACTTGGCCACCCCGGACTTAAAGGCACCTGGGAGCCCTGAACTGCCTCCATTTAAGTGCGATCCCATCGGCCTGCGTGCATGCTGTGCCTAGGTGCAAGGAGCTGGGCCCCTCGCTGAGCTGCAAGGCTCTGCTTTCTTTTTCAAATGTGGGCTCTTGGTCGTGCGCATGCGCACAGGCGTCTGGGAAAAATGGGTCCCTAGCACCGAGCTGAGAGGGGTGTAACTCCAGCCTGCTGCAGCCTCTGGCTCAGGCTTCTCTGGAAGGTGCTGCAGTCCTGCCAGCGACCCCAGAGGACCCCAGCACGACTCTCTTCGGTGTCAACCCCGAACGATGGACTCTGCAGTGTCCCGTGGACATTCTGGAAGACTTTGTACCCTCTCCTTGGCGAAGGTTCACTGTTCCTGGTGGTCTTCTTTCTCCTGTGACTAGTTCTCGCGGGAAATCCATGTTGACCTAGGCCTCCACAAGGTCTGCAACTCCCTGGGAATCACTTTCCTCAACCTCCCTGGGCCCCAACTCAAGGCACCCACCACCTGCTGGGTTCAACTCCTCCACGAGGCTCCCGGAAGACACTATAAGTGTCAAGGCCAGACACTGTGCTGAATGCACTTGTGCTAGAGCCACGCAGCCGACTGTAGTCATGCTGAACCCTGTGGAATGTCCATTCTGAGAACCTACTATGGGGTGATTCCTGGCCCACAGTGCACCTAGGAAATCATTGCCCTCTCCTGGGACGCTCCCGCTAGACGGTGCCTCCCATGGGAGCAAGAGCAATCCTGCCAGCGTCTAGTTCTCTGTCCCAGTGTGGCCTAGAAACACAGGGGGGCATCTTTCTTGGGGCGACCCCAGGCTCCTGCTCCGGGGCTCTATGTTGCCAGAGGTGCCTTCTGTACACCCCCAGGGAGACACTGTCCCGAGAAAAAGCGTCGTTCCCTGGACGTACTGAATCTTGCCTTTGGACACCTCCAATCCAACCCAGAATTCTCAGAAGACAGCGCCAGGCTCTGTCCAAAAGCTCGGAAAGGAAAGCGGGCCAGCTGCAAGAGAAAAGGCCCGGGAGTCGAAATGCAAGTGAAACCTCTGGCTGTGACAAAGGAGACAGAGTCCTACCCAGGAATGAGGCTTCAGCCTACAGAGGAGCAGCAGGAAATTACTGTCGGTCCGAAACACCAGAACTCCACTCAGAGACATTCTCAGGAAGAAAGCTGGCTACACAGCTTAGAGGCAGCAGGCAACCTTCTGCACAAACGTCATCATCCCAAAAGAGACAGTGCAGAGGAACAACGGGATGTGTGTATTACGTCTGTGCCTCTAGGACTGTGTGTGTTTCTAGGGGAGAGGAGATAGGAGTGCACGTTCGTGTCAGCTCTCAGCGGTCCTTCTTTAAGAGGCATGCAAACGAGTTTCATAGAAGTAGAGAGGCCATAGCATGAGGAAGGAGAGGGTGGCAGTCTCCAAAGCTAGACAGTTTGCCTTCTGCCCTGGCATCTCAAATAGGGCTGATGGTTTGACAGGAGCTCGACTATGGACAGACCTAAAGATCAAGGGAGTCTTGTGCTGGTAGGCCCCTATATGTATCGGATACCTTCCACCACCCGGTCCCCAACTATCACAACGCACAGATATACATGCACAATGGACAGAATGTTGCCCTTCGCTGACACACCTGGATACCGGAGGCAGGCCGGGGGTTCAGACAGTGTCTTTTGCTCTTGCTAGGCAAGAGAAGGGAGATGGAGGGCCAAAGGCAGCTGTCCCTTTTCAATCACAGCCAGAGGGCAGGAGCCATGACATTTGGAGCCCTGTCTTGCTATCTCATCAGGGCCTAGGTTCATCCTAGTCCTGCTTTTGTCAGAACCAGGACTCATGAAGACTCGGCAATCCTGCTCCCTGGAGGCTCCTGACACACCTAGATCACCGCCCTTTCTGCGTTGGTCTCTCTAAAGTCCGTTCCCGCTATGCACTGCAACTTCCTTGGCCCTGGTTTGTAGACCCTCCACCTAAAAACATATGAGCTAGCCAGGTCTGGGAGGTGAGGATCGCTCTTTCTCCGAGGGAAGACAGACAAAAGCGCTACCCAGGACCCGTGCCTCCGCAGCTGCCTCTCCACATTTCCAGCACTGGGGCTCGGACAGGCCTATTTGAAGTGAGTCCATGCATGAGGGACGCACTTGGCCACCCCGGGCCTAAAGGCACCAGGGAGCCCTCCACTGCCTTCATTTCAGAGCGACCCCATGGGCCTGGGTGGGTGAGGTGCCTAGATGCAAGGAGCTGGGCCCCTCGCTGTGCTGCAAGTCTCTCCTTTCTTTTTCAAATGTGGGCTCTTGGTCTTGCACAAGCGCACAGGCGTCTGGGAAAAATGGGTCCCTAGCACAGAGCTGAGAGGGGTGTAACTCCAGCCTGCTGCAGCCTCTGGCTCAGGCTTCTCTGGAAGGTGCTGCAGTCCTGCCAGCGACCCCAGAGGACCCAGCACGACTCTCTTCGGTGTCAACCCCGAACGATGGACTCTGCAGTGTCCCGTGGACATTCCTGAAGACTTTGTACCCTCTCCTTGGCGAACGTTCACTGTTCCTGGTGGTCTTCTTTCTCCTGTGACTAGTTCTCGCGGGAAATCCATGTTGACCTCGGCCTCCACAAGGTCTGCAACTCCCTGGGAATCACTTTCCTCAACCTCCCTGGGCCCCAACTCAAGGCACCCACCACCCCTGGGTTCAACTCCTCCACGAGGCTCCCGGGAGACACTATAAGTGTCAAGGCCAGACACCCTGCCGAATGTACGTGGGCGAGAGCCACGCAGCCGACTGTAGTCATGCTGAACCCTGTGGAAATCCATTCTGAGAACCTACTATGGGGTGATTCCTGGCCCATAGTGCACCTAGGAAATCATTGCCCTCTCCTGGGACGCTCCCGCTAGACGGTGCCTCCCATGGGAGCAAGAGCAATCCTGCCAGCGTCTAGTTCTCTGTCCCAGTGTGGCCTAGAAACACCGGGGGCCATCTTTCTTGGGGCGACCCCAGTCTCCCTCTCCGGGGCTCTATATTGCCAGAGGTGCCTTCTGTACACCGCCAGGGAGACACTGTCCTGAGAAAAAGGGACGTTCCCTGGACGTACTGAATCTTGCCTTTGGACACCTCCAATCCAACCCAGAATACTCAGAAGCCAGCGCCAGGCTCTGTCCAAAAGCTCGGAAAGGATAGCAGGCCAGCTGCAAGAGAAAAGGCCCAGGATTCGAAATGCAAGTGAAACCTCTGGCTGTGACAAAGGAGACAGAGTCCTACCCAGGAATGAGGCTTCTGCCTACAGAGGAGCAGCAGGAAATTACTCTCGGTCCAAAACACCAGAATTCCACTCAGTGACATCTCTGGAAGAAAGCTGGCTACACAGCTTACAGGCAGCAGTCAACCTTCTGCACAAACGTCATCATCCCAAAAGAGACAGTGCAGAGGAACAGGGGGATGTGTGTATTACGTCTGTGCCTCTAGGACTGTGTGTGTTTCTAGGGGAGAGGAGAGAGGAGTGCACGTTCTTGTCAGCTCCCAGAGGTCTTTGTTTTAAGAGCTTTGCAAACGAGTTTCATAGAAGTAGAGAGGAGATAGCAGGAGGAAGGAGAGGGTGGCAGTCTTCAAAGCTAGACAATTTCTCACTGTCCTGGCATCTCATGTGGTGCTGCCGGGATGACAGCACGTTAATTGTAGAGAAATTTAAAGGTGCAGGGTTTCTCTGTCTGGTAGTGCCCTGTATAAACATCTGATTGCTCCCACCTCACTTCCCTCTCAACCCCATTAATGAAACACCCTGATATACATGCAGAAACCTAGGAGAGTTGGCCTTCGATGAAGAATGAGGATGGTAATGTTGGGTCAGACATTTCCTTTTTGTAATTTGATGCAATAAATGGGAGAGGAAGGGCCTCCAGGCAGCTGTCCCTTTTCAGGCACAGTCTAAAAGGAAGTGTTACCCCTCTCAACTCAGTTCATAGGTTTTTGGCTAGACAGATGCAGTGGGTACTTAGTAGCATTTGGAAAACAGCATAACTACACTCAGATAAGGGTGTCAGGACCCAAACCCTATTCCCTTTTCTTTGCAGTGTGTTATTTTTCCCTAATGTTTTCATTTCTGGAGGATGTGTTTGTTTTGTGTGTGTGTGTGTGTGTGTGTGTGTGTGTGTGTGTGTGTCTTTTGTATTTGTGTATGTATACCCTATCAGCTCATTTTTTTTGGTTACAGTGTGACCGAAGTTTATGTTTGGACAATAAATACTTTCAGTCCAGCACAGTAAGCAGAATTTAGGCACCTGGCCGTTCCCCTGAAATGCCTTGCTTACCCCGTGGACATTTCCCTTTTGAATGAAGAAGCAGAATTTCAGAGAGGTGTCCACTGCTCTCTTATGGTCCTGTGGTGTAGGAGAATGGATAGGGAAGTCTTCCTGTTATCAGTCCTATTTCAGGCATAGCCTGGAAGCAGTTCCCACCACTCCCTTGCTCAGTCTCTTGCTATAAAATCACAGAATAGAACCATCAGATAACTTCTCTTACCAGGGGCTGTGCTCATGTAGGTTTAGCACTCCTGCTACTTTGAAGCTCTTTTTATACCTCAGTATCATAACTGCATACTGCATTGGTCTATCTGAAATCCTTTTGCACTGTATTTTCCTCGTTTTAGGGTTTATCTACTGTGAAATTCAAGAACTCAACCATCATGAGGACGAGAGAGACAAGGGTTCTTTGCCTCCATGGATATTTAGCTAATTAAGACACAAGAGAGCTTGATTGGAGAGTTTTGTGTGGACGCAAGTTCTGTGCCATTCATTCACCGAAGAAGGGCTGTTGTGGGTGTATACCATTGTCAGGACACTCAGCACCACGGTTTGGTAGGTGGCATCCAGAATGTTAGTACATGACAAAGTGGAGCATGGGATATTGGAGTTAACATTCATCATGAAGGTCAGAGAAAGAGAGAGGGAGAGGGAGGGGGAGAGAGAGAGATCTTCAGATCAGCCTGTACTGTGAACACACACACACACACACACACACACACACACACACACACACACACACGGGAGATTGAAGGCAAGCAAACATAGAGACCATCAAGATAGTTGATGATGAGAGGTACATGTATATTTCCTTTGACCTTGTCCCCACAGAGGCAGGGGGATATCTGTAACTTTGGCTCTATTCATATGTATAAAGGATCTCCCAGGAAATATAAAGTTGCATGGTAGTTCAAATCCACATGGGATAGCCAAATCACCTCTACTGCAGGATTTGAACATCATGAGCTTTTTTCGGAAACATTGGGAAGGAAGAAATGCAGTGTGGAAAGACTCAGAGATGACTCCATCTGTCAGGGAGCTTTCCACGCAAGCATGAGGAGCAGAAATCAGACCTGAGCGTCTTTGTTGAAGCCCCAGTATGCTCACATGCTTCCTTGCAAGCCAGCACTGTGAGAGGGTGAGATTCGAGGACCAGAGGGTTTTGTTGCTACCCAGCACCAAAGACTGAGGCTCCAAGTGGTCAGGCAGGGAGTCATAAGTCACAGAGCAGCACATGCCACATGCTTCTGCCCCTTCCAGATCCAAGAGCAGCAGCCATCATAGCTCATCTCACACCCCTCTCACCTCAACACACACAAACTCACCTATCCACAGTTTAGTCAGATTTTCTGTGCAGTCTTTTCCAGTCCTCATAATCTACCAGCAGCAGTCCAGCTTTTTTGTCACGGTACTCAAGACTACATTTTGTTTCCCATCTACCTCTATGAAAATAAGTCCACCAAAATCATAAGAGGACCCATAATGTCATATATTTCTGTATATATTTCCAGCATTCAACATACATGCAGTGGCCTGGAACTCACTTTCTGTCTTCTGCTGTATTTCCACTATCCTGTCCTTTTATCTTTTGGTCTTGCTGTGGACACTGCAGGAAACTGATGCCATGCCTGGTGGTAACTACTTTCTTCTTTCAAGACTGCATCTTCTTCGGGGTAAAGTGCAATTCTTCAATAAGTGAGTGGTGTGGCTGAGGCTGTTGATTTTCCACAGGTATGTTTTACAGTCAATCTGATCTTATTTTTTTTCTTTTTTCCCCCCATCTTTATTAACTTGGGTATTTCTCATTTACATTTCGATTGTCATTCCCTTTCCCGGTTTCCGGGCCAACATCCCCCAGCCCCTCCCCCTCTCCTTCTCTATGGATGTTCCCCTCCCCATCCTCCCCCCATTACCGCCCTTCCCCCAACAATCACATTCACTGGAGGTTCAGTCTTGGCAGGACCAAGGGCTTCCCCTTCCACTGGTGCTCTTACTAGGCTATTCGTTGCTACGATCTGATCTTATATTATGTTCTAAGATTGCCAATCTAATATAGAGAGACCATTTGTAATACAGAATTTATTGATGTTACTCTGTTTTATTTTTTAAACTCTTCACGTGTCCATGTCTCTGGAAATCACAAGGTGTCAGTTACTATGAAAATAGATTACAAGTATTATGGGCATCCACAAACATGGGAACATAGAAAAATCCTCCACAGGAGAAGTAAAACTTTTTCACAGCTGTGCCATCTTTTTTGCCCTGAAGTAGGTGTTTTATGTTTCTTCACATATTTAGTTAGTGAACTTGTAACTGCTCACCCCAATCTCATGAGTGCAATATGTGGTGTGTGGTTTGTTGGAATAGGTGTCTTCTCCTCTTACCCCAGCTCCCCAGTCTGCATCCATTCTGTGACTTCAAACCAGGTCTTCTCGGCACACACAAAAAGTGCTAAGTGGAGTAGGTGGCTGTCGACATAGCAGAGGATGCCATGCCCAGCCGTGGTTCCCAAATACTCCTCTGAGGTCTATCAGCCCGGCGAGACACTGATGATGTGAGTCGTGTGTTGATGGGTGTGAATCTGCTCAAGGGCACTTTGACACATGGAGTCTTTCCCCTACCTGCCACGATCTCCAAGATGCTGCTGTGTGAGGAGGGCTCTGGGATGTAACAGCTGTAGTCATTGTTGGGTTTTCTGGTTAGTGTGTCAGTCATTGAGCAGTCTGCCCGTACGTCTGCCATGTCTCACCCTTGACCCAATTTCACATTTAGCACAGTCTTCTTGAGTTTCAGGGTGTGTGTGTGTGTGTGTGTGTGTGTGTGTGTGTGTGTGTGTGTGTGTGTGTTGTGCGTGTATTACTCTAGACCCAGATGATCTGTTGCCATCTTCTGGTCTCAACAGGCATTGTACACATGTGCAGCACACACACACACACACACACACACACACATACAAACACACACACACACAAACACACAAATGCACATATATACACAGACACACATTGTAAAAAATAAATATAAATTTTTTATAAAGAGAATTTTAGAGGTCTGAAACAATTAATTAAAAGCAATCAATTAATTGCGAAAGTGAAATATGTTTGTTTCCTTTCTGAGCTGTCTGCTGTTACAACAAACACATTTTGGAGGTTGTAGTGGTTTTAGTTAGAATAGCTAGGAATTTTAAAACTTGGTCCCCATGTGGTGCCACTGCATGGAAGGTTTAGGAGATGTGGCCTTGTTAGAGGAAGTAAGTCACATCAGGGTGCCTGTGTCCTGGACAGCTCTCTGTCTAGTCAACAACAGACTCTGGGAGCAGGTGAGAGATGCTGGAGCAAGCTCATCTGAGCACTGCTGCGAGCTCCTTTAATCCCCTCCACCCACGCCCCCATTGGTCCCAAGAAAGCAACTCTTCTAAACAGCAGTTCCCGATTGGCTGGCATAATTTGAGCTAGCAATCCTTACTCTCTCAGGTAGTCCTCAATTAGGTCTTTTGATGCTTTTGCAGCCGCAGGGCCCCCCAGCATTTACATAGAGGCAGCCCCACTATTCCTGCTGCAAGGGTGGATTCTACTAATGCTCTGTGGTATTTGTTTTGTCACAGGTAAGTAATGTGAAGGTCAACACCGGTGCCTAGGGATTCCTGCTTCCTGGGGTAGATTCCCTCTGCAGCCCCCACTTCTCCTTTCTCCGTAGTTTTAGCCTTTCCCCTCATGCAGTAAACTGGCAGCAGTTGTTTTAAAGCCATAGGTCTGGAGAGATGGCTTAGTAGGTTAAGAACACCAGCTGTTCTTCCAGAACAGGTCTGTGTTCAGTTCCCTGCACCCACGTCAGGCAGCTTACAACTTCCTGTAAGTCCAGCTCTGTGGGACCTAATACCTCTTCTGGCCTCCAGAGCACTGTTCAGATGTGGTGCACAGAAACGCATGCAGGCAAATACCCGTTACATAAAGTAGTTTTTAAAATATCAGTTGTGATAACATCAATTGTATTAAGCTACTATGAAGAAAACTGCAGCCAGATGGAGGGGTGCAGGCGCTGAATTACAGCACTGGAGAGAGCAGAGGCAGGTGCATCTCCTTATGTTTGAGGCTAACTTATTGTGTGTTTCAGGCCAGCCAGGGCTACACAAAACCTCATAAAGGGGAAAGCGTTACATTTTATGAATTATTATAAATTACTATGATTCAAATATGGCCTTTCTCTGAGATAATGCAGTTTAACACCCAATGTTTTATGTTAAAAAATTAAGAGGGTGAAAATAAATATCACTGTGGTTGGAGGTGGGGCTTCTGGGACTTGGTTAGGGTGGATAAAGTCGTTGGTGGGGCTGAATGGCCAAATCCGAAGGCTTGTATAAGAATAAGGAAAGACAATGGATCAGACCAGATCAATCCAGACCAGACCAGACCTACAAACATACAGACATCTTGATGTAATGCAGCCTAGAAGAATCCTCAACAGAGCTGTGCCATGCTGGTTAGATCCTGAGCATCTGGAGCTAGAAGCCAACACAAACCTTTGTTCCATATGCAGGAACCTGCCTCATACATTTTGTTATAGTAGCAAAATCCAAACAAATCCATAACCTTTGCACATACTTATGCAAAAGTATAGCGGTGAATTAGTTAATTCGCTTTGGCTCCCGGCAGGCCATGCATGTGCTGAGCCCACCCAAGAGCTCTGGATTCGTGAATGAAAGACACATACACACTAGCTAGTTTTGAAATGCCCTGACTAACTCAATGGCTGGGCACTTCTAAACCTCCCTGCAGCTAGCATACACTCACCTCCGGTATTCCCGAGTTAACATCTTTTAAAAGCTGTATTTCTTTTTTTTAAGATTTATTTATTTTATGTATATGAGTGCACTGTCGTTGTCTTCAGACACACCAGAATAGGGCATCAGATCCCATTACAGATGGTTGTGAGCCACCATGTGTGGTTGCTGGCAATTGAACTCAGTACCTCTGGAAGAGCAGTCAGTACTCTTACCCACTGAGCCATCTCTCCTGTACCCTGAAATCTATATTTTATCTCTGCTCCCCAAGACCCAATTGGGGGAATGGCCCCTAGGGCCACTTTCCCAGAATCTTACCTGTTGGTGGACCTTTAAGTCTGTTCTCCTTGCTTCCTTGTCATGGCCTTTCCTCTCTCTCTTTCTCCTTGGTCCCTTGCCCATGAAATCTAAAAGTCCCGCCTCCATCTCCTGCCCAGCCATTGTCTGGATGTCAATTCTTTATTACTAATCAAAGTCAGCTGTGGGCAGGGACCCTCAGCATTTGGAAACCTGGCTTTTGGGAGCTGAATTAAAACAAGACATTAGAACTAATCCCCAACACAGTATTGGGTAAACTAGTAAGTTTAACAAGTTGGTCATTCAGAGAACTTGCCTGAAGTTAATTAGCCCATGCAAAGAATCTGGAAGGAATTGAAGAGTCTGAAGGCTCTTATCCATCACTGACTCCTCTCCTTCGAGGATTTTATTTTTATTTCTATATCTTTTTAAATTTAGGGCAAAAAGCATGGCTTCTCTTGGATTTTGTGCAAACCACCCACCACTGATTCTTTCCAAATGGGCAGAGTCCAAGTCCACCTCTGCACTCAGTCCAGGGCTTTTTATAATTCCGAGATGAATTCAACCATGTAGACAGGTGCAGCCACAGCTGACAGAGCAGAGAGGAAGTGCATCCCAGAGCCACACAGTGGGCTCCATGCTTCTCAGTGTCTGTTTGCCTAGCTATGAAGGCAAGATGAGCCCAGTATGGTGTTAGATAGTGTTGTTAAAGCACAAAGTCTGGCTGCTGGCATATGTTCATGGTGTTGTTGTTGTTGTTGTTGTTGGTGGTGGTGGTGGTGGTGGTGGTGGTGTGTGACTCCCAGAAGGCAACGTTGGATGCCTTCTTTTATCCATCTCTAGCTTAGTTTTTGAGACTTGCTGAGCCTTGTCCTTCTGACCCAGTTCAATGAGCTGGGTACCCCAGTCTCTGTCTCCCCAGCACTGGGATTACAGCTGCATGCTGCCACACCTGTTTTCAAATGTATTTCATTTTTACATGTGTGAGAGTGTTTTCCTTCTATGTATATATGTGTACTGTGTGCCCACAGATGCCAGAAGAGGGCACCTGATCTTCAGGAACTGTGTGTGCTAAGGCCATACCTGGATCTTCTGCAAGAGCAGCCTGGGTTCTTAATTACTCACCCATCTCTCCAGCCCCAACCTTACCTTTTAGATTTATTTCGTGTGTGTGTGTGTGTGTGTGTGTGTGTGTGTGTGTGTGTGACCTTTATGTATGCATGCACACCAAGTATGTGCCTTGTGCCTGAGGGGAGGTGAGAAGAAGGGGCTGGGTCTGGAACTAGAGTTATAGATGCTTATGAGTTGCCATGTAGGAGGTGGGAACTTAACCTGGGTCCTCTATATGATTAGGCAATGTTCGTAACCACCAAGCCATCACTCCAGCCTCCAATGTTTTATTTTTAGGTTGATGTGAAAGCACTCCTGTGTAAGCGTTGGAAACTCTGAGCACTGTCACAGGGCATTGTGTGTTCCTTAGCTGACGTTTATTCACTTCTTGTCCTTGTCATACCCAAGTCAAAGCTCCTTTCTCAGCATAACCCTAAGACACCCCCACCCCCAAAGCTTGAGCATGAAGAGTGTCCCAGGATGCAAGAAGGAGTAAGACAACACTTAGAACCACCACCAGGGGCAGCAGCTGAGGGCTGGCCATGGCTGTCTTGCTCCCCACCAAGTTCTAGAAAAACAAAAGTCCTATTAAAGGACATTTATAAATTTGAGTCGAAATCAGACAGAAATCCTTGTCAGGCTTTCGTTTCCACCTGTTCCCCCAGCCTATGAGACTCAGAAAAGTAGACACAAAGCAGCCATATAACAGTACCTTCCAAATGTTGTCGTGTTTTAGGTAAGCAAAAATATCTCATTTGGACAGGTCATGCAAACAGGAACACAGACACAAAAGGCCAGCTTTTACAGGGGTTCCTACTTGCAACACTCATTGATGTTCAACATTACATTTTAAAATATAAATCACAACTCGATTCTGTCATAAATAAAACTGGACGTTCCCATGATTTCAACAGAATTCGTTCAGCATGTGTGACCAGAAACCACACAGTCTCATAGAGAAAAGCACATTTGTCCCTTCCGAGGGTCACCCTCTGTGGACAGGTGTGCTCCATGCCCGTTACTCGGGACACTGTCACTTCTCTTGGGGAACACTGTGAGTACATGGCAGGGGACATTTCTTCCCTTTTGGAGAAGTGATGAACTGAGGCCATACAAAGTTCTCATCCCGAGTTTCTGACGTGAGTATCAAATGATTCCAGGAACCTCTTTTCCTTTGTCACGCCAGGGGCCTAGAGTGAGAGCCCCCTGGTGGAGTCTTAAAGAAATAAGGCTGTCTTGCCTTTCCTTTGCTTAAAATAGAACCATTCAAAAGTCTCTTCCTCCTCCTCTTGACATTTGAGGACAGTTTTTGTTACTGTGTTGTTGTTGTTGCTGCCGCCATTTTAAAAGCCCAAAAGAACTAAGAGTTGAAAATGATGGACTCACAAGCTGCCTAATTTCCTAGAAACTCTGAGACACGGGTAAGGCAAGTTCCACGGTGGGGCACATAGCTCTGGACAATGCTGTAAGAGAGGCTCGGCTCGGAAGGACTGCATTTTGAGAAGTGTGGCTGCAGTGAAACAGCTGCCAGGCCTCTCCAGGTAACCCCTGGAAGGGGACAGCATCGGTGTGCATGTCTCTGCAGTCACACAGCTTTTGTTCGGGAAGTCTGAGTCCAGGCTAACCCTCCAGAAGAACTATAGCCACACATTCCCACTTCAGTTACCAAGAAACTTAAGTCAGAGAGTTTGACTTCCACGGAGTATCTGAGACTCCCACAGTCCCTGAGGGCCAGGCATGCTCTGCCTGGGTCTCCTTCAGATGCTCTGCATTCTACCCAGAGCACAATCGCTCTGCTGCCTGCTTTCCTTCTGACAGCTCCTGGGAATGCCTCCAGACTGCTCAGCCCAGGACCTTAGATTCCACTTCCTAATGCTCAGGGGTCTAGTGACACCCATGCTTTCTTCCTCTGGTTCCCTCTTGGACATCAGACGTTGTCTATCCACTATGTGGCATCCTTTTGGTATGCCCTTAGGAACGAATGTGCAGAATCTTTTTGAATGTCTTCTTGAAGTTCTCGTTGCACAGGGGGTAGATGAGGGGGTTCAGCGTGGAGTTGATGTAGCCCAGCCAAATGGTGAACATATGCACGGGTTCACTGCAGCAGCTCTTGCAGAAGGCAATGACCATGAAGAAGATGAAATAGGGAATCCAGCAGAGAATGAAGGCCGCCATGATAAAACCCAACTGCTTGGCTGCCTTCCGCTCTCGGTTCAAGTGCAGCCCGGACACATACTGTCTGGAGTGTGAGCGGAGCCTCTTCCAGGTGATTTTGATGTAATCCAGGCCACTGTTAGACCCGCTTCTCGATTTGACTCTGCCCGGCCCTGGCTCTATGCTTGTGTCTGAGTCTGTGGTCCGGGAGAAGGACTGTTGATCCACCAAGGTCTGATCCTCTGATGTCTCACTGATCCGCCGACAAGTATTCAGGCTCTGCTCATCCATTTTGGGCTGGCTCAAGGCCTGATCATTGGCCTTTGAGCCCCTGACATCTCCCTCAGCCACAGACTGTTTCTGCATGATGTCGAGACGGAAACAGGGACGTGTTTCCCTTTCCCCCTCTTGGCTGAAGACAGTTGGAGAGGTCATCTTGGGGTCTTCAGATGTTGACTTCTGATCCAGTCCTACACTGGGGTCTCTTGATGGCCTTTTCAGAACCCCCCAGGGAGACTCTCTCCCAGGTTTCTTGGCACCTTCCTTGGTATCGTCTGACCTCAGCTTGAGTTCTGAAAAGGAAGGGAGGGACCCGTTGGTGAGCTGGCGGTGCTGACAGTGTCGCCGCACAGCCTTGTAGATCTTCACATAGAACCACAGCATAAGCAAAGTGGGGAGGTAGAAGTTAATAATAGCAGTCATGATCTTGAACCAAGTGACATTGTAGAAGTCTGTCTCACACTTGTCTTCCCGAAGCTCTGGGGCTGGGGGCATGAAGTGATGCCAGCCAAGTATGGGTATAACCCACAGGAAGGAGAAGAACCAGGCCCCCAGGATGGTAGCGGAAGCCCGGGTCTTGGTTCGGTACCTCAGGTACCGGAGGGGTTGCTGGACGGAGCGGTAGCGATCAATACACAGGATGAAGACGCTAAAGATGGATGCTGTGCTGGCCACATAATCCATAGAAAGCCAAAAGAGGCAGAGGGGGCGGCCCAAGGACCACTTAGTCATGATGAGATAGAGGATGTTCATGGGCATGACGACTGCCCCTACAATCAGGTCTGCCACAGACAGGCTGACAATGTATAGGTTGCCCACGGTGTGTAGCTTGCGTTCACTGTGCACAGCGTACAGCACCAGCAGGTTGAGGCCCACTGTGACCAGGGAGATACTACTGAGAACCACCACCAGGGGCAGCAGCTGAGGGCTGGCCATGGCTGTCCTGTTCCCCTCACACATCTTGTCTTCGAAGGTAGAGGAGGTATTGGCAAAGCTCATTGGCACAAGGGCAGCCTCCAGTGATGGCTCCCTCCCTGGGAGAAAAGAAGACACAAGATCAAGGTCAGAGATCAAGATGATCAGAGGTCACCTAGGAACACCATGCTGGTCAGACTGGAGTAGAAGCTGCTGGGGGTGGTGGACACCCATCACACCATCAGGACCATGTATTCACTCATGCGTTCCTGCGGTCCTCACATTCTGCCAGGGACTAGTTGCTGGATTCCTGGCATTATTATGAATATCAGAGATTCCACTGTTGATAAACCAGAGGGGAAGAAAACCTCTGATCTTGTGGAGTTTAGATACCAGAGTTTAACCAAAACAGGGTGACTTATACAAGTCTTATTCCGAACATGTCTTGAACACTCTGAGAAATCTCATTATCTGGGACCTCTTTGATGGTTCTGGGACAAAACTGTGGCCAGAAAGAGGCTGTGGGGTTCAAAAGCACTCATTCTTCCCCTGTGGCAAAGATGCCAAGCTATGAAAATCACCCTTTCCCTCTACCGTACTCCTGAAAGGGAGTGAGGAAGGGGTGTTTGGAGTACGATGGTAGTTTGGACGTAGTTAGGAATGTCAAGAAAACCACAGAGGCTGCAGCTTAGGACTTTGTTGACACAGAGCTGCTGAAGGAACTCTGCAATCTTGCTCCTATAGTAGCGAAATGTGTTCTTTGCTTAAGCCACTGTCCAAGAATCGTTGTTGGAAGAGGCAGCTGTTGGAGGGAAGCAATTGGGAGGGAGCCGTAGGGGTGGGGCTGTTGGAGAGCACTTGGAAAGAAAGCCCTGTGCCCAGCTCGCACAGTGAGGCCAGAGGAATGCCTGCAGTTCCATGGAAGTGGAAAAGCCTTGGGGAACAATGTGAGCCGGCTGTGAGCCCAGAAAGAAATGGCCACACAGGGAGCTCAGTAAACTGCACTGGCCTGAGAAGGGCTGCTGCGATTCCAAGAAAGGAGGGGGAGACTTAGGGACAGGCTTGAAGGAATTCTAGGGACTTCTCAAGAAAAAGAGATGCCTCAGGGACCCATGGGTTCTAGGTCTGGAGCTTACGGTCACACACAGAGGACTGCAGAGGGCCCATGAGAGAGAATTCCTCCACTCTGTGTCCCACTCAGGGCCAGCTACTTTTAAATTAAAGGAAACAAAATACCAAAGTACTAATAAAATGGAAAGAAAAAGAAAGATGTTTTTCAATACTGGAAACCATACCTAGAGTGTCACCCTTCCCAGACAAATGCTCTGCCTCCAAGCCTCAAGCCTTAAATAAAAATGTTCGAATAACCAGGAATTTGGTGTCAGGAGGTACAGAGCATCTCCGCATTTGGGGAATTTTCTAGAAGCTACTGGATTACAGGCTCACAGTGGCTGGGAAGTACCTGTGCTTTATCAAATCCTTAGACAGGACGTAGCCAGGAAATACAAGCCAGTGTGTTCCTCCCTCCTTTCGGATCAGCAGTTTGAAGGGCAAGATCCACAACAGTTTCTATAAGAGGGCCAGGCGCTTGTGGCAAGAGGGCAACATGCCAACACAGACCCCATCTGACCTCACAGCCCACAGAGACTACAGAGAAGGAGGGAGACAAGATCCCATCCAGTCTTACTTCTCACAAGAGACTGTGAAGAGGGTGGGGACACACAGAGACTGGGACCCCCACCTGGCTTCACATCCCATCGAGGACTGAAGAGAAAGAACATGGGGGACATGGGCTCCCATCTGACCTCGCATAACATAAGGGACTGAAGAGAAAGGGAGGGGCATGTAGAGACAGGGGCCTGCAGAGAGGATGAGGGCAGGGGCATGGATCCCTTCGGCCTCATGCATCCCCTAGTCCCCAGGAGACTGAGCAGTTTAGATCCTGGCAACGTATCCTTATATCAAAGGCAGAAAAAAAAAGCCCCCTTCCTTCACTCCCTCCCTTCCTTCCTGCTAGGAGGCCAACATCCTTCTGAATTACAGTGGCAGATACAGACCAAAGCCACCAGGAGGAGCAGGCTCTTTACCTAGTGACTGTAACTAGAAAAATCCAATCAAGTTCAAGAACTGTGAAACAAGCCCAAGGTCAATGTTCCTGCCACACTCTGGACCACAGACAGCAAGAAGCCAAGCCCTGGGCCTCTCTCACACATCTGTTATATTAACCTGAGTAGTCCACACTCAGACAGGCCAACCAAGTACTGAAAGCCACACAGCGCGAGAGCGTTTGCTGACGCTGTGGTTTAGGTGTGCTCCCCTTGGGTCACTCACCTGAGTGCCACTGGCATTTGGAGATGTCTTACTCTGTGGTGGGGTCTTCCCTGTGCCTGGTCTACGCAAACATCTGCAGCTACTGTGCATGGGACACCAGTAGTGGAAACCTCCCAGAGTGACAGCAGCATAGCTGACGTCAGATATTCCCTGAGGTACAGAAGAAAAAGTGCCCAGAGCAATGGCACGCTTATCTAGCCTAGGACACAACATGCATCTCACAGTAAGGACGACATGCTTGTGTGGTGGGTTTCAAGGGTGTGTGCCCTCATGTGCAGGTATGCCCAGAGGCCCGGAGAGTCCATTGGATGCCATGGAGCTGGCAGTAGGAGTTGTTGAAGACTGCTGGACTTGGGTGCTGGGATCGTCTGCAAGAGCAGTTCACACTCTTTGACACTGAGCCACCGCGTCTTCAGTCCTTGTTTTGGTTTTCGAGAGAGGGGCTCATGTAACCCAGGCTAGCTCTCCAACTCAAACTCCTTATATAGCTAAGGATGCCCCTAAACTTCTGGTCCTCCTGTTTCCATCTCCTGAGTTCTGGGATGAGGGGCATGTGCCACCATGCCAAGTTTTATGCAGTCCTGGGGACAGAACCCAGGGCCTCCTGAATGCTAGGCAACTTCCCGAATGCTGCCAACTGTGACACCTCCCCAAGCCCAACACAGGTTCTTGATGAGTCAGACCTTATCTAATACAACCAAGAGCTACCTTGAGAAATCTAAGCTCCCCTTGCATAAGAAGCACATGACAACAGATAGCTTCAACATAATTTAAATTAAATGCCATCCATCTTTCTCAAAGGTAATGATCTGACTAAAACCTGCAATGGTGGCTTCAGATGTAGCATTCAAGGCACTCAGTACTGTGCCTGGCATATAGAAGGTGCCCAATTGTTGCAACCACCACACTTTCCAACAGTCATAGCTGCCCCAGTCTAGCTAAAGAGACCCCTTCTCTTCTCATAATTGATTTGGCTTTTATTTATTTACTTATTTATTTGCTTGCTTATTTATTTATTTTATTTAATTATTTGTTTAATTATTTATTTGCTTGCTTTTTACTTTTTTATTTATTTAGACAGGGTCTTACTATGTTGACCAGGCTGGCCTCAAACTTACAAAGATCCATCTGCCTCTGTCTCCCAAGTGCTGGGATTAAAGGCACAGCCAGCATTAACTTGAACTTTAGAAATTGTTTATCTTACCGATGAGCATTGTTGCATGCCATTTAGACAACTTGCCTAGCCTTCCTTGGAAGCTTCAGAGTTAGAAAAAAAATCTTCCACAGTAATCTGAAACGTGAATAAAGAGGTAGACCCAAGGTGGGTGATCTTAACACCTGCAAGGTAGAGAGAGGCAGGACAGGAGTTTAAAGGTCATCTCTGGCTATTAATGACCTCAAAAAAAAATCCAGAAAAAACCAAACATGAATAAACCTATCTCCACTGTGTTAGTCCCCAAAAGGCTGACCAGCAGGTGTGTGGTTTGTATGTGGATGCAGATCAGCCTATAAGGGCTTCTAGTCACCAAGACGGGAGGGGCCTAATGGGGCCTCCAGCCCCCTGGGGGAACTGCTCATCTTGGGATCAAGGTATCTCTCCTGAGACCTTCAAATCTTGGAAGAACTCTTGGTGCTGAAACCTGAACCTGACTCTGGGCTGTCTCTGGCTTCCCGTTTCATATGCCTTTGCCTTCCACACATACTCTATAGCTGCGCCACCAGAGGCTACTGCACTGGCAGTGCCCAACCTTGGCTTTTTGACTAAATTCTGAGCTGAGCAATCTTTTTTCTTTATAGTTAGCCTGCCTTGGGTATTTTGTTACAGTGTCAGAGAGTGAGGGTCACTAAAGCAGAGATTATCACGTAGTCACTGATACCTAGTCTTAGAATACTCTTGATAACATAGGAAAATCTGGGGACAAAATTAAATCTTCACGGTGTTGTTTGTACAGGGTGGTGCCAATTCTACTGACCTAAAGGCTCTGAGAGAGGACGGACCTCTGCTGCACTCATGGCTCTCTCTGGGCTGTGGAAAACATTGTTTAATATTCCCAAAGGTGTCAAGAAATGAGATTTGACTTAATTTAGTGATAGGAAAAATAAGCACATCAACCGCATTCATTTTTAAAAACACAATGAAAATAAATCTCATTTAAAATAATAATTGTTTTTTTTAAAAAACAGGTTTATTTTCTCTTCAAGGAATGAGAATTCATGATTCCATTTGGGCACATTCTGAACCGATCCCCGTTCCAGCCTGTGCTCTTTATTTGCATAGATGACACTTCTAGTTGAGTAAGTAAAAACATTCATTTCTTGGCTCCCATCAAGTAAAAAGCACCACGGGCAAGGCTGTGCCAAGGACGACACAGCCTCCTCGTGTCTGGGAGGGCACAATTTTCACAAAGCCCTAAGCTTGGCAGAGTCACCTTCTGTGCGCACAGAGCAGATGGCAGTGGTGGGAGACAATCTGAGCTCTGCTACAGAGGTCAGCCTCAGTGAAAGAAGCAGTTGGCAGGTGACCTTGAGCTTGGGCAGAGACCCTCAGGGATCTTCTCGGGGTGTAGGTCTACATTCTTGTGTCTGAGGGCTGGAGAAATAGCTCAGGAGTGAAGTGTTTACTGCTCTCGAAGAGGACCTTGGCTCGGTTCCCAGCACCCACATGGCAGTTAAAACCACCTATGACTCTAGTTCTAGGAGATCCAATACCCTCTTTTGATTCTGACAGCTCCAGGCTTATACATGGTATACATCCATACATGAAGGCAAGGCAGGCATACACAAAAAATTAAAACACATGCATTTTAAAACAAAATGTAACGTTTCTTAGATATGGTACTGAAGGTTCAAGCCTAAAAGGAGAAATTGGTAAACCAGACTTAGAGCGCAACACAGAGCCCAGCATGGTGTGTGTGGGGTATAATCTGTCATTCCTGAGGCTGAGGCAGGAGGATCAACATGAGTTCAAGGTCAGCCTGAGCTACACAGGGCAGCCTTGGAAACACAAGGAGATCTTGTTTTAAACAAACACCATGCGAAACGTGTGGAAGCATAGGACTGTGGAAGGCAGAGATCCTTTAGTCTGTATTTGACCTGTATGTGATATATCCAGGATATGCCCACAATGCACTGCAGCTGTGACTGGGGTCATGTAGGAGTGGTGTGTGGACGAGCGGTGGCACTGAGCACATTGGGTGAGCATACCATATTCACATGAATGAAACCGTCTGAAAAAGTCTTTCTGGGACATAACACCATCTGGAAAGGACATGTGACTACAGGAAGAACTCCTCCTACACAACCATGAGAAGATGAGAAGTGATCCCCCTCAAAAACCAGGAAAGGATCTGAGAGGACATTTCACCAGAAAGACAGAAAAGAAAGGAAATGCATTCCCCATGAAAATATTTGCAACCGTGTGAGTCTCTAAGGGAATGCAAATCGCTGCCAGAGTGACACACGACTCCGTGTCTACTGGGCTGACTAATCATTAGGAAAGAACAATAGCCGGTGCTGGATGTAGACAAGTTAGCCTCAAGGGCTGCTGGGAAAATATGACGTGGCACAGGTGCTGTGGGGGGCAGTGCAGGTTCCTCAGGAGTCTAAATACAGTCACCTTTGGAGCTGAAATCGCATGCCTAGATGCTATCCGCACGCCAGAGAACCAAGAGTGTCCACAGGAAGCAGGCATGCAAACAGCGTTGCTCACAATGGCCTAGAGAAACCCCAGACAGCAGCTGGTGACTGTATTCTAACTACTGGTCTATTACTAGAAGGGTCACTGGGCCCTGATCAATGAGAAGGAACAAAGTACTGACAGGCTGAATGGTGCATGCTGCTGCCTTTAATCCCAACACTCGTGTGGCAGAAGAAGGCAGATCTGTTTGCGAGCCTGATTTACACGACAAGCCCCGGAGACCTTGTCTAAAAACAAAACAAAACAATAACGCCCCTCCCCCCCCCAAAAAAAACCTTCACACAGTGAAACACCAAGGCAGCTATTATCCAGAACCAGCAAATCAGAGATAGACAGGCAGACAGACATACAGACAGATAGACAGACAGAGACAGAAAGTTTGTAATGACTCAGAGTAGTTCAAGAACAAGGAGAAATTTTGGGGGAATGAGATAATATGCTGCAGCTGTTGCGTGTGTGTGTGTGTGTGTGTGTGTGTGTGTGTGTGTGTGTGTGTGTGTGGCCTGCATGTATAGATATGCAGCATGTATGAACCTGGGGCCGGGGGAGGTCAGAACACACCAGATCCACTCCAAGTAGATTTAAGGATGGTTGTGAGCTACCATGCGGGTGCTGGGAACTAAACCTGGGTCCTCTACAAGGCAGCTGATGACTGTATCCTAACTACACAGTCTATTACCAAAAGGGTCACTGTCTGCCGATCAGTGAGAAGGAACAAAGTGCTCACAGGCACTGTCAACCACTGAGCCATCACTCCAGCCCTCAGCACTTGGATTGTATGACTTGCAGTAGAAAGTTTATAAAACATGCCTTATTAAACCTGTGGAAGATTTTTTTTTAAATTCCTCCAAAGTAGAAGGACTGTTAAGTTCGAGGCCAACTTAGGCTATGTAGTAAAACAGTACCTCAAAATTACAACCAAACCAGAGTAATATATTAAAATGTCAGTGTGTTAGGAGAGAGGCTGCAGGGCCAGGAGGCAGAGGTTGCCCAGGGCTCTGGAGCTCAGAATCTGTTAAAATCATCTTCTCTGTACAAGTGTGGGAAACAGGACGGAGTCCAAGATTCTGAGGACATTGATTTATTTCTCTTCCCAAAGCTTTAAATCCACACTTTACGTGTATGAGAGCCTAAGACTGTTTTGCACTGTGTGTGCTGGGCCTGGGACATTCAGAAGAGGATGTTGGGGGGAAGCCTTATAGATGGCTGTGAGACAGCACGTGAGCTGAGAACTAGACCTGGGTCCTCTGCAAGGGCAGACTGTGCCCTTAACTGCTAAGCCATCTCTCCAGCCTCTCAGTGTCATTTACCTGACAGCAAGCCAGTTGACTAACAGAACAATAGCTTCAGCCAGGGCTAAGACTTAACTGTTGCATGGGTAGTGGTTAGAGCAATAAGCCAGGTATGTGTGAGGCTCTAAGTTCAATCAAATAAATTAAGCAACTGTATACACATACATGCACATACCCCCCCCCCCCCCGCCAAACACAAGCACGCATGCGTGCGCGCGCGCACACACACACACACACACACACACACACACACACACACACCTTATTAATCTCATAGCTTCTTGGTAAGAGTACACAGTGAGTTCATCAGAATTTCCCCAGTCTCCCCATGTGACAGTGGTATAAGGGTTTAGGACAGTGGCTCTCAACTTTCTAAGGCTGTGACCCTCATGTTGTGGTTACTCCCAACCATAACATTATTTTTGTTGCTACTTTATAACTGTAATTTTCCTACTGTTATAAATCATAACGTAAATGTCTGATATGTGCCCCAGTAAAAGGGGTCAAGATCCACTGGTTGAGTACCACTGGCTTAGGAGATCACAACTGTTCATCTGGACCACCCCCATAGAGACAGATGAATGCAGGAAAGGGGTGCTGAGGGATACATGGCCCCCAAAAGGAACATATGGAAAGCTCAATTCAGCTGTTTCCTCCCCCTGGCTTTGGACCTCAGCGATGAGGAGGTGTATGGATCCATCAGTCTGGAGAGGTCCGTTCTCACCCCTCACACCACTAGTGGCCTCCCCTTAGTCAAAGATGTAGAACTGAGGCTTATAGAACTTGATACCAACACTAAGAGACCCAAGGTGGGGTGACAATGGACTGGGGTGTGACTCGATGACAGAGCACTTGCCGAGTGTGGGGGCTCTGGGGTTCAGCCTCAGGCTTCATAAACACAGATGTCCAGCAGGCACAGCGCACTAACTTCCCAGACCTTCCATCGAATTTGGACTCCCCCCCCCCAGCTCCTGGCCTTCCTTTTCACTGGAAGGGAAGATAGGAAATAAAAGCTTTAAATAAAAATGTCAGGAAATGGAAAATATGAACATCTATGCTAAGGTTAGCCAGAACTAGTCAATGCAACTCCCAACCAGGCACGCGAGTGTCATTTCAGGGTACGAGGAATGGAGTTTTCTTTTTCTCTCAAATCCCTGAAGATTCAGCTTTGAGAAAGACACTTCCAAAAACCCAACTTATCCAGGATGTTCTCTGCTTCGGGGAAAAAAAGATTTACAAAACTACAGTGAACAAAAGAGAAAAAAGGTGGGGGCAGTGTGGATAAGCATACCTGGAATTGGGTGCTCCCTCGGTCTGTCTCCCTCAGCCAAGTAATCTGGGGCCCAATAGGCTGTCACCCTGCTCCCACACTGAGGGAACCTTGACACCACTGGGTTTGTCTCAGAACCAAGAGCAGGCAGAAATAGGAACCTGTGTGGCTGTGGGTGACATCTGATGTGCCTTCACTCGGTTTTGCAGTCATCCATCTGCCCACTCGTTCTGCCTTCACCCGTTCGTTCATTCATTCATTTATTCATTCACAAAATCTTTATTCTATCCTTGTGAATAGAATGACAGGGCTCAGCCCCTGCTGTCCTGCAGTGGACAGCTCTTACCAGCAGGTCTCCCCCCTGCCTTTCCAGACTGCATCCCATTCAATACAACTGGAACCCTCGTACATACTTGCAACATTCCTGTAGTCCCAGTGACCTGGAAAGCTGAGGCAGGAGGATCACTTGAACCCAGTACTGTGAGAACACCTTGGAAAACATCATGAGACTCAATTTCAAAAGCCAATAAGCAAATGGACCAATCCCCAGAAAGTAAGAATTTTATTCTTAATTATGTGTAAGAATATTTGAGGGTAGGTGAACTTAAGTGCAGTTGCTCAAGGAGGCCAGAAGGAGGCACTAGATACCCTGGAGCTGGAGTTGCATGTGGTTCTGAGTTGCCTGATGTGGTGGCTAAGAATTGAACTTGGGTCCTCTGCAAAAGCAGTTCTTATTCTTAGCCACTGAGCCACCTCTCCAGCTCCAAGACACTGTTTTTGTTTTTGAGGCAGGGCTGCACTATTTTGCCTTGATTGTCCTAAGACTTGCTACGTAGGTCAGGGTATCCTTGGACTCACCAAGATCTGCTACCTCTGCCTCCAAGTGCTGAGATTAAAGGTGTGCAGTAGTACACCTGCACCAGAGGTCTTGGGGATGCAGACGCCAATTAACCATGGAACTTAGAAGCCCAAGGATGATCTGAGGATGCATTTCCTGGACTCTTCCTTGGCCATGCAAATAGAACTGTGAGATACAGGGAGGAACCAGGGGTGCAGACAGAACAAGAAGCCTCAAGCAAAACCCACTGTGTCTAGTTAAAGACCCTAGAAAGTAGTAGCCTGGAAAAAAATGGCAACCTTTCGGTCTTAAATGGCTATACTCCAAGCCAAGTCCTGCAGAAGGCCCTAAAGTTCTTGTCAGCAAAGATACAACTCTGCTCAGGAGCCTCTCTTCCTGCCCCGTGTGGATCTGAGGGTAGGACTCTCAGCTACTTTTCCAGCACATGTCTACCTACATGCCGCCACGCTCCCCTCTGTAGACTAAACCTCTGAGACTGTAAGCCAGCTCCAATTAAGTGCTTTACTTGGTAAGAGTTGTGTGGTCAGGGTAACAGAACACTGACTGAGGCACCCACAGGTCTCTCGTTCCCTTTACTCCCGCGGTGATGCACTTCTAAGCACCAGCAGAAGCTGAGTGGGATATCTTGATTTCACTCCTATTTGGAGCTAATGGCGAAACACACCTCCCAATAATGACTCCGTCTTCTACCCTAGCAGGGTCCTATGAAACCAGGTACAACAGAAGCCTGAAAGGTGGCCCATTTCCCCTAACACAGTCTAGAAAAGGTACTGGAGAGATGGCTCAAACTGTTAATAGTACATGGTGCGCTGGCAGAAGACCCAAGTTTGGTTTCCAGCACCTATCCTGGACACATTACAGAGAGCTGTGATTCCAGTTCTAGGGGACTTGAAGCCTTCTGTGTGCTTCTGTGGGTACCAGGCATCTACATAATGGAGGTAGGCATACAGGTTAAACTCATACACAAAAAAATTAAAACAATCAAATCCTTCTTCCTTCCTATTTTTAAGGACAAAACCCAATGGACCTTCCTTTCTACTTTTAAGGACAAAACCCAATGGACCTTCCTTTCTACTTTTAAGGACATGGGCTGAGAACACAGCTTAATTGTTAGAATGATTGCCTAGCATTCAAGATCTGGGTTCGATCCTAGTACTATATAAACCTGTCATGGTGGTGCAGGTCTACAATCCCCGCATTCCAGAGGTGGAAGCAGGATAAAAAGTTTGAATTTCAGGATATCCTTGGTCTACCCGAGGCCAACCCGGAATACAAGAGACTCTCTCTCAAAAACAAACAAAAATGGGGGCTAGAGGGATGGCTCACTGGTCAAGATGCTTGCTACACTTTCAGAGAACCTGAATCCCTTTCCTAGCACACCTGTGGGACCGCTCACACCTGTAACTCTACTAGTTCCAGGGGCTCTGACACCCTCTTCCAACTCCAAGACCCTTCCAGGAACCTGCATACATGTGTACACACACACACACACACACACACACACACACACACACACACACTTCCAAAGTAAAGTACTAAAAACTTAAAGAGACAATAAACAACAACAGGAACAAAAACCACTGGTAAGATACAAAGTTCTCCCGATAGTGTCTAAATTTTTTTTTTCGAAGAATTGTCATAAAGTGTTTCAGTGTTCAAAAGTGAATGTTCTTGAGATAAGTGGAAAAAAAAAACCAAAAGTCTCAGGAAAAATACAAGATATAAGGAAGAACGAATAGAAAATTTAGGATAAAAATAATAATTGTTGAAATGAAAACTGCATAAATGAGGTTAAGAGCAGAGTAAAGGCAGGTAAACTGGCTGGGTAGCCATGTCTATAAACCTAACACGTAAGAAACAGAGGCAGGAGGATTGCCACAAGTCCAGGACCTGTCTAATCTATCACAGTGAACAAAAAAAACAAACCAAACCAAAGAGTGAGTGAACTGGAAGATTAATCAAAAGAAATTACTCAATTCCAGCACCAGAGGGAAACAGTCTAAATTTAAAATAATTAAGCAAGTGCCAAGAAGCTATGGGACTAATAAAATAGAGCTAATATTCATGTAATAATACTGGAAGGAAACAAGATAGCAAGGATAAAATATACTGGGAGGGGGAGTGCTAGATTTTCCTCAAGTTGACAGAAGATGCAGAACTCATTCTTTTTATCATTGCTGCAACCCAATGCCTGTCAGAAACAACTAATGCAGCAAAGGCTCACGATTTCAGAGCGACTGCAGTACCTCAGAGCAGGGGAGATGAGCATGGTGGGACAGCTCCATGGAAGGGGATCACCCCAGTTCATTCATGTGATGATGGACCATGGTCTCTTTCCCCCAGGCAGGCTCCATCTCCTAAGGGTTTCAGCACTGCCCCTGGGGGACAAGCACTCGCCGCCTGAGTTAAAGGAGGACATTTTTACTTCTGAGCCTGTGAGGGACACTTCAAACCATCACATCGTAGACCCATCGAATTTAGAACCAAATGAATTGTAGACCAGATACCAGCCCTGACAACTCCACAGCATGACACATGATCATTAAATCACTGACGGCTAAGGACAAAGGAAAAAAATGTGGTAAGCAGCTCAAGGAAGCAACGTCCTACTACAATGAGAACATCTCTCCTCGTGAAAAAACACGGGCAGAGAAAAGAGTGGGTAGGGACACTCAGAGGCTCACAGAAAGCAACCAGCCAAGACTCTCAGACAATGAGAAACCAATAAGTCCCCAGATAAAGAACTTAAACAAGACTCTCATGCTGGAAACAACCACTCAGGGATGAAAACGACGAAAGGTGGAAGTGATTGGAGACACCCAGAGCTCACACCACAGATCATGAGGTTCAGCACAGTAACCAGTTGCTCAGTGAGATACGGTTTCAATAGTTACTCCCAGTTCACAGGAACAAGCCTTACACATATGGATAAGATTGTTGTAGGGCTGGAGAAATGGATCCTTGGCTAACATTGCACAGTGTTCTTCCGGAGGATGGGTTTGGTTCCCAGCACTGCCTTTAACTCCACCTCCAGGAGATCTGATGCCCTCTTCTGGTCTCAGGAGGTACTGCAGGCATGCATATATAAACACACACACACACACACACACACACACACACACACACACACTTAAAATTAAATAAAAAGATTACTCTAACATGTATGTAGAAATGCAAAAAAAAACTAGAATAATAAAACACCAAAACTTTAATTATACTGTTTATTTTTTGCAGATAAGAGGCCCAGCTTGTGTGGGAACTCAGTCAGTCTTGACGTCAGTTGTTTTTACCCACTAAGCCATTTCAATAGCCCGGTTTGATTTTGAGACAGGGTTTCACGTAGCCCAAGATGGCCTTGAACTCACTATGTAGCCTAGGCCAATCTTAATTCCTCACCAGGCACCTTCCAAGTGCTGGTATTACAGGAGTATGTACTGCTACACTTAGAGTGAAGGAAACATTCTGAAAAAAAAAATTACCAAATCCTGCTCACCCAGTTTTGAAGTGTCACATGGTCAGAACACTTATAGCTCTGGGGGTTTGGGAGTGGCCATGAACACAGGGTAGAATGGCAACCAGCAAGCAGTTCCCAGACAGAGTAGAGGTGTTTGTGCACTTCAAGGAAGAACAGAAAGGCTTTATTTAGTTAATGGTACTGAAGGATCCCTGAGCCCTCAGGCAAAGAAAGCATAACTGAAGCCTGATGCTAGTTTACACACTAAACTGTAAACTATGACACCACAAAACTTCTACAAACCTCCAAGCTCCAGGGCTAGGCCTCAGACTTGAGGCCAAGAGTAAGGCACAAGAGGGGTAGAAAAAAAAAAGGTCTGAGTGGATTTCATCAAAATGCTAAATTTTGCAAAGGGGTTTGCTAAGAGGATGAAAAGTCAGGAAGAGCCTGTGTTCCAGTCACCCAGCCACCAAGGACTAACATGTAGTGCACATAAAGAGCTCTTGCAGGCCACAGTGGTTCATGCCTATTGCCCAGCACTGGGGAGGTAGAGGCAGGAGGATTGGAAGTTCAAGGTCACTGTGAGCTTGAGATCAGTCTTGGTTACCTGATATGTTGTCTCACAAACCAAACCAAATCAGAACCAAAACCAAAAAACAAACTCTCAAAACTCAACAGGAAAGACCAAATAGTCTAACCAGGAGACAGGGAATGTTATGAAGAAACATTTCACCAGGAGATCGAGGAGACACACACACACACACACACACACACACACACACACACACACACACAGAGGCTCTAACACCACTGGCCACAAGAGAAATGGAAGGCAGAGCAGACACTTCTGCACACATATGGAATGGTTGAAATACAGAACGGTGTCAGGAACGCCGAGGTGCGTGCAGAGACTGCACCATGCTCTTAGCACACTCCCTATGGGAACTGAGAACCATGCAGACACACAGCATGGAGTGCAGCTGTGACTTAGAGTCCTACACACTTGGCTCCCTACAGCTCAGCATGCACCCCTGATTGCCTAACCCAGAGAAAAGGAAGTGGTGTTCACACAAGAATTCACTCACGGATCACCCACTTGCTGTCTGCTAATAGCCCCCAAATGTAGCACAGCACAGAATACCACTCAGCAATAAAACAGGAGTGAGCTGGAGGCTCTGGTGTGGCTCAGTGGTGGATTGTGTTTAGCCTCTGAGAAGCCCTGGCTTCCAATCTGCAGCACAAGAGGACAGGCTCAGTCTGATGAGAGAAGCTAGACTCAGAAGGCTGCTTACTACACGATTTCTGTTTATGCAGCACCCTCGAAAGTATCAAATTGGGGCTGGAGAGATGGCTCAGCGGTTAAGAGCACTGACTGCTCTTCCAGAGGTCCTGAGTTCAATTCCCAGCAACCACATGGTGGCTCACAACCATCTGTAATGGGATCTGATGCCCTCTTCTGGTGTGTCTGAAGATAGCTACAGCATACTCAGATAAATAAAATAAATAAACCTTTAAACATTTATAAAAATTATCAAATTAAAGATATAGACAGGAGATGAGTGGTCACCAGAGGCAAAGAATGCCGGCTTGCCGCATGCTGGAAGCAGTGGTGTCAGCCTGCTGGCTGTGGTGCTGGTCAAGAGCTTTGCAGGCTGCTCCCATGGAAGGAAACTGAGGAAAGCGTCATGGGATCGTTCTGCATGCTTTCTTTGCTCTGTATTAACTAATGGGACACTGGGCCTCAAGTAGCCCAGGCTGCCCTCAAATTCTTTGAACTTCTGACCCTCCTGTCTCCACCTCCTAAGGGCTGGAATGAGAGGTGTGCACTAGCAGCCCGGCTGAGGCTAGTGCTTTGGGTATCTTACTACACACATATTTTCTGGGGCTCAACTTAAAATGTATGAGGCAGCATCTTGGGTGCTGCGTTTGTAGCAGGCTCCCCACGGACGCCCATGCTGCTGGATCTCCTTACAGCCAGAGCTTCTGTGCAATGCTTGCATTTAGACTGAGATCATAAGAATTGCCGGGGAAACCTCAATGGATGGGGAGATGAAATGGGAAGAGGAAGTGTACACACATAGTGAGATACTATTCAGTCATAAAAAAGAACAATGTACTAGGGCTTATTGTAACAGAGGGGGTGGGGACTGGAGGATAGCATGTGAGGTAAATAACTCAGACATAGATGCATGTCATCTAGCATGTGCTAAAAACAACAATCTGAATGCCAGGCGGGGATTACTCTGGGAGGGGTGAGAGAGGGGGACAGGGAGGTTGCACACTCAGTATGAGGCACAGTTCTTCCAGGACCACTTAGGAGGTAGACTGAGTCATGAAGACCGGTGCTCTGAGTCACTACAGAGAGGATCCTGAAGGCCCTAAACACAGCTACAGAAAAAAGGAAACAGGAGTGACATTATGTACATGCGGTGAAAATGTCACGCTGTGCTGTGTGAGTGTGAGGTTACTACTAGCTGGCAAGGCTTAGAACTCGTTTATGGAGATGGGGCTCCACACTGCCCTGACTGAAAGAAGACACATTCATTGCAGATGCAGACCCCTTTGTGATTCTCTGCCCAAGTAAGCTGACACTAAAAATAGATAAATATCCATCTTAAAAGATGGCAACCAACAGAGAGAAAAGAATTGCCAAGGCAACTATGAAAAGATACACCGGGCAAAATTCTGGAGAAAAGTTCAGAAGGTTTGGCCTAGGGTTTAGGAATCTGGTCTTTTTCCCTTGCCCCGTGGCCAGGTTTGGGACCAGCAGTCAGGCGTGCCTCTTGACCCCCATTTCTCCGGGAACAAGCTCCCTGTGGCCCAGCACAATAACTGAGCCCACAGCGTCCTGTCTCCATTCCCAGTGGCTTCTTTGTCCAAGCACCAGAATGGGGCACCGAGGCCAGTATCCTCGTCTGCTGATGGGCTTGCCCGTGGCTTCTGCCGGTGTCATCTCCTAGGGCTCTGAGCTAGGTCTCCCAGCAATGCCTGGATGTTGGTAACACATCCATTTCCTTCTCCTGCACAAAAGTTCAAACTCAAGTTCACTCTCAGGACACTGCAAAGGTCCCAGTACATTGGCCTGCTTCTTGTACATCTGCCAGCCCCCAAATTTTATCAATCAAAAAGCAATTTCTTGGAGGCTGGAGAGAATGCCCGTGGTTAAGAGCACTGTCTACTCTTGCAGAGGACCTGAGTCTTATTTCCAGTATCCCCAATGACCGCTCATAACCATCTGCAACTACAGTTCCGGGGAAACTGACGCCATCTTCTGGCTTGTGTAAATATTGCACGCGCATGTCGTAGAGACACATAAAAAGAAATATAAAGCAATTTCCCTAAATCTGTACCTCTCTCTCCTTACATCACTACCCTTTTTACTGAACCTGTGTGTTTCCTAGCCAACCATTCATTTACTTTGTATATTTTGCAAAGAACCTACTTCTTAAAACTCTTCCATTTATTTCACCGATAGAAAGCGACTGAAGTTTGCCCGGATACCGGGAAAGGGAATAACACTTGAAATGTATATAAGAAATACTCAAGTTAATAAAAAAAATATAAAAAAATATGGCTACTAAAATATTCTAAACATTTTTAAAGCCATTTAACCTTTTATCACATTGCCTAGATTGAGAATAAAGTCTGCCAAGTTAAAAAGTAAAAAAAAAAAAAAAAAAAAAAGCGACTGAAATGCAAAGACTCTATGATGTCACCCCTGAGCAGCAGCTGAGGACACTACCAAGAGTCGGGGAGGAGGGGGGAGGCTGGCAGAGGCTGTGGAGGAAGGGCAGGAGTGGAGGGGGCTGGCCTCCAGGCACAGCCTCATACCGAGTGGAGATCTCTGTATACAGTGCGGCAGCTGTGGGTAACGAGGTTCTGCAGAACATCCCCAAACAGCTGGATGAAAAGGTTCTCGGTGCTGAGAACCTCAGAAGGGTGGGTGATAAACTGACAAGATGGCAGACAAAGTATATTGAAATATCATCTTCTACCCCAAACACGCACAATCGTTACATGCCGATTAGAAAAAGAAATCACGCAAAGCCCATGCATGGTTTTTGTAGCACCCATGGAAGCTATCCACAACCGTGAACGTGCTGACAATGGTTGAACGCAACTGACTTCTAGAGGATTCTAGTTAGCAATTGTGGAGAAGGTTCAGCCTTGAGGAAGGGAAGCGAAGCCTGTGTAACAAGAGACACCACCTCCCACCCCAGAGCTTTATTTAGATGTTTCTGGAAGTAAGGGAAGGGCTGAGACACAGACACAAACGCAAAGCAGAGACAATATTAATCACCACCACGTTGGAGAGCCTTGGTCTTTCCAGACGCCCTCAACTGTGGGAACATTTGAAATCTCACCACAGTGCCACTATTCTCATCCATGAAGGAAGACGTCTAAGTCTGTCTGAGCACTACAGAGCAGTCAAAGCAAAGGCCATCCTTACTGCAGTGCTTGGGAGGCTGAAGCAGGAGGATCTCAAGTTCAGAGTGGACCTAGACAAAAATGTGGCAAGGCAGAGTGTCAATTTTTTTTTAAAGAGTTGTTTAGTTTATTTTATGTTGTATGAATGTTTTTGCCTACATGGGTGTTCGGGCACCGTGTGCATGCAGTACCCATAGGGACCAGAAGAGGGTATCAGATCCCTTGAAATTAGATTCCCAGTTTGTTGTGACCAGCCCTGCGGGTACTGGGAATTGAACCCAGGTTTTCTGCAAAAGCAACCAGTGCTCTTAACCAGAGTTGGGAGTACTTTGCCAGTATGCATGAAAGCCTAGGTTAGAACCCCAGGACTGAAAGAAAGGGAGGGGAGAAATAGGAAGGGGAGGGGAGAGGAGAGGAGAGGAAGAGTGCTTGCTGCTGAAATACAAGAAACTGAGTTCAGACTCCAAACACCCATATTAAAAAGCCAGGTGTGACTGTGCCACCCTAGTACCGAGAGTGAGAGCAAGCTGAGACAGAGGATTACTGTGACCTACCGGGCTACCAAGGGCTGGGGGAGAGTGAGCTCTAAGCTCAGTGAGAGACTATCTCAAAGGGACAAGATGGAGAGCAAGACACATGGCTTCCTCTTTTGGCCTCAGCACAGGTACACACATGTGCACTTATCTGCACACACAAGCAAGTACATTCTCTCTCTCTCTCTCTCTCTCTCTCTCTCTCTCTCTCTCTCTCTCCACTCACAGAGTAATATAAACATTATTGTTAATAATGAAGGGTTCAGGAATAATGCAATAGGAGAATGTTTGCTAAGCATGTGCCCGACCGTATTCTCCAATGCTGGAGGGATACAATGGCAGGAAAAGAAGGAATGAGAGATACAGAAGATTATTAACCGGCTTCTACTTACCCCAGAAAGACCATCTTAAATGTGTTTCTCCATTCACTCCCTTGATGAATGTGTATGCTCTGTATGTGTGTGTGTGTATGTGTGTGTGTGTGTGTGTGTGTGTGCATATGTGCATGTGCACACATGTTATATAGCACATGTGTGCATCAGCTCTTTCCTTCTTCTATGGGGTCCCATAGATTGAACCTAAGTTGTCAGGCCTGACGGCAAGTGTCTTTACTGCTGATCCATATCGATGGCCACTCACAAAGCCCATCATCTCCAATGTTCCTTTTTCTTCCAAGCTTTTCTGTGTCCTTCAGCAGGCTCTGAAGTAGGCTCAGACAGTGACAGAAGTAAGCTATGGAAGTAAGGTATTCCTTTCTGGGGCTTCTCATGGTACTATTCTCAAAACTCAAGTTGGAGTCCTGAGTACTAGCCATCCTGTGATGGAATTTCAACTCTGTATTCAGGCTTCTAACACTCTGCTCGAATGAATGAATGAATCAATGAATGAATGAATGAATGAAGTCATGTGTACTTCTGTTCTCACCCGAGCAGGGGATGAGACATTCGCCTGTATCTCCAGCACAAGGAGCTTTAAGGACTGTGACATGAGTCCCACCGAGGACACAATTCTGACTTATTTGTCCTAGGGCACAGTCTTGAAAATCCTCCAAATAGCTTCAGTGTAGCCCAAGATTGTCATCTGCCACCTGAAATCAACACCCAGCAGGCAGAGAGGCTCAACAGTGATTTCCTGGCATTGACTCATCCAGCTCAGACCCAATACCATCCATTGCTGGGCTTCATGTAATGCTAATTCATTAATATATTCAGGAACCATTAATTAAGCAGTAATGTGGTAGCAGGTGCTATGCTTGGCTGAGCTGCTGGAGATAGGGCCACACACAAGATGCCTACCTCTCTGGTCCCTTGAGAATTAGGGAGCATGGGGGCCATGTGCCACCCAGCTCTTCCAAGAACTTTCTGTCCTGCTGGCTAATTGGTCAGGCTCACCAGCCATCATTTCCCTGGCTGCAGGCAGCGGACCTCACTCACTTTGGTCTGTTCGCTGTAGCAAAGGTTATGTAAGGACAGAGCATATTCACTTAAGGAGACAGGGAGTTCCTGGATGCTGGACCAAGTACAGAGTGGCCTCACCTAGACAGCCCCACAAGCTGCAGTAAGACAGGAGAGTCAGGTGCCTCACTGCGGCTCTCTGCAGCCAATGTACACTTCTCTCTGGGTGCAGGTTTACACACACACATACATACACACACACACACACACACACACACACACACACACACACACACACGCACACAAACACGGAAAAGACCCAGCTCTTAATTACCCACAGGTTGGAAGATATTCCTAGCAGCTCTTAGCCTTTCCTGGAAACTCTCTACGTGAGCTGGGGGCAGCACACACCCATGAGCCCCGAATGCAGGGGGAAGGCAGAACCAAGAGCATTTCAAGTCTCCGCCAGTCTCCATAGGGAGGAGACCTTGCTTCAAAAGACAAAACTAAACCATACACTGGAGGACAGAGAGGCTGACGTCTAGCCCTCACTGCCAACAGAGAGCAAAGCTGTCCCTCAAATCCTTGGCTGCTTCCTCGCTGGACTACCTATTCCATCCATCCTCTATACAGAAGCCAGACGACGTCCTTGTCACCTCTGTGCCCTGCTCCAAGCTCTTCTGGATCTTCACTGTCAGATTATAATGGAAAGCCAGCTCTATGTAAATGAAGGTGAGCACATGAGACATGGGGCTGCGTCCGCTCCACACCCAGGGCATTACAGCCAGCATCAAGTTGTAAATATGCACACAGAGGAAGACACGTATTTGTACCTATATACACAGGTATCCGTGCGTACATTTGAAGTCACTAAAATCTCTTCTGGAGAGCTGAGGAGCCGCCTGGCAGTTAAGAGTATGCACCTGTAACTCCAGCTCCAGGGGATCGGAGGCCATCTTTTGCCTGTGGCAGGCACCTGCACCGCTCGCGTGCACACTCATTCCCTCCACAGACTCACGCGTATACATATAATTTAAACATAAATCTAAAATCTATCTTGAAAACTCTACTGGGGCCTTAAAGAGGCGGGATCCTAATGTTATGGGGACCTCGCTGGCTCTGACATCCACCTGCCCTTAATTCTCCCTTCCTTCTCCTAAAACCTCCAGCCTGCCTCAGTGGGCCCCTTTACTCTCCTTTCTCCTCCCTTCCCCATTCCAGTCATTCATTCTGATCCTTGGAAGGGCACCAAGTCATTTGTTTAACAAACCAGCCTGGCTCTCCCCAAAAGTCTCTTTCCTGTTCTCTACTCCCATTAGAGATATCAAGACAGGCGCTCTGTGGAGGGGCCCAGGGCCCAGAGAGAGGCTGCTTCCACACAAACACCTTAGGACACCTAACTTTCCACACCCAGTCCCATCAAGTGCACCTCACCACCCACCTGTGTCTACGATGTTCTCTCTGCCAGGAAACACCAAGGCCTTCCCTTGGCTCCTAACTCCCAGCTCTGACATCACTTCCTGTTGGGTATTCCTTGACCTCACAAGGCAAGTTCACCTACTTCCTTCTCTGGGGCTTTCTCAATTCTGTGTACTTCAGTTCTAAGCCTTATCAAGCTGGGCTGTAATTGCTTAATTGCTAAGCAGACTTGCTCAGGCTGTGGGTGCTGACTGGAGAGGGCTGAGTCATGTCTGGGTCTTTGGTGCCAAGAGGCTCTCCCTAGGGTATTCAGAGGCTTCAGAGGCTGCCTGTACCCTGCAAGAACTGTCCCTGTCTTCTCTTCCCTGCTTGTCCTCTGGAGATGCCAGGCCTGGCCCTGGGGACCTGCAGGCGGGCTTCTCAAGTGGTTCTGATCAGTCTGCCACCCCAGGAAGGAAAGGCAGCAGCTTCCCGACAGGAAAGGTGGAAAGTGTACCATCCTATGACCACACTTGATCCTGTCTGAGATTTCAAGGGACCTGTGAAACCCTGCTGGCCCCAAGTGAACTCTGGGGTCCTGGATTTGGGACGGCCCACAAAGGCCTCAGAGACACAGATCTGACTCTGGCATAGTCTCACAGCCAAGTGCTGCATCCTTTATGTAGCTCTGACGCCAGCAGCCACCACCTCACCCCGCACCATCCTCACCTTATCTCAGTGTCTAGAGTGAACGGTCACCCTAGGAAGGCAGAGTCTGCTCCCAAGCCACAGCCCCAGCTCAACCTCATCCCTAGCCCAGCTCTTACCTAACTAACCCTCAGCCACATTGTCAGAGGAGACGCCACTCCTTGTCTCTGCTCACAGTTTCAATATGGAGCCTCTGTGAACTGAAGCCAGGTCTGAAGAGACCTCTATACCATTGCCTGTGACAGACAATCCTTAACCTAAACTCCAGAGAGGCGCCGAACCTACGCTCCTGCCTGGGTGAGATGCCTCCTCTCTCCCTTACCTAAACTGCAGGATAGCAAGCTCAAGACCATTGACCTCCGTCAGCTAGGAGGGTCCTGCACTAACCAGCCTCACACTGCAGGGGCTCAGAAGAGAGGAAAGCAGATGGCAGAGGGACATGGCTTCTTTCTTTTGCCTGCCCTTATTTTTGGGGGGTGAGGATAAATAGAGGTGGGGGGATCATCTCAGTCTTTGTTTACAGAGACTCATGTGTCCCCCATTGCCTCATAATTTTATCCAACTTCTTCGTCAAGCGAGGCTAGAGAGTTCTTCACCCTCTCTCCCCGCTTTGTCTGGGTAGTGCTGCTGCTGATTCACATCTATACTTCTCTAAAAGAGATAAAGGAGAACAGATGTGCTCAGAGGGTTCAGAGCCCCCTGTTCTGGCTCTGCCCCACCTTCCTTGCTCTGTGCTCCCCCAGGGAGCACTCAGAGCAGCTGAGCAACACAGAGAAGGGCTTCAACATTCCCCGGCCCAGAGGGCGGTTCCTCGGGAACATCTGCCCTGCAGTGAGCAGCCTGGAAGTCAGAACTCTTCCAGACACATCTGGACAACAGTGACCAAGCTTTGCAGTGCTTGATGGGAGGCAGGCAAGGCATCTTGCTGAGAAACGACAGGCTGGACCGATCTGGGATGGAGAGAGGATTCCCCCAGTGCCTTTGACCACACTGGGCAGGGGATGCCTCATTCTGTCTTCTCCTTGAGTGGCATCTGGCTACAGAGCACGTTGCAGTCAGCAACTTGAGCCACTGCACCTCCCCGTCTGCAGCTTTTGAAACAGGGCCCCCAACTTTACTCCACATTTCCCCTGCCTTGTGCTTTCCAGAACTCATGTAGCAGTTTGAATCACACCAGTGAACTCTCTGAGAGAGGTCAATAACTGGACAGATGAACGATAGGCCAGCAGTCCATATTTGGATGTTTTAGTTAAAACTCAACAGGACAATGCTGTCCAACCACACAGCAACCTCTCAGGGAACTGCTTGCAGATGCTGGGAAGTAGAAAGTAATCACAAATGGCTCCCGGGAGAGCCTCCCAGCGCAGGGAGGTTACCACTTCAAATATTCAGGATGTTATGACCCCTTGTCCCAGCCCAGCCCTGCTGCCCTCACACAGACCCTGCCTCCAACTGTCTTGGAACTTTCTAGTCTCTGAGCCAGGGGCAGGAATTGGAGAAGCTGCCAACGGACTGGAGTACCTCCTTGAGATGTTTCCCTGGAACACCAGGTTACATAAGGATAACAGGATGGTTTTCTGTGGGGTGTGTAGACCCTAGGGCTTCGCAAATAGGGAAGGACTCTACCACACAGCCACAGCTTTGGACCCTGTCAGAGGAAAGCCATGTATACTAGAGCACCATTCATAGCAGCCACACGGAGAAACAGCCCTCGAGTCAACAACAGGCAAGAGTGGTCACAGTGTGGTTCCAACATACAGGATATGATGGTTAACATTGACTGCCACTTCACAAGACACAGAAACGTTTTAGGAGGCAAACATCTGGGCACATCTGTCAGGGAGTTTCTAGAGTAAGTTATCAGATGTAGGAAACCCCATCCTAACTGTGTGTGTTACCATTTTATGGGCCGGAGCTCCTGACTGGATAAAAAGGGGACAGACAGCTGGGCACCAGCATTCACTTCTCTCCACTTCCTAACTGCAGCTGCAATGTGACCAGCTGTCCCATGCTCCTGACACTGTGCCCACCATAACTGCCACGAGGCACTGTATCCTCAAAGTGAGTAAAAAATAAAGCCTCCCTTCCTTGACTTGGTTTTTGTTGGGTTGTGGGTCAGAGAAAAGTACCTCATCCACAGTGGAGTGCTATTTGGTCATACAAGAACACTACATGCTATCCTGCCACATGCTACAACACAACATGCAGGGCCAATTTCACAGACAGCTCAGTGACAGAGTACCTGCCTAGCACATGCAAAGTCCTGGGTTTTATCCCTTGCACTGACCCAAAAAAGGTCCACCTTAAAATTCTTTAAATTAAAATTTTATGTGTGTCTGTGTGAATGTACAGCACCTATGTGCAGGTACCTGAAGAGGCCAGAAGAGGGCGCCAAATCACATGGAACTGGAGTTACAGAGGGTTGTGAGCCACCATGTGGGTGTTGGGAACAGAACTCAGGTTCTCTGTAAGAGCAGCAAGCACTCTTGACCACTGAGCCATCTCTCCAGACCCAAGAGCCCACTCTTATGGGATAATGAATTCTCAGAGCAAAAGAAGGATGGGTGCAAAAAGCCTTGGGTTAGAAATGGGGTGAGGAGAACGGAGAGCTAGGGTTGAAGGGAACAGTTTAGTGTGGAAAGGCAAAGGCATTCTAGAGAGGAGCAGGGGAAGTAGCTGCATGTGAACATAATTGGTGTCACTGAACCACACTACTGAAGTGCTCATAAGTCCTGTGCTACTCACACTGAACCACATCTACAGAGTTAGGAGAGGTCTGTCCGCACTGGAATGGGGCCTTCCACCAATGAGTTCAACAAGGTGCGGACATTTTCTAGTCCTGGGTAGCAGAGTGGCAGGAACTCAAGTGGATCCAGTATTCCCTGGAGGCACTCACTCTGCATGACGTCACCCTCCCACAGGGCTGGGATGCGGCTCCATGGCAAAGGACCTGCCTCAGACACATGAGGTCCCAGGTTCCAAGCCTGAAGAGGACAGACATCAAATCCTGAAGAGGACAGACATCAAAGTGATGCATACAGAGAGAGAACAGAAACACAGGCAGCCATTCCCAAGTTGCTATAGTAACCTTGAACTATCTGTTCTGAGCTTGCTATGGTGACCTTGAACTCAGCTGTTCTTTGGAGTTTGGCTCAGGCTGTAGGGAGGGGGGCAGGGTTTGCAGTTTAGGAGGAAAAAGCCAGCTTGACTTTGACATGCAAGGTGACAGAAACCAATTTACTGCCTCAGCTGTGTGCTGGGCCTGTATTTTCACCTTCAGGTACCCACGGGAGCCTTCGCCATGCTGCACTTCTTGCTTGTCACAGCTTCCCATGGGACCACCAGTCCAAGGCTTGTTTCTATGTGCTTCTGTTGCAGCGAGCAGGTCGCTCAAACTTGGTATCTCTGTTCGTGATGGGAACTGGGACCACCGTACAGGGACCATGACTTCAGACAGAGGCCACTTTGCGGAGAGCACATGGCACGCCACAGGTCAGGCTAGAGTTAAAGTGGTGTTGCTGACCTCATCTTCAAGGCCTCTCCGTGTTACCGAATCGGCAGTGCTTGTTTGAGGTCAGATGTGGAGCCTAAAGACTTCTCTGTATTGTCTTATTAAGTTCCTGCCACATCGCCAAGAGGTAATTACTGTTACTCTTCCAGACAGGAAAGCAAGGCACGGAGAGGTTAAGCAGTTTGCAGAAGGTCACGGAGCTAACAAGATGGCAAATCCAGGTTTGGATGGAAGCCCTTGTGATATATCCAACAGCTGCCTTCCTTACCCCAAAGGTTGCTTTCGTTTTGTTTTTCATAAAACAAACACTGCACAAATGTGGCATGAATTCATCCATGCCCTCCAACTATGGCTCCCACAAGAGATAGTTATTCTGATGTTAAAGACTCTTAACATTTGTAAAAAAAAAATGCACCCGAAGGACTGGAGAGATGACTCAGTAAGTAAAGAGCTTGCTGTGCAAACACAGGGACCCCAGCATTCAGAAGAAGTCAGCTGTGATTCCAGTGCTGGGAAACCAGCTGCACAGAATGGACCTATAACCCTAGTGCTGGGAAGGTGGGGGCAGGTGGGGGCCTGAGGTTGTCTGCCTAGCCAGTCCAGTCGGTTAGTGAGCTCCAGGTTTACCAAGAGGTCCTGCCTCAAAAATGGTGGACAGCAATAGAGGAAGATATCTGACCCCACCACTGGCCTCCACAGGTACCTGAGCACATGCAAGACCATGTACCCACACACATGAAGGCAGGAAGGAAAGGGAGAGGGAGAGAGAGGTAGGTAGGTAGATATGTAGAGAAGGGGGAGGGAGAAAGGGAGAGGACCCCAAGACTTTATATTCTTGCCCACTTGAAAAACTTGATAAGCCTTTTTAATTTTTGAGGTGCCAAGATAGAACCCAGGGCAGTTCTCATGCTATGTAGTAAGTCCTCTCCTAATGAACTACACCTCAGCCTCTGACCTTTAACTCTGACCTTTAATCAGACAACTCAACTTTGTTTTGAATGTATGAGTGTCTCCGTGTGTGTGTGTGTGTGTGTGTGTGTGTGTGTGTGTGTGTGTGTGTGTGTGTACCACATGTGTGTAGTGACTTTGGAGACTAGAAGAGAGCCTTATAACCCCGGAACTGAAATTATAGATGATTCTGAGCTACCATGTGGGTGCTGGGAACTGAACTTGGGTTCTCAGGAAGAGCAGCAAGCGCCTTTACTGTGTGTCCAGCCCCCTTTCAATTTGCTTTATCCATTTCACTTCCTTGTTCTTTCTGGGGAGAAAGGGATGGGGTTCGGCTGGGTGGAAAATGATGCTGTCTGGTGTGCAGGCTGCACAGCTGGGCTCACCGTGAGTCACACACAGTCCTGAACCCTTTGTGCTCTGCAGGTAAGGTTTAGATGCCGCTCAGACTCAAGTCTGACACCTTGGGTAGGTGCTTGCCCTCTCTAGGAGGCACAGGATGCCTGGTTGTCCATCATCCCCAGCTCTCGGAAGTGGTTGGCACCTCACACAGTTGTCTTTTCTTTGTCCCCTTAAAAAACTTGTTTTTTTTTTAAAGTGCCTTCTTCAACCTGCAAACACTCAGTTCAGTGATATTATGTATTTGTTTTGTGCAGCCAGTTTCCAGAACCCTATACCCTGAATAACTGACATTCCAAATTTATTAAATAACTTCCCACCTCTCCCCTCCCCCAGCCAGTTTCGGGTAACCCATTCTACTTTCTGTCTTTATGAACCCGACCCCCTCATGTATATGGAGTCACACAATCTTGTTCCTCTTGTGATACATTAGTTTTATTGTTATTGCGCATCTATCTATCTATCTATCTATCTATCTATCTATCTATCTATCTATCCTGTGTGTGTGTGTGTGTGTGTGTGTGTGTGTGTGTGTGTGTGTGTGTGTGTGTTACACCATGCCCATGTACAGGAAGTCATAGGATAATGTGCCACATGCCAAGGCCAATTTTGCCCTTCCACCATGCAAGTTCCAGGGATTGAACTCAGGCTGTCAGGCTTGGCAACTGGTGTCTTTACTGCTGATCCAGCTCTCAGGCTGGTTTTATAGTCTACCCACTTTGCAGCATGTGGCAGGGTTTCCTTCCATTTACAGGATGAGGAGAGACATTCTATAACATCCAATACAAGATATATGTAACCCTAACTCTCAGGAGCTGAGACAGGAGCTGGAACAAGGCCAGCCTGGGCTATGTAGCAGAAACTCTAGCACAAAAAGCCCCAAAGAACAACAATACCAATAACTATAAACAACAAGAAGCTGAAATGTGGGCCTGGAGGTCTTGAGAGTGAGGTTGAATACTGGGGATAAGAGCCTGGCACGGCACATCTTTGAAGGAACCCTGCAAACTGAGTTCTCACTGAGACATCCATTCTTGTCACTATTATTGTTCTGAATTTTCACAACTCTCTACAGTGAGTTATTAACCTCATCACACTTGCCAACTGTGGAGTCAGAAAATTCTGCTCTGCTATATTCCCCGGCAGGGGGGAAGCCTAGTGCCGGCCAGCTCACTGCACCAGGGGAAGGTGCAAGAAACACCATCTCCCTGTCCTGTCCTCTAATGACAAAGCAGCCATCTTTAACCCACCACCGGATTCCTTCCTTCTGAATCTGCACTGTGGACCCAGAAACCTACTTTGGGTGGCTTGACAAACCAACAGAGCTGACACACAATGGAAAATGAGAAACTGCCTCTTCCACATCTCTTCAGTTACAGAATTTCTTTTCCTCCGAGTAGACAATGAGACAGAGACACCAAGGCGGAGTGCCGAGCCTGGGCCGCCCACTGAGCACACTGATTTGGACATAGTAAGGCACTGTGTTGGTTGAGGGCATAGATGAGTGAAGAAGTGGATGGTAAATGGAGAAGGAGCCTTCATTTTTCATTCCCTCACAGACTGGCCACCTAGTCTACAAAACGGCGCCATGCCTGGTGCCCGGAAATACCACCACAACCAATGACTGGTTTCTTCTGGATATGGGACTCCATTCAGGGACACTCTCAGGTGACCCTGGTATTAGAATAACAAGCTTGTGATCTTTTCTGTCACCCTCCAGAGGGGCTGTGGCAGTGAGCAGGGCGGTGCTCAGGCACCTGCCTTCTGGCTGCACAGCCCCCTGCTCTGAGCAGGCTCAGAATCATTCCTAAGTTCCACCGACTGTGCTTCCCAGAAGGCACCAGGGGCAGCTCTTCTCCCACAAAGGAAAAGGCAGCCTGCCTCCCTTCATGCTCGTTCTGCTCTCCCTGCTCCTCACATTCTGGAAGCTTTTCTGACCAGACCCATAGCTCTCCCTCTTTGAAGCCTCCTGGTTCACACAGTGCCACCCCCTATACCACCATCCCACATGACCAGGGGCCCAGCTCACCACGCCTGCCCAGAGAAGCCTTTGTATTTGAGCCACACGGCCAGACCCATGCCATCTCCGAGCGTCATGTAGATCATTCACTAGGACATGTGTGTGGCTATGGATTGAATGTCTGTGTTCCTCTGCAGCCCAGCTGAAACACCCAAGGCAATGGCACTAAGAAGTGGATCTGCGCTGGGGTGTGGCTCAGAGGCAGAGCACATGCTTGGTGGGTTTGAGGTCCTTGGTTCGAGTCTCAGTGTCAATATCAATAAATGCTGACAATGGTAAGAAGATATGGCACCTTTAGGAGGCAGAGATCATGCCAGCTACTTCCCGGATGATCAATCTTTACAATCAAGGTTCCAGAAAGTCTCCACTCTTTCATCTCTCGTGTCACACGAGGGGAGTGCCACTGAGGAAGGCCCTCACCAGATAGGAACTTGCCAAAACCTTAATTCTGAGCTTACCAGCTCCACACTGTGAGAAACAAATTTCTGTTCATTATAAATGACCCAGTCTCGGGCAATTTGTGACAGCTATACAAAAAGACCAGAAGTAGATAAGCTATCTTGTCTACCATGCAAACCTCTTTAGCCATACAGACTTCTAACCGGGCAGACCTTTCTCACAGTGCAAACCCATTTTATGAATGTATAGACCAAGGATCAGAGATGCTAATCACACAGAGCTAGTCGCACAGTTAGTAAAAACAAAGCCAGCCAGCCAGTCCATCAAGCAACCCTCATTATGGTCCTATAGTACATTAGACATATGGGAACATAGAGAAGTCCTACTTATAAGTGCCCTTATTCTAGTGGGGAGACACAGGGCACAAGGAAAAACCCCAGGAAATAAACAATATACCAGGTAGTGAAAATGCCTTGGGGTATTATTGATGGGTTAAAGTGGTTGAGGTGAAATGGTGGCACCCAAGCAGAGACCTAAAAAATGAGAGAATCGATGATACTGACACCTTTGGGGAAAAAAAAAATCCCAGAAAGAAGACAGTCAGTGCAAAGGCCCTGGGGAGGACATGCCCTGGCATGTAAGGTGAACGGCAAAGAATTAGGTGTGGCTGGAGCTGACAGTGGGTGGAATGGGGACATGGTAAGAAATTTGGCTTTGACCTGAGCGAAGAAAGCGGAGCTGTGGGGGATGGTTTCCAGTGCCCACGTTCTTGGTGGCTATGTTCTGCGACTGACTGACTGACTGACTGACTGACTGACTGACTGTAAACGGACCAACCAATTGGCTGTACATACGAATATCGTGAGGAAACTGGAGCCTAATCCCATCAAACCCAGTAGGCTGTCACCCATCCAGGCAGTCTGCAAAGAACACCGCAGAGGCTGGATGTGAGCAAGCCAGGCTGACAAATCACTGCAGTGAAAAGGCCCTCCAGGAAGCCACAGGACCACGGCCTTCCCCACGGGGCTGGGTGGAGTTCTACGGTGGCCTTCAGAGAATCAGCATTTCGGGATGTGCCTGGGACGCTCCGTGAAACCTGCTCTCTGCTAACCAGAGGCAGCAAGAAAAGGCAGCATCTGCGGTGACTCACCGGAGAGGGATGAGAACTGCATCCAAGCTAGGAAAGAATCCATTTGAAGTGACACATTTGCCTCAGAGCAGATAGAAAGCCTTTTCTTTTTCCTCCCCATTTGAAGGAAGGCAGAGCCCTGTAGACAACCACCTCACAGCGGGAGGAAACTGGCATCTAAGATTCCTGAGGCAAAAAATGTAACTGTGGGTCTGTGGCTGGCATTGGGCACACAGTGAAGCGCCATTTGATGGCGGGAAGCAATGCCCCGCCATTCCTCCCCAGCATGAACCCCACTGCCCGTGTTCTGATGGGTTGTCCACTTGACCCAGCCCTTCTCAAAGCCTGTGGTGTGAGAGAACCCATCAGAATCAGGAGGCCAGTGGAAGCTCATTGTGAGGTGGACACCAGTGCTAACCACAGGGTCTTCTTCAGTCTCTCTCCACCTCATTTGTTGAGAGAGGGTCTCTTGCAGAACCTGGAGGTTGCCAAGATGGAGGTGAGACTGGCTGGCCATAAGCCTGACATCCCCCTGCCTTCCCCTTGACTTCCCAATGCTGGGCTTACACTCGGATTTTATGTAAGTGCTGGGGATTGAACTCTGGCCCTCATGCTTGTTCAGCAAACACTTTATGTTCAGGATATCCCCACATCCTGCTACTTTTTACATTTCTTCCAGGGTTGAGGATGGAACCCAGGGTTCACACACATTAGACAGGGGCTAACTGAGCTAACTCAGCTTAGTGCTGCTTGTTACAGAAGTGTTCCTCAGGTTGTCTGAGCTCCAGGAGGGAGAGGTTAGGAGTATTCGGTATTCCACATGGTTCTGGTTTATGTTCTAGCTTCTGATGGACTGGTCAGACATGTCACATAGCACAGGCACTCAGCTAATACTTATTGAGAAGGTAAATCGTGGGCTTTGAGAGTGCAGAGCCACATCTGTCTCCATGGTACCCTGCTCATTGCATCCAGGATTTCACCTCTAAATGGATGGGCACGGAAGAATGGCAGGTGCTTTAATTTATTGCTTAAGATGTACAAGCAACATCATCCCATTTTGTCCTGAAGGCAGCTTGACAAGGGTAAGTTTAGCCCCACTTAAGAGACAAGGAGAAGGTGGCTGGAGAAATGGCTCAGCTGTTAAGAACACTGGGTGTTTTTGCAGAGGACCTGGGTTCAGTTCCCAGCACCCACATGACAGCTCACAACTATCTGTAACTCTAATACCAGGGAATCCCTTCCGGCCTCTGTGGGCACCAGGCACACATAGAGTATACAAACACACATAGGTAGAACACATGCACTTAAATCTTTAAGAAGAATGTTGGGACAGGAGAGATGGCTCAGCAGTTAAGAGCACTTGCTGTTCTTCCAGAGGACCTGAGTTTGGTTCCCACAGCCGGTGGCAGGATGCTCACAACCATCGGCAACTCCAGCCCCGGGGGATCCAGAATCTCTGGATTTGCATGCATATGTCTTTATGCAGACATGCATCTACACCTTCACAGAACTACAAGTAATAAAAACAAATCCGAAGGGGACAGAACGAAAGACAGAGACAAAGGAAACGAGCAAAGATAAAGACACCCTTCTGAGGCAGAGCTGAGCTGCTTCCTTCCAACGTTTGGTGAGACTATCTTGTGTAGACACTGGAGTAGAACTCAGGGGATCAAGCTAAAGCCCCAGCTCCCAGAAACTGAAGTCTTCCTGGACAGTACAAGGACTAAGAGTGTGTCTCTAAGGCTCCTTCCTTTCCAGCCGAGCCCATGGTCTCTCCTGTAAAGTGGAGCTATTAAGGCTCACATATGGTGACAAGGGGGTCTGTAAGACTGGGTGGGCCCAAACCAAAGAGTGTTTCCTTGCCACAGAACCGGACACACTAAATGTTCAACAAATAACAGGGCTCATTGGTTACCACTAGAGGGGAGCCAAGAGACCCCTTCCTCAAAGTGGTGATCCATCCCACCAGCTCCCAGACCTGTCCTGTGGACTGGGTGCTGTGACCCCTCTTTAACAAACACACATGTTATTGCCTGACTCTCTGTGGGAGAGCATTAGGAGGTAAGATCTTTAGGGAGTCATGAGGCTTAGAGAAGGCCATTAGGTGGCCCCATCCCAAGATGGTCCTTGTAAGAAGAGGAAGAACTCACTAGTTTCCTCCTGCCATGTGAGGATACAGCAGGAAGGAGGCCATTGAAGGCCTCCACACTGACATTGAGCACAAACTTCCAGCCTCCAGGAGGGTGACGCATGTCTGCCGAGCCACCTCTGCGATGGCACTCTGTCAGGGTGGTCTGAGAGCTGCGGGGCAGCGCCCAGATGCTAGAGAATACACACGCACTCAACTCTAACCCACACAGCGGCTTCATTGTCAAACACACAGAGAAAAGAGTGAAAATTCTCTGGGCAAATCAGTCACTCCTAAGTCCCTCTGTTAACATTTCTGAACTGGGTGTTCTACATTTTAGCCTTTGGGTGAGCAGCACAAGGCAGGGAGCACTGTGGGGACAAGGCAGGGAGCACTGTGGGGACAAGGCAGGGAGCACTGGGGGGACAAGGCAGGGAGCACTGGGGGGACAAGGCAGGGAGCACTGGGGGGACAAGGCAGGGAGCACTGGGGGGACAAGGCAGGGAGCACTGGGGGGACAAGGCAGGGAGCACTGGGGGGACAAGGCAGGGAGCACTGGGGGGACAAGGCAGGGAGCACTGGGGGGATAGGTGAGGCTTCCACTACTTCCTGAAGAGAGGCAGTCAGTGATTTTTAGTTCAAAATGTAAAACGTGTCCGCCCTTTGACCCAGCAAGTCCTCTCTGAGAACACCTCATGCCACACCATACAAAAACATATTCAGCAGAGTGTCAGATTGAGAAGCTGACCTGAAGTTCTAGGGCAAGGAACAGTCTGAATTTCAGACAGTTTTGCATTTTGATCTATTTGCATAATGAGATATTTATTAGACTCAGGTCTAAGCCTGAGATTAGCATGCCCTATGTCTTTCAGGCAGAGACTGGCATACGTGTCCCATGTATTATGCCTGTAGGCAGAGATTAGACTCCCATGCACTACGTATGTACAGAGACTGACCATGACTCCCATGCACTGTGACTGTAAGCAGAAGATGGTTTTGTACAAGGTCCCAGCTTTCTAGAGAAGCTTCGCATTCTGGAGTGCTTCAGACGTATAGACTATTAGACACAATATAGAGAGCGGCCATCATGGGGCTGGGGGAACAGCAGGGTGGGGACAGTACCAACTGTGAATATCTGAGTTCTGTAGTGCCACAGGGAGGCGTGACTGTCAATCCCTGAGGAGACAAGCTCGTGAGAGTTATTTAGACTAGGCTATGGTAGAAGGGCTCACCCTGAATGTGGGTAGCACCATCGTATGGACCAAGGCCCCAGTGTGAATGAAAGGGAGAAAGAGAGCTGACCTTCTGCTTCCCAACCATGACTGTAACATGACCAAGCAGACTGCTGCCACCATAGTGTGCCCACAATGAACAGTGGGAACTGTAAGCCAGATAAATCTTCCTGCTCTTGTCAGGCATTTTGTCACAGCAGGAAGACACAGACACACACTTGCATGGGTGTGCCTGCTTTCAGAAAGCCTACAAAATGTTCCCTAAAATATTCACAGTGGCTTTGCTTTGGGGGAACTATTACAAGTGCCTTCCCCAAAAAACTTTCAATAAATACAGTGTTTGGGTGGGGGGCAAGAAGCAAAAAAATGAAACAAGTCAACTTAAAATTGATTTAAAGGAAAAGATTAAGGAAGTAGTAGAGCAGACAGGAAAGGGGGTACTAAAACCAGGACAAATTTGCCAGACCCAGCAGCTTTCAACTCTTCATCCTGCTCTTGCAAATAGTCCACAAAGTGGGAACACACCTCAGTGCGAAAACTTCTCCTTTACCACGGCCCAGCTCTGGATGAGCCATGACACCCATCCTTCCTGACAGCTACCAGGACCTTTGCTTTTTTTCTCTTTGGGGAGGTTGAGGTGGTTTCCCTGTATGGGTAAGCTGAGGGTCAGGTCCATTCACTCGCACGTGGACATCAAGTCTTTTAGACCCATCATGGACGAGACTACTGACTCCTCATAATGACATAGTCGTTAAATTAGTTAAACTCATCTGTGTGAGTAGACTTCTGCTCCTAGCCCATCCCATTGATGCATGCTTTGTTTTGTAGCACATTTTTCTAGACCAGGCTGGCTTTGAACTCATAGAAATCCACCTGCCTCTGTCTCCCCAGTGCCAGTGTTCTTAGCTATATGCCATACTGTTTCCATTATTACAGCTTTGTAATATCATTTAAATCAGAGAGCCAGACTCAGTCCCTTCTGAGGGTTGCTCAGTTACTAAAGTGCTTTCTTTCATTTTGCTGCTTTTGGTGGCTTTCAGATTTGAAACCTGTTTTTCTACTTTAGGGCCGAATGCCTCTCCTGTCCATCCTGTGGCTGCTTCCTTTGTCTTCAAAACCAGGGCAGGGGGCATTATGCAGAGATCGGCTGGCATTTCCTCACACATCTTCCCAACCACCCCAGGAGAGAGAGGGCTCTCACCCCCTGATAGTTTTCGGTTGAAGAAACAAGGCTCAGAGAGGTGACAGGTTTTGTCCATTGTCTCATAGCAAGAAGTGGAGGAGCACAGAGTTGGATCCAGGCCTAGGTGATTCTAGAGCTACCACCCTAACCTTCCAACATGCTCACCCTGAGGCTGCCTTTCAGACCAGCCCAGTCTGACCCCTGGCCCCTGACCACCTTTACTGTCTCCTCTCCACTGTCATCCCCACCCATCCCGAGGTCCCAGTCACCAAACCGCCACACAACTACCACACTCCATCCCTACCTACCCTGGGGACACCTTCCCCACACAAACCTTCCATGCTTCCATCCTTCTGTCAGCACTGAGGCTAAGGGCAGCTCGGCTGACCCCTTCCTTGGCTTCCCTAGGAAGACCCAGGTCACTCAGCGATCACCACAGACCTTCTGCCTCAGGCTACCATCTGCTGCCTTTCAACTCCTCCTGCCCCATCCTGTGTGTCTGCATGCTTCTCCTGGATGTGCTCCTGGATGCAGGGTCTCTGAGAAGTTGCTGCTAGTAGGGTCCTGGGAACCAGAAAGCATGCTGGCTAGAAGACTTGAAGATATGCCTGGGAATCAAACAAGCACGGTGTACGTTTCAACTTGGCATCTTCCCAGCTGTGCGACTCCAGACTAGTCACTCTACCTCTCTGAGTCTTAGTGTCTACAATCCATGAGTATGAAAACAGCATCAGGGGTAAGGTGAGTATGCCACAGAGCACTGGCTATGATAACAACAACGCCAGTTGTGTGATTTACTTGGGAACGAGCCCCGCCACTGAGGCAGTACAAAGGAGCAAGAGCTGCTGGAAACAAGCAGGAGTGGTTCCAGCTGAAGGGCTAGCTTTGGTAATAGGAGAAACAGCTATCCAAGAACAGCAATACAGACATCAGCTCCTCACAAGAGGAGACCTACGTGCCTGGGGCTGGAAGACAGCACCAGTCTCAGGGAACACAGGGACCTGGCAAAGCTAATGACAATGACTCCTATACAGAGCAGATCACCGCTAAGTGTTTTACACGCAAAATCACATTTCATCTGCATGCCATCTTATTGGGATACAGCACCACGATTATCCCACATAGGAATAACTTAGGTCCTGAGAGGCTCATAAACTTGCCTGAGGAAGCACAGCTAGAATGTCGTGGGGATGGAATTTGGGTCCAGGATGTCTGAGTCTGGAGCTGCCAACCGCCTTAATCTTGCACTGGGTTCTGGAGCAGGCAGACCCTGCAGGTGGGTATGAAGAGGCCAGATCTCAGTAAGCCTCACCCCGTGGATGCTGTGAACAGTGGTTTCCGCACATTGTGTCCTCCTCCAATGTGAAGAGTTCCTCCCTAGAGGCGGGCCAGATGTGGCCTGTGTGTGGCTGTGCACTCATCCCCAACCTCCCCACGGAGAAGAGAAGCTGATGAGAGACCTGGCCTGGCCAAATTGCCTCCAAATTGCTTCCTTCATTCACTGTACAAATCTACATCTTAATTAAGCTTAATGGAATCCAATTACCAGACCCCACATTTCCCTCTGGGATCCTAAGCAAGGATACCACAGACACAGGCCAGAGGCCGAAGGAATGGGCTGGAGGGAGCTGGGCTGGGCTGGCCCGGCAGGCCACCTCACACCTGGGAAGGGAGGGGCAGTGGACAACATCAGGGACTGCAGCTGGTGCTGTGGGGTGATGAGCTGGGGCTTTGACCAGGTGTAGGCAGGAAGCCTAGTTCTGCTGCTGCTGAGCACCTCAGAGCCTCCGTTTTCTTGTGTTAGATGGCAACTATGGTATAGTGGTCATCATTGGGGGCTGCTGAAAATATGTGCACCAGCATCCCAGGAAGCAGCTAGCATGGACTTTGTCCTCTTTCCCCACACCCTCCCTCTATGTCCTCAATCCCACAAGGCCATACAGAGCCAAGTCCTCCCTCAGAGATGCAGTGACCTCATCTGGTCCATCTTCCCACCCATGCTCTGGCCACATACACCCCTGAGTCCTTGGAAAGCTCTGAACTCCTGCCAGCCCCAAGGGCTCTTCTTGGAGCCCCTGGCCCATCTCAACCTGATGCATATCAACAGTGGACCTACATCTCAGCTCAACAATGCCACCTACAGGCAGACTCTCAGGCCCCAGCCCAAACACCTTCAAATCCTCCACCTGGGGGCAATGAATTTCAATAGTGGCTCTCTGCCTCCTACCTAGATAGCTCTGTGAGCTTGTGGAACAGCACTGCTGTGGCACTAGTGAAGCTCCTGAATTGGGGCTTAGCAGAGGAAGAAATTCATCTCAGGACCTGGCAAATACCTGAGAAGAAGTATTACTCTGCCCCCCCCCCCCCACCAGGTACTATGTACAGAAGGATTGTACAATCTGGGACACACAACAGACTCTTGAAAGACAACCTCCCAATCCCCCCCTTTCTTTTTGCAGAAGGAGAGTAGGAAATGGGAGTTTAGCCAGTTTGAAAAGCAGCTCTGATCTTACCCAAGACAGCTCCATGTGCCCAGAGAGAAGTCACTGCTGTCTTAGAATGCCAGCTGTTCTCAACACTATCTATAGATGTAACAAAACTCCAGTCAAAATTATAACAAGCTGCTGTGTGAACTTATACAGACCAACCCTAAGGTTTCTATGAGGAGAGAGATTCCGAGAAGAGTCAACGAGGCACTGAAGGAGGGCAGAGCTCCTGTCTATGGAATTGTTCTTCTAGGAACTTCCAACTATCATAGGCTGAAGCTATGAGCCAAAGCAAACCCTACCTCCCTTAAGTAGTTTCCATGGGATGTTTTTGTTACAGCAATGCAAAAGTTAGCATGATGGGAAACTGATACCAGGAGTGGGGTATTTGCTACAATTAAACTTCATTATGTCGTTCTTAGGGCTCTGGAATTTAACTGGTTTGCAGAAGAAATGTGGAAGAGTTTGGTGTGGGCTAGAGGAGCCCCAGAATGCTGTCAGCTGTGGGCTCTATCTGTGAAGTTTCAGAGTACGAATAGAAAAGCTGGGTGTTGGGTGGTATGCTCAGAAGTTTCCAGATAGGAACAAGGACTCTAAAGTTGGCCTTAAGTCTCTGAACAGATTTTCAATTTTGAATTTTTAGAAGATTTGTTTATATTTGTTTTATGTATGAAAGTGTTTTGTCTACAGGTACATATATGAACCATGTGTGTTCACACCCACAGAGGCCGAAAGAAGTCATTGGATCCTCTGGAACTGGAATTACAGACAGTTGTGAGTTGTGATGTAGATGCTGGGAATCAAACCCAGGTTCTCTGGAAGAGCAGCAGGCCACCATTGAACAACATCTCCAGGATCCCGAATTTTCAAATGTTGAACAGTGTTGAGATTTGGGATTCTCAAAGTTGAATTGAGTGCATTCTGTGTGATGGCCGTGAATCTCTGGGTGGCCAGAATGGAATGTAATAGTTTGAATCTGAAACGTCACCACAAGCCCAGGTCTGGAATGTTTTCTTCCCATTATTTTGGGAGTGCCACTACTTGGGGAGGCTGTGAGCCCTGAAGGGGAAGGGCCAAGGTGGAAGAAATGGGCCAGCAGATCTTTGAAGATTACCACTGAGCTCCTGGTTCCTCAGACCCTTCTGCTTCCTGGACTGTCATGATGTAAGAAAACTCTTGCTGCCATGGATTGTGCCATGGCCTCTTGCCTCCTCAGAGGGGGTCGCTTTGTCATGCTTCCTCACTATGATAAACCAAAATGTCCTCAGACTGTGGGATAAAAGAAAAATGTATCCTCTCTTCAGGTCATTTCCTTGAATATTTTGGTCACAGTAATGTAAAACAATACAGAGGGTAACTGAGGTACCGGGACCGACTCCCTGTCATGCTTTAGTTCCTCCCCTCCCTATTCAGGCCCGGGGCTGCCTGAACCTCGACTGCCTTTCTTTCAGTCTGTGTCATGTCCTCAGATGGACCCTCTTGCTCCTTGCCCCAGCCTCCTCGCTGCTTGGTGAGTCCCACTTCACAGTACTCATGTCAAGTAGCACCATTCACAGAAGAGTAGGAAGAGAGAGTGCAGACACACTTGGTGATAGGCCTGTGACTGCTGGGTCCTCAAGAAATGGCTAAGCAGGAGAACAGGATGACCAGGTGAAAAGAATTGAACATAAAAGACACGCCCCCTCCTAGGGGCGCAGAGCCAAGGACTCTTTCAGAGAGGCAGGCATCATTCACCTGACTCGGGACATCTAAGATGGTAGTCTTGGTGCCTGGACATCCACTAATCCAAGATGTCTCTATCCCTGTAGTGAAGGCTCCTGGTGTGCCTCCAGCTGCCCTGGCCTGTAGGGAGATGGTGGTGCATTGCAGGGCCTCTTCTATTTTGAGCCCCAGGCTGTGCTGTAGGCCTGGAGTTCAGGGGAGTGAGTTAATGCCAGAGGAAGAATATTCACCCAGTTTTAGTGTGCCACTTTTCAGGCACAGCCCTTGTTTTCCTCAATGGTCAACATCATACTCAGCCAATGACATCAGGCCCCTGGAGACCCAGTGACTTCCTGAGTGTCTAGTTCCCTCTATGCTCTCAGACCATATGCCCCAGTTTCAGTAGCCTTGTGTCACAAACTGTTCAATGGCTTTCAAGTCTTCTGCCCTAAAAAGACTAAAATGCTTTCCAGCAAGCCACATTCACAAGCCCAGGGAAGAGACTGTACTCCCCAATCCCCCACGGGTTTTTGCCCTTCAGCCTGACCAACACTGCACAGTGCAGAGGTGCAGTGTCCCTCTTTCCAAGAGCTCTGTGGTACCACATCTTTGGGTTTTGCTATCCACTCCCTCTAGAGTCCCCCTCTATTGGGACAGGGCTGTTTAGACATCTGGTGCAAATTAGGTGCCCCTCGGCGGTGGTGGAGTCAATGATGGAACCTTTTGTAGAGTTGCTTCTCAGAGCCATATAAGATACCAGGACTGCTGCCCTTGTGGTGATATTTGGCATCCAGCTTCCTGCAGATCAGCATCATTTTGGCTCATTAAAAATGGAGTGCCCTGATCCTACCACAACCCACCTCTCCTGGACTCTGCCCATGAGGTGTATAGATGTTAGCCTTTGTCAAGCTGCAGACCAGAAGCATCTTCCAGAAGCTCCTGTACCGTCTGTGTCCCTGTGCCTCTTCCTATTTGTGCCTGTCTCTTTAGTGGGGGGTGCCTCTCTCCTCTTCTAGGCTGCAAGCTTCCCGAATCTGGGGGTTGGGATGTATTCCCCAACGCTGCAACTCCAACACCCGTCATATAAAGGCAAAGATTTATTTTCTCTAAAATTATCCCCCAGGAGAGGGTCAACCTTGTCTTTCATAACACATCAAGTCCACAGAACAGGAAGCTACGCCATTGAAAGTGGCATCAGCGGTACAGAAGGGAACACTGTGAAAGGCCCTAGCTTGGCAGCTTGCTACAAGATGGAAACAGGCTGAAGACATGGCCCAGAGGATAAACCCTCTAGAGGCCTCTTCAGAAGTCCTCAGGGAAGGTGGTGGGGTGGGGTATGTGCAAGAGGGTAATGCCAAGGCCAGTAGATTGGAGGCCAATTTCAATGTGGCACTGTCACACAGCCTGTGTGGCCCCTGCCTCCTGGAACCCATGTCCCAGTGCACAGCTGTCTTCTGATAATCAAGACATAACAAAGATGGCAGAATACTTGTGTACTTATATCTCATATGCATCTTTCCCTTGACAGCTTTGATGGCCATATCTATGACATAGTTCCACATAACCAGGACCCCAGGGCCATCCCTGCTAATCTCCACAGAAGAACTGAAGCCCCCATTTAATAATCCACCAGGAACAATGTCCTGCTGACAGCCTAACCAGCCATGCCCTTAGAAGCAATCCCTTCCTTGCTCAGGGGAGCTCAACCCTAGCTCCTACCTTGACTCCAGCTCTGTGAAAGGCTAACAAATAGCACCTCTCTGGAAAGCCATGCCCAGGACTCTATACCCACAGGAACCCACACTGCAAATGGGCCTGAGCTAAGTCACCACAAACCATTGATTGGTTTAATTGAATTTTAAAAGTTGTGGACACAGCTCAGTAGAAGAGCATTTGTCCAGCACGTGTGAGGTCATGGTTCAATCTGGAGCTCCAGAAGAAACAAACACATGAATCTGGTATGACCTCAGCACTGGTTCGGATGTTTACTGAGAGCACATAATCGACACAATAAAAACAAGTAAATAGATGCCGTCCTATTGAGAAGCATCCTGGAGCTCTGACTTCACAGCTCTTGGCTGGAGGTCACTGTAAACATGGCCTGGACGACCACCCGTAAGAGCATTATGTGCATGTTTGTACTGGGAGTTATGAAACACATCATAGAACCAGCTTCTGAAGAAGGGTGACAGCTCACCGCAGGCTCCCCTGTCTGTGTGCCTTCTCGACACCACAGCAGGGACCCGGGAACTTGGGTGGTAGCACTGTGGCTGGGAAGTCTCTACTTTGGTCATGGTATTAGAAAAGCATTTGGGGAGACAGTGGTAAGGTTAGGACAGACTCCCACAGTGAGGGCTGTGGGGCATCCTGAGCCTTATACCAGCTGGTAACTGCCCTCTGCCTCTCAGCTCTGCTCTCTCCTCACCTGGGAATGAGGACTCAGCCCTCTCACTATGGTGGTCACTTATTCACCCCCTAGTTGAGGTGTCCAATGATTTGCGGCCCCTCCTGACCCTGTACCCTCAGCCTTTCTCACCTTTTTTGTAGTACAGAGACCATGAGGCCTTGAGTCAGGCTTCAGCAGAGCTCTAGGACAGTGACAACAGGCACCAAGGTCACCCCCAGTGTTCACACTACCTGTGCTTACATACCTTCCCCTCAGGCCCGCAGGTTTGCCCAGGGCTCATGGGTGTTCCCTTCCCCCACCTACAGTCCAGCCAGCCTTCAGTCCTAGCCCACTTGCCCAGGCTCCACACATTTTTTTCTCTTCATTCTCTGGTTGCCATCTCCCAAGGACCCACTGCCAGGATTCTCTTTACTGACAGAACAAAAGGGAAAGGACCATGGGAATGGCCAAGAGAGCCATCTCTCATTGTTCAAGTAATTACTGCTATTTTTGAGCAACTGTTTGGGGCTTAGATTGGACTTGCGTGTGGGTGGCGGGACTGTTCTCTGAGGCAGAATAGGACAGCGAGATCTTTGAGACCCATTGGCTGACCTAGGGACAGGAGCTGTGGTCCAGAGGATGAGCACCTGCCTGGCACACATCAGGCTCTGGCGTCCACTCCTAGAACTGTATCGAAGTATGCAGGAGATGCCCCAGACCTGAGTCCTCTCCTAACATCTGGGGGACACAAGGCAAGATGGAGCATGGATGGACTGTTTTTTGAGTTGTGGGTTTGGGGGAGCCTGGAATTAAGGCTGCAGAATGCAGCAGCCAGGGAAGGGTTCAGTAGGAGAAAGGGATGACAGGCCTGGCATCCAGAGCAAATCCCATCAACAAAACACAAAGCATCAGTGGACTGGGAGCAGAGGCAGGGGAGGTGGAGGAGATAGGAAAGAATCCCAGTGTTCCCATGGGAACACGAAAGCCACGACTAAAGCAGAGAGATGAGAACAGAAGGTCAGGATGGATGTGAGAGACATTCCCAAGACAAAGATGGCCATGGAGAACACTTGAATGGCTACCCCAGGTGTGTGGCTAAGGTGGGGGGCCCATTGCTGGCACAGGTGGTCAGGAAGAGCCCAAGCTAAAGCCCCACCTCCCAGGGGAAGCTGTCAGAAGGTGGTGGATACTGGCCTGAGCTGGCAGACATGGGCTGAGGAAGAAAGTCATTGGATCATCAAGGGAGGGGCATAGAGTCTGGGCTCACTGCCCAGCTGAGAGGTGACAGCAATTTGAACTAGAAAAGGTGGCAGAAGGATCTAGCACAGGTGAGATAGAGAAGTGAGTTCTTGGAAAGAACAACTCTTGGTTCTGGGAAGGAGGTGGAGCAGCTTGGAGAGAGACAGAGACCTGGACCGGCGTCTGCCTGGAGTGGTCTCGAGCAAGGATGTGAACGTGAACCATTCAACTGGGAGGCAGTCATAGCAGGCAGTGGGCAGTGAGCCAGAATCTGAGAGGAAGAGCAGGTCAGGGGGCAAACCACGGAACTCCCTTTGTAGACCATGCTGGCCTTAGGGTCACAGAGGTCAACTGTTCCTGTTTCCTGAGTTCTGGGATTAAGGACAAGTGCCATTATACCTGGCTGAACAATATCTTGTTGTTTAAGGTCCAGCTCACTTGGGGGGAATCATATGGTTTTCACAGGGGCAGTAGCCTGACATTTCATATTTGAGATGGCCCAAAAGGTCTCAGTAGCCACCAGCTCTGCCACCAACTGAGAGCACCTACTATGTGCCAGGTGACTAAGCAGACATTCCACAGTCACTATGGGGAACAGCTGATGGGAGTAGACAGTAAGATCTAAAGACTCCCAGGGACACTGGCAGTGCATCTGTGACAAGTGTCGTGTGTTACTGTGAATGGCAGCGTGTGAGGAAGGGGAGGAAGGACCGGGAAGAACCAGGCATGACTGAAGGAGACAGCCACAGTAGTCCTAGACAGGGCCCGTGGCTGTCAAGACTGCAAAACAGGGCAGTATGCACGTCAGGCACGGGCAGGGGAGACCTGTGTTCATGCAGAGAGAGCCTGCACATTACAGAGTGCTGGGAAGGCCCCCACACTTTTGCATTGTGCAGAGATGGCCAGGCTGCAGGGCAAAGGGGGGCAGGAAGGACTAGGGTGTACACCGTCCGTCATCCCTGGGCTTGTGGGTGTAGGCTTGCTAGACAGAAGACTTGAAAGGCATTGACCACTTTGTGATATGAGGTCACCAGAAACTGGGCCATGTGGTTTGAGAGCTGAGATAAAATTAAATACTCAAGAAGTCACTGGGGCTGGGAGTGCATCCCTTAACAGTCCAAAGGGCTTGCCTTATGTACAAGAGGTCCTGGGTTGATCTGCATCCAAAAGCTGCCTCTGGTTCCAGCCCTGCCTGACCCTCTTCTCTGCTGCCGTGATTTCATTGTGATGCCTCTCCCTCCATGAGGAGTGCTTAGAGCCCTGGGGAACTCCTCAGTACCTTGAACTGCTGCTGACATAATACAGCAGTTCCAGAAAGGCAACCTACAGGCACGGGGTCAGAACCTCTAGAGCCCTGTGATCTGATCCACAGCGGTCACTTGGTTCTGATAAGCCAGGGCAGGTTGCTGTCTTTGCCTTGGGCAGGCTGAGGTGGAGTTTGTAGCATGAGTAGGGTGGGAGGTGGCACGGGTGGGCGGGAGAACATTTGCAGGTCTGTCTGTGGCCTACTTTGATTGTCTGACTTCCTACACAGGGCTGTTGATGCTCAAGTCAGAGGGAAGGGTGGGCACTGGATTTGATCTGTGAGCAGCTCAGGCAATGAAACTCTTTCCAGAAAAACAAAACAAAACAAAAATCTCCAATCATTTTGGAGAGATGGCCCAGGTTGTGAAGTCACTTGCCCTCAAACCCAATCTGCACAGTAAAAGGAGAGAATTGATTCCCAAAAGTTGCCCTTTGAACCCCCACTCCTCATGGAGTGGCGCACATTGGAACACACACTAAACACATGAAACATAATTTCAAGAAGAAAAAGAGAACACCTCCTCCCACCCCAGAAGCTGCTCATCCCTAAGAAGCTCTTGGAATTCCGTTTTCCTCATTTTGACTACAGGCACCGTGGGAATTCCGAAACCGAAAGGCTTCTCTTTAAAGGAAATTGTCTCAGAGAATGTCAACGTGACCTCACAGAGGTTCCAACTGGATTTGCAGGGTTAGTGGGAGGTGGGGGGTGGAAGCCCACTACTGGTGCTCTGAGGGTGGGGGGGACAGGGCACCCCTGCACAGGGCCACCCATCCATACCCCTACACAGGGCTATCTGTCCACAGGTAAGCATGGAGGTGACACCAGGAATCACAGAAGTTACGTTGTCGTGATTCAGGGCTTTTTACCAAAAAAGAGAATTAGAGAACTTAGAGAACACTCTATACACCCCCCCCCCCACACACACACTTTATAAAAAGTCAAAATAAGCATATTGAACTGGTAATTCCCCAGCTCTTAGTGCTCAGCAGGAGACCTAACTAAAGGGAGTGTTTTGCTTGGAAGCTGAAGTTCTTGCAGTGCAGTGAGAGTTAAACAAGACACTGAGAATTTGTGATTAATTCCAATCTGTAGCTTGGACCTGTGCTGTCCTGTGAAGGCTCCCGTGCTAAGCTCTGTTGTCCCCAGCTGGGCACTGTGAGGGGGTGAGGTTACAGTGGAGCCTTTAAGAGGTGGGGGCTCATGGGGACCGTGACATGACTCTGGTCCCCTCTCCACTCATTTGCTTCCTTACCACAAGGTGAGGAACTTTGCTCTTCCACACGCCCACCACGGTGCTTTGCCTCACCACAGCTAAGCACAAACTGATGGACCATGAGCAGAAAGCTGTGAAGCTGGGAGCTCACTTAACCCCCTTCTCCTCATGAAGTGTTAGCTCAGGTAGTCAGGGATGGAATGCTGACTCAGACAGCTGGCATCTGACAGAGCATGGGACAGCCAGAGCCCAATGTAACGGCTGACATTTAATGCATGATTCATTATCTTAAATTATACCAGTAGGCTGGGAAGGAGCTTCCATTGCAGTGCTAAAACAAACAAACAAACTAACTAACTAAAAACAAAAATAAACCCTAAAAAACAACAACAAAAACACAAGTACGGAGCTGGGGAGGCGGTCTGGGTAAGCATGAAGCCCGGCCCTAGAATCCTCAGCAGTCACGTGAGCCAGGCATGGCTGAGTGTGCCTATAACCAGAAAGTTGGATGAGTGACGATGGTGGCTTTGCCTAGTTAAGAGTGAGCATCCGTGAGTGAACCTGTCTCAAAGTGACAAGGCTGAGACTGACAGAGAAAGACACACAGTTGTACACACATATCTATATAAATGCATATGCTAAACACACACACACACACACACACAAAGAGAGAGAGAAAGACAAACAGACAGAGATAGAGGCAGACACAGACAGAGACAGATAGACAGACAGGAAGAGAGGGGAAGGAAGAGACAAAAGAGGAAGGAGGAGAGGGATGGGGGAGAGGAATAAAGGTGAGAAAACCTTACCCAAATGCACAGAATCAAAGGTCAAAGTGGGATTTAAACCTAGGTCTGTTTCCCTTTTTCCTTCTGATTCTCTACACCACTCTCTCCTCAACACGAACCATCCCTCCTCCTCTAGAAAAATGTCCTTCTCCTGGACCTCCTCTTTCCCCAGTTAGGGCACAGCCATGATATCCCTGTAAGTGCACTGTGCATGCACATCCGTTTACATGTGTACATGAACAGCCAATCAGTAAACTGAAGGTCCAGGACCAGAAGTGTTTGCATTTCCTCATGAATTGAAGAGAAAGCACATGGCTTCGCTAAGCAGAAAGCTCACCACCGTAGCCCAGAACAGATGCCTGAAGAGACTGCCTAAGCCTTTCCCCCTGTTCCCACCCTGCTGGTATTCCGAGTGCTGAAGTAAATATTTAATCTCAAACGGGAGTTCTACCCTACCTTAAGTCATTCACTTCCCAAATTAAAGGCACAAAATTTTTATGCTTGTAGTAAGCCTTAGACAGCTATTATGTCTACTTCCCTACCATAAATAACCCTGAGTCATGACTAGCTGTGTTCTGCCTGGCCTGCTCTTGCTCCAATTGGCCAGCTCTCATGGCCACATTTTTTATGATTCGCCTACTGCATGTCATTTCCCCCCCCCTCCATCTTCTCTCTACTCCACTTGTGGTCCTCCTCAGACCCCAAGCCTGGAAACTGAAACCCCACCCACATCTCTTCTGCCCAGGCTGTCAGCATCTTTATTCAACCAATAGTTTTAAATTAAGGAGCAAGGTCCTGAAGCATTACTTGATGTGTGTGTGTGAGGATTCTGACCTGGGAGGGCAGCATTTAGCATTATAATACATAGCAACAGACCAAACCCCAACACCTGAGTATTTGTGTCTCCTGCATTCCTATGTTGAAATCCCCCTGCAAAAGAATCTGGAGATGGGACCTTTGCAGAGGAATGGTGAAGGCCTCGGGAATAGGGTTAGTGCCTGTGTTGGTTTGAATGAGAGTGTCCCCCACAGACTCATGTCTTTAAACCTTTGGTCCCAGTTGGTGGCGCTGCTTGAGGGGGTCTCAAAGCGTAGCCTTGTTGGAAGAAGTATGTTGCTGGGGTGGGCTTTGAGGTTTCAAAGCCTTGTGCCATTCCGTGTGTGAGTACACTCTGGGGCTCTCACATTCCTTCCTTCTCCTTCCTCGCCCCTCCCCCTTCCTCTCCTTCCCCCTCCCCTCTCCATCCTCTGTTTCATGCTCAGGGTTTGATGTGAGCTTGCACCTTGCTGTTCTAACCACTATGCCTATCTGCTGCCACACTTCCTCACTGTGATGGTGTTGGACTCGTGTCTCTGGAAATAACTTTCAAATAAACCCCTTCTTCTAGGCACTGCCTTTGGCAGTGGTGTTTCGGCATAGCAACTAATAACATGTCCTTACGAAAGAGGTTTGAGGAAAGCTGCCTTAGTCTTTCTGCTATGTGGGGACACAAGAAGAAGAAGCCTTCTGCGAACACCAAACATACTGGCACCTTAACCTCACACTTCTCAGCCTCAAGGAGTGTGACAAAGAAATCTCTCATTTTTAAAAGACACCAATCTTATAGTGATTCGTTACAGCAGCCTGAAGAGATTAAGAAGCCTACTTAAAAATTATTGAACTCCAGACATAACACAGGAGCTTCTGAGTAGAAGACCAGAAGCTTGCAATCCGCTACCAGCATCACTGGTGTGCAGAGTGCAAATTCTCTTTGCACACTGGGCATAGTAGCACACACCTTTAATCACGGCACTTTGGAGACAGACACAGGCAGATCTCTGTTAGTTCAAGGCCAGCCTGGTCTACATAGCAAGCTCCAGGCCAGCCAGGGGTCCACAGGAAAACCCTGTCTACTAAGTAAATGAATGGATAAAATGAAATACTTTGTAACCATTTTCATCCAAGGGGAGGGGGGAAGAACACATCAGCTACCATACAGGAAACTTCTAGAAGGATTTTCTATGATTAGCATGCCTCCAGGAAGAGTAAGCTGTGGGTTTTACAAACTTTAACGTTTATATGTTGATCTTCTCAGCCCTTAATGGGTAAGTTAGGAAAAACTGTATTAGCCAGACCAATAAAGAAATAGCTTGTTCTATCTCCTCTTCTTGGCAGCTGTATAAAACACCATTGGTAATACCAAGCAGTCAATAATAACACAGCCATGACTTTTCTTGCTGGTTTAAAAGAGAATCAAGCTAATAAAAATGTGTTCCTACCTCTAACATCCCTTGGAGAGAAGAATACAGCCATCAAGGCCCAGATGGGATGCAGGTGACAACCAAGGACCAGAAGACTGTGTCCCTTGCTGAGCATGCCATCTCCTGGAACACTGTCTTACTGCTCAGTTGATGTGTGGGGACATGACTGGACTACTGTGATTTCTTTCCAAAAAATACCCAAAACCAAGAGCCTACCATCTAACAAGGAAGTGTATGTACCTTCACCAAAAGACCCAGAATGTTCCAGTAGCTCCACTGACCGCAGTCCCATACTTTAGGCCATCTCCCACCTCAGAACTGGGGAAGCTTGGTTCAGTACACTGCTCTCATCAACTGGAAATGATGTCAACAGCTAGAGTGCAGACAACAGATGAATGGTACAAGGACAGATGGAGCTTGAAAGGGGCAGAACTTACCAGAGGAGGCTGAACAGCTCCATTCTGTTATACAATGGCCTTGGCAGCCATGGAGAGGGACAGGAGGGGAGGGGACCCACTCATACACCAAGCTGGGAGTGTCCTCTTCCTCCTTCTGGATGCTGGCAGCCACACAGTGTACATCACTGGTTAAAATACATTCTGTGGTGCACTCAGTCCACAGATGGAGACGTTGGTGTATGTCACAGGTCAATAAAGAGTGCCACTGTTGTGATTTAAAGGCCCTTGAACAGGAAGCTCACTGCATCCATCAGAGAATTTTGGGTGGAGATCATTGAGATTGCATCTGGGGGAACAGGAAGCTCCAAACACTCCATCTTTGTTCCCTACCACCGCTAAGATTCCCCGTACTAAATGACTAGCACTATACTCCATGCCCACCCTGTAGGGGGCATCTGGGGATCATTGGTGGCTCTGGACTGGAACTGCTGTAGTATTCAGTGCTAATGTCATCAATACCCAGGTCACTGCCAAGGACAAGATGACAAGATGTCTGCATCTTGGGACAGTTAGCCTCCACTCCTTCCTTTATGATTCATTCATCACTTCGGGCTGGGAGGAGTGGTCTATGGCTGTTATCTGTCACTTGGGGGTAGGGGGTGGCTCATAGCTATGAACATCAATGGAGGAGAGCAATGTGGCAGCCCGAGGACCCCAAACCAGTCAAGAGCCTGTTAGCATGCTTTATGCACTTCCTCCTGCCCAGATCCTGGCATGCCACTCACACTTTTCCTCTTTGCCCATTTAAAGAAAATCCCCTGGGAGGCATCATATACATCTGCCTCCTCAGAGAACTCCTGATGATGCCTGGGTATGGAAAGTGAAGGTCCAGGCAGAGGCCTCGCCGGTGACCACATACTCCTAAGAGTTTACAGATGTGCTCTGCCTTGACTTTTGTTGCTGTGTCACGCCCCCTCCTTTTCTTACCTTTCAGTTGCTCATCAAACATCTAGGGTTGGGAAGAAGGTGCTGGGGAAATCTCTGAACTCAGCTTTGAGGCATAGAGTGGGGCGGGGACCACAAACCAGCTCGAGCAATCTGAAATTCTCATGAGAAGTGTTTCCGTTTCTGGGTTCTCTAGACTAGGGAATTTTGAATATGCAAAAGCATCTTGGGAATGGAACCCAAGTCTTAAACACCAAGTTCAGCTATGATTCCTATGCAGTGTTTGCACACAGGCCAGAGGGAATTAATTCTGTTCCTTGCTCTTGGTGCGTCTCTAATGGGGCTGGCAGCTGTGACACAGGTCAGGCATGTGGCTTTACGCCACTGGCCTCATGAGACTCATGATGTTCTGGATTTGGGGGCCTGGCATCTTCAGATGCTCTCTTAAGCCAGCTTGCTGCATGCAGACAATGGGGACAGTGGGAACGGTCCACTGCGGGACCATGGCAACCAGCGGGGCAGCTGCCTTCCAGCACTGCCAAGTGTGCCAAAGGGATGTGTACCCACTGCTGGAAATTGCTGTCGTGTGTGTGCATTTTCAAGAGTATAAGAAACAAAATCTCCTGTGAAATTTGAGCAGCCATGCCAAGATCATCTATCTGATTCCTTGAGGCCATGGAGTGCCCATTTGCAACTCCTGGTGAGAGGCCATGGTAGGGCATTACTAGATAAAAACAACAACAACAACAGCCACCACCACAACAACAACAACAAAAACAACAACAACAAAACACAGTAGTATTTGGTTTGGCCATCTGGTTATTTGAAAAATATGTCCAGGTTTTTAAAAACATGTATTGTGTTACTCTAATATAAATATTCTTATAGGGAAAAGGGCATAAGTAGGGAAATTAAAATAGCTTTGAATCATTGTAACCCTATTCTCTGAAGCAAATCTTTGAATGCACTTGGTGTTCCCTTCTGGTTTTTTTCTCTGTGTTCATTGTAGAAATAACAGTATCTCTGTGTGTAGCTATCTAAACGGCACCTGTCAGCATGGCTTCGACAGCCTCCATTTTATAACTTCTGCTTTCCATCCAAAGGCACTGTGAGCTTTTCCCCATCTTAAAATCCTGCAAAATCCCATTATCCTCATGGTTATATCAAAATCCATCATGTAGCATTACCATAATTTACAAAAAAACATTACCTTGCTATTGAGTATTTAAAGGTATTATTTGTTGTTGCTATTGAAATAGTTTCCATGTAGCCATTATCATCATCATCATCATTATTTTATTAAAACAGTATATTATTATAATATTATATTAAAACACACTGGCCTGGAACTCAGGGTCTTCTCAACTCAGCCTCGCAAGTGCTGCAAGTGCCAGGAGCACACACAGGAGAGATATTCAGGGAGACAGTAGCAGGAGACTAAATGTGTTTGCTGGAAATGTGGGAAATCCTTTTCCTGCTTCCTTTATTTCCCTCAGAACACTTTTCAGTTCTACTCTACAGCCTTTGTTAAAGGATGGAAATTCAAAGGCATGTTTTTCAGTTGACTTTCCAAGTGAGCACCCCAGTTTCTCAGGAGCCCCCTCATCCTTTACAAAAGCGTCCAAGACGATGGAAGACTCCATTTTCTCAAACAATTCTGCAGAGGAGAGGATATCTAGGTCACCAGTGGGAAGTGGAGACCCAAGGTTGAATTGGCCTTGGGGGACCAGTCCCAACGTTTGTGAAGAAAACAGCCCTGGAGTTAGATAAATATGTCAGAAAACCGTAGTCTTGCGGGGGGGGGGCTCCCAGAAGACTGGGGAGGGTGGGGGAGCTCCCTCTGCACAGACGGGGAAATTTCGTTAATAAGAGGCTGAGTCTGTAGGATGTCTCCAGCATTGTGGAGTGCTCACACTGGATAAGCAAATATTCCCAAAGCTGGGAAGTTCTGAGATTTTAAATACCTCTCTCAATATTTGGATGAGGGATCCTTGCCATTGGAAGACATCAGACCTATCAGCCCATGTTCTCATCTGACAATTGTCCTTGATCCTCACTGTGACCTGGGAAGAACAGGCCCAAGATTCAGCATCCAAAAGGAGAAACTGAGGCTAGCAAAGGAAGGAGGGAATTGATATGGTAAGTATATCCCATCTGTGTGCTTTGTTTTTTTTTTTAATCTGTTCAATCAGGGCACAGAGTTTGAGAGAAAGATTCTGCAGCTAAGGGGAGGGTCTGAATCCTGGATGCTGTGACCACAGCCCAGTGTGTCCTTCCAGGTCAATAGCTACCCACTCCCAAATGCATGAACACCAATAGTGCTTGCTTATAACCCCCTGCTCTCCATCCAGTTTCTTCTTTCTTTACTGTTTCCCCCCTTTCCTTCTCCTTCCCTTCCGAGGAAGGCATTTTCCTCAGGTATCTGTTCATACTCTCTGGCCTGCTCCCCTTCCACAGCTGCACAGTGAAGCTCACAAGGGTAGATGAGCGTTTGTTTAAGACACCACAGTACAGACCTATGGCACTGCCCACACACCATCACCACCTCACACACTCACAGGGTTAGCTGTCGGACAGACCTACAGGAGTAGGGAACTTCTGGGTCAACGGGCCTATATTTTAAGGCTGTGTGAGTTCCGGTGCCCTCTGTGAACAAGACAGCACCGGCATTTATGACACTGCTTATTGTTACTCGATCTTAAAACCTGAATGCCTCATCTAACTTTTCGATCTCTCTCAATCCCTGGAGGTTAGAATCCTGGCTCACCTGCCTCTGGCTTCTGCTCCTTATAACAAGAGCAAAGGAACACCTTCTCTTCCTTCTCTATCCCAGTTCTCTGACCATCTCAAAGATCATGGGGAAGTCCTTTTCTTTATTGGTCGATAGATGGTCTTTACATATAAGAAATGTAGCTCATGGCTGTGATCTGTGTTCGTGATTAATTTATTTCTCCAAGTGACACGTCTGTCTTTGGGCTTCGATAGTATGTTAAGTTTTAGAGTTTATAAAGTAAAATCTGGGTTCTGGATTGTTATACCTTAGGGAGGCAAGCACAGGGGCTAGCTAAACCTGGGACTGACTGTATTTGGCTTTATGCTTTGCAACTGCTCTTCCCTTGTGGTAGTGCATTTATTTAGCAGCTTAATTAGACCTGCAGGTGCCCCCACACCCTTCTCTGAGCAATGCACCTAGCATCAGAAACCTTGAGCCTCCCGCAAACTGCAGCAGGATACACATACTTCTGTCTCTGAACAATAGTATAAATATTCCCATTTTTTATTAGCAATCAGGTTTAGACAGCTTCTCTTCAAGTGTATTCCCAGGATACCTGGGTATAAATAATAGAAGTGCCAATCCAGCCTGAACTGGTTCTAGATAAATTTAGATTTACGATAAAGTAAAAAAATCTGTCCTCCGGTGAACTTTCAGGGAGAATCCCCTACTTATCATCTGGTGCCCGTGCATGCATGTGATTAAAGTGCATCAGAGTGGGGCTGTGTACATTAGGGAAATACATAAAGACATATCTCTCATCAGAAGAAAGACCCCATGGCTCTTAGCAACCAAATGCCTCCTCTTGCATGCAGTCAAAGGAAGCCCTAAACAATGTTCTTTTGCAACACTGAGAAAGCCCTGACTGAGAACCTGGAAACAGCCTGGCCAAACCTGACTATGGTAACATCCGTACAGACTTCCTCCTTTCAGGTTACTGTGGGAGTGCACACCCTACCCGTATATGGTTTTACCCTCCTGTTTAACCTCTGTAGTTTTATTTGTCAAGAGGCCCTGAAGTTGCTACTGCTCCTTTACTGAGCACCTCGCCACTTGCAAACAGTAAACCCAGGTCCTCCCTCCTTCCCTCAGAGTCAGGGAGCAAGTAGTACAAGCCATTCTGAGCTGGATCCAGCCTTCTCCGGACTCAGTTCGCCTCTCGGTGCCTCAGTTTCTCCAACTATGAAACAGTATGGAGAGACCCTGCCGTGCCCCAAGTATTTAGTCACTAGACGCTGGGCAGGGGTGATGGTAAGTCACAGTTACGATGCCTGAGAGTGCTGGCATGGTGACCCTGCCGCCCTCCCTCATGCTGAGGCAAATAATGTCTATTCCTTCAGCTACACTTGGCAGGAAATAAGCGATCCGTCTCCTTGACAGCCCTAATAAATCTAAAGTTCTAGTTGCCACACCCCAAGTGCACATATCTCCCATGGCAGGAGAAGGAAAGGGTGGGACTCTCCCAAGCCCTCCTAGACCTCAGGGCCCTGGAGGCAGAAAAGGCCTTAAAATAGGGCTAGGCCTTGCTTGGAGGAGCCAGGACCCAGGCTATGCAGTCCTGAAAGCTGTGGTGAAACTGGGTGGAGAAGGAAACACCAGAGAGTGGCTGGAGGTGGGCCCAGCCTGCTACACAGCACTGAACAGATCAAACCCCAGCGGGGGCACTTAGCCAGAGCTAAGTGTCTGTCTGTGAGTCTGAGTATTCAGTGGAAAACTTGGGGTGCCAGCTTCACATCCAACAGGTGCACAGCAGGTGCTAGGGAGAGAAGCCGATGAGACAGTGTTTGCTCCACCCCAGTGCACACATCGTCTGCAGTGCCCGGTGTGGAGCGTGGTCATAAGAAGCCACTAACTCCTCTGAGGAACCAGGAAAAGCTTCCTGGAGGAGGTGTCTGGTGAGGCAGAACCTGATTGGTACTGCCTGGGCCGGGGATGTGTACAGACTCCCTAGTGCTCATCCTAGCACTGTGTCCAGGCTTCTGCTCGCTCTCTGCTGAGACTCTGGGGTGCCCAGGACAGCTGTGAGCCCAGCACTAGGCTGTGTCAGGACCCCCAGGATAGCCATCTGAGGTGGATATTCAGGGAGTACCAGCCAGTGGCCAGTCGCAAGCATTGTCTCGTTTGGTTCTTTAGTGAGCTGTTTCCTTGGATAAAAACTCAGTTCAACAGAAAAGCAATGTCAGAAGTCCCAGGAAGAAGTCCCTGTGGCCTGGGCTCACTGAGAAACGTTTCCTCTCTTACTGCTCATGCCTGATTCCATGGAAGAGGGGTTATTGTTCTGGGAACAACGTGGTGACCATCTGGAGAAAGCTAGCCTCAGGTACGGACAGAGCAGGAAGCACTTCATCTGCCTCTTTAGGAAAAGAGGGTGACACTCAGAAGAACCAAACAGTTTGTGTTCAGAGTGAACTGGTGCTGCCTCTGAGCTGTGTGACTTGGAAAACATTACTCAATCTCTCTGTGCCTCAATTTCTTCATTTGTACAATGGGGACAATAACAGTATCTGATGTGTAGGTTGTGTGGGGATTGTGGAATTTGTGCATATGATACAGTGTCACAGTGCTGGCCAGAAATCATGCTCTGTGGGACTGTGCCTGTGCTCTCAGGCCAAGTGATAGCAGAACCTGGTAGAAGGCTGGCTATAGCCAGAACTCCTGGATTTTATCTTAATTGATGCTATTTATCATCCATGTGCTGGGGTGGAATACACCAGGCAATCACTCTGCCACTGAGCTGCACCCCAGTTCTCCGTGTACTAATGTCTGCATCCCAGTCTGCACTCCAGGTGCTAATCGAGTGGGAGTCAAGCATCTTCTCATCCAGCATCCAGACAGGAGCCTGGCTGCACCCTCACTGTGAGGCCCTGCAGACCAGGCAGCATATATGCCCTAGCACCTATCTAAGACTGTCCAGAGACACCCTAGCTCTGGGAAATGCAAGAGCCATTGACACCTCTCAGACTCCCTGGGCTTCAGGGTGGGTGTGTCCCCTTGGTTTCATCAGAAGGTCTTTGAGGTCTCAAACCTGGACTCAGGAAGGGGAGCAGAGTATCTAGGAAGCCCTTGAGTCAGGTATGTATGCACATATGCATATACACATACACACATGCCCTTCTGGATTGGTCCAGCTACTCTCCATGTGTGTCTAGAACTCTGGGTACAGGTAAGTCTAGACCCTAGGCAGAGCAGGAAGCTCAAAAGACCTCAGCATGTCTGCACTAGATATCAAGAGCACCCTTTCCTGCGACCTGGGGCAACTCCCACTTCAGACACTCCCCTGTATCCTACTTCTGCTGAAAGGTCACTTTGGAATCAGGCCAGCCCTATCCAGCCCATCATGAGAGTGCAGACAGTCAGTCTCCATAACTTCTGCTACAGATACAATGGAACCCTCAGACCCAGGGCTCTACTTACTCAGCCTCCCCGGCCCATCGCTTTGCAAAGGTGGGCTGGGCTGGATGTGATGGTACAAGAGCTTTCTGATGGGTGGAGACAGTGTCTCAGGATGGGAACATCAGGGATGCAGGGTTGGGGCAGGCTTTCCATCTTCCTCAGGTTTCCTCCACAGTTACCAGAACTTCTAATCAAAGAGCAGTGATGAGCATTGGGAGGAAAGGGTACCTCACTGGGATGTCCCAAGCCTGGGTGTGTCTTGGGACGCAGGGAGTGGCAGCAGAGGAGGCAGATGTCAGACACTGCTGTGAATCATAAGGTAAATATCTGACATGTGACCCCAAAGGGGTCGTGACCCACAGGTAAATAACCACCTCTATAGTGACTGAGCCTCAAGAACATGGTGTGAAGACATGCACAAAACTTAATCCACCAACATTCGGTTACGAGCAGGGATGAGCTCATAAGGCCCCACCCTCCCTGAGAACTGAGTGGCAGCTAATGTTTGCTCGGGGTGGAGCATCATATTCCTGGTGGCACAGCCATAGCTAACTTGCCCTTCCTTGGGTAAATGACCCTCCCTCCCCGCACGCAGGTGCATGCAGGCAACTCTAACTAAATGCTTCGGAAACAAAATAGACACGGAGTGAGAGAGGGCTCAGGAGGAAGAAGGTGTTCAGCAGGAGAGGAGATAATGGGGAAAATGATTAAAGTATACTGCATACTATTCATGGAACTGAGAGATAATAAAGCAGATGGATACAAGTTAAAATATATAATAAAACAGAATGCTGGGCCGAGTGGTTGAAGGCACAGGTCATGAAGTCCCTAATGCCGTGTGACCCTGCTCATGTGACGTGTTCAGAGCAGGCAGATCTGTCTAGATGACTGGTACTGGTCAGCAGCTGCCACAGGCAGGGTGGAGTGGTACAAGCACAGGCAGGCTGGAGTGGTGCAGGCACAGGCAGGGTGGAGTGGTGCAGGAGGTAGGGGTGGCTGTAATGGGTGGGAGTTTTCTTGGGGGGGGGGCGTAATGAAAATGTTCTAAATTAGACTGCGTTTAAAGTCACGTATCACTATGAACAAACTGAAAACCATCACAGTGCACACTTCAAATGGATGAGCAGTTGGGCATGTGAACCACACCTTAAAACAGCTTCTGAGTAGAAAGAGTTCCACGGAGTAGAGACTTTATCTAAGGACAGTAAGTGCATTTATAATGAAGTTGGGACTCACAACTCCCCAGGCTGATGCCTGACCAACTGAATAGAGGACTCTCTGAAGGACCCTAAAGAAACAAGTGACACCACATTTAAATTGGGTATTGAGGGATGTGGGTGAATTTGCCAGCAAAAGATCGAGGAAACTGTCATTCCAAATTTGCTTAGCATCACACAGTAGGACTAGGATTGTGACCCCTAATTATGCTCAGGATAATGGATGTCTACCTCATTGGCTCCAGTCTCATTGTCTGGCCTCCAAGTCATAATGATCCCCCTACTTGACTCTCTTAAAGTGTTAGGATCTTGTGCATGGGCTACCACATCCAGCTACACCATTCAAGTTAGCTGCCCTTGTAGGAATTAAGGCAGCATTGCCACATGACCTTGGGCTCAGGGTCAGGTAGACACTCAGGCCTCTCTCCTTTCCCACAGCAAAAGAGGACCTGAGAGGCCAGTGCCTTCAGCTCAGGGAAGGAAGCACATCCGTAGGCTGACCATCATGGCTTGTTCATCCCTCTGTCAGCCTCACAGAATGGTTTCAAGGGTGTGGGGTTCCACACCTTCTCTGGGGTTTGTAAATGGCCAGAGGTGCTGTTCTGCATTGCCACAATGATTAGGGGCTGAATGACCCCTAGTGAATTTCCACATAAGAAGGAACTGTATGTTCCCCAGTGTTTCCTGGCCATAGTATAGGTAGAACTATCAGCTTGTAGTTTCTAAGTCCAGAACCCAATTCTATTTACATGTAGTCACAACCCTGCCACATAATTTAACCTGCTCACAACATCTGCGCTAGCCCTTGTGTGATTGTCAGGAAGCCCAGATGTGGGTTGGGCTGTGCTGCTGGATTCCCATGCCACCCACCAGTAGGGAATCCTTGACTCTGTGACACTATAGGTCTCAAATGGCTATGGAATTCGAAGTGTAAGCACGCCACCATTTATACAGTGAAACACGGTCATTTTGTGATGGCTGGTTTCCTCCAACCTCCTTCACTAGTTGGGCACTGTATCACTACCCTCCTTCACTGGTGGCCACCACACCACTGCCACTCCTGCAGGGTGAAGTCTGTGGGTAGCTGAGAGAGACACTGGCTGCCATTTTGGGAGGATGGCACAAATCACATCATGGAAAGGGGCGTGGTCTGAAACAGAAGAGCTGGCTCTGCCTGTGTCAGGAGTCCCACTTCCTTTCCGTGGTGACAAATATTTAGCTTAGAGGTTAGGAGCCATGACCTCAAGCCAGAAAGATCCAGTTTGGGGCTTACTAGCTAAACACTCTGGGGACATTATATGATCTTGGTGATCTGGAACTGCTTGCAACATGGGCTGCCATGGGCCTTGAAGGCTGTAAATGGGCACAGGAATTGACCCCATGTTTCTATAGGGACCAACGTTGTCTCATCTTTGCTGTTAGCATTTTTTCAGCAATCCTACCCTGACCCGACCAAGCTACTATCCCCTCAGTTCTTGCTCACCAGATGCTTAGGGGAAAGGGTTGACACAGATGGACCAGGGAGCAGATATGTCTGTGCTGGGACCTTCTGAGCTCCAACTAGAACCAGGCACAGCTCCTGGCTGCATGCTAGGGTGCAGGAGGTGGAGAGAAGGCATCTACCACCCAGAAGCTCCGGAAACTCCATATTGTCTCCTGAATCACCCATCACTATTGTTTCCTGGGAAGCCCTGGGCCAATCCTTAGGTTTCGGGTTTGTGGGGTCTCCGCTCAGGATTCTGCCCTGATCTGAGAACTCTTAAGATGGACCAGGTTCCTGCCCAGAAGGCTCAGCCCAGCCCTCAACGCAGGAGACCACTGCTGTTCCCTAGGATTAAACCTCCATGGACTTTCGCTTGGCCCACACAAGCCTCCAGACTCACGGTACACAGGCTTTGGAGCAGAAGGGATTAGCTTCTCTCCTCATCCTGGTATCTCTGTCTGTTGTCACACAATGGTATTCTCCTTCCTAAACAAGCCTAGGCTAAGATCAGCCCCAGTGAGACTCACCTCCTGCCATGGGTGACACACTCCAAGGTCTTGTGCCTTTCCCCATGGCCTCAGAAGTAGAGGTCAGCTACTCAAGCCTCAGGGTACCCTGTGCTTTTGCTTCACCCTCTGACCTCCAGCAGAGACTTGAGTAGTCCCTAGGGTGGTGACAAAATTGGCACTCCACCAAGAGCTGACTGGGCTTCTTAGGAAAAAGCCATTATATCTACTCTGAGGAGGTCATGGTCCAGCCTGGGTGACAATCATGTGACTGTGGTTCAGTGTTGTGTTTGTTGAGACTGTGACAGAGGCCTTGATCCTCCTTGGACAAGGAAGGCCAAGTGATTCTTCCTAGGTAGGATGTGAAACTGCAAGAGTTAACACTGGAGCTGAGTATTGAATGATGGACAGGTGCTTCCCCGGGACAGGGCTAGAACTCAGACTCTCCCCTTCAATCCCCACACTAAAAATCCTGGCCACTCTTTTTGGCCCCACACCTTTCTTCCTGAGTGACAGAGGATAGGGGAGGGATAAAGACGAAAGACAACTCCTGTTTGGACTGAATCCCGACCCAAAGCCAATGCTTTCCTCAGACTGTTTCCAAAGTTTGAGTATCTCCCCAGATGAGTATCACAAGATACAAATTCCCTAGGACCCCCCTCCCCAATGTTATCCAACAGACAACAATCAAAATCAAAATAGACTTCAGAAATACTGGGTCAAATAAAGCAAATGACAAGAGCCTTAGTAATAAAACATAAATTGGTGTGTTTTAAATGAACTTTTGAAATAAAAATATCATAGCAAGTATTTAACATACAGTGAGCCCACACCTGTCCCTCAGTATTTCTAGCTGTGTACAGGTCCATAAAGTCTCATACGGTCATGTCAATAGTACTGCCATCGCTCCCATTTGGCAGACAAGAAGAGTGAGGCGTCTCAAGAATGGTTTCATTTCCCACATTCCATTGACATATAGCAGAGTTGAGACTCATGAAACTCTGTCCAACCAAGTCCCACCCCTTAGTGGGGGATTAGGAGATCCTGAGACACATATTTCCAGGCTATCCAACAGAGATCCTTTTCCACTTATGCTCCCCAGAGCGGTTATGCAAAACACTGCTCCGGGTCACTTCTAGAAGACTCTGAAAGCCACGAAATGCATCTCAGCGCCCTGCTTCTCTTTCCTTTCCCCCACTTGTGTCTGTAACCAATCACCCACCAACACAGAGGACAGTGGATTTGGGCTTATGGCTTTGAAACCCATTAAGAACCAGCTGGTGCTCTTGTCTGGGCTTCAGGAGCGAATGGCAGCACTAAGACAGTCATCCTTGCCCAGGAAGCAAAGCAAAAAGAAGTCCCCAAGGTCTCTCAATCCCCTTCCAGGGATAGCTTCCAAATGGCCTACAGATCTCCCACAAGGCCCCACCTCTTAAAGGTCCTGCCACTTCCCAGGGGCATCACAGTTTGTAGCCAACCCTTCAAGACACAGGCCTTGAGGTAGGACATTTACCCAAAGCATAGCATTGGATGGCTCATTGCAATGGAGAGAGCATAGGCTAGACCAGGAAGAGGGGATGGTGCAGCATTAATTCAGAGTACAACAGAAGCAGGTCCCTGCTCTCTCCAGGTTTGCTCTCCTGTACACTCTGTCCTCAACCTTGACTCCAGCCACCAGCACAAGCTCATTTCTTCTGATATCTTGGACACATCATACTACCTCTACCCACTGTGCTCCTTTCACCTGCTGCAGCACCCCATGCCCTCCTGGGAGTGTGTCTCAGGCAGATCTGCAAGCCACAGTGCACCTATAGTGTTCTTTTGGACCACAACCCAAAGGCAATCTTGTGGAAAGCATGGAGATGGGGCATGCCAGGTTCCTCTATTCCATCAAACAGCAAACCCAAAGCATGATTTGCACATGTTCCTTTTGTCCTGGATGTTCAATGACATAATGTAAGGCTGGCAACATCTCTCTCCAAAGGAAAGGGGATTGGGTTTAGAAGATTCGGTCCACCCCCCAGAGAAATGTTAAATCGTAAACTAAGCCCGTGGAGGAACCCAGAGCCCCCACCACCACGGTTGCTATGGAGTTCTGAAAGGTGAATGTGATGGTGATCTTGATGGTCAAATTGATGGATTTAGAGTTGCCCGGGAGACACTCCTCTGAGAGCAGCTGTGAGATGTTTCCAGGAAGGTTTGGCTGAGGTAGGAATGTGGGTGGCACCATCCCATGGACTGAGATCAGGTCTGAATAAAAGGGGGAAAGGGAGGAGCCACTGAAACGTTCCTCAAGGTGATGCTCTTTTCTCATCTCTGTTTCACGATTGTCCTAGTTTTTTTTTTTTTTTGCTTTGTTTTGTTTTGTTTTTCCTGTTGCTGCGATAAAACATTCTGACAAAAGCAACTTAAGGGAGAAATGGTTTATTCCAGTTCCCAATCCGAGACGCCATCCACCATGGCAGAGGGTCAAGGCTTCAGGAGCTCTAGGTAGCCAGACTCATGAATCCCAGTCTGAACCAGAGAGCTGGTGCACACGCTCCTCTTCATTCAGTGCAGGACCTGGCAGCAATGGTGCCCGTCACATCTCAGGTGAGTCTTTCCACAGCAATGGATGCAACTGAAAATCTCTCAATGGAAAATCTCAGCAATAGAAAATCTCTCAGGGCTAGTGAGATGATTCAACCAGTAAATGCGCTTCCTGTCAAGCCTTAAGACCTAAGTCCAAACCTTGGGACCCAGATCATTGAAGAAGAGAACTAACTCCCACAACTTGCCCTCAACTTCCACACATGTATCATGCACACACAGGGGGTAGTTTCCTTTCTGTTGATGTGATAAAACTCTCACTAAAAGCAAGTTGGCGGGGGAAAGGGTTTATTTGGCTTACACTTCCAGGCCACAGTTCATCAGTGAGGGAAGTTGGGGCAGAAACCCCAGGAGAAGGATGCTTGCTGGCTGACTCGGGCTCAGGCTCAGGGGAGTTTTGTACACAGCCCAGGACTACCTGCCTAGGGATGTTCCCACCCACAGTGGGCTGGGTTCTCCCACATCACTTAATCATCAAGACACTCACTCACAGACCCATCTGACCTAGGCAAGTCTTCAACTGAGGCTTTCCTCTCAGATGACTCTAGGATGTGTAAAGTTGACAACTAAAGCTAAGTGAGACAGACACACAATACACATGTGAACACACAAACTAATTAAATAAACAAAGATTGTTTTAATCTTAAAAAAAAAAGAAAATCCCTCACAGGCATCCCCATAAGCCAACTTAATCTAGACAACTCCCTCCTGTGACTTCCTCTCAGTTGTTTCAGATCCTGCAAAGCAGACAACTGAAGTTAACACTGGCTGAGGACAGGATGTGGCCATCTACTCCACACTCCTGCTTTGTCTATCCACCTCAGTGAACTGTATCCCTCTGAACTATGAGCCAAAATAAAACCAACTTCTTCCTCCCTCTCTCCCTCTCTCCTTCTCTCCCTCACTCCCTGCCTGCCTGACTGCCTCACTCCCTGCCTACCTACCTGCCTGCCTGCCTGCCTGCCTTAAAGGGTTCTTGTCAGGGATTTTCAGTTCAATAATAAAGAAAATAACAACATATAGCACAGATAACAATGACGCAGAGCTGCACCTAAAACACCCCCCCCCAAAAAAACAAAACTCCAAACAAACAAACAAAAACAAGAAACATTGAATCCAACCAGGCTGTCCAAGAACCAATCCATTAAACAGATTAGAAAGCTGAGGTTCAGGGACGCCATTCCTCTGTCCCACAGCTCAAGGTTCCAACATGGTCTTGGGAGTCCAGGTGTCCTGCTGAGTTCTGGAGGCTACAAAACTTGAATCTGACTTCTTATATTTTTGGTTGTGAGCCTAGCCTTCAATGGCTGACTCATCTCTCCAGCCCTGAAGCTGACTTCTTAAATGGGACAGAGGAGGCCAAACGATGCACACAGGAAGGATTCAGAAAGGCTGTGTGATGGGTGGGTGTGGAGCAGGGGAAACACTCCTTGCTAAAACGAGGTGCCAGAACAGGATGAGTCACAGGGGATGCTTGACTGAAGAGACCAGGCCACAGCATAGAACAGCACTGTTGACACACCATGACAAGGGCACTGGGGAGTCAGAAGCTTTGACTTGATGATATGTTGAAGGTGTCCAAGGGAAGTGCCTTCACAGGCTCTTTCTGAGCAAAGGGACAATGGCAGGTGGGCAGTGGTCACCAGGTGAGTCACACCCTGGCACCAGTCTCCATGGATACTGGGGAACTTATGACAAAGCTATGGCTGCCCTCATGGGTGGCTGCCCTGGCCCCACCCCCACCCCAGCTTACACAGCTGCCTTCATCTGCCTCCAACACTCCATCTGCCTGCCCCACCTTAGTTCCTCAGAACCTGTCACTTGGCATAATGCACTAGTGAGAGCAGGCCATAGGGTGAGCAAGGGAATAACGTCCCTCCCGCCCCATCCTTCCTCAGGGCCTCTCCTGTTTCTCCATCTCTTTGTTTCCATGACAGCATCTGGCAACGAGATGTCTACTTCAGAACACTGGCAGGGATGGTCCACAGGAGTAGAGGCAGAGGCTGCAAAAGGAAGAGTGGTCTGACCTGACAGACTCACTATGTGGGTACCCCCTGAGACTTTACAGCTACCATGACCACTCTTTCCTCCAACCAGGAGAGGACAGGTGTCTCAGAGATGCATCCATGCTGTCCAGTTCTGTTTATAGAACATGCCAGAAGCCCACCTCATCTCACCCCCTCTGATCACACCTCTCTTTGTCCTGTCTGCCTGGCTTGTTGGAACAGCACTAGTGTGCCAGTCTCTCTGCCACTCCTTGCTTTCTTTCTTCATTGTTCCAAATGAATAGAGCTAGAGCAACATTGGCACACCATGACCTTTGGCCCTGTTGCTGGTAGCCCAGAATCCCCCTGTGGCTCTCAGGGTCATCTGAACAAAAGTCAAGACATCACAATGGCCAGAGATGTCCCCCATAACATGCCTGATCTCTTCCATGGTCACCCTTACTCACTCTGCCTATTCACTCAGATCTTCTTCCTCTCTCTAGAACATTCCACACTACTTCCACCCAAGGCCTTTCTAATGCCTCTCCACAGAACATTCTTCTTCAGGACTGTCCCTCCAGGATCCGCCCAATCCAAATGCCCACCTCCTACTCCCTGGGTAAAGAGACTTTCCAGTTCTCACATCTGCCATTTTGACAACACCCTCCATATCTCTGGCCCCACAGAAATAACCCTGTGCTCTTTCAGCAGCACAGAACCCTGGATAGGCAGGCGGGGCTGGACTTAGAGGATGAAGAGGGAACTTCCCCCAGCATGTTCTGTCTGCTTTTGAAAGACCTCTGACCCTTTATTAGCTCCCAGGGTCCTTGGTAGTATCTGTTTGCCTCTTGAAATATTAAGTGGGACATAAGAACTTGTCTTTCTTAATGATTCCCTAGAGGAAATGCATGTTCTTTGCTGAAAAGTCTCAAGAGAAAAGCTACTGGGGCAGGAGCTGGGGAAGGCTCCTTGATACTCTCTGTGATATAGTCATGTCTGAGGACAGGGATCCAAGACCTTGGTGTCCTCACAGCCTTAGGCCATTCATCTATCCCTATACAGGGACCCTCTTGTCTCATGCCTGCTGCTTAATCCCCTGAGTACCATACTGTACAGTAACTGAGGGCCTCCTCCTTACCACCCTCACCCCCACTCACACACACATGTGCACACATACACACAGGAACAAAGCTCTAGGCAGACAGGACCTCTTGTCTAGTCCATTCTTGTACATCATCACCCAGGACTTTGGTCCCCCAACACTGAGGCAGTGAAATAGCCCTTACTGCTGAAATCTGTTGAATGAATACATGAGTTCTGTGGGTCACAAGGCTCCTCTGGAGGGCAGCTGAGCATGTGACTCTGTCACCCTAGTAGTCACTGAGAACAGGACCAGTCACAGTCATTCATCCATTGGCTTTATATAGTGTGGTTGGGTAAACTGTGTCCAAGTGGTCCCTGGCTAACAAGACTAAGCAGATGGAAAAAAAAAAAACAGAGCAAAGATACAAAGCCATGGGCTTCAGAGCCACAGGGCCACAGACCATGAACAAGAGACATCATAGCCAGCAGTTGTCTAAGATGAAAAGTGCCACGGGACAGCAGAGGAGAGGACAAAGGACATCAAGGATCCATAAGAGAAAGGAGTAAAGATGTGGCAGGCCTATAGAATCTAGGGGACAATAGAAACTAATGGTACAAGAGAAGTCACAGGGTGGCAACGACAGCAGGTTAGAATCTGGCCTGGGCAAGGAGCCCAGGAGCCAGCACAGGAGTAGACAGACAAAACAGACACTCAGCAAGCAGGTAGACAGTGATGGAAAGACAGGACAGGAGCAGAGAACTGGGCAGCCAGCCAATGGTCATCTAGCTGTTCCTGCCCTGACACTGGAGAACAATGCCTTGCTACAGAGGATCCCACGGAGCTTCCTGGCTTTAAATGGACCCCTAGCTCCCCACAGGGTCTGCCATGTGTAATAACACTGTTTGGTCTTGGTCTTGTTTCCATATCTGGACAAGTAGAGCTTACCCAAGCCTAATGCATGACTGTGGATATTCCCAACCCCAGCAGGGAGAATTAGCCTACCTGGCAATGGCATGGCAAGGGACACCAGACAGGAGACCTTATGTGTGCTTTTCATCGGTTTTTAAGCGGGGGAGGGTCATCATCTTCTTACTCTACCATAGGCTGTCCTCAAACTCAGGATCTTTCTGCTTCAGCCTCCTGACCACTGAAGTGCCATTTAACAACACCCACCTATTTTACATAAGATTTATCACAATAAATATTTCAAAATTCTCACCCATGTGGAAACATGGGATGAGTGGTTAGAGAAGGTAGGAAGCCATGCAGGCAACAGAGACATAGAGGAGCTGAGGATGGAGTCCAGCCAAACACAGGGGAGACCTGGCTGTCCAGTGTAGACCAAGCAAACAAGTGAATGGTGCCAGGCCGGCCTTCCCGGAGCCTGCGTTTTGAATTCCAAATTTTACTTAGCACACCTGGGAGAGAGAGCACAAGAGTGAACTTGGAGGTCAGGAGACCTGGACTCCAGAGTTAGTGCTGCCACTAGGTGATGTGCCCTGGAGAAGTTCCTCTCTGTGTCAGTCAGCTTTCCACTGCTGTGACGAGATAGCAGAGACAAGCAACTTAAAGGGAACAAGAGACAGTTTGGCTCACAGAGGTTTTAGTCCACGGTCACTTGGCTGTGCTGCTTTGGGCCTGAGTTAACGCTGTATGCCACGACAGCAGCACATACAATCACCTCAGGGTCACTGTCTGTTCACCATGTAGCAGCCAGGAAGCAGGGGATGGAGGGGAGAAGGGAGAGGAAGGGGCTTCGGGCCCCACTATCTCTTCAAGGACAGGTCCCCTGATGGCCTAACTTCTTCTTCTCAGGCGTCAACTCCCAAAGGTTCTATGGCTCCCATCAGTAGCACAGGCAGGGGCCTTGAGGTGACACAGACTGACGAAGAAACTCGTTCAGCTCCCAGCTCATCTCAGAGATGCAGGTAACAGCAATCCCAACCTCTCGGAGTGGCTCAGAGGGTAGATGAGGCGACACTCAAATGCACAGCATCCTGCCCAATTCCCAGCGGATGCTCAGCACACGCCATTATCACCCCGCCTTGGGTCAGGTGATGCTGGCGAGACTGATGAGGGCAATTTCCCCAGGAAGCACGGATGTGGAGATGCTCAACTTGAAAACAAGTGTTCTCAGAGTGGCATTCAGAGTCTGACACACACAGTTCTGTATCTGAGATAAAAGGGGCAGGGCACATTCAGAAAAAAAAAAAAAAGCTCACTTCTGCAGGGATTTCTCCTCCAGTCAATCACTGAGAAGCATGGGAACCAGCCATTGAGCTCACCCTTAGCTCTTGACACCAACAGAGCGAGCCAGCCCAGTGTCAGTCCTGAACCTGTTGTCTGGGTCTGTGACTCACCCCAAAGCTGCATTTCCATGCAGAGCTCGGGATTTGGCTTTCGTGTCTGTGCAGCCTTTCCCTCTACCTGCCTCTAACACAGGTGTCAGAGAACAACCAGCATCAGGCTCCCCAGAACCATGTGCCCAGTCTGGAGCTCCGGACACGGGGTACACACGCAGCTCCTGCAAACACCCACGTTTCATGGTTAGGAGAGGGTTAAATGGATAAAAGCAGCCTGGCTTTCCACATGAAGACTGACAAGAACTGGTTAAATGTGGCCGTTCCTAAGCCTGTACCAGGCAGGTGACATCACACTCCAAGTAGCTTTGTGACACAGTAGAAAGAAGCCAGAAGATCCCAGGCCAAGCCCTGGCATGGCTACACAGTAGCTGTGTGCTGTGGAGTGAGTCACTCACTCTCTCTGAGTCTCCCTTTGCGCTGTCCCCTCCCTGTGTCCCTCTTAGTTGTCCATCTTGTCTTCCATCAGGATAGCAGGCCACAGCTGTACAGTGTCCTCAGGGCACAGAATTTCCTGATCCCCACAAACAGCCTCCAACTCCTATCCAACCTCCGTGAGCCTCAGCCGCTGGCCCAGGCACTGTCTTCCCTGCTGCTTTTAGACAAGCAGGATTCTATTTGGTCCCAAGAACTTCAGAGGGAGGTCTCCTGTGCGGGTGTCTATGTTGAAATCTAACTACTCCACCCAAGGCCTTCGTAGAGGAAGCAGACGGAGAGATTGAGTCCATCTGAGTGGGAAGCTATATAATCTTTACCCCTTCGGGAACTGAGAGACAGCTTCTAGGACTTCACATCAGCATGCACCTCACGCCCTATGCCTGCAGCCCTCTGTGGAGAGGAAGAGTAAGGGGAGGAGCAAGCAGCGCGTGTCTGTGCATAAGAAGATTTTTAGGAGAAAACTGGGACCTCCAGTTTCCACCTCTGAAACACTAGAGTCTGGCTGTGGAAAGAGCCAAGTCGATTGTTCCCGTTACCTCATCCAAGGCATTCAGCAAGGTCCCTGGAGTCAGGCAGAAGTGGAAGAATCCTCCCTCAGCCCCTCCCACTCTCCATCACGCCCACCCTATCATAGCCTTGCTCTTCTCTCTACCCAGAGCATCCCAGCCTGCCCCACCCTGTTCCCTTTCATTATTTCCTGCTAAGTTCCCAGGTCACCCTCTGAGGGGCACCCGTCATCTACCCTTCCAACCTCTCAACCTTAGCTAGCACAGCTCACCTCACTCCTTCAGTCATTCATTCACGCATCCATCCATTCAACAGTTTCCTGAGCACCTCTATACTTCCTGCACTGTCGTACATGTGAAATATAACAAGGGCCCGGTCACTACCCTGCGTCTTCAGACAGCTCATACCCAAGGAAGACTGACAGTGACAGTAAGAAATAGTGTGTGGTAGACATAGGTCCAGGGCGGGGTTGTGAGGCCAGGGAAGATCCTGATCCAGGCTGTGGGTGATCGGGGTGGGCTTCCTGAAAGAGAAGACACCTAGCGTGAGTCCTGAGCTGGAAAGAGATTGAGGTGCGTCTGAGTCTATATGAGCACATATAATCCATCATGTGGCCAGGTAAGACAGCCACTTGTCCCCCGCACAGGCTGGCGGTGTAGATGGCGGAGTACCTGCCACACATCCAGCTCCCTGGGGTGCAGACTTTCTGGTTCTACAGGTGAGGAGGACGAACAGAGTCAGGTTACTTCCTTTCTCCTTTGCACAGTTACCTGGTCAGAGTGAGCCAGGAAGCCACGTTGTGACCAGGGCACTCTGCTGCCTGTCATTTCTGTCCTGGTTAGGTTTCTGTTGCTGTGATAAAGCACTACCACCATAAGTGAGGAGAAAACGGTTCATTTCAGCTTGCAGCTTGTAGTCCGACATCGAGGGAAACCAGGGCAAGAACTCAATGTGGGAACCTAGAGCCAGAAACTGAAGCAGAAGCCATAAAAAACTGTTGTTTGCTGGCTTGCTCCCCATAGCTCGCCCAGCCTGCGTTGCTAAACACCCAGGACCATTCAGCCAGGGCCCTCCCACATCAATCAGCAATTAAGAAAATGCCCTACAGACTTGCTTATAGGCAAACCGGTGGAGGCATTTTCTCAATCGGCATTCCCTCTTCCTGGGTGACCCTGGCTTGTGTCAAGTTGACAAAAAAACGTAACCGGGACACTGTACATGCTGTCCGTGTGATTTTGCCATTTATTCTCATCACCTGCTGATGCATTCATCAGAGCCATTTTTCTTGGTACAGCCTAGGGCTCATTCCTTGGAAGGGCACTAGATGTCATCACTGGGTTTGGAACAGGAGGTGACACAGTCAGACTCTACCCTGGAACAACCTCTGGTGTTAACGATGGGCTTTGGGAGGCACCGGGGAAGGTATCAGGGTCCAGTGAAGGGAAGTGGAGGTCCATGCTAAAGCTGGGGCAGGGAGGATGCAGGGAATGAGCTTGGTAATCAGTGGGATGCAATCACTTGTCACCTATGGGAACTAAAGTACAGAAACGGTATGTCATCCTCTCTTAAGGGCTGCAGCCCCTGTCTGTCCAGCCCCCACTGCAGCCCTGCAGACTCTGCTCACTGAGCATGCTCTATGCATATGCTCTGGCAGAGAGAGCACCATTCCCTGCTCCCCTAAGTGGGCAAGTGGCACCACGCCTGCAGAATTCTGAATCCCTGCAGGGGCTACGCCTATGAGTTCGTGTCTAGTCTGCTTTAAGTGTAAAACCAAACTGAGTTCCCTCAATCAAGAAAAAGACAAACACAGTGAGCTTAGCCAGGAACACAGCTCAGCACCACCCCCAACAATGGCCACTTGCCCTTGTCCCACCATGCCACCTGCACAGTGCTCATTCACTGACTCCTGACAGCTGCCCTGCCTCCTTCTCTCCAAGGCTGTCTCCCCTTGCTGGATCTCCAGGACAGTTTTCCCATGTCTGCCAGTGCCTCTGGTGTGTCAGCCACCACCTCCAGCCTCAGTGGGTTCAGGAACACTCACCTCCCCAAGTGGCTGAGCGAACAGAACAACCTAAGAAAGAGAAGCGCCCAGAGCTCAGCTCCTTGCCTGTCGGTGGAATGGGATCCCCCAGAGTCCAGTGACCCCGTTTCTTCAATCCTCTGCTTACCAGGTATTAAGCCAGCACCCAACACCTCGGACTGGCATTGCCTCTCTACCCTAGAGAGCCTGCCATGTCTACCACTCACTTTCCACACAACCGGATACACAAGCACACACACACGCTCACCCTCACATGGATCGAAAAGGAAATATGCAAACAGACTCAGAGCTAGCCTGGGGGCCAGTATATAGGTTGCCAGGCTCTTCCTCAGGAAGGAGGGGCTGCCTGACCAGCGCCCAGCACTGCTGCACCTGGGCAGGAACCCGGCCAGCTCTGCCTTCCAACCACTCTGACTCTTGGCCGTACTGATTGGCAATCACAGTGATATTTTGTTCTCCAGCTGCCTTGCCTTTTATCTTCCTTCAGTTGGACAGAGCTGAAGCTGGGCAGAGCCTCCTATTCACCCAGCCCCCTACAGGAGAGGCAAAGGAGGAAACACCGGCTCTCTCGAGTTCCCGGCTTACTAATGGAAGGCCTCAGTCAAGCCCCGGTGCCAGGTGCTGCAAGAATCAATCAATAAATTACCGACAAATATTTATTGAGCTCCTGAAGCAATAGTGGAGAGTGCTTGTCTCTGTCCAGGGTTTCCTAGGCCATTCAGCTTCACAGTCTGAGTGGCCCTGTGCCAGCCCTGCATTAAGCAGAGACACTGTGGTGGGCTGCACAGCTACCTGTTACCCTTTAAAGCTTGCATTTGATAGGTTTTTATTGTGCACCTACTAAGTGCCAGCTGCTAACAAAGTCACTGCAGGTGAAGGGATGCCAGCAAATACTGTTCCCAATCTATAGGTTCCTGAGGGCTGTGCAGACAACCAAAGAGAGACTGGTCAGACCATGGCATGGAGCAAGGCAGTCCTCCCTGAGGAGGAGACAGCTGGGAACCCAGAGATGAGAAGGTGCGGGTCTTTATAGGGTCTGGGACACAGGGCTCTCAATAATGCTATAAGGTGAGTATCACCATTTTGTCCCCTTTTCAGATGAGGAAACTGAAGCCAGAGAGATTAAAATGCTTTGTTGGAAGCCAAAGATCGGAGCCCAGGAGCCTGAGGAAATGACCTCAGTGGTTAGGAGTGTTCGCTGCTCTTTCAGAGGAGTTCCAGCACCCATACATAAGTTCATAGCCATTCAGTTCTAGGGGATTCGATACTCTCTGTCTGGTCTCTTTGCACACCAGTACGTATAGACATACACGCAGCCAAACAAGTCCAGGATAAGATTCAGAAGTCCCAGTGATGACCACCCAACCTACCTCCCCCTAGGCTCTAGCATGCCTTACTAGAACCTTCCCCTAGGAAGCCTTGGCAAAGCACCGATGGCATTCTCCCAGCAGCTTATGGTCTATGAGCTGCTTCTCCACAGAAGACACTAATGCCATTCAGAAAGGGCCACACCAGCTCTGACATCCAGGGACAGGGTCATGCTGCTGCAAATCGGCAACCCAACCAAACCATGGCTGACTTCCTGGGTTGGGAGGAGGGGATATTACAGGTGGCTGTTTTTTTAATCAGCTCATTTAATACACTTATGCCCCTGTTGTAGATGCTTTTCAAATATTAATTCTCTCAAGCTTCATGACTCATTTAATACTCATAAATGATGCTGGCAGTAAACTGTCGGGCATCACCAAGGGAGAAGGATGTGACACGATTCATTATGAGACACGTGCCATTCCGTTGCCGCACAAACACACCAGACTGGCAGAGGCTACCACACACCTAGGCTGTATAGCATGAACCGTTGGCCCCAGCTGCAAGTCAGCACAGCCCGTGAATGCTCCAAATGCCACAGGTGGCAGTGACACCCGGTAAGTATTCAGGCATCTGGACATGTCTAGGCTAACATGGCTGCACACCTGAAATCCTAGCACTTGGGAAGCTGAGGCTGGTTGCCATCTTGAGCTACACAGGAAGAACATCCCGGGCTACAGAGTGAGACTCTTGTGGTGTTTTTTAATAAATAAATAAATAAATAAATATCATAAATAGGAGCTGGAGGGATGGCTCAGCAGTTAAAAAGAGCACTGGCTGCTCTTGCAGGGCACCTGGGTTCAATTCCCAGGGCTCACATGGCAGCTTAGAACCATCAGCAACTCCAGTCCCAGGGGATCTGATGACCTCTTCTGCTCTCCTCTAGTACTGCATGCATGGGCAGGGGGAGGGCATAGACAAACGGGCAAATTTCAAGACACATAAAAAAACCAACAAATAAATGAAAGAATCCAGATGTAGAAAGACGCAGTCAAAATATATGAATATAAGATGAAAACTGGCCCACCTGTTGCTGCTCTCACGGTGGGGTAGATCCTACAGGCAGAGACTACCCTGTGATTTATGGGTTGTAAAACTCAGGGGAAGCTCTGCTCACTGCCAGAGACATCAGGGACAGTACATGCAGCCTGTGTAAAGATGGTTATGATATTTAAAACGTATTTATTTTACATGTGTGGGTGTGCATGCATGTAGTCTGTGCACCATGTTTTTGCCCAGTGACCATGGGTATTAGCATCAGGTCCCATTGAATTGGAGTTACAAGTGGGGGTGAACCACCATGTGGGCACTGGGGATAGAACACAGATTTTCTGCAAGAACAACTAACACATCATTTTGCTAGCGTTCTCTCTCTCTCTCTCTCTCTCTCTCTCTCTCTCTCTCTCTGTGTATGTGTGTGTGTGTGTGTGTTTTAGTGGAGGTTGTTGGTTTTGTGTGTGTGTCTTAATGGAGGTTGTTGGTTGTTTTGTGTGTGTGTATGTGTGTGTGTGTGTGTGTGTTTTAGTGGAGGTTGTTGGTTTTGTGTGCATGTGTCTTAATGGAGGTTGTTGGTTGTTTTGTGTATGGGGGGCTTGTTGTTGTGTGTGTGTAGGTTTTGTGTGTGTGTTTTAATGGGGGTTATTAGTTGTTTTTTTCTTGTGCGTGTAGGTTGGTGTGTGTGTGTGTAGGTTGGTATGTGTGTGTGTGTATGTGTGTAGGTTGGTGTGTGTGTGTGTGTAGGTTGGTGTGTGTGTAGGTTGGTGTGTGTGTGTGTAGGTTGGTGTGTGTGTGTAGGTTGGTATGTGTATGTGTATGTGTATGTGTGTAGGTTGGTGTGTGTGTGTAGGTTGGTGTGTGTGTGTGTAGGTTGGTGTGTGTGTGTGTGTGTGTGTGTGTGTGTAGGTTGGTGTGTGTGTAGGTTGGTGTGTGTGTGTGTAGGTTGGTGTGTGTGTGTAGGTTGGTATGTGTGTGTGTATGTGTGTAGGTTGGTGTGTGTGTGTAGGTTGGTGTGTGTGTGTAGGTTGGTGTGTGTGTGTGTGTAGGTTGGTATGTGTGTGTATGTGTGTAGGTTGGTGTGTGTGTGTAGATTGGTGTGTGTGTGTGTAGGTTGGTGTGTGTGTAGGTTGGTGTGGGGGGTTGGTGTGTGTGTGTGTGTGTGTGGTGTGTGTGTGTGTGTGTGTGTGTGTGTGTGTGTTGCTTTGGAGGCAAAGCCTCATGTCTCCCAGGCTAGCCTCAGGCTCACTATGTAGCCAGAAATGAGCATGAACCCTGATTCTCCCACCTCCCAGTTGCTGCTCTCACAGGCATGTGCTATCATCATACCTGGACTTTATTGTCAATATTATTATCTTATTTTTAAAACATGTTTGCTAAAGCATAAGGCATAAACATGTATGCATTCTACCATCACATGTGTCCCACTGAAAGGTCTTAGAACACACATACAACTGTCACCTCCTGTGATCACAATGTCTGTTCTGCCTCATTGTAATCTTAGGAGACAGGAACCTACCTTCAGTCCATCTTTGCCCAAAGTATCATCATATGGCATGAGACTGTACTGTCACACAGCTGACTACACAGGGAGGGCATCATGTTATAGATAAACCAGGGCATTTGACCAGGACACAGTCTGGAAGGTGGTGGGCTCAACACAGAGCCCTATGTCCCCAGCCCTGAACCCTGGCTGGATTGGCAAGTGGCACTGTACAGCTGAATCTGTGCATGTGACAGAGTCTCTGGCCCTTCCTGTTTCAAATATGCCTGTTCTCGGAGAGAAACAGGAATGGCCTGATTTAAATGCAAGATCATCCTTCCCCTAGATTCATACAGGGAGCCTTGGGAAACACTGGAAAGAGCTGGGCCATCTGCAGCCCTCTAGGGAGGCTGGAGCCAAGTTACCCAGAGAACCCAGAGAGAGGTCCCTGGGACTGCAAAAGCCACAGTGACTGAGACCCCCTGGGGACAAGTCTCATTCACAGCCACGAGGTCATATGTATGGCCCGGCCATGACTCTGTGCTTTCACATTGGCTCAGAGCAAGGGACAATGGTGGGCATTTCCTTAATGAGGATCAGTGAGCCTCTTCAAGAACGGAGAAAAGCCAGTGAGCAAATGAAAGAAGCTCAGCTAAATGAAGAAATGACATGGAAATTGCCTAGAAAGGCAGGCATCTGGTAGCTTAAAATACATTTGGTAGCTATAAAATGCACCTGGGTAGGCATTTGGTAGCTATAAAATACATTTGGTAGCTATAAAATACACACTATACAAATAGCCCTCAAATCTGCGACTCAGTCCCCACTCCTCCCGACCTCCTCTGTACCTGCATAGATCTCAGAAGGTCTCTTGCTAGTCCACCCATCTGCCCGTTACCAGCCAACAATGGTCACCAGGATTGCTGGAAAAAGTATGATGACTGTTCTTTGCCTGACTCTTTCTCTACCTTGTCCCTAAGGGTTGCTGAAGGTGGTGCAAGTTCAGGTTCTGTGCTGTGCTCTCTACTTGAAAAACCTCACCCTTCTCCCACCCACCAGGCTTACAGGTAGGACAACCCCCCCAACACACACACACACACACACACACACACACGCACACTCGCGCGCGCGCGCGCCCCTCCTCTCCCTGATGCCTGAGGCAACAGTCCCTTGGTCAAGCTCTTTGAAGCCACCTCAGTTCCCTGCCTCTGCTGACTGCTCAAGCCAGTGGGACAAAGCAGAATACCACACCCAGACAAGAGCCTGCAGCCAGTATCAGTTGTGACCCATGCTGGTGGCGATCCTACAGCTGCGTGGCATTCCACTTGTTGCTGTGCCTCCACAAGGCCATCCAGTTCTGATACAGGAAGCCAGAAAGGGAAGAGACAAGGGAGGAAGGGAGCCTCTGGAGACAGCATGGGGAGTCTTAAAGGAACTGCTGACTAAAGAGGGAAGGAGCAAAACGTTTCACTGTGAAACACAAAACCGTGAAGATAACCAACTGGTACCCTGGCTTTTCCTCATCTGGAAGAAGCAGGCAGTGACCACCCATAGCATTGCTACCATGATTAAGAGAGATGATTCAGGGGTTGGGGATTTAGCTCAGTGGTAGAGCGCTTGCCTAGGAAGCGCAAGGCCCTGGGTTCGGTCCCCAGCTCCGAAAAAAAAGAACCAAAAAAAAAAAAAAAAGAGAGAGAGAGAGAGAGAGATGATTCAAATCAGTACGGAGCCTGGCAGGTCTAGCAAAGAGGACCAAAGAAAGATTCTAGCTGAGAAACTCAGACAGATCTACCCAGAAGCACGGGAGGAGGTGGGAATGATGTCAGGAGGAGACACGGTATTAGGTCAAAAGTATTAGGTCCTGAAAAAACTAGCACGCTGGGAGGAGAGTCCCTGCCACCAGCCGGAAGAGGATTGATGCGGGAGGAAGTCAAGTACCTCAGTCTCTGGACACCCTAAGGGAATGATGAATCACCAGCCCACAGCAGGAGCAGCAAGCTCAGGAGAGACTCAACTGCAGCCCACAAGCATGGCTTTCACTCCTGGCTGAGTCTCCTCCCTCTGGGGGTCCTGGGGTTGGCAGACACCTTATGCAATGTGTATGGCCCAGCTCACCCCCTGCCACTCAGGATGGATGGTTGGCAGCCTCTGTCCGTTCTGTCCGTGTCTGCACTAGGCAGTCAGAGCCTCTCAGTGGTGGAAAGTTCCTCTGGGATTTGGCTGAGCTGGCTTTCTTTCCCACCCTCCACTCGTGTGTCCACCCACTGGTGACCTCCAGCAAACACCCGAGGAAGAACAGCTCCCTGAGTCAGCAACTGCTTTCATCACAGAAGAAGGTTAAGCCATCCGAAGTCTGATAAATACGCTTGAATATGTAAATCACCAGAAATTTCACTCACAAACTTGCATTACAATCCTATGCTAAAGGATCAGCTGCAGAGAAGCTGCAGGATGGTGGGAGGTAGATTTATGCCAAAGAAGCAAAAATCAAGGCCATTTATCAAGTTAAAATGGTGGGGGAAAGGATCACATGGTCATGCAGGTTGATATAGGAAGAGCATCCATAAAAAGTCTACTTCCATTTATGACTAAGGAGAAAAGAAAACTGGACATTGGGAATGTAAGGGACTTCTTCAACCTGACAGAGATTCACCACAAACCTAGAGTCAAACTATATTTAATCTGGAAATTAAAACAGCTCCTACACAGGCCTGGCAAAAGGCACAGTGCCCATAGGACTCTTTAATTCATCACACTGAGGTCTTAGGAGGAACAAGAAGAGAATTAGAAAGAAAGGGATGGAGTTGCTCCTTGTATCTCCTTTCATTGTATACCCCATACTTTCTAACGAATCTACTAAGACACTTTTTAATTAGTAAGAGGTTTAGCCAGTTTTTCCTGATTGCAAAATCAATTTTTCAAAATGAATATGCACTTCCCTAAAAAGAAACCAACAGAACTTTAATTTAAAATATATAAACACTGAACAGATACAATAGCCACAAACTATCAAGTACCTGGGAATATGTCTAACAAAAGATGAACTGAACCATCAAGAGAAAATTAAGAGTCTGGCTGATGGAGGCATATGCCTTTAATCCCAGTACTCAGGAGGCAGAGGCAGGTGGATTGCTGTTGAGGCCAGCCTGGTCTATAGAGTGAGTTGTTACAGGACAGGCAGAGATACATAGAGAAACCCTGTCTAAAATAGGGGTGTGGGGAGAAGGGGAAAGAGGGAGGGAGAGAGAGACAGACAGACACAGATACACAGACACACAGAGAGACAAACAGACATGGAGAGAGACAGTGGGGGGTTATATTAAGAATTTATTCTCTTAGAATAGTTACAGAGCTTTTACAAAATGGCTACAGAAACAATATGGTGAAAAGAGGTACAATGTTCATGAAAGAGTAACACTACACATTCCACCCTCCAGAGGGCAACAGAGAGCTTGACAATAACACCTAGGACTTGGAAATCAGAGAAAACTGCTTCCGTCAGGGGCAGTGATCTGGGGGAAGCTTGGTAGCCTTGGATGGAAGGTCTAGAAAGCCCTGACTCACAGCAGGGTATCTACATGGGGTGAGCAAGGATTCCTGTAAGAAGTTATTCAATGGCAACAACCCACCCAAAAAGACCTATTGGAGGCAGAAGCAGGGGTGCTGTGGGCCCTGTTGCCTAGCACCCCTCTATTGTTTATCTCCATCGCTGTCAGTCACAGTACAGAAGGACCTGAGGTTCTCTCTCATGTTGCTTTTAGACTCTCGTGTGTATTTATCCTGTTTGTAGAAATAGCTACAAGCATCCACACTGTTCAATCAATCCTTTTGAATCTCAGTTTCCTCCCCTGTAAAGTAAGAACAGGGATTCCTGCTTCAGTGTTAGGAGGGAATGGATACTAAAACACTTGTAGTGTGTTGTCTAAACACAGGACATTCTTCTGACTTGTACTATTGCTTCTTTGTAGACTGTGAGTAAGAGAATAACATTCTATTTCCTAGACTGGACAACAGTGTCCTTCCCCTGTCTGTATCTTTGTTGCCAAAGGCATCACTGAGTCTTTTACTCTGATCATAACATTTCATCAATTAGTTCTCACAGAACTCTAGAGGAGGTGTGCTATCTGACTCCATTCTACAGAAGGAAAAGCCAAGGTTCGGTTCTCCATTACACATCCATAAGTGCCTTTTGTAAGACAGACACAGTCCCTGCTCTACGAGAGTCATCCTCTAGCTGGGAACCCGTTCAAACCTCACAGACAAACTGGCAGACCCCCACATCCAAACTCAACTCCAGTAGATGCCAGTGGCTACCCTTTCAACTTATCCCTGGAGTTGCCTTCACCCCCTCTCCCACTCCGTCCTCCTTAATGATACAGTGGCTGCTAACACACATTCTTCTAGCAGCAACAAGGTGCAAGGGTCCTTTGCCATGCAAGCAAATGAGAGCTGTTAGTTTCAGTCCATGTGATCCTCCTGCAGGATCATCAGAGAATTACCAAGTGGTTGATGAATGTAGAAATGAGGCGAGGCACCCCAGCCCCCCACCCCGCCCTGAGCAGCATCAGCAGCATTGTTCCCTAAGAGTGTGTGGCTGAGTCCTCTGCCACCATTAATGGCAGAAGTGAGTCACTTATAAGTAAGATACAGAAGCTTTGTTATAATTACATCCCGAGACTCAGCAATGCTCTGCATCACTGTGAAAGAGAGGGCAGCGGGTGACTGAGGCTTGAATGATCCTCTGCCAGGTACGGCTTTCAGATAAAGCGTCTTGGATCAGGAGCAATTACAGCTAATGCCCAGCCTGAATGCTAATGAGAATTATTTACAATTGCATGTGATTCTTTGCCATTTATACACTCAGTTGTCCCCCACCCCACCCTCTTTTCTTTGCCTGTCTATCTGAGCTGATCTTGAGAAACAGACACTGGTAATGTCTGACCATTTCACAGATTCGGATACTGGAGTCCACGGTATTCAGTTCTCAGGGACAGAAATGAGTTTCGACCTTGACTATGCTTCCCTGGGAGAGAGAGCCTGCAGAACTCTGAATGCACTCTCCTTGCTCAGAAGGCGCGTAGCATCCCCACAGCCAGCTGCACACTCTCAGAGGCAGCGGCTGGTATCCTCTGTTGGGACAGCTGTGGACAGACCTTGTGAAATAAACCAATAGACCTCAAATGTGCCCTTTAACCCCATGATTGTCAAGACTCTTGCCTCTCCTTGGAGAACCCAAGCAATGACCACACAGTTCAAATCCAGGAGACAGGAAACAACTTCTGCCTCCAACCCAAGACTCCACACATGCATTCTAACCTGACCACTTCCTTTTTGAAAACGTGTTTGAAGACTGCCCCAGATCCATACCACACAAGAGCACAAAGCTGAACCTGCCAGGGGAAGGAGACAGGTCTGGGTAGCGGTGACAATGGCAGCAATGTCTGGAGCTCCCTGGGACCTGGCACAAGTCTGGCTGGCTGAGTCGTCTGCTACCTGTTAAAATTAGAAACTGCAAGAAGACGTTTGCCATATAGAGCATCTAGCTAGATCTGCCCCAGTTTACAGCCGAGAAAGCCAGGAGGCTTGGGGCTGGAGATGTAGCTCCATGGTCAAGTGTTTGTCCAGCACGAACAAAGCTCCCAACTGGGTTCCCAGCATCACAAAACGAAACCAAAGCAGCAAGAGCTCACAGGCTTGCCTAGCTGGGTCTGCCAGTGTCACAGGGATAACTGCTGCCCTAACAATGGGACTTCGGTGTACTACAGGATACCTTTGCAGTGCCGTATCAACGTGAACACAGTGAATTCTCTCGCCAACCCCCAGGACGAAGGAACCATGAACATCTCCAATCAAAACATGGGGACACAGAAATAAGTGTAGAAACTTGTTATGGCACATAAGAAACAGCATGGTGAGTGGACCCAGAAATGAACCCTCAACCTCTCTGCCATGCCTTGGTACTGAGGAAAAACTATTGTGCTTCTGCCAGGTGCTCCTTGACTGTAGAGAGGAGTGTGGGCAGGAGAGAAGTTCACATGGGAATGCCTCCCCACAATCCTCAGCTCACGGCTGGGGCCTGGAACTGCCCAGTGCTGGGGGAGGGGGTGCTAGGACACTGGCAGGCAGCACGGTTCTGAAATTGTAGATGGGTAATACCCAGCTACCTCCTAGTTTTGCAGATCTTTTGACGTATTTCAAAACAGCATCAGTCAAACCCTGCCCTCCCCTGGAGCAATGTTTTGGGGACAGATAGGTGGCCCTGGATGGAAGGTCCAGCAAGCCCAGAGACACAGCAGGGTACCAACATGGGTGGAGCAGGGATTCCTGCAGAGAAGACACTCACTAGCAGCCACCCACCCAAAGAGACCTATTAGAGGCAGAAGCAGGGGTGCTGTGGACCCTGTTGCCTAGCACCCCTCTATTGTTTATCTCCACCGCTGTCAGCCACAGCACAGAAGGACCCGAGGTTCCATCTGCCACTTGAGCTTCACTGGTAGTCTAAGATACAGGCAAGATTGGTACTCAATCCACTCCACCATGGACCAGCTGGCCAACTCTAAGCAATCTATTTAACCTCTGTGAGTGCCCACCTATTGCTCAATAGTGGTGCCTTGCGTGGCTGCTGTATAAACTATGTCCATCCAAAACCATCTCGGGTGGGCTCTTTCTCTGTCTTCAAGGGCTGCTGGTGGCCTCCAGGCATCCAAGAGGGCAGCATTCAAACTCGACCTGTCATAGCTCTGCCTACTCTCTCCTTCATGTTCCAGTAACATACTTCACCCGGGTTCATGGTCCCGCCCTCCCTCTCCCCCCACCCCCCAATAAGGAATCCATTCTCCAAGCGCTCAGCCCGGGGATCTTCTGGAGGGATACTTCCAGTTCCCTCAGCTCCATTCCGTCCGGAGGTGGGAGCCCCCTGTTGGAGGACAGCTTCCCTGACTGGAGCAACCCTGTATCTCCATCTCCCAAGCTAGCGAGCACCTCAAAGGTGGCTTCGGTAAAGAACAGTTGTGCTCTGGTTCAAGATTCTAACTTTCAGAGCAACCCAGCGTAAATTCCAGAATTTTGGTATCCCCTAGCGCTCTCCCGGAAAAGGTAGCCTTCAAGGATCTCCATCATCAGAACACACCCTGGCTACAGCCTTTTGGTTCAGGGGGAAAAATGTTACAGCCAGCTAGGAAAAGAGGGAGCACTGGTTCAGACGCTTCTCATACCCAGAGACCTGGTTTGGGTTCCACCTAGCTAAGAAGCTTGGAGTCATCCAATTCAGGTTCAAGGCTCTTCTCTAAGGGACAACTTTCCCTTCCCAAGCCTCAGTTTCCTCCTCTGAAAAGTGGGTATACTAGTAATACCTGGGTCCTGGAGGTTCAGAAGGATTTGAAAGATAGTGGATGTCGGATGTCCGGAGCTTGGCAAGGAGATAGGACCTCCACCCAGGGTCTCTGTCCACGGTTAGCATCAAAGCCAAAAACCCCGAGGAAGCTCCGGGAGCCGCTGAGGTGGCCCCCTGACCCAGAAGTCAGGAGGCCGACTCTAACGGGTGCGCCCGGCCCCAGCTCCCGGAAGCCACAGGTGTTTGCGCGTCCAGGCACAGCACCCACAGCTCCGCTACCCTGCCCAGGCCGCCGGCTTTGCCAGAGCATCCTGCGCGCCCACCTCGTGCGGCCACCTGCGGAGTGTCCCTACAGCCCTGCGGGGGCGAGGACCTCAGAGCTGGGCCTGAGCGCATCCTCGCCAGCCGCCCGCCACCGGGTTCCCGCCCCCTGCCCGCGCTGCGCTCCGACTCACCCGAGCCAGCTCCGGGGAAAGTTTGGTGGCGGCGGCCAGTCTGCTCGATGCGGTGGCGGCGGCCGCGGGGGTGGCCGGAGCACGCGAAGGCGGGCACGGGGGAGGAGCCGCTGAGGGGCCCGCCTACCAGCATCCCCAGGGCACCTTCCCCCGCCCAGCTTCCACCGCCGCGCCCCGCATCCGTGGCGGAGCCCTGAGCTTGGCAAGAGGCCAAGGACGGGTAGGAAGCCAGACGACAGCCCTCCGCCACTGCCACTGCATTCTCACCCGAAGGCACGCAGAGCCTCAGATAAGGAGGAACCGACAGAGGACTTCGCAAATTCAACCACAGGTGGACAGAAAAAATAAGTGACACTGATTGACCTGATCACCAAGACTCCGGAGGTTTAGAACCGCATAGCCACATTCTCTAGACCCTGAAGAATGAATGCGCTCTCGCCTTCCGCCCTCCTCGCCTCCTTCTCTCCTGTCCTCATCTAGCAAGGCTGAGCTGGAACTCAGGGTCTTGCACTAAGCTCTCCTAGTTCAACTTTCACCGTACCATTTCACTTCGGAACCTGTGCTGTCTAAGAGGGGAAGGCGTGTGTGTGTGTGTGTGTGTGTGTGTGTGTGTGTGTGTGTGTGTGTGTGTGTGTGTGTGTGTGTGTGTGTTGGAGAAACTTAAGGAACTGTTTTCGTTTTCTGAGCTAGGAGAGGGCGTTTCTCCTTTCATCTTTGCTACCCGGAAAACCCTTTTAACGTTCAATTGTGGCTTCAGATGGCAGGCAACACTCAGGGAAGGGAAGGCCACTGAGGGAGGGGGGTGTCCCTTCCTTGCTATGACACCCTGCACCACCCCCTAGAAGGAGCTCATCCTCCTGCAGTGGTGTGGAGTCTTGGGAATGCAGGCCCCCACCCCATGGGGCTCATTTCAACAGACTCGTATGAATGCTTTAGTCCTCTTTCAGTCCTCAGGGCCCTTATTTAAAACTCAAACGACATGAGTAAAAAGGAGCAATCATCATTCCTATTTACAGATGAGAGAAGTGAGGCCTGTTAACGTCTACAGTGTCACAGAGAGAACTGAACTTCTATCCTATCTAGCCCAAGTCCAAGGGCCAAAGTTTTCAACTTGGTGGAGCTGAGGACAAGTTCATGATGTCATTTACATAAAGGGCTTACTTGGTAAGAGACCCCACTGTAGCCCTTGACCTTGAGCCTGTCTGTGCCAGTCTGCAAGGTAGGACTCCAGGGTCATTTGAAATGCCATTAGGAACCCAGGCAACAGGTGGCTGAATTCAGGATAGCTGGCCGCCCTGGGTACCAACCTGGCCTGACCCTGACCCTTTCTGACCTGTACCTCAGGAGACCCAGGAGCTCAGGAATCTACAGCATGCTTTACTTCCAGTTGCTACTCTAAGGCTTCCATATTTACACTTTGTGGGACTAATGCACCATCTGGAACTGTGTGAGCGACTAGGATCACACCTGTTATAAACTGTAAGGCAAGATATTTCCTCCTCACAGCTGTGGAGCACACAGGAGTTGAGGCGTGTGGCAGAGAGCCTCGGAAATGGTGGGCTCCCTTTCATCTCTCTGCTTCCTGAAAGTCAGCAAAAGCCTGATAACTTGGAATTCTGCTCGAGAAGGTTTCACTTCCTTAGGCCTACTTAGGTCTGGTTCTACCCATGGGACTTTTAGAAAAATCAGCATTTTGGAAACAATGTGTCAGAAATCATTTGAAGCCTCTGTTGTTTATTTTGGGGGGGGGTGTTATTTGTTTCATTTAGTTTTGTTTTGTTGTAATTTCTGCGGTGACATTTGTGACTGACAGAGCATAGTGTAACCTGGGCCATGTCTATCTAAAGTCAGCCAACTACCAAGAGGTAGGTAGGTAGCAAGCGGAAAAACAAGGCTAGTTCTCCAGTTCTTCCATCCTGTGGAGGCGCTTTCCTGAGAGGAGTTAATGTGCCTGCTTCTCAGAGAAGCTCCAGGAGGAGGCTCTGTCTTCATCTGGTTTGCAAATGAGAAAGCTGAGTGTGACGTAATCAGGCACTTAGGAGGTAGAGTCAGGGAGGGTTTTGAGTTTAAGGCAACCTAGATCACCCAGTGAGATGTTGTTGTTGTTTTTAGAGCAGTCAGCTATTAAGTCATTCCAAGACCCGAGAGGAAGTCCTAAACCAGCTCTAGAAGCTGGGAGACAGTTCTGGCCTCTACACTTTGTGGAAGAGTGAGAGAAGGGAACTGTGAACTCAGAGCAGGGGTTAGAGGCAAGGAGAGAGAGCCCCTTAAAGCATCCCTGCTGGGTCACTGGCCACCTCTGTCTTTGCTTTGTATCTTAGAGCCTCAGTCTCCTTAAGTGAAGGTAAAATGAACACAGTGCCCCGGTCATATCTAGAATTTGAGTCACCATTACTTTTTGGTGCAAGCAACAGAAACCAGTAATAGGAGGTTCGACCAGAAAGGGTTCTTGAACCTCAAAGCTCAGCAGATGAGTCTAGATTTGGCACAGCCCATTCCAGAAGCTCTAAAACATCACTATGAGCTTCCCCAAGCTGCACCGGTCGAAGCCGGTGCACTGACGAGCTACGTCTTCCACGGGGAAAGCAGGAGGGATGACCAACTGACATACAAACCATTTCTTCTGAATACTTCAACAAACATCCCAAGACTAACTCTTGTTGGCCTGGCCTGGACCACATACAGAGCTCTGAAATCTTAATGGTTGTTCTTGGTTGGCCAAGCCTGGTCACATGCTGATGGCTGCTCTGGTGGTAAAGTCAGTCACTCTTTAGCCACTAAGGACTAGAAGAAGGCAAGAGATGGCTCTCCAGACTCAGGTTTGATGAGTGGAAAGTGACATTGGATCTGGAGGTTGCAGGAGTCTCCTCTCTCCAGAACTGTTACTGGGATTGGGTCAATGTGTGTGTGTGTGTGTGTGTGTGTGTGTGTGTGTGTGTGTGTGTGTGTGTGTGTAGGTCAGGGCAGTCCTTGGCTCTGGTGGGTGCTCGGTGACTGAGTCACCTCCCTTCCTTCCTCTTCTGGAAAACAGGAACTGCAGCTCACCAAATCCAGGCCAACTTCTCCCTGTTCACACAGGGAAACTGAGGAAGATCTGTTGAAGGGACTTGTCCAAGGTACCCCCTCCTTGTCAGTCATAGAGACATGTCTGACTGCGAACAAGTCCCACTGGAAGTGTCAGCTGTCAACTTGAGGTCCCCCACTGAAGAGGAGGGAGCCAACTGCTTTGCATAGATGTGACTGGAAACTCACAAAGCCTTTCCAACCCAGAGGAAGTGAGTGCCTCTTACGTTGGGCTCGCAAGTCATGCTACAAGCTCTAGACAATGTAGTACTGGGCAGAGTGCCCATTCAGCTTCCCACTCATTAGAGCTTACGTCAGCCAGTTCCTCGGGGGACAGCACACTCTGGGTGCTGGGAGACCCCCAAAGCTGGTTTTTTATGAAACTGCCCAGATTAGACAAGATGGCTCTTCGCTTGTCTGCTTTTTTGCTTGGGTTGAGAGGACAAAGTGTATGCTCCGGGACCAGAGTGGGGAGAGAGCAGGCTGTCCTTCAGTCATTAAAGTCAGCCTTTCAGTTGGCTCTCACCCAAGTCCAAGTTCCTGGCCTTAGACAGTGGTACAGTTTGGATCTGGAATGTTCTCAAAGGCTCATGAGTTCAAGCCTTGGTCTCCAGCTGGTGACACTATTGGAGAGGGTGGGGGTTAGGAGCTGGGGCCTAAGGGGAGGAAGCAGGCCGCTGGGTACAGGATCTGATGGTTGTATTTTCTCTCCTGCCCCTTTTTCTTAGTCTCTCCCTCTCTCTTTGCTTCCTGGCCGCCATGATATAAGCAGTGTCTTCCTCTCCCATGAGCTTCTGTTGCCATGAACTTCTGCCTCAATTTGGGTCCAAAATAATGGAGCAGACCTTGGAAGCCATGAGATAAAACACCCCTTTCTCATCCCCAAAGTTGATTTTCCCCCCAGGGAATTTGTCATAGTGATGGAAAGCTAAGGCTGGGAGTCTTATTCTTCCACTTCAAAGTTAGCAAGATACACGATGTGTAAGTCTGTCTGTCTGTCTGTCTGTCTGTCTGTCTGAAGGCACTCTAGCTGGCTCATGGCTCTGGCAAACCTTGTCCTTCTCCTCCATTCCCTCTGCCTTGTAAAAACCGTTAGATTACATCCCCAAATCCAACCACCAAGGTCCATTCCTTATTTGGCTACTATTCCTCCTCTTGAGGCAACCAAGGTCCAGCTTTCGCAGTATTGGACTGCAGCAACTAGAAGCCTGCTTTGGTTCATCGAATATGTCCAACCAAAGCTAAACAGCTCATCCTAGCACCGGGCTTCCCCTTTTACCTTTATAAACTCGTTTGCCTATGGGCCATGTCTGTCTCCTCTCTATCCAGAGGCAGGCCTTTGTTATCATGCTCCCCTCTGCCTTTGCCCCTATCAGACAAATACTCCTTCCCCCTCTCCCTGGTTCCCTTCTCCTTCTCTCTCATCCTCTGTCTCCCATCTTTGTCTTTTATTCCATGACCTCTGTCTCTCTGGGGCAAATAAATCTCTTTTGTGCTGAGAACTTTGTCTTGGGGGTCCCAAGATGATGCCAAGCCCTTCACTATCTATCTACTTGAAAGTGCTGGGATAAACCCATGTCCTTCCATGTGCCAAGTATGGCAGATACCATATTGGGATGAGTAGATGTGTCCATCTCTCTCCTCTTACATGCATAGGTTTTGCGTGCACCCTGTGACGGGGCTTAAGGGAGAGGGTTTCATGCAGAGGAAGTCACCAGGGAACAGGGCACAGGGCTGGGAAAGGAAACGCAGGCAGTGGTGACCAGCTGGCTGCACCCAAATCCCAGCAGCACTGGGAAAAGCACTGGGCCACGTGCACATAAGCCTCTGTCCCCATCCACAAATGAGGATGATGGCAGGTAGAGAGGGTTAGGTGACTCAGTTCCACAGAACAGAATAAATGTCCTCACAAGGCGGGGACTCCATGAACATAAGCTGTTGTGTGAACATAAGCTCTGTAGAAGGTGGGACACAAATGCATGTTCAGTATCCTAGGATCACTGTACACCACACAACACAGGATTTTACACATGTGGGTCTTCCACACGTCACTCTCTTGACTTTCTCTTTCTCCCTCAAGTTCCTTACAGTTGGTATATAATAGTCTCCCCCAATTCCCAGTCTGCTGGACCCTGGGGCAGGAGTCTCTGACTCCACACTGGTATCTGAGGAGACTTCTTTGCTCCGATCCACACAGGTCGATGCTAAGTTGCCCCTTCTTTGCTTTCCCAGCAGTCTCAAGGACACATTGCAAGTTCCCCAGGGAAACTGTTCAGCTCTGTGGAAGCTGGAACTCAGAGAGCTGGGGGCGGGGGAGAGACAGGAGACTCCTCTGTGTACCCACGCACCCCTGACCGAGAGAGATACTGGTCTCTGCATTCTGTCTTACTGAGACTTGTCTACGGGTGCTGAAGTCTTGATCATGCCTGAGAGGTACAACAGACAGCAAGGGAGGGCCACTGATGGAAGGGGAGTGATGTGTAGCAGAGCCTCACAAGCCTGGAATGCTCTGGAGAGTGGTGATTGTTAGGGCTTGGGGATGGTGACCATGGAGGTGGTAAGGAGATGGTCACAGGGCCTTCAATAGCTCAGGAGATGGGGGTGGGGCGTATGGAGTCAGAAAAGGAACAAATGAAGGCTAGTATGGAGAAAGAGAAGAGTCCTGGAAACCTCGCAGAATGGCTTGGGGAGCTGGCAGTGTTAAGCTACAGGGATGGGGACAGCTAAGGAGATTCCTGCCACTGTGAATCCATTTACTAAGAAAAGACTAGGGCGAGGGGCTCTTGCAAGTGTCAGTGTGATGAGTAGTCTGTTGGATCTCCTTATTCCTGTTCCCCTTATCCTTGAGGAAGAACCTGGTTTGTGCTATGGAGAGTCACCTGCTCTTTGTTGAGGTCACGTAGCCATTGGGCTACAGGTCCTGTGACTCTGGCCCAGTCAGCAAGTTCCAGCTCTCCAGTCCCAAGGATCGGACTAGCACACAATCAACACCAAGCCAAAGGGAACCAGTCCTGAGAAATGCCGGTGTTCTTGGTAATGGAGTCTGTCTTCTCTGAGGGTTTGCTCAGCAGGCAGATGCTGGAGCTGCTAATAGCCACTTGGCCACCAAGGCAGGGTGAACCAGCTTGACGACACCAGCACTCGGATAAGCAGAAATCAAAGGATGGACAAGCATACGCAGGGGGTTCCTGTTTCAAGCCTAGACCCAGCCATGCCTGGAACGAACCCAGACTTTTTATGACTGGTTGTCTCTCTTACTGAGAGTATTCTAACGAATACAGACTCCTTAAAAAAAGACTTTCTGTGATCACCGAGCCTCTGCTTGGGAGAAGGAAACATTCTAGAAGTCGGCAGCAGGTGATACTTGTGCAATGCCGGGCTCATGCTATAAAGCATATGGTTAAAACAGTTACGTTCTTGCTTTCCCTCAATTCGAAGCACATTCTTTAAAGTCTTCTATGATGAATGCAAGAGAAATAAGCTTAAGGGCCCATGAAATTCTGAGGCGGCATTTGAAAGACACCAGACAAACTCTAGTGAGTACGCGAAAGCTGGATTTCAGGTGGAAGGGAGACAGCGAGGGAATGTGAGGGGAGAGAAGGGAAGAGTCCAGAAGGGAGACCAGAGTGCCAGCCAATGTGCCTTTTGGTGACAGAGTCATCTGAGGTTCCTACAGAGCAGGATGGATGTGAGCTCAGAGTCTGGCAGATGGTTCTAGGATACAGCCTGGTGATGTCCCTTTTTGCCCTTTCCTAATTCACAAAGCCTCCCCACACTGGGACATCTGGCAGTCTTGGCCAAAAATAAGCTAACAGTACCATTGCCCTCTGTAACCCACTTCCCACACAGCAGAACAAGGAGCCTGCAGCTCCGTAGCTGACTGCTCATAGAAACCCTAGAGGTAAGCCCACACACCCTCAAAGTCCACAAAGACCCATGCCATCTGATCCCTGTGCCTGCTCTGCCCTTGTCTCTCAACCTCACCATCACTGGCTCACTGCCTCATGCACACCCTGTCCCCTCTCAGACCCATAGGTTTTTTTCAGCTTCTACCCTGCCTTGGGTGTGCCCTGCTATTTCTTCTGTCTGCCAGGGAAACTCAGCCATGCTAAGGATCACCTTTTCAACATTAGTCTTTCCTTGCCTGGGGGAGACTATGCTACTCCAATCCCTGCAGCCCTTGCTTGTGGGATGGGAATCGCAAGTCCTTCTGAAAGCTGAGCTGAGCAGCAGTATAGGAAGCTCTCTGCAAGTGCCCAGGATGGATTGGTGGGTATGTAGATTCCCCCTGTGACTGTCACCTTGCCTTCCGGGTTCTCCTGGCTGGTCCATATGAACATTTTTCCTCCATCTGAGTGTGGGTAGCTGTTGGGCAGGAGCTCCCTTCGTCTGTATCCACACCAGGTGTCTATCAAATGGCTATGGAAGAGACAGTTTGCACATACAAGGTCCTAGAGACACCTGAGAAGTTAAGCCCCAAAAAGGAAGGGGCTTCCCAAGGGCTCCCCAGCATCAATGCTGGCGTCTGCAGCTCTAAAGCCAGTTAGTTTTCTATAATTCCGCCCACATTTTTCTGCGAAAGGATTTGCCAGCTTCCTTCACAGTAGTTTTTCTCTCTAGGGTGAAAAGAACAAGGAACTGGCAGCTGGAAGAGATGGGAGTGGCTGGGGCTCTGCCACCATGTACCTTGAACCTGCTAGATCCCTCCTGAGGGCGCTCAGCTAGTGACCAAGCAGTCGTTAGCATGAAGATGGTGGGTCCCACATAGGTAGCGGTTTTGACTTCAGAGTCTGGGCCAGGTGACCTGACTTCAAGTCCTGCCATGCTAGTGGACAGTGGTTCTCCATCTGGTCTCAGGTAATGAAAGACCCCAGCCTTGCCTGAGGTAAGGCGGCTTTTATCTCCCTCCTCCTTAAGTGCTTGTGGAGCCCATGGCAAGGGGGGGGGGGATGATCTGTGTGGCAAAAGAATCCTTCTGAGTGACAGCATGTGATGTCTACATCATAACGGAGGACTCTCAAGAGCCCCACGGGAAGGGTCACTATGAAATGAACCAAGGCCTCCTACCAATGTTTAGCACCGAGCTGGGGGCAGATGAATGAGCCACTGCTGCAGGACCCTTCAGTCAACGTAAGCCTTCAAAACCAGAAGGCCAAAGCAGGAGAGACTGCTAGAAGTGCCCAGCAGAACTGCTTTTGAAATATCAACTACCCAAACTATGGGAGTCAGACATTACTGTTACAGCTGTGAGTCACTATGTATTGGGGTGATCCACTGAGCAGCCAAGGCAGTTAAGTTTCCTTATCTCCCTCCTGGGCATTTGCAGGAGGAGCCTCCTGTATAGCTTCTCAGCTAAGCTCTCAGAAGGGCTTGTGATCCCCATCCCACAAGCAAGGGCTGGTGGGGTATGGGGTAGCATAGTCTTCCCCTGCAGAGGTCTTGACTTGAGAGTTGGAGCTCAGACACCTTTGACTCCAGGCATCACTGCTGTAGGGAGAGGGAGAGAGGAATTTTGGAGTGTGAATTCATAGCCTGGGGTGATAGAGAGACTTTACCTGGGAGCCCCTGACTAATCCCAGGGAGGCTTGGAATTAGTTGGAATATGCATGCCTAATTAGCCTTGGAATACGGATGCCTTTTTTCCTGCAGAAAAGCAGGCCAGCCTATACAGTAGTAGAAACTTTCAAAAGAACATGGCACTTTGCTCTTAGGAAGTCCCACAAACCCTTAGCTGTGTGGCAAGACGTGTGGTGGTCAGTGAGCAGGCATCAGGTAGCAGTTTTCTCTGAGCTTAAACCTTCCATGTTGGAGGGAAACTCAAAGAAGGGGAACAGGAGGATGTTCTCAATCTGTGAGTGGTGACCATCAGAAAACACACATTTCTGGTGGTCTTGGGAACCGAGACATTGCTCAGTATCAAAATTACAATTATGGGATGGCAACGAAAATCACTTTATGTTTGTGGGTCACCACAACATGCAGAACTGTGTTAGAGGTTAGCATTAGGAAGGTTGGGAGCCCCTGCTCTAAAGGGAGGGGAAATGATGGGAAGCTCATTAAGACAGAAGTAAACAACTCAAAAGTAGCTTCAGGAAGTCCCTGAAACTGATTCTCTAGGCCCCTGCCTCTTCAAGAGTATACAATCAGTAAACACTGCTGAAAGTCTCTGATAAGCTCAGCTGCCTAGAAGAAGCTGAGTTCATCCCAACTGCCTAGAAAATGCAGAATTGCAGAGCTGCCTGAACAGCATAAGCCAACCGAGACCCTATCCTCAGCGCCAAAGGACAGTCTCCACCCTGCTTAGCTGTCTGCAGGCTGTGTAGTGTGGTTTCCCAGCTTTTGGGAGCTGTCATCTATGCTGGGGCGGTCTTTGGTAGTGCTGCTGTCCATGAGACATTTCTACTCCTGTAAATAACCCCAATAAAACACATTGGTTTACCAAAGCGGATTTTGATGAAATTGTGGGGCTCACCATTTAGGGGTGAGTAGACATATGTATGTTGCATCTCTCTGGGAAAAGTCTGTCACACAACAAGAGGTTTCTTGTGTTGTATGAAGGTGAAAGGGAGGCTGGAGAAACTGTATGACTCTGGCAGAACCACGTAGCCTGTAAGGACATCACCAGGGAAAAGTCATACTCTTGTTTTACAAACAATTCAGGACAGAGAAAAGGCAGATGGGGTTCCTCCAAATTGGAAAGGGATGGCATTTATTATTTATTTATTTATTTATTTATTTATTTATTTATTTATTTATTTATTTATTTATTTATTTATTGTATGAGAACGCTGCCTCTGTCTTCAGACTCACCAGAAGAGGGCATCAGTTCTCATTACAGATGATTGTGAGCCACCATGTGGTTGCCGGAAACTGAACTCAGGACCTCTCTGGAAGAGCAGCCAGTGCGCCTAACCACTGAGCCACCTCAGTGAGTGAGGAGTGGTTTTGAAATGAAGGGTAATGTTGTGGATTGCCCTGGTGCTGTCTGTATTTTGATGTTAATTCTGCTTCTTCAAGAGGGGCTGCCCCAACAAGGGAGGAGTGGATCATGTACTCAGGTGATTTCATGTGAACCTTCTCCCCATTTCAACTGGTCAGATAAAGGCTAGAGTCTGTAATTGGGCAGTGGAAGGGAAAGGTGTGGCTGGAGGTTTTAGAGAAGGGGAAGAGAGGAAGAAGAGAAAGGAGTTGAGACAAAGGAAAATGGAGGAAGAGGAGGTGGAAGGAAGATGGGACCGGAGAAGCCGAAGCAAGGGATCTCATAGCTGGGGAACAGAGTAGTGTAAGTCAATCTGTGCAATCTAGGCGTATAGCTTACAAATATTGCAACTGAGTTGTGTGGTTTTTGCACAGGTTTATTGGGGCTGGGGATTTTCTGCAACAGGGTACCTTGGAGAGCGCGATCATGAAAGGGTCTGAAAGGAGAGAGAAAGTTGCTGGGGTTCCCAAGGCTTGCTGGGGCACAGGGGGTGAACAGTTCTAGAGCAGAAAGAGTGAACAAGCTGGGTGTGCAGCCAAGGTGTGGCCAGAGGCTCCAAGGGTTATTTGAAACTGCAGCTGCAGGGCGTGTGCAGGAGAGAACTTTGGGCCTGGGCAGAGAGTCAATGCTATGTACAGAGCATGGAGACAGGGTTCATTGTCCTTGTCGAGTAGAAACCATCTCTGCTCTCCTGCTCTCTTGGGCAATGGATGGGGTTTCACTAGATTCAGCAAACGTATTTGGTCTACCATCCCTCTTCTGTCAGAGGGGCCAGCAGAAGTCCAGATGTGGGCAGAAACCTTGATCTTCCACTTCAGGCTACCAACAACCCCTGAGCTGTTCACTGCACACAGGCACCAGCCCAAAGGGGCTAAACCCCAGCTTGACCTTTGCTTCTTAACCGTATGTCAGCAAGGCTGCACTTCCAGACTGACTGCTGATTATTTTTCTTTTATTACTTAGAAAGTTCTATGAGCTAAAATTCATGGTGCTTAAAAGATGTGATTGAAAATACTTCTGAACATCAAGGCTTTGGTACGGCTGCACCGCTGAGCCACGGCCACCACCCCTCAATTTGTAGACTGATTCCACCCCCCAAACAGTTCATTAACTCTTGATGCTCCCCCTACCCACTGGTGTCTACGCATCCAAGGATCTCGTGTGTGGATAGCATCCTCTGGTTTGCAGCGTCTCCTGACTACTTCATTCATTTAACCCGGTTGTCTTCCAGTTCTTTTTTCTCTCTCATGAATCAGCACCTCATTCCATTGTAAGGATAGTCTACTTTTTGTGAACGGGCCCAATGGCTGATGGCCTTCTGGTTGTTATGAATAAGGATGTTATGCACACACGAGCAAGCTTTTAGGTGAACTTACACTCACTACTCTTGGGTGTGGAGTTGGGGATAGAGAGTGGCTCTTGGATCATCGTGTCATTCTCGTTAACTTTCTGAATCACCAGATTCTCTTCCAAGAGAACCGTGCTGTCCACTCCACTTTCCCCACTACCCCCACCTTTAAACGGAACAGGTAACTAAGACTCTGAATGAGGGTAAAGATGTGACTGTCGGAACCACAAGCCAATGGCAGGATTAATACCAAGTAGACACTCAGATGCTTGAGGGACTTTGGGGGTAGCAGAGCCTGGGCTACCATTGTGTAGTTACAGGCTTGAACATGCACCCAAGTCACCTCAGAGGGTATGTCCAGGGCAGGTTCACATCACCCTCTAAGGGCTAGAAGCAAATTGAACTGACTGACTTGCTTGGATACATATGGGATCCTCAAATCCAAATGCTGGAAATGACTTTTAGGTATAAAAGTGCTGGCTATTCCCCCAGCAATTATATAGTGGAGGCAGGAGGGGATCAGGACTTAAGTCACCTTTGTGTACAAAGCAAGTTCAAGGCCAATCTAGACCTCATAAGACTCTGTCTCCAAAAGTGAAAGAAAGCAGAAAAGATTAGGATAGTCAGGGAAGTTGGCTTCAGCCTCCCCCGGGTGACACTGTTGGGAGGCGGGTGTGAGTAGATTCTCAGGCACACCTCGGGTCGCAAGGACACTACAGTGTAGGCTGTGTGTGGCCACTCTCTGTGTTTTCCTTGTCTGGAGGCCAAAGCCTGGCTTTCTTGCTGCCAAAGTGTTAGGGGCAAGCCCTTCTGGCCACTGTGGTTTGGACTTGGCTTCTAAGAAGGTTCTAGAAAGAAGGACCTCTTGACCTAGAGCTTGGACAAGGGGGTGGCTTGCTGAGCTCTGGGTGAAGGGAGGGAGATTCAGGTCAGCAAGGAAAAGTCAGGGAGAGACAGGCAGAAGGAAGATCAAGTTAAAGGATGAGCCAGGTCTCCAGGTCAGGCCCTGGTGAGGTAGGTGGGCTCTCCAGCTGTCTCCTCCTGCCACCCACTGTTATCTGAAGCATCTCCATGCTGAAGGCCATTGCATAACAACATTGGTTTAAAACATGGCTTTCCTTCCATCTTTCTTTTCCTCTCTCCCCCCAACTCCCACACCCATCTTAAGCTCTTAATCAAGGTTACATTTTCCTTGGGTCTTTATCTCTTCTCACTTCTCTTTCAGGCTTGCTTGGTAAAACCACATCTCTGGTCTCCTCTTTCTCATAACCTTGTCCCCGCTCCCCTATACTTGCCTATGGCTGAAAATCAGCCATGTTTTGGGTTTTGTTTTTTATCTTTTTTTTTCCCATTAGCTTTCTCGGAACCACCTGGGCTCACTTAAGACTCATGACCTTGACTGTTTCAAGACTCCACCACACTGCCTCTCCTGCTCTGGTGTGTCTGCCTCTGCCTGCTGCAGCTTGAATGCTGCCTCTCCTGGTCTCACCCACCACTTCCTGCTTCCAGGAAACAGAAGCAAAATGTCCCTGGACTCCAAGGTTTGCCTGCTGCTCTGCCTTCAATGTGTCCTCCAAAATTCCTTGTGCTTTAGAGTTCAGAAGACTTAGTCCTCAAAAGCAGACATAAGCAGTTTGGAAGTGGAGCCTCTTGAGAGGCACTCTTGAGAGGTTACAAGGGTAAGGCATCAGTGACTTTGTTGTGAAGACCCGAGTTGGTTTCACTGGGTTCTACAAAGGAAATGAGATTTTGTGTCATGCTGGCGCTTTGATATTGGGCTTCCCAGTCTCCAAAGCCATGTCCCAAATAAACTCCTATTCATTATAAACTGCATAGCATCAGCTGTTCAGTTATAGTAACAACAGGAAACAGACAAATACCCCTCCTTCTAGTGACATACTCTGCCTCCTATTCATTGCTAAAAGGTGAACTGACTATGGGGTTGTGTGTCTTGGCCTGGGCCTAACACTTATCCCATGCCCTATCCCTCCCATCTGCTTAGAAACATCACTCCAACAACTCTCTCCCTCTCCTTCCCTCCCTCCTTCCTTCCCCTCTCCCCTCCCCCCTCTTTCTCTCTCTCCTGCACATGCACCACAGCGTTGGTTTTTTTTAAACTTCTAGATCATTCTTAGCCAGTACACAATCATGCTTCCATTTCTCCAAGCTTTGAAACACCATGCCAATGAAAATCCTTTTGACAAAGCCTTTCCCAAATACCCCTTCGTATGTCTGTGTGGGGGCATTGCTGTTGTGCAGCAGTGAGCTGTCACAATGCTTTTAAAGCGACTATCACTTTCGTCTGCCTCCAGTCAGCAGTCTAGCAAGACTCAGCTGTGAGGCTTTTCTGACTCATGTGGCATCAGTGGGACTATTGCCTTCTGGGGTCTCTACTGGGCCATGCTGGCACTGGCTGGTGGCTGGAGTTCATTTGGGGTTGTGGACTTGAGGGTTTCTATGTCCCTCTTCAGTGGCATGTCCTATTTAGAGTATGGCACATTTGTTCAGGACTGTGGACACTGCTAGATCTTTTTAAGGTTTAACCTTGAAGCAGCACTGTTGTTTTAGACACATTTTTCTTGGTGATAATCAATCACACATATGGATGGCCCTGATTCAACAGCCAGAGACTACAACAGTCCTTGCATACCAAGAGGTGAGATCTGTCAAGGCCACCTAGTGCCCCACTACCCTACTGCCCTCTGCAGTAGAACTTCTCCTCAATCTCTTCTATTCCTTCCTTCCAGTTTTCTTAAACTCATGCCGCCAGTCACGTAGCCACTTCTCCTGTGAACAGTGATGTTCTTGGCTGAGGTTAGCAGTAGCTACCACATGGTAAGGTCTTAGTTTTTACCCTGCTGGGCTGAACACAGTTGTCTACTCCCATCTTTGCTGGCTTCAGGACCTCAGAGTCTCTTCCTTTTCCTCCTGTTCCAATGACCCAAGCTTCCCAGATGATTTTTCTTGTCCCTTCCTTTGCCAAACCTCTCAGTGCAGGGCTGACCCAATGCTAAACCTTTTATGCTCTTCTCTTGGCCAATCCCACCACTTTAAATTCTATTCATAGCATGCATGGCTGCACGGACCATAGCCATGGTCAAGATCCTAGTTTATTTTCTATTGCTATGATAAATACTGTGGGGAAAAGCAACATGAGAAGAAAGGGTTTACTTGGTCTATATCGCGGGGCATAGTTCATGGCTGAAGAAAATCTGGGCAGAGACACAAAGCATTTATCATCTGTTTGTAGTTGACACTGGTATAAACAGACCTACTGTGTGGGCTGCACAGACAGTTATGTGTGGTAGTTGGCACTTGGAATTAACAGTCAACTTAATCGACTTAGAGAGCTATGCAATGGCTCTACCATATACAGCAGGGTAAGTCTCTTGACTTAATAACAAAAGTTGTCTATAAAGCTGAATCCCTTTGGTGGTGGCTGCAGCCTTAAACATCCTGTTTCTTATTCCTCCTGATCGCCTCATACAGGAAGTGAATGACCCAGGCCATCCAGGTCTGAGGAAGTGTCCTCTAAGATGAAATGATGAAATCAGCTGTGATGTGTTTCTCAGAACTCAGTCCAGATGTTGTTATTGCCCCATTCACATCTGTAGCCCATAGCCCTCCCTTGACTCCTGACCACTCTTGCCATCTTCCTTATGGTGCTGGTCATCTCAGAAGTGGGACCAGCCTCAATTGAGGAAGTGCCTCCATCAGATTGGCCTACAGGCAAGTCTATGAGGCATTTCCTCGATTAATGATTGGTGGCGGGGGCGAGGGGGGTGAGTAGGAGGGAGCAGTCCTCTGTGGGTGGGTCCATCCTGGTTAGGTGATCCTTGGTGTATGAGAGAGCAGGCTGAGAAAGCTAGAGAGTAAGCCAGCAAGCCAGCCCTATGGCCTCTGCTTCAGTTCCTGCTTCCAGGTTCCTGCCTTGAACCTTGACCTCCCTCAGTGACTGAGTATGACCTGGGAGCTGTAAGCTGAAATAAACCCTTTCTTCCCCGTGTTGCTTTTGGTCATGTTTGATATCACAGGAATAGAAGAAACCCTAACTAAGGCAGAAATTGGTGCTGGAGAATGGGCTACTGCTGTGACAGACGTGACCACATTGATTTGGCCTCAGGTTGAAGGGTCGATCTGAACCTCCAAGGGTAGGGCATGATATTGCTGTTTCTAATAAGCTTCTAGGGGACTCTAGCGTGCAGCTGGGCCAGAGCCGTTTCATCGCTGCCCTTTATCGCTTGCATCGATCATGAACATTGCAGCTGCAGAGGAACAGATTTAATTAGAGGAGGCGGAACATTTGGGGTGAGTGGATGACAATGTCTGGACACATCCAAGGGGCTCACAAGTCCCATCTCTCCTGTCGTCTCGGCCTGACTTGTTTTCAATTTAGCTGATGTCACTAGTACAAGTCATGTCCCTAAGGCTGGGTTTTGGAGGGGAAAGCAAAATTCAGGAGGGTAAGAAAGGAGATAAGAGATAGATTAAAAACTCCCAATGGCTGAGATCCAAAGGATGGCACTGAGGGCTGGGGCTGGGGAAGGAAAATAAATGTTTTTCTAAACGAGCTGGGCAAGAGAAGATATTTTTGAAAATGGTCAAAATGAGATATAAGAAAACTCAAAAAGGCAGTATTGCATTACTGTGGGCCAGGGAGGAGTGGCTGTGCAAGAGCTGTTTCTAACAGAGGGGACAAGAGAAACAGGCCCCGCCCTCTTCCAGGGCCAGGTAAAGATGGGTACAACGCTACAGGGTTTATTGGTTCAGCCTCTGTAGGCAATGAAAGGCAGAGCCAGCACCTATGAGACCCTCTAACTACATTTGAGTGACGGCTGTCACCTGAGCAGTAGGGAACAGGGAGGGAGTTGTCAGGAACAGTATAAACTGCTATGTATGGCTAAATCCCAGCCCCACCAAAGGGAGACCCATAGAACAGGCTGGGTGCTAGAGGGGGCTTGCAGGGAACAAGAGGCTTAGTTCTCAATTTCCAGAAGGATCTGGAGTGGTGGAACATGCAGTAACATCTGGACACTGTCATCAAGTACTTCATGCCGAGCAAAGCGCCTGACAGGGGCAGCTTCACAGCAACCCCTACGTGCTGACACAGTAGCCAGGATGTTCAATCAATGACTGAGCTCGGAATGCATAGAAAGTGTCGGGCTACACCCAGCGAACCCGCCAGAGAATAAGGCTCATGCCCCAAGCTTCCAGGAGCAAGGGAGATATGCCACATCTTGTGTGCCTCAGTTACAGCTGTGGACTTCCAGGAGAGCTCTAGGAAGCAAGTCTGGATGTGATCTAACCTTCAAACCAGGATCTTTTAGGGAGTGAAAGTGGGCACCATTTACAGCTCTGATTGGACAACTAATTAGCACTCACCGGGGCTGCCCTGGGTCAATAGGGCACAGGGGTACCTTGCCACAGAGAGGCACCAGCTCCCCTTGATATCAAATCAGGCTTCCTCTAGGCAGGGACATTTGAGCTAAGACTTAACAGGTGTGTGTAGGATTTGACTAGCTGCTTAGATCGACTTTGTACATTGTCAGCCTGCAGACCCCTCCTTGGGTGGTTGTCATTGTGATATTGTTGGGTCATTGGATGGGTGATTTTTCAATGTCATAGTAAGTCCCTCATGGGAAATGTCATGCTTGTCTGACAGCTCTGCCTGGGATTCTTGTCAAGGCACCAACTGGAGGCGTGGGGCAGCTAGCACATCTGCCAGAAGCTCAGATCCTGCCTATTGTCATGCTCAGAGCAGAAGCTGGGGACCTGGCGGCTTCTCACCTAACCTTCCCTGTCACTATCTTTCTCTGAGGTCTGATGCATCTGTTTTACCCCAGTCTTATTATGATAAGCAGACACGATGTAAAATTAACTACTTCTAGGCATGGAGTTCCACGGCATTAAGTGCTGCAGCCAATACCGTCAGTCTCAGAATATTTCATCTTCCCAAGCACAAATTGCCCACACTAACACACTCTCTTCCTCCTCCAGGTCCTCGCATCCACCATGCTGTCCCTTTGAATTTAGTTATTCTATGTTGCGGATTTGGTCTAATGCTGCATGTGTCCTGTTAGTTTGGTCCCCCAAATTGCACAAGAATCCTCATGTCTGCACTTTAAACGCTGAGGAGCCAAGTTACTCTTGATTGGTAAATACAGTTGCTGGTGGCCAATGGCTGGGCAGGGAAACAGAGGCCCGCCTTTTGAGGTACCATGTCTGGAAAGGAGTAGAAGTCATGCCTGAAGTGTGCTGGACAGAGTCATCATGTAGGTGCTGGGGAACACAGCCTGAGAAGGCTTCAGGTTTGGGTCTGGGACAGTCAAGATGGAATATAGGTTTTAGTAATTAATAACTCAGGAATATTGGAGGGGAGTGTGTTAGCCACATGGAGGTTTGAAAGTGGCCCAACCATTGAGCTGCTTAGGCACATTAAAATATAAGGCTCTCTCTCTCTCTCTCTCTCTCTCTCTCTCTCTCTCTCTCTCTCTCTCTCTCTCTCTCTCTCTCTCTGTTTCATTTGAGAACCCAGAACATTGGGATGGGTAGCTAAGAGAGCTGCTACCACCAGCAGGGTCAATTTGAGTAGCAATATTTGGGTGCAGTACTAATTCTAAGGACCTTATGCCAATGCAACTGTATTGTTTGGCAAAGCAGAGCATCTATATCCGTATGTAACTAACAGCACATCCCAACCATCCATCAAGAGTCACCTACTGTCTTAGTTAGGGTTTTACTGCTGTGAATAGACACCATGACCAAGGCAAATCTTATAAAGACAACATTTAATTGGGGCTGGCTTACAGGTTCAGAGGTTCAGTCCATTATCATCAAAGTGAGAACATGGCAGCATCCAGGCAGACATGGTACAGGGGAAGCTGAGAGTTCTACATCTTCATCTGAAGGCTGTTATCAGAATACTGACTTCCAGGCAGCTAGGATGAGGGAGGGTCTTAAGCCCACACCCACAATGACACACCTACTCCAACAAGGCCACACCTTCAAATAGTGTCACTGACTGGGCCAAGCCTATACAAACCATCACACCTGGGTTACTTCCACCTCTAGCTGTTGTGCACAATGTTGTTGTGAACACAAGCATAATATCTGCTTTGTTTGCCTTCCCATGGCCATAACCAAATACTCAAGACGCCAACTCAAAGGAGGGAAGGTTTGTTGTGACTCCGGCTACATGAGCAGCAGACTCCATTGTTTCTGAACTTGTGGTGAGAAGGTTCAGGACCTCTTGACAATGGGGTATGCATTGTAGTTATTGACTTTATGGGGGCCAGGAGGATATAGAGTTGGGGATGTGAGGACAGGTATGGACCCAATGACCTACTTTCTCCAACTGAACTCTGCTTACTAACAGGCCATGCCTGTGAATGAATCCATTGATGAGGTTAGCACCCTCAAGATGCAATCATCTCTCAGCTGAACCAAGTCTTTGATAGGTGAGGCTTTTGGGGAACACTTTAACACCTGCCTTCAGTTCATGTGGGTTCAAACAGCATGGCAGCCAAGTCATAGAGTGCTTCCACTGAGCTTTTCCCAGGAAAGGCTGTGCTGTTCCCCATGACAGTGGCACCAGATGACGGTGACCATGTGCAGGAGCCTCACTTCCTTCATACAGCTGTGAGCAACTGCTGAGTCATCTTACTTTTTGTAGGGACTTGTATTAGTCAAGATTCTCTAGAGTGACAGAATTGACAGAATGATTATCTCTCTCTAGAGGGAAAGGGGGTTTATTGGAATAACTTACAGGTGGTGGTCCAGCTAACCCAACAACGAATGCTTATAAATAGAAGGTTCAAGAATCCAGTCGTTGTTCAGTTCGTGAGGCTGAATGTCTCCGCGGATCTTCAGTATATGGTCAAATTCCGAGTTGGCTTGAACACCAATGAGGGATGGACTTGTTAGTGAGGCGAGAGCAGGCAGGCAAAGAGTAAAAGCTTCCTTCTCCCATGACCTTACATAGGCTTCCAGCAGATGTGGCCCAGATTAGAGGTGGGTCTTCCCACCTCAAAGATCTGGATCAGAAATTGATCTTCCCACTTCAAATGATCTAACTAAGCAAAACTCCCTCACAGGTGTGCCCAACCATTTTTGTGCCTTCATTCCAAATGGTCACCTTGACAACCAGACTAGCCATCGCAGGACCTTTTATTTTCCAATTCAAAGAGGATTGTTGATTTCATGTAGCTACCTTCAAGAATACCATACAGTGCTCCCATAGTCTTCAGCCATTTCCTACCAAGAGTGACATGTCACACAGTTACAACATCACAAGTATACTAGTTCAAGCAAGTGCTGACGTCATTCGGTGTTTATTAATGTACATGTGCGTAGATATTTAAATTTTATCACATGCACAGATTCACGTGACAACAACATCAGTTAAGTTCCCAAAAGATTTTTTTTTAATATTAGGCATGTGGAGAAATTTTTAGTGACAGGAAACTAAAGATCATTGTATAATAAACACCCATGCATTGCCATCCAGTGTCGGGTCTCAGCATCAGTTTCCTCTCAGCCTCCTCTCTCCTCCCTGACTTCTCAGCAGCTCAAAGGCTTTTCCTCATTCCGTCTGCAGTCATTGCAGAAAGGTAGGAGATGGGACACTACTGCTACAGCACCCTTAGGCACACTCCCCTGCTCCCAAACAACAATAACCTCTAGACATTCCCACCTAGACACCTATTCACCCACCCCCAACGCCAGCAACCTAGCCGTATCCTAGGAGAGGGTAGCACAGACTGCAAAAGTATTTACTTGGGGTGGTAGACAAAAGCCAGAGTTTCATACCCTACAATCAATCTACTGAAAGTCTTGTTGGGACTGGAGAAATGGCATTTGCTGCCCTTGCATAAGACTCAGCTTTGCTTCCTAGCACCTGCATGGTGATTCATGACCATCCTTAACTCCAGTTTCTGGGAATGCCTAATCCTGACTTCTGAGGCCGCCAGGCACACACATGGTACTATACATATATGCAGGCAAAACACTGAAATGCATTAAATAAATAATAAGTAAGTAGAAAATGCTATCCCTTTCCTTCAAAACACAGTTTCCCTACAACCACTCCCTGCTGTGTTAATGTCCAATGGCTATAACCAAATAGCTAAGAGAAAGTCACCTTAAGGGAAGACAGGTGTGTTATGGTCCCTACCTGCCAAGTTTTCTGTCTACTGGCAGCAGGCTCAATTGTTTCTGGACCTGTAGTGAGAAGATTCATTCATCTGGCTCTTGTCTCAGCTTCTGGAGTCTTCCACCCAGACCTCTGCAACGGCCTCCAACATGGAACACTGCCTCCCTCTGCCTGGCTGCAGCCCAGAGGGATCCTGGTTGCCATACCCCTCGGCTCTCAGAACTTACATCTTTCAGGCATTCAAAAGCGCACACCAAGGATGCCCCCCCCCCGTTTTTACTGTCTTCTAATTTCTTTCTCTTTCCCACTAGGGACATCCAGGCCCCTCCTGCTTTCTGGCCTTTGACAGTCTGTCCTTCTGTTGGGGATGCTCATCTTCAGATGTCATATGATCTACTGAATGCCTCCTTCTTGTCTAGGCTCAGACATCATGTGTAAAAACAGTGTAGCTTGGTATGCATGGGGGATTGGTTCTAGGACCTCCTTGAAGCCTCCAAATATTCTCGGATGCCCATGTTCTATATGTAATATAGTACACATCTCAGAGCCTCTCATATATGTTTGTATTTAATTTTTCTGGAGAGCTTCTTTTTGTATTGTATTTACATACATTTTATATGTAATTTAACCCCTTTCCTTCCTCTTCCCCAGCTTCTCCTATGTCCTTTCTACCCCTTCTCAAATTAATGACCTCTTCTTTAATTATGTTTTGTAAATGTTCACTTTTATTTCCTTAGAGGAAGGGCTAAGATAAGAGCCATACCCAAATCGTGTGAATACACAGATTATTCTGAGTCCAGAGTGTTTCTATCTAACTATCCCCAGGTCTAAGACTAGGCCAAGAACCTTGTAACTTCCATATAATCTAACCTTCTGCGAGCCCAGACATTGAAGGCTTCAGCTTCCAGTCTTTGTCTGCTAGCCTAGGCATAGAATACTTCAGACTCCAAGACTTACTGCTGAATAAACTCGCCCTTTCTAGTTCTTTATGAACTCTGGCTGTCTGGTTCAACTCAGCTAGTTATTCTGGCTCAAACTCTTTAAGCTCTGGGTCAAACTGGTTTCTCTTGGCTTCTGACTGAATTGCTCTGCTTGGAAATACTGCCTCTGAACTCCACAAATGGAATTTCACCGAACTCAACTGCTCTGCTCTGATCTGAGTTCAGCAGCACTCAACTGAATTGTTCTGAATCGAGCTGACCACAACTGAATTGAATTGAATTTCCTCTTCCTCCTCTCCCTCTCCCTCTCCCTCCCTCCCTCCCTCCTTCCCTCCCTCCCCCCCCCCTCTCTCTCTCTCTCTCTCTCTCTCTCTCTCTCTCTCCTTCTCTCTGTTCTTCAAGTAGCCTCTCTTTCTTGTCTGTTCTCATAAGAGTTAGGTATATCCTATATCTGACTCATTCTGTCAAATCTTCCTCTGATTCATCACTTTGCCTCTCAATTAGATGTCACTGTTTGGTATCAAAGGTTCATACTGTATTCAAGCCAGAGGGATTAAAGGTGTATACCATGTCTGCATTCCAGCTGGATCATATCTTTGAATGTGATCCCTTGCCAAAGCAGCCATGTTGCTGGATTAAAATTCCTCTACAATTGTTGTTACACATATATGCATACATAACAACCTACTGAGTCCATTTAGTGTTGCTTGTATGTACATGTGTTTAGGATTGACCACTTGGAATTGCATAACTGTCAGAGAACTCATCTTTGACGAAGACTGATTCTTCCTTTCTTAACAGTCATTATTGCCTGTAGTTCACCTAGGGATGGGATATTGTGAGATTCTCTCTACCCACATTGGCATGTTAATTGGTTTGTCATTGTCAGAGTCTTAGTTAGGTGACCATAGTATCTAGAAGCAGATACCCTGGTCCTCTGACTCCTATAGCCTTTCTGTCTTCCCTTCCTTGATATTACTATGTGCAGGAGTGTGGTGTAGATTTATGAGTTAGGATTGGGATTCCCATGGTCTGTTCTGTGCATTTTGACTAGCTGTGATTCTCTGTCCTGGTCTCCATCTGTTTCAAAATGAAACTTCTTGAAAGAGGGGTAAAAGCTACACTTACCAGGGAAAGTAGATGCAGGTTCCATTGGAGCAAAGCCTGCAAGTATTGAAATACTTGAGGGGTTTGGTACTGTAAAGAGTCTCCTGATGACTGCCTACGCCACTACAGTGTAAATCCTCTGCAAATACTTATTTCACTGCAGCTTGAGGAGAACATGTCTGCTTGGTGCAGATGGAGTTTAATTTTCAGAACAGTTTCTGTTTGAGGTTGGGTGAACCTGGGGATGTGAAGACCAGGGACACTAGGCCAACCACATCTTCTATAACCCTCTGCATCCACTTGATACCTTGCTCTGTGTCTCTAGTGCTGATGGACAAGAAGCATAAACAGATGGCTTCATGGGCTGGGCCTATGAGTACCCTGTGGGACTGGTTGAGTGTGAGTGAGGCCAGATTCCTGTTCCCTGCTTCCTTTCCATGGGCCTCTCTCTGGTCACAGTTACTGTTTCAACACTACAAACTCTTCTTCAGTGGCCCACTCTCTGCTAGGAGTCCAAGTCCTGTGCTAACCTTGTTACTCAGCTCTCCCTGGTCACTTTCTGTGTCTATCTCCTAGCCTATATTCATTTTCTCTCTCTCTTTCTCTCTCTCTCTCTCTCTCTCTCTCTCTCTCTCTCTCTCTCTCTCTCTCTCTCTCTCCATTCCCCATTTCTTCCTCCTCATTATTTATCACCTTTTCGAGTGGTACACGTTACACCTTCCTGGGCTACTTGTCACTTGAATCCTCTACCTGGGGCAACCCTGTCCTAATGCACAAACTGTGTACCTTACAGCCCCAGTGGTCTCCATTCACAGACTGTGATGTGATATTGCAACGATGACTCTTGGTGTTGTACAACAGTGGCCCTAACACTCAAAAAAGTGAAAGCCATTTTCTTTGTGGGGGGTGTTTCCCAAATGCTTAGACATGTGCTTGGCTCACCCTGGTCTCACAGTTTTCTTTAAGGACTAGCAATCTCTTTTCCTCCCAAAGACAAGAGGATCCTTACCTAGAGGTATCTAGGGCTCTTCATATAATCCTTGAGAGTAGTGTGCTGACTAGTTTTGTCAGCTTGACACAAGCTGGACTTACTTCAAAGAAGGAAACCTCAACTGAGAAATTACCTCCATAAGATGAGACTGTAGGCAAGCCTACAGGGCATTCTCTTAATTGGTAATTGAAAGGAGAGCCCAGCCCATCATGAGTGATGCCATCCTCGGTCTAGTAGTCCTGGGTTCTTTTAAGAGAGCAGGCTGAATGAGCCATGATGAGCAAGTCGGTTTATATCCTCTGTATCAGCTCCTTCCTCTGGTTCCTGCCCTGTCTGAGTTCTTGACTTTCTTTGATGATGAACAGTGATTTGAAAATTCAAGTCAAATAAACCCTTTCCTCCCCATCCCAGCCATGGTAACCCTAACAAGGACGGGTAGTAACCATATCTTATTGGCTACCCAATGTTGTGTTTGTTGTCTGTGTGCCTCTCTAGGCTAAGTCCTGACCTATCCATACAGGAACGTCTAGCATGAGGAGCCTGTCTGACATGACAGATAGGACTCACTCAGTGGTGCCATGGTGGGCCCAGGCTGATGGCAACCTTCAGCACTCAGAAGTCATATGTGCACTTGGCTCTTGCCCTCAAGACTCAGCTGTGAGCCTGGAGAGATGTCTGACCCAGGATGTTCCTGGGAGATACTTTTGAACTACCAGATAGGTCTGAATGAATTGCCTTTCCATTCCCCATGTCCTCCTTGCACTACAAAACAGATACCTCTAGGTAAGGATCCTCTAGGCCTTGATCCTGAGATGAGTTTCTCAAAGAGGAGGTCAGGATTATCCTAACCGTCAAGTTGACCCTGAGGACTTTTGAATGACCAGTCCTAGATGAGATTTCAGGATGCAGCAGGCAAACAGGCTGTCTTCACGTCTTCCCTAAAATTTCCCAACAGCCTTGTGAGCAGGAGAAACAGCTCTCTTGCCCTGTGTGGTGATTTGAATATGCTTGGCCCGGGGAGTGGTATTATTAGGAAATGTGGCCTTGGTAGAGGAAGTGCGTCACTGTGGAGGAGGGCTTTGAGACATTTTTCTAGCTGCATGGAAAAAATCTTCTCCTTGAGGCCTTCAGATCAAGATGTAGAACTCTTGGCTCCTCCACTGCCTTGCCTGCCTAGATGCTGCTATGTTCCTGCTTTGATGATAATGGACTGAACCTGTAAGCCAGCACTAATTAAATGTTGTCCTTTAGAAGAGTTGTCTCGGTCATGGTGTCTCTTCACGTTCATGGAAAGCCTAACTAAGACACCCTGCCCTGCATGGCTCCTTTGTTATCATCAGATGTTTGGTCCAGTCTGGCCAGCTCACTTGATGTCCTTTGGCAGTGTGGCTTTCTGTACCATGCCCTCCTCCCTCCAGGGGCTAGGGCACACAGGCACCCATGGATGTTCTTTGCTTGATTGAAAGTGCTGTGGGAAGCAGGAGAGACTTCAGAAAGGACAGTGATGAGAGGAGCCATTAGGTACTAATGCCACCCACCCTCCATCACTGCACAGCCTGGCTGGCTTCTTCCAGGCCAGTTGGGTTGGGGTTAATTAGCTTCTGGACTTCTTCGCTGTAGGGTGTCTCCTTAATCATCTGCCACCTGCTCCTCTCCAGTCTAGCAAGAATGAGTGTTCTGGTAGCAGAAACTGACCTAGGGCATGTGAACCAAGGGCAAATCTCTAAGAGCTAAAGCCACATGCCCCAGTGACCCCACTGCCTGCTTTCCTAGGGAAACTGAGGCCTACGGAGGTAGGGACTGATCTGGAGTCCTTTGGTGGGTGGCTGAATCATGAAGCAGCTGGCGTTCTTGGATTCAGATCTAAGGCTGACTGCCACAAAATGTTTTTATTCATACTGTAAACTGGCCTCCATTGCACTGTGTTAAGAGGCCAAGGCTTCATAGATGACTAAGTCAGAGGGAGCCCCTCCTCCCACGGGTTCACTCTGCAGTGGAGGACACCCCACTGAAAAGGCTAGCAAGCAAATAAATGGGTGATAGCAGAGTGTGGATGGATCACGAGGGTGGAAAACTGCAATGCCCAGGATGCCTGTGGACTGCCTTACACAGGGAGTGCACTTTAATGCATTTTGCTTCTTATCGAAATCTGATTGTCAGGGCAATGGCATTAATGAGATCACAGGGCACCACCTTCACGGAGAGACTCATGTCTTTCTCCAAGACAGAGGACTGGTCTTCATGGGCATAGTTATTCTCACAAGAGCAGGTACTTGGAGGGGGTGCCTGGCAACTCCCCTTGGTCTCTGGCACATAAACTGCTTGCTGGTTCTTCCATTGTTCCACAGTGCAGGGAACTTCACGAGTCACCAGAAATAGGATCCTGGCCTTCCAGCCTCCAGAACCATAGCTAAGCAATGTCCTTCCTATTGACCAGCCTCAGGGTTTTGGTTGCAGCAACCAGCATGAACCAGGACTCAGCGACACCAGGGGGATCCTTTCTGAGGAAATAACTAGTTTCCCTATGATAACAAGCTTTTCTTTATCAATAAGGATGACATAACAGGAGACAATAATACTTTTGCAGCCCCCCGGTGGCAGTGTAGATACAGGTTTGGGGAATTGAGAATTGCAAACACCACAAAGAAAACAGCAAGATCCCATGTCCCTTCTGGAGAAAGAATACCATGTGGTACCAAAGAGTCTCTAGAAAGTCAAAGGTAAATCTGGAGCTAGGGAAATGTATCATCTCCATGCAAGGGTGAGCACCTGAGTTTGGATCCCAAAGCCCATGCAAAATTAATAAATGGATAGATAGATAGATAGATAGATAGATAGATAGATAGATAGATAGATAGATAGGCCAAGCACAGTGGCGAGTGTTTGTGACCCCTGTGTTGGTGGGGAACAAACAGGAGTGCACACACACACACACACACACACACACACACACACAGCTCTGGCCCAACTCACAGATGCAGGACATATGTCACATGTGTACTTAGAGATTTACTAGAAATAGCCTGCAAATGTATAAAAAGAAACAAGTAGAATCGATTTTAACATCCTTTGCTAAAACCAACATGTCCAAACTATTACCATCCAAGGATGAAATCTTTTCCAGTTTTTTATGAAGTCTTTGAAATCTGGCCTGCGTTTAGTCAGGACTACACACACACACACACACACACACACACACACACACACACACACACACACACACACGCTCGCCTAAAAGGAGGGAGAGACTCATTCAACCACACACCACAGTGGTCTAACCAGCAAAATCCAGACTGTGGGACACTCTTCAGGAAAGATGGCTGGCATTTTTTCCTTAAAGAACTATAATGTAATGTAGGAGCTGGAGAGATGGCCCAGTGGTTAAGAGCACTGGCTGTTTTTGCAGAGGATCTGAGTTCAATTCCCAATAGCCACATACCTGCCACAATTGTCTATAACTCCAGGCCCCGAGGATCTAGCACTCTCTTTTCACAAGCATGATGCACAGACAAACGTGCAGACAAAACACCCATACCCATAAAATAACAATAAGGGCAAAAAATAAAATATGTTATAGGACCAGTAAGATGGCTCATCAGGTAGAAGGAACCTGTGACCAAGCTTTATAACCTGAGGTGACTCCCTGAGACCTGAATGGTGGAAGGCAAGAACCAATTTCCAGAAGTTGTCCTCTAGGTGCCACACACACACACACACACACACACACACACACACACACACACACACACAAATAATTATATAAATGTTAGTTTTAAAAAATAAAGTACATTTTAAAGGGGGGAAAACTATCAGGAAAGACACTTAAAACTATAGGAGTCTTCAAACACATAGCAGGTAGTCACTGGGTGTGGATTTAGTTTACTTCCTGGTTGAATCAGACCACTAAAAGACGTTTCATGACCTTTGTGAAAGAAGTTTCTGCTGAAATATTCTATTGAAATGACTGGTATTTAATGTGATAATGGGACGGTGGCTGTTTTTAAAAATCATTCTCGTTTTTTTAAGGTGTGCTGAGATGTTTATGAGTGCATGCCAAAATAATACATCTGGAATTTGCTTCCAAGTAATGTCTGAGGGGAGGGGCAGGTGGGGATAAGTCAGAACTGAGTTGGTAATGGTGATGCATGTCAAATATTCTGTTTTCTACTTACTGGACATTTATGGACTAAAAAGAATGAAAGGGAATTGGGGTATTTCTGAGAGAGAGAGAGAGAGAGTGGATAGGAGAGGCCACAAAGCAGCTCCAGAAGGGTAGGGAGTCTGTCTACCTTGATTAGTAGCAGGCATCTTCTCTGACTAGCATGGAGAGTGGCCCCTTAAAGGTCAGGAAAATGAGATGTTATTCATCTAGAAATGAAGAGAAAGAAAGCCATCTCTGTAGGTGTGCATGACCTTGCAGATGGAAAGGCTGAACTAATGCATGAAAGAGAGAGCGGAGGTGTGGATGAGTCCAGGCAGGTCACAAAGCAGGTCAACATATAGAAGCCAATGCTACTATACCCAAAAGATGCCCCAACATATAAAAAAGACACGTGCTCCACTATGTTCATTGCAGCCTTATTTATAATAGCCAGAAGCTGGAAAGAACCCAGATGCCCTTCAACAGAGGAATGGATACAGAAAATGTGGTACATCTACACAATGGAATATTACTCAGCTATCAAAAACAACGACTTTACGAAATTCGTAGGCAAATGGTTGGAACTGGAAAACATCATCCTGAGTGAGCTAACCCAATCACAGAAAGACATACATGGTATGCACTCATTGATAAGTGGCTATTAGCCCAAATGCTTGAATTACCCTAGATGCCTAGAACACATGAAACTCAAGACGGATGATCAAAATGTGGATCTTCACTCCTTCTTTAAAAGGGGAACAAGAATACCCTTGGCAGGGAAGAGAGAGGCAAAGATTAAAACAGAGACTGAAGGAACACCCATTCAGAGCCTGCCCCACATGTGGCCCATACATATACAGCCACCCAATTAGACAAGATGGATGAAGCAAAGAAGTGCAGACTGACAGGAGCCGGATGTAGATCGCTCCTGAGAGACACAGCCAGAATACAGCAAATACAGAGGCGAATGCCAGCAGCAAACCATTGAACTGAGAATAGGACCCCCGTTGAAGGAATCAGAGAAAGAACTGGAAGAGCTTGAAGGGGCTCGAGACCCCATATGTACAACAATGCCAAGCAACCAGAGCTTCCAGGGACTAAGCCACTACCTAAAGACTATACATGGACTGACCCTGGACTCTGACCTCATAGGTAGCAATGAATATCCTAGTAAGAGCACCAGTGGAAGGGGAAGCCCTGGGTCCTGCTAAGACTGAACCCCCAGTGAACTAGACTGGTGGGGGAGGGCGGCAATGGGGGGAGGGTTGGGAGGGGAACACCCATAAGGAAGGGGAGGGGGGAGGGGGATGTTTGCCCGGATACCGGGAAAGGGAATAACACTCGAAATGTATATAAGAAATACTCAAGTTAATAAAAAAAATAAAATAAAAAAAAGAAGCCAATGCTACGTATGTACACTGGCAACGAAAACCCCACCAATAAAATGATAGCACGATTTCCTTTATAAGGAAAGTTTCAAAATACCTGGAATGAATAAAGAGACAAACCACGCAAACACTATGGGTGCTGAGATGGCTCGGCAGGTTGGATGGAAATGAGACATGACCACTGCAAGGTATGGTTGAGGAGGGTTTTTTATTGTAAATATGAGGGAGAAGTTAGCTAGAGGCATCTGGAAAGGTCCAGAGCAGAGAGAGAGAGAGAGAGAGAGAGAGAGAGAGAGAGAGAGAGAGAGAGAAGCAGATTGAACATGGCCAGCAGAAGAGACCAGGCCATGAGAGGGGAGGTGTGGGAGCCAGGGAAGAAGGGCAGAGTGAGGGGAGGCGAGGGGAGAGAGCACATGGGCAAAATGGACGGACTGTAGAGGAATCAGTAGCTGGGGAGGGAAGCGAAGCCCTGGGCTGAGGTTTAGGGTGGGAGACAGGATAGGAAGAGTAGAGAGAGACAGGTCCTGAGTAACCCTGGGCCAGTGTGCACCACCCTTAGCCATTTGTCTTGAGTTTCTTTGGGACCTGATACAAGTAAAGGTAGTTGTTCCTCACCACAGGAGGCAGCCTGAGTTCTATCCCCGGGACCCACATGGTAACAGGTGAGGACCAACTTTCTCAAGTTGTCCTCTGACCTACACACACACACACACACACACACACACACACACACACACACCCCATACCATGGTTCACGTGTCCTCTGCCCAATAAATAACCGAAACACTAAAATGTTTCAAGAAGACTTTCACATTAGGAACTTTGAAGCAAAGCCTCCCTGAAAGCAGTCAAAAAAGCTCCAAACAGAGCAAGACACCTGCACTGGAAGACATGGTTTGCTTAGGGATGTCTGTGCTGCCAAAATCTACTCACGGATTCAACGCCCCTCCTGCCAGTCTTAGGGTTGCCTCTTTTTTTTTCTTGTTGTTGTTGTTGAAAGAACTGACAAACTGATTCTAAAATTCATATGGAAATGGTAGAGACCCAGAATAGCAAAAGAAAAAGAAATTTAAATAAAAGGAAGTGAGTCACACTTCTCATATTCAAAATTTCCTGTGCCGAAGACAGGAGAGATGCACCCGCACAGCACAGAGACCAGGGGAAGAGAACTGAGAGGCCCCTCCATTGTAACCCACTGATCTGCAGCAGGCGCCAAGGCAGAGAGTCTTTCCACCCAGTGGAGCTCAGGAGACAGGCTCCATATGCTAAGCAATCATCATCCCTCAAACTACAGTCACACACAAACTATTTGTCTCTCAGCTATGATACAAAAAAACCCATAATCAACAGAAGAAAAATGAATACGTTGGACTTTTATCAAAATGAAAAGCTTTAGTGTCATTTTAATTAGGGCTAGCAGGACATGGGAGCTGGGCGCAAGAACGATGCTATCTCAAGAGAATATGGCTGACCACATTATTTTTAATGTATGTGACTTCCTGATATAAACATATCCCACATCCCATCAATGGTGAGAAAAGATACACACGGACAGTGTGAGATCCAGGGGAAACTTAAGCTGAAATGTTACCCACATGGAATCATCGTGACTGCTGTCTCCATGGCCACGGAACTCCTGGAGAGGATGCATCCTCTTATAGCAGACACCTGCTGGCTGGAGGTGTTGGCTGCGAAACAAGCAGACTCCTGCTATGCTTCTCTGTCATGTCAGAAGTGCACAGGAGTTAATTCCCACTCAGTCCTGGTGTGTGTGTGTGTGTGTGTGTGTGTGTGTGTGTGTGTGTGTGTGTGTGTGTGTCCCATGTGTTCCTGTTGGCTGCGAAACAAGCAGACTCCTGCTATGCTTCTCTGTCATGTCAGAAGTGCACAGGAGTTAATTCCCACTCAGTCCTGGTGTGTGTGTGTGTGTGTGTGTCCCATGTGTTCCTGTGCCCGAGGAGGCCAGAAGAGGCCATCAGATACCCTGAAGCTGGTCTTAAAAGAGCTTGTGAGCTGCCCGATGTGGGTGCTGGCAACAGAACTCAGTCCTCTGGAAGGGCAGTGAGCACTTAGTCTCAGCACCATCTCTAACTCCCAATCGTTCGTTCTAAAGAAAAGATGGCTTACAGAATATTACAATATTTTGGAATGGAAAAGTAGTTAGTGAAAATAATAAATAGGGGCTAAATGAAGTGCATGGTGATGGCCTAGCTCTGTGGTAGTTCAAAGCCAGCCAGGATAACATAGGAAGAAACTGCCAAAAAAAGAAAGGAAGGAAGGAAGGAAGGAAGGAAGGAAGGAAGGAAGGAAGGAAGGAAGGAAGAGTGAAGAGAAAAGCTCATGTCAACCTTACAACACTCAAAGAGTGCCAAAAACTCAGGTGTTGGTCAACCAAGAATGGATGGATACACTGTAACAGATCTATACACTGAAATCGCACCCTAATAAAAACCAGACTGCTGGAGAACCAGTGCGTGTGATTCCGTTTGCATGCAGCAGAAGGACAGGTTCATCTAATTCATGGTGATAGAGATCAGAACAGTGACAACCTACGGGATTTAATTGGAAAGGCATGGAGACATCGCAGGCTGACAGAAAGATCCCGTACTCCCAGAACTGTGTTGATAACCCCTGTCAAAAATCATAAATTTGCACACCCAGGACCCCTGCAGGTCAATGTGTAAGCTTTGCTTTAATTTGTGAGAGACTAGAGGGTGCGTATGTGCAGAGAAGAGCCAGGCATTCGGTGCTGGAGAGATGGCTCGCTGGTCAAAAGCACCGGCTGCTCTTGCAGAGAACCTGGGGTCCTAGGTCCTAGGTCCTAGGTCCTAGCACCATGCGGTGGCTCACAACCTCCTGTAACTCCTGTTGCAGAGGATCTGACGCACTCTAACCTCCAGGAGTACCAGGCATACACATGGTGAACATATATCTATCTGGGCACATACATTACTCAGGCAGAACATTCATAGACCTAAAAGGAACAAATCTATTCATTTCGGGGGCCGGATGTTGACAGGTGGGGTGGGCTCCGGCTCTGCCTTTGTGTCTATTGCCCTCATGCGCAGAGTAAATGAGGCTTCTGGGAAACCTCTTTTAAGGTGTCAGCCATGCCTGCCTGTGGCCACTCCTGGATTTCTGACAACATAAAGTCCTAGCAAGGACAATGACTCACCGTGGGGGTAGAGCCAAGGGGAGCTGAGGGTACAGTCAGCGGAGGCCGGATGAAAGGACAGAAAGATCTGAACTTGGGAGACAGACCAAACCAAAGACATTCAACTTGAGCTCAGTTAACTCTTCTGTAAAATGACATGGGGGAGGTGTTTGGGGACATCAGGTCATGTCCCTATAGAAGGCAAGGGACTGGCAAGCTAGGAAGGGGCTGAGAGAAACAGTGAGTAGTCTGGGTGTAAATCTGGCCTTGGCCTGGTCCCTCAGGGGCTGCAGCATTGATTTCAGCCTGCCTCAGCTGAGTGCCCGTCTCAGCCATTAAATAAGGAGGCGAGGCATTGTGAACTCTTAGGAGCCCATGAACACACAGCTGAAGGCTGGATGCCTTTCTTGCTGAGTGGGAAAGACCCCCTACTAGAGCTTTCGTTACATGGAACAGGTCATAAGGAAGTGTTAACTGTGTTTTGGCTGCATAAGTAAAAGCACTCTATCCTAAAGGTGGACACCCCATCTATGGTAGAGTGAACTCTCTGGTCATAAGCTATGGCTGAAGTAGTTCTCAACAGCCAGAAACTGGTAGAGACCCTGCCTTCGTGCCTGCGTCAGAAAGCTGGGCTTGCCTAGGGAGGGGATGGAGTGATGGAGAGGGCCCTTTAGGGTAGACCCTGGAAACCTGCTGCCTGCTCCTGCCAGTTTCCCATAACGGCTGCTTCCAGATGTTCACACACACTGACCCTGAATCAGCTGTGTGTCTCATGGGGCCACTGGTCATGTATTTCCACTCCATCCTTCTCCTGTTTTTGTCTGATACATTCAGAAGACTGTGTGCTGACCCTGGGCATGGCAGGGTCTGCTCAACCCAGAATCCTGCTGAGAGCGTTTTCTAGAAACAGCGAGCTAGTCTCATGCCTGGGACGTTCACATCCTCATGGAAGGAAAGCCAGTAGACTTTTATACCAGTTGTTTTTTTGTCAACTAGACACAAGCTACAGTCATCTGAGAAAGGAGACTCAGTTGAAAGACTGCCCTTATCAGATGGTCAAATGGTAAGGCCCGGGGGGGGGGGCACTTTCTTTTTCTTTTTTGTTTGTTTTTAGCACTTTATTTTATTTATGTGTATTACTGTTTTGCCTGCATTTTTGTATGTACACAATGTGGGGGCTGTGCCTGTGGAGGGCAGAAGGTCCCTTGGAACTGAAGTATAGGCAGCGATGTGCGTGCTGGGAACCAGATCCAGGTTCTCTGCAGGAGCAGCTGATGCTATTAATTGTCACGCTATCTCCCCCATTTCTTAATCATTGACTGATGTGGGCGGGCCCGGCCCACAGTGGACCATGATGACCCTGGGCAGGTGATCTTGGGTTATATGTGAAAGCAGGCTGAGCAAGTCAATAAGCAGCATTCTTCCTCATTCTCTGTCTGTTTCGGTTCCTGCCTTGGCTTCCCTTCATGACAGACCACAAAAGATTAAATAAACCTTTTTTTGCCCCTCATGTTCCTTTTGGCCATGGTGCTTACCACGCAATAGAAACCTAACAAGAAAAACTTTGGAATCAGATGGATCTCGCTTTGACTCCAGCTCTGTCATCCGCTAGCTGTGGGATCCTGCTCACGTGGTCATCCACCTCCAGCTGCTAGCATCTTCTTCCTTGAAGCATGCATATCCTAACGCCTCTGCTCAGAGTGGGAAAGGGGAGGACTCACAGCTTTATCACATTTTGTGTCCTGCAGTCCACTTCCTTGCAAGCAGAGCCCTCCCTCTCTCCTGAAAGATAACCTCCACCTCTAAGGGGCAGCTCGCATGGATTCACCATGGTGCCAGACCAATTATCCCGTCTGCCTGTCTTTGGGGGATTTTCTTCAGTTCTGGATGGGCGTCCTTGTCCTGCAGGCGTCTGTTTCCTGTTCCAGTTACTGCCCTTCAAAGGTTCAATTGTCTGTTGTCTTCAGAAACCCCGTGCTGGTCACACTTTCCCAGCCGAAGAATGGTTTCACTAAGCCGGAGCTCTTACCAGGAACTGGTCTTTTGTTCACAGCCCAAGGAAGTTGATGAGGGGGTCTACCCGGAATCGGGCATCACCAGTGATGACTTCAAAAGGACTCCTTCTGGAAAGAAGGCGGGGCTCAGTCTGAGAGTGATGGACAGATGATGCCAGGTGGCTCCCAGGGGCTACGGGCTGAGCAGATCAGACACATCAGACACCAGACACATCCACCCATTCCCTTAAGGATTCCTACCATGCCAAGAAAGGCAGGGCTGGTGGTAGGGCTGCCAAAACCAGATAACCATTCTCACAGCGGGGCGGGGGCAGCTACCATCTATGCCCCCCATTTCCACTCATGGTACTGTCTGGTTCCACAAGACCCAAACAGATTCCCTTAGCCCTCATCCTGGAAATGGTGCTATTTTCCAAAGCACAGCCAACACCGAGAACGGCCCTTATCAAGCCAGATCGGGTCATTTTTCTTCCTCTCGGAGCATGATTATTCCCAAGAGGGGAGACTGGCTAATTGTTTTGTAAAAACTTGGTGTTAGTGGCTTCCTCGTGGCATCTGTTATGTTCACAGCTTTAGGAACAACACACATGGATGAATCCATTTACATGTCGGGATTTACTATGTTCACGGTATGTAATGGATTATAATGTGAACATGGTGAAGGACTGATGAAGGATATTTAACTTAAAGTTTTAAATTAAAAAAAGGTTTAATTTAATTTTCTGTATATTTTGCCTGCATGTGTGCATATGTGCTGCCTGTGTTACAGATGGCTGTGAGTTGTCATATAGGTGCTGGGAATCAAACCCAGGTCCTCTGGAAAAGCAATAAGCTCTTAGCCAGTAATCTGCCTCTCTGGTTTCTGGTTTAATTAAGTTTTCCCTGTTTATATCCCTGCAAACTCTACCAGAAGCAAGGACTGCCTCGTTTCCACCATACTCAAAAGTCCCCCAGAACTTTTCAATCAATAGCCCAAAATCCACTTTCCCCACCACAAAGCAACCACCACCCACAGTTTGCCACCAGAGCTGGGTTTAGCTCAGTTTTAAACTTCATATAATGAAACCATATGGTTTACAGTCTCATTCAGCTAACATAATGGTCCATACATGCTGTGTTATCAATTGTCATTCTGTTATATGACCACAACTTGTTAAATGGCTTCCAGGGGATGGAAAAAAAACTGGTTGTTTTAAGCAAGACAGTTATTGAGCATACTAAATTTCAGGGAGTGGAACGTGAAGGCTGAGGAATGGTGAGAGGGTTTAGAGTGTGAAGGTGCTTGCTGCCAAGCCTGATGACCTGAGTTTGATCCCCAGGACTCACATGGTAGGAAGAGAAAAGCGACTCTTACAAGTTATCCTCTGACCTCTACATGTGTACTGTGGAGTGCAGGTCTGCACACCTGTGCACACACACGCACAAGCACTCTAACTAACTAACTAAATAAGTAAATGGATTTAGGGTGGACTGGGAGGAAATTTAGAGATCATACTCAACTTCCTCAATTTATATGTGAGGTTCAGAGAAGGGAAGTGACTAGTTCAAGCCCAAGGTCACACAGCTTCGTGAGGCTGAGCTGAGGCTAAGCCAAATCTACTTCGCCAGGCAGTCGGAACTAGCTTTTTTTTTTATTTAGTTTGTTTGTTTGTGTTTTGTTTGTTTGTTTTGAGACAGAATTCCTTGTGTAGCCCTGGCTATCCTGGAACTCACTCTGTAGACCAGGCTGGCCTCAAACATAAAGATTTACCTGCCTCTGTCTCCTGAGTGCTGGGATTAAAGGTGTGCACCTCCACTGCCTGACTGGAACTACTTTTTAAAGATATTTATTCATTTATGTGTATGTGAGCGACACCCACACTGTGTATGTGTGTGTGTGTGTGGGTGTGTGTGGGTGTGTGTGTGTTCGTGCATGAGTGCATTGTACTCTCGTGCCTGGAGAGGCTAGAAGAGGCTCAGATCCTTTGAACCTGAAGTTAAAGGAAGTTTGAATCAGCTAACACGACTGCTGAGAGAAGTAAATTTGTGTCTTCTGGAAGAGCAGCGAGAGCTCTAACTGCTGAGCCAGTTCTCCAGCCCCTGCCTCTATATAGCCCTGTCCTGTCCTGTCCTGTCCTGCCCTGTTCTGTCCTGTCCTATCATCTCCTTTCCTTGCCTTGCCTATCCTATCTTATTTTTCTTCCTGCCCCCTCCCTCTACACCTCACTTAATCTATTAAATAGATACACAGAGGCACTCCTTTACATCCTAAAAGGCTTGCAAGTTTTTCTGCACACACAATATGTTCCCCTGGGAACATATGATACAATTTATTTCTGAGGTGTCAAAACTGTGTCTGCTATGAAGTTAAGACTCATTTATAAATGTTCATAAGAGAGACGAGGAGGTAACTAGTGATTCATAAATACAGACTGTTTGTATCAGAGTTCGGGTGGTGAAAACCCCCCAACAGGGGAGCACTTCTCAGCTTGCTTTGCACGAGGCTGAAATCTGGATGCTCACGGGTGTTCCAAGTGTGATTTCACTGTCTTTGTTGTTGTTGTTCTACCTTTCACGGCAGTAGAAAAAAAAATTAAGTCAGATATCCCGGGGTTCACCTTATGGTCTCTGTTTTGGCGGCTTTGTTACTGTCGTAGCTTGATTTCTATTGCTGTGATGAAACACCATGGCCAAAAGCAACTTGGGGAGAACAGTTCTTTCATTTTACCGCTTGGAGTGTGTCAGCTAGAGATGTTGGAGCAGCAACTCTCGGCAGGAACCCGGAGGCAGGAACAGAAGCAGAGCCTCCGGAGTAATCCTGTTTACTGGCTTGTTCCTCAAAGCCATGCTTTCTTAGAGCACCCAGGACCACCAGCCCAGGGGCAGCACCACCCACACTGAGTTAAGCCCACCCACATCAATCAAGAAAATGCACCACAGGCTAATCCAGTGGAGGCACTTTTCTAATTGAGGTTACCTTTTTCAAATTGACTCTAGCTAGTGCCAAGTTAACATAAAACTAGATGGCACAGTGACCACATAGTTCATTCCTATGAATTTCAATTTCCCCTGCAGAGTGGGCATAGACAGTATTTATTGTCCCGCCATGATGCTAGGGGCTTATTTTTAGGCACAAAATAAATACTCGATATATCCTCTTGGGATGAATTTGTATTCAGAAAGAGTTCCTTGGGGAGATGAGGTATGTCTAGTAAAGCAAAGGCAAGGAATGGGAATCTAGCCTGTGATAAATGGGAAGCCATGTTTTCCCTATAAATTCTGGCATCTTCCTTGGCAAGGGTTGTGTGCTTTTCAAGTCTCTGGCTCCTGGTTCTGTTCATCTGCTCCCTCATCTCAGGAGAGAGGGCAGGCGAGGGCTAGGCTTGTGAAGTTTAGGCCTCAGTGTGACTGTTAGTCAGGGTCTAGGCCAATGTTTCCAGGCTCTTGAACTTTTCTTTAATGAATTGAAATGAAGATTTGCACAGATCACACAGGTAGCAAGATGGTTTTATTTAATATAAAGCAATAATACAGATCAGAAGGAAATTAGCTGCCAATAGTGACAGGGACCACTAGAATGAGACTGCTCAAGGTCACTGGTTATTGTACAGGGTTTTCTTTGGAGAGGTTCAAGAGAAGGAGGAATTTGACTGCTAAGGGGCATAGTAAAGAAGTCCTCTATTTTAATTGGCAGATCTGCATTACGTAAGCTTCTACCCACTGAGCATGTCCCTTCCCACTATGCATCCGATTTTAATCATACAGATAATTATGCAAAGGTATAAGGGCAAATAGAATGTTCTCCCTAAAAGTTCACCTATAAGACACAGTTTATCCCCAAATTTGTTCATGACAGATTGACCATCCTACATACTGGTCTATACTGGTAATGTGTTTGACTAGAAATGGAAGAGAAACTGATTCCATTGTTTAGAGAGGGCTGTGTGTGTAGCTCAGTGCTGGAAGGAGGCCTAGGTTACCAGGTACATTGTTAAAAAGAGAGGTGTGTGTACAGTATATACACGAAGGTCTAGGTTTCCATGTGCACTATAAGAAGGATGTGTGTAGCCCAACTGAGCGGAGTCCCAGGTTGCTGAGCTATTCCCTATGCTTGCCTTTCTTAATAGACTAAGAATGGGGCCTTGATAGTCACACCTGGGTCTGGATCTCATCCTGGAGTCCTAGGTAAGACTATTTTCTGTTTCAGTGATAAAATATTATGACCAAGGCAACTTATAGAAAATCTTACTTGTTCTTACAGCTCCAGAGAGGGGATCCATAATGGCAGAGGGGAGGCATGACAGCATGTGACTGGAGCAAAAAAACCTAAGAGATCACATCTCAACTGCAAGCAAGTAGCAGAGAGTTGGGTGAGGCTATGAGCTCCCAAAGGTCACCCCAATGATGTATTTCCCTCAGCAAGGCTGTACCTTCCAGGGTTCTATAACAGCCCCCAAAACAGCAGTACCATGTGTGGGCCAAGTATTCAAATACAGGAGCCTATGGGTGACATTTCTCACTTAAATCACCACAAAGAGCAACAGCATTTGACCTTCCAGGCTCTCGGGTGGCTTCGAGAAAGAGGACTTCAAATTTGGGGGTCTCAAGAGTAGGTTGATGTTCTGGGTGGGCTGGGGTAGGAACCCCTGTTCCTAGAGATATATAGTGTGGTCATGTGTTTGTTAAAGTTTCTCTTTGAGCCTCTGTTTCTTCTTCTTCACATAAGGAGGGTCATTCCTGTTGGGAGGGTTGGGAGGGTTGGGAGGGTTGGGAAGATCTCATGAGCCAAGCACGGGGGAATGGTAACCATCCCTTTCCCCTACTGCTTAACAGTGTCTGAGACGTTTTCAGACTATGCAACCCCATGGACCTGGTGAGTTAGTTATTGAAGCCCCTGGGCAGGACAGGTAGCTTCAAGGAGGTTAAGCTGCATCTAGGGGGTCTCTGGTTGGCAGAGGCTGTTCGCAAGTGTCATCTGTTTCAGTTATAAGAAAGAGTCCCAAGTGTCAGAGCGTTAAATGGCACAGTGGGTGCAAAGTGTTCAACAGAGTTCAGTCAAGTGCACTGGCTCAAGGAATGGGTTCTGGACTCAAGTGGGGTTTGGATCGTCTCTAGTATTTCCTAGGTGTTGCTAAGTTAGGAAATTGCTTAAGCTGCAGTCCTCAATTTCTCAACGTGTCAAGGGAGGGCTTAACCATACCAGAGGATGTTACCATAACACAAATACGACAGGAAAAATCACAATGACTGGCAGATGACCAGACCTATGTGGTAGGATATGGCATTCTCTGGGGAATGGGACTCCATGTTCTTTAACTTCCCTGTCTGCCTGTCACTGCAATGGAATTGGACCTTAATCAGTTAGAGAAACATAATTGGATTTTAGTTAGACCACAGCAGGCTCTTTTTCTTTTTTAATCTTGAAAAGTGTTCTCTTTCTAGAAGGGGACATAGTAATTGAAAAGAATGTGGATTCAGACCAACCATGGAATTCTGAGTCATGCACAAGTCATGTGACCATGGACAAGTCACTTCCTCTCTGTGGAGTGTCTTCCTTCTTTACAGAATGTGGATAATTATGGCAGCACCGCAGGCTCCTGTGAGTATGATAGGACTCTGTAGGCTAAAGCCGCAGCCAAATCTCTTTGGCCCAGGACCAGCTCTTGAAGTCTGCAGCTTCCTGGCTTGGAAGCGTCCACAGAAGCAAGGCTTTGGCTCAGGGGTGCCTGGAGACTCTTGGCCAGAGAGAACCAGTGTTTGCTGCTTGTTCTATTGCTCTCCCTCAGCCCAGATTCCAGGCTCTTCTGCTCTTGTCTGGTGGTGACAACCTAGCCTGTTCAAGGATATAGCCTTTGGTGCCTCAGGCTGGGCAACTTTGAAACCCATACTCTTCTGTGAGCAACATCATCTCTCTGACCCTCAGGCTCCCATTTGGGAACCACGTTAAAAGTGGTCCCTTCCTCAAAGGGCACTTGGCTTGTGCATGGTGATCAGAGCTGGAACAAGATGACCACTGGTCATCCATTCCACAAATGTCTGCTGAGCACCTACTACGTGCTCTGTGCGTAGTATAAAATAGACAGACTCATCTCAGCCTTGGGAGTCTCTAGTCTAGTTGGGAGAGCAATATGAATAATGACATCCAAAGTGGTAAGTGCTGTCTTAGTCTGTTTGGGAGGAGCTGGGACAAAAAGTGCCCAGCACGGTGGCACACACATTTAATTCCTCTGCAGGAAGCAGAGGCAGGAGGATCTCTGGAAGACCAACTACTCAAGGGCAGCCTGGCCTACATAGCCGGTTCCAGGTCACCGAAGGCTATAGGCTATACAATGAGATCCTCTTTCAAAACAAATCATATCACACACACACACACACACACACACACACACACACACACACACACACACACACACGCACAGCACCACTGCCACCACCCAATAGGCCGCATTCAATGCTTTATGGCTAATTTTGATTGCTATCTTAACAGACTTTAGAGTCCCTACAGAGACAAACCTCTCGGCCTGTCTACGAAGGGTTGTCCAGATTAGGTTAATTGAGTGAGGCAGCACCACTCCATGCCCCAGTGCACAACAGGTTCAGGCTGGAGCACCTCATCTAGTGGCTACTGAATTTTCAGGAGATAAGACCTTAGTGGCAGAAGCAGATCACTGGGGTGGGCCTTTGAAGACAGCCCCTGGAGTCTGACTTGGCTCTACTTCCTCACTTGCCATGACCTGGGCAGCCTCTGCTGCACATGCCCAGTGCCATGACCTGAGCTGCAGCTCCACACGTCCCTCACCCTCATGGACTGAAGAGCTCTCAAACCATGACCAAAATAAATGTCCCCTGTCTTGATGTGTTTCTGCCACATGCTTTTGTCACAGCAATCTGATAGGAATGAAGACAATCTTGCCATCACGTTATTGGGCAGTCAAGTTCTGCCCCCATGCAGACATTGATTAAGTAGCTAGTATAGAAAAGCAGACTCCAGTGTGGTTAGGCGCAAGACAGAACATTCTGGTCCTAGTCTATGACTGCTACAGGCCACCCCAAGTCATCCTTAGCTGATGGCGGGACACAGTCTATTAGGGGCGTGGAGAAGTGCCTCCCTGGGGCTGACTGGTTCCTTACACTGTGTTCGCGCCAGGAGAGAGGGCCTCTAAAATGCTGTAGCCAAGCTACATGCACTGAATTGCACTCATCTCAAGAGCTTACTTCCCGCATCCATTAAGCTGCCTAACAAGCTACGGATTTCACCTCTGGAAACTCGTTTATTTTTAACAGTCATTATGCTAATGAGCAAAGGCTCTGCTGTTGCTCTTCCATGAAGAGAAACGGACCCCTCATTGTGGCGACTTCTGAAAGGGTGGGGGAGGGGCACCACGGAGAGAATGCTGACAGGCATTTGGGGACCAGGAGCTCCAAGTAGCTGCCTGCTCCCAGTATATCACACTATTTTTTTTCTCAAGGTCCTGGCAAGTTTACCTCTGACTTCATACTTGATGCCTTCTGTCCATCAACTTTGCTTCTATGTGAGGAGCACCCTACAGCCATGATAAAGCCTCTTACTCTGGTCAAGGAGCCAGTCCAAGGCTTCCCTGAACTCCCTGTCACAGGGGTCACTTTTTCCAATAGTAGTATCTACCTCTGATCCCCACACACTACTAAACTATGCCTGATTGCACAATCAGTCTTTGCCTATTGCTTTCAACAAGCTATCCATTTGTCCACTACTGGTTTTATTTTCCTGTTTTACATATATGAAACACTCCATTAGTGTTCATTTTCTGTCTACCTGCCAGACCTCAAGTTTCAGCCCTCAGAGCTCGGCACTTGGTAAATACTATCCTCAAGGGGCACAGATAGCAACATCTGTGGATGCTCTGGTCCCTTACATAGAATACAGTAGAATTTGCATGAAGCCTATACAGACCTGCCACATACATTATATCATCTCTAGATTGTAATACTGACAGAACGTAGATGCTACCCAAATCTTTGTCCTGCTCTGTGTAGAGAACACAACCTCCCCAAGCCCTAACATGTTCCTGAATCTGTGCGTGTGGCTCTGCAGATGTAAGGGGCTAACTATACCGAACCCTAACTTGGGGAACTGGCACAGCCATATGCACTGGAAACGTAGAGTCATGAAGCCAGCACAGCAGCCTGACACAGTCCCAGCAAAGCTGAGCGGATTGCCGCAACCTCTGTCCTTCATCTCCAGCTTTAGGGTTTTGGTTCCTGTGTGCTGCATTCTTGGGGATTTTCTGCATGATGATTCATTTTATGTCTTCTCCAGAGAAAACCGTATCTGAGTCTTTTTAGGAAAATCCTAAAATTAACTTTGGCTACAATTTGGAAGTCTTTCTGATGCCCTGGAGATGATTAAGCACAGATGAGCCCATGGCTAGATGAGGCCATTACTCCAGGAATCTTCTTGGGGTGTCTGCCCCTGAGCAAACTCAAGCAGTATAAATGGTGCAGGATGATCTTAGATAACTAATACTCTGACTGGTCAGGAGAATAGGTTATAGATTCAAAGTCTCTTTTTATTATAGGTTTTAGAGCTCTCTAAAAATATGGTTTAAAGATAGATATTCTTCAAGGTACACCACTTCAAGAATAAATCTCAATAATTAAGATTTGCTAGTCATAAAAAGACCAATTCGGATATTTTCTGTTTTCTGGAATGATTTCAAACTACACACACTTCCAGCCTAAAAGCAGCCCATCATCTACTAAGTGTGTGTGTGTGTGTGTGTGTGTGTGTGTGTGTGTGTGTGTGTGTGTGCGCGCGCGCTCGCGCTTTGCTGGAGACATTCTTTAGATTCTTTAAATTGGAGTTATAAGGCTAATAATAAAGATTAAATCTGTTCTGTTTGTGTTTTCTAATTGTGACTGAACTTGTGACCCTGGACGCATAACGAAAAAAAAAAAAAAAGTCAAACACATAATCTGTGCTTCTTGGATAATCATTAGTCTGTCTTTGTTCTGAGGAACCTGGGTAAATAAAGAAGAACCTGGTGGTTAGTCAGTCAGAGCTTCAAGATCCCCCTAACACTCCTCCCTCTGCTTTCCTCACCAGCTCCTTATCCCCTCTGCTGCTGCTCTGTCAGTAATGACCCTTTGCCCCGGACCCCCCATCAGGAGACAAAATAGTGGCCAAAAAGGACCTCACCATTGCTAAGAGAAAAGGTATGCTTGTCAAGAAGGCAGGAGGCTCTTTTGGACGGATGCCTAGCTGTGGAAGCCAGCCCAGGTCCTGCTGGGGCCTCTTGGCTCTGTGCTTCTCCCAGGTAGTGCTGTGTCTTTCCAGAGATGCTGCATCAAGTGTGGGTTTCCTGTCCCCTGCCCAAGGCCGGTGAGCCCCAAGATGATAAATGCAATCTAGTTGCCGGGGCCCATTGTCTTCTTCCTTGGTTTAGGAGAAAGGCCTTATGTCTCTGAAGAAGTGAGTCTTTGTGAGGTTTTGTGGACAGAGGAGACAAAGTAGAAGCAAACCAAAGGATAGACAAAGAGACACAAAGAGTCACAGCCCTCTGCCCTAATTGAGCACTGAATCCATTCATGCCAGGCATTGCTAGGGCCTGGAAATCCAGGGCTAGGATAGGCTCAGGCCCCTCTCTTGAAGAACTGTAAGTCCCCCAGACACCTCACATTCTTGCCTACAGCTTGTGCTACCTGTAAGTCAAGCTGTTCTGGAATGCAGGCATGTGTTGTCTGTGTCCTGCATGGTCTCTATAGATTGTCTCCAAAGTTCATGGCCCACAAACCTGGAATGCTAATTGACTGCCTTTATAGTAAAAGCTTGTCGATCATGGTGAGAAAATGGAGAGTTAAGAAGGAAAGCAGAGTACGAGTAAGAGATCAAAATGTACATGGTGCAGGGGTCCAAGGCGGTGGGATCCTGTGCCTCTGTGAGGACAGAGGCCATTTCTGTGGTTTAAATGTGGTTTAAATTCAGTCCCCAGAGTGAAGTGCTTAGGAGAATGGCAGCTTAACCCAGTGACAGCCTTTGGAGGTTGACTTTTGGGGAGTAACTAAGGTAATATGAGGCCATCAAGAAGGGACCCTAGTCCACCAGGACTATGGCTCTCTAAGATGAGGAGGAGGGACCTGAGCCGGTACATCGGGTCTCACTGTGAGCTGCTCTGGCTGCTCTGACCTTATAAGAAATAAGTTTCTTTCCTACATAAATTATCCAGTTTGTGGTGTTCATATAAAGTAACAGAAAAAGGACTGAGATGGCTCAGTTGCCACAGATATTTACGTTTGCTATTTTCCTCCATAACAAAATCCCACAGTTAATAGTTCGGCCCTTAGGGAGAAACCCAGCTTTCAAGCCTCCCCGTGAGAAGCTCAGTTCTTGCTCACTTCACTTCCTAGACCTTATAGGAGATAATGCAAGCTGCAGGAGAGACCTAGAAGCCAGAAGGAGAGAGCAGAGAAGCTGGTCCTGAAGGGGTGAAAATTATCTGGGGTCCAGAGAGCCACACAGAGCTGAGCACTAGTAGAAGCAGCTGTGGTCCTTGGGAAGCTGGGCTTGGGTATTTCTCACAGCTCTGCTGGGGCTTCTGAAGAGTGAGACCACAACAGGACTGAAGGGTTCACTCACCAGGAGCCAAGCTGGGGTTCCTTTCCCCTCCTTCCTCCCCCTCCCCGTTCTCGTCCCCCTCCCCTCCCCTCTCTGTATGTGTGTGTATAGTCATTTTATGTTGTTATAATAGGCACACCAGAATGGATCTATCCATTCATATTTCATAGACAGGAAGAAGTGAGAGGTGATACACATACAATTTGGAGTGTTCTGTTTAAGAAAAAGGTTTCAATATTATTTTTAAAAAATTAGGTACACATAATGAGTATTTAGAATTTTTTAAAAAATCACAATGATTTTAGATTTAAAAAGAAAAGTCAAATAAGTAATGCCCTTTTATTAAGTTCCTCACACCTCCCTACTTCTGTGTGTATGTATGTGCTTGTATGTGCAGCTGCATATACACATGTTGTACATGTGGAAGCCAGCTGTCTTTAATTGTTCTCTGTCTTATTTTTGAGGCAGGGTCTCTCAACGAACCTAGAACTTGTTGGTTCAGCTAAACTGGCTAGCCACCGTGCCCTAGGGATGCACAGTCTGCCCATCCAGAGCTAGTCCTATGCTCTAACGCTGTAGTACTATGCTACAATTAGTACTAGTACTAATGCTGTCTAATTTTTTTTCTGTGAGTTCTAGGGGCCAAACTTGGGTTCTCAGGCTTGCATCTCCCCAGCCCATCTGTTTTTAATATATTCTACTTAATTCTGGTAGTTCCCATCCTACCTTGATGCTCTCTGTGTGGGAGAGAGAATGCTATGTCACCTTGTCATGCCATGCTACTGACTGACATTCGCTTTGTACTGAGCTGTGGTGCACAGAGCATGCAATGCCATACACGTGCATGGCTTTGGGTCTAGGTCCTTCAGACGGGGAGTTTTGGTAAACTCTATTTTGTATCTTTTCTGTCGAAGAAGATAATGAGTGGTGCATGAATGTTATTCAGTGCGGCATTGTTGGGGATGTTCTGCTTCTGCAGTTGGAAAATAATTTTGACTAGACAGTGATGAGAATTGAATCCAATTATAGTACTGTATCTGAGGATTAATTTTCCTTGTCTAATTCCAAGATGTCAGTCTCTGTCCACCTCTGATCTGTTTGTCCTCTGTGACCCACACATTTCTGGTTCCCAACACCGTGATACACTCTGAAATGCTTCACCACACCCGGGGCTGTGCTCATTTAGGACAGTGAGGGTCGATGAGCTACATCTGTATAACACGCTGGGCCCAAGCAGTGTTCCCAAGTCAGCTTCCCCTAACGCCCCCTGTTGCAGAGTAAGGGTAACAGAAGAGAACTCCAAGCAGACAGAGCTGTCATCCTGGTTATAGCCAGAAAACATTACTAGGCCCCCGCCCGACAAATGCACAGACACTATTATCTAGTACTGACACTGGAGGACACAAGAAGGGACCCCCAAAGCACTGTGCAAATTAAAATGCCTAGACACAGGGGCCACGAGGCTCTGACTGTAGGTGGAGAGCGATGGGTATAAGCATCTCTCTGAGATGATAAGAAAATTCAAGAATTAGATGGTTTATGCTGGTTTATGACTGTGGATATTATTGTTTTTAGAAAAAACAGTGCATAGTGTGTGTGTGTGTGTGTGTGTGTGTGTGTGTGTGTGTGTGTGTATTGGCTAGTTTTATGTTAACTTGACACAGCTAGAATCATTTTGGAAAAGGGGACCTCAATTGAGAAAAATGTTTCCACTAGATTGACTGTGGGCAAGCCTATGGTGTATTTTCATAATCGATGTGGGTGAACCCAGCTCACTGAGGGTGGTGCCAGCCCAGGTCCAGTGGTCCTGAGTATACGAGAAAGCCATGAGGAGCAAGCCAGTAAGCAGCACTCCTCCATGGCCTCTGCATCAGCTCCTGCCTCCAGGTTCCTCCCTTGAGTGTCAGACGCTCTGCCATCCCTTACTCCTACAGTATAACCTGAGAGAGTTGTAAGATGAAGTAAACCCCATCCTCCACAAACCAGGACAGTGGAAAAGGATGATTCTTACATCAACAACTTTTCGATACAGATGTCGTTTTTAAGAGATAACCAAGTAAAAACACATTGGTCCCTCCCTCGACACATTCCTCTTTAATGCACATGTGTTTCCGTTATTCATTGGTAGCAATGGTGGGTAACAAACATCAAGCAAACAAGCCAGCGAGCACAAAACCGCAGTGCTGCACTGCTGAAATAAGAAGGTGTTTGGCTAAGGAGTCACCTGGGCTTTGATCGGCCGCCTGATTTCCGTTAGTCTCGCTTTTAATGGTTTGTTTGTGGTTGGAGTAGTAAAGTTTTGGATGACCTCAGCCAGGGCAAAGGAGATGATGTGGCTCTGAACTTAATAGTTCTCCTCTAACATCCGGGGCATGTTTTCATCATGAAGGCAATAGAGAGAAAATAGAAACATACAGTGGGGATATTCTTCCCCAAGGTAATCCTTCCATTGTGTGTATATGCACACGTGAAGGAACATGCAAGCACGTGGGTTTGCCCTACACGCAGTGGCTAGACACCAACCTTGAGCATCTTTCCTCAGGAACCTTCCTCTTCTGTTTGATACAGGGTCTCTCCCAGGCCTAGAATTTTCCCCAGTAGGTTAGGCTAGATGGCTGGGAGCTCAAAGGACCTGCTTGTTTCTGCCTCCCATCTCGCCATCTCTGGGATTAGGGATTCTAAGCACAAGCCACCATGGCCAGCATTTTATGAGTGTTCTGGGGATCTGAACTCAGGTCTTCATAGTTGTGAAGCAAATGCTTGACAGACACATCCAGTTCCCCAGCTCCATGCTTTGCTAACTTTGCGAGACCAGAACTTCATCACTCAGCCAAGGGCAAGTTCAGTGGCTAAGGAAACAGACTGTGGTTTTAAGAGGAGAGAAACTCCAAAGCCACGTGTCAAAAGAAGCAGTTCTGTTTTAAATCTGCTTCCATGGAAGCACAGGCATGTGCCTGTCTGTGTGATTGCATCTGTGTCTATGTGTGAGCATGAATGTGCATAGGCATGAATGTGTACACATGCATACATACATAGCTGCTGTGTATATACATGTGCTTCGTTGTATGTATGAGCAAGTCCTGGAAGCTATTTTTGCTTGAGTGCCTGTAGACCTGAGCCTTCCTGAGTAGGTGTCTGGTTTAGTGAACCAATAAAGTGTATTGCCCCAACCCAGTGGGATTCTAGGGCCTATGGGTCTGTTGAGCCAAAATTGAGAACTGTTAAACAAGGTTTTGAAGTCTGAAACCCAATGCAAGAACCAACGCTGCTACCAACTGGGTGGGCAGGTGACTCTAGACCCAGCCTTCTGACCGTGAAATGGGACCACCACTTCTCAGATTCCAGGTGCTGGGAAGTGACACATCAGATGGAGGGACTTGGAGCATGCAGTGCACTGGGATGTGGCTAACTGTGAAGATGGGGGTGGCTGCAATTTCCCCCCTCCTGATTCTTCCCTCTGCCCCGTGTGCTTGACCCCTTTCCAGAAGCCGAAACTGAAAACTGAAAAGCAGCTTCACATCTCTTAATGTGTTGTCATAGAAACCGCTGGCTCCTGCTCATGGCTCTGTCTCCCCCTCACTGTGGGGCTGGGATGTGGAGGAGGAGGAACGGGCTCACCAGAAGTCCCCCTTCTTCTGAAGGTGTGGGAGGTCTGGCCCTGTCCTTGGCGGCAGGCAGACACCCTACTCCTCCCACTGCCCTCAGCAGCAGCTCGGGGATACAGGGACGATCTGTTCAGCATCCTCTGGGCAGTCCTAGCTGGTGCCGATTCCAGGGCCTCACTCCGAAAGTGGAGTCAGGTCTGAGATCCCGGAGGTGGCAATATCTGCACACTTTTAAATCTCCCCTCTCCCCCTGGGAGACTAAGGAGTGGGGCATCCCTGCAACCACACCTGCGGTATCTAAGGGTGCAGGAGCTGGAAGAACCCAATCACAGATCCTGCTGGGTCTGGAATCTGTCACTTCATTTGGTGACTCATGCCTTCACTTACTCACAGATGTGTTTGCTTATCCAGTCAATTACAGACTCTTCCGTTCACATTTAAATAGTCATGCCTTCCTCTATGTACTCACTGCTCTGAGCAAACATCCATTACTATCTGAGCTCTGAGAGATGGGGAGATAATTAAGGTATAGCCTCTGCTGTGCTGCAGGGGTTCCAGGGTGGGATTTTCTAACTGTAATAGGAGGAGGAGGAAGAAGAGGAGGAGGAGAAGGGGGAGGAGGAGGAGGAGGAGGAGGAGGAGGAGGAGAAAGAGGAGGAAGAAGAAGAAAAGGAGGAGGAGGGGGAGAAGGAGGAGGAGAAGAGGAAGAGGAAGAGGAAGAGGAAGAGGAAGAAGCAGCTTCCCATGGATGGATAGACTGGCATTTTATTCTTAAAAATAACATTTCTCTGTAAGAAAATTATTTATGTGCACTGTGGTCTGGGGAAAGGGACAGGTGCTAATATTCACTTTTAGTACCTGAGGAGGTCATTTTCAGGACCCCAACAGACACTGCCTCTGTGGGGGCAGGTCCTCTTCGTGAAATGGCACAGTGCTAGCAGAAATTCCATATGAGGCCAGCAGAGCCCAGTCCCTTCACCAAGGTGGGACCAGGGGAACTTTAGATTCAGCCACATAGCGAATTGAAACTCAGTCTGGGCTACAATGACCTTGTATCAAACAAACATTTAAATAAGACAATAAGTGAGGTCCTTTTCATCTATGCTCTGGAACACCAAGGTTGCTTGCTGACAGTGGCTGAGGCAGAGGCATGGAGCATCTCACAGACTGGGAACACACATATAACCCACCCATTCTTTCCTGAGTAAGCCACTGTCAGATGCCCTTATCTAGTCCCTACCTCTGTCCCTCTAGGCCCTACCTCCAAAACAAGGTCATATGAGTTTCCATCATCCTTTATACCTCACAATAGGGAGTAAATTTTAACACTGAAATCCTCAGAAAACACATTCAAATCATGTCAGCCTTGACTGTCAGTAAAATGTTGGGCTTCATGACGCACAGAGGTGCTCAGAGAAAGAGAGGCTGTAACTTGGTGGGAGAACTGTGGCAAGCTTGGTGCAGAGGGTCAGGAGGGGTAGGAAGGAGAGGCACTGGCCTTTGGTTGGAACTGCATGATGATGAAGGAGGTAAAAGAGTGGCGGTGGACTTCAAGGGAGTCCTGCTCCTGGGTAGGAAGCCGAGCTGTTAGCTAAGACTGGGAACCTGATTCTGCTCCCAGAGTCTCTCTCCATGGAAAGTAGAGGCATACAGCTCTCCAAATGGAAGCTCCTTAGAAACGAAGGCTCTAAGTCCTGATTGGCAGTCCTAAGAGCAGTGTGGTGTCCATTGCTGGCCCAGTGTCCTCTGAGAACCTGGAGGTTTGAGCTCCCATCGTTCCCTGAACTCTGACCTATGAAAATGTCCTTCTTGGTCGGGCACATTGCTATCAGTTCCAGACTCTTCCTCTGGCTGGAACCACACATGGAAATGCACCCTAGACTGACTGGTTTCTACTGGGTGGAACCCTGGGGACGGGCTGTCACCCGCTTGGGTCAAACCCATGTCATGCCATGTATGACAGAGAAGCCCTGGGACCATGTGGAGTCATTTTCTGCCACAGCCTAACCTGGCCATCCTGACTGAAGATGCAGAGCCTTCCTTCACTGAGCGTCTGCCAGGCTTCTCACACAGCCTACAAGGGGACTCCAAGCATGGGAGCCAGAGCTATGTCACACCGCAGTTCAGAATGTTCCCTGCCGGCTGTCTCAGAGCAAAGCTCCCTCCCTTCTGGTGTAACCCACACGGACCTCTGCGATGTACTCTGCTTCCTGCCAAATCAGTCCTGGCTTACTCCGCTCTGGCTCTGAGAGCCTTAGAGACCCCTTGCTTTTACCTTTCCGCTGTGAATACCATTCCCCTGTGAATATCTATGACTATTCCACATCCCATTGGCTCAGATATGACCTTTGCAGTCTGATGTTTCTCTACAACCAGCTCTGTCTGAAGCCCTCCAGCCCCGCAATCCCCGTCACACCTGGCTTCCCTGCTTCAGGAAATCTCCTGAACGGGACACAGACTCCATGGCTCTCATGTGCCGGGTACCGGCTGGACTCTGGGGCACGCATCTTTTCGATGTTTCTCCTCAAGTCCCAGGATTTGCTCAACACAGGAGGGTCCTAAGAAACACCGTGGGTTAAATGCACATCTAATCCCCGAACTTAAGCCCAAAGCCTCTGCCGTTTACCTGTATCCACAGCCAGGACTCACACAACTGGATGTGACCAAGAGTGTTGAAAGAGTAATGCTGGTCTTCCTGCCAGGTGGCTGGTCACTGTCCTCTGAGGCCTCTGGCACGGGTAACCCTTTCCCTGCTGGGCATAAACAGCCTTTTCAGCTAATGCAGCAGGATGGTCACTAGTGTCTGTTTTCAGGCCACAGTGCCACCTGCTGGCATATGGCTGAATCGCATGGAAACTGGCAGAGGCTGGGATTAGCCACAAAGCAGAAGGGCAGAAATAGGGACTCCAGCGCTAGTCTTTCACAGGCCAGGGTTCAGGTTCTTCCCAGGTCACTCCCTAGCTGTGTAATACCTACTCTAGCATCTGTGTTCAGATGGGTGGCTCATCTGTAACAAAATGACAGTGGGAACAGGTAACTCTGAAATATCACCTCCTGGGGAAGCCCTCCCAGATTGCTCCCCCATGTCCCCCTACATTCACCCCCCTTTTATCTCACTTTTTTGTTTCTTTGTATCACATACCCTCCTCCCCCAACATTTCAGCATTTTTTACGATCTCTTCCACAAAACACCAGCTCCATCACGGGACAGGCTTGGCTCACTGTGTGTCAAGAGCCTGGGCAGTGCCCACCATGGAGCAGGACCTGAGCGCACCTATCAAGCGCAGCACCACTAACAACAGGCACCCACTAAGTGCTCTGTAAACCCTGCACTCAGGACACACTCACCAGCTTCCTTGGGTTCAGGTTTCACTCTTCTCTTAGTTGAGTCACAGAGTGATTCCGGGAGACAAACTATACAGCAGGGAATCTACCACTCTAAGGATGTCAGTGTGTCACTGTGATAGTTAGCACTGCCATCCTAACAGGATCTACAATCACTAGAAGACACAGCTCTGGGTGTGTGCGGAAGATACTACACTATATTGATTGGGGTAAGGAAACCCATCCTGAACGTGGGCTGCACTGGGGTCAGGAATCCCAACAGAAAGAGAGCTGAACCCCAGCATTCATCTCTCTCTGCTTCCTGACTGCAGATGCGACAAAACTGGCCATGGAACACTCCTGCTGCCATCACCTGCCACTGAAGCAGCAGTACCTGTGAAATAGCTCTTCCTTCCTAAGTTGCTTTTGTCGGGTCTTTATCACAGCGACAGGAAGTGCGCTGTCACAGCCGTGTGCAGTCATCACCAGCCCTGTCTCTAGACTTCTTCCAATAAAAATGAAATTTTGTCCCTGTTAAGTGCACACACACACACACACACACACACACACACACACACACACACACACACGCCCTAGCAATCTACTGGTCATCATCAGGTCTCTATGAAGCCGACTGCTCTGGAGACCTCATGTAATGAAGTTTTATTTGTCCATGGTCACCTGCCTTTCTTGAGATCTATTTTTGCATACAAAGGAAGTAGGTTCTGTGGGACCAAATGAGGGTTAAATGGGATCAATGCAGGTGTCTGCCTAGCACTTAGCTGGTCACAGAGTTCCCCCGAACTTATCAGTTCCTGGCTTCATTGTCTCTGGGGTTGCTATACACATCATAGACACCAGGTGGCAGCCTTGTGCCATGAAGACATCCTCTGCTGCCGCCTGCAGAGGGAGCAGGGAGTTAGTGGGAAAGACCCCGACTTTAGAGGTTCAGTGACAGCAGGAAAGAATTTTGAAAAGGCTCTTGGGAACAGAAACAGATTACAAGAGCCCAAGTCTTTTAAGGCTCCAATGTTGTTTGGACTTTGAGTCCCTATGGAAGAGGAAAGGAACCACAGAAGTTGTGGCTGGATATGCATGGCTTGAGGCCTACGAGGCCGCTTGGTCTTTTAGCATCATAAAAGTGCGTCACTTTACCTTTCAGAACCTCCACATTAACATCTGCATAATGGATCCCCTACAGGGTCACAGGGAGAGTAAGTGAAAGGCACACTAAAGCTTCAGTCACTCACTGAGCCTCCTGTGTTCACTGACACCAAAGAGGGGGGTGAGCATTGCCGTCCCCCAGGAGATGAAGACAGCTCTCTAATTCAGGAAGGACCACACCAGTTCCTGCTTACTGTAGTCTTACCAGCCTCTGGTAAGTGCTTTAGCAAATGCCAGTAGTTGTGAATTTAGTGCTCACCCCATCCCAGTCTCTGAGCTCTCTGCCACCTGCCTCTCAGTCCCAGCTCTTCCCAGAGCTCCTTTGTCTTTCAAACAGGAGTGTGCAGGCTGGAGTAATGGTGGCCCATTTTTCAGAGTCCTCCCTGGCCTCAGAAATTAGTTTTTAATGAGCACAAAAGTTTAAGAATTGTGTTGGTTAGGGTTTTCTATATGTTTTTGGTGTGTGTGTGTGTGTGTGTGTGTGTGTGTGTGTGTGTGTGTGTGTGCGCATGTGTGCATGTGCGTGTGCGTGTGCATGTGTATGTGAACTTGACACAAGCTAGGATAGAAGGAACCTCAAATACTGCTCTCAGGCTCACCTGTGGGGAGGTGTCTTGACTGAGGGCAGATGTGGGAGGGCCCAGCCCACGTGGTTTGTACTATCCTGGACAAGGAATCCTGCACTGTATAAGAAATCAGGCTGAGTGAACCATGAGGAGTGAGCCAGTGAGCAGCATTCTTCCTTAGTCTCTGCGGCAGTTCCTGCTCTGACATGATGGGCTACAGCTGCGAGCTGAATAAACCCTTTCCTCCACAACTTGCCTCTGGTTCTGCTGGTTGTCAGAGAAACAGAAGCTTACATACGGCAAGACTCCAGACACAAAAGGCCATGGGTTGCAGGATTATGTTTAGATGACATGTTAAGAAGGGGCGAATCCACAGTGCAGTGGTTGCCAGAGGGGAACAGAAGAGCTTTGTGGTTTTCTCTTGGCAATGGGAGTGCTGTGCTGTGCTGTGCTGTGCTGTGTTGTGCTGAGCTGAGCTGTGCTGAGCTGTGCTGTGCTGTGCTGAGCTGTGCTGTGCTGTGCTGTGCTGAGCTGTGCTGTGCTGTGCTGTGCTGTGCTGTGCTGTGTTGTGTGCTGTGCTGTGCTGTGCTGTGCTGTGGTGTGTTGTGTGCTGTGCTGTACTGAGCTGAGCTGTGCTGTGCTGTGCTGTGGTGTGGTGTGTTGTGTGCTGTGCTGTGCTGTGCTGTGCTGAGCTGAGCTGTGCTGTGCTGTGCTGTGCTGTGCTGTGCTGTGCTGTGCTGAGCTGTGCTGTGCTGTGCTGTGCTGTGCTGAGCTGAGCTGAGCTGTGCTGTGCTGTGCTGAGCTGAGCTGAGCTGTGCTGAGCTGTGCTGTGCTGTGCTGTGCTGTGCTGTGCTATGCTATGCTGTGTTGTGTGCTGTGCTGTGCTGTGCTGTGCTGTGGTGTGTTGTGTGCTGTGCTGTACTGAGCTGTGCTGAGCTGTGCTGTGCTGTGGTGTGTTGTGTGCTGTGCTGTGCTGTGCTGAGCTGAGCTGTGCTGTGCTGTGCTGTGCTGTGCTGAGCTGAGCTGAGCTGAGCTGTGCTGTGCTGTGCTGTGCTGTGCTGAGCTGAGCTGTGCTGTGCTGTGCTGTGCTGTGCTGAGCTGTGCTGTGCTGTGCTGTGCTGTGCTGTGCTGAGCTGTGCTGTGCTGTGCTGTGCTGTGCTGTGCTGAGCTGAGCTGTGCTGTGCTGTGCTGTGCTGAGCTGTGCTGTGCTGTGCTGAGCTGTGCTGTGCTGTGCTGAGCTGTGCTGTGCTGTGCTGTGCTGTGCTGAGCTGAGCTGTGCTGTGCTGTGCTGTGCTGAGCTGTGCTGTGCTGTGCTGAGCTGTGCTGTGCTGTGCTGTGCTGAGCTGTGCTGAGCTGTGCTGTACTGTGCTGTGCTGTGCTGTGCTGTGCTGTGGTGTGTTGTGTGCTGTGCTGTGGTGTGTTGTGTGCTGTGCTGTGCTGTGCTGTGCTGTGGTGTGTTGTGTGCTGTGCTGTACTGAGCTGAGCTGATCTGTGCTGAGCTGTGCTGTACTGTGCTGTGCTGTGCTGTGCTGTGCTGTGCTGTGCTGAGCTGTGCTGTGCTGTGCTGTGCTGTGCTGTGGTGTGTTGTGTGCTGTGCTGTGCTGTGCTGTGGTGTGTTGTGTGCTGTGCTGTACTGAGCTGAGCTGAGCTGAGCTGTGCTGTGCTGTGCTGTGGTGTGGTGTGTTGTGTGCTGTGCTGTGCTGTGCTGTGCTGAGCTGAGCTGTGCTGTGCTGTGCTGTGCTGTGCTGTGCTGAGCTGAGCTGTGCTGTGCTGTGCTGTGCTGTGCTGTGCTGTGCTGTGCTGTGCTGTGCTGTGCTGTGCTGTGCTGTGCACCGCAGAGGTAGTGACTGTATGCAGCTGGGACTAGACTGAATGCTGCTCTATGGTCCCACTTTAAAATACTTGGTTTTGTGATGTGAGTTTCACCTTGATTTAGAAGAAACCAGTCCAATTTAAGCATGTTCTTTCCACCGAGGCCACTGGAAGATAAAGAACAGGGCCAGGAGCAGTGGATTCTAACATTGCCAGCCAAAGATTAAGGTGTTGTTGTTGTTGTTGTTGTTGTTGTTGTTGTTTCCCTCTAGCAGTAGGGCAAGGGACTCCACTGCCTCACTTGTTCCTATGTGTCCATTTACTAATCCACTCCCTTGACCAGCTTCCCACAGTTAGCTGTTAACTTATCTTCTTGACTATTCACCAGAGTATCAGCCAACTCAGTAGTCTATCTGTCCATTCATCTACCATCTACTAATCAATTCATCCATCTGTGCACTCATCTATTCATTTACCTGTCCTCCACCTACCCATCCACTGACTCATCCGTCCAATCACCCACCCACTCCACCCATTCACACACCATGCATCTACCTGTCCATATCCCCATCTGTCCTAGTTAGCATGGAAAGGAACTGCCTAGATCAGTCTGCTTTGTGGGGAATTGTGTCATTTACTAATTGATGCAGGAGGGCTGGCATGCCCACTATGGGCGGCACCATCCATAAGAAGGTGGTACTAGGCTATATGGGAAAGCTAGTTAAGCATGGAACTATGAGCGTGCTAGAGAGCAAGCAAGCAAGCAACATTCCTCCATGATCTCTCATTAAGTTTCTGCCTCTAGGATCCCGCCTTGCATTCTTGCCCTGACTATCCTCTATAAACTATAGGCTGAAATAAACTCATTCATTACCAAGTTGCTTAGGATCATGATGTTTATCATAAAAACAGAGGGCAAATCAGAACACCATCCATCCATCCACCCACCCTCTATTCATCCATTCGTTCATCCATCTACCCTCCATATCCACCTACACACCCATCCATCCACTCACCCACTTATTCATTATCATCTTCTCTGACCCAGGCACAATAAATTCAACTCAGTCTCTATGGTGAAGGAATCCTATGTCCAAAGAAGGGTGCTGACTCTTTCTTAGATAATTATAGCATAGGGACACTTGGGGTCTGGGGACGTCTTCAGTAGGGCCCTGGCTCAGAGTTGAGGGAATATCAGGTTTCCTCAGATAGGAAACAGTTCAGACTGAAAGGCTACCTAGAAGCCAAGCCTAGTGGATTCAGATGGGGAAGGAACACGCCTGCGCAGAGGAACTCCATGGTCAAAAGCCCAGGTGAGGGCTGGAGTGATGACTCAGTGTAGATCTGAGCTCAGATTCCCAGCATCTAGGTCAGTGATGGGCACCATGGTGCTGGGGGAGTGGAGATGAGCAGATTTCTGGGGCCAGCTTAGCCAAAGCAGGGAGCTCTGGGCTCCATGTGAGACCCTGTCTCAAAAAAGATAAGGTGGAGGGTAGCAGAGGCAGACATTCAAAGTCAACCTCTGACCTCCATGTGTGCATGCACTGGCAAGCATCCCCAGACTCCCACCCCACATATACCACACACACTCACACACACACACACACACACACACACACACATACACGAAATAAAAGCTCGGGTATCAGGGTGCTCAAAGCATACAGCAGAGTGGCTGAAACTGAACATGTGAAGAGAGTACACTGTGCCCAGGGGACGGCATAATATGTCACTCAAAGAACATGGACTTGGTAGAGACGTCATGGGTCTCATGGGAGAATTTTAGCTCCAACAGCAAAATGATCGGGTCTGCATTCCAAATAGACTCCTGTGAGGCAAGGAGGAGGTTAGTAGGGTGGGAGGCAGGGAGAGAGTGCCTCAGGCATGTCCTACAGGGCTGAGCTGGTCTAGCAATGTGTGTTCTCACCATATCCACCTCTAACTCTTAGGGAGGGGGTGGTTTCTCTGCCTTGAAGCCTAAGTTTGCTGGTCCCTGCTAGGATCTGATGCCCAGGGCACCATGCCTCATCACTTCCCATGAGGTACTGAGGACTTTGGACCTTCGCCTCTGGCTGCCCCATGGGCTGAGGGATGGGTAGGCAGCCTGTCTAGGGACTGGGACTTCCCATCTCCCTCCTCCAGCAATTCCTGCTACACAGTGTTCTTGGTTCTGCTGCTCAAGAAAGCAATGGGGATTGCCATTCTCCTCTCACTCACCAAGAAGGCAGATGACTTAAGCTGGAGCTCCTCTAAGCCAAGACCCCACCCATCTGACTGATAGCCATGCCCCTTGTAGTTACAGTCTTTAGTTTTTGCTGCAAGGCTCAATGCATACTGTTTCCATATGTGAACCCATCTCCTGAGGCTGAATGAAAGGATGGTGGGCAAAACCTGGGGACAAGTTCCAACTCTGCTTCCCACTAAGAGCTGTGTGACCTTTTACAAGTAACTTAGTCTCTCTGGGGCTCTTTGTGTGCCTTCCAAAAGAGACACCCCGAGTGGCTGTCACACGAGATCCTGGGATGAAATGATGAATTTGTTTATTTAATGTGAAGTGACACAGTAGTGAAAGAACAGCTGACACGCAGTGCATGCAGGCCACACAGCAGGCACTGCTTTTACCCTGTGCACAGGCTTACTGGGTGAATCCGCACAGCAGCCTGGAAAGCAGGCATAGCCTTTGCCATTAAGACAAAACACCTGACATGGGCTTATGAAGTAAGCCGGCAGGTTTATTTTTGGCTCATAGTTCTGGAGGTTCAAGGGCATGATTGGCAGCCAATCTTGTGAGAAGAATGAGAGGTGGAGAGAGAGGGAGAGAGGAGGGAGGTATAGGGATGAGGGAGGAGGAAGGAAGAGGAAGGAGGAGGGAGGTGGACAGGAAGGGGGAAAGAGAGGGACATACACACACTCACTCTCTCACACACAGAGACTTGGGAATAGCTTGTACTGAAAAGCAAGCAATGACTCCTCACTTGGGCTCTCAAGATCCATGAAAGCAAGACTGCTGCTTGATATCTGAGTGCTTGTGCACAGCCACCTGCTGACCCTTCATGGAGGCATGCTGATCACTCATAGTAGGCCTATCTGCTTGTGGACAGCACCAAGTCTATCTCAGCTCTTCTCGAGAGTCAAGATCCACAGATGAGTAATAGAGGCCATCTTCCTGGAAGCTTCCGGGATCCTTCCCAGTCCTCCAAAGGGCCTCTGAAAGTCTCTAGTGATGCTCCTGAAGATGCAAGGCCACAGATACTCACAGAGAGAGCATCTCATAAAGGCATCACCCTCCAACAGCAATCATATCCATCTCCTTGAGGGTGGATCATCTCCTTTGGAACCACCTTGTAAATGAGAGCTAGATCCTCCCTGTGACCAAGACTGTTAAAACTGTTACCTACGTCTCAACCCTGCCCAAGTCCACCTCATGCCAGTGACTATAACGAAAGTCCTCTTCTCAGAGTGACCACACTGATGAAATAAACCATCCCCTGCCTTGCACCATTCCCAGGGACAATTAAGCTGTTCTTGGTGGCTCAGGGGGGGAACAGAAGCAGATTCAAATCCACAAAGCCACAGCTCCCAAGCCCAAGAGCAGTGGTGACACCCAGCAACTGTGAGTAAGTATCTGACACTATCATCCTGATGCCTCCCTATCCCTGCCTCCATGAGAGAGAGAGAGAGAGAGAGAGAGAGACAGAGAGAGACAGAAAGAGAGACAGAGAGAGACACACAGAGACAGAGACAGACAGAGAGAGACAGAGAGAGACAGAGAGAGAGAGAGAGACAGAGAGAGAGACAGAGAGAGAGAGAGGACTAATACAAAAGTCAAGGTCTTCTTGTCTCTGGGCTGAGCCTCTGAGAGGTTGGCTTAGGAAGAATGGGGAGAGAGCCTGGAGGCGTGGGGCCCTGATCTAAACTCCATCTGTACAAGTGCTTCCTCCCATGCACCCGGACACCCAGTATCAACACTAATCCTGTCCCAGTAAGGCGGCCCTGAGGGTCATGGGTTCCAATTACCAGAACCATCTGATGCCAGCCACCATCTTCCTGCATTACCAGACCAAGACCTGCGGGTGCCTAATGAGAAATACAGGAGCGGATGGCTCCCTCCTCACACCCTGCACCCTGCCTCCCTCCCCAGAATGCCTCGCTGGCAAGCTTTCCTCCTGGACCACCTTCTGGTTTCACCAGAATGGGTTTTAGAGCCGCCTTAATTCTCACTTTAATTAAAAGGAAATGTCCTCCCAGTGCTTTGGGGCTGGATTTCTTTCCCTCCCTGGAACATTTGTTCAGCCTCTGAGCTGGAGCCTGGTGCCTGGGTAATTGAAAGTTACAGATGAGCGAGGACATGACTCTCCCGGGAGGGGGACAAAGAGAGACACAAGCTGGCACCGGTTCCAACCTTTTCCGGTGTGTGTTGGGGAGGGGTGGCCATGCTCCAGGCTGGTGGGGAGGTGAGATGCCACCAAGGGTCTGCAGGTACCACCTCCATCATTTGGGATATGGCAGACCCCCATGGAAGCCTCAGGAGCCATGCCAGAATTCTCAATAACCCATGAACTCCCCTTCCACCAAGGGAAAAGAAAAGAAAAGAAAAGAAAAGAAAAGAAAAAGACAGAACAGAATAAAAGAGTGCTCAGTGCCACCATCTCCCCGCCATCTGGAAACAATCATTCCTAACACCTGGGGGAAAACAGTCTTCAGGAACTTTCTAGACTCTTTGCATGACCCAGTGAATTTTTATTGCCTTCTCTCCTCCTTGATTATAAACGTGATTGATAATCATTGAAAACAGTTTAGAAAAGAGTGGTAAAAAGTTGTGCATTTGGAACACCCAGAGGCAAAGTCACCTCCCCCCTACCTGCACCCCCCCATCTCTGCAGCTACTTGAACATGGGGTGGGGGAGGGGCCACGATTAGGTCCTGGACTATGACAAATAAATGCCTTAGATGGTCGGCATATAGTGGGAGTTCTGGGATGGTCACTCTGAGGGTCTCCTGACCTTTAGGCTTCTGCTGTGGCAGACAAGAGACACATTTTGAAGGGGACCCCTTCAGGAACCTGTCCCTAATGACCAGGGACTTTCTACTAGGCCCCACCTCCTAAAGCATCCACTCTCCCCTAACAGGGACAACTCTTAAACACATAGACATTTACTGGAACACAGGGACAGATAGGGCACTTTACATCTTGTATTATCAGGGCAAGTTTTTCCACCATGTCTTAGACAGAAGTCTGCATGTTCACACTATGAACAGCCTAGAGTGCCTCTGAACCTGGAGGTACAGACAGACAACTGAGAGGTGAGATATACAGGACACTGATACCACAAAACTCTGACTGATGTCCCTGATCCACGTGGTTTATTTTTCCTAGAGTGTGAACCTGCCTCCTCCTTATGTTGCTGGTCCCTGAATAAAGCATGATTTAAGGGTTCACTCTTGTCTCTGCCCGTGAATCTTTATGGTGACAGACAACAGGAGCTCTATTGTTCCAGTTCCGGATCCAAATTACTGCAGCTGGGAATGTAATTTCCTGTGCCTGTGTCCCATCTGAGGACACAAAGTAGCTATCTTGCAGCTATCTTGTATCTATCTTGAAAGGTTGCTAGGTAATGGTTGATTGTTGTTTGCTTGGTTTGCTCGCTCTTTCTTCCTTCCTTCCTTTCTTTCTTTCTTTCTTTCTTTCTTTCTTTCTTTCTTTCTCTCTTTCTTTCTTTCTTCTTTTTCTTTTTCTTTTCTCTTTTCTTTTTTCTTTCCTCCTCCTCCTCCTCCTCCTCCTCCTCTTCCTCCTCCTCCTCCTCTTCCTCGTCCTCCTCCTCCTCCTTCATTTTTCTGAAGACAAGGTTTCTCTTCATAGCCCTGGCTATCCTGGAACAAACTCTGAAGACCAGGCTGACCTCAAACTCAGAGATCTGACTGCTCTGCCTCCAGAGAGCTGGCAACATGGGCTACCACGCCTGGCTCTGCTGGCTCTGCTGTGGTGGCTAGTTATATGTCAACTTGACACAAACTAAAGTCACCTGAGAAGAGGGAACCTCGATTAAGAAAATGCCCGCATTGGATTGGGCTATAGACAAGTCTTGAGGGCATTTTCTTAGTTGGTGATGGGTGGGGGAAAGACAATTGCAGGTAATACCAACCCTGAGCTAGTGGTCCTGCATTCTGTAAGCACTCTGAGCAAGCCAGTAAGCAACACTTTCTCCATGGCCTCTCATCAGCTCCTGCTTCCAGGTTGCTTCCCTGTTTTGAGCTCCTGTCTTGATTTCCTCTTGTGGTGATCAGTGATGTGGAGGCCTAAGCTGAATAAACCCTCTTCTCCCCAACTTGCTTTTGTCATGGTGCATCGTCACAGCAATAGTAAGCCTAAACTAAGACAGTTGCAGAGAGCAGGGATGACATCCGGCGTCAGGCCCACCTTTGCGGCAAAGGTAGCTGGAACTTCGAATAATCTTAATAGCACCCCTACTCCAGCTCCCAAGATCTCCTTCCAACTGAGAAGCAGCATCCAACAGGGCCTGTGTGGCATTGTGTGAACATGGAGTTACATCCCGATAAAACATACATTAGGAGAACATCAGAAGTCGAAAAGTCGAAAAGCTGAACGTGTCCTATACCTCAGCCTCATCCCATGGCACCTGCAGAGTGGCAGGCAGTGGGCTCCTCTCAGAGGAGCTGCTCAAGTTTCCCATTCTGCATGGCAACAAAGTGATACACTGAATATTACCAGCCCAGGAAAGATTAAAGTTCACACTGAATGACTCGAGGTAAGGTTTTTGCCAAATGCCTGTCACTTCAGATGGCAGCCCTGCTCAAAAACATCTGGTCCTGGCGAGTCAGGGGCTGTCTAAATGTGGCACTTTGCATCCTATTTTTATCTGTCACCAAATCATGGCCACTTGAAGCAAAGTGACATTTGCTGTTCTTTTCCAACATCACTTCGAATGGCTCAGGGGTGTCTGCTGGGGTGGGGTGGGGGGTGACATCTATCCCGAAAAGCTTGCCACCAGGCTGCCTGTGAGCTCTTTCTTCTATGGCCGTTGTCACGTGTGACACCATGGTGACATTCATCGCTGAGTAGGCCTAAGACAGTAAGTCTTGGAAGTGGCAGGACTGAGCGCAAGGAACAAGGAACATTCCTTCTTATTCTCTCTTACCAACCCACGTGCAGAGAGGTTTTTTTGAAGATCTATTTCTGCATGTGCTCACCATTTGTTACAGTACGCACTCCTCTCTGACCTCGCTGATGCTGCCCACTATGCCTCCCAACATGTCTGTGCATTTACATAATCAGTAAGAATGTTCTCTGTGGCTGCTTTGGTTTCTAGGTGAATGAACTGAGTATGCTGGCGACGAACAGGTATAGTTGACAGAGCAAATTCTTTCTGACGGCTGGTTTCGTCTCTGTAAACTGGGACTCACGGTGGTACGTGTCCCCTAGAGCTGTGGTGGACGGTAGGAATCACGCGCCAAGGTTTTGGTTCGGTCCTGGTCCTGACAGCCACATCCCACCAGGGCTTACTTAGTGCTTCCTGCTGGACTGGACAGTTGGGCAGATTCTCTTGGGGCTCATCGAGGGGAAGAGCACTGTGTGATTTGACATGGGTCTTGTCCTGATTCGTTCTCAGTCTGTGAGCAGGGCCTGCAAGGCCAAGTGTGGCTACCTCAGAAAGCGGTTAAATAGCTTAATGAGGATGTGCATCTCTAGAGCTTGGACTAGAAGATGAGTGTCTGCTTTCTGGCTTCCTGGTGTACAGAGCAGGGGAAGTCCTGAGTGGGCAAAGCCCTGAAGAATGTGTGCTATAGACATGAATGTGCCCATATTGAGGACCGCACAGCATCGAGACCCATGGGGAAAACTCGATAGCCTGTCCTCCAACACTTCCTCTGCCCCATATTCCTATGATGACAGTACATGTAGAAGAGGTCCACCGTAGCTTTCTAGCCCTGTTTATGGCCTGAAAATAGCCCCCCATGGAAATTTCCCCTATTGAAACTAGCTAAGCCTTTCTCCTTGACCCAGTTACATGCCATCACCCACCTCCCACTTTACCTGTGTGTCCTAACCATACTTCCTCAATCAGCTCTATGCGCTCACCCACTTCCCAGTTCAACTTTAAGGATCGCACACGCTGCATTCCCAGGTGCTGAGGGTTCCCCATCAGAGGGCCCAGCTCACCCAATCCCAGCTTTCCTCCCTCTCTTTACTCCCTCACTGCCCTGGTCAGGTTTGTTTCTGAAGCAGAGCTGAGAATGTGGCATCTTGGGGTTTAGCAATTCCAAACAGAAGTGGGAGAGTCCAGGAAGTGTTTTTTGGAAAAGGGCACCAAAGCCAGGGCTTAGGAAAGAATCTGGAGAGGCCAGCCTGGGGGGAAGCTGGTATCTCCTCCTGCTCCAGGCAGAGCAAAGGGCACATGGAAGTGGGAGGGGAAGCTGGACTTGGGAAGCTACTCAAGGGATTGTGTCTACTGCTGCCCACACAAAACGGGTTTTCAGTTTTCCAGCAAGGATGGGAGAATGGCTGGCAGGTGAGCAGCCCTTATGCCACTCCATGTTTGTTCCTCTCATCAAGGACTGAGGAGAACTTGGGGAGGTGCTCACAGAGGCAGTGCAGAGGAACCACCCATCCTTCACACTGGCCCGAAATGCAAGACAAGAGTGCCAGAGCCCTAGCTCAGTGGCCACCTTGCCTTGTGCGGTGCAGCCTGCTCTTGCTTTTCAGTTGCCCCATGCAGTGAAAGCCATGCCCTTTCCCTGGGGGAAGCTGCCATGATTCTGTTCCTGACTAATACCTGCAGGACCCAAGCTTGCCTCTGGCCTTTTCTGTTAGGTTCACAGTGCCAACTCCAGCAAAGGGCTCAGCCAGAGAAGGCATCTGCCATCCCAAACAGAAGCCAGGAGGCAGGTCAGAGTCAAGGTTGCCAAAGACACTGTCCGGAGGCTGGGTCCTGTCCTGCTGGTGTGCCATCTTAGGAGGCTGGCCTCTCCACACCTGTCCATAAGATGGCAGGGGGGCTAAGCATCCCCACCCAGATATATAGAGTCAGGAACCAGGTACTCATAACCGAGATACAAAATGGAGAGTGTGAGGTTCCACTACTTGCTGGCAGCCAGCACCAGGTCATCAAGCTCCTGGGGCTAACCTGTGAACCCTCTGGTCATCAGCCCCAACACTGGTAAGCAATGCCTTGAAGGAGGTTCCCACTGCAGCTCAGCCTGGCCTGACTGGGAGCTTTAGCTTCATGCTGCCACACACAGTATTCTCTGCATTCTCTGCCCAGAGTTCTAGTGATGACATCGCATGTGCCCCGTGGATCTCTGGCTTGTTCATTTCTCTTTCTGTTATTTGAAAATCTCACAATCTACCCGCCCTCCTGTTGATGAGCACTGTGGCCTCCAGTGAAAGCTGTTGAAATGCTGCCACAAATGCTCTTGTGCTATCTTTCAGTAAATACTGTGCATGCGTGCGTGCGTGCGTATTCTAGGAGAGAAACTATCAAAATGGCTGTTCCGTGGGTGGAAAAGAAAAAATTGATTCCAAACAGCCACGGGCATCTTCTGGGAAAGCAGGACCCAGAGAGAATCCAGCTGGTCATAAAGAGACCGGGTATCTGGGAGGAGGGAGGCTTAGCTGGAGCAGCCTAGGAACTAGCACTAGAGCTTTGATTCCCTTGGAAGCTTGTTTGAGATAATAGAAAAGTAGCTGCCCTCTCCAGAGATGGGAGAGTGACTGTAGTAGCAGATAAGAAAGTAAATGGCTTTTCCTGCCAAGCAAACCCACTTTAAAAGAAGTCTGAGGGATACTGAGAGTTTATGGGTCAGAGTCCAGCCTGAGCTAAACTCAAATTGTCATTGTGTGTGTGTGTGGCGGGGGGGCGGGTAGAACAAACACCAAGTTTGCCTCTTGTTAGGCACACAATTGGGAGTAAAACTTCTGGGTCCTAGAGCAAACACACACCTGGCTTCATTAAATACTTGGCATCTTGTTTTGGTATTGTTTTTCTGATGCAAGTTTCTAAACATAGGTAAGTTAATAGTATATTGATCACCTGAATGTCCGCCACCATGATTCTAGCTTTAATATTACACTATACATGTTGATCATGACTCCCACAAGTCATCTATCCACCTCCCCACCCATGCGTCCATCCTTTTTCCTACCATATAAGACCCCAAAGTGCTGAGCGTGGCACATTCCAACCTTCAGGAGGCAGAAGCAGGGAGATCACTGTGAGTTGGAGGCCAGCCCACTCTACAAAGTGAGTTCTGGGCTAGCCAGGGCACAAAGAGACCCTGCCTCAAACAGCAAACAGTCACACAAACCCTTCCTAACTCCATGCTTCAAGTCTACCTACCATATCTCTTTGGCTAGGATTACTCCTATGCCCTCATTTCTACCTACTATGCAGGGCAAAGGACCAGGTGACTAGAATAGACCAGTTCAGACTCAGCCGGGGCAGAGCCATGTTCACATACAGCACAAAGCTATCCGATACCTGAACAACATCATAACTCGGTATGGAGGAGGAAAGGGAATGTGGCCATTGGTCTCCAGCCTCCAGCTCCTAATGTCATCTCCAGAGAGAATGCCACAGGCAGGGAAAGGAGCTGTGTGAAATCCTGCACAGCCCCTGACTTCTTTCTCAAGCCAGGAGATAAAGCTGATTCCCTACCCCTATCCCCCAGAACCTTCTCATTTCTACAGATGGACCCAGGAGGGTTGCTGTCAACAAGCAAGAGGGAGGACTGGCCTGGCCTTGAGTACCAAATATCAAACATGTGTGCCCGAGGTACACAGCAGTGCTCAAGAAACTTTTTTCCCTAAGATTGATGTCAGGCTTTAGGCAAATTGCCACCCCTCCCCAGGCTTCAGCTGCATCATCTACAAAGATAAAAAAGAAAGGATGATGTTTGATAGAGCAATCTACCCCACTCTTGAGGTTTCTCCATCCAGACGCGGGCAGCACATCCCCCTCCTCCCACCATCTCTCTGCAAAGGTCCTGAGCCTCGAATGACCACAGCCAGCAGCAGAGCCCTGGAAGCTTATCAGACATGCAAATGAGCAGACCCAAGTCAGCTCCTTCCAACAGGCGCACATAAGGCAACTTAACACAGATGTCAGCTAGGCTATGAGAGCCTAGGAGCCACACTCTGAGATAGTTCAACTGCACCAGAGACATCAAGGAATTTAAAACACCGAGTCTCCTCCTACATCTAAAGATGCTGAGTGAGTGGTTCTAAGGTGGGGGTAGGGACTTGAACCCGTAACCAGGTTTGGGAACCGGCACTTACAAACTTCGGCAGAAGTGCCTTTCCCTTAGCTATCTCTGGGCACTGATGCGATCATCCATTAATTCATTTGCTTGTTGGTTTCTTAACTTATTAAGAAATTTAAAAATATTATTAATTAATGCTATTTAATCTGCCTTCCAGCTTTCTCACTGTTCATCCCCCCACCTGTTTCAATCCAGACAATCCCAACATCCCCTGCTTTTCCAGGGGGACCAGCTCCAAGACTTCAATGGATGCCCAAAACCACACATCACACCGAACCTGCTCAGGCTATTTCCTCCTACACATGCTAAATGTGGCGGCTTCATTTACAGATTAGGTACAGGTAGAAATCCACAACAGGGAACACTGATAACACAAACAGCCCCCACTACCCTGTGGTCAAACAAACATGGCTTCTCGGAGCATCCCATTGTGCTGTACTCACCCTTCTGTGATGCAAGCTAATGAGATGTAGCGAGGCGCATGGCGTAAGCATGGCGGCCGCAGTGTTGGATTACGACATCAGGGGTCTCTTGAACACAAGCGCTGTGGCACTGTGGTACTGTGGCACTCTGGCAGTCCCTCCTGTCTGGGGACCAAGCCAGCTACTAGGTGACTAGATGGTGAGCCGTGTACACAGCGTGGACATGCTAGACAATGGCGTGACTCACATCCTGTGTGGGACGCAGCAGGATGATGTGAGCCTTCATCGTGGTACCCGGGATGGCATACAACTTAAAACAAATGGATTGCTTATTTCTGGAATTTTCCATGTAATATTTTTCAAATTAGCTGTAATAGAAACTGCGGAGAGTGAAATTGGATAAGTGGAATGACAGCATTTATGACATGGCAGGCACTTTAGAAGACAAGTTTCTGTTTCCAGGGGGATGACCGTGAAGCTGGCAGATGCGTGGCTGCAAAGAACTCGCCAAGATGGGACCCTGAGAGACCCCTGGAGCCTCCAGAGCACAGGCCGAGGGCAACAGCTGACGGGCAGAAAGGTTCTTACAGATGTGTGACACTCTGGAGGGAGTATCCCAAGCAGGTGGTGGAGGACACACAAGGGCTTCTCTGGCAGAGCCAGAGACGAATCTGCTGGAGAACGTGAGAGACTAGGGGTCAGTGGAGGAAGATTGAGCTCCAACAGGGCAGGGACTTGCAGGGAACTCTGGGGTTTGAGTATGGGTCTCTGGCTATGGGAGGCAATCCCAGCAGCTGGCTAGACCTCAGAGCAGTGGTTCTCAACCTTCTTAAAATGGCGCCTCTTTTAATACAGTTCCTCATGTTGTGGTGACCCCCCCAACTATATGATTATTTTCATTGCTACTTTTTGACGGTTTTCCCATGATCTTAAGTGACCCTCGTGAAAGGGCCGTTAGACCCCCAATGGGGTGATGACCCACAAGTTGAGAACTGCTGTCTTAGCGCCTGCTCTGTAGCTGAGTGTGGAGAAAGAACTGCAGTTCTGGAGAACAGAAGCAGGGCACGGTAGTAGGCAGGTGAACCATGACTATATCCCCAGCAGGAGATGAGGAGAGGGCAGGATGGAGTTGTGACATTGGTGGAGCTGGGAGGAGACAACCTAGGTGAGAGTCTAACCTCTCAACCTCAATCTGGATTGGGAGAGGTGATACTGACTCTCGGGTTGGCTCTCAGCTCAAGGGAAGTCCAGCTGTGGGTCTCACAAGATCATAGCCTGTTCGAGGTCAGCTCCCTTGCTTCAAATAAAGTCTCACAAGGCCATTAATTTGTTATAAAGCATCAGCTTAAAAACATTCATAAGCGAAAAGGCCAATTTAAAAATGAATGTTTTAATGATCAGGATTTAGCAGCTTGACCTCTAGGGAATGTTATTCTCACAGTAAGAGTTGAGGAAAAGGAAAAATACCTATCTCAGGTCCCTTTTGTCATTGGATCCATTCACTGCTGCCGGAAGAGTCACAGAGTCACCGATGCCTAGCATGCAGTCCCTTCCTGCTCTGCTTACATGCCTCCAGGGATGGTGACCTCACTCCCTAATGACCAGGGCAGTCTTTTCTATGTTTGGACAGGCTGGCCATCAGAATGTTAGAGCCTCTTACCCCAACAGACCTTTGACCCCTGGACCCCAGAATGCTTTATCTCCCTTGTCCACTCCATACACACCCTTCAGCAATACAGTCTTTATCAAAGCAGTTACTCCGTTTATCTTGAACTTCATTCACCTGCCATGACCATCTCCCTACACAACACAGCATATGTGAGTTACATGTTTCTGAGTTACTTGGGCTTGAGTTTCAGACAAATTAGCTCTGCACCCTTCAGCATTCATTTCCCAAGCACAAGGACATTTTCTTACATGATCTCAGTGCACTGCTCAAGATCAAGGAGTTAACACAGATACAATATATTTTAATCTCGCTACATAGTATATTCAAATTCCAGCCACTGATCCACCAGGCCCCTTAGAACAACAAAACAACAACAACAACAACAACAAATGCCTATTTTATGAAAGTTACCTAAGGGTTTATTTTGCTTCTGTCTGAAGGATTGTGGTACATCATGGCAAGAAGACCCAGCAGCTGCTGTGTGAGACGGCTAAGTACACTGTACTCACAGTCAGGGAGCAAAGAAAGAATGTTGGTGCTCAGTGCGCTCTCTCTCTCTCTCTCTCTCTCTCTCTCTCTCTCTCTCTCTCTCTCTCTCCCCTCCTTCCCTCCCTTCCCTCTCCCTTCCCTCCCCCTTCTCCTCTCCCTCTCTCCCTTTCCCTTTTTCATCCCATCCATGGAACAGTGACACTTACATTCATGGTAGGTCTCCCCTACTCAGCTAAACCTTTCTGGAAACAGCCCCTGCTCCTGTAGGCAAAGATGTGTCTCCTAGGTGATTCCTAGTCCAGTCACATTGACAGTGAAGCTCAATCATCAAAGTCCACCTCTTGTCAACCAGAACACTTTAAATCATGACACTATATAACCTTGACCCTCAAAGGGTCAAGTGTGGTCATCTCACAGTGTACTGAGTTCATCTGTAAAAGTCTCCCAAATCATAACATTTTTAACATTACTTAAATGTTGTTTAATGTAACTTAATTACATGTATTTAATGTATTGATTTTAATTAAAATTAATAATTTAAACATTATTTAAATGTTAGATTTAAATTATGCCCATGCCTATGATCCCAGCATTTTGAAGTTTAAGGCCATCTTTGGCTACTCGCTGAGTTTAGGGCCGTTCTGAGCAATATAAAACTCTCTCATTGTACAATGGCAGAATAAACATTCATTTTCTGAAGGAGAGGAGCTCAGGCATAGCAAGGGAAGATGGGATTGAAAAGACCAAGTTTCAACAGGGGAAACCCAAAGTTTCATATCTGGCCTCTTTGGTGGCTTCATCTGAGTCCCACAGGGCTTGGGCAGCCCACCCTCCAGTTCCACTGTCCCCAGCACACACGCCTTCTCTCTTCTCTCTTGGGCCAGCTTCATTTCTTGGCCATCCCATGCCCTGGCATCTCCAATCATGGGGTCTTTACATCTTAGACTTTATCTCCTTAGCCTCATGCAATGGCCTCTCTGGTGTCTTCGGGGAAGTTCTTCAGAGATATCCTCAGACCGAGTCCTTCCTTTCTAGTGTTCCACAGGTTGGTGTCTTCAATGGGAGTTGTCTCATTTGTGGGGTGTCCACTAGAGAAGACTGCTTGGACATGGTCTAAGCTACTAGGAAGTCTTTTTAGCCGCTAGTGACTATGCTGGGTGTTTGGGATCATATTTAGCCCCGAACCTTTCTCAGGGTGAAAATTTAAAGCACAGAAACCATGCTGAGTTAATACACTTCAGTCAACAAGCGCAGTCAGCCAGGAGCAGGACTACAGAAGCCAAAAAGCAAGGTTAGGGCATTTACAGATGCTTTTTTTTTTTTCCTTCTTTTTTCTAGGTCTTTGTTTTGGATATGTCAGGTGATGTTGTCTACACGCTGAGTTTTATGGCTTGAATAGCACTTCCATTATGGAGTCAGCTGTGCTAAGGTCTGGGAGCCTGTTACAGTCTTACCCTCGGGGCATCCTTCCTGTTGTTCCAGCACAGAGAGCAAGATTTCCTTTTTTCTGAAGGTGTACTTTCTGTAACTATTATAGCTGCTTCTGCTTCCGCCACACTCGCCTCAACACAACTTTGAATTTGCCTGTGCTCCTTCCTGGACAAATCACCCATTTTCCATATCCTTCTGCTTCGAAGTCTCATTACAAACCTCACTAAACATAACAGCAATAGCCACACCATAATCATAACCCAAATGCTAGACGTATTGAAAATTTCCCTGCCAAATAGCGGTCCACTGCCTTTAAATTCAGCCTCACTTAAGTTCTCAGAGCATGAGCCAACTCCAGGCGTCTCTTTGCCAGAAGGCAGCAATAATGGCCCCCAGCCCAATTCCCACTAAGAGTCCTTATTCCTTTCCAAAACCTCAGGAGTACAGTCTTTATGATCCTCACTTCAGATTGCTGGTTTTCTAAACTCCCACCAGGATGGCCCATCGGATTCTGCTTAAAGCATTCTGGGGCTTCTGTAGCCTAGAGGGAGGGGATGCTTTCACATGCCCTTTCTTCCCATCAGTTACTTCCAAAGTCATGAAGACGACATGGCCAGCTTGTCACAAGTGATGACTCCATCTCTCGGCATCAGTTCTCTGTATCAGTTACTTTCTCCTCATTGCTGGGATGAAATACCTAACAACAGCAACTTAAGGATGTGTCCTGGATCGTGGTTTGAGGGAACTCAGTCCACCACGGCCAGGAAGGCGTGGTAATAGAAATATAAGGAAGTCGGTCATACTGCAACCCCAGGCATGAAGCAGAGTCGTAAGTGCTGCTCCGCTCACTTTCTGTTGACTTTCTACTCATTCTGTTCAGGACCCGAGGCCATGGGAAGAGGCTAGACACATCCAGGCGGGTCTTCCCTCTTTAGTTATACTTCTCTGGGAATTCCTTAATAGATACACCCAAAGTTGTGTCTCCTAGATGACTCTGAAGATGATCAGGTTGGCAACAAAGACTACAATTTTGGTTTGTTTGTTTGTTTGCTGTCCAGGGAGCCAACCAAAGAATAGGCTCTGTCCACTGGTGTATCTCTTAAATCTGAACAAATCATTTATCGTTGCCTATGACTTTGATCGCTTTCAAGAACATAGGTATGTTGTTTTGTACATTGTCTCTCAGTTTAGGCTCTCTCTCTCTCTCTCTCTCTCTCTCTCTCTCTCTGTGTGTGTGTGTGTGTGTGTGTGTGTGTGTGTGTGTGTGTGTGTGTGTGTGTGTTGAAGTAAGAGGACAACTTGCAAGCATCGTTTCCTTCCTTTCACCGAGTGAGTTCCTGACCTTGAACCTAACTTGTCAAATGTCCTGGTAAGTGCCTTTACCCACTGGGTCATTTCTCCAGCCCCATCCTGGGTTGTTTCACAGAGTACTCTGGAAGGTTTGTGAGGTTCTTTACTGAGCAATTTCTGGGTGTCAGCTGAGGCTTCCTGCATCTGAATTGGTGTGAGGCCTAGCACTCTGCCATGCACAGGGACTCACTCTGTCCTTCATGTGCACTGTGTGCAGGCTCGAAGGCTTCTTCTGCTGCCAGTACTTATGGTTCTCACATGCTTTGGGCTGGCATTGCCCAGCATAGTCTGGCTGAGCTCTGTAGATCTACTCTGTTGACCCTGTAGCCCAGTAAGTCAGTACAGATACACCTCCAGAGGAGCAGGCAGAGAGACAGAGCTGGCTTCAGAGACTCCTGTATAAAAGCCCTGGAGACCATGCTCGAGCTTTACTGACCACTGCCCTGCCTTAACCCTGCATAGACCTAGCTCTTTGCCTTGTGCCCTGACCCTTCTTTGCCTATGACAGTCACTGTGGTGTAGCAAAAGACCAGGGCTCAGCTGCACAGACCCAATTGCAGCTGTGTGCTCTTGGGAGCATTGCTTTACCTCCGTGGGCCTGAGAATTCTCACCAACTAGTAGAAACCAGAAGCTGAGCTTTTTTGCTGGTTTGTGGTAGGAATCACTCAAGGAGACAGTGCTGGGTATGTATGTATGTAGCAGGCATTCAGGGAAAATGATTCCTTTCCTTACTTCTTCTGTCCTGAACTCTGCATCACCGATGAGTGGGAGTCTTGGCCAGAGGGAGGCCTTGACATCAGCATCCTGGGATCACCAGCATCTGAGACAGTCCATATGGCCCTGGCACTTTGTCAAGTACAGCAGAGATATAAAGGTGTGGAGTCCTCTCTATGATGGGTTCTTCTAATGAAATCTTTGCCCAGGGACCTTGCTAGTCAGCACTCTCCCCAGACTTTTCCTCCTTTCCCAGGCAGAATATTTTCCTGTCTACTCCTACCTGGTGTCCTTATGGCCACTGAAAAGTACCGTACCTAGCAAATTTGTATAAAGCACCATTGCCTCTCTCTCCTGGTTCCTACCTAATTTGATGTGATGACAGCCTTGACCTGAACATCAAGACATTCTATTGACAAGAAATATCTAGATAAACCTTACTTTCCCTTGATTTCTCCAGAGACAGTTTTAGATATTATTAGATGTGTCCATCAAAACAAGGCTCTCTGTTTATGTCCCATTAGCATTTGTTAGCACAAGAAAGCCATCAAGAGCAAAATATGCACAGGCTCTAATTGATGTGCATCATAATGAAATGTTCTTGTCAGTGAACTGTCCTCCTCCAAAGGAGGACTATATTCTTAAAATATAGTTTATTATGCATTTCTCATTATAAAAATAACACCCATGTCTGGAACACAGACAAGGTGCTGGCTCTATGGGAAACCACTATGCACACAAATGAAAAAAAATTTTTTAAGAAGTCCCCAACAACAACAATAACAAACGAAGCCAACAAACAAACAAACAAACAAACCACAGGGAATATCTGGAGTGCTACGATGAGGGTCATCTGCATTCCATGGGTTGGAAGGTGGCTGGTATAGACCCTGTCCATTACCACTGTCTTTGTTGCTACCATTACTCCAGCATTAGCCTCTTCAAGCAGCCAAGAAAGGTCCCCAGGGAGTCTGAAGCAGTCTGGTTTGTAAGCGAGAAGAGAAAGTCTGTCACTACTGTGACATCATAGGAAGTGGTCAGGCATGGTCCCTCCTGATACTCACTGTGTTCAAGGCCCTTTCTGACAACTTGATGCTTGGGGAGCCACCAATCCTCAGTTCCATAGGAAGACACAGCAAAGGTGACAGAGACTCTCATCTACCCCATAAGAGAGAGGCTAGAAAAAAAGAGGGCTCAAATGTTTTTGTAACTTTGTGTTTAAAATCCATGTCAACCGGGCAGGGCTTGGAGTGAAGGAGCTGGAGACTGGACAGTAGGAAGCCGACACGCTGGAAGAAGGTATCTTAACAGGTATGGTGGTTTGAATGAGTTTGGGCCCCATAGGCTCATGTACTTGCATGCTTAGTCCCCAGTTGATGAGCTGTGAGGGAAGGATTGGGAGTTGTGGTCTTGTTGGAAGACATGTGACACTAGGGGTGGGTTTTGAGGCCTCAAAAGCCTATGTGAGAGGTAGCTTGGAGATTAAGAGCACAGCCTACTCTTCCAGAGGACCCAGGTTCAGTTCTCAGCACCTACCTGTAGTTGTTCACAACCATCTGTAATTCCAATTCTGAGGAATCTGGCACCCTCCTCTGGTCTCTGTGGGTACTACATGCACACTGTGCACATACATATACACAGGCACAACACTCATACACATAAAAATAAAAATAAGTGTAAGCTTACATTTAAGGTATCTTAGCTAGTAAACTGACAAAAGACTTAAAAAGATCCAGTTTAGACAGGGCATGGGGGAGTGATTGCTACCAAACACTCACAAAAATGGACACAGCTTCCCGAGGACAGCTTACCAGTAAGTGCTAGTGGTCCTTAAAATGCAGATCTTTGGATTTGATTGGACAGTTCTGGGGCTGCCGACACATCTGGAGAGACACAGATATTCACAAAATTTAACACTTAAGATGAAGAGCCCTTCTTTTGCAAGCCTGCAAAATGTCCCTCACAGCTATCTGCACCACTTTGATTTTAAAGAGGAAAAATATTAAGCCTTCAGCTAACATTTTGTGAAATGATGTAGCCACAGGCCCCACCTGAGGCTCGGGAACTGAAGAGTCCCGGGAGAGCTGACTGAGGAATATGGAATCTGTTTCCACATTAGACAGCCTGGGGGGGAGATTAGCATTATCTATCATTGGTTTAATTGGGGACCCAAAATGCCATATTTTCTTCATTTTGCCTGGAACGATAACAGCTCAGCACTGTCACCCTGGTTACCCCACGCTAACCAGAAGCTCTCATTAGCAACCACATCTGATTAATAGAAGCAGGGAAAGAAACAGCTTAATTACGAAGTGACACCGTGGCAGACCCAAAACTTCAAACCCCAAGCTCTAGGTGGGGGATGCGTTCTGACTGAGAAAGAACATCTCAGGATCGGTTGCTATAGTGACACCAGTTTTTTGTTTGTTTGTTTGTTTGTGGTTTTGTTTATTTGCTTGTTTTGTTTTGTTTGGTTTTTGAGTGCTCAGTTGGGGCCAGGCATGTGTTATGTGCTTTCCTTGGCTTAATTCAATGCACTTTACCAGTGATTTTATGGAGAAGCCAGGCCACAATTGTGTATGGAGTGACACAGAAAGTGAGCAGCAGAGACAGACCTCATTAGGGGATTTATGGGCCCAGAGCCAGGAACCTTGATAAGGTTCACACTGCTGTTCCCTAGAGACCCACTCACCCACCATCTACTGCTCAGCCATCTCTTCACCAGTATATCACTCACTCACCCATTACTCTACCCCCTTATCTGCCTATGCATCATCCATCCACCCATTTCCAGCCACCATCCATCTACCATCCAGCCATCCACCAAACAGGTGCAAATAGATGGATTCCAGGCGTTTCTCCAAACCATCTTTTCGTCTACCATTTATCCATCCAATCTCTCTCTCTCTCTCTCTCTCTCTCTCTCTCTCTCTCTCTCTCTCATTATCTATCTATCTATCTATCTATCTATCTATCTATCTATCTATCTTCCTAGCTACCAATCCAACATACATACATACATACATACATACATACATACATACATACATCTATCCACCTCCCACCCATTCAACCCACCCTCTATACATTCAGCTTCTATACATTTGTTGAACTCATTCTGTGTGTCAGTCATTCTATGGATATTTAGGACATGCTAAAGAGTTTCAAAAGTCCTCAACCCTACAACCTTCTTTCTAGTGTTTGGGCAGAGGTAGGAAAGATGGATAGTTGAAACATGCATTAGATGAGGCAAAATAAAAGTAGGTAGGGAATGCCTCAGTGGACAAAGGCTTTTTCTACCAACATGACAACCTGAATTCTATCCCCAGTTCCCACATGTTAGAAGGAGAGAACTGACTCCCTCAAGCTATTCTCCAACCCCTGCATTGTGGGATATATATAACCACACAAATAAGCAAATACACACATAAATGTAATTAATAACGTATGTAGTCTTAGCTACATAGTAAGAAGTTATCCCAACTAACAGCATCAACAAACAACAAGTGGGAGAGAAAGACAGAGACACACACATACACACACACACACACACACACACACACACACACAGAAAGAGAGAGAGAGAGAGAAAAGAGCAATTGTTTTAGAGTGATCAGAGAAGGTGTCTGTGAACAAGATGGCTTTGAGTGAAGGTCAGAATAAAGGGAAGGAAGCAGCCATGGGCTATGTGGAGGAAGCAGGCTAGGAGAATCCACAAGTATAAAGCCCCACAATCACTGATGTGACAAGCAGATGCCTTCCTGTCCATGTGAATTTGTTCTAAGCTCCTCTGACTTTCTCACCATGTCTTTACCATCCTTCAGTTTGGGTATGTGTGGCACCATAGTTATTCTGTGGTTAAGTCATCCTTCCCTTGGTTGTTAGATGAGGTGGTTATTTCTCTAAGTCACCCTGGATAAATTAGTTCCTTCTTGGTTTCCCCACATTGTCTAAGCATAGAGAATCCTGAGAGTAAGGGTTTGGAGGGGGTAACAAGATAGAGAAATGGCTTACTTTGGCAAAGTCACATGAACAAACAATATGGGTGATATCTGTGGAATTGAGAAAGACAGAAGTCTTGGGGCAGAGGAGGGAAACAGAATTGTATTCTAGATGTGGCTTGAGCAACCATTTGGAAGCTGGAGTAGGGACGCAGCATGAGCTAGTCTGTATTTTAAGCTTATTCTGGTGCTGCTGCATGTGGTCTATAGTGGGTGTGATGATTTAAATGAGAATGGCCCCCACAGACTCAATTGTTTGAATGCCTGGCCCTCAGTTTGTGGAACTGTTTGGGAAGAATGAAGAGATGTACCCTTGTTGAAAGAAGTGTTGTGCAACTGTAGGGTGGGCTTCGAGATTTCAAAATCTCACATCAGGCCCAGTCTCTCCTCTCCTCTCCTCTCCTCTCGTCTCGTCTCCTCTCCTCTCCTCTCGTCTCGTCTCGTCTCGTCTCCTCTCCTCTCCTCTCGTCTCCTCTCCTCTCCTCTCCTCTCGTCTCCTCTCCTCTCCTCTCCTCCTCTCGTTTCCTTCTCCTTCTCCTCCTTCTTCCTCTCTCTCTCTCTCTCTCTCTCTCTCTCTCTCTCTCTCTCTCTCTCTCTGCATGAAACTTGTAGATCCAGCTACTGCTACAGCACAGCATCATCATGCTCTTCTATCTGCCACCATGTTCCCCACCATGAAGGCCCTCTGAAATTGTAAGTCCCCAATTAAATTCTTTCTTTTAAAAGTTGCCTTGGTCATGGTGTCTCTTCACAGTAGTGGAACAGTAACTATGACAATGGTTGAGCCTAGAGGGAAGATGTAAGCCAGGAAGTCTGTTGTTTGGGGTCTAAAGGAGCAATCATGAATGTCTGGGCCATATTGAGATGAGATCTCGACTTTTGCCTCTAGGACAGCCAAATAGACCTGCCTTGGATGGTCTCAGCCCATCTCATACACTTAGTACCCTTCCATCTGCCTCTGGTCTCCTGCATGAAGGATTTATATTTGAAATGGGAACAAGTAGTCACAACCATGAGAAGACCCATGAAGGAAGGACTGTAAGGTTACTTTATAAGCTAATGGACTAATTTAGAAACATGTGCTGTGTGTCTGTCCCAGTGTTGTGAGGAGCCCACCAGAGATGACCATTCAAACACAGTTTATAGCTAATTGAAAGTCTTTATTCCAGCTAGCTGGGACTACACTCAGGTTTTCTGGATCCAAGTGTAGTACCAAGTGTTTACAGTAGGATTTTTCTTTCAAGGACAAAAAGTATATCTTGATATCTTGCTCAGTGGCAGCAGGGGAGGTTTTATGCAAGTAAGCATTTTAACAGAAGCTAAGATAAGCAGTTAGCTTGAGGGGAAGGTTTGCACGAGCCAGCAGTTTAACAGAAGCTAAATTAGTTAACATATTTTGATTTCAGGTTTCTAGAATAGAGTTGGGTAATTATTCACAGAATTCTCCATCAAGGAGAACAAATTATAGTTAAACCTGAAATAGCCTCATCAAGAATGCAAGGTGGAACTACCCAAAGACTATATACATGAACTGACCCTGGGCTCCAACCTCATAGGTAGAAATGAATAGCCTAGTAAGAGCACCAGTGGAAGGGGAAGCCCTTGGTTCTGCCAAGATTGCCAAGAACCCCCAGTGAACGTGATTGTTGGGGGGAGGGCGGTAATGGGGGGAGGATGAGGAGGGGAACACCCATATAGAAGGGGATCGGGAGGGGCTAGGGGGATGTTGGCCCAGAAACCGGGAAAGGGAATAACAATCGAAATGTAAATAAGAAATACTCAAGTTAATAAAGATAAAAAAAAGAATGAAAGCAGTTTAAAAAAAAAAGAATGCAAAGTGGAGGAACCTCTACACTGTCTTGCCTTGTCATACCAGCATCCATGTTCTAATTTCTCTAGGAACTATGCTCTCTTATGAGTCTCACTTCATGTGCTTGGATACCACTAATCCATTCCATTGCTTAAGAGGTGGCCAAGTGACCAGATCTAACCATTCTAAACATTCTATCCTCTTGGTCACACGTAATATGTAATATCTCAGATAGGCATGGATCCCAAATAGGCTCTATTTGGGAAGCTGGCAGAGAACCTCAGTTGAGGCAGACACATATATTAGAGGAAAGATAAACTCTATAAATGGGGTGTAAACTTGAAGCCACTCAAGATTCCCTCTTTCATCATTAAGCATATGGATAATCTGAAGGCAAATCTGCAGCAAGAGGTCGAGGGGAGACAGGGGTACTGATAGTTTCTCTGGGATGTGTTATCAACAAAGTTTCTTATGCTTTAGACAGTTTGAATTAAAGTTTCTGTTGGTTTCCTAAGCAGGATGTAAACTCCCTATGAGCATTTCCAGCTGCTTTTCTCCATATTTGTATGTTCATATTTAATGTTCAGGTAAAAGGCCATCAACAGTAAGTGCTTGCTTGCTGAATTCAGTCATTCAAACCATATCCCAGGCCCTGTGAATCACACTCTGCAGCAGCCATGCTCCTCCAGGGGACATCAGTGCACACTGCATTCCTCTGAAAACAATTTGAGCCTCCAATAGGACTTAAAAGCCTTGGAAGAGTCTTACCAGCCCCAAGCCCTACAGAGTGCTTTCCAACTTCCTCCTGAGAAGCTGAAAGGGAGAGAAGCTGGCAGAGGACCTCAGTTGGGGCAGGGTAGACCCAGCTAAGGGGAGTAACTTTGGTCCAGTTTAAAGGAAGAAGCTGATTTCCTCTGAAGACTGAGCTATAGGCATTGTGACTTAGAGGGAAGTCAGGAAGCCTACAGTCAGCAGCAGACAAGCCCCAGGATGGAGTGGTTCAGGACAGGGTTGAGGGACAGCTCAGGAAGCATCACCCAGGAGGTAGTTTCCTTCAATTGATCCTTTGTTTACTCTTCCAAAGGGAAATTCCGTGCTTTTTTGAAATGCCCATCAAACTTGCCTCTCCATCACTTCAGAGAAGAGCCAGGAGTAGCTCAGAAAGCCTTGGAGAGAGATGGAGAGAGCAAGCTGAGTGCACTATGGCTTGGGCAGTCCCCACCCCACCTCTGCTTAGCTGGTAACAGCTGTGTCCCTAAATTGGTTCCCAAAGTCACTGTAAGGTATGCCTTAGGGACAGTCAGGGAAATTGGATGTGGACTAGGAATTAGACAAATGGATTATGGCAATATGACCTTCCTTGGATGCTCTTGCTTATAGAAGAAGGCTATGGATGGTTTACATCAGCAGGTAATTATCAACCAGCTTAGTGATTAATCACCTCATTCATGCCACATTGTGTGACTTGGGGCTGCACTTCCCAGAACCTCTGCAAGGTGGTATCTGCCTATACTCTAGAGGGCAAGAAGCAAAAGCTCAACCTCCTTGTCTGTTACCTTCTTTGGCTCTGGCAATGGCAGCTCTGGTTCTCACCAGACAAATATCTGCCTGGTGGCTTTGAGTGACAGGAGGCTGGACCTCCTTGAGTAGGCCAGCTTTCCCCCTGAGACCCCACCCAAAACTACATCCATGAACCAAGGGGAAAATCTCTCCACGACTCCTCAATCCACAGGAGCCTCTGTAATTGAGCTGTGAGCACCATCTCTTCCCACCTGTGGTAAGGGCTATAGATCCCAGTAGCCAGTCAAAGCCCTGGGGTAAGGGACAGCCTGGAACAAGACAGACAAGGCAGAGCTGCAGAGGGAGAAGAGGAGCTGTGGAGGGAAGGGAGGAGGGACAGAGGGAAGAAGGGAGAGAGAGAAGAAGGGAGGGAAGGAGAGAGGGAGGGAATGAAGAGAGAGAGAGAGAGAGAGAGAGAGAGAGAGAGAGAGAGAGAGAGAGAGAGAGAGATTGAGAGAGAGGAAGGGCTCCACAGTGAAAGGACAGATAATAGGCAAGTGAGGTGATACACAGGGGTGAGGTGGGGTGGGCAGGGGTCAGAGGCCAATTTGAAGGCAAGGCCTTGGTTCTCTCTTCCATCATGTGAGGTTTGGAAAATGAAAGCCTTATCTCAGTAGCCCAACTCCTGTGTCATTAATGTTTCTTCGAGGTTCTTTTAGGGTCCAAAGCAAGTTCTTGGTTCCAGTGGAGAGCAAACCTTCAGGGTTCTCAGAGGCCAGGATGATAGAGTCATGGATACACTTCCCTACCTTGTACAGGATTTGAGCCTCATTCAGCACCCAGCCATGGAATGCAGATGAGTTCTACGCTGGTGGGACAGTTAGAGGCAGCGTGCCAGAAAGGGGGCAAGGACTGTGGAGAACAGTTCTGCTGGTCACTCAAATTCCCCTTTAAGGCTCATATTTCCCAAGCCTTCTCATAGTTATCTAATGACTATAACCCTTAATACATCTTCTATCCCATGGTATTCAAAACAGATTCTCTTCCCAGACTGGTTTAATTGACAGAGGAGAAGGAGGAAGTGGGACGAGACAGAGAGCACAGCGTGCCTACAACCAGTGGACCCTGGATGAAGCAAAGACAGGAATCCAGCTCAGCTCTTCTTGCAACATCTCTACAAAGTCGCGCTTTTCTAAATATGATTTTAAAATTAAAATTCTAAAGAATGCATTGAGTCAATGACACCAAATATGACTCTATTATCTTCCAGATTAGATCTTTATTTGGCTAACAAAATTGAGTCTGCCCTGTGTAGCTGAGTAATCTCTTCCGTATACTACTCATTCTCAGAGGAAAGTCCAGCTCTGTTGCAGTGGGTTTTGAAACCACATCTGTTGCCTTGGGATTGAATTCGTCTGTGTTGTGACCTTGTTGTGTTGTCCCAAGGAAAGAGATTATTGCTATCCCTATTATTATTACTATTATTACTATTATTATTATTATTATTATTATTATTATTATTATTATCTCTATGAAAGGAAAGTCTGGAGTGTGTGTGATGGTTTGGGAAGAGAACTTTCCCCCAGAGCCTCAGGCACTTAAACCCTTGGTGCCCATCTCGTAGCGCTGTTGAGCAGGGGCGGGGATGGGGCGGGGAGGTGTGTAAGTGGCACAGACTTGTATGTCACCCCCGGGTAGGCTCTGAGAGTACCAGTCTCCCCCATTTCGTTTGTTCACTCTGCTTTGTGCTTGTGGTTCAGGATGTTAGCCCCTAGCTTCCTGCTCCTGTCATCATGCCTGCTGCTTACCTGCCATGCTGGACTCTATTCCCTCCGGAACCATAAGCCCAAACAACCTTCCTCTTCTGTAAGCTATCACGGCGTTTTGTCACAGCAATAGAAAGGCAACTAATACACCATATATCATAGAACCTTTATTATTTTTCCTCTAAATTCTTAGAAACGTACATAACGCCCGTGCTCTAGTTGTGATATCATTTGATAGACATTTAAAACACATCTTCATGTATAAATATTTTACATTTGGTCCATAGAACAGATAATTTTACTAAATAATACTGTAATTTTTTAAAACAGGCTCTGTATATAGTCTGAATAGGCATATATTACATATACTTTTTATATAGAGATAAATTTACTTGGTGTTCTGAGAATAAATCCTTATTGCAAAAAAAAGCATATATGATAATACAATTATCTTCTTCCCTCTGGGCAAAAACTAAAAAAGAAAAGTTACACATATTCACAGTTCTCACAGTAATTGTACGACCCTTAACGTTGTGCTCTATAAGGTTAAGTTTGGGTGGAAATCAGGGGATTTCTTGCCAAACATCTCAGAGGTGCTTTCAAACATGAAATATACTGCATTTATCTCAAAAAAGACTTGTTCTCAGTTTTCCATCAAAGAACATCGAGCAGCAAGAAGGAAACCTCCTGCCTTCATCCTAAAGGGCTTCATAGACAGGTAGGGGAGGGACGGGGCCACGAGACACAGTGGAGGGTCCTTGCATTCCACACCTGGGACTCTGGCGACAGGCACCTGTGCAAGCTGGTCGCAGAGTCTCCACTGAGCAGGCAGATGCCTCAGCCACACGACCCTGCTACAAGTGGCCTCGGGAAGAGCTGGTAGATTGCCTACACAATATCACACGGGACGCTAACTGCCACATGTGAGGATGGGTATGCATGTGTGTGCATTTCTATGTGCGTACGTGTTTGCATTCTCTACAGTGTGCTTGATGCTCTGAGGGAGGGAGATAGCTTATTGCAAGAACTGGTGTGCTGGTCACTTTTGGATGAGAATGACAAGAGATTCAAGAAACCCACGGTCACAGTTATTCACCATAGTTATTAAGGATTAGTCATAAACACAGTTTGTGAGCTACCAAGCTAAGAAGCTACGGGACAAGACATATACGCTTTGCTACATGGGAGTCCATCCTCTCGGCAGAGGAGAAAGACGGAGCTGCTGGAACTTTCCAGAAACTGTCTCCACTGGCTTCACCAACACAGAATCCAAGGCCAGAAGGGACATACGATGCTCCCCACTGGAGCAGGGGAAGCTCAGTGCCAGGGTAGGATGGAGGGAACCTCTGAAGTAACCCTCCTCCGTTAGTGGGTGTGTACATCTGAAAGTTTTCCAGAAAGGTAAGGGGGGCAGGGGGACAGCAGAACAGAGTGGCAGTGACAGTCTAAGAGGGAAACCAGGGTGGGCTGGATTGGTCCTGACTTAGAACCTTCACCTTGATTTCCTTGGCCATTGTTTGTGTTAAACTGGGCAGCTCAGAGGGACTACAGCTCCCACTCGGGGAAAGTCCTGGGTTGGTGACCAGAAAAGGCAATTGTGCTTGTGGCTTTTCTTTTTCTCCTCAGCACACAGAGCTCTTCTGGATAGGCTGTTTGCTGTTAATGCCACCTGGGGAGGTGGGGCAGGGGACACTGAGCTGCCCGGATCACAGGGTCACAGGGACAGAGGACCCTCTCCGCACTGGTCTGTGAACAGTCTGGGGATGGGTCTGTGAAGCTGCCTCGGGAAGGAGAAATTAAAAAGGAAGAGGCAGGGCCTGCCGGCTGCCAGCGGCCATGAACACAATGCTGTAGCCCTGGTCCATGACCAGTTCAGAGCCAAGGTGGACAGAAAAGTCTGGATAACAGTCTACAGTTGGGGCACAGGACAACAGTCTGAAGAAGACTAAAAGCCAGGAGTGTGTGGCCTCAGCCATCACCCTCTCTGGCAGCATAAAAAGGAGCTACAGTGGCAGTTACAAAGGCCAGCCACCTGCTCCTGCTAAGGGGCCTCTGTGAAAGCCCCCAAGGGGTGGCTGCCCACTCAGGGCCCACCTAGGGTCAGACTGTCCCCCATCTCCCCTCTCTGCATGGTGATGGTGTCTGGACCCGCCCCTTGAGGTAGTTGGAGACAGAGAGTATCTTCAGTCTTCAAGGGGTGTGGGTACAGCCAGTCCAGGGTGCCAGTGTAGGGGTGATGAGGGGGCTGTACCCCTAGATGTAGGCCTCCTTGCTGGCTGAGCTGCCAGCCTGCGGCTGCTCAGGACCATTCTCAGGGCGCACGATATCTTCACTGGGCTGAATCATGACCTGGAGACGCTGTGGGCAGGGGTGGAGGTAAGGTCCTTCGCAATGAGAAGCAGCCCTTCCCCTCTCTCTTCCTCCACCAAGCCCAGCTCTAGCCAAATATAGTGGACCCAGAGTCTCCTGACTGGTCCTCTGATGCCTTTCCTGACACTGTCTTCCCCCCTTTCAGGACCCCACAGACTCCCATTTCATCCAGTGTAAAAGCCAGGTCCTACAATGCCTTGCACAGTCTGGCCACTGTCACCTCTCAGACTCCATGTCTCCCTATCTCCCTTTCTCCCCTCCTCACCTTCCCTCCCCTCCCTTCTCTTCCTATGTCAGCCACACTGACCTCCTCTGCCCTTCAAACACCCAAGGCATGTTCCTCTGGGCCTTTGAAGATGCTGTTCCTCTGCCTGCCACATCTCCCTTTCAAATCCTTACATAGTTTACTCTGCCCGCCCCACTTCTTCCTTCTGCCCTCCAGCCCCACTGATCTCCCTCCAGCTGGTCTCATGGCATTTGGATGCCTGGACCCTTGTATAAGCCTCCCATCCTACTCTCCCATTCTACCCTCCTAAGACCAAGTCTTTCTGCTTCTACTCCTCAGCCTGGCTTTTCTTCAGGCCTCCGAGGAGCAACCTAACGCTGCTCTACCTGGTCAGGATGGCAGTGCGTCAGGTGTTCCCCGTTACTCTAAATGGCACTGACTTGTTGACTCAGGCCTTCCCAACTAGAGCCCGAGCTCCCTCCATGCAGTAGGGCTTACCTGCTTCAGAGAGCCCTTTAGGGTGAGGAACATGTAAGCCATGTACCCGGGGATGAGCACCATGGAGGACAGAGCCATGAGCCAGCCCACGCCCTGGCCCCACTTGGGGAAAACGTAGCTTCCCATGGTGAGTGGTGTCATCTGCACAGCACTGAAGAGAAACACGCCCTGTGGATGGTGAAGGGCATGATAGTCAGCCCCAGGGGCTAGACCAAGCCAGACCCTACCTCCACTGAGCTGACTCTCACGGCCTGCCATCCTGGTACTCCGCAGGCAAAGACTTAAAGCAGAATCCCCTTTTTGGAAAAAGTCTGGAGCGACCCCCTCCTGCGGGCTAGCTGGTATAGTGGGCTGGATGGCCACCATGATCTTACATACAGCACAATATAAGCAGCAGCCCAGTCCCCACCTCAAGGACATGGGGTGTCCCTGCCAGGGCTCTCAGGACCTCGGCACCTGTTAAAGAGGGAATGAGACTTGCTAAGGAATAGAAGGCTCTGCATGTTGGGAATGTGGGCTCCTGGGCTAGGCTGAGCTAGGAGAGTGACTCAGGACAACAGTCTGAGTGCTGAGGCTATGAGGAGGGCATGTGATTGTTCCCCAGCAGGCCTTGACACAGATAAGCAGCAAACAGTATAAGGGGAGCATTACCACTCATAGGGAGTGGAAGACCTGGAGAGATTTACCCTGCCCTCACTCCCAAGAGTATTCTTCAGGGAGCAGATCTGTCTGCACCACAGTCTGCCTCATCCCAGGGGGCTAACTTCTACCCAGTGGGCTAGCCTCATCCCAGTGGACTAGCTTCATCCCAATGGCTGGTCAAGTCTCATCTTTACCGCCACAATGATGGGTGTGAAAAAGGACCAGCACAGCTTCCACCAGATGCAGGGCCTGGAGCCAACCATCTCCTGGATGTTGTCATAGAACCGGTTGACACCTGTGACATGGGAGTAAGAACAGAAGGCAGGGGAGCTTCCAGGACAGTGGTCTAGGACCCAACTCTACCATTTCTTTGAGGTGCAACCATGAGCAAGTCCCCTCACTTCTATGACCTCCAGTGTCCTTGTCTCTTAAATGGGACCTGTGGTTTGGTTTTAATCAAGTCCTGTGGCGCCATAACATGAAGACAGGAGGATATGTAAAGACATACCTTCCTAGCGCCCTGCCCACAGACACCTGTCCTAGCTATGCATTCATTGGCTTTGCCGGGAGGGCACGTTTCCCCAAGATGCTCTTACTATGAGAAATGGATGGTAGCTTGTGAAGAATTTCTGAATCTAGGAAATCAGTGATAATGATAAAAGAAAGACCTGAAGGTCTCAGAACAGAGCAGGTTGTGTCCCCTGTGGAAAGCCACAGAGTGGATGCAGAGGGGATCCATTAGGAGGGAGGAGCAGACAGTGGTGGGAGGAGGGTGATGGGGTGTAGGTGGAGGATGGGGGAGGGGTAAATTTGGGGAGGACATTCTTAGGGTTTTGACTCCTAGGCAGTCATTCGGGGAACCCTGGCCCCACAAGAAACAAATAAAATAGACCCTTTGTGGTTAGTTTCGGAATAGTTCATACCTGTAATCATACATTCTCTTAAAGTCATTGAGCACGTGACTTAGAAAGTTGTATTGTCTGGGGCGCCCCCCCTTTTTTTTCAGATAAAATGTCTCTTTTTTCCACTTTTATTTTGTTTGTGTGCGTGGAGGCACATGTGGAAGCCAGAGGACAACTTGTGGGAGGCACTTCTCTCCTACAGGTGAACTCAGGTTGCCAGTCTTGGTGGCAAGTATTTTGTGCCATGTCACCAGCCCAGCCCTCTAATCAGTTTCAAACCAATCATTTTATCCTCAAATTTATAAAGTTATAATGGCTTGCATTTTACCTTTTAAAGATTTATTTATTTTTCTTGTATGTGCATAAGTGTTTGTCTGCCTGTGTGTCCACACTATGTACATGCAGTGTCCACAGAGGCCAGAAGAAGAAATTGTGTCTCCTGGAACTGGAGTTACAGGAGGTTGCAAGTCTCTATGGGAAGTGCTGGGAACTGAACCAGGTCCTCTGCAGAGGCAGCATGTGGTCTTAACCTCTGAGCCATCCCTGAAGCCCCTGGCTTGCACTTTAAATAAACATGTGCGACTCCCCATCACACTTTCTCAACAGGACAGCACTTGTGGGAGTGTTATAAAGGCAAAATAGAGGATTAACGTTCAAGATCTCATTAGTGAATAAATGGCTGGATGGACGGATGGATTAATGAGGGAGGAGGGCTGGATCTCACCATAAAACCAGGAAATGGAGACACACTCAAAGAAAACCAGGAACAGCAGGCTCATGCCACTGGCAGAGTAATAATCGAACAGTTTGAAGACATAAATGCCACCCTGAAAGAGACAAAGGGATAGTGCAGACATGGCTCCATGCCTTCAGACGCTCCCCCAGCTCCAAGATCCAGAAGAGCCTGGGACTAGGCACTTCGCAGCTGGAAAGCTTGAGGGTGCAGTGAAGAAGCCCTTAGAGTCTATGGCTGCTCAGTCTCGGGGCTGGGACGATGTCTGGGTGGTGGCAGGAGATGTCCTATTTCCAGTATGGCTTTCAGGAGGACTGGAAGCAGCCAGCCCATCACCAGTATACACCGATGATAGTTCTTTCCTGCCTAAACCCTCCCCCGACTCACACAAAACAGTAGGTAGAGCTGTCGTTTTAAGTCAGATCTAACTGCAAAGCCTGCAAGGTCTGGTTTGAATCTCCATCCATCCTCCTGCTCTCTGCCTCCTTCACACTGGCCTCCTCTTGTCCCTCTGCCTCCCCAGATGCATTCCTGCTGCAGGGCCTTTGTGCCTGTTCGGTTTGCTTCCCTAAGATCCTCTACTCCCACCCCAGCTCTGCCTCATCTCTCAAGGCAAAGCTCAATGGTTACTGCCTTATGGAAGCTTCTCCTAGCTACCTTATGAGTTACAGCTCCTCCCATCCCTGTTGGTCATTCTTGAGCCTACTACTGATTTCCCTCCTGGCACTTCCTCTCAGAAAGAAGCTAATATGCATGTTAGTTTTGACCCCCACAACCTTCCACAAAGCCAACAAGGCACAACTGCTGAATCTCAGGGTCAGGCTACCACACAGCACGTGTGCACAGTATTCCTCTCTGAGACAGACAGATGGAGCTTGGAAAGTGATGGTGTCAAAGACTCCACTCCCAACTTGACTCTGACTCATTTCTGTGAGCATTTGCAAGCTCACTATCCCCCCAACTCTCATCCCCCATCTCCCTGATTCCCTATCTCTCTCATCCCCTCCTCCATGGCTGGGATATATGCTACATTCTCTAGATTTGTCCCATACCTTCTAGTTCAAAGTCCACCTCTCCCACCAGTCTGGGACACATTTACAATGGTGTGATGGGGTTTGGTACAATGGCGCTCAGTACAGAGATAGTGGCATAAGCTAACCCTGAGAAAAGGAGGCCCAAGGGCTGGAGAGCTTTGAATCTTGGAGGTGAACATGTTTCCTGGCATGAAAATGTATGGCAAGCCCGGGGGAAAATCTGAGGCATGTCGGATGCTGGTCAGCCTACCTGGGTGATGTTAGAGAGGCCAATCAGGTAGGACACGATGCACACGGCAGCAATGAAGAGTTCACGGCGATTGCGGAGAAGCCTGGGGTACTCATCCACCAGGGCAGTGATGAAGCCCTCCACGGTACAGAACTTATTGGGGGAAAAGATGGGGTTAGCTACCAGCTGCAGCCAGCCTCCTCCTACCCAACCACCCAAAACCTGGCCTTGTAATAAAAGGCTTGTAGCCAGACAGCAGGATCAGAACAGTCTGGAGTCAGGTCCCCCAGGCACTGTGGGGGCTGATCAAGGCTGGTCCTGATGCAGGTCCTCATGGCACTGTGGGGTAGGGACCTTACCTGGCTGTCAATGCCCAGCATCAGCAGCATGGAGAAGAAGAGGATAGCCCAGAGGGGAGAGATGGGTAGCTGTGTCACAGCCTCGGGGTATGCCAAGAATGCCAGTCCAGGGCCTGGTGGGGAGTGCAAAATAAGAAAGAAAAAGAGAGAGTGAGTGCTACCAGCAACACACACAACAGCACATATAGCCGAACAAACACCCATCACACCCAACACACCCAGCAGCACACACAACAGCACATACAGCAGAACAAACACCCAGCACACCCAGCAGCACACACAACAGCACATACAGCAGAACAGACACCCAGCACACCCAGCACACCCAGCACACCCAGCACACCCAGCACACCCAGCACACCCAGCACACCCAGCACACCCAGCACACGGTCACTTGCTCATGTTGATCTCAGCTCATCCTTTGGGTAACCTTGTGTGTGCACTGTCATCCCTTAGGAAACACTGAGAGTCCAGAGGGAAGATAGGTGGTGCAGAGCAGTGACCACCGTGCAATGAGGGACCATGGGGACCTGGTCAGTGGCAGGGACAGCGCACATGCAAAGAGGTTGCATGGGGATACATGAAGGAGGCAGGTGGAGGACAGATGCTGGAACTGCAGGGCTTGTGGAAGGGTGAGGGAAGAGGGTGGGGAGGAAGCTGGGGCTTCTGTTCGACAACTGAACCCTTCATAAGGTGGGAAGTTAGAGGATGGTACAGATGTAAGATGTCTATCTGGAGGCTGGGGGTAGGTGTGGGTCTAGAGGGCCCAGAGATGTGTAAGAGTTCAGGAGAAGCCTCCTGGGAGGATACTGTAATCTTTCTGGTTGTGGTTCTGGGGCAGAAAGGTGGGGTGAGAGACTCGAGCGTTCCAGGAAAATGAAATCGGAGAAGGGGTTTCCCTGTGGGTGATACAGGAACCTCAGCAAAGAGCATTTCTTCTGACATGACTAACCCAGTTCTCCAAGGGACAAGTCACATCACCTCCCTGAACCTCAGGGGCCAATGCCCGGCCCAGAGCCCCTCCTACTGTGGCTGCCCTGGCCAAAAGTAAAAAGGGGTCAGGCCCTGAGGCTTTTCCTGGCTTTGACACTGGTGACCACGGGAGCAGAGTGGGCCCAACCCATACTGTGACAGTATTTTTGGAGCTAGAGCAAAAGTCTAGCCTGAAGAGCTTTGCATTATGGAGGTGATCATGACCCAGCTGGACCCACATGCACACGCCTCACGACCACACCAACCATCATCCCCAGGTAAAGTGCTGACCTGAGGCCGCCACATCGGCTATGGACCTCTTGGTGACATGAGCCATGAAGCCCACGATGGAGAAGATGACGAAGCCGGCAAACATGCTGGTGCAGGAGTTGATGCAGCAAACAATGATGGAGTCCCTGAAGAGCAGGGAGGGCGGGAGAGGTGATTGGGAGCGACTACGGGAGAGTGGGACTAGGGGGCAGTAACCTCCAAGGGACGGAAAGGGTCCGTCCTAGAAGAGGAACTACAGGCTCCGGCTGCCCTAGAAGGACAAGACCAGAGCAAGCCAGGCAGGGTAGAGCCAGAAGGAGGGGTCAACTCGAGAAGGTCAAGAGAGACCCAATAGGGGAGGTGCGGCTACAGAGGACGCAGAGATGGAGGTACCATGAGGGATGCAGTCTCAGATGAGAGTGTGCCTACAGCACGTGACAGGGGAAAGTGCTGGAGATGAGTGTATTACTGGGGTAGACACAGGGGTAGGGGGTTGGCATTCATGCCTGGGGTGTGGCCTCCATCAGGAAGGCATGGTCAGGGGCGTGGTTAGGAAGGAAGCCCTAAAGCCGGCCCCTTCGCACCTGTACACATTGTTGTGGAAAGAGTTGTAGCTTCCCAGAGCAATCAGGGACCCCAGGCCCAGTCCGTAGGAGAAGAAGATCTGGGTGGCGGCGTCAAGCCACACCTGTGGGCAGAGGGTCAGAACCTCAGAACTGATCAAGTACAGAACCGTCATTGTCATCGCTACCTCGGCCCCCTGGGAGTCCTCAGGGATTATAGACTCCATCTGACCTGCTCAGGTGTAGTCTCTGTAGCACGATCTTGACCCGGGGACCCATTTGGGCAGGGCAGGCGGGACTGGGTGGGGCGAGGCAGATGCTCACCTCAGAATCAGACAGCTTTCGGAAGTTGGGCGTGATGTAGAAGAGGATCCCCTCCTTGGCCCCAGGAAGTGTCACTCCACGGAAGAACAGGATGATGAGCATGATGTAGGGGTATGTGGCTGAGAAGTAGACCACCTAGAAGCAAAGGACCGTAGGGCTGCCCCTCTCTGCAGCACCAGATCTGTTCCTCTTCCTCCCGGAGGAGCTCACCCTGGATTTCTAGCCCTACTGTGGTAGGCATGACCACCGTTTTGAAGCCCTCCATGGATTCTCTACCACTGGCTAGCACCTCCCCTGCCCCATTCCTGTCAGGCACCCTCTGTCCTTTCTCCTCCCACGTGTATGAGGCTAGTGCCTGTCTGTGGCAAGGAGAAAGACACAATTCTGGGAGGGGGGACACCCCCAACCCTCAATCAGAGGCCATGCCCCATGCTTAGAATTCTCTGTAAAGCTCAGGGCCTCTAACTCATAGTGATCCTCGAGCCTTATCCTTCTGAGTGTTGGGGTTACAGGAGTGAGCTCTAATTTTGGGTTGGGGGGGGCGTTGATTGTCTCATTATGTAGTCCTGGCTGGTCTGGAATGCACAGAGCCAGTCACTTACCACTAACTCTGCAATGCTGAGATTAGAGATGTGTGCCACCGCCCTGCTCCTCTACATTCTACATTATCTGAGTGATACGAATGGTAACAGAGAATTTAAAGTCCAAGTGGACATGCGCACATGGTCCCATAGACAGCTCCTATTGGTTATATGAGGAACAGGTCCCACATGGCTGACATATCTGTTCTCCCAATGCTTAGGACAGCCTATGTCATTCAGTGGACTGTTCGTAGGTGTCTGACAATCACGTAACATTTTGGTTCTCACTTTTTCTGTATGGATGACTGCATGTCTTTGCAAAAGGGTTTTAAAAAATGGCCTCTTTTACGTGTGTGAAGCGAAAACACACAGGCTAAGCTGGTTCCTAAACGCTGCTTCACTGTCTCTGGAAGAAAATGATCTTTAATTACAGAACATCCTTTGGGAGGTACCAGCTCCCCCACTACATGGGGATCTAACTGCAACACTGAACCTGTCTGTATACGAATCTTTATCTAAAAAGATCTTTATCCATGCTTGGGGGAACTTCCAGCTGTGCCATTACTGAATCTAAGACCATAAGCTTCTCCCGGCTCGTGACCTATGCTGCTTAAGAACCTCTGGAAATGGAACTACAGAGGGCAGGGCATGGTGGCCTCTGTGTTGCACAGAGTATGTTTAAACTTTGTCTTCTGTTAGACCCAGCACTAAGGAAACGGTCCTGCACACTGTGCTTCTTTGTGACTTTGGCTGCCCCAAAGTCTGATGTGGCCCCCACTTATTGGACTCTGCGATCCTCGGTATTAGGAAAAACAGCCATAAACTGTGACGAAACCAACTTAAAAAGGGGGACTTAAATCATCAGTATGACTTTGGGTAATTTCTTCTTACCTTCTCTGAGCCTCATTTTTGCTTATCTAGCAAATGGGTATGGTTTTCAATCTCAGTGAGCAGAGGGGCTGTTGTATGAGGACACAGGCCATGCCTAACCCATAGCTGTTCTCCATGCTCAGCAGGAGCACACAGTAGGTTTTCAATAGAAACTTGCTGAAGGACAGCAGTAATGGATGGGTCAACATCCCCAAATGATACAGTGAGGGAGGCCCCGACTCTCTGTCCCCAATAAGTAACCAGTCTGTGAATGCAGCCAGATTGCTGGGTATCCCCATCCCCCCTCCTCCAATAAGTGGTACTAAACACTGAATTCCCGTGTGGAGGATGTTAATTAGCATTCTGCTTAGATCATCTCTTAGCCTGTGATGACCCACTAGCAGAAAAGGGGACTAGGGCTCAGAGGGGTCTTGTGACTTGCCCAAGTGCACACAGCTATTCCCTGGGAAGCTGAGGTTATAAGACTCCAAGGTGCTGAACAAAGCCCCCACTCTTCTGCTTCCTGGAGTCAGCCTAGAAGGGCTCTGTACCCACCTCTGTTCTCCTTAGTCCTAGGGACAGATAAGGGATCTTCTGACCCCCACACTGGGTCTGAGGACCTGGTAGGTCCTGGGGTCTACCAGACTATACTATGCTGTGTACCACTTCTGACTAGAGCCCAGGAGTAAGTCAGCTAACTCTGTCTTCAAACTTTTCAATAGGACTTGCAGCCAGTCACCCTCCCATGTCCGTGTACAGATGCCCCAGCTTGGCCCCCATCTTCACTTACATAAGCTACATAAAAGTAACAAGTGGACTCCCTAATGCTAGAGATCCTGACAGGTACCAGGAAACCCCTGGGTACATGTTATCTCACAGAAGGAAAACGAGTTTCAGGGAGGCAGGGTGGTGTGCCCAAGGTCACAGAGCCAACAAGCTATCACATGGGGATCTGAGCTTGGGGTCATATACTGCTACCATCCATCCCTTCATCCATGGGTCAGGATAGAAGATGGCACCTCTGGGCCCCTGTACTAGACGTAGGGTGGTCACAGAACAAGTGCCAGGAGAAGTTGATCCAGTGGTCTTGGAGCAACACCTGTCATCTATCTATGGCTCCATCAAGCCCAGTAGCTTGTGTGAGCTTGACACTGGCTCATCTCCTTTCTCAAGAATGAACCCAGGCATGGAGAGCTGAAAGGACTTTAACTCAAATTAGGCAGAGCATATGGGAGTCATGGGCCCATGCTCAGGACCTACCTCCTCCTATAGACCTGCCCCTTCTCCTGTGTGTCTCCATTATTCATACATGACCCTACCTTTCCAGTCCATCCAACACCCTTCCAGATGCAGAAATACACAAGCACCCAGGCAATGGCCAGTGTGATGGCTAGCGGCCAGCGGATCTGTCCTGGCTTGTCTAGCCCATCTGTCATTTGGTGCATGTTGCGCCTGGAGACAGAGGAAAGAGGAAAGGGTCATACAGGACCAGCAGGAGGTGGATATCCATGGCTATGACACAGACCATCCTCTCCCTGCATATCCTGGTTGACACTATGACCTTGTGATTTGGACAGGGACTGTGGGGCCAGGACTCTCACCCTGGAAAGTCGCAGTAGTTGGTGTCAACTGCAACTCCTGGGCTGCTTAGCTTTCCCCTCTCCTCTGCTGTGCTTCCCCAGCCCCAGAGAACCCTCATAAGTCCTAGGTAGGTCACTTTCCTGCCTGAGACCTTGTAGCACACAGGACCCTCTTGTCTGAGATTGGAGAACAGATGACTGAGACTTCCCAAGGTCCACAGTTCACCCTTGCCTCTCAGCACAGCCCCTCACTGGGCACTCTCTGTAGCTGCCCCCCTCACTGTGCCTACACACATACTCCTTCCCACTGACTCAGTACCACTGACTCCCCGACCCTGCATGTCATGGTAAGCAGCCACATTCTCCTGCAGGCTGGTGCAGGCCACCTCCCCTACCCTGCACATCTTCCTACCAATATGAGTTGCCTGCTGCTGTCATTGTCTATTGGCATTTTCGGATCTCACACAGTAGGTATTCAGGAGTGAATGGCTGAAGGAAAATTCACATTACCTGCTGCCACCCAGCTGGCACACACTCCCTATCCCCAGCCCAGCCCCAGCCCAGCCCATCCCCCACTCACTCCCAGAATTCCACCACGGCACTGGTCATGTTGGTGGTGTTGACCAGGCTATAGTTGGAGAAGCAGCGGTCAGTGTTCCAGGGGTTGTCACACTGTTTCCACGGCAGAGTCTGCAAAGGCAGAGTCACAGACAGAGCCTGCTCAGTCCCTGGGGCTGTCCAGAGAGGACTCCACTCACACAGCCCACTCTCGTCACCCCACGCACCTGCTCACAACCATCTTTCCACCTCTTCTTCCCAAGAGCTCTCAGAGACAGGTAGACAAGACTACACCACCCAAGTGTGAATTCTTGCCCCTCCAAGAACTAGCTCCCAAGCCATACTGTGTCCACCCCGTGATCCCAGTGTGCTGCTGAGCAGCACGGAGTACACACAGCTTTGCACAGTAGCTCTTACTAGGACCTTGGCCTCTTTTACTCACTAACTCCTCATCCTTCAGGCTCCCCCATGATGCCTTCTGTCTCCTTGAATCTGACCACTTTAAGAAGCACACGCAGGCAGAATCGCACAGCATCCACTTTCTGTGATGGCCTTAGCATCTTCAAACGTCTTTCACACCCATAGTACATGGGCCAGAGTTTCTTCCTTTTTTAAGGCCAAATAATACTCCACCACACACGCGTGTGCTCAGTCACATGTGTTCCCTGGGGACCCAGGATTGCTTTTGAATGGCTCTTATAAGACATGATGCTGTGAACATATGGGCATAGACCCCAATGTGTCTGAGACCCTGCTTTTGCTTCTGTGGATCACATTTATAAATGGGGTCGGTGAGGTCTCAGAGAAGTTAAGGCTGGCTCCTGAAGTTGCACAGCTGATAGACAGTAGAGTTAGCGTTCAAACCCGCACCAGCTGAGTTCACACAAAATGGCAATTGGATCCAGTTGTGGGATGCCTGAGGCGCTAGATTGCAGCTCTCAGCGTGGCTGGTTGGGGAAAACACTGTAGGAGACGACCTACACCCCTCACTCCTCATTCAAGGACTGACCCAGTAAGCACACTGGAGATTCCCACAGCCTAGGTAGGCCCTGACCAGCAGCCACTCACCGTGGTGAAGGAGTTGTACAGGTAGTAGATGGCCCAGGAGATGATGACAATGTAATAAATGTTCAGCCAGAAGGACAGCACAGCTGCCGCGAGGCCCACACCTGAGGTGGAACACGCACAGGGCTTGCTGAGGCATTCTTAGAAACGGGCTCAAGGCTTCCTTTGCTCCCAAGGACCTTGGGTAAGGCCCCTCCACATGCCCAGGTCCCCCACTCACCCTTGAACATGGGAGCCAGCTTCCATACGCCCAGGCCCCCAATGGAGGTGTACTGGCCTAGGGAGCACTCCAAAAGGAAGAGAGGAACACCCGCAAAGATGAGCGTCAGGAAATATGGAATTAGGAAGGCCCCTAGGGAAGAGAGACACACTCATGATCCTGAGTCTTCCCAGCAGCTTTGAGGTTCCACATACCATTCCCATGTGTCCTGCCTGGAAAGCAGTATCCAGGGCTAGCCTTAAAAGCATGCTTCATTCAAATTGCGTCCCAGCTCTTGCAAAAGATACCAAAGTTCTGACATCACTGCTACAGACAACTGTCCTTGGCGACTGACTCTTGAAGAGAGGGCAAGGGGTGACAAATAGGGCCCACCCTCAAAGATCCTCCCTTCCCTCAAGGTAGACCCAGAAGACGCAAAGACCTGGTCCCGAGGTCACCAGGTGGCCACCTACCACCACCGTTCTTTCCGCAGAGATAAGGGAACCTCCATACATTGCCCAGGCCGATGGCGTAGCCCACACAGGACATGAGGAAGTCGAAGCGTCCCTTCCATGTGTCCCGGTCAGGGAGGTCTCCAGCCTTCTTCTGCACCTTGACTACAAGGGTTTTGGGCTTGTCACTGGCCACAGGAGCCTCGCTGACCTCGGTAGAGATCTGCCCATCAGCCACCTTGCTGTTGTCAGTCGCCATGTCTCGGAGCACGAACTTGGCAGCAGGGATCCTGGCGGGCAGGCGTGCGATGTCAGCTCCAGTCCACGTGGACAGCAGCTTTGCGGCCTGGGATTGTTGTAGAAGGACAGAGTGGGTTATAGTCCTACTTAGTACTAGGACTTAACGACTCCTGCTGATTCTGTCTTGTGTGTGTGTCCCATTTATATGGGACAGGGGTCAACCTTGGATAGCATTCCTCAGCATCTGTCCATTATTTCTGAGACCATGTCTTTTGCTAGCCCGGAACTCAAGGTATAGGCTAGACCAGCTGGGGATCCTCCTGTGTCTGCCTCCCCAGTGCTGAGATTACAAGTGTGCACCCCCACACCTAGCTGAGTGTGGGAAGCACAAGCACATCTGAGAACACACAGAGATGCCAACAGAAGCTGTTGGGACTCCACCTCTAGGGCCCCCAGTTGTGGTCACTTGAGACGTGGTCTCTCCTGAACCTAGAGAACATGATTCTTTCAGCTACACCAGCAGCCAGCAAGTGCCAGCAGTCCTTTTATTTCTACTCCTCCTAGTGCCAGGGTGCCTGGTCTTTTTCATTGGTGCTGGAAATCAAACTCAGAGTCTCATGTTGATGCTTTGTTCAAGTACTTTACCAACTGAGCCATCCCCATGACTGCTCTGCACTTCAGTTTTCCCATCTACCCGATGGGGCCAGTCTCCTTTGGCTTGTCAAGTTGTGGCAAAGTCAGCTTTCAGGTCTGACAGGGTGCGATTCGTCACCTGGCTCCTTATCTTACCTAATAGTTCTCTGCTATGAGTCTTCTCCTAAAGGCTTTCTCCGCAGAGCCTGCAGAACAGAGAACAAGAAGGGCAGGGAGGTGAATGGGCAGGCTACACCAGGCTGGACTGTCAGCAAGGGGGCAACAAGCAGGGGGAAGCCGCTGGGACCCAGGCAGTGCCTGCAACCGCAGAGCATCCCCAGCCAGAGTGACTGCCGTGAGTCCATGCAGCATGGCACTGGCCTGCCGATGCAGAGACATGCAGGATGGGCTGTGTCGGGACAGCTGTGGCGATGGGCAGGGTGTTCCATAATTTTATCAAAGGGAAAAGAGGAGCCGGGTGGCACAGTGCTTGGGCATGTTGGGAGTCAGGGAACGGGCTGATCTTTTCTTTAATGTACAAAATTAAAGTTTATTCTAGCTGATATTGTTCTCCACCCTCCTTATAAACTTGCAGAAATGTTATTTAACAACCAAACAAACGATGCAGAGCAGAGAGAGGAGCCCTATATTTTATAGCAAGGAAGGTGGATTTGGAAGTCTTCCTCAGATGTCCTATTTAAGGTTCTGCTCCCTAAATGTGGAAATAGATGGTCATGGAATTTGTTTTCTTCTGTGTCAACTTTTTTTCTAGAATATTCTATAGAAGCTGTCCAGTAAAACGACACCAACTAAACTTATGGAACCCTCAGAACAAACTGGAACATAGGAAAGAAGTGCTGCTCCATGGGCCCCACATAGGAGATAAGCAAAAGCCATGGCATGGGCGTTGTGCCTGGGATCTACCCCGGATGCCCGGTGTGAGGTGCATGGCCTTCAGCCCCTCGCATGCAACCTATTACCCAGCACCATGTATCCTCCTCGCGGGAATACTTCACGGCCACCCCTGCTTCTCCTCCATAAGGTGACCGACTCAGTTTGAGCCTCCCGCACAGTGGTAGGCTTGTCTTGAATGATTATCTCCATTCTGGCCGGGTCTGACCACATTAGGGAGAACTGTGGCCTCAGGTAGAGGTAGGCTGTACCCTCCAGGGCGGAGAGAACGGGAGGTGGAAGACAGGGCCTGCTCCAGAATCAGGATATGTAGACTGCCAACTCAGGCAAGACAGACAAACATGCTAGCTTCTTTCGTGACCACAGTGTCCTCAGTTGTAGGCTCCAGCTGCCGTATTTATTCATAATGATCCAACCACCTCAGGCCAGTCTGACCATGTGACCTAGGCTAGCCAATCAGATTCCTTCCCTGAGATTCTGGTTGAGAAAACAAAAGTCTTGGGACTCCGAGGCATGTGGGCTGCCTGGCTACTCAGCTCCTGGGATGCCTTTAAGTGTCGTTTACTATGCCTTGAACAAGACACTTCAGAGGTCAGGGTGATTATGAGGCGTGGCTCCTACCAATGTCCTTGTCGCTGGAGCAGGTTGTTACAAAAGCGAGTTCCACCTTTTAGGCCTCTCTTACCATGTCTCAGGAAGACAAGAAGGCGCTGCTGATGCCCCTAACTCCCGTAGACTCTCGGCTTCCAGGACCGTGATCCTCCAGCCATTATCTTTCACTGGCCTGTGGCATTCTTTGTTAGAAGTACTGGTGGACAAAGGTGTCCCCATGTGGCTGGCTCTAAGACTCCTTGGCCCCTTGGGTCCTCAGGAAAGGCAGTCCACAGTCCTCAGATCCAACTCAGGAGTCCCAGGCAGAGCCACTTAGAAGAATTGGCTCTGAGGGAGCCTCGCTGTCATTTCTGTTTTCCAGAAACGTATGTCTGGATTCAGCCGAACACCTGCAGCATCCGAGAAGGAGCTGCAGAGCCAAGAGCTGTGATTTCATGTCTATGTCTGAGCATAAATGAAAGGGGTTGGTGTGATGGAACTGATGCCCAGGGAAGATCCAAGATTCAGACTTGGACTTGCCTGGTACCAAAGCCACTTTAGTGTTGAGCCTGACCTTGGCTCTCTCCAGCACCTGCTAATGCAGGGTGAACTACCACACCTCACTGACCCCTATCTGGATAAATGGGGAGATGAGAACAAGGCCAGGCACATAAACAGGTATGCAGGGTAACTCCAGCATTGGCTGACAGGGCCTCAGGCACCATATGGACATTTATTTACCCAGCACTCCTGGCTGCAGCTTTGTGGGAATGTACCACAGGGATACCACAGGGATAGAGGGCCTGATACTCTGAGACTCTGGTCCCAGAGTGTCAACCTGTCAGTCCTAGTGAGGCACATCAGGTGTAAGCACATGAAAACCTTTGCTGTGGGTTTCCTCCTCATCCCAGAGAGGAAGAGACTCAGCTCATCCCTGTCAGAGGCTGAGAGGGGAGCAAGACTGGGGTAATGTATGTAGGGACTCGTGACAAGAAAGACAATGTAATTAGGCAAACAGAAGACTCACCCAGAGGTCTCTGAGAGGATGGAGTTAATGAAAGAGACCAGAAGGAAGAGTGATGAGTCTCAGTGATGGTCCGCCCCTCCTCAGTGTGACTCTGTGACCAAGTCTTAATACCACTGACAAAAATCTCAGCTAAAGCACAGAGATCTGCAGGTCCCTCAGCCAGAGACATTTTGCAAGGAAGGAGTGCGGAGCTGGGAGCTCTAGATCAGACATGGCAAATAGGTCAGAAGTCGCCTTTGGGCTTGTTTTATTTGGCCAGAACAACAAGAAGATTCTGTTTGAATTAGAAGTTGAAAATGTGACACTCTAGGACACAGTGGAAAAGTAATGCAAAGACCCCAAGGCAGGACGGAGACCTTGGTGTTTGAAAGACAGCAGAAAGGGCTGGAAGGGAACAGATCCAGGTGGAGGGGTGACGGGTCACATCACACAGGGTCTCAGAGGCTAAAGCCAGTAGTTCAAATTATTATTTTTTTTTGTATTTTAAGTGGGCAAGGTGATCTCATGCTTCTGGATCTCACCCTAGCTATGACAAATATCCCAAGGGTCAGGAGCAGAAGCAGAGAGGCTCTTGGGAAACAGAGTCCAGGAGAGACATGAGGACTTGGTCTTGGCCACTGTGGCACTGGGGCTCCACCCTGGAGCAGGGCCTGGAAGCCCGCTGGTGGCCTGCAGATGGGCAGCCCAGTGCTGAATCAGTGGCCAGCTGTAGAAGAGGGGAATGCAGGAAAACCCCGAAGGACAATCTCCCTCTGTCTCATTGCTTCAGAGGCCCCCAGGGTGGTCCTGTGGGTGGAAAGTAGGCAGAGGCTGAGAAGCCAGGGCTTGACAGTCAGGGGTGCCATTGTCTCTGCACATGAGTTGTGGGTTGGAGGAGCCAGAGCAACAGGCTTGACCTGAATTCTGCCCCTGCTTGCCACTCTCCCCGCTCCTCCTTTCTCCCTCCCATCTCCCCCTTTCTTCTTCCTCCCCTTATCCCCCCTTCTTCCTCCCCTCACCCCCCTTCTCCCTCCCTCCCACCCTGGCTAGGCCCACTGCTGCTTCATCTCGCTCCCTCCCCTCCGCTCAGTAATTACTGGAACGACAGAGGCTCGTAGCAGCTGTAATGACTCCACTTGCTTTTATCTCTTTCAGAACTGTGATGGTTCAAGAAAGGAATTAATATTGGGTTTGGCTAAGTGCCAAGAGGAAACAATGCATTTTATTATCCGATTGAGAGGGAAATGCTAGGCCCACCCTTGGGACATCTGCTGTGTACCCAAGTCCCTGTGCACGAATCCTTTCATAGAAACGCAGCATTTATTGGGCACCTACTGTATTCCAGGCATGTTACAGTGCAGACTGGTTGCAGCTACACAAGCTGAGAGTCCAGGTAAGGAAGGAAACTGAGGCCTGCCAGCCTAGGGCTGCAGTCAGAGGGCATCTGAGAGGGCTTTGCCATGCACAAGGTAGCTCTGCTAGCAGCACTGTCCACTGGGACTCGGTAGTGTGACTCGAGTGTGCTGGGCCTTGAAGCCCTCACTGTGGGGATGGCTTCCCACTGGATCCCTGCAGGGTGCTTAGTTGGGACATTTGGCTTGGCTGGACCCAGGTTTCAAGAATGTGGTGAGAATCGAAGCCAGGGCACACAGGATGTTCCAGTAAGGGGCAGTTCCACGCTGCCACCCAGAGGTGATCAGCCGCGTACATACACTCTGTTGTAGAGTAATGACAGCTAGCCCAAGTAAGAGAGGCCAGAAGGAGGCAGAGTCCTGGAAGTTGATGAGTGTTCATGGAAAAGGGGGTCGCTTCAGGCAAGACTGATGGGAGTGTCCAGCTGGACATCTAAAACAGGCCCCATTCTCGGACCCTCGGTGGACATTTAAGGGGACCAAAGAAAGGCCCTTACTGGTATAGGCTGGTTTTATACTGCACTTATATACATAGGCAAGGCTCAGAGAAGGCTGGCATAAGCTCAGGATCCCACAGCACAGAGCAATTTTATCTTTCCAGTCTTCAAGCTCTCCACGCTCACTCGGGACCTGCAGACCTTTTAACGCCTCACCCTACCCCAAGGTCAGGAGCTGCCCTCGCTGCAGTTCTCATGAGAAAGCACTAAATGCTAGGCTCTCCCACTGAAGTGGGCCAGGAAGTTCTTTCCTCAGGTCTCAATATAACCCTCAGGCAGAGGTGTAGTTCCCAGCTCCATAACTGGACCAGGGAAGGATATGAAACACCAAAGCTACACGCATGACCAATAGCCCCATTTTGCAGACATGGCGCCATAGTGACTTGTCCCAGATCACCCAGAGCTTAACCTGGGCCCTGGAGTCAGAGCCTGACCTACTACCTCTCTTGTGCTTGTGCATCTTGGGATCAGGCCTGGGTAAATTGTCTGAGGCTTTAGTCTAACCCAGTTGGTATGGCCACAGTGGGAGAGCTGGGGCTGCTGGGAGTTGAAATTGCCCAGGTAAAAGGAAAAGGAAACTGAGGTTCTGGCCCTTCCAGGGAGAAGGCAGCTGAAAGTACCCCATCACCCTAGATGAGAACATCAAATATACAAACCAGCTGTGGTTGCTCTAAATAACTATTAAGCTATCAGTCCCATATTAGCAACAGTCCCATTTTACAGAAAGGTAAACTGAGGCACAGAGAGGCAAAGTGACTTGCCAAGGTCTCCTAGCCAGAAGCTGGGTGTCAAGATTTGAATGGGAGCAGCCAGCTGGGATACTGGGCCTATGTCCTAACTTCTACATTTTGCTGGTTCTATGGGGGTAGGAGGGGCTTCCAATCCTACCTTTAGTGTGTGGCCTGTCCCCAGCAGGCAGCTTCCTCCAGGATTAACCTCCAAGGACATGTCCTGCTACTCTCTGAAGAGACCTTAGAGACCTTGTCTCCCTGTGGCTGTTAGATGGGCTGCACAGAGGACAGTTGTGGCAGGGATGCCCTAAGAGCTCCTGAGGCTAACCTGACAGTCTGGCCAGCAGTCTTCATTACTGTAAGGTCTGGACTCTAATAAGAGTTCCTCCTTGGCTCTAGGCTCACTGCAGACACGACATGGCCAGCCATGGGGATCAGTGAGCTTGAATCTCACTAGCTGTGTAGCCTTGAGCCAGCACCTTGCGCTCTCTGTGCCGTGCGGTTTCCTTCTGTGTGTAAGCGGCGGAGGAGCAAGGCTCTGCTTCCCAGTAACCCCAGCCTCCCCACGCTCTCTCCATCACACTATCGGCATCCTGCCAAACCCTGTTCTGATACCTAATTAACCACAGTGTCTGGTGGCGCACCTCATTTTGTTGAGGCAATTTTCAATCTAATCTGCCCAGCATGCAGTGAGCCAGGTCCCATGCTGGGTACTGGGGGATGAGATTCGAGATGGAGCCTGCAGTCTCTTACAGAGTTCCCAGGGCATCTGAGAGATGAACACAGATGGGCCAGCACTGTGGATTTCTCCCTGGGCCTAGCCAATCGCTGTACAGGGCCCCGTGTGCAAAAGGGTGTGTTTGTACTATACAGAGGGGCTGAGGATCCGACCCGCTAAAGGTTCCCATGTGCTTAATATATTCTGTGTCTCTCATGTACCTCTTCATTTCCCCTCACCACGTCCCCATTGTACAGAGGTGGAAACTGAGGCTCAGGTAAGGAAAGCCTGCCAAAGTCCAGGAGAGGGTGGTGAGATTAGATGTCCAAGCTCCTAATCATAGTTCTCTGTTGGCACACATGGGGAAACTGATGTGAGGGGGTTTGTCACCACCGCCTGGTCCCTGAAAGGGAGATACCAGCTTTGTACAGATAGGACTTAGTTCCCCCTACAGTACCACTCACAGCACTGGATGCATGCATGTCCTTTTGAGTAGCATCCTTACGGTCCAAGGACAGCATATGTCTCCAAAGCAGTGTTGTGCTGGCAAATGTTTAAAAAAGGGACTCTCAGGAAACAAGGCAAAAGGCTGGATGGGTGGCATCTGCTGCTGTCCCTGGTATAAATACCCCATGCCAGCCTACTGGGGTTAGTTAGAGGACCCCACAAGAGGTAGCATGGCTATAGGGCTCTGTCTGCAGCCCCACATACAGTGTTTCCGATGTGGTTTCTTATGCAGACGGGATCCTTACCACCCAGTGACCTCATGCTGGACCCCTCTGATGCTTCCCCCTTACTGGCTCTGAGCATGCTCTGTAGCCCCCAAAGAGTGCCAACTCCTATGCCTCTTGGTCTCTCCATCCACCCTAGCTTCAGCATCCTAGATCCAAAAGAGAGCATGGAGGCATAGTGAGTGGATGGATGGGAAGGAGGAAGGGGTGGGGAGGGTGGGGGTTAGGAGGAGGAGAAGAAGGAAAAACCTGGGGAGGTAGAGGGTGGGGAGATGGCAAGGAGGAGGGAAACAAAGGGAGGGAGAGAAAAGGAAGGAAAGGGGGACAGAAGGGTATCCTGTCCTACAGACCCTTGAGTACCCAGGGATGTGGGGGAGCACACACTCACCAGAAGCAACCTGAGGTTGTAGGAGCCCAAGGTCACTCAGGGGGAATGATCTGAATTCAAACTTGGCCTCAGGGCATAGGCCACCATTGATCTCTTTTGTGGATCCTAACTAGGTTGGGATGCCCAGTGAACCTCCCTACTCAGACTTCCATGCAGGCAGCCCTGCACTGGACACAAGGCAACTTCACAGGGATGGCCAGGGGTGCGTGCTCTCCCAGCTCCTTTCCTGGCCGCCTGTGGTGACACAGGCTGGTTCTCTGGAGGGAACCTCAGTTCTCTGGAGGAGCCTCAGTTCCAAGGCTTCCTCTTGCAAAGGCTCCGAGCTCAGCCCACCGGAAGGATTAACCAGGATCAGGAAAAGAGTGACAGGGTGACCACTTGGCACTCTCTCACATGGCTCTCTGCCTTGTCAAACACACTGTGAGAGCCCATGGGGTTAAATAACCAGTCGGCCTCTTTCAGAATGCTGGAGACTCCCACGGGAGTTTGCAGAATGCAAATTTGGAGGAAATAAAACAAAATCTCTCTCAGGGCTTGCTGAACTAAACACAAGGCTAGTAAGTGTCATGGAGAAAGGAGACCAGGAGGCCTGTCTGAGTGGCTCGCAATGGTTCAACAGTGAAGGTAACCAGGTATAGCTTCAGGGTTTCAAGCCAAGCATCTATACTGGGGTTGCCCCACTCCCAACAATGACCCAGGCTTTATCCCACCCTTCCAGAGGTATATCATCAGCAACAAGGTCAACCAAGGTCACCGGAGAACTGGTGGCTAAATAGGTTTGCATTATATGATGCCTAATTAGAATTTTCAGACTTGAATTTGTAGACTGTAGAGAGGGGGCTGGGCCCTTGCATTACTGTCACCTTGTCATTAAGCCCCTCACTGTGTAACTACTTGGCCCCAGGTGGCCTTTGATTTGCAGTCTCAGGATACACAGTGCCATTCCCTCAGCAGAGCGCTCCTCTGGGAGGTAGTTGAAGAGGGAGGGTAGAGTTGGCCCTTTCTGGCAGTGTCAGTGTCTAGGGGTGATGGAGTTCAGAGAAGCGTGTGAGGCATTCTGCTTTCTATTCGGAAAACTACAAATTTCATTCCTCCTCATAAGGTCTCAGCCAGGGTAAAAAGAAATGCCTAGAGCAGAGGCTCTCAGCCTTCCTAATGCTGCGACCCTTTGGTACAATTCCTTATGTTGTGAGGACCCCCAGCTATAAAATGATTTCTGTCGCTACTTCATAACTGTAATTTTGGTGTTATGAATCGTAAACATCTGTGTTTTCCGACGGTCCTAGGTGGCTCCTGTGAAAGGGTCCTTTGACCTTCCCCCACCAGGGGGGTGTGACCCACAGGTTGAGAACCAATAGTCTAGAGTATTTTACAAGAATGAAGGGAAACTACTTTTAGGACTGACAAAGGTTCTGGGTCAGGTTCCGGGATCTAATGCTGGTTTATATTTATAAAGGCTCTGTCGGAGGCTCAGTCTCACCAGCACATCTGTGCTTCAGCCCTTCCCTCAGCATTCAGAGGAATTTCACGCTGTGTGTCTCCACTCCTTGCTATCATGTAAAAATGCTGACAGAGCAAGAATCTGGGAAGATGGCATAGAGACAACTAATTCCTCAGGCTCTGTGCAGTCAGCTCAAACCTACGAACTTCTGCTTGGGGTCAAAGGGTGATCAGTTTATCACAAACTGTGATGGGGATGGCAGAGCAGGACCCAAGCACTTGGAGCAGGAATGCCTGCTTTTGAGTCACAGTCTAAGATAAATGCTGTGGTGCTAAACTCTCTGTGTTAAACAGAATATCTCATTTCAGGACTTGTTCTTGGGGGAGTAAGGTGAGGTGAGTACCTGGGGCACAGAAAAGGCTTGATGGTTGGCACCGTTTGTATTTTGAGATAATGGTAGGGAAACAGGAGGGGAGAAGATGTTAGGAGTTCACAGCTACAGGCAACAGAGGCCAGCACTAGATCCCAGAACCTGACCCTTTGTCAATTGGAAAAACAGTTTTCTGCCATTCTTATAAAAGACTCTAGGCCAGTGCTTTTCAACCTGTGGGTTTTAATCCCTTTGCAGGGAGGTTGGGGAGGGAGGTTGTTGAATGACTCTTTCCCAGAGGTAACCTAAGTCCACTGGAAAACACATATATTTACATTATGATTCATAATAGTAGCAAAACTACAGTTATGAAGGAGCTGGGGAAGCACCAGGGAGAGGTTGATCATTTCAAATGCTTCCAGTGAACTCCTCAAAAATTAGAATGTTACCAAAATCCAGACTAAATGTGAACAGCACTCATTTGCCACCAGTGAGTCCCTCGACCTTCTCCTGACTGCAGGGATGTGTCATTCTGTCACCCAGCAACAGTAGAGGACTCACAAACAGGATATAGTCTTCTCTTGAGGACCGCTCAAACAGGTTCAAGCACGTGAACAGGCTTGCATCTCTATGCAGCTCTCCCTCTGCCTCCGAAATGGCCACATGCCCAAATCCAGCAGCACTCTTTCCCACTTCCAAGAAGGAATGGGGTGACAGCCAGCTCACATCCCTATCAGCATGCAAACGATGCACTCTGGGGTTCCTCAAGGTGTCACCCTCATAGTCTGCGATCCCCTGATCAATCCAGGAGGGAAGTACATTTTACCATCTGTTCAGGAGAAAGATGTAACTGGAAGGGGGTGAGAATATTTCCCAAAAAGCACTGCAGCCTGTGGTCGTTTACACAGCTGGAGGAAGGAACCTATCTCCAGGACGGCACACTCACAGATCTTGAGGGACACAGTGCTCACAGCATGCAAAACATTGTGTCTGTTTCCAGGGATCGAGGCGTTTGTGTGTTCTACTGATGTCCTAGCCTGGGGACAAGCATCTTGTGCCCCTGTACTGACTTCAGCGACTTTCATCCTTGCAACTTCACAGATGGCTGCAGCAACCCCTGCTCCTGGCCTTGCTCCTTGGGCTAAGGACAGATGGTGGCTGCTATCGAGGGAGCCAGTTGGGACTAGCTGCTAGCTTCACCTACCATGCAGTACACCATCTTGTGATCTCCTGTGAAGTGGGAAATGGCACCCTCCCCCATCCCCACATTTTCCAGCTGAGGATCCTGAGGATCAAAGATACACGACTTGCCCAGGGCCATAAAGCTAAAGAAATAGCAGAGAATTTGATTTTAGCTTCAAAACTGACACCTCTGGCTCTGGGGAATATGGTTTTCTCTTTCTTTGGGCTGACCTGTTCCTGGCTGTCCAGCAGAATCTTCACATTCATTGTCCTCCTCCACTCAGGAGAAACAAGAGCTCTGCGGGAACCTGAGACCACCCCTCCAGAGATCCCAGCAGTTAGCTTCTGTCCCCTATGCCAGGTTTTCCTAGAATGGGGAGGCCAAGGGCCAGCTCTTCATCTGGGCGGAATGACCTGAGCCTCAGATTTGCCTCCCCTCTACCTAACTCTGACGTGTCCTTTTCTCAGTAAGGTGGGAAAGAAAGAAACAGCAGCAGCAAGGATCTCTGAATCCCTGTGCTCCCATGCCCACAGTCCCGTGCATCCTGTTGGAGAGCCTAATGCCTAGACATAGTCCCCTCTGCTCTCTCTGTCTCCCTCACTCCAGAAGCTCCCGAATCAGCATTCCACGCACATCACTCTCCTTGTGCAACGCCATTATCTCCCGAGGACACATGCTCCGTTGTCACGGCAACCCGAGTCCTTCCTCCAACTCTATTTAATAATTTCTCAACAGTCAAGCTGGGCTGGCTTGGGGCAGGGGAAAGAGCAGCAAGGCTGGGCAAGAAGTTCTGGGTCCTAGCACCTGTTGTGCCTGGGACAACTGTCTAGACCTCAGTTTACCCATCTGTAACAGGGGGTCACCTACAATGGGTATGTTTGTGGTTTTGACTTTGAAATTGTGAGAAGTAGCATTCTAGGTCTAGGGGGGACCAATGTGGGAGGTGAGAGTGACACTTTAGGCCAAAGAGTGAACTAGAAGCTGTCTTGGGCAATGGCACTCTTTTGTTGAGCCAATTCTAACATGTAACCTCCAGACACTGAACCATCTCCCTTATCCAGCATTAGGGCTAGGACTGGTTGGGATGCCTTGCCAGCAGCCATCAATCATAGCCCACTTTATTCCCATTCTATAGATGGGTAAACAGACAAAACAATCCTCACTGGGAAAGGCCCAGATTGTCCTCAGAACCCAGTAACATAGTATCCAAGAAGGCTGAACCAATGGGACATGGAGAATGGCCTGTCTGCCACCTGTCCCTCTAACCACTTAGCCCTCTGCTGCTATTGCGGTGGTCCCCAGCCATGTGGCTTCTGGTTGTCTCTCAAGAAACCATACAGATGATGGAGAGAGAGAAGGAAGAGTGATCTGGGGTCCCTGAAAGGATACAGTTTCCACATGAACAGCTCTTCTTCCACAGAACCTAGCACACAGTAGGTGTGCATCATTCTATCTGGTGCAGCTGATTGCCCATACTTGTCTCAGTAGCTAACTTGTTTCAGTCCCCAGAAGCCTCCAGGAAAGTCTGCCAAAGATACTATAAATTAATGTCCCAGGAGCAGCCAAGAAGCCCAAGCCTGGGAAGGACAACCAGCTACCTCTGGGACTTAGTGAGTCTCCAAGGGAGGGGATGGTTCTGCCCTGGCCCAGGATGATGGCTTTGAACAGGCTGTCAGCAGCCCTGCACCGCCATTGAATCCCCTCGGTTGACAGTTCCATTGAATGCCCTAGCAAATGAGCGGTACCACATCTGCTCTGTCATTACTGCCACTCACTGCCATTTGGAGAAAGAGCGCTTATCTTACCCAGCCATTAGTCTCGGGAGGGTGTCATGGAGAAATTCAGGGGTGAAAGGGAAGTGGGGTGGGCAGCTTCCCTCCCTGAGGCCTGCCTAGAGCCTGAGGAAAGGACACCAGCAAAGTGATGTCTTCCTGTTCAGCAGTGCAGGGAGGGAAGGGACCGTCCCATGGTCCACGAAGCCTCAAGCCAGACAGGAGGTAGCACTCTACTTCTTTCTCAGGTATGCTAGACAGACTTGATGGGGTTCTTGATCTGTCATATGTCTGTGAACTAACTTGGGACAACCTTTCAATTCTGGTGCCACTTTTCCTTTACAGAGGACATTGGTACAATGGTTAGCTCAGTATCCTGTCACAGAGTCAGCCTGGAGGCTGGGGGGAAATGACTCCGTATGTTCATTCTGTGCTTCCTTCCTGAAGAGACCTATTCAGTGCCTCTGTGGCAGGTGCACGTCTTTAAACCCCACCACACGTCTGTCTATATGGTCCCTTCTCACCCTTTTCCTGGACGATGTTTTTTCGGGGGTGGGTAGGCTTTCTTTCTTGCACACTTGCTTTCTTTCCGTTTTTAGTTACAGGTGAGCCATGGATCTCAAGCTCTAGCAACAGTCACAGTGACAGCAAAGAATGAGTCCCATCTCCTCACATCGCCTCCTTACACTTGGATATCTGCTCAGGTGCTTTTTGAGAAAACAAACAACATGGAAAAGCACCAGGTTTGACATCAGCAACGCCCGCCCCCCCCCCAGACATAGCTGGCAAACAGGACCCCACTCCTGCCCCCAGACTCAGAGTTAGGGGAGAGCATCCACCACAGCACAATGCCTGGAGTGGGTGAAGTCAGGTACCCAGCCTTGTCCAAGCCCTGGAGGTAAGGGCACTTGGGCAGCGGTCAGATGGGTGGTCTCCTGCCTCGCCTACTGCACCCCAGAGGCAAGTGTTCCAAACCTGTAAGACGTCATATATGCCAGCATTGCACGTGGTCAGAGGTGATCCTGACTGGTGTTACATGCTGCATCCCGCCGCCAACCCTCTGTGCTGAGCATGTTAGCGGCTACATGATGCTCCAACAGTGGACTTCAGGTGGCCTGGCTCATATAGGAACATTGTTCCACATCCTTCCTGGCCCCTCAGACCATAGGCCCCTCTGTATATCCTCACAAAGGTAGGGGGTGGTTCATGTCACCCCAAATCCTTCAGATGAGAAAATCTGGGTCATGCAGTTCTGTTTGAGAACACACATCTCCCCCTCTTCAGCATCAGGCTACTGATGGGGTCAAAGGATTACACTTTTGAACCCTAAACTCTTCACATGGCCTAGGTAATGACGAGTTCTGCCCAGAGCCCAGGTAAGGCTCAGTCAAATCCGGGAGGAGGGGGACTCTGCCCTCCAAAGCCTCTGGCTGAGCCCACCTGTGTCATCTGCCACCTCAGTTACCTCAGATGCTGTGGGTTCCTTTCCTGCCAGCACAGTGCTTCCCCAGGCTCCAGCTCAGGAAGAAGAGCTCAGTAAAGAGGACAAACATTGGCTGGGGAGCCAGGGGACAGAGCTCTCTGAACCTCAGTTTCCCCATTAAAGGTAACCCTATCCGTGCTTGGAGCGCCTGGCTCAACAAGGAAAATGCTTTGAAGACAGAAACCCTACGTCTTAGAGGAGTGAGCATTTTTTCCCGCATGCAAAGAGAACTCATCTAGGTCAAGGTCGTTCAGACTGAGATTTATTAGAAACTCAGCTTTAAAAAGATTTTCTTTGGTGGATGGAAGATTCTTCTCTAGAACCACACTTTCTTCTCCTGGATCACGTCCCCATCCCACTGGCAAGGGCAAGGTTTACAAACTGTGAAGTACTATGCTGATAACCAGGGGTTATGTGGTCAGCACCACTTTGCAACCAACAAAAACACTGGTTCCAAATGTCTCTCTCCACTTGCCTCCTTATGGTGGCTGCCTGCGTGCGCTCTCTGATCTTTTCAAGCAATAAGGCCAGGGAGGTAACCGCTGCCAATCCCTTCCAGGGCATCTTTGACCTTGAATGTCCCTCTGCTAGGGCTCAGCTATCCCAAGAGCTGGTCTTGCAGACATCAGGCAGCTAACAGGAGAGCAGAGTGGCGGGTCACTGTCCCAAGCAGCCACCAATCTTCCCTTCTCTGCCTTGCTTTTGTGTCAGGACTATACCCAGCCCAGAAGCCTGGGGCCGCTCTGCCAGCTGAGGGGGCTAACATCCTAATGTGCTCCGTTCCGCCCAGCTGCACATCTCCCCCACCTCCAGAGTGCCACCGCCAATCATTCTCCAAGACCTGGTCCCCTTGTAATTTCCAATTTGTGAGAAATATAAAAATAGAAGACCATTCGCTGCAGGCAGCTCACATCGAATCAGATGCCACTTTCTGTGTCATGTCAGATCACGGTAAACGGAACGGATGGCTTCCTTGGGCAGCTCTCAATGGCTTCCTGAGTGGGGAGTAGGTGATGGGGACAAATGAAGAGACACCCAGAAGATTGGGAAAAGGTGGCAGCTGGGTGCAAGCCACCAATACCAGCCTTAAATGAAGTGCAGGCCATGGACCTGTTGGGATAGGATGGTGACCTCGACTAGAATCTCAGTTCTGCACCATCACGGCAGGGGTCTCCAAACTTCAGCTTCCCCCTAAGTCAAGAGCCTCACACCTTTACACCGACTGATGCCTGGCCTTCTCCAGCTGTGGTTAGGCTCGGGTGCTGGGGATGCACTCGGGAGACCCTGTAGTTTCTCTAGTGGGCTGTGCCATGCTTCACAGCAGTGGGTAGCACCTGCAAGAGACTTAGAGACCTTGTGGCTGAGTTCAGACTCAACTCCATTTATTGTCCTCCTCTGTTACTTCATCTACACAGGGGCAGGGCTCATGGGATCTTATACAAATTAAATGACATGAAAGCGTGGCACGGGGCACATCTTCAGGATGCAGGCGAGGACAGTTGCCACTGTTGCTGCAATACTGGCATGGGGATAAGGGTTCTTGGAAATTGTCTCCCTCTTTACATCTGAATTCCAGGTCTCTGTTCAAACATCATAGCTTGCAGTTCACACCTACTGCCTGTACCAGGAGACAGGCCCTGCTCTCCGTGGGCTTCTCCCTGCTTCCTTCTGCCTCCCAGGGCTCAGAGTCAGAGCGCAGAGGACAGTGCTGGGTGTCTGACAAGTTTACAGAGGTACCTCTCCCAGGAAGCCCTGTTTTGGAATTATAATCTGGCTGCCCATCTCCTTCCCTCTCAGGGGCCAAGCTTCCTTCCCCTACCTCAGAATGACTTTCAGAGAATAGGGCAAAGCTGCCAAAAAAAAAGAAAGAAAGAAAGAAAGAAAGAAAGAAAGAAAGAAAGGAAGGAAGGAAGGGAAAAGAAAAGAAAAGAAAAGAGAAAAAAGTCTCCAAATCCTGGAGCAATGGATACTTGGTGACCTCATCAGCTTGGGGAGGGGCTGCTCTCATTAGCTGGGGGAGGAGCTACTTTGCAGATGAAGTCATTTCAAGGTCATCTGAAGTCATTTTAAGGTCATTTCCACCTCAGCAATGGCTGACCACTCTCCCCGAGTAAAGAAATGGTGACAATGCAGACCTGAGTGAATAAAGACAGCTCCTATTTGGGCCAAACCAGGCCCTGTTGCCATGTTTCCATTTTAGGAGCAGGCAAGACGGCAAAGGGGCTTGCGCTCTCTCTCTCTCTCTCTCTCTCTCTCTCTCTCTCTCTCTCTCTCTCTCTCTCTCATTGGGTTTGGCTTCAGGAATACAACTGAGAGAGAAAGGAGCTGGGTCAACACAGCTTGGGACCAAGGGGCTACCTGTCGAAACATGGAACTGAGTGCATCCTGTCCACTCTCAAGGTCGGGGAGCTTTCAGAATGCAGAGAGCTGCAAATGGAGGGCAAGTCTGGATTTGCTAGGGTCGACACTCAGCTGGGCATCCAACAAGCCAGGGACAGGGATGGAGAGACAGTTCTGAATTCCAAGTGACCTGAGAAATCTCTCACATCTCCTAGGGATGGCGGGAGGTGATTTATTTAATGTTGCTCTAGACTTGCTGGGAAGAAAGAGAAGGAGTCATTTCTCTGACAGCAGGTCCAGAGGGACTAACTCACTGTCCCCCATAAAATCCCACTGTCACTGCTCTTCCCTTGACTCTCCCACTTTACAGATGTGAAGACTGAGACCAGGGAAGCAAAATGTGGCAGCCTAGGGTTTCCTTGCCTCTTCCTTGCTGTGTGACCTTGGACAAGTCAATCTCCCTCTTTGTCTTATCCTCTCCTCACTTCTGAAGTGTGGTTTCCGGCAGTTTCTGTTGTATAAGGTTATGGTGCGAATTACAAGCTTGACACACCAAACGGTTTTGACATTCCATTTCTTCTTTCCAAAGGGGATTAGAACTTGGCCAAGGTCACCTGGCTAAGAAATAGCAGTACCCAACCCAGGGCATGCATGTTTATTTTATTCCTGGGTATGGAATAAATGTAAAGCATTTTACAGCCTTCCTGCCTCGGCAACACAAGTAGATAAGAGGGCAGGTCCCCGCCGGCTGGACCATTAGGCAATCATTTTCCACCTGTGTGCGCTTTTTTCTGGAACACATATTGAGTTCCTCCTGGGTTCTGGGCCACAGTAAACAAATTCACATCCCTTTCTCCTCGGTTGCCAGGAATGTCAAATACTGGGCTGACACTCGTGTGTCATTGTGTGTATCTTTGCTTTTACCCTCTTAGGTACCTGTTCTTTGGCCTCTGGACCCCTCGTTAGAGCCTCACCCAGGAGACCTTACTTCTCAACAAATGTGGGTCCCCAGAGCAAGGTTTCTTTGGGGATTGACCATTGCCGTTTTCCCCCTCAGTGGTGGCTGCCTGTCTCCGGTGCCTTTCTCAGGGAACCCCACTCCACAGAAGCTCTGGAGACAGGGCAGCCTGTGTCTTACTGCCTGGGACTCACTGTTTGTCCTCTAGCCACTGGCCACCAAGCCAGCACTTGGCTGGAGACAGAGCGCTTTCTTTGTTTGCCGCCTGCCTGGCAATTCCTTTCTGAGGCTCAAGGGAGGCTCAGCCATTTTGCCCTCCTGCTCTGGGGAAAGCTCCCTCTTTCTCTCTTTTCTGAAGGGATTTACACCTTCCAGGGCCACTTTCTTTCCCCCTCATTCCTTTGGAAGAGGGTCTGAAGATGCTTTTTCTAGGACCTGTTCCCTCCTTTCCAGAACCGGGGTGGGGAAAGACTGCATGGCACTTTGAATTCCCACAGATCTCTTTTGTTTTGTAATTTGGAAGTTGGGGTATGCACGCTCCACTGTTTTCACCAAAGTTCACAACAGAGAATATAGGCAGGACCCAGAACATCATTTTTTTTTTCTTTTGTCCAACACATACCCTATATGCCATAGAAAAACTGGGGCTAGCATCATATTCCACTCAGCGGACGTAGTCCCTTCCCTGATGTGGCCACAGTCCCTTTCACCCCTAATCTTCGTGGGTGGGCAGGAGGTCCAGCCCGTAGACCTCAGTTATTTTGGTCTTATCAACTGGCTTTCAAAAACCCATTTTTCCCCTAGAGACTCCGGTCTGTTTCGAGAGGACACTGGCTCCGTACAGAGCTGCCCATTCTGAGTCTCTTGTTGGAAGCCCAAATGAAACGCAGAACGGGACATCTGTGAGTGTCACCCATGGGGTGGGTGGGTACAGAGAGACTGAGTATGGAGAACGCGTGGTCATTGCCACAGAAAGAAATGAGTAAATACCTGGGGAAGACAAACCACGGGAAGTACTGACCCGACCCACCTTTTGCACCGGGCATCTCTCAGGTGAACAGGGCAGCAGCGCCAGCTTGCGCGCGCTCGGCCCGAGCTGTTGTGCACTTTCTTAAAGATAAGGTTTCCTGAGAGCTTGAGTTGCCCCGGGATGGGAAGGACAAGTCTTCATCCTCAGGTAGTCCCCAGCCCCTCTGTCCTCCTGCCCCCAGTGAATGAGGCACTCGGAGACTGGGGACGTGGCGCAGGTTGATCTGGCTCCCTCCTGGGCAACCCGCCGCCCGCTGGCGAATGAACCAGGACATCGACGGCACCTGGCCTCCTGGGATCCTCCCGCCTCCCGAGCATCCCTGGGCTGCAGCCGGCGCACGTCGAGGGGCGAGGACGGGGGACACGCTGCAGATTAGGGTCCCGCCCTCCACCCAGCGCCCCGACGCCAGCCTCCCTTCTTACCTGCGGCCGGGGCTGCGCGGGCCGCTCCGGCTCGGCCGCGCAAGGACGCGGGCGCCTGGGCTCCTAGGCTCGCGCAGCTCTCCTGCAACCTCTCAGCTCTCTAGGGCTCCGAGGGCGGGCGGAGGGGGCGGGGCTGTCAGGACACGCCCTCTGGGCGGAGCTTGTCCGCGCCGTCTTGCCCGCCCCTACCTTTCAGCCTCCATCTCTCCTTTCCCCACCTTTTCTGTTCCTGCTCCTCTCTCCCGGCTACCTCTGCCCTGCTCTCTCTCCCCTCCTCCTTCTGCCCTGCTCCCCTCCTCCCTCTGCCTGCCTCCTCTTCTCTCCACCTACCCCTTCCTCTCTCCTCCTTCTGCCCTGCTCCCCTCCTCCCTCTACTAGCGCCCTCTTCCCCTCTGCCCTGCTCCCCTCCTTCCTAGGTCCTGCCCACCTCTTCTCTCTGCCTGTTCCCTCCTCTCTTCCCCCTTCTCTCTGACCTCCCCTCTTTCCCAGCCCTGCTTCCTCTCCCTCTTTTCCTTGGCCTTCATCCTCCTTCAGTCTCCTGGCCTCAAAGGTTTACCTTAATTGGTCTCTTGGTTTCTCTGGCTCTGTCACTTCCCTTGGAAGCATTGTGGGAGCTGGGTAGGACTCTTGCCCCCTCCCTACCCGTCTCCTGTCTGTCTACTGCTGCCTTCTGTAGGAGACAAAGTTACTACCTGAGCTACTAGGCTGGGAAAGACTGTTACTGCAGGATTGATCGTGGAGGTGTGTGTGTGTGTGTGTGTGTGTGTGTGTGTGTGTGTGTGTGTGTGTGTTCAGCAAACCACAATCTGGAAACCCCCCTGGGTTGACTAAGGATCCTAGGTGCTCTGCCTCTAGCTCTTGAGATGTGAGGGACTGTCTAGAACACCTCTGCTTCTGGCCAGCTCCAGCTACCTCTTTCCAAGTCCAGACCTTCTGGCTCCTTCCATCGAGGTTTTGGGTAAAGGGCCATGCCTTCCTTTTCCATGTTCCCCAAAGACTCAGGAAGAATTCATTCTCTCCAGTTTCAGTGGCCTCCCGCTTCTGTCCCTGAGTCTGGTATTCAATATCTGACCTTCTGTCCTCTAATCTCATCAACCCTGGGGTCTCCAGCCTCAACTCCCAAAGGTCAACTGGCTTCTGGCTCTTTTCCCATACTTACTTCCACAAGCATTAGGGTTAGTGCTCTTTGGCCTCTGGACTGGTTACCAAGTGCTGTGTGTACTTCAAATGACTATTTCTGGAACTCCTGAGAGGCACACACTGGTCTGGGTTTGGGTTCACAATAGTAGACACACAGACCATAGCTCCTCTTATGGGACAAGTAAAGAAACAATCTTTCCTGGAATAACCATTGGAGAACCCAGAGTGACAAGTTCTGCCAGAGCCACCCATGTGGGTCCCAGCTGAGATGGGGGTGAGGGTTAGGTCTATTCATGAAAGTGCCACTGGGGTGGGAGCTGCTGCGTGGATGAATGGAGAAAGCTGTCAGGGGAAATGTGGGTGTGTCTTCTAGCAAGATTAGGGAAGCAGGGGGAGGGGCTGCTTTTGCTTGCCTGATGATCATTTCATTGTCTTCCAGTCTCAGGAGCTCAGTTTTTACTGTAGCGTCTTCTCCCTGCTTCTCACAAGCACATGACAGCGTACAGAGCTCCTGTCCACAAGTACAAATGTGACTAGAGCCATACCAGTCAGGGTATAGCACCTCAAAGCAAGGGCAAGTGACAGACGTTAGGCCAATGGCACCTCCACCTCAGACCTTTCCCAAACGTCTTAATCACCAACAGGTTTTTAAGTCTGGGGCTGCCACACCAGCAATAGAGCCTACCTGAATATAAGGGAAAATAGAGGAAGGCAGAAGTGAGGCAGAGGCCAGAGGCCAGCCATGCCTGAAGGCAGAATGATTCTCTGAATAATTGAATTACTCTGTTTTAAAGATTAATTCATTTTGATGTTATTATATATTTGTCTGTGGGTATTCTCCTGTGTGTGTGCCTGGTGCCTGAAGTTTCCGGAAGAAAATCTTGCATCTCCTGGAACTGGAGTTATAGATGGTTGTGAACTACTATGTGTGTTCTGGGAATCAAATTCGGGTTCGCTGAAAGCATAGCTACTGCTCTTAGCCACTGAGCCATCTCTCCAGCCCCTCTGCCTTGTATTACTGATCTGCATTTGTTTCTGTCTTTGCATCTGTTTGACCTCTGTCTTAGTTTAGGTTTTCATTGCTGTGAAGAGACACCATGACCAAAGCAATTCTTACAAAGGAAAACCTCTAACTGGGGCTGGCTCACAGTTTCAGAAGTGTGGGAAGCATGGCAGCATGCAGGCAGACATGGTGCTGGAGGAGCCTAGAGTTCTACATCTTGATCCAAAGGCAGCAGCGGGAGACTCTTCGGAAGTCAGTCAGCAAGAGGGTCTCTTCCACATGGGGTGGAGCTTGAGCACTAGGGGCCACCCTCAAAGCCCGCCTACACAGTGACACATTTCCTCAAAAAAGGACAGACCTAATAGTACCACTTTCCGTGGGCCAAGCATTTTCAAACTACCACAACCTCCCACTGAAAGCTGCCCCTGACTGTTGAGATGGCTTCTTAGGCTTGCCTATTGCATGTTAACATCTCCTCATACCCTGGCCCCCAGCCCCACCCCACCCCTGTGCCTCCCAGACAGCTTCATCCCTCAAGGCATACCCACTAGGCAAATGATGTCCAACCACAATCTTGGCATGGTATTGGCATGGTAGAATTCAGAGAGCTGTCTCTGAGGCATAGGGCAGTTGTGTGTGTGTGTGTGTGTGTGTGTGTGTGTGTGTGTGTGTGTGTGTGTGTGTGTCTACAGGCAAGGCAGGCACAGGTGGGACCCCCCTCCCCTTGTGAAAAACCTGAGTGAGAATATGTCAGGTAGCTCACAGTCATTTCATGACCTGGTGGCAGCCCCTGTGACATCTCGTTTCCAAGATGTCAGTTGTCAGGCCCTCGCTGTGGTCAGGAGATGCTCATACAACAGGGCAAGCCTCGGATGGTTGCTGGGCAGAGGTTAGTATCTCCCAGGAGCATAGACAAGCATGCGCGAGAGCCCTGCACCTCCAGCTGTGGTGGGCAGCAGGCTCTAGAACACATTGGGTGTCTTTCTGCTTCGACCTTGTGCTCATTTCCAGGGAGACCTATTTCTGGCAAGTAATATTGGTCTTTTAGTTACAATATGATGTAAAGTTTCCTTTTGAGATACTCTTATTTAATCTAAAAAAAGGAAATATTTAAGTAAATAAAAATAGGCTGGCACATAGAAGTTTGCCCAGCTCTTGTGGCTGGCTTGCAAATGACTTCAGTTTCTGTGGCCTAATTTAGAGAGATGCTTCATCTGTGTATTCATTGACTCAACAAATATTTATTGAACACCTACTGGGTGTGAGACACTGCGAGGGGAATGGGGGGGGGGGGAACATGACTAGACGAAGATGCCAGAGTTGTGAGATTCCATTCAGGAATCCAGCGTCTGAGCAGACAACTCACCCACGCACCACATTAAGAAAAAAACCTGAGCCTGGGGATTGAATGACCTGGGGCTGAGATGTAAGATCGAGTGTATGGAGGCTAAGACTGACCCATATACAGGACGAAGTAAAGGGAGAGAAGACCGGAAGCCAACAGCTCGTGAGGGACAGCTTTGTGATAAGTGTGAGGACTGGAAGGGCTGGTACCTAGCTGAGTTCCCAGCACATAATAGGTACTCAATACATGGTTGGAACTATTGCTGTTACTAGTATTAACATCTCCTCTCTTCCTTAACTTGGAGAACTAATTGAGTCTTAGTTCCATGGGTTATCAAACCAGAAGCTGTTTGTAGATGTTAGTTAGACCATTTGGTGGATTAGGTGAGGCCCAGAGGGGATAGTGGCTTGTCTTAGGGTACCTAGCTATTTGGTGGCAAAGCCAGGAAGACATGAATACCTGCTTCATTTCCAGGCACTTGCAGCATGGGATACATGATACATGATATCACGGATAGGTGGGAACATAGACACACAGAGATGTTGAGTACTTTTCTCAGAGACACACAGTAGGAGAGTTGCAAGGCTGGGATCCCAGTTCAGGCCTTCCTGTCTCTAAGGCCAGTAACTCTTGATCTTGTCCCTGGACATTTTTTAAATCCTTGACAGCTGCTCATCAGACCATGATACCACTATGAAATAAGACTGGATATTGTAGTCAGAATGACTTGAGCTGCTACTAACCTGCTGTGTGACCTTGGACAAGTCCTTTCCCTCTCCGAGCCCATTTCCTCCCCTGTAAACAGAAGGCATTTCAAGCCACCAGGCTTCCGCGTATAGACACTGTCTTTTGGGGTCTGCTGTCCTCTCCTAAGTACAAGCTTGCTGCTCAGGACCCCTGTCTGCTGCTCAAGCCGACTTTGTCTCCATGACAACACCCAATTCTATCTTTCAGTCTTGCTGAAAGTGTAGCGAAATGGAGAATCGCCCTCCAAACCAATAAAATTCCTGCTGTGGGTAGACAGACCTTTGCCTGTTGTGTTTGGTTTCCAGAAGGTTATGGGAATCTTACCTACCATCTGGGCTCAGGATTTCGTCGCCAGCGAGTCCCTATGGTTATGGGTATTAGTACTTGAAGGCACGAGACAATCCCCAGAGTTGGGGTTATCTCATGTAAGAGTCCAGAGGGTGAGGGAATGGCTCACTCTCCACTTTAGAGAACTGAGCATTGATCCTGAGGGTACAGGGGAGGGAGTCACCGAATTGTCAGAGAAGCAAGATAAGGATGAAGAACCGGGGGAGGTACTAGGCACGTGGTATCTTGTTATTCTGTCCCCAGTCACCCTGGGCAACGTCATCACTGGCTGTGGCTCCACTGCAGAGCAATCACACATGTGTGTCCTTCTTACCTGCAGGGGTCAGTAAATGGACACCCCAGCATGCCAGGGGGACCACAAAGAGCAGATCCACAAGGCTGGCTAAGTAGCACACCAGGGGTGGCTAGACAACACCCCAGTACAAACCCCTGGGGTTCTCTTCTGCCTCTGAGGCTAGGCAACCTTAGGAAGGGTCTAACCTTTCTTAGACTCGGTTTTCTCATGTATAAAATGGGAATGAGGCTAGGGTTCTTCTCATAGAGCCACCAGGAGAGGTCCAGAGAATGACCTCTATTACCTGCTGCTGTTGGCAAACTCTGCCTTCCCAGGATGGGCCAAGGTCAGCCTGAGGTTCGACCACCTCCAAGAAACCTGCCTGGTTTATCCCCAACCTGCACATGGTTGTACCTCTGCTAGGATTCTCAGGCACGGCCCATTCCTATTTTCTTTAGGATCCATTATTCTCCTAATTTTTGGGAAAAGAGACAGTAGTTCCTTGGAACCTGTACACAGTGGGACCAATACCGTTGACCCATATGTCCCCTCCTGGTGCAAGGTAGCTGGGACCCTTCGATTCTCTCACACATGTTCTGCCTGTATCGATCTGGTCTGTGGCATTATTTTCAAGGTCCTTCAGAAAACACCTCCAGGTCCTTGCCCATTTGGTTCCTCTACCAAAGACACTGTTCCTGCACTGTGCTCTCTCAGGGTTGAGCTATGCACCAGGGTCAATCCCATCTCACCCCCACTTGACACCAGACTCTGGGACAGAACAGGGCTGACAAGGTGGACAGACCGGATTCTTACCCCAGTAGGCCGCACAGGGACCACACAACCTGAAGGAAGCACTTTCCACAGGAAGGAACCACAGAAGGCATTTACTGAGCAATCACTCGGTGGCCGAACTCTCGCTGCCAACCGATCCCTATAAACACTTCAGCACAGGAGAACGTAAGTCCCTTTAGAGATCAGGCTGAGACAAGGCGACCTGCCCACCAAAGCTACATGGTCTGTATGTTCTCTTTTGACCCTTTGCAAGCCCCTTACTCTCCAGAAAACCACTGTTTGGAAATGTCACTCGTTTCTCAGAGCTGCTGACTCATGGCCTGTGAGATAGGGATGAGAAGGAGATTCTGGATACAGTCTGAGGTAAGCTTCAGGAGAGTGTGCCTTGGGCGAGATTGGCACACACTGGCTCCTGCTGAACCACAGAGAACAGACGTTATGGAGGACTCCCCATGGGAAGGTGGTTCTAGTAGCCATTGGCAGGCCTTTGTGCTTGATTTCCAACCAGCCAGGAGGGTAGGACTGATTCCTGTCCTTATTTAATCTGAGGCACAGAGTGGGCAGGTGCTTTACCCAGGTACACACAGCAGGAAGTGTGGGAACGGAGCGTGGGTGCCTAACCGTTGTGGTAATACATCTTGAGAGTGGGCCTTCATGTGTCTGGTGTCATGCCTAGACAAAGGGTGACCGAGAAGACCATGCACACAGGTATGGACCGGATGATGTGGAAATCACACTGTTCCTTACAAGCTCCATCGCAGGCCCTGCCTCCCCAGAATCTGAGTGTAGACCACTGTATTACTTTTGTTGCTGTGACAAATACCTGATCAAAGCAATTTAGAGTAGGAGAGGTCTATTTTAGGTTGAAGTCTGAGGGTGCAGCTTGTCACAGCATGTTAGCCAAGGTAGAGGAATATAAAGCAGTCGGTCACATTGCAGACCCTGTCCTACGGAATGAGACCGTAGAGTGGATCTGTCAGTTAACCTAATCTAGATCATCTCACACTTGTGCTAGAAGCTTGTCTCTTCTTCATCCTGGATCCTGTCAAGCTGACAATCAGTATTAGCCATCACATTCATCACGTGAATCGAGAGCCCAGGATTATACCCAAGTCCCTGTGGGTACAAACACATTCAACCTGCAAAGGACTGTGAGAGGTGCCCCCTTGCTGCCATTGGGAACAGCAGGCAGCTTAAACGCTCTCTGCAGCCCAAGGTATATAACATGGTTATGCAAATCATACACCGACTAAGGAATCACAGAGAAATTTCTGTCAGAACAGTTCTTTGTTATGCACACAAGCTTACCATTAAGGGGAAAGCAAATCTGCATACTAACGAAATGGATTTGTTTATTTCTTATAAAGATTAAATCTTGGCTGAATAATTGAAACTGCAGAGAATGCAGCCATAGCAGAAAAACCGTCTCAAAGGCAGAAACGCGTTTAAGGCCATTACTGAAATCATCGGAAAGTCTGTCCCACTCCTAAACCCAAAGACTGAACCAGATTTTGTGAAAGTTGAATGGCCGTTTTAAAAATCAAACATTCTGGGCTGGGGAGGCCACTTGGTGGGTAAGAACTTTTGCTCTGTAAGCACAAGGACCCCAGTGTGAATCTCCAACGCCCATGTGAAACCGGGCTAACATTAAACTATGGAGCATTGGAAGGCAGCTCCCAAGAGGCACTGGGGCATTTGTGTAGCCACTCCCACAGGACTGCAGCCTTTGGGATCATGGAAGCACTCCCAGATGCCCAGATGACAGCAATGGTTGTGGGGGGGGCAGGCCAAGCAAAGCACCTGGGACAGGTCAGATCCCGTTATGAATGTCACACTGTGTCCTTACCAGTGGGGATGATGAGGCTGTGTGCTCCTCAGAAGTCAGTGACACAGCACCTGAGATGGCAGCTGCCAGGCAGGAAGGGGTTATTTTGCCTCCTGGATGCAGGCCATGACCACTTGTCTTCTGTTGCTTTCAGGACTTTGGCCTAGGCAGCTCATGCTGTCAGGGCTCCTGCTGTGGGGTAAAGCTGCTCACCTGATGGCAGTGAGAAGGAGGGGAGAGGAGTGAAGGGGAGGGGAGAGATGAAGTGGGGAAGAGAAGGAAGGGATGAGGTAGGGAAGGGAGGGGAAGGGAGAAATGAGGTAGGGAAGGGGGCAGACGAGAGGAGGGGAAGGAAGGGGAGAGAAGGGGAGAAGGAGAGAGAGGAAGAAAAGAAGAGGGATGGAGGAGTAAGGGAGAGAAAGAGGGGGGAAGAAGAACCAACACATCGTCTAGTCCTTCGAATGATCCTCTCCCAGGGCCCACCTTGCCTCGGGATGGAAGACCTTCTACAACTTGAGGTCCACCTCCTAAATGCTGCAGCACCCCCACAAAGCACTCAGCTAGGAATCCAGCCGTCAGCATGCAGCAGATCCAAACTACAGCACATGAGCACAAGGACGGCTGAGGAGCACGGGCTGTGCCTGAGATAGCCCAGCACTGTTCATTTTCTACAGGCTCTGCCTGGAGTAGTAGTAGTAGGCTATGGCAGTGAGGTGGTGGCAGGTGGAAACCTGGCATGAAGTAAGTAGATGTGACCCTTAATTCCCATATCTCAGGCGGTCCAGAGGCAGCGGGCCGTCCTGCTCTCATCAGCCATTAGAGTGACAGCTAATCACAGCCTCCTTATTTATGAGATAACCATGCATTCAGCATATTTCCTCAAACGGAAGCTATTGACAGTCCTAGAATAGCTCCTGAGAGGGAAAGCCCACAGTCAATGGAGCCTTTAGAGACAATGACCAATCAACAGAGTTGGGACCAGCTACATGGGCCTTCTGATAGGAGGAAAAGGGGCAGAACCAGAAGAGGAGCAGGCATGTTGTTGGGGAGAAGCACCCCCAGAATTTGGAGGGATGGGGCTGGAGAGGTGTTGGCAGATGGAGGTGGGAGGCAGGAGCCCTGGGGGAGGAGGAGCCTTGCACCTGTTTGTCCCCCACACTAAGGCTGCTTCCTCTCCACCCCCTTCCACCTGCACCCTTGCTCCCCTTCCAGAGCACTTGAACCTCGCTTTCCTTTCCCTCTTCCTGGCCCTCTTTCCTTCCCCTTCACCTCCCCTTTTTAAATGTCTCAGTTATCTATTTCTTAGACAGGAGTACAATGTTTAAGGCAGACATTGCTTTTCTGTGAATGTGAGTGTGATGTGCGTGTAATGTACGTGTGCACGTACAGATGCGCGCACATGTGTCAGACGGAGGATGCTGTGCAGTGTCTTCCTCTATTGCTCTTCACCTTATCTGTTTTGAGGCAGGGTCTCTCCCCGAACCTGAGGATCCTCCTGTCTCAGCTTCCACACAGCACCAGAGTTGCAGGCTCATGCCACCACACCCAGCTTTTCTGCAGGCACTGGGGATCTGAGTCCAGCACTTCCCCTGGTAACTGGTCCTCCATGACCCTGAGCATTTTTTTTTTTTGATTGTCACACTTAATCTTTTGCTCCCTTCTCACAGAAAACCATTGGGAACAGCTCAGTGCAGACCCTTCTAGAATGTTCTTTTTATTTGTATATATCTCTACATTCCTGGAAAACATATAAGAAGGTTCCAATGTAAGGGAGGACGAGAGAGCTTACTTTCTTTCTCAACTTGGCTGGACTAGGATTTACCTAGGAGTCCGGGCGTTTCTCTGAGGGGACATCTAGAGAGGTTTAACTGAGGAGGAAGAAAAAAAAAGTCCATCCTGAAGATGAGCTACACCATCCCACGATCTGGGGTGTCCTCGTAACTATGGGGGACAGCAGTTTGCTGAGCACTACAATTCATCTCTCTCTCCTTCCTGACTGTGGATGCACTGTGACCAGCTTCTTCACACTCGTGGGCCAGCCCTTCCCACCGTGCTTGTCGCCCCTTCAAACCACAAGCCAATTAAAGCCTAATCCTTAACCTGAATTTGTAGGATGTTTGCCTCAGCACTAAGTCAAGTCACCAATACCAGAGGCTTCAGTCCATTAGTGGGGGAGGGTGCAGCCGTACGACTTGCACCTTCGTGAACAGGATGCAGAGAGAGGATGCCTGCAGTTGGGTTTCTTCCTCCCTCCTCTTTCATTCCTTTCTGGCCCCTAATCCATGGACGATGTCATTGTCCCACCTTAGTTGATCTCTCTGGAAACATCTGACATGCCTAGAGTCATTGCTCTTCCCTCAGACCCCGTCCTGAAATGCCCCTGGGGGTGAATGCCAGGGTGCTTGGTCAACCTGCAGTTGCCTCCCACTCTGGAGTGAGCACTGGACGAGTCTTTGCTGAGGTCTCACCACGAAGCTGCAGGGAAATTAAAATCTGTGAATAACAGCCAGCCAGTCCAGCCGGAGCTCCCTCGGGGCCCACTGAGCAGAGCGGGAGCCAGAGCTGATATGGAGACGAGTGTCCAGCCTGGGACTCTGGCCAAACCCCACAGATGGCCGCTGGCTGCAGAACCCGGCACTGGAGGGAGGCCCAGCTGCAAAATGCTTACTCTATCTCTGAGTGAGACAGACGAGGAGTTTGGAGACCTCGCCAAAGGGGCAGCTGAGGGGCCAAAGCAAGAGAGATGGGTTGAGGGAGTCCTCACTGGGAGTTCAGTTCTGAGACTGGGAAAAACCCCATCTCTGAAGCAGTGGGCATTGGAGGAAAAGGCAGGACTGGGGTTCAAGGTGAAATAAATGACCACAAACACTCCTTTGCTATAGTACGGGTCCCCTCCCCATCCCAACCTTCTTATTTCAGGCCCTAGGCATGTCCCTGGATATGCCCAATCTGTTCCTACCCCAGGGCCTTTGCACAGGCACACACCCCCACATTACAGCAGATCCCTTCTCATTGTTCAAATCTCAGCACCCTTGTCCCCAACCTTCTCTGATCACCTTCACAAAACTGCACCCCCTCCCCGCCCTCCACTGGCTGGCTTCTAGACTAGAAACTGAGTGACTAGTGACTAGGAATCTTGCCTCTCTGGGGACTACAGTTCAGCAGGAAAGATAAAAATCCCTGTGATTTAAAGATTGGTAAGATAGTGCCTCTAGGGACCACAGACAGGAGTCCCACTGTGGGCTTGAGGTGGGAGGCTTTCCAGAGGAGGAGGTCAGATGGCCAGGAGTGAGCCAGAGAAAGTGGGAAGGGGAGGGGTTCTAGTAGGTAACAGGGCCTTACACAAAGGGTCCAAGGAGGAGGGTGAGTTGTGGGTGCCAGGAAATTGAGGTAGGGATGGGGAGAGGAAGAAGGACCAGGACTTCTGGTGTGTGTGTGTGTGTGTGTGTGTGTGTGTGTGTGTGTGTGTGTGTGTGTAAACCCTGACAACTTGGATGTCTAGTTTTGAAGATGTGCTAGGGTCAGAAGGTAAGACCAGAGAGAGTCCTATTCCAGGCATAGGTGACTCCCTTAAAGGCCAGGGAAGAAGACAAGAAACGTAGATTCCTGTCCTACCTCCCAAGGTCCTCGGCTTGAGCATCATGCCTGGCCATCCCTTCCAGGCATGTGTGTTAAGGTGTAAAGAGCTTTCTCAGAACAGGACGCCTATGTGGCCTGGTCTCAGTCTGAGCCCCCCACCCCCTACACATACACACACAAGCAGACTACAGTCTCCTCACTTTCTCTCGGGTTTAATGGCGATTCATTGAGACATGCATGATCAGTGAAACACAGACTCAAAGGAGAGAAAAGCTGCTGGTGGTTTGGGGGAGTCCAGAGCTTCTGGAGAATCCACAAGCCTCTGCGATGGACCTGCCTTCCACCCCCCAGAACCTCCTCTCTCAGAACATCTGCCACAGAGTCATTTCTGATGCTTGAACAGCGCCCAAACTGGAGTCAACAGCAAAGACCTAAAAGCCTCACAGTCGTAGCTCAAGGCCAGGTGGACCCAGAGTATCGTGGAAGGAGACAGATGGCCCCAAATGAGGGGTAAATAAAGGTGCTAAGTGGCCCACTGGGAGTGAGTATCCTGCTTCCTGTCTGTGAGGCCCCTTCATCCCTGTGGAAGGGCTTATGCAGTTAAGCCTGGGCTGTGCTAGAATGGGCATATGCCTTGTGTCTGCACACACACACTTCCACACGAACCCTCTGCCTGCCCCGTTCTAGAGACCCCTGCACTCAAGTCAGTCCGTTCTCAGGCTCGCCCATGCTTTCACACCCATGTCCATGAAAGGCCAGCCCACATGTTCACTTCCAGAGGACATGCTGCCACTCCCCCATGAGGGATGTGTTGCCAAACCCAAGAGGCAGGTGAGGAGACTGCAGGCTGTGGGATTTTTCTCTCACAGCAATGAGCAAGGAGCCCCCGCACCACCCCTAAGAGATGTTCATGTTTGGTTGGTGTCTGGCTTACAGTAAGCCAAATATGCACTCCAAACTGGTTCACAGCCTCCTCTGGACCCCCAGGGAGGATCCCACATCCCCACCTGAAGGTGCTTGCCTCAAAGAGCTGTGTGTCTCTTCTGGCTGGAGATTTTAGAGCCCGTTCTGCCATGTGCTCTTTATTCTCTGACATGGTGACCTCCAGAAGGGTTCACCCACTGACTCTGGGTCCCAAGAGGTACTCTGTAGGGAGTAGGGTCTTAGGAGACTTGTACATTTGCTAGGGGGACACCAGGGATTCAACCTAGCGGCTGAGCACTCTAAGCAGAGGGCTGTTTGTTACAGCAGCAGAAGGCAGCCATAGTTGACATACATAGAGCATTTACCACCTGGTCACCTCACACTATACGTACACCAGCCTCTTCAAAAACTCACCCCACACATCAGCTATGCAGACTCCTTGAAGCACTGCTATGCTACTGTGGAGCTCATTTGATAAGGACCTAGGTGGTAGGGACACAGGAGGATGGGACACAGTTCTATTCCCTCCATGGTACTACAGTGAGGTGGTTTCATGGCAACTGTTCATTTGCCAAGGCCTTAGCCTCAACCGTAGCTGGGTAGGCAGGCTCTGAGGCCAAGGGAAGTGGCCGAGTTCAGTCAGGAAGCTTGGACTCAGAGCTTCCCATGGCTGTGGGACATTTCTCTATCTGCCCACTGTGGGGATAGGAGTGGCTTTGAATTCTGGAAGGGTGACTGGTCACATATGGAGGACAGTTGAAAGACCGTAGCTTAGGGACAGCACTGGCTGTCCATCCGTGTGGAGTGTTCATTCACAACAACTGCTGAAGACTCATGTGGTCTAAGGTCCTGTGGGTGCCTTCCCGGCTGAAAAATCTGTGCAGGGTGTGGGTGCAGGAAACGCCATAGTGTCTCCTCCAGAACCCAGGACAAGAGGGATCTGCAAGATCACGGGGATGCCAAGGGCAAGTGGTCACCTAAAGGAAGTTAGGGAAGGATCCCTATGGTGCATGTGGTCTTTTGAAGTCAGTCTATGTATTGCTGAGGTCATAGTCTTTGATATGGGAAGACCTGGATTCAAGTCCTAACTGCTTCATTTTCTGGCTGTGGCAACTAGGGTACTAGATTTAACCTGGCTGGGCCTTGGTTTTACTGATCTGTGAAATTGGCATTGGCCATTCTGCATCATCCTGAGGATAAGATTTTGTGTTAGCAGGTGCTGCCCATCAGTGTGAAGTGTGAATGGGCACTGATCACACCCTATTGACAAGGAATCAGCCACTCCTGATCACTCTAAACACTGACTCTGCTCTTCTTGAGGGAGCCTGAGGGAGCCTGAGGAAGCCTGAGGGAGCCTGAGAAAACCATTGACTTGTATTGGGCCTAGGTCTGCCCAATGTAACCAATGTCCCATTTGCATGCTCAGTGGCACAGCCTGGACTCCTCTGCCTCTTTTCCTGGGATCCAGCTGATCCTCCCCACCCCCATTTCCCTTGTCCAGCCTCACTTGCCAGAACATTCTGCCACTGGAATGATGGCTGCCCTGTCCCTGTACTCTTCTCCAATGAAGGAGTTCAAACAACTCATGCTGGTTTTGAGAAGGAGCCTGATGTCAAGTTTACCAGTGGGGCCATGGTGGGCAAATTACTGCTGGAGAACAGCAAGGCTGAGGGCAGAGTGTCATTGGTCCAGTGGCAGGGAAGTCTTGAGAGCACAGAAGAAGGGGAGGGACGGATCCTGGCACCTCCTCTCTGTTTCTCCTGCCCTCGTCCCCTGGCACCTCACCAGACACACTGTGACATCTTCTCTCGTGGGATTTTGCCCAACCATTTTTTCCCAGAGATGCTCAGGTCTCTCTTCTCAGTCAGAGCAAACTCCTAATTATGCTTCAAAACCCAGCCCAATGCTCACTCCAAATGCTCTGGCCAGCCCTGCCTACATTTCATTCAATTCTGAAAATGCTTCCTCCTAGTGTTTAGTCTCTTTTTTGGATCTACTGAGGGGTACACATCTGCCAGTCCTAGCCATCTCTAGTCTGGCTGAGAGCCCCCCAAAGGCCATATTCACCATAGTTTCCCAGGGACAGGGACACACCCTATGTGAGTCTCATGTTCACATCTGCAAAGAAGGGCTATTGATAGGGTCCACTTTTAGGGCAGCGGTGGGTTGAAGACATGTGGTCCTCACATGACTGGACAACTGGTCTTGTCCCAGATAATGGTTCAAACATCTTTTGTTCTACCCTCCACCTTCATTCTCTGATAACCCCTCCCCTCCATTTTTCTTTTGGGGGCATGCGTGTGGTTTACGGTCTGGGAACGGGCGTTCTTTTCAAGCATGTCAGACGTGCTCTGCTGCAGCCCTTGGAGTTGAGGGAGGGCTCCCCCAATTCTTGTTATTGTTTCAGTGTCTTGCTATCTCTCCTGCTGGGTCAGAGCAGGAGGCCTGGCCCACTGCTGTGGGCTGGAGGAAGATGAGACAGTCTCTGTGATGTCTTGGCCTCTCGAACTTGTGCTCTGCAAAGCAGTTGTCACTGATCTTAACTGGACTCCCCACCTGGCTGGCCTTTCAAGTCTGTGATTCCACAGCTCTCCTGGGTTGTGCTGGCCTATGCTGGGAGCATAAGGTGGGGGGGGAAAGAGTGGCTGAGACCTTCAGTTTCTCACCAGGTCTAGCCTATGTGGTGGGTCCCTGTGTCCCACTAGCCTATGCCCCTCTCATGCTTCCTGACATCCCTATGAATGTAAATGGTTAAGACTTATCTGTGAAAGCAGTAAAGAGGCTTATCCATCCAATAATTCATTCCCTGGCTCAGTTTTCTCATTCATTCATTTATACCTCAATAATTCATTAATTCCTTCCCTCATTGATTCCTTCTCTCATTCACACCATCCACTCATCATTCATCCATCCATCCATCCATCCATCCGTCCATCCATCTATTCACCCATCCCTTTGTTCACTCACTCACACATTACTTTCTCCTCTTCTAACCTGGTTCCCAACAGGTGGACTTCAGCTCCCTTAGACTACATAGATCCCTCCTGTCTCTTCTCCAAGTCTCCTCGGCATCCTTTTCGGACCCCTGTTGAGCCATGGGCCGTGCACATTCCCAGCATCTGGTCTGTCTTTATTTTCTTAAGTATCATGTATTACCCTTTATTTTAAAGAAAGACTCTCACTGTGTAGCTCTGGCTGAAATGGATCCAGGCTGACCTTGAACTCACAGAGAGACACCTACCACGGCCTCCCGAGTGCTGGAATTAAAAGCATGTTCCATGTGTCAACTCCCATGTCCAAAGTCACTAAGGCCATTAAAGGGGACCTGAGACCACAGGGGCGCTGCAGAACCATATGTTTGCTTCCGTCTCCCAGCCTGTAAAATGCACACCCTACTGGGGCTCTCTCCCCAAGGCCATATGGGCAGCTCTGCTTGCTGGCACTGCAGCTCTCACACTTGCTGTGGATTCTTGGGGTGGATCCTCCCTGGGGACTCTCACCACCCCCTTCTTCCCTGTCCAGCCTTTGTCTCTCAACCATTCTCCCTGTGGTCCTCTTAGCACTGTCTTTAGAGCGTCCCTTTTAAATTCCACCTCTACCTCGATCTACCACCTGGGACAGGGGAGGAGAGCAATGGACTGAAGCTGCGATGCTCTGGTGCCCTCCAAACAGAACAGTGCTACATCGGGGTGTGCATTACATGAGTCAAACTACCCTGAGAAGACATGGCTCCTGCACATTTCGGGTGGCTCCTCCGTAGAACTGGAGGTTAGAGTACCTTAAACTAGGGGTTCAGGAAGAGCCCTGCCAGTTCCTGCAGTAGCTTCACCAAACTGTCAGAAGCCTCATCCTGTGTCAGGATTCAAGGGTGCAGTCGGGAATGGCACAGATGTGACCCCAGCACAGACGACCCCAGTACATTAAGGCCATCCACAGGCTGCAGCAGTGTGAGGACTCTGAGCTCCGTGGGGTTGGGATCCTATGGGGCGAGGCTTCTGGTCAGCCTTCCCTGAGAGGCCCTGGCACTGCTCTACATGGGGTCAGCATTGGGCACAGTTTGTACCTTTAATTGGTCATTTTTTACTCTCTGGTCTTCCCGCTGCTCTGTGTTAGGGGCTGCAGAGTTGAGAGAAGCCATATGTGAATCTGTGTCTTGTCATGGAGAACCTCTATCTCCAGAGGAGGGTCAAGTCTGAGTAAGACCTGAGCCTTAGAGGACAAGGTGGCCTCTGAGCCTCCTAGTTGACTGGAGAGCATATGCAGGGGCGGGGGGGGGGGGACGGTGGATAAACCAGACGGAGAGGGAGATGGAGAGAGATAAATTCCCACGATGAGAGTCACTGAGCGGTTCAGAGTCCTTGGGTTGGAAACAAAAGGTCTTTGGGGACAATTTAAATTCTAGGTTTCACTCTCAAAGCCAGACACTCCTAGCTGTGGCTCGGTAGGTTGTCCATGTGGCAGCAAACAAAGACTGTAGTGTGGCGTCGGGCTGTACCTAAGAGCCCTGTTTGGATGCAGATCAGCCAGGGTAACAGGGCACTTTGGTTGGGTACTCACTATGCTCCAGGGAGTGAGCTACTTCTGGGATTTTATTTAATCTTCTCTAGAATTCTGTGAGAAGGGAGACCAGGCAGTTGGTAAGGCACTCGGGCGGTAAAATGGAAGTGCATTTAAAGATATGGTTGGGGAAAAATACAAAGGGGACAAACAGCTGAGACCGACAACCATGAGCCCAGGGTAGGAGATGATGCTACTACAATATGGCGGGAATGGGTGTAGACCCAGAAACAGGAAGGACCAGTGCGAAGCCCAGCAGAGTGAGGGGTTGCCATAAAGAATGTGGCCAACCTGTGCTCAGGTCCCTGGCGTGGGGATTGCAGCATGATGGGTAGTCGGCTTTGGATGTGGGCATTTGCTCTTCTCCTGACCTTCTGTCAGGCCCCACTGGCTAGGCCCAGTTGTATTTGTGGAAGGACAAGGGAGCCTGAAGGTATGGCTCCCTCCATCTTCCCTGAGCCACAGTTAATAGTGGAGGACTCTTGGAAGTAGGAGGTGTTCCCTCATCCCCTTCAAGTCCTGATGAAATGTATCTATTATCTGAAGAGCGGAACTCAAGAGTCCAGAAAACAAGGAAAATGCTTTCTGTCAAAAACCATTAATATTGCAAGGCAAAAAAAAAAAAAAAAAAAAAGGAAAGAAAAATAGAGACCGGTTGTCATACACCCTTGGGACTGGATAGCTCCCAAGATGCAGATGAAGAAACCGAGGGATGGAGCAGAGTATCATGTACCTCACAAAAAGCTCTTACATGTGGGCTCAGCTCTGCCCTTTACTGACAGACAAAACATGCTTGACACAGGGAGCAGTGGCAGAAGCAGGCCCATCAGGTGAGGCTGGCTTCAGCTATGCCCCATGCTGGAGTTTGTCCAGAGTGTTGATCCTGCATCATGCTTCCTAAGCACTGAGTCGCACGCACTTATGCTGAAATGGGTAAGGACATTTGACACTATCTGTCCCCTTCCTTAGTTGATCCGAGCTTGACATCAAGAGCTCTGGTTTGGAATGCACTGAAGAGAGCCGCGCCATGGAGACCTGCCAAGAATGGTGGCTCCTGTCAGCTTATCCCAAGACCATCCATTAGAGTGGCTCCTTAGCCACATTCTCACATGCTCCATTGAGCACTTACCATGTGTTGGAAGAGACACGCCACAATTACTTCATCATTAGGTTAGTCTAGCAATCTAGCATCCAGACCAGCAAACAGGCTGAGAGGGAAATGGCAGCTGAGAAGCCCAGATCAGATGGGCAATCTCCCAGGCTTCTCGCTTCAGCATAGCTGTGGGGCATGTTCCTGCTCTTAGAACTCCCTGACACATTAGGGGACATCCTGAGCAGCAACCACCAGCCAAGCCACTTACTGACTCCTGGTCCTCAGAAATGATTAGTTAATGGGTCCCTAAGTGCTAGAGGTAATTTGTTGTACAGAAGGTAATAAATTCACTCCACTACCCGTGTTTCCTGGAGTTGCTTCCAAAAATACTGGTGAGCCTTGAGTCTTTGTCTTAGGGACAATTTTTTCAGGGAAACCAAGATTTTTGTCACTGTGCCAGACTAACCCCCAGCCCCATCACGTGAGTGAAGGGCCAGGCTGGTTTTGCATCTGCCCCTCCATGTCGTTGGTGCCTGGTTGGTCCCTGGGTTAGGGGGTCGGGTTCTGTCTTCTAAGAGCCTCAGGACTTAGCCAGAGCTTCCTCACTCAGACTACCAGACCCCCACTGTGGCTTCATTGGCCAGAACTTTTCTGCTTAGACCGAGACAGTGATTTCCTTTGTGTGAGAGGGTAATGTCTACCTTTTTGTCCATTTCATAGGAACATGGATCCAGCAGCTCTTGTCTGCTCCCATCCAAATGGTGACATGAGAGGTGTGACAGATGATTCTTATCAGTTCCCAGAGCCCTCCGGGTACCTGCCAGACATGTGTGACTTAGAATTAAGCTCTTATTTTACTTTGACAACCCAGGCAGCCAATCTCTCTAGGAGTGGGAAGAGAGCTGAGGGAACTGGGGGGTGAGGGGCACCCTCTGAGAACTTCAAGTTCAACCCTTTTCTTTTTGCCAAGAATGACTGACTCCCTGGCTGTCTTCCCAGCAGGTGTTCGGTAAATGCACATCAAAGGACCAGACTGGAAAAACGCCAATTGTGCATTTTACACAGAATCACACATCCTGGGCTCTATAACAGGATCACTCCAAATGCATACTGCTCTCAGCTTTTCCTCTGATCTGGTGACCCCAACATCCCAGTTCTGTATCACAGTTGACATTCACCACCCCCCGTAACCCCCACATTGGGCTAGAAATCTTGGCCTGTTCACTTTCTGATTATGCTAATTAGCTAGGCTTATTTTTGTTGTTGTTTAAAGGAGACAATTATTACCTTCACTTTGACAGTTTCTAACATTATTAGCACTCACAGCTGCCAGTACCACGGTGCTATTAGTCACCTGAATTGCTCCAGAAAGACAATTACTCTCTTCAGGCTGTGCCCCAGCACTTTGCTCTATGGGGACAAGAGGTGACAGGGATAGGGGCAATCTCCACAGTGAGCAGGAGTCATGGGGGGTGTGCTGAAGCTGCAGCCACTGGCCCTGGCTGCTACAATTGGAGTGGGCAGTCACAGGGGAGAGGGACAGCTGTGACTACCACCTTGGAAATCAGAGGGCCATGGCAGCAGGAAACATGTAATGTCAGAGCAGGTCATGGTCCTCCCCTGGTAGACCCCAGGTAGAGCAGGACCTAAGCCAAGGCTCGCCATGTTGGTGAGCCTCGCTTCTCTAGGTATTGCTTTCCACAGTCCTGAAGTGTAGCATAGCTGGAATCCATCTTTCTCTCCTCCTTTGGGTTCCTGGGTTCTTAAGACTAAGTATCTCCACAATTATAGATCATTTCTGTCCTGTTGGATGTAATCGCCCCACCTCTCCACCTCCATGTCCTACTTTTCTCTGAGGTAAGGTATCCCAGGCTGGCCTAGAACTCGAGACCTTCCTGCCTCTGCTGGAATGCTGAGATTACAGGTAGGTATGCACAACCATGGCCGGCAAAATATCTTAACTCTTGATAAATATATCTCGCTTTTTCACACTGTCACCAATTAGTTATGCCTGTGACATCAACAACTCACAGAGGGAGTTCACACGCCTACAGCTGCCAGGAATACCCTCTATTTGAGGGCTGGGAGGGGCCTTCCTCGATTACCTGCCAAGTCGGGGTGCACATGAAGCAGGAAGTGGGAGATGCCCCTGGGAAGGCCGCCCGTCCCCTCTTACAGCCAAGCGGAGAGCTGGCTGCTACCACTTGAAGGATAGCCATGCAGGGAGTTGGGGGTTTGGCCCTGTGTCTCTGGCCCCCATCTCAGTCATAGCTATAACTTGTTAGGAACCAGTTCCCTATGCTGAGGACTCAACTAAAAACATTCAGCCTGCATTGTCCTCTGATACCTGTAGAGTTCCCCTGAGGCGGAATCACTATTCTGGTTTGGAGGTGATGAGACCAAGATGTGGAGATCTTGGGTCCCTTTCTCAAGTTTGTAGGTAACAGCTTCTGAATCTCCATGAACTCACTTCACCCACCCCACTGTCTCGTCTATAAACTGGGCCCAGGACGATGACCCAACAGTGAAGGGCTTGCTGTATAAACGTGAGTGTGAGTGAGGATCAAGTCTGGATCCACAGCACCTGTGTGAATGGTAGGTGGGTGTGGCAAGGACCAGCGATCCTCACAGCAAGCCAGCTAGTCAGACTGTGAATCATCAAGCCCTCAGTCCAAATGAGAGATGCTGTTTTACAAGGTGTCTAAGGTAGAGAAAAACCAGGAAGGCAGCCATTGTGAGCCGCTAGCCTCCATTCACATGCACAGGCAATTGCACACACACACACACACACACACACACACACACACACACACACACACACACCACTCCATCAGGGTGGTACCCAGGATAGGATGCCTAACAGGTATAAGGTGTGAGTAGCTGAGAACATAGGAGCACCTGGCACCCTCCCCAGCTTGGGGTACTCAGCATCTAGTACCCTCCTTCAGACCCCTCATGGGCAGAATCACTGGACTGAGCCATGCGTCTCCATGCAGAGTCCCTGCACAGAGTTCAGTTCTGACCTATCATGGGGTCATCTGCCCCCTGCTGGTAAGCTCTCCTGGGGTCTGGAGCCTGTGTGGCTTCTTCCCTGCTAGATCCCAGTGTCCACAGTCTTGGAGCACCTCAGCTGACATACAGTGAATGACTTCCCTGCATTGTCCTGACGGCCATCACAGTCTGAAGCTCTCCCATGAGGCTTCACAAGTGTTGAGGACCAAGGAGACCCAGGAGGTAAATGTCTCTCTTTCCCAGATGAGTTTACTCACTTGCTTCTTTCATTGCACAGGCAAGAGGGCCGGAGCCAGGGTCTTAGGGGGAGTCTGGCTGACTCTGAAGCAATTACCCAGAAAGAAAAAATGTCTGTTTCTAATGGCTCTCAGCAAGCACAAGCAAAGGTTACTTCACTCAACCCTCTTAATAGTCCATCTTGTGAACAAGAAAAGAGGCCCAGAAGAAATGACTCCAGTTCCAGAAGCCACAGAGCCCGGAGTGGAGGAAACATCCTGCTTGCCTAAAACATGCTTTTCATTTTACCCGCTGCACCATGTCTGTCACCTGTAGTTCCCCTCCCAAATGAAGTCAGGGGGATAAAGCCTGCTCGAACAGCATGAGCTGCAATGGCTTTCTCAGCAGCCCCAAGGGCCTCGCCCACCTCCCTCAGCCTACACTGGTGGCAAGAGACCTCAGAGAAAAACAGGGCAAGCAGGGGCGGAGAGAATTGGAGATGACAGCCCATGGCCGCAGGCCTCTGGGCAGCAGGACTGGAAGTGGGTTGGCATCCAGGCCAGTGATGACCCACTTTGGGGCTTGCTCTCTGTCTGAGTCTTTCTCAGGCCCCTCCCACTTCCCCCAAATGGACCTGGTGAGGGGCTTGTGTGCCCCATCCCCCTCTCACAAGGGAGCTGGGGACAGTGGCAGTCCTGTCTCTCTGCCTCTGCTAGCAGAGAAGCACGTGCTTGGTCTCCTCAGCTGTGCCAGGGAGACCTGCCTGAGAGATTCTAGCATGCCTATCTGAGCAGGGACAAGGAGACACTCTCCTAACCAGTGGAGATGGCTAGGAGCCAATGACAAACCAGTCTTTTTATGGTTTGTTTTCATTTTGTTGGTTTTTTTTTTTTGTTTTTTTTAACACTCAGTAGGACTACCTCTGAGAGTACCTCTGAGATCGCACACCTGCCATTGGTTAAATACTCGCTCTGTACCAGGAACCTGGCAATGTTCGCAGAGTTCTCTTGCAATGCCTAGAGGTATCGGAGTTACATTCAATTTCCTCAAAAATATGAGGCTCAGAGAACTCAGGGGACCTGTCCAAACTCACACAGTGGGTCTGATGGGCTCTAAATGTAGACTTTTCTGCTCCTGGGATTCTAGTTTCTTCCTTTGTCTTAGGGGGGCTCACTGGAATGAAGTAACGGTCCTCGGCCTAAAGGAGCTGGTTAGAGATGAGGGATTTCGGGAAGGTGGAGATCTGAACCAGCAGCGGGTCAGCCAGGATTGTTGTTGTTGGGGCTGCTGCTGTTAGGTTTCAGGTGGGGACCTTATTTTAAGAAGGGAGTCACATTCTGGAGGTGGAAGGTGAATTCTAGGGGGAGAAATCCTTAGTATTGGGCTACATGTCTTCTCGTCCCTGTTGGAGGCGGTGGTGATGTAGTTTCTGGACTGAGGACAGAATGGTAGACATCCTGGGACCCAAGAGAATGGCTGTGTCCTGGGGACCCCACTCACCTTGAAAATGCTCTCTATTCAGTCCCCCAGGTGGCCTCAGATGACAACCTGGCTGTGCCACATGCTTAGGGAGGGAGCAGGAGACATCCTTACAGCTGTCTGGAAAATTCATCCCTGGGGCCAGGGTTTCTGGCCATGGTTTCCCCCTACACTGACCTCCTGGGAGCTTGGTGACACCTGCATTCCGCTGCAGTCGGCCTCTTAGACACATTGCTGGACAAGCTTCAGTTGCCTAAGGCAGAAATCAGCTTGTCTAAGACTGCTTCTCCTCAACATGCCCTCTTTGCCTATCCTGCTTAAGTCCGGAGTGTCTGTTGGATGCTTCCCCCATCTTCTCCCACCCTCTCCCGACCCCCACCCCCACCCCAGCCACAGCACCAGCACCAGCACCATTCTTCTCCCTCATCTCCATACCAAACTCTCCCACCCCATCACCTTCCTGCACTCCAACAGGGTTCTGTGCGCTTCTGCCCTTCCAGGAAAGTGGGGCTCAGAGCTGTGGCCACTTACTGGGAGCACAAACCCAGTTTTACCTTCAGTCCCAGGACACCCCGATGTCCTGGCTCCCTGCTCACACAAGAGACTCATGTCTGCCTTGCTGGTCTGTGTGTTTGTACTCCGCAGGCTAAGTAAGAGGCTTGTATGAAGTGCAGTGGCTGGGTAAGTGGTCCTTTCATGTGTTCTGCGAGTTGCTGGGTAGTTTGAAATGAGCTCAAGCCTCTGCTTCCTGCTGGGTCCTCAGGCCCAGGCCCATCCTGGCACACTACCATTGGGGGAGGAAGGGACAGGCAGCTTAGTGACTAAAGCTTACATCAAATGTGGAGGAATGGCAGCCGGTGATCCTGGTGACAATCCCCAGCTGCAACCACACACACACACACACACACACACACACACACACACACAGAGAGAGAGAGAGAGAGAGAGAGAGAGAGGGACCACACACAGACACACACATGCACAGACACACAGAGAGACACACATAGACATACACAGAGAGAGACCCGCACAGACACACAGAGAGACACACATAGACATACACAGAGAGAGACCCACACAGAAACACACACAGACACACAGACACATAGACACACACACACACACACACACACACACACACAGACAGACACAGAGAGAGACACATACATATGCACACATACACACATGCAGACACACAATGGGTAGGGGCTGAAAGGCCTTTGTCTAAGAAGCCAAAGGGAGAGGTTGGGGAGAAAGCTGCCTGCCCAAGATCAAGTCATGAGGCCCCTAGTGCACTGGCAAAGCTGCAGGCCCCCTTTGCAGATTGGACAAGCTCCTTAAAGCCCTGACCCTAGGAAATAAATCAATGGTGACTAGCACTTGGCATCTGTTCCTGAGCTCCCAGCTGCTGCCACCCCAAGGTACTTACACTGTCCCTAGGCTTCACTATGAAACACTTGAATTCCTTAGCTGGGTGGGGAATGACAGCATCTTCCATGAGAAGACCAAGGCATGGAAAGATTTTATGGCTAGAATGAGCCCAAACATTGTACAAGAAAATGAGTGTGTGTGCACATAGCAAACAAGTATGTGATATGTATGCACGCATGCCTATGCATGTGTATACATACATCTAACATGTATGAATTTGCTGACTCTTACACACATTCCACATCCCAACTTCTTCTTCAGGCAGGGTCAGAAGTGAGTTCTCTCATATCACCTCCTCTCTCACCACCTCCTCCTGGCAGCCCTCTATGGTTATTTCCCATGGTACACGTCAGACAATGCCACAGTGTCCTTCTGGCCCAGGCACAGTGCTTGTCTCTAGCAAAGCATGGTCTCCAGTGGAACCCAAGAGGTTCAGAGCTGTCTCTGTCCCCACGCCCACATCTGGGACTTTCATGCTCATTCTTGCAGAATCCAGGTCATGTTCACAACCACTGAGGTGAGCCCCCAGGCATCTGCTCTCAACTCCCAACTTGGCAGATAGGAAAACTGAGGGTGGGGAATCCCATACTTCCCAAGCTGTGTAGCCAGAGAAGGGCTCTTTGAGTGGGATCCAGTCTCTGACTAAGTTCATTACTGAGTGTCCTCAGTCTGCCTTCAGGAGATCTACACAGCACCATGGTGGACACATTCCTTTCTGCCATCCATACGTGTGCTCACAGCAGTTCCCTTGAGATCAGCTATGGCATTGTGGTTAGGTTCCTTCAGGCTGGGCTGAGTCTCCAAGCTGAGGTCCTGCCTCTAGACAGCCCTGGATGCTATAGGTACTGATAAGGTCCCCGCTCCTAACCTTCTGTGATAAGGGCAGTCAGGGAGGGAACCCTGCAGGGCCAGCAGGTAGAGTTAGAGGTAAGATGGTGCTTCAGGTACACTGCACAGGATACCTAGGTGTCAGGTAAGTCCTGGCTCCAGGGCACTGACTTTCCCTGTATTTCTTGTGTGGGGCTGAGCCAACACTCAGTAATCTGGTGTGTGTATGCAGGAGGAGCCCTTGCTAGTTCTGCTGGGGCATGTCTAGGGTCTGAGTCAGGGAAATGGAAGGGAAGTAAGTTGAGGGGAACAGAAGACTGCTGACTCCAGTCCTCTCTACAGTCAGCATCAGCAGACCCCAGCTGTTGCTAGGGAACTGTTTATCCTCAAGCTGGATCCCACCCTTCAGACCACCACATTTTTTTTCTCTTTTCATCCTACCAAGAGCCCTGTGAAATCTGCATCTGACAATGTGATGTCCCCTCACAGACAGAAATCATCGTCCATGCATGGAGTCACTCTGTGCCTGATGTCCAGGAGTGTTCCCCCCGCGCGTGCACACACACACACACACACACCCCACATACACACACTCACATACACACACTTCACACCACACACACCACATACACACACACACACACACACACACACACACACACACTCTACTTCAGGGAGAGAATGCTGACATCAAGCCATTCCTACTCTAGTGGAGCCTCTCTCAGAGAGGTGAAGGGGCTTGCCTGCAACCACACAGCAATGTGGGCGCTGCTCCCCTATTCCCATCTGGGCTTAGGAATTAAGGATCTGAACAAGTTTTCCCAGGAGTCTGTCACTCTGACTGTGGAGCAAGGATGTGTTCACTCACAACTCTAGTGATCTTGGGAAAGTCTCTGCTTATCATCGGGACTCCATTTCTCACTGTATCTGACTTAGGGGACAGCTTCTTAGTAAAGGACAAACCAGCTGCAGCAGCCTCCCTTCAGCTCATCCTCTGCTGGAACCATCAGCAGTGAGCAGCTGTTGCTTAGCAACAGAAGTAGAGGGTAGGGGTCTGCAGAATCCTGGGATCTGTATAAACCTCCAACCTGAATTCCACATCCCAGGCATGGGCTTTGGGGACACTGTGCCAACCACAGACTGAAGCCCAATGCCAGGTAATGGAGTGGGGTTGTGCCTGGCCTTTCTAGGGCACTGAAAGGCCCTGTGTGGCTTCTGACCATTTCACAGTAGTAGGGGCACTATGTCATTCTGTCAGGCTGGGAGGATAATAGGTCAAAAGGTACCTAAGAGTCTTGACCTTGGGACCCCTTCTCCCACCTAGAAACAAAGGGAATGGTTCAGAAGTCCACTCTCCACCCCCAGATATGAGTTCTTGAACAAGGCTAGCTCCTAACATGAAAACTGGGTTTGGGGTGGAAATGAAGCACGTTGTATGCGTCTGCCCCTTAAATACTCGCTACAACCCCGGGAAAAAGAAATTGAGACCCAGAGGGGTTAGATGACCTCCCAGCATTGTACAACCAGAATGAGATAGTTAATATCTGAAACTAGGCTTGTGTGACTTCAGACCCTGAACTTACAATGACTCTTCCAGGTTCCTCCCCCAGGTTCCTACTTAAGAAATTGTGTGTGTGTGTGTGTGTGTGTGTGTGTGTGTGTGTGTTTTCTTACATGTGTATGCATATGTGTGTGCCTTCATGGATACATGTGTGTGTAAGCACACCCTGGTGTCAGACATAGAAAGCCAGCAGCTCTATGCCCAAGACAGAAATTTGACAGTAGTTGTTTTAGCTGTGAGGCACAGCAAGTTATGGTGATTACACAGTAGGAAGGGATCAGGCTGATGAGGTTACCCAGGGCACTTTGCCCTGGCCACTGTGATCTCTTTCAGGATATTAGGGGAGGGCTCCGTGATGTCCTATCTCCTTCCTCAAGGGGTACTAGGGGTTCTGAATTGCCTGGGTCACAGCCAGTGGCTGTGGTGTGCATCCTGTCCCCAGGTGGAGATGTCTTGCAGTCGTTTGCAGCAATCCTCACGGGGTCTGCCCTTGCAGCCTTCTTGGGTCTGGTAAGCAAATGGAAGGGAGCAATGGCTGCCAAGGGGAGGAGGATTGGATGAGGAGGAAGAGAAGACTACAGGAAGAGGAGAGAGAGAGAGAGAAGAAGAAGAAGAAGAAGGAGGAGGAGGAGGAGGAGGAGGAGGAGGAGGAGGAGGAGGAGGAGGAGAGAGAGAGAGAGAGAGAGTCAGTCAAGGGAAGGATATGAACTGCTGATGAAGATAGGAGGGAGGCAGAGGAAAGGGCGAGGACAGGGGTGGGTACCAGGGATACAGGGGTAATAGAGCAGCAGGAGGGAGAAGAGAGAGAATACCTGCATATCCCATTAGCCAATAAAGAGGAGAGGCGGGAGTAACTGTTCCTCCGCCCCACTCTGCAGCTCAGATAGTACCTCATAACGCAGCCATGGCCCCAGCCAAGACCTACTGACACCAAATCTCTAAGGAAAGGGCCAGAGGCTGCTAAAAAAGAAAGACGCCCCAGGGTTTGCCCAGAACTAGCATACCCACCAAAGACTAGGGTTCAGAGCAGCCCCAATCCAGTTCCACCAGCCTCAGTGTCCTGACTGGCAAAGTGGGCACAAATATATCTGAAAAACTGACGGGGGTGGGGGCGGGAGGGGCGACTGCACAGTCAGTAAAGAGCTTGTGAGGCAGCATGAGGCCAGAACTGGAGCCCCGGAATCCATGGGAAAGTGGGGTGAGTGTGGTAGTTTGCTCTTACCACATCCAACAATGGCAGGTGGAAACCGGTGGACCCCAGGCCCTAGTGAGAAACCTGTACAAAGACTAGCTGAAAGCCAGGAGGTGGTGGTGTAGGCCTTTCGTCTCAGCATTCAGGAGGCAGAGGCAGGCCGATCTCTATGAGTTGAAGGCCAGCCTGCAGAAACACCTTGTCTAAAAAATAAAAAATAAAAAAAAGAACTAGGTGGAAAGCAACAGAAAGAGACAAGGAAGGTCAATCTGTGGTGCTTCCATACACATACATGTATGCGTGTGCTCATGCAACACAGGAACATGCACAGTCAAAGGTGCTCTCATAAAAGTGACCATGGAGTTTGCATGTGACCATGTCTGGGTCATTGTCCAGCAAGGAAAGGAGACAAGTTTAAGGTGCAGCCCAATGAGCCAGGTAGCCTCAGACAGTCAGACATGGACGTGTGTGTGTGTGTGTGTGTGTGTGTGTGTGTGTGCACGCGCGCGCACGCGCACGCACCAAAAACAATACATGGAAGATCCTTTTCCCCTGACCAATAGCTCAGTGCATCTTAAACCCAACATGCAAATCTCTCACTCTGTCCTCCATACTCCTCCTCTGAAATCCAGAGGTTTGGAAGTGGGGAGAATGGCTCTGGAGGTACATGAGTGCAGGATGTCCTGTCCCATGCACTCTCTTCCTTCCTTGCCTCTTCTTGCAGCCCTTGGGTGGCAAGTGGGCCATGGTAGCAAAGTGGGAGTGAGCACATCCCACGGAGGCTGGGGAGGGGGCTAGCACATCCCACGGAGGCTGGGGAGGGGGCCACGGCACTAGCTTGCTCGCTCTGCTTGCAGTAATCAAGGCTCAATCAGCGCTCATCAATGTGTTCTTGAAATAGACCCAACTGGATGGGGGAAGCGAGAGCGCCTCGGTTTGTATAGCAGCAATCAGCGGAAGGCAATTTTAGATGCTGGGGAACAGTAGCATTGCCCACACATGCAGGGATTCAGCAGAGTTGCAGTGCTGCTTGGAGCCCACTGCAATCTCGGAGGTTAAAATGCCCCACCAGGGCTGTAGCTGCCCGGGGCCAGGAGTGGGTATGGGAACATGGGTCCAGCTGCACTAGGGTAGAGTCCACATTCTCCTTCTGCTCATTGGTGCAGGTCCTACTGTGTGCTGGGAGCATAGGCAGCTGCTTTGTTTGTGTAAAGTGGGTTCCCTTTTGCAGAGAAACCAACGGAGGTAGAAAAGGTGGATGTCGGGTCAAAGGTCATTTAACTAGGGCAGGATCCTGTCTGTCTGACACCCTTAGTAGGGCCCTTTAGTCTCTAGGAGACATTGGCCTCAGCTAGCACAAAGCACCATGTTAAGCACCAGGCCTTACAAACCTCTGAGGCCTGAGAACAACTGTTTCCAGCTTTCAGATGAGGCGTAGTGAGACAGCAAGAGATGAAGGGATTTGCTAGTTTGATTCTGCCTGCAGCACATGACATCACCCAGCACTGACCTTCTGCCATCAGCAGGCTGAGATCTGTTCAGTTTCTCCTATCTCCAACCCATCATTTCAGATGCCCCACTTACAGAGCACCGAGAAATCCTACCCCACTTTGGAACCACACCCAGGATCTGCACATCCCTGGGGGCTGACCCCAACCTCCTCCCCACCCACCCCTGCTTCGAGTCCTAGTTGCCACCTTCCTGGGCCCCCTAAAGTAGCTGGAAGATCTCATTCAAACATAAGCCAGAGCCTGTGAGATGGCTCAAAAGGTAAAGGCATTTGCCACCAGGTCTGAAGACCTGAGTTTAATCCTCAGAACTTACATGGTAGAAAGAAAGAACTAGTTTCTGTACGTTGCCCTCTGACTTCTGACCTCCACGTATACAGGGTACACATGAGCTTCCTCCGTCACATACACATGTAAATTCAAATAAAGAAAAAGAAATAAATAAATGAATACATACATACATTACATACATACATACATACATACGTACATAATATATACCACAGACATCCGAACCTGTACCTTTTCTGTTCAACCTTCCCATGGTTCCCAGCTCCCTCATTTTACACTGACACTAGCCTGCCAGGCCACCCCCTACTTACCACCTCTCTCAGCTCAGCTTGACATGTACCACTTTCCCCTAAGCACTTGGTTTTGTTTTGTCTCCTTTTAATTCTGGAAAGAGTACATACAGGCTTCTACCATAGGGCCTTTGCACATGTTGCCCTCTTCCAGTAATACTCTTTCCCATAAGATCATTGTGTGTGCTCTTCTCTCTCTCTCTCTCTCTCTCTCTCTCTCTCTCTCTCTCTCTCTCTCTCTCTCCCTCCCTCCCTTTCTCCCTCTCTCTCCCCCCTCCCTCCCTCTCCCCCTCCCTCTCTCCCTCTCCCTCTCTCAAGGAAACCCTCCCTGGGTGGTCCATTTAGAACAACACACACACACACACACACACACACACACACACACACACACTTTAACCCCTGCTACGCTCTATGGCCTCCTTACACCTCTAATGCAGATCATTTGCTTCGGCCCTCTCTTTACTTGACTTCATGGAAAGCTCATGGTCCTGTCTCTGTCTACCAGAATGAAGCTGTGTGATACCGAGGGCACAAAACTGGCATTTTCTGGATGTGGGGGTGGGGGCAGAGGCTGTAGGGGTTGAATTCACCTGGGAAATGAGTAAGTGAACAGAACTGCAGGGCAGTGGGTGGTACAAGCCCCAACACCCAGTTTCTCTGGTGTCACTGAGTTAGTGACCCCATGCCCTCAGTGGGTAAGGGGGCAGGGGAATGTTGGCTTTATTTGTAGATGAGACAGGAAAACCATCAGGACTGGGCTGGCCATTGATGAAGGCTTCTTTCCTCTGTCCTCCAACACCCACAAGCAACCCCAATCTAGAAATAGCTACAATGCCCATAAATGCTGTCACCAGAGGAAGGGTCCTGCCCATGACACAAAAGGACAGGCCTGCTTAGTTGCTGGTTCTGTAGCATCTTGGGGCAGAGCTGAATTCCTGGGCTGATGAGTTTGGTGAGGGTAGGCAGCCACCCTCCTGGCTCTCTCTCTGCTTCCTCTTGCCATCTCTTCCAACCACATGCCTGTCCCCCACCCCCCCCCTCAGAGCGTGCATTTGTAACCCAACTTCTCAGTGGCCTAGGGAGGATTTTTAAAAATAGCTAAATCAATGGATTTCATGTTTTGGAATAAAAAAAGCAATAGACGCATTTTGTTTAGGGAAAAAAATAATTAGATGGTACAGAATTAAAAAGAAAGAGAGAGAGAGAGAGGGAAATTGGCCTAAATTTTCTCTCCAGAAACTTTCGTCATTCCTATTTGGTTTTGTGCTCCACTCTCAAACCCAGTCCTGTTCTCACGGCTGTCCTGTGGACTTCCTTGTCCACACGGGATGGGGCCCTGCCTCCACCGCAGATGCATCAGGGCTGGCCAGCAGGTGTGGACCAGGATAGTGTGGTGCAGTATGAGCAGACCCACAGGCCACTCTAGTTCTTTAGCCTAGTCACCCCTGCACAGTCATCTCCCCAGACCCTGCTCATGTTTTCTTCAGAATAGTCTCCATAATCACCTTTCCAGTTCACCCGAAGTCTGATAAAACAAATGTCGTTCAGCTAAGGCCTGCGGCAGCTTTGTTCCAAGGGGCAAGGCAACTTTGTCCAAGGCATAGCCAAGTTGGAATGAGGAATCCAGGTCTCTGATGGCATTTCGGTCCTTCTGAAGACCTGAGGTGGGTCAGACGCCTGCACTTAGCCCCTTTGTGTAGTCAAAGAGACTGAACCAGACAAGTGAAGTTATTTGTCCGAGGTCATAGCGAGGGGAGAGGAGAGGGTGTCTGCTATCAGGGTGGGGGTGAAACAGGGGGAGGATGAATTTTTTGTCAAGGGTAGCCCTTTTGTTCCTTCAATTGGGAACCTAGATAAGACTTTAGGCCACCCCACCCCAACCCCAAGTCTCCTGTGCAGGTCCCTGTTCCAGGTCCCGCCCCTATTGTCTGAGGTTAGCAACAGTGCCCCCTCGTGGCCTCTTTTGCTGCCACTTGCTGATGAAAGGCCCAGATTAAGGGATGGGAGAGGCCTCCCCATTCCTCCCCTTTCCTTAAGACCACATCCTGCAATGTGTTCCTTCAAGGTCAACCCATGTCCTCCCGCAGGCCTATAGGTGGCTACAATGGCCCTCAGTAATGCCCCTGAACCCTGATTTCTGCTGGTCCCCAGCCACTGCTGGTCCTAGAGCCCCTGCCCTTCCCACAGGCTCCTGTCTTTTGTCCATCCTAACTCCTAATGCTCCCTCCCTCCCTGATGGCTCAATGAGGCAACCGTCCACCAGGAACCTCTGCTGTATCTTTTCAGCTCCTGTGGGGGAGGGCATAGCTCCCACACTCAATGCCTCTTGGTGGTTTCCAATATCCCCACCCCTCTGAATGAGTCCTAGTGGCCTCCCATCATTTGGAGGAACATGGAGCCCCCCCTCGCCCCTGAGAGATGCCTCATGTTTCCAGGTGGCTTTCAAGGCTCTCCCTACACAAACTCCACCATCCGTAATTTCAGCATGCTCTTGGGTGACCCAGTGGTGCTGGTGGCTGTAGCAGCCTTCCCGAGCTCCCAAAGGTCAGTTTCCTGTGTGAGCTTATCTGGGCTAAGGAGGTACCCAGGTAGCTGATGAAACAGGGCTTGCCTGTGGGTCTGTGGCGGTGGGTGGTAGGAAGAGGTTAGCATGTGAATCAGCAGACTGAGTAAAGTGGACAGCTCTCAAACTGGGAGTGAGTATCATAACCTTTGTAGAGGACCTGGGGAGAAGAGAAAGGTGGAGGACCTGTAGGTCTGGCTGGCTCTCTGCTGGGGCTGAGGCGGACTTCTTTTCCTTAGTTTCCTGCTGGGATGTGGCTTTACCCCACAACTTCTCTTGTGTCCCCAGCACACAGTGGGTAAATGCTGTGTTGATTCCTCCAGTGTTCCCTGCAGAGCAGCCCTTTCTCAACAGGGAAGCAGAAAGATACCATAGCCTCTGAGTTAGGCCCAGAGACCACCCTTGTCCCTGCTGGGTACTGAGTCATATGCAGATGGCCCGTCAGCCTATTGAAACTCACAGTTAACCCTGGGAGCTGTGACAGGATCTACATGGGACTCCTGGGGAAGTATGGGCTAGTCACATGTCCTCTCTGGGTCTCATTGCTACCCCATTACAGACAACTGAGGTAAGGCCCGGGAAAGGGGGTAGGCTCACCCAGTAAACAGCATGCTCCTGCTGGAGAGGCCAGAGAGGCAGCTCCTCCCCAGAAAATCTCCATCAAGAAGGCTGTGGACACTGCTTCTCTTGATTCAGAGTGGAAACATTTGACAAAAGGGGCTGCCCTTATACCCTCCTCCAAAGCCCTGGAATGGAAACTGGTGGGTATTTAGAGACAGCCTATTGGGTGCATGAAAGCCTGATCACTTCTTAGGCTTCAGCAGATTGCCTATCCTTTGATGCTTGGTCCCCTTCACCCCACAGGAAACTTCTTAGAACTAGAGAGGGTCTTTGACTTCACTTTCAGATCTCCCCTTCCAGACTCCAGTTATTAGCAGTGTCTATCAGAGGTAGGTTGCAGAGCCTCAGTTGGGCAGCAGGGGTCACTAGCACACACAGCTGCCTACTGGTGGACCAGGCAAATTCTGAAATCCTTTAAGTTCAAAGGTCTGCAGTTCAAGTTTCCTGGGAAGGAAGGAAACTTGCATTTTTATGACAGTCTCTTACTGCCTTGCTGCTGACACCTGATTAAGTGAGTATTCAGGCTGTCACCAGGGAGATCCCTCAGCTCAGCAGGTCATCGACTCAGCAAGGTGGGGGAGTTGTGAATTCTATGGTTTATAAGCTGTGTGACTATGGGAGGCAAATTGCCTGAGTTATCTGGGCTCTGACTTTCCCCATCTGTAAAATGGGCAAGTGGTTGTGAGAATAAAAGAGGAGATCTGCTGAACATTCAGCTCATATGGAGCGTCTGTGCAGCAGCCACCATGTACAGTGACTTCAGGACCCACGAGGCATCAAAGGAGGTGGGGCCTGAAACAACACGGCTCCCAGTGTTGTCTGGTCTGTAATGCTGAGCGGAGCGCACGGCCTTTAATTGCAGAGCCAGGGTGGTTCCGAAGGCATACCCTGAGGATACCCAAAGACAGAAGGAAAACCCAATAAAGACCACTTGCTGGGAACAGCCACATGGGAGTTGATCCACATCCTTTAATTTTTAAAAACGAGCAGACAGACAATCTTGTGCTCTTTGGGTTGCCAATAAAAAGTTTGTTAAGCAAAACAGCCCAACCCTTTTCATTTTTAATAATACTGTAAATATCTCAGAAAGGATATATTGCATCATTTCTAATGAATATCAAAAAAGTTGTCATAATGACATGTCCCCTTGCTCCCACTTACCCTCCCCTCCTCCCTACAGTTACCCAAAAACTAGTATGAAATTACAAAAAAAAAGAAAAAGAAAAGAAACAAAAAAAAAAACAACCCCCAAACCACAAGCCTCCCTCTACCCAGCCCCATGAGTAGTGTTAAGAGTGTCAAGTGTTAAGGGCCACATGTACAACACGTGTGTCTATGGTGACAGACATCAGGGATCTGTCTGTCCATCTGTCCATGAGGGAGTTGGTGGCGAGGAGCAATAGCAGCAATGGGCAGCCTCCCTTCTCAGGGGTGGTGGGGGGACAGCAATCGAGGACCAATCCCACAGGTCATCTTCAGGATGATGCTGGCCTTCCCAGAAGGAATACATGGCCTATGTGTGAGCAGTTGGGGGTGGTGTGCCCTGGACAAGTGCCACGTTAAATGAGGCGGTGCTGGGCATTTGGCTCAGCTAGCTCAGGCTTTAGGTGGGTGGGAGGGGGCTGGGCAGAAGAGCTAAGAGTCTGGAAGCATTGGGTAAATAGAGCATTCAGGACTCTGACAGGACACTGGAGCCTTAGCTTGAAGATATCTCACCTTTCCACAGACAAGTCTAGGAAACTCCAGGGAGAGGAAGAATGACCCTCCCTCCACTTCCCATCCTCCATAGCTGGGCAGACAAAGCAGATGAGAAACCCAGCAGTTGAGGAAGAAGAGATCAGCCTAAGAAGGCTGAGTCAGGCAGGAGGGAAAGGCACCAGCCTCCCCCTAGGGACCAAGTCTGCTCTCCATTCCCAAGGAAGAGCCTAAGGGATGGGTGACCAGTTCTTCCCCCTGGCCAGTGGAAGTGAAGGCTTCTCAGACCCAGGTGACAGGCAGGTGGAATGGCTCCAGAGTAAGGTGTTTGCCTACAGGATCTGCAGGAATAGGCAGGAAGGTAGAAAAGAGGGCAAGGGACAAGGTGGGTGACAAAGCAGGGTACATAAGGAGGTGACTGTGGGTGGAATCCAGCCCCAGGCCTCCCTGTACCTCCCATGCAGGGGTGGCCATAGATCCTAAGTCATTGATCCTGGCCAGGGAGCTGCAAGAAGAGATGGTTACCTTCTGGTCATCCCTATCTAGGAAGGAGGGACAGGGCTGGTAGTCAAGGAGGGCTGGATGGATAGTGGGAGCCCCTGCCACAGGGTCTGGGGGTGCACTGGTCTCCAGGGATCAGGGCTAAGCTAAACTCCAGTTGTTAGGGAAACACACTTCCCCACATCATTTGTTGTAGGTTTGACTTAAGATAAGCTAGGTGGGGAGGTTATAGCAAAGGGGACAGAGAAGAGAAGAGGTCTACAAGTCTCTGCAGGTCAAAGCAGCCCCTGCAAAGCAATGAGGCAAGTACTCTTCCCTGCTTTGAAGGGAAGACTCCACTCTATCCCCTCCCTCAGTCTGGAAGATGGAGAAGCTGGGGGCCAGGGAGAGAAGGGAGGAGCCACAGTCATTGGAAGGGACAGTCAGCAACTCCTGGTTACTCAGGAGTCCTGAGGATGGGGGGATGTTTTGTTCTCTGTCTTGCCACCTTGACATGTAGAAGGTGTCACTGGAAAAGGGGAAGACCAAAAAAATAAAAATAAAAATAAAAAACAAAACAAAACAAAATAAAACAAACTGATCCTAGGGCACAGAGGAGGGTGGCCAGGGAAGTTCAGAGATAAAATCGGGAGCAATTGAAAACCAGAGGCAGATGGGCACCGCTCCCTCACTCCGCCTGCCCCCAGCACAGAAGCTGACAGTATAATACAAGGACTCTAGAAAGCACAGGCTGAGCCACCCTGGGCCAGGATCTGCTGGTCACTGTACAGAATTATCTTGGTGAGGTGGATATGCCCACGATCGCTGGGGTGAGGTGAGGGTACAGGGCACACAGTGGCCGGCTGGGAGTTAACTTGTTAATAAATCCTGTGCAGACGAGCAAGCCCCTAACATTAGGTGAAATACAAGGTTCAGGATTCATTTACACGCAGGGAAGGAAGGCTGGAGACACATCCAAGTGGCTGGCGGGGATCAGAAGTGCGTCTCCTTCTCTGTGATGGCAGAGATGGTACCGTCGCCTTTGACCTTGGCCTCACAGTCATTAACGGTCACCATCCGTGGGCTGGCCCCAAGCTTGCCCCTCATTTTCAGATCAGCGCTGGGGACTGTCAACTTCTGTAATTTCTAGATGGTTGAAGAGGAGGAGAAGCCTTTGTGAGCAGGGATGCTGGGGCCTGGGTTTGTCCATTCTGCCTCCCCGGTCGTATAGATGCTTCTTGGAGTCATTAGACTAGGGTCAAGCCCTAGCTCTGCCTTACTTCTCAGTTCTGGGTGGGTCATTACCTCCTTGAGTTCCTACACCAGAAACAGGGATGGCTGAGATCCCCACTCCTGGCAGTAAATGAGAAGTAAGGAAATAGAGGCATTCAGCTTCTACAGCATGGATGTAGAAGGTAACCAGGACTAGAGAGTCAGAATCAGGGCTGACACCTCATTCCTTCCTTGGCAGCAGGAGCAGCTGGACTTTGAAGTGGCCTGAGGGCTGTGCCAGCTAGTCTCCTGACCTCTGGTTGCATCGCTGTGTGTGTGTGAGCCAGGGTGACAGGTACTGACTGATCAGAGGGAAAGGGACTTCCAGTGTTACTGAGTGAATGTTGGTTAATCAGAGCCCTGCCCTGTCCTGGGTTCATCACCACAGCATTGCAGTACAGGGGGAGGTCTATGAGCTCCTTTAGATATGCTTAGAGGCAGATGCCACCCCTACCCTCTATCAATTAAGGGGCACTGTCAACCTGTTTGGTGGGCAGGAGGCTGAGATGGAATTCACAGAGTCTGGCTTAATCCAAAAAATCTCACAGAGGTGCTTCTGACAGTTTAAGGATGGACACCTGCCAAAGAGGAACCTGCCACAGCTTCCCTACCAACTGCTCACCTCGGGCAGGGTGCCCTCTGTCTTCCACAGCTTGATGAAGATCCAGAGCGGGATGCACAGCATGGAGGACAGAGCCATGAGCCAGCCAATGCCGTAGCCCCAAGCAGGATATGTGTACACATTGTTGTACTTGAGCGGCTTGTACTTGACCAGAAAGAAGATGAAGATGCCCTGTGGAAAGGCAGGGGGAGGAGGTTCTTGGTGGCACCCCTCAGCCCTACCCTCTTCAAGGGTCCAGGCACCTCCACTGTCCACAGTGGGCTTGAGGCACTGCCATGGGAGGGAGTCAGTATGGTTGTCAAGACACAGGGCCTATGGCCTTGGGGCCCAGGCTCTTAGGGACCCTGGGGCCTCTTCAGGGCTGTGATATCTGTCCCCTTTCCCAGGATCCTCTTTCCCAGCTTCTGCCCACTCAAGAGTTTGTCTTAGTCCTATCATGAACCTGTTGTTTTGACCCCTTCAATTGAGAAGATAAGTTCAGATACCCCCAGACCCAAAAACAGGCCAAGAAATAATGAGGCCATTTTTCTGTTAAGTGTCCTCTTACCAAGGTTGGTCTGTGACCTGTTTCTAGGGATAGAGTCTAAACCTTGGCATTCTCCTCAACTCTGTCCATCACCTTCTCAGTAATAAATCTCACTCATGTTTGCATGCCCCTGGTCTCCAGGGAGGTAGACCACTGTCGGGCTGGTGTACATAAGGCCCTCACAAAGGAGAAACCTCTTCATGGTCACTCAACACTGGAATTAGGCCTTGTCTCAGCAAGCCTAGAGAGTCTGAGCTGAGACCTCAGCTCTAGAGAGCGTCAGATGGCAGGGACCTTGGGCACATGACCCTCCTCAGGGCTGGCCTCAGCCAAGCTGGCTGGAGCTTAAGAGTGACTGGTGAACAAGTTGGGGAGGGGATGGAGGTGTCTTTCTACCAGTCTTACCGCACAGATCCCAGGGGTCACAACTTTCCAGCACCACTTGATGAGTGACAGTGGCCGGTATCCAATCATGTCCTCAATATTGTCATAGAACCTGTTACTTCCTATGGGAAGGAAAGCAGACAAGCACGTGTCTCAGAGAAGAGGTGAGGTGGGTCGACGTGGGACATAGGGTGCTAGGGCTTAAGTGTGGAGCACCTGCATGTAAAGTGGGGTCCTTTGGGTGACATTATTAGGTAGTCTTATTGTGCTCAAGGAAATAGGGCTCTACAGAGATCCTTAGGTCAATGGTGGGGTTACCTCTCTCTGTTTCTGGCTAGAGATATTCTTTCTCCATTACACACCCATATCATGAGAGTTCTTCACCAGGGCACCTGGACCAGAAGCAATGGCACCACCCAATCCTGGATTTGAACTCCAGAACCATGAGTTCTGTTAGCCCCCTACTCCTTCCATAGCCCATGGCAGCCATTTCTTTGCAGTGATGCAAAACAGACAAGGTGAGGTGAGGGCCTGGCGATTCTCAGGAAACAGGGCTCTAAAGGGCTGCTTGTGAATTCTGTGTGTTGTTCCACACTCTGCTTGTTCTGGAGACAGCAGCTCTTTTCCTGGTTTGTGTGAGGACCAGGAGAAAGTGGGGTGAATGAGGGTGTGGCTCATGCTAGCGGCTCTGCCTGATGTCTCCCTCTGGGACACAACTTTCACAATGGGGAAAATAGCCTCAGGGTAGGGCTAGTCAGATATCAGGGAGTCTGAGTCCTGAACATCCTATGCTGGCATACAAACAGGAAGGTCTTGTGATAGTAGGAAGGGCCCTGAGTCCCCAGGGAAAGTACCGAGCCAGGAACAGCTTACCAGGCGCCAGGGGTCCAGCCTCCACTTACCATACACCCAGCCGATGCAGACACACTCAAAGATGGCCACGAAGAGCAAGCACATGCCACTGGCGGCGTATGAGTCAAAAAGCTGGAAAATGTACATGCCTCCCTGGGGGCAGGAGGACAGACAGACAGACATGTAGGAGAACAGGGTCAGTAGCCAGCCTTTGTGTGGTCTTCTCTCTGTACTGGCAGCCGCCAGCCAGTTGGTTTACTCATTTCTAGTCTGAGTGCTACACTCTATAGCTGGGTGTTCCAAGGCCCTGTCCTGCAGAGATGTCAGGACTGCAGGTGATCTGTGGCATTGGAGGCTCCACTGAAACTAGAGTGGGTGGTAGATGGCTTCAACACCTCTCCCCAGAGCCTCTCCAGCAGCCTCCAGGTAGGCCTTACTGCTGCCGGTCTCACCCTCTTCCATACTTCCAGAGGTTTAAAATCACCCTCAGCTCCCTCCAACCTGGACCACCACACATTCTCAGCAAAGTGGCCTCACTTCAGCCCAAAGGTCACTTCCTCAGAGAAGCCCTCCATCCTCAGCCTCACTTTTTCTTCAGGCCTCCAGACCACATTGTTTGAACTCACAATTTAATCCTAAAAGTGCCTTGTTAGCAGCTGAGAACTCTGATCTCTGCTCAGGAAGCCCCCACACCTTGGACCTTATTATACCTACAGCTCCCAACACAGAGCCCAGCGCACAGTAGGTCCCCTAAAGATGTAAGTAGAATCACCTAGAGCATGGGTTCTGAGACGTGGTACTTGCTGGCTTGCCTAGAACCATGCCCTGCTCTCTGCCTCAAAAATAGACACCCGGTAGGTACGCAGTTATTCATCTTTGGGATGAATTACTGATGAAAGATTGTCTGCAGGCCTACTCTGTAACACATGGTTGACCCCTCGGTGGCTGGTATTGTCAACTTGACCAGACTCAGGATGGACTCTGGGCATGTCTGTAGGAATGTTTCTAGAAAGAATTGACCAAAGTGAGAAAAGCTTGACCTCAGGGTGAGTAGCACCTTCCAACAGGGAGCCCAGGTAGAGAGAGGTTTGAGGAAAGGCATGTGTTTGCCTATTGCTGAGTGAGAACTTCTATTTTGGCCTCCACCATCATCCACAGACCCCAGCCTCTCTAGCCTTCCAGCACAGACACGATGCTAGTGACTTTCCAGTGATTTTCCTGGGCCTCCAGTTCTAGGGTGTCCTGTCCAGCTTCATGGGCTGAGCAGCCACCAGGTCCTCCTCTCTAGGAAACATCCCCAACCATGTAAGGCATCCTAGTGACCCCCTTCTATACTCTGTTCCCCCAGAGGGCCCTACAGACCCCTTGCCAGTTTCACTTAAACAGTACAGTATAGCTCTTCACACAGCATTGGCATGATGTTAGGCATCATGAGTAATCCAGAGATGATGGGATGTGGGCTGGTCCCACGAATCCTGGGTATCCTCAGATTTGCTGCTCATGGCGGTCCTGGTGTGACGGGGTGACTAGGCAAGTCTGAAGACATAGCTCAGTGGAAGCCCTGGCACTCAAAGGGATCCAGGAAGGTCCTTCATGAGAACTGGGACGGGGAGGGGAGGGAGAGGCCAGGTCTGGATTCCAGCAGGAGTAGCATCTATAAGAGAGATCTTCTTGATATTCTAAGGGTCCTTGAAGAGGGGGATCAACGTGAAAGAGTTTGGGGGGTCATGTGGGGAAAGTCAGACAGCAGCTGCAGGGCCTCCTGAGTTTGCCAAGGTGACTTACTTGGAATAAGAGTACCCCATCATGTCCCTTGAACTGTCTTCTATCATGAATATTCTACACCTCAAGACATGTGTCCCCTCAAGCGTCTCCTCTGAAGATGGAGGTAACATCGCCACAAATACAGGGCCACACAGGGAACACCAGTTGAATATGAGGGGTATGGCGGGGACTCTGGCTAGGTTCAGAACCCACACACTATCTAGACACGTGCTTTTAGCCAATGGTTGTTAGAGGGAATGGGTCTGAGGCCTGATGTGCAGATTCTCTGGAATGACGTGCCTCAAGTCAGAATTTTCCAGGAAACTTCTCTTTTTAAAATTATTGATGATGTCTTCATATTTTGAAGAACATAGGGAGAGTGGAGCTAAATAATCCCCGGGCCCTGTCTGCTGCGAGGCTGCCGTTGACAGCAACATCAGACATCAATTTGTCAGCTTCAGGTTTGAGTCTGAAGCATCTGGACAGCAACGGACCTGGCTTTCTGAGTTCAAACTGAAGATCCTCTTCCTAACAGTCCGGGTATCACTTTTAAAAGAACCAAGTAACCCTCCCGCGCGTTACCCAGGAAAGCCTCCCGTCACACTGATGTCTGCCCAACAACAGGGTATATGTACCAGAGATGACTTCCGAGTCTCGTCAGGACACACAGAGAAGGCCTGTCATTACAGACTCTCAGGAGGCTGAGATGGGAGATCGCAAGTTCAAGGCCCACCTCCTCTAGCCTACTCAATTTTAAGGACACCATCAAAATAAAAAGTAAGGCGTGGGTAGCTCAGGGGTAGGGCACTTGCCTAGCATGAGAGAGGCAAGTTCAGGCTCAGCATCAGCATTGAAAAGAACAGAAAATAAAGCAAGAAGTTCACTGACTCTGGGTCCTCTAGTGACCTGGTGTCTAGCTCAGCTTGTGCAAGGGTGCTCTATGGCCCAAGCTTGTCTGTCTGTCTGTCTGTCTGTCTGTCTGTCTGTCTGTCTGTCTGTGTCTCTCTCTCTCTCTCTCTCTCTCTCTCTCTCTCTTCCTTCCTCTCTTTCTCCTCCTTCCTTTCTTTTTTCCTTTCCTCCTCTTCCTCCTTTTTCATTTTGTGTGTGTGTGTGTGTGTGTGTGTGTGTTTTCAAGACAGAGTTTCTAGTTGTCTTGGAACTCACCATGTAGACCAGGCTGGGCTTGAACTCACAGAGATCCATCTGCCTCTGCCTCCCCAGTGCTGGGATTAAAGGCACCACCACTCCCGCCCGGCTAGTGCCCAGCTCTTTAAACTGTGCAGATCACATGAATGAAATGTGGGAGGTGTAAAACAACTGGTAAAGGCCAAAGGATTCTGACTGTACAAGGACTGAAAATTAATTCAAGGTCACATCCATAACAAGCCAAGTGTTTTCTGTCAGTTCTCACTGGTGCCCCACCACAAGGCCTCACCACAGCCATGGTTCTGACCACATGGCACACTCTTCCCATATCATGTGCCCTCATGCAACTCAGCACCAGTAAACACTGCCTGAAACTTCTCAAACTTGAGACTGCTATATGTTATGAACTGCGGTTTTTACTGTAGGTAAAAAGGCTTTTGTTCTCCCAGAAACATAAAGGTTTAATTATGGAAAATAAAGACAGCGTTTTCTCAGTCTTTCCTCAGTGAGTATCCAGTTAGGCTCTCTTTATATTCTATTACTGGAATGCTTGATATTTCTTTTTATGCTTAGTGCATGTATACATGTGTATGCACATGTGTGAGTGCATGTATGTGCATGTGTTTACATGTGTGTGTGTGTACAAACACACATATGCAAACACATGTGAGCTGTTTGGGTTCATGTACAGAAGTCAGAGTACAACTTATGAGAGTCAGTTCTCTCCTACCATGTGGGTTTGGGACCAAACTCAGGTTGTCAAGGTTGGTGGCGCCTTTACCTACTGAGCCATCTTGCTAGCCTCAGAACATTTGGTTTTAAAAACTGCTATTTGAATTGCATAAAGGATTATTCAAATTATTTGTCTTGGGGTTAGACAGAATTATAATTTCTGAAATGACCCTGAACACACATTTGAAGTTGTGAATTATATATTTATGCAGTGTTCTTAGTACTGATGATCATAAAACCAAAATATTGGTCAGCTCAGGAAACCATTAAAGATATTCTGCATTCTGCAGTATCAAATATTGAGTCGAGATTTGATTCTTTATGTAAGCACAGCCACCTCCTTTACAGTTTTGCTTTTGTTTTTAAAAAATGACAAAATTGTAAGTATACCAAAGAATTGCTTTCAAAGAAATGCCTTTATACTCTATTATCAGTAAGTGGTTTGTATTCCCACATTTTTATGCCTGCATCTTTGTCTGTGCATCACATGTGTGAAATGCCTGTGAAGGCCAGAAGAGGGCATTGGATCACATGAGACTAAAGCTACAGATGGTTGTGAGCTGCCATGTGGGTCCTGGGAGTCAAACCCAGGTCCTCTGCAAGAGCAGTCATTGCTCTTATCCCCTGGGCCATCTCCCTAGACCCTGTCTATCTATTCTATATTTCTATTTCCCCAGGTCACATACAAACTTCTTGGGCAAAAAGGAGCTGTGGGTAGCAAAGTTAGGAATTCCTGCTCTGATGTCCCTATGCCCATTGGTGACCTATTCCTCACAGCACAGCCCTATGAAGACATTGATGGCTGTGTTGGCTTTAACTTTTCCATGTCTTAATGTATTTCTTATAATCCTTGTATCCCTCTGCCACCAATATATTGACAGGCATGACTACTGATATTCAATGTCCCTACAGAGAAACGGAGGCACCAAGACACAAGGCCACTTGCAGCATGATGTCACGGTGCTGAGTGGAGGGTCTGAGAGCTGAATAGCCGGGCTTCCAGTCTTAACCACCAGTCACACTGTGGTGGAAGATAAGAGATGGGTAGCCTGTATTCCTTAGACCTGAGCTCTAACCATGCATAAACGAGAGAGAGAGAGAGAGAGAGAGAGAGAGAGAGAGAGAGAGAGAGAGGGAGGGAGGGAGGGAGGGAGGGAGGGAGGGAGGGAGGGAGAGAGAGAGAGAGAGAGAGAGAGAGAGAGAGAGAGAGAGAGAGAGAGAGAGAGAGAGGAGGCTCCAGCAGGCAATTACCAGGATGACTGAGGCTTACACGGCTCACTGGGCCCACTGTGAACTTCTTCAGAACAATGGGCTTGAAGATACCCCCTCTGTGGGGGTGAAGGGCTGGCATGTGAAGCCCAAATGTCTGCTGATTACTAGTCTTGGTTGACTGGAGTACTGGCTCCCTGATGGCCCCTGGGAGTCACCATGTACCATTGGAAAGAGGCTCTGTGCACTAGGGGTAACCCAAGGCAGCCTATGCTGGGAGTCAGCGATACCCACACCAGCACCTCCCCATCAGTTTCTTCAAGGCATCAGATTAACCCCCCAATTTTTATGTGACAAATGGCTCCATTCTGTGTAATTAACCGGTGCTTAATGAGGCCCTAATCACTGTAGTCTGGCTTTCTGACACGGAGAAGCCTGAGGTAGAACCACTGTAGGGAGAGCTGGAACTAGACCCTCACCCCATTCATTTGGTTAAGCAGCGACTCACTCTCATCATCTCGACAGTGAGCAAGAGCAGCAATAACTCCAGCACTCCCACTGAGCAGGAGACAAGCCGCCTCTGGGCACCCCTGACTCAATAGGGTGTCCCCAATCTCCTGGACTTTTGGGTCTGGAGGACAACTGGCAAAAGTGTGATCAGATCAGGGGTCTTAATAACAGCTAGAGGGACGGGGAATGAGCTGAGAACACAGTGGGGTGTGTGTGTGTATGTGTGTGTGTGTGCGTGTGTGTGTGTGCATGTGTGTGAGTGTGCATGTGGATGTGTGTATGTGAGTGTGTGAATGTGTGTGTGAGTGTGCATGTATGGGTGAGTGTGAGTGTGCATGTGTGTGTGAGTGTGAGTGTGCATGTGTGTGAGTGTGAGTGTGCATGTGTGTGAGAGTAGGTGACTGTGTGTGTGAGTGTGCATGTGTGAGTGAGTGTGCATATGTGTGAGTGTGAGTGTGCATGTGTGTGAGTGTGAGTGTGAGTGTGCATGTGTGTGTGTGTGTGTGTGTGTGTGTGTGTGTGTAAGCCTGGTGGGAAGGGAAGCAGGAGAGCTTCCCTAAGGCTGTGAACTGGGAGGGGGATGTGGAAGAGGGCCTCTGGAGATGGCTGGCCTCTGTTTCACCCCAGCTGCCTGATGAATTCCTGTTCCCCACTTCTTCCTCTTATACAGCCTCTCTGTGTCTCTCAGCAACAGAGCTCCCTCTCCTTCTTTGCACTGTCTTTATGCATTATGCCCAACCTCACCTTCCAGATACCTGACACAGAACAGGGACAGAATGGCTGAGGAGTGGGGTATGCACATGGTTTAGAAGACCATCTCCGTTCAGGGTTGGCAAGAAGCCCACCTCACTTGCATGAACAGTAGGAAGAAACACATGGGGGAGGGGCTGAGACTGGAGCACATAGCAAATGCCACCCCAAGTGCCTGCTCTGAGAGAAGTTCCAGAAGAGCCAATATTGAACATGAGGCCATGACAAGGAGCCAGTACTGGGCCTGAGAGCTGACACTGTTCTCTTCATTGCAGGCTCACCCAAGGGATGATCAGGGGAGCAGCAGGTTAGCCTGTCAAGTTCCTGCATGAGCTTTCCTGTCTAACAACATCTAATACTGACACAGGGCTGACCTTGTACTCAGAGCTCGACAAGGGTATAACAGAGAAGGTGCTGGGTCTGTGCATAGTTGCAGGGTCTGAGGTCTCAGAGCAGGAGTTTGATAGAGCGCACTGCGAACACCACTTACCTCTGTCAGCATCACCAGGCCTAGGAAATAAGAGACAATGGACAGGGCCAGGATGAGCAGTTCTCGCCGGTAGCCCCGCCGGAAGACCTTGGGGTACATGTCAACCACGGCTGTCACAAGGCTCTCCACACACACAAACTGGAGGGAGAGAGACATGCATGAAGCCCAGGAAAAGGCCAGTCCTGTACCCTAGGTCTACATACTAGGGGTTCTCCCTGGCCTGCCTTGCACCTTCACTCTCCACCCGTGGTGATGAATGCAAGCCCTGGTGCCAACATGCTCCAGTCTGTCCACTGAGGGGACCAGGATGAAGATGCTGGGGGTACTTCCCAGGGTCATTCAGCATGCAGCCCGGACTGTGATGGCTCCTTCTCCCTTGCTGCTAACACTTACTATTCTGGGTTTTGTGAATTACAGGAGACCTAGCCTCTGCTCTTGAGGCAAGGCAGGAATCTCAGAACTGTCCTGGGTGTTTGGCCATCTGCTGGCAGCAGGCTCTGGCCATTGCCTTTGACTTCTAGGACTGTGATGGTGCCCTGTCTGTGGAAAGCCACACTCAGCTCTGTCCGCTAGGTGCTTAGCAACAGAGCCCAGCTATGAACCTGCCTGCTTCTGAGGTGGTCTCCCACCTCTGTACTGTAAATGGTGTATGTATTTGCTAGTTACCATGTTGGGCACCCCTAACTGTCTGATTCAAGGTATTTCCATTATACAATAAGGGTTGGGGCACAGAGAGGGGTGGTGACTCTCTCAAAGTCACACAGCTGGGAGCGAATGTTCACCCCTGCATTGCTTCCTGGTACTGCCAGTCTTTCCCCAGGGTCTTGGTGGAGGGAGATGGGATTCAAAGAAGGCAGCTTACCCAGGAAACTAATGGAGTGTGGGCTGCAGATGTGCACAGGCAAGAGGCGGGCAGACCCCAAGTATCTGTCCTAGCAAATCACTTTGCTTCTGCTTTCAAACCCAGACAATGAGTGGGGGTCCTCAGCTTATGTGACTATTAGAGGATGGACTTAGGACGTGGCCCAGGCACATGGCAGAAAAGCCAGTGAGCCCAGTGGGGCATGAGCAGAGTCATGCCTCAGTCACACCTCCTCTGCCAGGCAGGACCTTCTGTCAGTCACATCCCAGCTGCAGAGCTCTGATTCCTGAAAGGCTTTGCCAACAACAATGGAAGAAAAGCTATCAGCAGAAACACCCAGTGCTTCTGCAGCACAGCTTAGTGGTTTCCGGGGAAGGATTCCAGCTCCAGAGAGAAACTGAATGTGGCTGGATTGACAGACACACAGGCCAGGGCTTGTGTGCTCAGTGACTCCTGCAAGGTCATGGATGGGAGCAGTGCTCATCAGACTAACTTGGGCCCTACTCTTCCCCAGAATGTAGGAGGTTTGGGACGGCTTCTCTGGTCAAACAGGGCTTCTCCTCTGCACAGCTCAGACTTGTCAGGATAACCGATAGCCATCAGCATGGTTAGAGGCAGCTCTTTGGGTGCGAGACAGCTAGCTGTGCTCAGCAGCAGACAGAGGCTGTACCCTAGGCCTGTGGGGCAAAGAGAGGCCACAGGCTGCAAGCTGGGAGCCCATGGGAGGATGAGAGTGTGCATGGAGAGAAGCAGACAGGGAGGGGAAGCTGGTGTAGAGGAATGAGGAGACAGGAGCATGCAGTTTGCCCCTAGAGCTGGTCATGCATCTGCTCTGTGGTCCACAGCTACAGAGTGAGTGAGGGATGGATGGGCAGAGGTCCACAGGGACTGGTGGGAGAAGGCACTGAGATACCAAAAGGATGCCAGAAAAAGGTTATAGAGACCTCTTCACAGAGCCAGACGAAGGAAATTGGCTTTCCCATGTCTCATGGGACACAGAGACCCTTGGTTATAGTATTGTCATTATATTATAATTATTATATTAGCCACAGCCTTTATACCCTCTTTCTGCTTTTCCAGGAGCCTTTGGCTAGATATCATTTATCAGAATGGAAGGACTTACGGCATCATCTTAAAAACTAAACCAAGGTCCGGGCAGTGAAGCAACTTTCTGCCAAGTCCGAGAACCTGAATTCTGTGCCTGGGACACGCACAGGAGAAGGAGAAAACTGATCTCCACAAGTTGTCCTCTGACCTCTGCATGTGTACTGCAAGCAGGTATGTCTACACACAGACAGGATTAAATAAACAGATGCAAAAAAAAAAAACCAAACAATACAAAGCTAAAAGGAAACAACCCAAAACATTTAAATTGGGCATTTTGGATGAAGAACAGGCATGGAGGAATACCAAATAGACATGTCTGTGGCCGGGAGGCTGCCAAGAAGGTGACAAGGCCGCTTGGTGGGCTGATGACTAAGGCCAGGAGAGGGTTCTGCAACCTAGAAGCTGTTCCTAAGAGTAGCACCTGGTCTGTCTAGTCCCCTAATCTCCCCTTCCCTCTTCCCCCTTCCCCCTTCCCCCTTCCCCCTTCCCCCTTCCCCCTTCCCCCTTCCCCCTTCCCCCTTCCCCCTTCCCCCTTCCCCCTTCCCCCTTCCCCCTTCCCCCTTCCCCCTTCCCCCTTCTCCCCCATCCCCCTTCCTTTCCCTTCCCTTCCCCTTATCTGGATGTCCCCTTCCCTCCCACACCATCTCCTCCCCTCTTCCCGCCCCCTCACCTGACTGTCCAGGCCCAGGAAGATGAGCATCATGAAGAACAGGGTGGCCCACAATGGGGACAGGGGCATCATAGTGACAGCCTTGGGGTAGGCGATGAAAGCCAGTCCAGGACCTGAAGGGAGAGAGAGAGTTCAGTGTTCCCATCTGGCACGTAGACAGGTGGTTGCCGGCCACTGGGCCAGTCTCACTCAGATCTCCTGTCTGTGGTGTGCAGATGGCGCCAGGTTCATATGGGCCTGCTGTGGAGAGGGGCTCAAGTCAGGGGTGTCTGACACACAGATCCTCTTCTGTATCCACCTGCTCCCTGCTTTCACATTGTGGGGCGGAGCCTGTTCTCACCAGGACCAGACAGCAGCTGAATCTAGGCAGGAGCAGAACAGTCTACCTAAAAGTGCTTCTGAAAAAAGTGGGATGCCACCAAGCAGGGAGGTCACAGAAGGAGGATTTATTATAGTAGAGCCAATATATCGTAAGAGCCATGTGTAGTGTGCTTCCCTCACCACGCCCACCATCAAGATACACAATGTCCCTGTTGCTTCTATTTACTCATCATTTCCACACCCATCTCCATCAGCATCCTGGTCAGCTATAGGAGTTTTCATTTAAAGATTCTTTTTAAGAGCGCGTGCGTGTGTGCGTGCGTGCGTGCGTGCGTGCATGCGTGCAGTACCCGTGGAGTCCAGAAGAGGGCATTAGATACCCTAGAGCTGGAGTCGGTTTGTTGTTGTTGTTTTTTTAAATCTCAGGTTAAGATTTCTGTGCTGTTTAGGATAGAATTGCTGGGGTGACAACCACACACTTCACCTATGAAATGTTGATTTCAAAAGCAGCCATGCCGTTCTGCTATGGGAAAAATTAAATACTTCAGCAATTAGATAATTATAGCAACGTTTGAGGCTACATGTTCTTGCCAATACTTGATACTGTTATTATTTCAGATTTAGTCCTTAAAGTGACTGAGCGTTTTTCTGTCACTTTGGTTTTAATTTGTGTTGCCTGGGTACCTTCAAGTGCTTACTATTTAAACAAATGCCCCCCCTTTTATTGGTCCACCTTTTTTATTGGTTGAAGCAGTCTCTCTCTCTCTCTCTCTCTCTCTCTCTCTCTCTCTCTCTCTCTCTCTCTCTCCCCCTCCCTCCCTCCCTCCCTCCCCTCCCTCCCTCCCTCCCTCCCCTCCCTCCCTCCCTCTTCTTCCCTCTCTTTGTACATAGGGGAGAGTAGGCATCATGGTCATATTTCTTCTCGGGCTATGACTAGCCCTTTAATTTTTAAAAAAAGATTTATTTTTATTCTATGTGTATGGGTGTTTTGCCTGCATTTATAGTGGTGTCCAGTGCCTACAGGGGATCCTCCCCTGAGATCTCAGTCTCCATTGGAATGTTGCTTCTACAGCCATTGTTATGATGGTGGTTGCTTAAGCAAGAGCTGCCTCATCAATCACTTGGTGATGCTTTATGCCTGTGTGGGCTCCTTAGTGCTCAGAGGTTTTCTTTGGGTTATGATCCAGAAATGATCATTATTTACTTTGCTGCTCAAGTTGTCCCAGCATGGGCCACCAGGGGCTTCAGGTAGATCCTGTATCTTTCCGATATGTCCCCAGCTTCATCTTCTGGCTTCATTGTGTTCTGGCCCAGAACTAGACCCAGTTGCCTCTTCAAGGGGCCCTAGCTTCAGACACCAATGCTTAGAAACCCTGGTCTGGATACAGGGTGTGTTTGTTAACTGACAATGTCATTGCAGATGCCTTCCTCAGCACGTTCTTCCCTCCTGCGCATGTCCACGTGATTCTATCCACACACTGAACTCAGGAGTTGAAGCATACAAATCCCTTGATTTCTAATACAGTGAATTCTAATGCCTGTTCCTCGGAGGGAAATAAGAGCCTTGAGATCTACGTACATTTGCCAATTAGTCTGCCCTGACACGCTCATCCCACTCACCAGAATCTCCAGTCCAGACTCCTGTTCTGACACAATACACTCTGGTCATGCTTTCCATCTTTAGCTGCCAGTACCCTCTTGGCATGTGCCATCTGTTGTCAGTTCTGTGTTCCTTAATGCTATGGGACTCACTGTCATTCTATACAGTGAGGTCACTGTTACTAGCTTATATTCCATTTTGGGGCTCATCCTATCTTGGATGGGGTGTGAGACATCACCCAGAGTCCAGACTATGAGGAAAACACTCTGGAAGGCACTGACCTTTCTTTCCTTCCCCCACTCACCCTTTCTGTCCCTCCCCTCCTCCCTCCACCCTTCTGACCTTCATGACAGTATCCGTTCTCTCTGCTTTTTGTCCTTTCTGTGTCTCCTTTGCACAGCTGACAATGCAGTTTCTTGCATCTCTGTTTTTCCCCAGTGAGGGATAAACACTGATATTTATTTTTCAACTTTTAAATACAAACTATTTTTTTTCCAGTCAATTCTCACTGTGGAGCCCAGGCTGGCCTCAAACTTAATGTACTGACTGTGTTTATATCAACTTGACACAAGCTAGAGCCATCAGAGAGGAAGACGTCTCAACCGAGAAGATGCCTCCATAAGACCCAGCTGTAGTTTTTTAAATTAGTGATCAGTGCGGGAGGGCTCAGCCCATTGTGTGTGGTGCCATCCCTGAGCTGGTGGTTCTGGGTTCTATACAAAAGTAGGCCAAGCAAGTCTTGCTGAACAAGCCAGTAACCAGCACTTCTCCATGGCGTCTGCCTGTGGGCTCCTTCACTACCTGAGTTTCTGTCCTGACTTCCTTTGGTGATGTACAGCAATATCAAAGTGTGAGCCAAATAAACCCTTTCATCCCCAACTTGCATTTTGGTCATGGTGTCTTATTGTAGCCATAGAAACTCTAAGACACTCAACATCCTCTCCCTCAGGCTTCCAAGTGTGTGCCACCATGAACAGCTTTCTATGCACACTGATTTAAAATTACCCTTCAACTGATATTTTCATGATTACTTAACAGGTTTAAGATTATTTTTTATTTTTATGTATGTGTGTGCTTGCCTGTGTGGTTTTATGTGTACACATGAGTTCAGTACCCACAGTGGCCAGAAAAGGGTATCAGATCCCTTGAAGCTAAAGTTACAGGTGGTATGAGCTGCCTGATGTGGGTTCTGGGAACTGAACCTAGGTCCTCTGTAAGAGGAGCAAGTGCTCATAAGCATTGAGCCATCTCTCCACCCCACTCCTGGTTATTTTTAATATACATACTGCTGTTATATTTTGTCAACATTTTCTCTTCAGTCTCCATGAAGACATTAGGTTTGTATTAATCTGTGAATACAATGTATACTATTAATGGAGTTCCTAACAGTGAATAAACCTTGCATTATTCATGCAATGGTTCTTCTTGGTCAAGACATATAAATCAGTTTATTTCCATGTCTTCCCAGTGATAGAGAAAACAGTGAGTTTTGTTTCTGTCCTCGTCATCTTGCATCTTCCCCGGTTCAATGCCAGGCACCCCCATGCCAAGCTCTCATATTTAAATGTGCTTATCAGGGTAGCAGCACAGGCAGGTGGGTTTATAAGAGGCAATTAAGTCTTAAAAAGATGATTAGGTGGAGAGGGATTAGTGTCTGCCTCAGGGTCTGGATTAGTTCCTGTGAGAATGGAGTGGTTCTCTTAGTGGACTGTTAGACAGGACCCACTCCCTTGTGCCCACCCTCTTTCCTGTGCACCTATCTCACTGTCTAAGGGCTCCTGCCACGTGATGCCTCCGTCATGGGACGGCACAGCCTGAGATACCCCCCACGCATGATGCAACCACCAGATCTTCCTTTCTTCAGAAACTATCAGGTAAAAAATAACACATCTTTATAAATTACCCAACTTAGGTATTCTGTTATAGGAAAAGAGAATGGCAACAGTCAGAGAGCGTGGGCTTGAAAGTTCCTCATAGTTTATGGCTGATTTGTAGAGGAGTGTGATTCTTTACTAGTTCATGGGAAATTCCTATTCCTAACTTTGTAGAAGGGTATATAGCTTTTCTTCTTTCTCTCCCTCTCTTCATTTCTCTTTTTATGCACGCATGCACGCGCGCACACACACACACATATACACATTTATGTATATGTTTACATACATATATATACATTATATACATATACATATACACACATATATGCAATGTGTATGTGTTTGCCTGCTTAAGTTTATAAGCATTCTGTAAGTGCAACAGTTCTCGGGGGTATTGGAAGATGTTATCAAATTCCCAGTAACTGACATGTTTGTGAGCATGTGTGTTCATGTACATGTGTGTATGTGTGTGTGCATGTGCGTGTGGAGGTCTGAGGTCAGTGTTAGATGCTTTTCTCTTCCCCCATTATTAGAGATAGGGTTCTCACTGAATCTGACAGTCATTGATCTGAGTAAGCCTTCCAGCTAATGAGCTTTGTAGATCTGCTTCTCTTCGCTCTCCTCCGTTCAAGGCTGGAGTTACAGGCAAGCACTTTTACACTCAGCTTTTTACAAGGGTTCTGGGGATCCAAACTCAGGTCCTCAGGCTTGGGAGGCAAGTACTTTACCAACCGAGCCAGCCTAAAAGCTTTTAGATAAAGAAATTACTTCTTCAAAAGATATGGAGCTGATCAATCTTCCTATTTCTTCTGTGGCAGTCCCAATACACTGTGTTTTAAAACACATTTACCCACATAATCTGTGATCAAACATAGGTTGAAGCTATTCATGGTGGTCCTCGACTTTCATTGTAATGTCTGTTGGGTCTGTAGATCTGCCTCTTATATCTCATTATTCAAAAAACATTAAAACTTCTTTATTATCGTTGTTTATTATTATATGTGCACATGTGCATGTTATTTGAGTGAGAACCTGTATAGTGGTCAGAGGACATCTTTGTGGGGTCAGTTCTCTCCTACCTTAATGTGGGTTCTGGGGATCAAACTCAGGTCATTGGGCTTGTGTGGCAAGTGCCTTTAACCACTGAGCCATCTTGCTGACAACTTTCATTGTTGGTGTTGGTTGTGGTGGTTTGAGTGAGAAGTGTACCCCAGGGGCTCATGCATTTGAACAGTCGGTTCACAGTGGGTGGTGCTGTTTGGGAAGGTTATGAAATGTGATCTTTCAGCTTTCCTGCTGCTGATACTACGCCATGCCTTCCAGCCATGATGGACTCTACCCCCCCCCCCAAATTGTAGGCCAAATAAACTCTTCTGAAAGTTGCTTTAGTCGTGGCATTTTATTGCAGCAATAGAAAAGCCAATAATACATCAGTAGTTTGTATTTTCTTTAATTTTTTTCTTGGTAGTTTTGCCAAGGAATTATGATTTTGTCCATCTCTTCTAATAGAGTTGTGGCTTTTAAAATATTCTCTATTAATTATATAAGTTCTCTTTATTATTTCTCTGGTCCTACTTATCTTAGGCTTAATAATGTCCTATTTGTGAAGTCTATTCTGGTAAACACTTCATGCTTGCTTGAAGAGACTCTCTGAGGTTGTTTGGTGCAAAGCTGTATGAAACCCCTTTAATGTGCCGAGGAACTAAACATACTGTTAGGCAGTGTGTAAGGCAGCGTTCACCTCTGATGTCATCTACTTTGACTCTGACCCAACCTCTTTGAGGCCCATATCTATCTTCAATACTCAGGATCTATAGCACTTTTTCACTGCAGTGCAAAAGAACCATGTAAGTCAAGAAGGTGTTGTGGTTTGCCCTGGAGTTATCTGTATTTTGATGCTAATTCCACTGCCCCAAGGACAGCTGCCTAGTCACACACTCAGGACTCAGGTCACTTCAACAGAACCTTCTCCCCATTTAATTTGTAAAATATAGGTGAGGGCAGGTACCGGATAGAAGGAGGCCTGTCATTGCATGAGAAGGAAGGATGGGCAGGAGAAAAGTTTGAAGGGAGAGGAGACAGGAACGTAAAGGAGGATGAGACAAGAGGGGGAGAGAGAGACAACTTGGTAGGTGATGTTAGATTCTGCTCTGTGTATTTACAGGTTGTTATTAATGTTCTTAAGGGATGGATGGTACTGGGCTTTGAATGTTTAGGTGGGCAATTATATCTTATCAATTGGGTCAAAGGTTATTGTGTTGTGTGTTCTTTCATGTGTAGATTTAAGTGTAATGGAGTGTGGGGCAGCTGGTCTGGGCCACCAGAGAGTTGGGATGTGTGTTTCTGGCATGGAAACCTGCCTTGGGAACTAGATAGGTATAGAGAGTGCTGATGGCTCAGAGAGAGGCCTTCAGCAGTGTGATAAGGGATGGAGCAGAGCAGGTGAGACGCTTTGCTGACTGAGAATTAAGATATCTATCAGATATCATGGGGTATCACAGTGTAGACCTAGTGGGGATAAAAGACAGCCTTTTTAACTTTTTATATTTTTACAACAACGAGAAGGAACTGTGATCACAGTGAACCCTCACTCTGCTCATTTAATACAAACACATCAATACCTTAGGCTGTGGTATCTCTGAGGACTCTATATGAGGAATGGGGTCACAGGAAGAAGGGAGGCTTTCAAGCACAGGAGCATGTGTGCAAAGGGTCTGTTCTGGAGTATGGTGGAGAAGTGAGACAGACCATTGAGGTTGGATAGAGTGGGCCAATGGGCTGTGCAGGCCTCCCTCAAGGCCACATTGTAAACATACCATGGGGTTGAGTGCAGAGCAGAACAAGTCCAAGGTGAGTGAAGATGTGGGACAGGAGGCAGGGTAACTTGGGAAGTAACTGGCTCTGGTTCCCCAACCAGGGAGGTTAGGGACGAGTGTGGCCACACCTCAAGAAACAAACCGAGGACAGGAAGATCACTGTGTGGCCACATTGTCCCCACCCCTTGGCTTCCCCCACGAGCTTGGGCTTTCTACATCCGGGCTCTGTAGACTTACCTGATTCTGCCACCTCAGCAATAGGCACGCCCTGCTCGTACGCCATGAAGCCCAGGACTGAGAAGATAGCAAACCCAGCCACGAAGCTGGTGCCACTGTTCAGACAGCAGAGCATAATACAGTCCCTGTTGAGAGACAGTGACAGGTGTCTGGGTCAGCTCAAGCAGAATAGGCACCTTCTGGAACCTTCCCCACCTGAGACCAGGGCATACTGTGGGGAAGGCAGCAAAGTATAGACACTGACAGACTCCTGTTTTCTAGATGAAGTATTTGTGGTCCAGAGAGGGTGGCTAGCTGGACCACAACCACACAGCTTTCCCTACATTGCTAGAAGACAAAGTGGGTCACAGAGAGAAGGATGTGACTGAAGGTAGGGAGCCTAGCTTTATTGAACAAGAGAAGGAAGACTCAGGAGACAAACACTGCTCTGATTCCTGAGGAGAGAGCCAGAGATAGCAAGCCAGGAGGGGACCATGCTTCCAAGTACAAAGCCCAGAAGGTGGGAGAAGTCTCCGTGTAAGAAGCTAGGTAAGTGACTAAGAACCTTAAGCCTGCAGCCCAGCAGCTTCCAGAGGAGAGGTTTTTTGGTAACACCCATCCTAGCTAAGCAAGGGAGAGGTTTTGTGGTGGTACCAATCCTGGCAAAGCCCTGCATTCTGCTCTGCATAGGTTCTGCACTTTGAGCCAGTTTACGGAGGAAAATGAACAGAGCAGTTACTCTGACCTGCTCTTAAGAGGGACTCACCAGCTGGGAAACACCAACATAAAACCCTATGGGAAACCAGGCAACAAGTGATGGATGGCGATCCAGAGACTTGGCCCATCCTTGCACAGGCCCTGCAACTCAGCCTCCACAGTGCAGGCTCACAATTCAAACCAGGGTGCACGCCAGTGCCCTGCTCTCTATGGAAGCTGTGCTTGGGTAATCCTGACCAATAGTGTTCTAGATGGAGTGACATTGTGGCCTTTGCTCCTGACGCAGGAGCTAGAGTTTACTGCTGCTTCCTATTGAATGGCATCTCCTGCTGACAGCATAGAGAATCTGCATAGACTCTGCTAGCCAAAATCTGACATAGCTACCAACAGGGGGTGGGGCTTGAGGCTATGGTGGTGCCCAGTTCTCTTATCACTCCTCATCCTGCCCCTCATCTGTTGTGCTCTCTGGCTTGCTCAGAGACTGTGCAGCTGTCACATGCAGGACTGAGAACTCTCCCCTCTTCTTGCATCCTGCTTTTTGTAATAGAGCCAAAGGTGATACTTATCCCAAGCCAACAATGACCTTGGTAATGAGGGCACAGTGGAGAGAGCACAGGACACAGAGTCAGGAGCCTGGGCTATGATTATCCTGCAAGGTCTTTTCTTTGGGATTGACCTAACCATGATAAAGCATTTTGGTTTGTTTCTAACCCCCACACTAGGGGGTGGAATCGAACCTCCAGGTCCACTGGTTTGGGTTTAGCCATGTGACCTACTTTCCAACAGTAAGATGTTAGCTGACACGACACAGACATTTGACTTGTATCTTCTTAACTGGACCTGTCTTCTATCATTCTTGTTATTAAAATAACTATTGTTGTTGTTGTAGTTGTTATTGTATGAAGAACTCTCCAGGAGACTAACTGTCCCTTCAGCCCGAACCACAGGATGTACACACAAAGAGCAGATTTGAGCTTGACCTGAAGCCAAACCCACTCACTCATAGCCTGGACAGTTTCCCCAGCCAACCTCAACACAAACACTCAGCCCCTGGGGCCAAGGTTACTTGTCACAAACATTACCATGGCAGCAGATGACTGATACAGGTCCCTTTAAAGACACCCTTTAGACAGTGAATGCCAGCTGGGTGGCTAACCTTGATTTTATATACTATCTAAAGCCTGATTTGCCTCTACTCTGGAAGAAACTCAGTGCAGCCTAGAGGAGGACCACATTCTTCTCGAGTCAGAAAGGACTCACACTTTCTCTAGCATCTTATTGTCCAAAATCCAGTTGCAGCTGCCCTTTGCATCTTTCCTCATCTAAGCTAAACAGCCCTGACTTATCCAGCTGTGGGGACAGAAGGAGCTGGAGAAGAGAGTATTACTCCATGCTTGCTACTTTCTGGATTTCTCCCATCATGTTTAAGGAGAGCTGCCGTGTGCCAGCTCTGAGTCAGGTCCTCTAATCCCACCACTGGAGTTCATGCTCCAGCATCAGTTATCAGGTAAACTGTAGCTGGGGATTCAATCCTCCCAGATACCCCTTCTGGAGCTACATAGCACTTGCTAAGAATCAGGGCTTCCAAGACCAGACTGGGCAGTTACCTTCAGCCACCATGAGGCCAGGGAAGGCAAATGTCCCTATCTGCAAATCCCATCTCCCCCATAGGCCCCTCTGACCACTTTCCTGTGTTTGAGTTCTTAGGGACCTCCAGTCCCCTCAGCACAGTATCTGGATGTCCGTCTCCACCTGTGAGCTCACTCACCCACACCAGGCTGGGCCCTGCCTGGCCAGGGCTGTTTTATCCCTCTCATGACTTCCCTACAGCTCCAGCAATCTCTGGGGAAGGTTTATGTAACCAGGGCTTTGAAGTCAGCAGGAGCTGAGCTGGGCTTGCATGAGCTCCAGAGGCGACTAAGCTGTCAGGAGAGGGGATTAATTGACTGCTGGGCAGACCTGTTTGCAGAACAATCTGGAAACAGATTTTTGCAGGCATCTGCTTTGTTCTACTGAGCAGACAGGAAGAGGAAAGTCCTATCTGCTGAGTTCCTACCAGCAGAGGGTTAGGACAGGCCCCTCGCACAAAATGAAGTGCTGTTCATTTTCAGATCCACTGTTAGGTTGCTGGTAGAGAACATCATTCATGTTTAATTTTATGTATTTTGTTCTAAGTCCCCAAACACCTTATATGTCACTATTATAACTTCCAATTTAATCAATAATTTGCATATTTTATTTGGAGTTAGGTAACAGATATTATCTGCTCTAATTTGATTTTCCTTGCTAAAATGGGGCTGGGAAAGGACTAGGACAAGGTCTAACTGTATCATAGGCTAGCCTGAACTCATTATGTAGCCCAGGCTAGCCTCAAATTCACAGCAATCTTGCTTCATCCTCCTGCATGCTAGTGTTGTGGACTAATATGCCTGACTTCCTTGACTCTTTTTTTTTCCATCATAAAAGCAATATGAACCCAGAGTAAAGAAAAATGCCTTCTATATACAGGAATCAAGAGAGGCCCAGCTTCTTGATGTGATATTTTGAATAGTTTTCTCTTTCCTCCCAGAAGTTTGAGGCGGTGTACGTTTTCGTGTTGTTTCCCTCCTCTATGGGCTCCATTTTAGTTTTCTACCATTGCTTTGCAACTTCAAATACTATCCTGGTCTGTTCTCATGGCAGTGCCCATCACAACGCCAGAGACTCCTTCCTACAGAAGGAGCTCCCAGTCACACAGTGTGATGCTCTGTCCATCTACCATTGAGTATTCATCTACTGTGTGCTACATGCTGGGCTCTTAGGCGTGAGGACAAACTGTCATCGAAGTCAAAGACCCCAGAGTGAGTTTGTGCCCTCCCTCTCCCACATTGCTGACTGTCCCTGGTCCTCAACCTCATGGTGGCCACTCAGGCTACAGGCCTGAAAGGATGACCCACACAGCCTTAGCCACCTCCCTGCCTGGTCCCCTCAAGGCTTTGAAAGTGACTAGCTGCAGGATGTCAAGAGGAGTTGGGCCAAGGATAGGCCAAGGAGGGCCAGCCGCTCTAGGTGGGTCAAGAGAGGGCCCCATGGACCTGTGAGAAGCAACAGGAGTCAGAAACAAGGTCCGTGGTGTAGAAACAGTGGGGTTGAACCAGTTTAGTTCCTTATTAGCCGTGTGGCCATGGGAAACTTATTGCACATATACACCTCTGCTGTACACACTGGCACTGGGTCCTGACTGGGGATGCAGGGTGGGTTTCCCGTGCATCCAAGTCAGACTCTGCTTGCATGTGGCAGTTTCCCAGTTCTGCCCCTGTGATCCCGGGGAAAGAGAATGGCTGACCAGCAACTATGTGTTCACGGCCCCGTGCAGTAGATAGCTACAAGGGTTTGGAAGCTGTGGCTGTTGTCGGGCTCACCTGTAGCAGTTGTTGTTATAGTTGTTGTAACTCCCCAGAGCGGTCAGGCAGCCCAGGCAGATGGCATAGGAGAAAAAGATCTGCGTCCCAGCATCCACCCACACCTGGAGGAGGGCACAAAAATGTGGGCATTGAGAGAGTCAGATGTGGGATGAGGGAGAGTCAAATATAGGAAGGAGTGTCCGATGGAGGAGGAGGGAGCTTGCTCTCTGGACATTCCCCCGCAAAGTAACTCTAGGTTAGAAATATCAAGCTTCCTAATATTTATATTCCTGGGGAAGACATTTCCTTAACAAATTCTAGATCTTTCTAAAGGTTGTGGTAATAGTTCACTATATAATGAGAACTTGGATATTGAGATGGGCCTGCAGGCATAAGCCTGTAGCCTAGCACTAAGAAGGTTGAGGGAGGAGGATCTCTGCAAGTTCAAGGCCAAGCCTGTCTACTCAGTGACTAGGCTAGCCAGAGCTACTTAGCAAAACCTTGTCTCCAAAAAATAAATAGTTGGTGATTTAGCTCAGTGGTAGAGCGCTTGCCTAGCAAGCACAAGGCCCTGGGTTCGGTCCTCAGCTCTGAAAAAAAGAAAAAATAAATAAAAGAAGTAAATAACACCAGGTGTAGCGGTACATGTCTTTAATTCCAGCACTTGGGAGGTGAAGGCAGGCAGATCACTGTGAGTTCAAGGCTAGTCTGGTTTACATAGTGAGCTACAGGACAGCCAGAGCTAAATAGTGAAATCCTATCTTGAAAACAAAACAAAACAAACAAACAAACAAACAAAATGGTATTTGGATATCAAGGGCCCTGGTTCCAGCAGTGTGACTTTGGGACAGTAGCTTAGCATCTCCTAGGCTGTTTCCTCATCTGCAAAGTAGGAAAAGGAGGACCCCGTGAGGCCTATGAGGATGAGCATATCAGGATTGGGATTCCTGGTCATGGGTCCTGTGTGTACCTGTTCATGCATGTGTGCATGTGTTTGGGTCTACCAGCCTACAAAAGATTTCCTAATGCCAGCTTCCCTGGGATGCAGACAGCCACCAACGTCTTAGTCACTAACATCCCGTCTGGTTAAAACTCCTATAGACAGATGACATTTCTAGTACTCTCCCTCCCTGAGGCTCTAGGTTCACTACTTCAAAGTCTCTAAGGAAAGCCACAGCTGAAACACAAGCTGGGATTTGAGCTGAACATCCAGCGCCACCTGGAGATGAAACTCAGCACTGAACACAGACAGTAGCAGCCGTTATTAGGCACTTTTGGCATGCAAGGCACCTTGCTGAGCCTCTGTGTAAGACTGCCTTGGAGTGTCAGCAGTCTTGGGCAGCCCTGTGCAGGGTACAGTTGATGCTCTTAGCCTTCTCTCGGAGCCAAGGAAGAAAGAGGGCAAATAACCTGCCCAAGAGCATACAGCTGGAAAGTGATGGGTGGAAACACACACAGATCTTCTAGAGACACAGCACTGCCAGACTCATGCAGGTTCAGAACTAGACCCTGCATCCTGGTGAAGCATCCCTACCTCAGAACAGGCCCGCACTGTGCTGGCAAATTAAGATGTACCAATACACAGGTATTGGGAAATAGAGCACAAGAATATTTTTTAAAGCCATTGGAATCATATTTTGTGTCTACTTACACACACACACACACACACACACACACACACACACACACACAGTGTTTAATTGAAGTTATGCCCTTTGGGTAACCTCTCAATAGTCAGAGACTAGATGGTATAAACCCCAGTGCTAGGCATGGGAAACAAACCTTTGCATTGTTGGTTAGAGGAGCCCAAGAAACTGCCCAAATGACACAGGCTATTGCCATAGATCATGGTGCCTTCTTGAAAAAAGAAGGCAAGACCTCATTTCTAAGAACTCTACATAGTTTTGACACAGGAGGAATCCATCTGGATCTGACCTAAATGTCTCCTCCCTGAGGACCACCTCTCATAGCGTCAGAACAATCCATGCAAGCTGCCATGGAGAAGACAATCAGTAGTCCTAGCCAGCTGTGACATCTATGAACACAAATAATGATCAGAATGACAAAAGACACTGAAAATTACAAAATCAATCTCTCTCTCTCTCTCTCTCTCTCTCTCTCTCTCTCTCTCTCTCTCTCTCTCTCTCCCCCGCCCTGGGATAACCAACAGCTGATCAATTGGACTTAAGGCTTGCCCAGTAGGAGAAAATTCATGCCTGGCACTGTAAACCTAGCCAACTATCATGGCTCCTGAGGTATCAGATCCTAAAGGAGAACCTACCACAGCCACTATAAAGCAGTATTATTCCTAACTGCCCTCAAAAAATACTTACCCTTCCACCCTTGGGTGATTATGGCTCTCACCTGTCTTCAGAATAGCTCCCTTTAGCAGCAGAGATCATCACAGAAAGCCACGACTAATCAGGTGCAGAGAGCATTGATCAGGAGAACCTAGCCCCAGTGGTTACATCTACAGCACATCCCTGTACCTAAGGCTCAGGAGACGTCTTGGAAGGAGGGATAGGAAGACTGGAAGAGCAAGAAGACCAGATATTGGCTGTAAGACAGTGTCTTCTAAAAAACAAAACAAAACACAAAGTGGAAGTTTGGGGGAACAAAGGGAGCAAACATGATTAAAACAAATTCTTTGAAGTTCTCAAAGAGCAAGGATATTACATTTAAAAGTATTTTATAAACTCCGCAAAGCTCAAGAATCACTGTTGCAGATGGAGAGTCAGGGTGGGTAGCAGTACAAAAGAGAATCAAGACGCGAAGAGGGATTTTCAAAGTGTCAGGAACTTGAGAATGCCTACATGTTGGCAGGAAGGGTCCAAAAGAGTAAAACTTGCTGAAGATTGAGGCAGGAGATGAATATGTTATTCAATGCTGCATCCTGTCGTGGTTTTCCCATGTGCCAGTCTCTGAGAATTCCTCTTTCTGCACTGAAAACCAAGCAGACCACAGGGAGACACAGAACACAGCTCACATGCTGACTCAGGAACAGAATGCCTGCTCCTGAAGGAGCCCTGTGAGATGCTTGGTGGCTGACTGGTCATGGGTGGCTATTTACAAGGGACTTACACCTGTGGCTAGTGGTCCTATGAGCTCAGCCTCCCACAGGCCAGAGCAGGGAGAAGCCTGCAGGCTAGTGGAAAAGCTTGCTCAAGCATTACTCAACAGAACATCATCATAGTCCTCAACTCTGAGTTAAAAAAGATTCCAGATCTCCTGTCCACACATCCCAATGATGGGCATCCCAAACCCATGCAAGGATTGGCACTTGCTGACAACTTTCCTGCAAATCCAACACCCATCTCTTCCCTTTGAGTATTGGGACTTCAGATTCTTTTTGGGAACCTACTTCTCTCCAACTCAGAGTGGGCCCATATCACAGGCCTGACTAGTTTTTCCAGGAATGTGGAAGACTTTGAAACCTTGGACTAGGAAAACAGTTAAGTGCTATCTGCAGAGTTTAATCAGCCATCCCAGGGAGCACTTGGAAAACAGTAATGCCAAGAGATATGTAGACTTTGGATGCCCAGCTCAAAAGGTTTCATGTGAGAATAATATTAGCATCTGAACTAGAGATCATTTTTATGATAGTTTGGCAAAATCTGTTTGTTTTCTGTCCTTATCCTAAGAACTTGCCTGAGGCTAAATTTAAAAGCATCAGCCTAATTTCTTCAAAGGAAGAGATTTAAAAAACAGTCCAATATTGCCTGTCATGTGGTTATTAATACTTAGTAATTAGCAGATTACAGTGAAAAAAGCCAATGGAACAGAACAAATACTGAATGTACAGTATGGACAGGACTAGGACCCTTGCAAACCTGATTTGACAGCCAAGTCTTGTGCTGAAAGAGAGGCTATGATTGTGAGATTAGAACTATTAAGGAGAAGACATATCTGCAACGGGATAAAGAGAAGGCTACCCTTAGTAATAGCTTGTTTAGAGCACACAAGACTCTGGGTTCAGTCACCAACACTATGCAGACACAAAATAAAAAGTCTCGAAGAAAGGAGTTTGAAAGTTCTTATCATGAAGAAACAATATATTTGAAAAGACAGAGATGTTTGAGCTGGTTTAAGCATTATGTAATTTGTATATACATTGAAATACTATCCCATCCATAATATACATACTATCCCATCAGTATAATCAATGTTTACATTTTATGTATTAGTTTTAAAAGCTCATTTCACTTTATTTTTGAGATGGAGTCTCATGTAGTCCAGTCTGGCCTTGAACTCCTTATCTAGCGGAGGATAACGTCAAGCCCATAGTCTTCCTGCTTCCACCTTCCAAGTGCTGGGATTACAGGTACCCAGTTCATGTAGAGCTAGAATCAAACCCAGAGATTTGTGCATGTTAGGCAAACACTCTTTCAGCTGAGTCACGTTCCTGGTACCAGGTAAAAATAAATATACCAATATGCAAGCTTTTTTCCTTCAAGTAGGGGAAGACTGCCTTTCATTACTGCTTTAGATCTGTTTCTTTAGGGACTTGTACTTGATTCGGGCCTTCTTTGCACAGTATTTATACTTACTGATTTTTTCACATTTAAAAAAGTACACTTCTTTGTTGGCTTATGCATTATTTGTTGTGGGTTTACCTGTGTGTACCTGCATGTGTGCCCCTCCGTGCCTGTCATCAAGAAACAACTACAGAAGTAGACTCTCTACTCTTCTCTCCACTTAGGTCTGGTGATGGAACTCAGGTTGTCCGGTTTCATGGCAAACACCTTTCCTTACTAAGCCATCTTGCAGGACCTTTCTTGTGTCTTAAACTATCTCTTTATTTCTATAACTTGGTCTTTGTTTTTCTCCTCAATAGTCTGTTTACCTCATGATACTATCATAGCCACAAACAGGCTTTTTGTTTCTTTTCAGTTTTCCTTTTATGAAGTGATCAGCCCTTCCTAGCTCTTCTTGGATTTCTTCTTTCCCCTACTTATTAATGCATCTGCCTTTTAGAGCTGGCTTTGGGATACTGCAGGGTTGGGCTGTCGTGTGGCTCTGACTACAGTGCATTCTTTACCATGGGGACCCTATTCTCAGGGTTTTCTTATAGCAAGCGTGTGTTGGATTGGACCACACTCCTCTTCTAGGGTTTTAGTGAAGACTGGAAGGGATGCTGCTGTGGGGAGGGATGGTGATGGTCCAGGGTGTATTTTCTAGTCTTTGTAGTTCTAGGATCCCCTCTTCAGTGAAGACTCTCTTCAAGAGTCTTTAAAATGGTGTATGTGTGTGTGCCTGCTTGTCTGTGTGTACATCACATGCATGCAGTGGTCATAGAGGCAAGAAGAGGGTGCTTAGACCCCTTAAACTATAGTTACAGAAGGATATCAACCATGAATGCTAGAAACAAATCCAGGTTCTTCATAAGACCAGCCAGTGCTCTTCACTGCTGAGCCATCTCTGTAGTCCTGATGTCAACCTCTCTAATAAAGACACATGCATCTTGGGCATCACACAGCCTGTGGAAATTCCAGGCTAGGTCTCTTAAGAATGTTCCATGAAGAGCCATGACATGTGTCTGGAAGGTTCCTCCTCTCAATAACTGGGTACAGCAGATATGCCCATGGCTAAGAAGATGCTGTTGTGCCTGGCTACCAGCCGGGCCTCTCGGTGTAGACTGAAGCTAATGAATCTATCAATGAGCTGCTGAAGTTGTCATTGTGAGGACTGCTGGGCCACTGATGAGCCTTGACATCTCAGGGTTCAGCTAGATACCTGCCTATTTATCACCCCCACAGAGCCTGTGCACGAGACCTCTTCCATCCATTGCATGGTGACCCAAACTTTCCCTGCTACGTCAGTAACTGCTTCCTACACAGTCAATGGGACAAAGGGACAAAGATCCAGAAGCTTCTTCAGGAAATTTTCTGGAGTCTGCAGGGACTGGTTCCTTCCACTTCTGTCCGTGTACCTTGACTAGAGTCAGGCCACAGGATCCCAAAATAAGGACAAGGAAGTCTGGAAACTGGTCCCATGAGGAGGGTATAAATGGCTAGAGGCTCCCATCACATTATCTCTAAGGCATAACTTCATGCACATATTTCTCTCACTACTTGAAATTTCTGATATACAGAATGAATGAATGAATGAATGAATGAATGAATGAATAAAAATATGGTGGCCATGGAAAAATTTGACAAACAAACAGAAGAGAGGTGAAGAAAACAAGGGAAATGAACACTTCTGACCCCTCCATGGAGTTGATGGGTCCCTCAGGAAAGACTTGACTTAACATTGGCCGAAGGGGACTGTGTTCTTGAGGCTGCCATGATTTAAATTTCAGGATTTATATGACATTCTTGCTGGGTCACTCTGGCACCTTTGCTTTCACTGAAGGGGAAATGGACTCATTGAAGGTTAAACAGCTCTTAAAGGAGACTCAGGTCTGAGTCTGTGTCTTTCTGGGTCTATGTTTCAGAGAATGGTGGGAGAGTTTCTTGGTCTTCAGCATGAACCTGGCATCCCTGAATTCTACAAAACAAATGACTTTATCTTGGTAAGTCCAGCCCCTTTGCTTGCATCTCCCAGGAGCTACAGAGGTGGAGGTTCCTATGAGAAATGACTTCCTATCCCTGCCCCCTACACAATGCAAGGGAAAAACAGTCTCACTAAACAAACTCTAAGGAAGCCAGGTCAGGGAAGGAGCGGATCCTCCCCATGTTCTGCAGGATGAATGGGGGGCGTGCTGGCCTTGCTGCAAGGGCAGCCCACATTCAGAGATTTTAGGGCAGATTTGTGTGGGAATAAGAAAAGCCCCTTCACAGCTTTCAGGACAACTGGTTCCAAGGAGTCCCAGCACATGGGTCAGGGTGCTACCTGCCGGCCCAGTGGGACCCTCATCATTTTGGAAGAATAGCTTTAGGCATGAGGACATATTCCCTTTCAAATATGTAGAGGCTATGCTGCCACAACGGGTGGCCCATTCAGCAGGGATAGCATGCTACAGTTCACACTATTGCACTGTGAGTCTTGTACTCACTCTGAGGCTGGCATCCATACCAAGTTTAGAGATATGGTTAAGTGGACCATTGGCTCACATTTTCCCCATAGCTCTGTCCCAAGCTTACTTATACAATGTCTAATTTTATCTACACATAGAGACAAAAGCTATGTGTCTTTTCAGTGCCTCTAAGATATGGGTGATTGTTGGGAAACAGGGGTCAGGACATTGTGCATAGGTAGAGACGGCGTCTTTCTGTTTGTTTCACACACAAAGGATAGACTCAGGGTTCATGCCTCGGGAACCAGAAGTTGTGCCCACAGGGGACTCAGCAGGCTAGTCACAGTGCTAAATGAGCCAGGGGCCTAGTGAACCCCACTCTTCCACAAGACAGCCCCTATCCTAAAACCCAGAGCAGAGAGAGACAGACTCCTGTCTTATATTCTGTTTTATATCCCCCCCTGTAACGCGGATACACTGGCTGATCTCTGAGAGTAAGAGTCACAGCAGGGACATGGTTCACCCAGCTACTCCCAGTAGAGATAAAGATGGAGAAGGAAAATCATTTGGCAGAGAAGGGCAGGTGAGGGAGGCAAGAACTGGAAGAGGTGTGCTCTTTGAAGGCTTCTGAGGTGGGATGGATGACCACAGAGAAACCCCAGCTAAAATGTACCTTCAGGTCTGCAAAGAGCCCACTGCTGGTCAGCACCAATGGCTGTGTCCCACAGGAGTAAGAACAGGTTGACAGTAACCCTGGTTACCACAGTGTCTCCAACCAGCTGTATCAGAGCCTGGGACCCCACGGGCTGGGCGAGTTGCATGTCTACCTCAGCTACCCTTCAGTCTCACTGTCAAGTTGGAGGTCTTCTGTCCTTTAGGTAGATAAGGCAGCTGGAAAGGGAATCTCCACCCACTCAGTTTGAGAAAGATGGACCCTGGCACATGTACAATTACCTTTGGCTTGGGAACAGATGCTTCTGAGGATAGGGGAGAATTCAGCAAACCATTGGTGGGGCGGCCAAACAGTAGATGGAGCTTGGGGACTCTTAACGGAACAATAGGAGGAAGGATTGCAGCCCCTAAGGTGAGAGGAACCCCACAGGAAGACCAACTGAGTCAACTAACCTGGACCCTTGGGACTGTCAGAGACTGAACCACCAACCAAAGAACATATACAGGCTGGAGCTAGTCCTCTCCACACACATGTGGTGTATGCAGCTTCTCTCCACACATACGTGATAGGTATGCAGCTTGGTCTTCATGTGGCTACCAAACAACTGAAATGGGAATTATTCCAAAAGCTGCTGCCTGCCTGTGGGTATGTTTTTCTAGCTGGGCAGACTTGTCTGGCCTCAGTGGGAGAGGAAGCCTCACAGAGACTTGAAGTGCCAGGGTAGGGGGATACCCAGAGGGTCCCCACCCACTAGAGGAGAAGGGAAGGGGACACAGGGGAAGAATTGTGGGAGAGGTGCTTGGGAGAGGGGCAGTGAATGGATGCAAAGTAAATAAATAAAAAGCAAAAAATAAACCAACAACCAACCAACCAACCAACAAACTTAAATATTGGTGAGGAGTTCCTATCAGATGCCTTGCTCGGATCCTCAGAGGGACTTGTGAACAGAGCAAAAGCTGTGTGTGGGCAGAGGCAGGTTGGGGTCTCACTCCTTCTGTGTGGCCCCTCGTAAATTCTTCCATCTCTCTGGGCCACGGTTTCATCATTCACGAACAGCAGATGAATAGAAACCATGCAGTGGGCACTGGGCACCTGCCCCTTACCCTGATACTTTTCAACTATGCTAAGAAAGCAAAGTCTCATGTCTTTGCCAATATCTGATAGCCAACCTCCCTCTCAGGCTTCTGAGATGCATCAGCCCTGCACAGATACACCTGGCTCCTCTGGTCATGAGTGCAGGAACCAACAATGAGTGGGGAGAGCCAATGCTTCTCAATTCCAAGGCTCCCTGCCTCCCTGATGCCCAGTGAGCACTGCCAGACCCAACAGTGCAAGCAGCCTTTGTCTTATGGTGCCAGGAGCCAGGACAGGGCTTGGTGACCCACAGACTTTTCTTGAACATTTTATTTTCAGACAGACACACAGACACATACAACTTTTTTAAAGTAGAGCCCTCAATTGAAGCAAAAACGTAACTATATGGCATGGCAGGAAAGAGCTGAAACAAGGTCTTTCTTTCCACCTTTTCTATTGGGAAGGCCTCTGAAAGGATTAAAAGTAGGTTAGAAGAAGAATGAAACAGCTGTGTTTCCAGTGTGTACCTGACAACGGCTTTTGTGGAAGTGAATAATTACATGAGAACTGCTTCCTTCCCACCTCTTTCTCAGCCTCCTCCGGGTTGCTAGGCACCCTCGCTCCTTCTCCCGGCTAATGCCACATACAGAAGCAAGTGAATACAGTATGGCCATTATGAGGGGCCTGGAGTCCAGGAGAAGGATTCAAATGCTCCTCCCCTGTGGCTTCTATGGGGAAGAGGGTTTGGGGGAGCTGACTTTGGATATATTTAAATGCTAATGTGCTGGGCCAGCAGGATGGTAGTGGTGGGAAGGGGCAGGGGATCTTGGCTTGAAAGCCCCACTGGAAACATGTTCTGTTGCTTCCCGAGTGGGTGCCAAGCCCTTCCCTGGGCAGCTGGCTTTGGCTACCCCCGGACCTGCCAGTAAAGTGTCAATGGGCTGGAGGGCTAAGCTGTGAGTACTGAGGTGCTGGCTGGCTCTGTGTGTGCGGAGTTTGGGTGTGTAGGCTGATCCTGGTGGCCCCTGTGTGTGCAGCGGTGAGCAGGGGTCACCGTGGCTGACCTTTGCCCAGGATGCTGAGCAGTTACATCCGAGACACAGAAAACAGGAAGTGGTTGGTGGTACCAAGTACGTGGCAGTGACCTTTGATGTCTTATATAGTAAAATCCTGGGGGCTAGGCATACCTGCCCCAGCTTATCACATGAGGTATTGAGCCCCATTTTCCAAGGGCTTAGCAGAGGAGGTCCAGAGCCAGGACCTCTTTCTCAGCTTAGAACCCCTCCCTCCTTCAAGATCTGTCCATGGGTGGGAGATCCAATTGAGCCAAGATATTCCCCACTGGAACTTCTTCAGGGGATCAGCCCTTGTGTCGTAGATGGCACATTCCATATGCAAGACTTGATATACACACATAAGTCCCATCGACTCCCACTAAGATCTACAGGTGGCCCCCACCATTGTGAACACCATGCTGATGACCCATCCCATTCAAAGTGACCTGAATCAGAGGTCCAGCCTTGCCTTGGCAGGGGTGTGGGCTGGCAGCAGTAGCCCTCACCCACAGACAGCACCAGGCCAGTGTGCCCTGGACCAAGCCAAACTCTAGCTCCCAAGTCCAACCCTGAGCTGGCATAGTCTCTTGTGTCAGCCAAGCAGGCCCTGGGATGAAGCCTTAGCCCCTCCCACTATGGCCACATTCTTTCCCCTAATAACTGTGGAATTGATTCAAAGTCAGGGGTGCTTTGTATCCTCTGAGGGCCAAGGCAGTGTGGGGTCCAGTCTACAGAAAAGGGTCTTGGGGTTGGAGGAGAGAAAATACAGCTGTCCGATGGAAGACTGCCCACTTTACTGGTCTGCCTACACACAGAACAGAGACCTCCCAGCATCCCATTGTGTTCTCTGAGCATCATCTGCCTGCCTTAGCAAAGATGGGATTCCATGAGAGCACACGACCCTTTGTGTCATGCTGGCAAGTTCTCAAGAACAGAGACCACCTCTGCTTGAGACTCAGCACACAGGAACACATCTTCAAGGTCCATGCAGAATCCCAAGTATCAAACTAGGTGTGGAACCTGTTGGACTGAAAAGGAAGGTGACCTGGAGATATCCCACGCAGATAGTCCCTGAAGTTCTTGAGCATTCCCCTAAAGCCCTTTCTTTTTCTCTTAGCCTCGGTTTCCTATTATGTAAAATGCAGAAACTAGACAGCAATGGTGATGGCCGCTATGTGACATGCATACCCCATTCTCACTGCTGCCCATGGCAGGCATTACTAATCAATCATTCTTCAGTCCTCAGTCCAGCTATGGTAAAAAGGGTCTGCTACCAGCCAGAGTTGGCAATGGAGTAAAACCTGGGAGATGATTGTTCATCTCTGCCATTTCAGGGAAGGAAGTAATAGCTAGATTTCAGGATTAGTTGAGCCCATTCCGGAAGTCCCATGCACAAGCCGATACATAATATTCTCACAGAAATACACGTTTAGTGGGTCACTGGTGCATGCATTGGTCTGGGAGACTGGAAGGAAAGAAGATGGCAGAGATGCAAACCAAATGCCAGATTGGGAAAGTTATAGTGGGACTGAAGTTGCCCAGCAGGGGCACTTCCAAGCAAGTGGCTGAGTGAGGGGTGAAGGGCATTCCTGAGCTCCCTGGAGTCCATGGAGCAGCTACAATTTATCAATGCATATTTGGTTGGAAGTTGTTCAAAGTTCCCAAGCAGGAATGTGCCCATGGGACTCACAGGGAGGCTGTAGGAAGAGATTACTCAATTCCGTGATGATCAGATGTCTGATGCTAAGTGGGAAAACACTCAAGTCCCCAGGGAGCCTCCTAGAGAGGACTCACGTTGGCTGGGGACTTCTCATAGTCACAGGAGCCAATGAGCTTCCGCCCTGGCTGACAGTCTATCTTGGGATGAGTCCCCTTGGCTGAGGATGAGAAGGAAATAGGTGCTTAAAGTGCTCTGAGCCACCCTTTAAGTCTGGGCAGATCTCTGAGCTTTTCTGCAGCCGAGAGGCCAAACCATCGCAGAGACACTATCTCAGTCATATATTCTGACCATTACGATATAGCTTCCAGATAGGGACATTCATAAGTAGTCAGACCCCCAAGATCCTCTGCTCAGGAGCCTGCAACCTAGCAGGTGTACAGTGGGAAAGGAACTCAGACAAACAGCAGGCCTGGAGGATGCAGGTCAGTTAGGCTGGGTGGAACCCCAGCCCTTCTGGGAAGACCTTGCAGAGGTTGAAGCCATAGTTTCTCTGTGGGTGACAGCACAGCTGGGAACTGACAGGTCACCCTGATAGTTCATGGCAGTGTTCATGCAAAGGGCTCACAGGAAACATTAAATGACCAGAAAAGGTCATGGCTATGCGTGTGTCTAAAGGGGATTTTTGAAGGGTCTAGGCCTGTACGTGATGTCGAGCTGAGAAAGCAAAGGAAAGTGTGTTCTCAGTCCTGCAGGCAGCTGCTCCTAAACCTTTAACTCCCTGTTCCCACCCCAGTCCTAGTTGTGGAGGCTTCAACTAGTAAAGGAGGCCGGGCTTCCCCGTTCTGGTTTGGAATCACCCCATTCACCAACGATTATCCTTACCCAGCTCTCTTTGGGGGATCAACACCTCCTCTCCCAAGGGCAGTAACACTTCCTAAAGAGTCAGCTTCCAAGGCTTTCCTCAGTGTCCCTGGGTCTCCCTGAAGCCAGGTCTCTTGGGCATCAGGTGCTCTTGGGAGTGTGAAAGGCCAGATCAGACTAATTAACACACACATTCTCTCACACAGTGTGTAGTGTGAGGTGAGAACACTTTAATTGACTCAGTAATTTCTAAGTATGCCATCCTTTGGATTTTAATGGGAATCGGTACCAGGACTTCTCCCTCTACCAAAATGCTAGGATGCTTAGCCCTTAAAGTAGTGAAGTATTTGTGTCAACCTCTGCACACCTCCTGCACATTATCTGGTCTATCGATGACTGGCAAAACCTAAACCACCTGAACCCATAGACAAGCTGTTGTATGTTATTCGGGGGAGAATAATGGGTGAAAGAGGCTTTTCGTGGTCACTGAAGATGCAGTTCAGAAGTGAGACTCTATTTGTCCTTTGGTTCCCTCTCTGAGATCTTTAACCATCCAAGGAGTCACCCACTATCTATACCCAGTCTCCAAGCAGGCTACACATCTGTCACCTGCCTCTGCTTCCCAAAACTACTGTCCCCATGGATCTTGAGGCCAGGCCTCTAGCAATCTACCTACCTCCCCTCATGGTCCTCTTTCAGCTTTCAGAACCCTCATCATCCTGAAAGGTCACCTTGCTACCTGTTCATATGGTCTGTCCTCAGCTCATATGAAAAGAAGTGACAGCGTTCTGTGTCCCTGGGAGTTTAACACCAAGGTTGGATGATGTTGGCTCAGAACCCTGAGGAGGAGCTCCAAACGCAGCAAGGTCTGGAGGCAAGCATGCATGAGAGGACAAATAGGGGACACAGCAGCCATGGCTATTCCCCCTCCCAAAGGATTCTCTGAAGCTCAGTGTCCCAGGCCTTGGGGCAAAGAAATAGAGAGCAAGCCAAGGTCCTTACTACTCATGCCTCCCTAGGTGACTTCACAGGGCCATATCTTGAACAGCAAAACTAAGAATGATCATTAAGAAAATAAATCAAGAAATGAAGGCTGACATGTCCCAGGTGAAGGGCACACATGCCTGTAATGCACTTTAAAATGCATAGGAAATAAATTGGGTAAAGGAGGAATAGAGAGCCCTAGGCAGCGGTGAACACAGTGAGTGTCAGTGATAGAATCTGGGGGATGGATGCTACCCAGACTGATGACACAGGGGATGTTCCCTGGAAGAGACAGGTCAAGACTACAAAAGGAAGGGGAGACTGTCCCCAGGACACTCTGGAGAGGAGACATGATTCCTGCTCAACGGCACTACTGTGTTGTTATTCCCTTTGTACTATGTTAGTCATTCCCTTTGACTAACATGCTCTTGGAGAAGAAGGGAGGTTTGTAAGATTCTGGAAGCTTGGGATGTTACACAACTCACACAGTCTACTTCCAAGGCTACACAAGCAGCAGTGGTACCAAGGGAGACTCTTCAGTGGAGGTCCAAGGAGGTTTTTCTTGACTGTTACTCATACTGGGGATGGGGGAAGCATTTTGTTGATGCAGCTGCTCCTGAACTCACTGGTTTATTATTTAAATTTGGATGAGATTGCCTCCTGATCCCCTACTTGTGTCCCATCAGGATAAAGAGACAATTCATTCCTGTCATAGCCTAAGGAATGGTCCAACCTACTGTTAAGATGGGGCTTCCCACATCAATTATTCTCAAGATAATCCCTCATAGGCACACTCAAAGACCAAATACTCCCAGATAGGTGTGCCTGGAAGCTTGCCTCCTATGAAGTTCCACATCCCTCTAAGTTGACAATGAGTATTTCAGACATCTTGGCTATATGCTTCCTTGAAGAGAAGCATCCACTGCATGGATAACATAAGGATACCCTCTCGCCAGAAAGACTAGAGAATATGTTGCCATCCCCAAGAGTAGCAGTATAGGCTGATATCACAAACAGGCTGTGGTGGTATTAAACACACATATGCACACAGACTCAACTGTCTGTCCAGAAAGAACCTGCCTGAGTAAGGAGGAATTACAATAAGAGACATGAATTCTGTGCTTCTACATTATTGCCTTCATTGGCAGGAAAAGTGTGTGTGTGTGTGTGTGTGTGTGTGTGTGTGTGTGTGTGTGTGTGTGTAAGGAGTTGGCCTGCCATTTCTTAGAGCTGGCAGAGTACAGGAAAAAGAGCTTACAGTTAAATATGTGCTAAAGAGTCTTTACTGGGGTACAGACCTTGGCACCCGTGAGAAGAATCAGATTGTGTCTGGGGAGAGAGAAGCCTATAGGTTCAATCTTTAACTCTGAAGGAAAAAAATCCTTAATGATGGCTCAGCACAGGACACAGACAATCAGGAAACACTCAACTGCATTGCTTAGATTGGGAACAACTTAGAAACAACAACTGTTAGAGTTCTCACAGCCTGGCTTGTGAGATTGTAGGGTGTGAGAATACTGGATCAGTCTGAGCTCTGTGGAAATGTAGCAACTACATAATGAAACTATGCATCCTTCCTTGAGCCCTGGGTGCAGAATTTGACACAGTGCTAAGGAAACCAGTTCCTGATGCACTGTCTCATAGAGCCATAGAAGAGACTTCGCCACCACCAGCTAAGATCCCCAAGAATACCAGGGGCTGGAAGACAACAGAAGGGGAGAATGAGCAAAGTGGTGCTTGATGGTGGTGCTTGATGGCCAGCTCAGCAGCCTGCAAGGACTGCGTTCACAGAAGAGCTAGTAAAGAGGCTTCTGCAGCAGGGATCTTGGGACTGTTACATGGCTTCAGTGGCTTTGTGGCCACACGGTGAAGTGTGATCTGTATGAGCTTCAGAAGAGGTTCTGACATATCTGTGATTTACACCAGCATATAAACTGGGCTTCCAAAGTACTGAAATAATCAAGAAGAGACAGAAGGAAGGGCAAACAGAGGGGTATGTTCGGGTTACCGAAAGGTGACTATGGCAAGATTTATATCAAGCTAGTTTTCCCATGGGTGTGGTAACCCTGGCAGCTAAATACTTTACTGGTGGGCACCTGGATACTTTTAAAGCCTGAAAAAATGTTCACAGAAGACATAAATGATACAGTAAGAAGACAAAGACTAAGCTTGTTCTAGTGGTGGGCAGTTGTACCCTCTGAGTATACATTATACAGTTCTTCCCTAAAAGTACACTGATGGTAGAGATCCTTTATCCAGCCCAGGGCCCTTCCTATTGCCAAAACCTAGAGCCAATCTGAAGCTAGAATCAGTTCCAGCAGCAGGCACAGCAAGGCACAGCAGGGAATAGCAGGGAACAGCATGGCCCTGCTCCTTGGGCTCCCTGTCAGCTAAGCAGTAGTATCTAGTCTCACCAAGCCTATGGGAGGCAGGAAGACCCCTGGAAGCTTCACATTAGGATGAGGAAGTTGGACATTTCATGGAGAATGACTGGATTTATAAAGAGCTAAATAAGGTAACATAAGAGCTCTATCCATGTGCTTGCCTACCCTCTGAATATTCTCTAGGACATGGGGAAATCAAGCTGGGACCAAGCTAGAAGCCTCTTATCTATTGGCTGGCTTTTATAATGCTTAAGTAGGTGGGGGATGGGGATTTTTGTTGACAGTACTATTCAAATATAGAGCCTTTGTGCTACATTAATAACCTACATGACAAGATGTGTCCTCTGGTTTATATACCCAGATCACTAGCCTCCTAGGATTGTGTTCATAGAATAACTAAGACTATTCAGGGTGCAACCAACTGATTTCCAACTGGATTCAAGGCCAACTCCAACTTAAGTATAATACTATGCTGCAGGGTAAGGCTCATTGCTAGTGAGATCATAGGCTCCCATGGAGGGGGACAACTTCTATTGTTTTATTAAGTAGATGTAATGTGTCTGTCAATTTGCTTTTAAACATTTTTAGTTTTGCCATGGAATATTGCTGCTGTTACCCCCAGCTTCAGAAAGAAATTTTTCTCTTGCAGTGTAGGTTGAAGACTCCTAGCCATCCAAGCTGCCAAGAATAACTGACTATGGCAAAGGGTGCAATGCTTGGCCATAAATGTAAGACAATAACCACCCACTCCACTCTCAGGGAACAACTCAGAAGAGGGGAGATCCAGAGGAAGGGGTGGACTGTCGTGTATCTGTATTCTCTCCTGGAGGGACAAGGAAGGCTCAAAGGACTCAGGGAGCTAAGGCAACTCATAAGGTTCAGAAATCACAGAGGATTACAAGACTCACAAGGACCCTCTCCCAAATAATATAGCAATAAACAATTGCTGGAGAAAAAGACTTTTCAGTAGACTTGTGACTCATCACCCATACTGAGAAGGATTCTTAGTGACACATCTGCCTTGGAGTTATGCCAATAAACTCATTAGTTCACCAAGCAAAATTTGGGTGAGTTCATTTCTTTTGGCTGTTATTGGTACCCTATCTGGGATAAACAGACATTTGTTCATATCTCCCTGGGAAAAGTCATGCACATGCATGCTTCCATTAGTGGCAAACTGAGTACAGCTCTGGGCTTTTTGGCAATGGCAAGAACAAAGATGAGTGTTCAATGTGTAATCAGTAAACCAAAGAATTCTGGGAACTCATCTATCTCTTCCTTGACATCACCCCACAGACAAATGACACGTTAAAGTACCCAACATCATCCATCAGTAAGCTATGTGCCTATTTGGGTGACTCTGAGCCCTTGCTTCTAGACACACAGCCCTCTGGATGAGATGGTGCAGCCTTCCATGGATCCAGAGAAAGTGAAGGACAAGTTAAGTACAAGAAGGCTTGTCTCTGTGGTTCCATTTCGGTCTTTATTTGAGATTTCTGTCTTAGACATAATTCCTAGAGAAGTCTATGACTGCTGTTATTTCCTCCATCTGATTTTTTTTAGGAATCCTTCTTTTTCTTTAAAATAATGTTTTATTTGCTTATTGAAAGTTTATACATTTACCCAATTTATTTTAATCATATTTATCTATTACTCCCTGCCCCCAACTTGCACAAGTGTCTCCACCCCATCACCCTTCCAACTCCCTGTCTTTCTTTTTTGTTGTTAATGATAATCCTCTGAGTCTAACGAGTGCTTCTTATATGCAAATTGGTGCGGGGCCATCCACCAAGGCACAGGTTACTAACCACATCACCAAGAAGAGTGACACTCCTTCCCTCAGTGGCCATCAGCTGTTACTACTAGCTCTTCTGCTAAAGGCAGATTCTCAGGGCTGCTGCCACATTTACTCTGCACTGTTTTGACTGACTTGATCTTGTGCAACTAACCACAGGTGTTGACATATATAGAGGCCATGTCATGCCAAGAGGGTGCTCTTTCTTTATGACTCTGTGACTGTTCAGTCAGTCACCCATTTAGCCGTCTAAATGAACACCACAGCACACACTATTCTAGGCATGAGCATAACTTTGAGATTCTACAACCAGTATTCAGTGGATATCTACTATGTGCTGGGCAGCACACAAACCATCTCAAGAGGAAAGTTGAGTAAGATGTTGTCCACATATTGGAAGGGACTGATCGTTTGGGTAGTGGTTGAGTATAACCTGGTTTAATCACATACTCTCTTAAAATAACATCCACCTGTCCCATTTCAGATGCTATGTAAAGTAGAAACATGCAGAGGACCAAAGATAAATCATTTCTCTTCTGTGGGCTTTCCCTCAGGAGATACCCTGAAGATGTGTCTCTGGACTTTGGACAGTGGCTTGTAAAGGTTAGTGATAGTGCTGGGCCCCCAGAGTCTGCACGGGGAGTTTCCCATCATGCAGCACAGCTTCCTGAGGTGGAGTGTACAAGACAATGACCTAAGCCTCTGTAAGGTTGGAGGAGGAGCTGTATCTCCTTGCCTATGCCTGGTGAAATGTCACTAAGGTTTTAATCAAGGAGTGGAATCAGGCTTGAGTTCTTTGTGAGCAAAAGCAGGGCTGTGTTTGCCCTGTGGGTGCTCCAGAGCTCAGCTTGCATATGGGAAGTGAAAGAAATGGGACAGGAGATTCACACACCAGTGAGTCTGCACAGAGATGGACATCAACTGTCACAATCCCAGTCACCCAAGACCTATCAATGCCCCATCATCTTGCTGCTCACAGGCAAAAGAGACCTCGCTCTTTCACAAAGCTTTCATGTACAGTAACTACTGTATCCATGAGGTGCTCATTGTAATTATGGTAGAAGTGTGGGGCTGTTGAGAGCCTCTCTATCTCCCTCCCTGTGGCCTCTGCAAATCTCAGGGCACTTTTTTCCATGGCAGACTATTAGTATATCTGACATTCTCTACCACTAACAGAAGTAGAAAGGACAGGGATAATTAAGACGGATGTCCAGAGATGTCAAACTCCTTCTCTGAGGTCACAAAGCTAGTGGTCAGGACTCTATTCCGTGGCAGTCTATACTTATTATTTGACAAATGATGAGACAGATTCAAAAAGCTGGAAAAGTGACAGACGTTTCATTTGGGGTCCTATGTCCCAATCTAGTTCTCCACCAACTGTGGTGACACCCTGTCTCTGGGACTTAGCTATTCCCCACTACACTGCCTTCATTACCACACAACTTAATAAATGTAATTGCATTCTAGACAAGAAGCAAATTGACAGTGAAAATATGGTCTTTAGGAAATCATCAACCAAGAAATGTGACTTTGTCATGGCGATATTTGAATTAAGAATAACTAGAGGTCATTTCACTGAATGCTCATATGATGCTCAAGTAATTAGTATGCCAGATTTAAGACCAGCAGATAAAGAGAGACAAATGCTAATGATCAAGGATATTGTCATGGGAGATAAAGAGAATATACAAGCATGATACATACTTGGCATTTTGAACTACCAGTCTTGCTCGGAAGAAGATAGAACTGTCTCCCTATCAACAAAAGAAATGAGAAAAGTCAAAGATGAAAGTTGAAGAGAAAAAAAAGACCCAGCAACCCATGAGAACATCTGAGCAAATAGAAGCCCAAGAAATTGGGTTTTAAATACCTTTCCAAGGATAGCACTAAAAATTTGAGCTCTAGGTATGCCTACAAGTTAAGATGAATTACTCCGCAGAACTATGAAGCAGAAAGTGAATTTTCTGTAGAAAATAAGAAGTTACAAAGTTATTTTTCAGCATAGCACCCAACATGGAAGTACTAGATATATGTGTAATCATATGCTGCTTTCATCAATGTAGACACTCAAGCCCAACATGCTAATTACCATCTTTAGAATTCTATACCCAGATAAACTATCACTCAAGAGGAAAAGTGGGATAAATGCATTTAGCCCTATATAGACTGAGAGGGTTTAGTTTCTCTTAAACCCCATGGAAAGTACTAGTAAAGGATATACTTTGCCAGGAAAACAAATGTAACCCTATAGAAAAAAAATGAAAATGATAGGGAGTAAAGAAATCATTACATCATGGAATAAAATCCAACTATTGACTCCTAAAAAGTAATGAAGAATTTAGATGTATATAATTGAGCTGATGAGTGGGGTATTTAGAAGGGTCTTGAGTCCTACTGTTTATTGTTCAGACAGAGGATGAGGCTGGTGATAGCCATGCTGGCCGAGTCAACACCCATGCCTTTCACATTCTCCCTTGGCCTCTGTAGGGCTCACAGGTGAGCCTTCATCATGGCTCTTCCTATCCAGATAAACAGTGGCCACAGTTCTGGTCCCAGCTTTTCAATGGCATCCTCAGAACACTGTTGGATATCAGCAGGCCCCTGGAGCTAGAGGAGGGACAACCACAAAAGTGAACAGTCTCTCTTCAGGAAGATGAGGTACCAGCTCCATGCTTAGGCCCCAAGGGAGACTTAAGATTCTATAGATTGGGGGCTGGGGACTTAGCTCAGTGGTAGAGCGCTTGCCTAGGAAGCGCAAGGCCCTGGGTTCGGTCCCCAGCTCCGAAAAAAAGAACCAAAAAAAAAAAAAAAGATTCTACAGATTGTCCTGCTTTGGGGTCTTCAGTTCTAAACATCATTACTGCTCAACAGACATCTTTACAAAGGGAAAATCCTTTCATAGCCATGTTCTTTGTGATAGCTAAGCATGGTTGCCAAATTGCCCGTTAATTAAAAGTCATGACACTGGGCATCCATATGTAGAATGTTTCTGATCAAATTATTTGAAATAGGAAGACACACTCTAAATTTGAGCAGCACTGGTAGAAGCACAGATAAAAACAGAAAGAAGTTTTGCATTTTCCTGCATGCCTTTGTGCTTGCTGGCAAGTCTATCTACCCTGGTGTTTCCACTACTGTCGGCTCATTCATTGACAATAGAGCAAAGGTCAGAAACTCCTCAGAACTCTATCAGCACCATATTGGGACCTCTGAGACATACAGCATCATGGAATGAACAACTATCAGGCTGGTGGCCTCTCTCGTGTGAGATAGCCATTGTTGGACTACTCCGACTGCATCCTATAAACCAATCTATTGTGTTCCCTTTTAACACATATTTCTTTTTTTGATTCTGTTGCTCTTAAGCTGCAGTTCTCAGTCTGTGAGTTGTGAACCTTTTGGGGGTAGAATAACCCTTTCACAGGGTTTGTCTAGACCATTAGAAAACATAGATATTTATGTTATGATTCATAGCAGTATCAAAATTATAGTTATGAAGTAGGAATGAAAATAATTTTATAGTTAGGGGTCACTACAACATGAGGAACTATATCAAGTGGTTGCAGCATTAGGGAGGTTGAGAATCACTGTTCTAGAGAACCCTGACTAATACACTCCTCACCATAGTGACCTCTGGTCACACATGACTGGTGATGATCTGAAACTTGCCTACAGTGCATGATGCACTGAACTATAAATGTGATTTAGTTTCAGTCAATTTAAACAGACGAGATTTGTGTCTGCATATCTGGATAGCACAACTCTAGGGGAGTAGGACCTAAAGAGCTTACTGTATTCTACCTCCAGGAAGCCTCGGGTGGTCCTCTACCTCCTCCCACCGTAGAGTAGGCTGGAAGGCAGGAAGAAGGCCCAAACTCCAAGAAATTCTTGCTTGAAGAATATCTGTCCTCAGAACAATAGCCATTTTAGACATGAGCCTTAACTGATTGATCTGACAGGTCTCACCTACCTGGAATGATTGCTTAGGCAAGAATGTTTCAAACATCCACCTGTGTGCCAGTCACTTGACGGCACTGCTGAAATGCCGTCTTTGAGAGAGCAGCCTCATGACGGAGCCTGAATGTTAGCACTTCTGACAAACTCCTAGAGATAGCATGGCTGGCTTGAAAACAGTTTGTGTAGTAAGGTGTGAGCAAAAAAACCAGTATGAGAAAGCCAACATTTGCACCATTCCAACTATAGACCATTCTGGAAAAGACAAAACTATGGAAACAGAGAAAATGTCAGAAGGAGGATGGGTGTGAACAGGCAAAATACATGAATGTTAAGGCAGTGATCTTACTTTGTATGGTGCTTTAATGTTGAGTACATGTCATTACACAGCTGACCAAATCCACAGAATGTTTACAGAATGTCTAGCACACAGGATGTAGGCACCTGCCACTAAGCATGATGACCTGAATTTGATCCCAGGACCCACATGGTGGAAAGAGAGAACTGACTTCCATGTACCCTTTAACTTCCACAAATGTACTATGGTGCATGTATGTGTGCACACAAATGAACAAATAAAAGTTTAAAAGAAATATAAAATCTATGGGCATCAGTGAATATAAGATATCAAAAATGGCTCTGTAATTTTGAGGAAATGGACCACCCTAACAATAACAGAAAGCCTTGGGTATTAGCGAAACTTTAATGAGAATTCTGCAACTTGAGTTTCTTTTAAAAAACACAAAAATATCATAATAAGGCTGTTTTCATTTTAATCCCAGGTGTGAGGCTATGGGGCCATTCTGATGTTCCTCGTGATTTGCCTCGTGCCCTAGCAGAAGCTTGGTTTTGACAGCTGCAGATAGTTTCTGAGATTGTGTGACATGTGGAATTCTGGGAATTTTCCAAAGGGTATATAAATGCTAGGATCCCAAGAGACAAGGCTGGTGGTTGGTGGTCATTTGGGGAGTTGGTTTTGGTTTATTAGTAGTCATGCTCAAGGAAGAAAGAAGAAAGAAATTAGACTCACAAATTCTCATTCTCTCTCTCTCTCTCTCTCTCTCTCTCTCTCTCTCTCTCTCCCTCCCTCCCTCCCATCTATTCTTCTTTCTCCCCTATATCGTGATAGGAGGTGAATCATGGGGTAGGGATAAAGGGTGGGGAAAAGAAGAACCCATAAAGTAGCAAAGACAGGCTATAGGAAACAAAGTCATTCAGACTTTCTGTTTTCTATTTGTGTAAGCTTAAAACACCCCCAAAGTAAAACATATTAATGAAAGACCCTACTCAATTAAAACCCTCTGTTCCAGAAAATATAAACTACATCTATCCACCTGATCCCCTACCCATTCCCATAGTGGCCAGCCCAGTGGCTAGTAGGAATGGACTCTTGGTCTATGAAAACAAAGCCAGGGTCAATACTTCATAAATATGTTCTGGGCAAATAAGCTCAGGAAGGAATCCAGCCAACAGCCCATCTGGGGTCATTAGACAGAGCTGATGTGCTTCTCTTGGTATAGCGTAGCTTGCCACCTATACTACTGAGCACATGTCATGAGGGACTTTGGGTGTCTCCTGGAAGTGACCCTACTACCTCTTTGCTGTCAAACCTTGTGAGCTTCAGCTACAGCACCTATAATGTCATAGCCAGTATGTTATTTCTCATGGCTCTACAGCCCCCCTTCATCCTCAGCACCTAGATGCTTACTTAGCTAAAGCCCCAACAACTCATTGGCTATGTGGGCCCACTTCTCCCTCCTTCCCTCCTCCATCTTGTCCTGTCCGTTTTAGACTCCTGAAGAGGCTAATAATAGCTGTCTCACCTAGACTAACCATATCCACATGGGCCAGGGGACAAGTAAAAATTGGTCTCTGCCCTCTAGGTTCACACAACAGGACAGTCTGAAGGTGAGAGAGGGCAAGTTTCTAAGATATAGCCACCTAGGAATGCAAAGAGCAGATTCAAAAGCAGCCAAATCCCTAGCACACACCGCCTGGCTTCGCTCCGTCTGCCCTGAGCTAGACAGCCTTCTAAAATTACAGATCTCTTCACACCAATCAACTTCTCATGCAGGCGCTTTCCACACCTACCCACAGACCACTAAGGGAAGTCTGTATTCTTTGGCTTGACAGCTACAGTCTCTGGAGAGAGTAACATGACCTTTCTCTCTTTAAAGCCACATTACATGTTACATATAGTTGCTGGTTACCAACTCTCCCCTGCAGTCATGTCCCTCTGGCCACTTCCTGCATGTATACAGGCAGTTATTCTTTTGATTCATGCTTTTTCCAAACTGCCTTCCTCCCCCCACCCCTTCTTTCAGATGGCAAATTAAGGCTCCACTAGATCTCTAGGACAGGCAGCCAGAAAGAATTTTTTAATTCACCTCTGACTGTTGGTGTTCCTTAAGATAAGCTACCATATGGCATCCATCCACTTCTATCTACCCACCCTCCCATCTGTCTGTCCATCCATCCATCCATCCATCCATCCATCCATCCGTCAATCTGCTCACCCTTCTACTATCTACCTATTCATACATATATCCATCTGTCCACTCAAACACCATCCATTCAACCACCCATGTATCCACCGTCCATCTATTAATCTGCTTACTCATCTATCTACTCACCTATTCACCTATTCAACCATTCAGCCACCTATCCATTCATCTAACATTCATCCGTGTGACCATGTCTGTCTGTCCATCCACCAGTCCATATGCTGCTGCTACATCCATCAGTCCATCTATGCATCTACTCAACTACCCATCATTCATCTTCCCACTTATCCACCACTCATTCATCTGACTTCTCAATTATTGACCACCCATAAAGTTGCCTAACATGCATCATCTGCTATCCATCCACTCATTCATTTATTCATCCATCTGTCTGTCCATCTATCCATCTGCCCATCTACCCATCCATCTCATGATGATTAGGATTTTCTCATGTCCTGGCCTCAATCCCAAGTGCCAGGGAACCCACAATGGATGACCCACAAACATCCTCTGTTTATGTAGAGTTGAAGTTCTAACTGATGATACTAACCGTGGATGTATTGATGAATAAACATGAGATTATTTCAGGCAGCTACCAGCTCCATGAATTAAAAAAACATCACCGGGTTTTTATTCAAGTCATGGGTTGAGAAGAGACCTGATGTGGGAGCAGAATGAATATGTGAGAGGGCCAGCTATGGGATGACATAGAGAAAGAACCTTGAATGATGGGTCCCTGGCAGCTGGGGCCAGGCCCATTGTGACCTGGGATTGTGGGCCATGTGAGATATGATGATTGATGATATGACCTATGATGATTGAATATATTGGCAAATACCGCCAAATGTCTCCTGGGAGTCAGAATTTGCAACTAAGCAGCACTGCTCTAGATCAAGGAAATATCTATAGTCACCTTCTCCAAGCTGAAAGCCAAGGCTTGAAGGAACCCATAGGGGAACCATAACTCAGAAGCCCATTACCTCCTACCTAGTCCTGTGAGGCCAATTTTTTGGAGTCAGCATGTGGCTTCCACAGAGCTGGACTGTGAAGATGTGAGGGTGAACCCTCACAGTGTGTTTAGCCCACACAAGGTCCAGCTGTCAAAGGCTGGAATAGGATGCACATGAAGACAAAAGCCAGCACTCTTCAGAGGAGGACAACAGAATCTAGTGTCTACGCCAATTCTGTAACATAACAGTAGTCAAAAACTACAAGCAACAAATCAAATAAGAAAACACAGGCTTTACTCTAGGCCAGAGGTTTTGCATTTAGTAGACATCAGTGACCCTAGATGTGTTCAGAGAACTAAAGGACACATCCAAAGCACTGAGGCAGGGAGCCGGCGATCCAGAATCTCCAGTGAGCTCCTTCAGAGTGCTGCAGGAAGGCAGCGGACACAGTGAGGGAAGGGTGGTAAGCAATAAGAAGCAAGAGCCCCGTTGAAATGCTTGCCCACACTGTTTAGACTGAACTTGAATCTGCCCAACGGCTACCCTCAAAGTGGGACACCAACAAACCAGAGGCAGCAAAGTCAAAAGAGAATGGGAGAGGGAGGTTTGGAGGGAGGAATGGAGGGAGGGGGAAGATAGACAAAGTTTGAACACTGGGAAGTAAGTGATGGGCAGTTGCTTCAAATTGGAGATGAGAGAGCTGGACACAGGATGGGGGCAGTCAGAAGTGGTGCCTAAATGGTGACAAAGTATCTAAGATCCTAGGAAAGAAGCCATGTGGTGACTTCAGAGTCAAGAAGAAGAGCTGGGACTGGGAAGCAGGCGGTCAGACACAACGGCTTCAGCATTGTGCTCAGCTGAATCACAAGCCTCTGGGCTCAGGGATAGTTGGGTTTTAAGCTTATATCTCCTAAAAGAACTTTGCTTACCCCATAGACAGAGCACAATGGTTTTTGGTAGTGATTTGGTGGTTAAGTAAACTGGAGAGACAAGACAGTTATGGTGACTGGTAGAATATCAGATATCAGTAGATGATAACCATCAGTAGTTACGTTTTAGATGGCAGCTAAGTGTGTGCTATGTGATCGTCCACATTCCAGGATCACTATGTTGATAGCTATGCCAGCAGCTCTCTTACTCCCAACACTAATAAAACAGATAAGACATAACCTGGGGCCTCAACTCTTTGACAGCATCTTTGTGATATGCAGAACCTCAAGGAGGAACCCAACAATGCTGTCTCCATGAGCTAAGAAAAGGGGAAGACTTCCTGCCTTTGGACAGGAGGTTAGGTAAGATATACGCCAGTTCCAATCCCCAGTACTGTCCCTCCATTCTTACTATTGACCTAACCACAGCTCTTGAAAGAGACAGGAGCCTCCCTGAAGACAAGAGCCATGTGTGATGAGATAGCTAGGCTGAAAAGTAAACAATAAACTCACAGTGCTAGAGAAACCACTTAATGCAGAACCAATGTATTCAAAGAAAAGTGTAAGGGACTTCAGTTTCAGGAAGTAAGCATGAGATCATATCAGTGGCATTTTATCATCATCATCATCATCATCATCATCACCATCATCGTCATCATCATCACCATCATCATCACCACCATCACCATCATCACCACCACCATCATCATCATCGTCGTCGTCGTCATCATCATCACCATCATCATCACCATCATCGTCATCATCATCATCGTCGTCGTCATCATCATTATTATTAAAATGTATCTGCTATCTCTAAGTCAGTGGAGGCACGGATATTTCAGGTTCAGCCCAGAGGCCATGTTTTATTCTAGGTCTTGGCCTGGAACCAGAGTACGTTGCCACCAGGTGGCAGTAACTTCATGTCACCTTCTTAGTGGCTCAGAAGGCTTTGAACCAGGGTCTGGTCTTCTTAGGTGGTCTGACTTGTTCTCCTCTGGGGTGGGGAGGCAGGGAAGGTCCTGTCCTGAGGTCCAGCATTTGGACACCTCATCCTCAGGTTCTGCTCCCTCTGTAGAGGGGGCAGCACAGGGAAGTGGTGTACCAGGGCTGCCTGGGAAAGCAGACCCGAGAGTTGGATCTGTGACAAGCCTTTCTGTTCTCGCCCTGAAAACACACACTCGAAACACAATGACAAGGGAGAGCGAAAGGAATCTGGGGCAGGGACATTGTGGTTTCTTGCAAGATCCCCTTGGCTCCCCAAAGACTGAAAAGACAGAAAGTGAAAATCTAACGGGGTGAAAAAGGAGTTGGAGCCCTTCACACTCCAGGGCTAACAGTGAAGACAAACAGAAGTTTAGAAAGTTCTGACCATGGAATGCAAAGCACAGGGCAAGCTGTGCTGTATCACACAAGAAATGTGTTTTGTTGGATCCTCGATAAAAACCTCAGTTCCTACTTCCAAGCCACCTTCCCCTTGGGGTGTGGGGCTCTGAGTTGTCCTACTAAGAGCCAGACACAAGACAACATGGCTCAGGGTCCTACTATGTGCCAGGCCTGGGGCTGGGCAGCAGAAGTAGGGAATACAAGGGGTTTGGCACATGTGTGCATCTGTGCTTTGGGGCAGCTCTGTATGGAAGACCCTAGAGGGCAGGTGAGAGTCATGATGCCAGAGAGAGAGAGAGAGAGAAAGAGAGAGAGAGAGAGAGAAAGAGAGAGAGAGAGAGGGGGGGGGGGGAGAGAGAGAGAGAGAGAGAGAGAGAGAGAGAGAGAGAGAGAGAGAGAAAGAGAGAAAGACACAGGATGGGAGCCATGCAGCTGCACAGCGACAGTAGACTGAGTATTCCAAAGTCACTGCTTCTTGAAGAGCATGCTCAGATGTACTGGGAACTTGGGCTGCCATGACACAGGCAGTGAGCACTACTGGGATCAACAATCTTCCTTCCAAGATATACTCACGGATCATTTTACCTCACTATAGACTGTGCCCGGGGCTGGCAATCCAACAGTGGGTAAGCAGGTACAACCCCAGCCTCACTAAGTCTACACTACAGTGAAGGACTGCAAGTCCTACCTAGAAGCCTTTACGATATCATCAATGGTGGAAAAGGAGCTTGAGGACTGACAAGAGATACAGGGGTTAGGGAGGACATGATGAGGTCTTAAATTCTGGGATTCTTCTGGCAACTACAATAGCTGCATGCACACCATTACACGTTTTAAAACAATTTCCACAGCCATCTTTTCATGCCCACAAATAAAAGGAACTAGTTCCATTTTACTGATGAGGAAACTGAAATGGTCCCAACATTCTAAATAAAGGGCGGAGTAGTGCGACTCCCAGCCCCAGCCTATGCACTAACATGCACAGGGGGAGCAGAAGCACCTGCTATGGAGCGTCAGGTGGAAGAAGGCCTGAGAAGGCAGGTGAGGGTCAGTGAGGGTCAGATGCAGTTGCCTACAGGCTTTGGCACTGAGAATGAAGAGACAAGGTGAGTGGCCAGGCTGAGACCCCTCCAAACCAGACAGCCTGGTGAATCCTGCTTCAGTTGAGTCCTAGAGGTTGAGTGAATGTTAGGGTAAGGAGTTAGGGACAGAAGGAAAATTGTCTGTAAAGAAACAGCATGTGTAAAGGTCCTGGGACAGAAAGGACACATATGTTTGAGGCCCAGAAAGGAGGCTCTTATCTGGAACAAACAGAGCTAGAAAGCAAAGCAGGGATGGGAAAAACACAGTATAGATGCAGGTCCCAGAAGTCTTGGGGAGTGGGGCAGCAATCGGAATTACTCGAGTAACCATGAGCACCCCAGAAAGGGTTTAAGCAAAGAGCTGCCAATCAGATTCACATTTCAAACAGCTGTTTTTTGCACTGGCCAGAGAGCAGCCTGGAGGGGTCAGGTATCATTTCTTTAAACCACTGAGGGGCCAATCCTGTCTTTGTGAGGGGACAGCAGTAACCTGCATAACACCAGGGGCACAGAGTGGGGAACAGAAAAGGCACAATAGGATCTGGTGATCAGTAAAGCACTGGGTACTCTGCGGCAGAGGTCAGCGAGGACTGAAAGGTAAGTGTGTGAGCTATGCAAGCTGCAGAGGTCAGCCGAAGACTGAAAGGTAAGTGTGTGAGCTATGCAAGCTGCAGAGGTCAGCCGAGGACTGAAAGGTAAGTGTGTGAGCTATGCAAGCTGCAGAGGTCAGCCGAGGACTGAAAGGTAAGTGTGTGAGCTATGCAAGCTGCAGAGGTCAGCCGAGGACTGAAAGGTAAGTGTGTGAGCTATGCAAGCTGTGCTTCTGAGGCGGGCCAAGTGCAGGTGTGGCTGGAGTCTGAGACTCGGCCTTTAGGATGTTCTCTATGTGTCCAATGATGTAGCAATTTCTTATGACAGGGACACATTGTATCTCTGTGTATAACCGCCTCTGAGCCTGGGGGGTCTTCAGTGACTCCCAGAGTATGTGGGTGGTTGTGGAATCCCCAATCCAGATGTCCACACAAGGTGTTGCTGTTCAACTCTTTCTTTGCCACACTGAAGCAGAGCTGCAAGCCTTCTCCAGAAACAATGTGAAAACAAGCAGAGGGCTGGCACTGAAGCAGAGGCCATACTTTGCCAGACTATACTCTCACAAAATCTACCTGGAAAACCTACCAGCTGGTTCCAACCTTTTCAGGCCACTGATAGAGAAACTGAGACTCAGAAGGAGACCTGGGAAGGCAAACCTGAGACGGTCAGAAAAAGAGCTGAGTAGATTGCTAGGCCACAGGTTCAATCTATGTTTTCAGACTGTGTGTACGTGTGTATTCAACTGTGTGCTTATGTATGTACATGTCCATCTCTGTATAGATGCATGTGCACATGTACATGTTTTTGTGTGTAGCTATATGTGCATGTGTGCATCCATGGGCTGGCTGGTTTTGTGTGTCAAATTGACACAAGCTGGAGTTATCACAGAGAAAGGAGACTCCCTTGAGGGAATGCCTCCATGAGATCCAGCTGTAAGGTATTTTCTCAATTAGTGATCAAAGGGGGAGAGGGCCCAGCCCATTGTGAGTGGTGCCATCCTTGGGCTTGTGGTTCTGGTTCTATAAGAAAACAAGTGGAGCAAGTCAGAGGAAGCAAAGCAGTAAGCAGACCCCCTCCATGGCCTCTGCATCAGCTCCTGCCTCCAAGTTCCTGCCCCTGCCCTGTGTGAATTCCTGTCCTGACTTCCTTTGATGATGAACAGCAATGTGGAAGTGTAAGCGGAATAAACCTGTTTCTCCCCAACTTGCTTCTTGGTCGTGGTGGAATAGACCACCTCTGCACCATTTCTGTAGGAATAGAAACCCTGACTAAGACAACAAGTGTATTTGTTTCCTCTGTGTGCATGTGTGTGCGTGTGCGCTTGTGTGTCTGTGTGATCACAGGTGTGCTCGTGAGCATTTTTACCTGTGTGCATGCATGTTCATCTGTGTTTTTCTCCCTCTCTGTGTCTGTATGTCTCTGTCTCTGTCTCTGTCTCTGACTCTCTCTCTCTCTAAGTATGTGTGTGTGTGTGTGTGTGTGTGTGTGTGTGTGTGTGTGTGTGTCTGTATGTCTGGCTCTGCATGTGTATCTGCATGTGTCTGTGTGTGAGTGTAGGGCTCTGAGGAAGTGGCACTTGGATGCCTCCAACCTTTTCCAGGAGTCAGATTCATCCCTGAAGCTCCTTACTTAAGTAAGCTCCTACTTCAGTGTCCTTCAGCCACCCCAGACCCACTGAAAGTGAGCCCTGAGGCCTGCACCTTCAACAGCTCCAGGCACCCTGATGACTGTCAAGGTCTAGATGTCATGGGGGATGATTGTGGTCTCTTTGCTGACCTTAAGGCCAGGGAGGAAGAAGGCAGTGACCAGGGGAGACAGGCAGGAGCTTGCTCTGTATGGATATAGGACCTGTAGACCCCACAAGGGAAGACAGAGCAGCAATGGGAAGTATGAACCCCAAACTGCTGGGTTAGCAGAGCCGCTGCTGTCACAGCTGTCATTGGCCAGGCCAACAGCACACAGGAGCCAATTGCTTTCTTCCTGAGGATTCCTGTGATTTGGAGTGTGACTCAGTTGCCTGTAGCATTCAGAGACATAGCAAACTGGCAAAGATGAGCACGTGTCCCAGTCCACTGGCCTCATCACTTATTGTCACAGACACCTCTGAGTTGTGGTAAATAACCTGTGCTCTGCAAATCTTTCCATCCACACTGCCCAGACAGAGGGAGCCAGAAGCTACAGGCTTAAAATCACTCGGAAGCACCAAATTCTGACTGGAAGCGAAACACCAATTCCATGTGATTCATGTGTGTTTGTTTCTATATAAAACGGGCATTTCCTGGTGGACGAACTGACTCTGAGCAAGTAGCTTCCTATGCTGGCATTCCTGTGAGCCTGGGCACACCCGAGGAATACTCCAGTGAGCTCTAGGCTAGTGTCTGGGAAACTCTCTGAAGGCTTCAGGCAGATGGTGCAGGTTGAGGGCTCGGCTGATGAGGGGGCTCTGTTTAATACACTCCCGGGCTCTTCGCCATGAGCAGTGAGAGGGGCTCAGGCATAAACACTTGCCACTCATGACTAGAATAATCCAGGCCTGACTAAAGGTGAGCCGATTTCTCCAATTCTTTATGTGGAGGTGGGGTCAAGGGCAGGTTCGGGTGTGAACTATTCTACCAAGAAAGCCAGTCATAGAAAATATCCCCTTTCTCCCCAAGACACCCCTGACAGGTCTGCAACACCAGGCAGGGGAAAATAGCGAAAAGATTTAATCAATTCCTAAATGAAGTTTAACATGTCCTTTACTTGTGACTGTGAGTGTGGCAACAAGCCACAGACTTCTCATGAAGGAAAGCCTAGATATGATGGTGAATATCTATAGTGAGGCCTGGATAGCTCAGTGGTGAAAAGCACATATTGCTCTTTCAGAGGACTGGAATCCAGTTCGCAGCACCGGCATCAGGATGCATACAATCACCTGTTAACTCCAGCTCCAGGTGATCTGACGCCTGTGCCCTCCTCCCACGCCCACACATACGCAGCATACACACATGTACACATGATCAAAATTAGTTGATTAATTAAAATTAAAAGCAAATAAATAAAAATACAATATCTATGATGAGTGTTGCCTTGAAATCATGATACTGGATGATCACATGATCCCACCAAAAAAAAAATCCAAAACATCCCTGATCCCAAAACCCAGAATCCGAAATTTCCAGAATGTCAACATAATACAAGTAGAAAAGCTCGTGGCAAGAGACTTTGTTTCCCAGACAGCACAACTAAAAATGCATATAGAAGATATGCATGAAACAAATAAATCCATGCTTACAACTGGGTACCACCTCCAAGACACTCATCAAATATATGGAATATTCCAAAACTCAGAAAAATCCCAAACCTGATAAGTTTGATTCCAGACATTGCAGGTGGGATCATATGTTGAAGGCACACACCAAGACGCTTCTATGTTACCAGGTCACATAGTTAAATGTTTTAATACACTTGCTTTCCTATGTGTTTAATGGATGCATTAATAATTTTCATCCTGAGGAGGCCACCGGCTTCCACCTACTTACCTGGTGGGTGAGTGGATCAGCCTCAGTGGCTGGTGGGTGACATTGTGCTTTTGAGCTGCAGCCCTTACCTGTGGATCAGAGAGCCGGGAGAGGTCAGGGTACAGGTAGAACTTGATGCCTTCCGAGGCACCCGGCAACGTGACCCCTCGGATCAGGAGGATCAGCAGCATGATGTAGGGGAAGGTTGCAGTGACATACACGACCTGCGTTGGAGAAGAGAGACAAGAGGTAGGCAGGGGTGGTAGTAGTGGTCTTATCTCACTCGGCACAGCTCCCTCTGCACGATGCACGCCATCCTTTATGGAGGCTGCCCTGAAGTCAATAGAAGCATGGACCATGCTCTCTGTATCCATCTGCACAGCCCAGTCTCAGAAAGACAACTGGCCCTGAGCATCCTCAGGGTCTTGTTTCCATAGCTGCCAGGAGCCATGGATGCGCATGCCTCTCACATCACGTGCAGTGTTTGCAGAGCGCTCCATAGTTCTCCGTGTCATCACTTGACAGCTGACAACATCCGATACAATGCGAGCACCATGCCGTCGGCACCCTGCATTATCTAGGGAACAATTACAAGGAAGGAAGCCTACAATCCAGTTCCCATGCAAACATCCATTCATTATTTCTATCTGGGTTTCTCCGAATTCACAGATGTGGCTCCTGTGGGACTGTACTGACAGCAAGTACCTAAACTAACGTCAGAGAGGCAAAGAGTAGGATGACCGTGCCTCCCTGGTCGTCTTTGCCATGTTGGGTGTGACAGCCCCGTCAATCAAGAGGAACCTGTGCAGGAGATGGATCTTCCAAGGTTGTATATGGTCAGCAACAATGTGTCCTACGTTTAAACCTTGTGAGGGGAGGGAGAACCTGTTTGTCTCCCTCTGCCCACTCCTCAGGGGAGCGTGTACAGAGGGCATATGAGGAGCTTGACAGCAGTGGGTTTCAAACTCACAGAAAGACACTGAAATTACAACCCTGTACTTGGAGCTCTGGGAAAGAAGTTTCTCAAAACAGTTCCAGGTGGGTCACTTGATAATGTTGTCTATCTGACTCCACTCATTTTAAAATGTATTTATTTACTGTATGGTGTGTGTGTGTGTGTGTGTGTGTGTGTGTGTGTGTGTGTGTGTGTGTGCATGACATGGCATGTGTATGTAGGTCGGGGAAAACATTCAGGAGTCCTTTCACCATGTGGCCCCCAGGGATCGAACTCAGGTTGTCAGGCTTGGCAGCAAGCACCTTTCCTAGCTGAGCCATCCTGCTGGCCCTCTATTTCATCTCTGTTTAAACCTGGCTGGGACTCTTTTAAATCCATTTCACAATTCACTAATGGTTTAAGACTTGCAATTTTGAAAAGAACTGTTCTTCGTAAAAATCTTTTCTTTTTATAACCTAAGATAGGCTGGGACATGGGGGTAGGAAAGGAGATGGGAGGTGGAGCCGAGAGTAGAAGAGGAAGCTAAGAGGGCAGGAATGACCCCACACTGGTTTGGAGCTCTCTGGCTCTGGTCTGCAAGGAGGTCAATGGTTCAACCCAGAGAAGCTGAGAGAGGCTGAGCCAGTAGAGAGACTGTGCACTCAAGGACACATAACCTTCCTGGAGCCCTCTCCTGAACACTGCTCACACAGAGCTGGCCAACCATCCAACCTCTGGACCCCAGCCCTGGGTCCCCACATAGGTGCCAGCCCTCCTCCACTGGAGGACCCTGCAGGACTCAGAGTCCTGCCACATTTAGCCTTTTCTCCTTTGTCATTTTCTATTCTCTAATCACTTGCACTGTCCCTTTTGGGGACCTCCCACTCCTGTTTAGAAGGGAGCTTCTAAACAGCTAACGAATCATGGCCAAGTATGGATTCACAGCCAGGTCGACTTACTTCCAAGGTCTCCTATTTGAACATCCCAATATTCCACTCATGAGATCATCACAACATTTGTGAAAATACATTATTATTTCTCTCACTTGAGAGAAGTTATTTATTAGCATAAAACGCATGTTTAAACACAGTCCTCGAACAAGAGGACACAAGGATCAGCAGAGATGGTGACAATGCATCATCCAGACACACCTGGAAGGTTGGATCACCTTCTGTGGGTGCTATCTGTGTTCTTCAATGATAGCTCACTTAGCCCCCAGTCTACCAATGCCTGCATTTAAGCTGACAAGTGAGCCATGGGCTCCCTGGCACGTCGTATGACCAATGCATTCTCATACTGTCATATACAATGCCACGAAGTGTAATTCAAGGAAAAGGGCATGCAATTCAGACACACAGTTGGAGTAGGTAGTCAATATTAACAATAAGAAAAAAGGTCAGTCATGGCTGTAGCTGGCCATTGGCCAACAGGCTGACTGCTGTAAAACTCTCCTCTTCCACATAGCTTCATAGGCCTTGTCTATGACAGATATTCAGCATTGCACACATATTCTGTAAGGAACGCTTCTTAGGGCTGGAGTGATGGCTCAGGAGTTAAGAGTACTTTCATTTGCTGCTCTTCCAGATGACCCAAGCAGAGCGTCCATCTTCTGCACTGCTCACAACATTTTTAATTTTCAAGCTCCTCCAGAACATCCCACTGTGGTCTCAACACTCAATAGCCTTTCTAGCCCAAAGTTCCAAAATCCTTCTACAATCCTCCCCCAAACTTGTCAGAAATACCCCGTTCCTGGTACCAATTTATGTTAGTCAGGGTTTATAGTACTGCCATGAAACACCATAACCAAAAAGCAAGCTGGGGAGGAAAGGGTTTATTCAGTTTATATGTCCACATTGCTGTTCATCACCAAAGGAAGTCAGGAAGTCAGGACAAGCACTCAAGCAGGGCAGGAACCTGGAGGCAGGAGCTGATGCAGAAGTCACAGGAGGGATGCTGCTTACTGACTGGTTCCCAGTTCTCATATCAGGTGGCTTACAACCATATATGACTCTAGTTCCTATGGATCTGACACCTGTGTCCTCTGAGGGCACCTGTACTCATGTGCATGTACCCACACGCATGTGGATGTGCACACATACCGAACCCCCCACATCTATATATAATTTTAAAATAAGAAATTTTTAAATATTTTAAAATATTGATTTATTCATTTATTTGGTGTGTGTGTGTGTGTGTGTGTGTGTGTGTGTGTAGTTATGAGTATGGGTGTATGTAGGGATATGGAGGGGTGTAAGTCAAAGGACGTTCTACAGGAGTTAGTTTTCTCACATGGGTCCCTGGGATTGAACTCAGATTGCAAGGTTGGCAGCAAACACCCTTACCCTCAGAGCCATCTCACTGGCCCCTGTCTATACACACTTGACTCTTTCGAATACTGTTAAGTCAGCTCAAATCTACAAGTCAGGAGGAGGGTAACAACCTCGGTGCCCTCAGCTAGGGTAACAACTAAACAACCATGCCAATCAGTGCAGTAGGCAGGAGCTGCCATGTCCCAGATTTCTTTCTCCAGCTTAGCGGCCATGAGCCCTTGCTCTCACAGCGGAAAGATGAGAATGCTAAGCACAAGGACAACTCACATTCACAGGAATTCATCCTCAGCCTGCAGGACCACGTTAATGAGGCTGAATTTGCCAGTTTCCCTATGTTGTCTTTACTGAGTAGATAGGGTCACTGGGGTACCCTTTAGAGAATCATTTAAGACCTGACCAAGTATATCCTCTGGGCCCAGGCAGTGTGGATGGCAGACAGAGACTCATCCTGGTGGTGGTGTGCGTGCGCCGTTAAATGGCTGCTGGTTCTCAGTGATGACTCTGAGGCCACAAAATGAGCTCCCAGAGTATGCTTCTGCATTACGTTCGAACAGCCAAGCCCCCTAACCATTGTCCCTACTTTCATTTTTATACTTTTAACAAAACCATAAAAGATAGGTAATATGCAAATGATTTGCCCACAGACCATAGTGTGGGCATGTTTACTACTAGAATGAAACCCCTGACTGGCATGTGTTACCCAAGATTCGCTCCTAAGCTAAAGTGTGGGAGCATCAAAAAGGATATAAAGGGTGCAGGGGGGTGAGTGACATCAAAGTCGAAAATGTAACATCTCCCCAAATCCCTTCTCATGTGTTTCTATTTTTGGCTAGACTAGGTATTTGTGTTATCTTTGATTCTTCCCCTCACTCCCAGCTCCAGCAGCTGGTGACTGTTACCGTATAGATATGACTGTCAAGAGATTGCCCACAAATGACATGTGCCAGCACTCACTTCTCTTGTGCACTTGTCAGACTCTACTAATCAATCCCAGCATTCCTTGCAGCTGAGCCTGCCAGCAGCCTCAAAGCCCTCCATGTATTATTCTGTCACCCCTGACCTACTCCACATATCACATGTGCATTTCTTGTTTCCTGCAGGTTAATGGATGTGTAAGATCCAGGTCTGGTCCTTAAGGAAAACAGTGTGCATGTGTGTTTGGGTCCCCTGGAGTCCTGATAACTGCAAGGCAGGGTCAAACAGGTAAAGAAGGCTGCTGAGCCAAGTGCCTCCCAGGTCGCTGAGACGGATCCGTAAAAATGATTTGGAGCCAGGCATCCCTGGGTAAGTGGGAACGGCAGAGGCCAAGGAAGTGGGATGGACACAGAATATGCCTACACAACATCAGGAAGCTTCCAAGTGGTCAATGGGGTGATGGGGAGGTTGGCCTCGTTCCTCAGCTGTCCCCACATGCCATCACACTCAATTCCCACTGTTTGGCTCACTGTGTTCTGCACTCACAGCAAGGGTCCCTCGCTCCCTTCCTTCTGGGTCACTGTGACAACCCTGTGCTATCCACACTGCTGCCCAGGTTCAGAAACAAAGATCTGGCTCATCTCTGTCCTGTGAGTCGTAGCCAGCAGCCCATGCTCAAGGTGGGGTGGAGTGAAATGGTTGAGCCTTGGTGGCAAGTGCTAGCATCCAATCCCGCTTCTTGCTGTGTGACTTGGCAGGTCTCCACCCATCCCCACCGCCAGTTCCTCACAGCTAGGGAGCATGCCAGGCTCCTCCAAGTCCCCTTGCCTTTTCCCAGCCTTCTTTTGTCCACAGAGTCCATGGCCAGCTCAAGGCCACCCACGGTGTTCACTCTCTATGTGTCTGAGTCTCCACACAGCTGGCTGAGCTTCCTCCAGGTCACATGTTCTGCCCTCCACCAGGATGTCCTTGTCCCATCTCACAGCTCTAGAAGCAGAAGCTCACAGTGGCTGACTTGAAATATCTCCTGCTCACCTCAGCAATGCCCTTTTACCCCACACAAACAAAACTGCCAGCCCTGATGTGGTTGTAAGGAATGCCACGTCCTGACTCAAAGCCTGTCACCCATCACTTGAGCTATCCAAGCCCTCTCCCTAGCACCAAATACTATGGTTGCCTTGCCTTAAAGGCTCATTCATGATATCTAAAATGGAGGGATGGACTTCGACGTTTCACACTTCTAATACTGCACTCACTGGTCCCAGAGCACAGAGGACTCTGGTTGAGATGGGTACAGTCACTATTTGTTGGGTGAGAGAAACACAAACTTAGGGTAGGATGCCAGTCATCTAGAAGATGGTTTTGCACCAGGTCCATGTGAAACATGGGAGCCTTGTGAACTTAGGTTTGGTGAGTATTGGATTTTAGGAGGTGTATCTGTTGGGAAGGTCATCACAAGGTATATTCTTGTAACAGATCACACACACACACACACACACACACACACACACACACACACACACTGGGAGTCAAGGATCTCTTGATGAAGGTCCTCCCTGACAAGGAGTAGGGTTCCTTTGAAGTCATCTGGGGACCCAGAATATGTCTGGACGAGGGAGGAGTTGTTCGCAGTGCTTGTGACTGTGCTGAATGATGGGTGACTGAGATAGGCACAGTAAGTCCTTTGACAAGGTAGCATCCAGCCAGCCTGTTCCTTGATGTTGCCAACAGGGGCTCAAACACAGGGAGGTGGGTGTGGAGGGGGGAGGGTCCCATTTGTCAGCCTCCTTAGGCTCAGGCAGTGAGGCCTCCCTGCTCGGAGCATACCCCTGGGTTAATGAAGAGTTTCACTATTGTTGAACCCCCTTGCATCAGGTCACCTCCTTCTGCACAGAAAGGTCGAATAGTTGTGGTAATTACACTGTATCCTGTCTTAATTGACTCTAATTGCTCATTTGCATCCCAATACTGGAATCCTAGGGTGCTTTTCCCCCTACTTCCAAGACACTATTTATTTCATAGCAGGAAGACTGTCTGGTCACTTGGAATGCCACAGAGTTTGCAGAAGGGCCTCCCCTCCCTAAGTTTTCAGGACAATGGGGCAAGTTATAAAGTGGAGTGTTGTTCAAAAAGCTTTTGGAAAGTGAATTGATGTGGGGACAAGGGCCTAGGTCCCCAGGGTCAGCAGATCCAGAATGCTGTGTGGACTGCTCAGGCAGATTCCATCCTCACTGGGGGAGAAAGTATGATACAGTGAAGACGGGGACAGATGGGCTAATTTAAGCCCATCCACGCTGTATTCCACAAATGGACTCACTTATATGAGCTAATCTTTGCTATTTATCCAAATCTTCTTAAAGGCAGTATGCCTCTTATGTTACCAAACATGACGAGGAAAACTGTGAACTTCTGCCAGAGAGCAAACCATCTCTAAGACCAATGGGTTGGCAACCGCAGAATTAAATGTGATGAACTAAGATGAGAATAAATTCTGGCACAAGGCTGGATGTCCTTGTGGGTGCTCTGTCTGTGTCTACAGAAAGAGAAGCAAGTTTGAGAGGGACTAACTCGAAACCATCTCATCCCTGGACTCTGCCAAGGAAGCAACCATTCCACAATATAGCAATACTCTCAGCTGCCTTTCATGCAGAAAAGCTCATTCTAGGGTTTGCTCCCAGAGGAATTTCTTCTATAGTTGTAGTGAAAGACCAGACAGATGCTATGTGAGGTGCTCCCTGTGGTCTTTGTCAAGTGCTAGCCTTCCCAGAGGCAGGACCCCATGGCGCTCTCCAGGGTCCTGACACTCATTTGGGTTGCACTAACTGCCCAGAGCCTTGGACCATGCTTCCATTAGCTAAGCACCTGGGTGCCAGAGATGGCTGACAGGGTTACCTCTAGCCTGCCTTCAACACCACTTATGTGGGTTTCCCTTTATACATTGCAGACTGAAACCTTCAAGATGGCTTGTCCCGGAGCACAGCTCCAAGCACTCAGAAGTTTGTCCTCTCTGTGCTGCAGCTTCTGTTCTTATCCAGGAGCCTCTGGCATGACTAGATTTTGACACGAAGTCATCATTACCCACTACCCCCAGCCATGGCAAGCCCGTGAAATCCCCTGTGCCCATTCTCTTCCCAGCTGGTCATTCCAGCACAGCCACCTGCCCCCTGGGTTAGAAAGCATAGCACTAGACATCCAGTCATTACACAAGCATTCTTTTGACTAATAACAGACTGTTGTTACTCTCCCTAACCCAGATTTCTAAGGACTGCTCCCAGACTTCCCAAGGAAGACTATCCTAACCTTCACCAAATAGTCAGACATACCCTCCACTAAGGACTTGTTGGATGTGGAGAAGATGAAAATCCAAAACATGGAAGTTCCCATGGACACAATTAGCTTCCCAAAATTTTTTACTACTCTTAGAGATGTTTTCCAAGAATATTCTAACAAAACTTGTGTATGTTTGGGGGAAACATACTTCTAAGTAACTAAATCTAAATTGGGTAGTGCCATGTTTTCACAGACAGTAAGGGTATCTCCCGACAGAGCTATTTTAACAAAACAGTGCTGTTTGCTTATGTAGATGAAAAGATAAGCAGCAACTGACTAATAACAGCATAGACTACCTGATTGTCACCAAATGCTGTGTCACTATAAGATGCATGTGTCACACTGGCATCTCTAGACAGGTTTAAGGAGGAGGAGAGGAAGATGCTGTGAGACAGCATCAGAGCAGGCTCCAGCTGAGTGGGGTGAGCAGAACTTGGAACTCACTGGAAGACCATGAGGAAGCCCCAGTATCTACTCCCTCTTTTGCACTAAGTAAACCCCTGTTTAGAGTGTGCATGCATGTATGTGCAAGGTTACTGACAGCTGTCTTCCTCAATCACTCTCCACTTTACTTTCTCAGATAGGGTCACTCGCTATGGAGGTTTGTTATTTGGCCTCACACACCGTTTGTTCACCTTCCTGGTGCAGGGTTTGCAGCATACAATGCCACACCAAGACTTTTGTGTGGCTTCTGGGATCCAAACTCCTTACTGACTTACTCCCCAGTCCACATGGAGAGGTTTAATGAGAGAAGAGTAGAAGAGGAGAGGAGTAAAGGCCAGCCATGAGCACGTGGAGGGAAGTGGGGGAGAGGAATGGGGAGAGAAGGGACAGAGGGGAAGAGGGGAAGAGCAAGAGAGCAGAGAGTAAAGCAAAGAGTCAAGACTCCTCATTCTTAACAGAACTTACAGCTGCCTAATCCCAACCTCCCTCACAGCTAGGTGGTCACGTGAAGATAGCTGGCCAATAAGACACAAACTAAGGTACTATGTACTTCTACAGATCATGCAGGTAAAAGGAAGGGCTAGATCTTTCCCTTCCATCTTGCCTTTGCATAAGCTTAAATGAAGACAAGATCTTTTAGGTTATGAAACTGTGGGCAGTACCCTAAGATAGCCAGGAGTGAGAACAGGGGGCTGAGCTCCCGAGTCTGATCCATCAGGTGAGAGGAAGGGAACAGGACTTAGTGGAACAGAGAATCTAGATGCCACCAGCTGCCTCTCTGACCTTGTGTAGGCACCACTGTTCCCACTGTGGGTCTGGTCTGAGTCTTTTGTTGTTAAGTAAAGGTACTGGCTAAGAAGACCCATATCCCCCTTCACAGACAGCGATGCTGAGGATGACCTGAAGATCCCAGAATCAGGCCGTTAAGGTTCACCATCTGCTACTTCTGGAACCAACCAGGAGTGTCAACAAATAGGAGAGGCTCAGCTATGAAATGAAAGCTTCAAGCTTCCATGCCAGGGTCCAAGAGCAGTGTTGGTGAGGACCTGTACATTCAATACATTACCACATACAAGGTGTGTGTAAGTTCCCTGAGTCTTCCCAGTTTGTGAAGAGAAGCCAATTCCCACGCAGATGATAAAGGTGGGTCAGAGGTCACCATCATCCAGTCACGAGAAACGCTGGAGTGGCCTCTCATCCTAGCAAATGGGCAGTCTTTGCAGGTAGGGAACAAGGTAGCAGGGGTTCTAGACTTCAGACAGAAGCTGCACCAATCTCATCTCAGCTACAAGGGGATCAGAGCAGTGATTCTGGAAAATACTTAGGAAATGACCTCACTCATGAACGTGGTACTGACTGGGGACATGGAGGCACCGGAAAACTAATGTTAAGAGTGGCTCATTCACTGGCTGGGGAAACCTGAGAGCAAAGGGCCAGGAGAGAAGACGACCCACAGCATAAACATACATGCATAGCCATCACTCCCAGATGCCTAAAGAAAGTGTGCATAACAGCTGATTGATAACAGTAGCAAAACTAGTTATAAGTAGCAACAAAAATAATTTTATGGTTGGGGGTCACCACAAGATGAGGAACTGTATTAAACGGTCACAGTGTTAGGGAGGTTGAAGACCACTTATAAACAAACTATGACCATGTCCCAAAGGAAACACACTTTTGCAATCAGGAAAGTACAGGATTCCTGGTCAGATCCCCATGGCCCCAAAGCCTGTACCCTGACCATCACATGGACCAGTGGCAAGTTTTTTCCTTAGGACAACTTTACACCATTGTTTCTTGCTCTCCCCTGCCAGGGGCCTTTGCTTCTGCCCTACCCTTTCTTGCTGCCTCTTTAATCATGGCTGCCTTCACCCAGGCTGTAAGAACCACCCTTACATGGCACGTAACACTCTACAGAACAGTAACACCACACAGACACAAGTCCAGTCTCCAGCATTTCTTTGTGCATCCAATAGACTTCTGCCAGCTAATGTCTTTCTGGGTTTTGATTCGCTTTTCTTTACACCGAGGACAGTAACACCACTCATTAGATGTGTCTTTGAACCTCAGGTTCTTGCAATGACAGTGCCCACCTCTATGCTAACTCTGGGAGATAACCAAGCCAAGGTCCACACAGTGTCAGTCCTACATCTTGGCCCATCAGCCTTTAGTAAATGGCAACCTTCTCCCTTTAATTCTGCCTCATCTTACTTCATAATGCAGCTAGTCAATGTAGGAGTCAGCTTCCCACCTCCATGATGTAATACCCAAGACAGACAGCTTAAGAGGTGGGAAGTGTTATTTTGACTTCTGGGTTTGGAAGTTTTGACCCGTGGTAGCTTGGTTTGGTTATTTTAGGTCAGTAGAGACATCATGGTGGGGATATGAGTTAGAGGAGATCCATTTACATCATCATCATGGTCAGAGAAGAGAAAGAGGAAATGGGAAGGCTAGGGGAGAGGAGGAAAGAGAAAAAAGAGGAGAAAGGGAGAAGAGTGGGAAGATGAAGTTTGATGCAGAGAGCGGAGGATGAGTGTAGATCCCAGCATCATATTCAAAAAACACGCCCCCAGTGACCTAATTTTCCTCTACTAGGACCCACCTACCAAAGGCTGGACCATATCCCTACATTGCCATGACTGATAATTTGGCCTTTAACACACAGGCCTTAGGGGGCTATATAAGATTTAAACTGAAGCAGCTGCTAACACAGATAGACGGGCCTTTACTCAAAGCTGCTCAAGGCTAAGGGCTGTAGGCTTCCTCATGGGCTATGAAGCTTTTCTTATCAAGTCCTTTACATCTAAATACTAGGCTAATACGAAATTCAGATCTTGACAGGTGAACACCGTACATGTCTACATCAGGCCTTCGTTGCGGGACTGAGGCTGCTCAGTTCATCTACTTGAGATCTTTCTACTGAATCCCATCTATAGACAGTCAGGTTTGCTGAGCACACTGTGGCCAGGCCCTGTGCTTGGTTCTGAGAGGAGGCTGAAGCTGATGAATGAATAGGTCCCCATCCTTGAGCTACTCTACAAGAAACACTGTACAGTGGGAGGGTGGCTCAGGGTTCCTGGGGATGGGCTCTGAGGGGCACATCAAGCCCTGTAGCTCCAATCCTGATCTAGAATCCACTGTGAGAGCAAATCCCTGCAAGGCAGAGTATGTCAGCCTGGGACAAAGTCACCTCCAGGGACAGAAGTGAGCCTTACATGCTGGGGGACATGGTCCTAAAGCAGCAGGCATTTTTGCACGGTCATTAGGATGGCTGAATCCAATTGAAATCCTTGTCCACGGGGTATCAAAAGATGACCAGATTCGGGAGGCAGGGTTTAAGCCTATTTCACGGTGAATTAAGATTAGCTAGGGAGTCAATGCTATTGATTTTACATCTCCACCATAAAGGCAACAGAAATGGAAACAATCTCAAAACAAGCCCAGCCCGTGTGACATAAATATTCCATACTGTGCCCATCCAAGCTTACTCTGGTATTAAGAGCTATTGCTTACTACCTGAAAAATAGGCTCTGTACCTCAACAAATAATGATTTAAACCCTGTCCATCTTCTTGGACTAGAGGACTTCTGTCACCATAGCAACCAAGGGCACCAAGAAAGCAATCATACCCTGGAGTGAATTCACGTGTCTCTGTGTGTGCATATGTGTGTGCCTGTTTGTATGTGAGTGTGCATGACAGAGTGTTGTGTGTGTGTGCGTTTGCATTTGCGTGTGCATGTGCGTGTGCGTGCCTGTGTGAGTGTGTCTGTGTGTGTGTGCACGCACGCAGGGGGGTGCTAGATACGAAGCATCACCCCGTGTGTCCTGGCTCTCTTGAGGACACTTGTAAAGACGGAGATGTGGAGAACAGCAAAGGCTCAGGCAGGGACCATAGCTATTGCCAGGATCCTGAAAATAGACCTCATCTCAGACAAACCAGATCCAAGGTAGAGATTCTGGCTCCCATCCCTCTCTTGCCTCAGTTGCTCTTCTGTTGCCTCGGTTACTCAGTCATCATCTCAGAAGACACCAAGCTCCTTATTCTGTTCTGATGGACTTAAAACTTTCCTCTATTTAACTTGTTTCTCCCCCTCCCGTTTGAAAGGCCCCTTGCCCCAGTTTCTTCTGTAATATGTTCCCTTAATCAACTAAACAATCAGTAGATCAATCAACCAAATCTGATGAGCGATGTCTTTATGAGGTACTTAGAATCTGGCCTGGGGAGATGGCTCAGTCAGTAAAGTGCTTCATTGCAAATGTGAGGACCCGAGCTTGATCCCTGGAACCCACGGAGGTGGGCAGAGTGGTTGTCCTTGTAATCTAAGAACTGAGAAGGTGGAGGCAAGGAGAACACTGAGGTTTGCTGAGCTGCCTAATGACCTCAAAACATGAAGCAGCAGGCCAGCTAGAGACCATGACTCAGAAAGGTGGATGGTTCCTGAGGAGAAACACAAGAAGCTGACCTCTGTCATCTACACACATGTGCACCCCCACACACGGACATCCTCCCCAAGAAATAGAAATAAACAAAATAAAAGAAAGCCTTGGCATTAAATTATAGCAATGACATCAGACTAGGATACCCCGCTTTCTTTTCTCCCTGCACCCCTTCCTTGTGGGACTGGAACTCTGTGTAAACCAGGCTGGCTTTGAACTCAGAGATCCACCTGCTTGTGCCTCTGGAGAGCTAAGATTAAAAGTGTGCACCACTACACTCAGCACTTGTGTGTGATTTTGTTTCGTTTTGGTGTGTGTGTTGAATCAAGGTCTCATATCACATTAGGTAAGCCCTCTTCCCCTGAGTCACACACCAATCTTTTTGCCTCCTATGGTTTCAGAGGCTGAGGCCTGGTTGGTGCCTCCTAGTTCCACTCACCAACTGAATGAGTTGCCTCAGCACCAGAGTTCAAGACCCACATTTCAAATCCTTTATTATTACATCTGCTTGAATTTCCCACAAATTCACATGGAAACCTACAAATCCTTATGTGCAAACCTGCAGCCCTCACATTCTCCCCGGATTTACACCCCCTCCATTATCTTCTTGGACTGTGGTGGATCCCAAGCTCTGGCCCCTGTGTCTGCAGCTTCCTATCCTCCTCTCCTGCTTTAGCTTGAATTAAATTCTAGAAAAGGAGGAAGCATGGCTGCTACTTCTGGAACCACCAGCATGCATAGCTCTTGTTTTTGCCCATTCTAGGCTAGCCAGCCCCAGGGCACACTTCCACCTTGGTCTCCTGGGCCTCGCTCCCCTTCTCAGCCAAATCTCTTAAATGTCCATGCTTCCCAAGTCTCTCCATCCCTCCACCTGCTCCTGCATTCCCTTCCTGAGCAAGCCTTTGCTCACACAATCCCATCTATTCAATAACTCATGGTTTTGAAATGCTGCTTTTGTCCATTTTCTGTTACTGTCACCAAATACCAGAGACTGCTAACTTTGTAAAGAGAAGAGGGTTATTTAGGTAGCAATTCAGGCAATACAAGGGCAGTAACACCCAATTCATCTCAGCCCTGGGCAACACCCTCATGATATCATGGTAGGGTGTGAATAGAAGTGAGAGTCCACTACCAAACTGCTAGAATGCAAGGCACCAAGGCCACCACCATCTCCATAACTATAGATGAGCAACAGACTTTATTGACCAAAACGGCTATATTTTTAGAATGCAATTTTTATGTGTATCGGTGTTATGTATATATATGGACATCTGTACACATATGCACGTCTGGTACCTATGGTGCCAGAAGAGGGCATTAGATACTCTTTTTTTTTTGGCATTAGATACTCTTAAGCTGGAGTTACAGATGGTTGTGAGCCACTGTGTGGGTGCTGGGAATCCAACCTGAGTTGTATGTGTGCTCATAATCACTGAACCATCTGTTGATGGTTAATTGAAACCTCTTGTCCACTTGTTTAACATTTAGGATGACTGTAGCCAGTAAGATGGCTCAGTGGACAAAGGCATTGGCTGCCAAGCCTGAGGGTCTGAGTAAAATCCTCAGAAGCCACTGATGGAAAGAGAAATGATTTCCTTCAATAGTTCTCTGACCTCCACATATGAGCCACGGCACATCACACATTAAATTTACGATAAGATATTTAAAATACCTTTAAAAGATGGAACTATTTTTCTCTGCAGAAAGGTATCAAAAAAGGTTGGTGGAATTTGATGCTGAAAAACCAACTTTAGGAACACGACCTTGAGTCCATTTTTTAAAATTCCACATTTTCTTGAGACAACCCAATACTTTACAGATCCAAGAAAAGAAGATACCATAGAGGAGGCTATCCCATTGTTACTGTGCTATCCCATGTTACTGTGTCCAAACTGCACACATGGTCTGCTAGTGCTATGACCAGCAACCCGAGCCTGCAGATGCTGAGGATCCTGTGGAAGAACCCTCACAGCAGCAAGAATCCACATTGCTGTGCCATAGACCAGCACGTGGCATGAGGTGCACATTTCTGATTTCTGTCCCGTCTCGGTGGGAGACACAGCACATTGTTTAGTTCTCAGAATGATGGCATGACTTAGTTCAAGTGAAATATGTCAGTTAGCCATTTCTTCTTTTAAGGGTAGGGCACAAAATAAAAATCAGATGGTATCTATGAGTGTAGAAAAGTACACATACCCAACCAACTCTATGAGTTTTATAGAATTCCTATGGGTTCATGGGAGCCCTGAGGCTCTTCATCTCCATGATAAAGAATCGTAACCTATATGAGGTGATTCCATGCCACCGCTCTCTAAGCCTAGATGCCTCAGTGGCATCCCAGACATCTCCCCATGCATTCTCACTGGCCACTGCAATCTTGATGAGAACTTCAGAAGAGAGAATTATCTCCTCTAGACTCTGTCCAATGTATTTCTCCTCTTCCTCAGAGCACCACATCTGGCCCCAGTCATCTAGCTTGCAGCCTGGGTTTCATCATTAATTTATCTGCCTCCCAAGCCCACCACAGAGGGGAGGATCCACTCTCTGGGGCATTTCCTAACTCCATTTTATTCTCTCCACCTAAGGCACCTAGCATCCCTGACCTGCAATCCCTTCATGGTCACCTTTATCTACTCACATGCCATGGCTCTGGAGGCCATGGAGGAAGCCAGGCCACACCACCCCTTGACTTCCAGTCATATCCAAGCTGGGTTCTCTGGGCCATATGAGTCCCAAGATAGCTGTGAATGTGGCCTGACATATTTATAGACACTACCATTGTGTCACGATATCAAAGGGCCTTCCAGTGACCACCTGCATCCTTGACTTCTCTCTAGGCTTGCCCACATACTGCCTCCAGGTCTACATAGGTGTTTAACACTTGGTGATTGACTCCACTTCTAGATGCATAAAACAATGAAGCAGTACCATATGCTTAATTTCCATCATGATACCTGAAGTGGGTATCTCATTACACATAGTCATGCACACCTATAAATGCTGCAGAATTAATTCTTAGGATGCTTGAGTGGTATAGTGTAAGCTGGTTGTTACAGGAACATCTGTTTTGCCTCCTAAAAGCTAAACCAGAGACATGTACGGAGTTTCCTGATATCACAGACACTAAAGCACTGCGTTAAAATCCAATGTCTAGGGTTTCTAGGAACACTACAGTGCATACCAAATCATGGCAAAAAGCCCTGCTTCCCAAAGTTTCCAAATGGCCTGGCAACCATGCGGGAGCCAGACATTCTAACTGCTTAGCTTAAAGTCTGTTTTACATGAAACTGAAAGGTTTTATTTGGGACTGCTAGATTCAGGGCCTTGCATAGCCATTTTTTTCTCATATTAATTAAAACTGAGGTTTCTACAAATACAATCATCACTCAAGATGAGGTGAGGCAGGTTATCTAAACAAACATCATTCCTCCTTTCAGAGAAGTCATGTTGCTATGTCAACACCAACATAACCCTCCTGACCAAGGCACCACTCCTGGGCGGCCACGTTTATGACCATTGCAATACTTGAAGCTCTTATTTCAAGATGGAAAACCCAGAGCAATGGCCTTGAACAGTCTGGGCCGCCATCTTGCCTCACGTCCATGTGTGTTCCTCACAAGGTGTTGGCTTACACACTGGAGAATGATCACATCTTTACAGATGCACTGTATGTAAAAGCTGCTATCTTTCGCTGTTGCTTCAGCGCAGCGAGGTTTTCTGCAATCTGTCTGAGCAGTCTAAGGCATTTCAGGCTGGTCAAGGTGTGCTTTAAAACCCCTGCTATGAGCAGGAGGCCCTGCAGCTGTAAGTGGCTTAAAAAGCCCTAAGCATCTGGACCAGTAGGCCTGGCACAAAGCAGGCTCTTCCTAGGGCTGTGATCAACACACTGATCCAAATACAAATAATTGAAAGGGATAAAGACTTTGCTGGCTTCTGCAGAGTGAAATATGGTCTGCCCAATGTTCTCGCTGGGGGTTCTTGTTCCTTGCATACCTGAAGTTGTCAAACAGGAAGGAGGACAGCTGCTATCACAGTACAGAGCACAGTGTGAGGCCTGTCAGTGCCATCTCCACTTTCCAAAAATACACTTCTGCCTAAGAAGCATCATCAATGACTCCCCGCTGCTCATGGGTCCCTAGGTGGGCAGTCCAGCTTCTTGCTTGCTTCCCAACCTCCATGGCCACACTGCCCCACCTCCCTCACCTCTCCTCCAAAGGTAGACCCAGTTCCAGTCTCTCCACCTGGCTGTCCTCCTCTATGAAGTTTCTCTCCAGAGGCTTTCCCAGTATTCCCAGTGCCGTGGTAATGTCCCAACCCACACAGCATCGACTGGGCTGTGGACAGCTATTGTTTACAAAAGGGTCAATGTGAATATCTGCAGGTGAGGGGCTCAAGCTTCCTCACCTACTTGAAGCCAGAGAATGAACTCAGCAAGGCAGAGAGAATCAGTTCCGGCACGGCTAGTCACTGTGTCTGCTGCATACAAGCCTTGAGTATTTTTACATGTAGCACCTTCTAGAAACCTCATAACAAGGTAGGTTTTCTTATATCTCAAGAGGCCAAGAAATCCCAGTGGTCACCCTGGAGGACAACACTACACTCAAAACCACACTTGCCAGGGGCCAGAGACAGGACATTTGCTCTGTTTTCCTGATGAGTAAGGGGACCATGGGGTGCACTGGCTTGAGATGCACCGTGGCAGATGGGTTGTACCCTGGCTCATCCGCTGGCTGTGTGACTTTTTATGCCACTTTCCTCTCTGGACCTAAAGTAGGCTTGCCTACACTCACGTGAACACCTACGATAGAGGCTGAATCACTTGACGACAGCAGAGCACCAAGCTTCGATGTCAGAAACACAGGGAGGGTCTAGAAAACGGGAAGGGCCTGAACTTGGAGCCTGGGCCTGTCTGCCTGCTGCCAGAGGCCTTCTGTGGCATTTCCTCATGCTGCCTCCTCCATCAGTGGCACCCTCCATCGAATGCTGGTTATCAAGGGTCTCACTCACTCGGAGTCACAAACTTTTTTACCCACTTTGTGCCACATTTATCTTCTTCCTCAAGAAAGCATTCCTGAACCACATAGGTATAGAAAGTTGGGGGAGGTATCAAGTGAGTGACTGCCCAGGAAATGCTATTTCTTATCAACTCAGTCCAGCAGGTCTTTTGCGCACACAGGCGTCACGTGTCATCGGACCACTCAGTCAGGTCATCGTTTGGTGTACATCTATTGACTTCCTTTGGGGACCTCTGACCTGCACGGTGTCGACCTTGTTCATTGTCTACAAGGAGGAAGGAAAGAAGAGAAAGGCTGTCTTATAGTTACCCTTGTCCTGTGTACACAACCATACCCTAAAGTCACTACCAAAAGTGCAGTATAGGAAGAAAGCAGCCCTGTGCCTCCCCATCACTAGTTCACTGAGAGTAGGTGCCTTCTAAGCATTATACAGCTAGGGCCACCACCGTGTCCCACCAGCATCAGCACGGAAGGATCACCTGTGCTGTAACAATACAGTGCCTCTGATGACACTGACAGGAACTTTCCAGTTCACTGTTAATCTCCGGCACCAATGTCGTGTGGTCCCTCGCTAACTAAAACATCATTGTGTGGCACGCAATTGTTCTTTAAGTGGACACGGGCTAATTGTGGTAAAACGAGGCTGCTGAAACAGGGGCATGTAGTAAGGACCCCAAGAGAACAGAGCAGGTCCCATCCACCACAGAATGAACTGGCCAATGGTCTGCAGGTGACAGTGTGGGGGAGACACCTACACCGTGACACTTGTGACTTCCTAGAAAACATAATGACTTACCCTTAGTGCCTCCCTGGCATTTCCTTACTATGGCTCTACTGCATCCACAGAACTGGCCCAGGATTCACTGTATCCTGCGCCATGCACACATGGTAACACAGTGTCCTCCTTCCCTGTACTATAGCACTTGTTAAACTCCCCTTGACAGAAGAGGAAACTGGGTCTGGACTGATAACACTTTTGAAAGTAAGAAGGCCGGACTCCTGACACCTGCTTACTGCATGGAGACGGTCACCTTTGCCCTCACCTGGGCCTCTGACAGTGCTAATATCTTGTGGGTGCAGAGCAAAAGTTCCCCTTGTTTCTGGCTTGGTTTCCCCATAACGTAGTGTCTGTCTCCACTGGGAAAAAGGTCCATTCTAGTTATTCTTTGTCCACCTTGCAAGACGATGGTACTGTGTGTCCCCAGGATATCCACCAACCCATACAGGGTTCCACACAGTGCCAGGTGCCAGGGAAGAACTGGAAAGGGTTAACAGTGTCATCACCCCCACCCATCCCCTAACCTTGGACTCCAGGCCCCCCTTGAGCTCCTGCAGGCTTTCTCTAGAGCTGGCTGGGCCTACAGAACAGCCCCCCCCCAGCAATCACTCCGACTTTGGGGGGCCTTTGTGCTTTAATAAAGACGGTATTACTGAGTGGCAAAGTTTCCTCCCTTCCAAGTCCCCTCGCTGCTGCCAGAGTCCTGCTAAAGGTGAAGCACAGCAATTCAGCCCCAGAGAAAGGGCTGAATTGGATGCTGGACTCTTTTGACTTAATGCCACGCTCTACCCCTTCTCCCGAACTGCAGCAGCAAGAGTAGCACCCAAAACTGTGGTGTGGCTTCTGTACCCTTGTACCCCATGGGGCCCCCTGGCTGGGGCCTTCATAGGCAGCTTCTGGGGTGCTCTGCATGCCTCTCATGATTGCTCCAGTTTCCTCTCTGAAAGCAGACATCATCCGCCACTAGGGCAGTCCCACCACCAAGGCTGCTTGAGGGCTGGGAGGCAGGGCTGCCCAGGTCTCCTTCTGATCCTCTGCTCTCTTACAGGTCTCTCTCTTTAATTTCTCCGCCCCTTTCTCTCCCTTCATGCCTCACTAAACCCAGTAGGCACTTTACAGGGCGCTCCAGATTGCATAGATCACCATGCGGGACTCCTAGTCTTCTGCCTGCGGTTATGCTTCAGCGGTGGGAGGGAGGGCAGAGTCTCCTGCGCCCCTGAGCAGTCTCTATTTGCAGCTCCATCTACAAAACATGAGCAAAATATCTACAAACCTGTGGACCTGCTCCTTCCAGACCCCCATGGACTCTGACAACCTGTGAAAACCAGATCTCTAACTTACACAGTGGCAGCGCCTTCCTCATGGGGTGATTACAGACAGAACGGGTTAAGAGTGAGGGGAAGAGGCAGTGCTCAGCCTCACTACTTCTAACATCCAGACCAGACAGTCTGTTTGGGAGTCCTTGTGTCCCCTCCAGTTCCTCTCCTGGTGGCTGAATGAGGCAAAGAGAAAGAAAACAAACTCAATTCAAGGCTGTTTGCAGCTGTTTCTGGGTGAGGGTGTCTGTCTGTCTGTCTGTGTGTGTGTGTGGCTTTTTTTTTTCCCCTAACTTTCCTCTGCCTTGGTGTCCTGGGTCTTTGAAAAGAATAACAACAGAGTCTCAGAGCAGTGAAAAGACAGGATTCTTCTTCAAATCCCAGCTAATCCTGCAGCTTCCTCTGAAGGGGCAGCGGGGGAGGTGGGAAAGGACCACAATTGTTTTTTTAGGTCCTCCCCTCCCAACCACTGCTCTTGGAGACCAGGAAACGAGGGGGAAATATCCATAAATCATCCGCGGTGAAGGACAGCAGAAACAGAAAGACGGGTGCCAGCCGAGGAGGAGGCATCGGGACATCCGAGGGTTGATCTGATCTGCTAGGTGGGACAGCAGTTGCTGAAAACCGAATGTCTAAGCTAGAAGCTGGGCTGGCCATCCCTGCTCAAAGGGCGGAAGACAGCAGGGGCTCAGTGTCTATGTGGGCAGGGTGGGAGGCCACCCTAAAGGGATTGTGGGTGAAGGCTCTACCTGATCCACACCTCTGCCACTGCCTTCCTGGTCACCCGGAATGCCCTCAGCCTCTCCCCAACAACCCCTTAATAACAGGCAGAAAGTCAGCCATGTTCCTCTGTTCCAAAGGTCTCCTTGTCCTTAGAACTAAGTCCTGCCCCTTTGCACAGTGCATAAGGTCTGATTCAATTCTCTGCTCATCTCTTGTCTGCCAATCATAGACTCTTGCCCTAGTTTTGCGATGCTCCTATGTTTGCCAGGGCCTCCCCACCTGGAGAATTACATGTGGCTTGACCCTGTCTGTCCCGTGCTCTCTCTGGGGAGTCCCTTCAGTATCCTTCTACCAGACCTCAGCACTCCTCACACAGCATTTCTGTTATTTATTTATTTCCCTCTGCAGGAAAGTAAAGGTTCCACAGTCTGTGCCACTCACTGCTGAAAGCAGCCCCCACTTGGTGTGCAGTGCACAGTGGGTGCACGGCCAACACTCACTGGGTGGGTGAAGGTGTGGATAGGAGGATTGGGCTCCCTAGAAAATGAGTGCTGGGCTCAGATAGGAGCTCTGGGGTAGAGTAGTTTCCTACCATGCTTCAGGCTCTGGTCTGCACCCCCAGCACTGCCAAAATAACAAGTGAAACTTCAAACACACAAAAGAGCATCTGGATGTGGGAAATACTACATAAGGAGCCTGAACAAGCCATATGTGTTTGTGAGTGCCTATGTGGGCTCATGTCTAGGTATAGGTATGGATGTTTATGTGTGTGTGGATGTGTATGAGATTGTATCTCTCCATGTGTACATATGTTTGTGCATTTGTATACATATTTATGTACATGTACATGTATGTGCATGCCTGTGCATGGGTATGTGTGCATGCACATGTGGGCATTTATGATTGTGTGTATTATGTGTATATATGTATGGGTATGTGTCTGGGCATATATGGACATATATATATACATACATACATATGTGTGTATGTATATATATACACATACATACATATATGTGTGTGTCTTTATGTATATGCACATATGTGCATATCTGTGTGCATGTGTATGTTGATGTGTATCTATACATACATATATTGGTTTATGTGTGTGTACATATGTATATGCATCTATGTGTATATGTAATGCATGTATATGTGCATATCTGCATATATATGTTTGTGTGTGTGTATGTTTATGTGGGTTTGAGTATATATGCATATTCAGGAATTATATGTTTTTTCACATGTTTGTGCATGTGAGTGTATGTGTGTGCATGTGTGAAGGATTCTTCACAGTCACTGTTGCTTCTCAGTGGTTGAAATAGCCCATGCATTAGGCACATCAGTTTTGAGTCATTTCTTGCTAAAAGGGAAATGCTTTACTTAGCCAGCTTAGAAGAGTGGATGTGTCTATTGAGCCGTGAAGTATTTTCTCAAGGGTCAGCTTGAGTACATGCTGAGTATCAGAACTTACTTAAAATGTTTGCAGCCAGGACTGCTTGTGGCTTCAGATTTATTTTTTAAAGCTGAGTTATACATATCCCGTACACATTTGAGATGTTTATACATACTGTTCACATTGAGATATGAGACCAAACGCTAAGTTCAACTATGCTTTTAATTGTCTTAAATGCACACCCTAAAGGTAATTTTATATATTTCAGTAAATTTGTACACGAAACAGAACTGGACAATATGGAATTTCTTCAAGTGTCATATCAGTCTCCAGAAAGCTTTGGATTTTGGAGTATTTTGAATTTTGGGATTTTAGATAAGGGAAGGCTTGACCTACAAGTCTTGTGGGTTTTGCAGTCTTTTGAAGTTCCTCAGTCCCACCACTTGTGGCAGCACCAGAGTGAACAGGTGCAGCTTAGAGATGCAGGCAGTGGGTCAGATCTGCTGAAGCCACGGTTGAGCAACCATTACTGTCCAAGAAGGTCAAGCGAAGTCAGCACAGGAGAATGCAGACAAGAAGCTTTGGAATACCCAGAGCTACAAGCAAAAGATCGGCAAGGACAGCACCAACCCACAGGCAGTGTTCTAATCAGATGGGGTGAAAGACGAACCCTACAAATTCACTTGCAATTTGTGTTTTGTGGAACACACAGCACTTGGCTTTGTCTATGCGAAAAAGTGTCTTTGTCTGTACAAAGGTTGTCAGTAGACTTGGCCAATAATGGGATGAGAGATTAGTGGAGTCCATCAATATGATTTTGTAACATTGTGCCCCTAGAACCAAGAAAGGGAGCCAAGGGCAGAGGCAGGCCTGATGAACTTAGTAGATGTGTAAAACATGGATACAAGAAAATCACAAAGTTACCTCAATGATTGGGGTCCCCATTAGTCCTTCACAGTGACACCCTCTCACCTGGGAGGCAACAAGTCCTCATTCAGCCTTGTTCACTCAGGACTTAGTTAACAAACATTTGATTTTCTTTTTAATCCACAGAAACTGTTGGAGCTTCCACGGTGTCTAGATCAGTGGTTCTCAACCTGTGGGTCAAGATCCCTTTGGGGGTCATATATCAGATATCCTGGATATCAGACATTTACATAAGGACTCATAACAGTATCCAAATCACAGTTATGAAGTAGCAACAAAAGTCACTTTGTGGTTGGGGGTCACCAAAACATGAGAAACTGTCTTCAAGGGTCACAGGATGAGGAAGGTTGAGAACCACTGGTCTGGAGAGAAGACGTGGCATCCAAACCTTGGCTATTTTTCGAGGGCAGGGAAATAAAGTGAGAATGAGCAACCCATGTGTGCTCAGAACTACAACCAAGGTCTTGTCCTTGAATCTGCACACTGCTCCTCACCGAGGGCACAGAACAGGTGCAGACATGAATTTGAATGCTACAAATGCACCTGGCCAATGGACGGCCTTGGGACAACTTTATGGTCTTCTGTGA